>NC_064624.1:28553441-30953441 GCF_023898315.1 Schistocerca nitens
CTTCTTTATCACTGGTAGTTTGAAGTTAGAGTGATCCATTCCATATTTCAGGTTCCTAAAACTTGATGGTGTAATACCAATCAGAGGTCTGTTTCCAGAATACTCATCACCAGAGCTGGTTTACTGGTAGCCAGATTGGCCTAGCTACCAGCAATGTTCATTCCCAGGGATCCCAACATGACCCAGAGACCAAACAATCGTCATTGAGCATCCACCTTCCTCAAGAGCATACTGGGATACTGATTAGCAATAACCATGGGATGCTGAGGGTAATACTGGGTGAGAGCTTCTAAACTGGTCAAGAGGTTGCGGCAGATGAAGGACCCACTACTGGAGGGAAGGATATGCTCAAGAGCATGAGAGATGGCTAACAACACTAAAGCTTCTCTCAAGGAAGGCAGTGTAAGCAAAGCCCATGTGATCAGCAACCATCAAGCAATCTGTATAGACTACTGCTGAAGCCTGGGATGTACCATAAATGGAGAAAAATTGTTGGCAGAGGTCCTCAGGAGGGACCATGTATTTCGGACCTCATGAGTCAAGACAAAGCTGTGACCAAGGGGTTCCCTACAGAGGTGTACATGAGTTGGCCCAGAGGAGAGATGGAGGAAGAAGTAACTGGAATCCAGAGGGGAGGGACAGGGTGTGGACTGCAATCATAATCCCTGATCTGGGCCACCATTGTGGGAGATAGGTTTCCACGTTTGGAAAGAGGGGACAATAGTTTGGATGCTTAGGAGAGTTGCAAACATAGGTAGCACAACTGGGAAGCTGTTGTTGGCACCTGGTACACAATGATTGGACCCCAGCCTCCATGAGTAATCTGTCCATAGGACTAGCTCAAAAGCCTCCTGTTGCAAATCAAACCCCACAGTGGTGTATCTGATCCAGTATCCACAATGCTGAGGGCGAAGCTGAACCATATTTCAGACTCCCATAACCAAGACACAGTTTGATCACGGCTTTGTAAAGCTGCAGAAGGGTAGTGCACTCTGCACCTCTGTTGGTGTTACTCAGGCGACCAAGTGTACTGAGGTGCAGCAAGCACTTTCACTTACACTGCAAAAGACTGAATTCATGTCAACTAAGAAACAAATACCAGTCCTAAAAACAGTAAGTTCCTGCCACACTGAGTAGTTTGTAATCAAGATAAAGTTCTGGTTGTAGATGAACCATATGATGTTGACAAAAAACCATGACATGAGTTTTGGCAGCTGAAAACCAAAAGCCATGGATGAGTGCCCATGATCATTTCTTTTGAATGGTGCCTTGTAGTCTACAGTCAGTGACACCCACACTAGAGGAGCAATAGTAAGAGGCAGAAGTAGTCAGCATACAGGGAGGGTGATACTGATGACCTCACAGCTGGAGGTGGCTATTGATGGCTTGTAGAAGCACAAGGACATGCAGTACAGAACCCTGCAGGTCTCCATTCTCTTGGATATGGAGAGTGTTGTGGAAGCACCAACTAGAACCCAGAACATACACTGTGACACGAAATTCTACATAAAAACTTGGAGTGGATCCCAGAGACCCTATTCACATGAGGTATCAAGGATATGGTGTCACCTGCTGGTGTCATACAGCTTTTGCAGGTCGTTGAAGACTGCTACAATGCATTGACACTGGGCAAAAGCTGACTGGCTGGCAGACTGTAGGCAAACCACATTATTAGTAGTGAAACAGCTTTGCCAAAAACCACACTGTGATGCAGCGAGAAGACCACAAGACTGTAGGAGCCACACAGCTGTCAGCTCACTGTGCATTCAAGCAATATACAGAGAACATTGGTGAAACTTAATGGGCAATAACTGCTTATCTCTAAAGGTGCTTACCCAGTTTCAGCACTGTGACAATGATGCTTTCTAATTATTGTGATTGGAACTAGCTCTTGGTCCAGATCCAGTTACAGATGGCAAGGGTATAATGGTGACAATCCACTGATAGGTGCTTGATCATTTGGTTGTCGATTTGAGCGGGCCCTGGGGCTGTATCAGGGTAGAGGGCAAGGACATTTATGAATTCCCACTCAATGAATTGAGCTTTATACAGCTCCAGGTGGCACGTAGTAAAAGATAATTGCTTTTACTCCACCCCTTGCTTAAGAACATGAAAAACATGTTGATAAATCTCAGATGCTGAGACTCTAGTATATGCAGGGCAAAATGTTGGCAATGGTGTCTGGGTCAGTGAAGACAGTGCAATTTCAAGGCAATAGCAGATACATCTACTAGTGTCTGGTATATATAGAAACATATCTTAAGTCAAACATGCGAAGGAGAGGTTTATTGTCTGATGGTTGAAACAGGCTGCTCCCAGCATTCTTGTTTGCATCATTTCATCAGGTGGCAGACCCAGGAATGAAGTCACTTTAAGTAAATAACATACTCCATTGATTGGTGCCACTTATAGTGCTGGAGAGCCCACCTATTATCACTAATGGCCTCTGTAATTTCTGATGACTACCAATGTACTCTCTTCTGTCAGAGCAGGTCCAAGAAACAGAGGATTGCTAAATCAGCTGCCAAATGAATGGCTGTAATTATATTCTGGACTGCCTTGTTGATGTCTCCATGTGGCGGGGTGTCAGGGCTGACATGAAAGGCAAAAGCACTACAGTCAGCAATGATGTCAGCCGATCTGGCCACACATCCAGGGTAGTGATGATGAGGGAGGAACAAGGCTTCCAGTTCTGTTTGGCCTCTTTGCCAGTAGGTTTGACCTGTGTCTTTTTTTCTTGTATCTTCTTCACTCTCTAGAAAACAGTGTAATCTGGTGGGTAAGGAGTGTGGTGTTTCCCTCAGTGGACAAAGAAGGGGAGAGATGCAAACACAGCATTTGCAAGCAATACTCATCCACAATCTCTAGAGATGGGGTTAGTGCTGCAATGCAAAGATATGCCCAAATTCCAGACACTTTAAGCACCAGGGGGACCTACAATTTCACACAGCATCAGTATACCATCACATTGACCTTCTCAGCTAATGAATCACTCTAAAAGGCCCCTGTGGAGAGGGGAGGGACATGTACAGAGAATGGAGTGAAATATAATGGAGGTCAAGGTGGTCAGAACTGGAGTAAATGCATACCCAGGTGAAGCCAAGAGGTCTACTACTTTTCCTTATTATAAAAGTTCCTTCGTTCTGAAAAACAATGCCCTATCATTATTGTACAAAATATAAAACATGTAAGATATCGTGAGGACTTTCTGCTTCTCTCCAGTGTCACTGTCACAGTCATTATGTAATGAATTATGGATGCTATGTAAGTTACAAATTTAATTATTTAACATTTGAATGTAATTGTGAATTTGTCCTACATCTACACAAATAAAAATATATTCGTTTTGCTTGCACCACTAGCAATCCTTCAGAAGTCACAAAAAACAACTCATGTGTATGCCATCTGGACACCCATGGTCGTTGTCCTAGTAACCCAAAACTAAAAGCAAATTTTTCACTATAATGAACAGGAATAAGGAATGACTTGATGTAAAAAGCTATGACTACTTGTTTATGTGCACTAGACTACAAATTCACAGCTGGTTTACTCTCCACCAGTTTTCCTAGTCAAATGGTGTAATGATGCAGTCAAACTCTCGGTACAATTACAGCCGACACTGAACATCAATGCGCGCCACCAAAGTTAATTTTACAGCCATTTCCCTCTTTTTACATCCACATTTGTTCTTTCATGATTTTTCTGAAACCTCCTACCTGCATCCACAATATCCAGTATCAAGTTTATCCCTACAAAAGCAGTGGCATAACAAATTTATTTTTTGGGCCACTGAACTGATGAACTCAAAGATTCTCGTGGCATTTGCTGTAAAAAGCTAATTGAGTGGTACAATGTGTGCGGAACAAATACAGCACTTCTGCAGTAGCAGTATTAGCAGGTGCATAAAAAATATTTGGGTTAATAATTTTCTTTTACTGTGTCTTTCTGTGTGGAAACCAATATTGTAAGCTTTTCTCCATCTCTATTTAGCTTTTGCTTTCTTGTGGGAATGCGAGAGCCTTGCCCTCAATTTACTAATTTTGTCGTTCACCTTAACCCTGCTGTAACTGCCACTGCCATCATCTGTTTAAAACCTAGCTCGGGGGGAAACATCACCTGTGTGACTTCCAAATGGCAGAGTACATTTGATATTCTGGAGCGAATGTTCTGACAACTGAGCCACATACATAAGGGAAGCAGAGTCGCTGACAGGTAATCAGTTTGAAATCTACAATCTCCGCGATAACTTGGAAGTGATAAGAAGTTAACAACTGCATTATCAGATATTACCACAGACTTTAGCCAGTACTGTGCTTAGTGATATTAGAAATATGGGGAGCATGGCTCAGTGTGTTTTACTGCTAAGTGTACCAGAGTTGTATTTTTCAGTGTGAATAAAGTGTTTATTCAAGAATAATTGGCATCTGATTTACCTACATCGTAACACTATAATAAAATGCAGAGTTATGTAATAAGGAAAAAAGTAGAAACATCTGGTGATTCCGGTCACCATTCAGCTGCAAGAGTGCCACCAGATGTAAAGGCAGAGCCCAGCACTTCATCGAAAGTTCCACAACAAAGTGCATCAACAGATTCGTTTAATCCCAAGATTATTGGCAATTATTTGGATATACACTACTGGCCATTAAAATTGCTACACGACGAAGATGATGTGCTACAGATGCGAAATTTAACCGACAGGAAGAAGATGCTGTCGTATGCAAATGATTAGTTTTTCAGAGCATTCACACAAGGCTGGAGCCGGTGGCGACACCTACAATGTGCTGACATGAGGAAAGTTTCCAACCGATTTCTCATACACAAACAGTGTTGACTGGCGTTACCTGGTGAAACATTGTTGTGATGCCTCGTGTACAGAGGAGAAATTCGTACCATCACGTTTCTGACTTTGACAAAGGTCGGATTGTAGCCTATCATGATTGCTGTTTATCGTATCGCGACATTGCTGCTCGTGTTGGTCAAGATCCAATGACTTAGCAGAATATGAAATGAGTGGGTTCAGGAGGGTAATACAGAGTACCGTACTGGATCCTAATGGCCCTTATCACTAGCAGTCAAGATAACAGGCATCTTATCTGCATGGCTGTAACGGATCGTGCAGCCACGTCTCGATCCTTGAGTCAACAGATCGGGACGTTTGCAAGACAACAACCATCTGCACGAACAGTTTGATGACATTTGCAGCAGCATGGACTGTCAGCTCTGAGACCATGGCTCCAGTTACCCTTGACGCTGCATCACAAATAGGAGCACCTGCGATGGTGTACTAAACGACGAACCTGGGTGCACGAATGGCAAAACTTAATTTTTTTCGGATGAACCCACGCTCTGTTTACAGCATCATGATGGTCGCATCTGTGTTTGGCGACATCGCAGTGAACGCACATTGGAAGCATGTATCCGTCATCACCATACTGGTGTGTCACCTGGTGTGATGGTATGGGGTGCCACTGGTTACACTTCTGTCACCTCTTGTTCGCATTGATGGCACTTTGAACAGGGATGTTACATTTCAGATGTGTTACGAACCATGGCTGTACCCTTCATTCGATCCCTGCGAAACTCTACATTTCAGCAGGATAATGCACGACCGCATGTTGCAGGTCCCGTTTGGGCCTCCCTGGATACAGAAAATGTTCAACTGCTGCCCTGGCCAGCACATTCTCCAGATCTCTCACCAATTGAAAATGTCTGGTCAATGGTGGGCGAGCAACTGGCTCGTCACAATACGCCAGTCACTACTCTTGATGAACTGCAGTACCGTGTTGAAGCTGCAGGGGCAGCTGTGCCTGAACATGTCATCCAAGCTCTGTTTGACTCAATGCCCAAGCATATCAAGGCCATTATTACGGCCAGAGGCGGTTGTTTTGGGTACTGATTTCTCAGGATGTATGAACCCAAATTGCGTGTAAATGTAATCACATGTCAGTTCTAGTATAATATATTTGTCCAATGAATACCTGTTCATCATCTGTATTTCTTCTTGGTATAGCAATTTTAATGGCCAGTAGTGTATTAGCGTCAGGAAATATTAGTGATGATATAAAACACAAGCTCCTCACAGCTTCAAGGAAAAATGGAAAAGGTTATGTCATTCCTACTTCTGAGCACAACAGTAGAGGGTGGGTGGAACGTAGACAAAGCACTATCATCATTTTGAACAGTATCCACGGCTGGTGTTCTCACAAGTTAAATAGGGACTTCTTATCATTAACTGTTCAATTTTTGTGAATAATAAAATGGTTGGAGGAAAGAAATCTATTATCGCCAAGACACTTGTGACTGAACAACTGACAAAGTTTGCCAAACTTTCTGGTATAGATAGTAATCTTGAGACTCGCTCTCAGCTCTAGTACAATGTTGAAGTGTCAACAGATGCAAAATTATTTTTGGCAACATGAGGAATTCAAACTTGATGTCATAAATAAATTGTCAAGACAGAGAATGGAAATCATTATGGAAAACAGAGACCATCTTTTACCTATAATAAAAACAATCATATTTCATGGAAAGCGAAGTACTCCCCTACGGGGGATAGAGATGATGGGAGTCTATCAGAAAACGATAATGATTGTGAAGATATAGTAACACTGGGAACTTAAGAGCTCTTCTAAGATTTAGAATTGACGATGGAGACTTTCAACTAAAACATGACCTTGAGACCACTAAAGCGAATGGGAAACAAACTTATTTCATGCTGTGAAAAAGTGATATTATCGAGACTACTGGAGGAAACCAAAGATTCTTGTTATTTCAGCATAATCTTCGATGAGACTACAGACACAGTGCACATTGTCCAACTGAGTTTAGCTGCAAGGTATGTTGATCGTGATAGCAAATTACAGGAAAGATTTTTGGGTTTCATTGACATCAATAAAGACAATGATTACAGTGGAAACATTGACAATGAACCTCTAGAGAGTTAAGATGAAGAGTGTAGCATTACTTGTGAACTATTAGGCACTACGATACTTAGGAGAATGGAAAGCCTTTCTCTGTCCCAGGAGAACTGTGCGGGTATAGGCTGTGATGGTTGCTCAATTAATACGAATATGCCAGAATTGAAAGGAGCTGTGGCTACAATAAAAAACAAAGCTATAAACATGCAAGCAGCACGGTGTCAAAGTCATCAGCTGACCCTTGGTCTCTCTCTCACAGTTGCAAAGTTACAAATGTGAGAAACTCACTTGGTACTAATGAAGTAGTATTATTGTTCATTACAGTGTCTAGCAAGCAGTTTGCAACCTTGAGGATTCACCTACAACACTCACTGCACTCACATTGTCAAATGAATGATGTTGCTATTCAATTCACAGCTCATCTCCGAACAGTTTGCAAAGTTCTTTAAGAAATACAGTGTTGGAGGGATAGAACAACGGCTGCCAAAACCGATATTTTCTTTCGAGCTCTCTCTAATTGCGAGTTTATCATCACTCTGTTTACACTAGTGGCATTATGTGCATAACATATCCAGTCAGCAAAATCTTACAAGTCCCTATCTTGGATGTCACAATAGCTAAAGCAAATTAGATTCATCGTACAAGGTCTATGACAGCATCAGAGCTAAAGCTGATAGCCATTTTTCTCGTACTGTTAAAGAGGCTAAGGCAGTTATGGGAGAGTCAGACATGGAGATGAGTGTTCATCTTACATGGAAACTTACAGGGAAAACTGATCATAATTATGATGCTATGACATAATGGAAAAGAACTGTTTTTATTCCAACGCTGACATGTGAGAACATTTTTCTGAAGAAAATAATTATCATTTAAAATTCAACATCCTTTTGCCCCCACAACTACTGAACCATGATGGTAATGATCTGGCACACAATCCGAATTAGTGCTAAATTGAACTACTGTTATTTGAAGAAGAATCACATCTTGTGATTAAAAACAGACTAATGGGACAGATTCTTCAATACAAGCAAATGAGCATAAACACCCTTAATGATTGTGATTCTGTCATGTAAGTGCTGTCTGTGTCTGACCTAAATCTGGCTATCCTACTTTGCACAAGCTGTAAAAATTTTTGCTTGTCTACCTGCATCTATTGCTACAGTAGAAAGAAGTTTTTCAACATTCTGGCATACAAAGACATGGCTGAGGTTGACAATGAAGGAGGATTGACTTAATGGCTTAACTCTGTTGGACACTCACCCTGACATTCATTGTCCTATTGACGATGTATTAAGCAATTTTCCAGGAAGAATAGGTGCATAGAATTCATCATTTAAGGAACAGAACCACAATTTTAACTTTTTTATATTGTAAGATGGTACTGTCTTGTACATGCGTATAATCAGTTTAAATAAAACTTTCTTAAGCTTTCCATGTGACTTTATTCTTTTTTATTACAGTAAAAGTAAAGGTAGCTCAAGATATCTTTAGTGCCCCATCCTTGAGGTTTTCATATACCTGCCTCTGTCGCATATGAAATCTGGTGTAAGTTCTATTGGCCAGCTCCGTACTGTGGCTCATATGCATTAACAAAAGCTGTTAGTTGGGCTCAGAGGGCATCCTAGGCTCCATTTTGGCTGTTGGCTGAAGTGGCAATGAACATCTGTTAATGAGACAAAAGAACATCTTAATTTCTTGAGTCAAGCTGTGGATGAACTACTAACAACTAATTTGGAGCAGAGTTTAAGATTCAGATCAGACCTATTAGTTTTGTGATCCCCACTACATATTCTGTGGAAAATGGTAGGGTTCCTATGTAGTAGCGATGAGTATGTTTCGGAAATGTAATCTCATGTTTACAAAACTGTTGTGTAAATTCGTGCAGTCTACTGAACAGTCATCTTTTGTTTGTTCTGAATGGCCAGCAACTCCTTGTCTCAGAGGTTCAAACTGCAATGCATAATTACCAACTGAAATAAGAAAATTTTATTCACACCAGTAGAAGATACCAAGTATTGGTAGTCAAACACTTAATGCTCCCAGTATGTGTTGTTGCTGCATTCAGCTGCAGTGATGCAGCTGCACAATGAGAGAGTGCTGACTGTAATGGCACAGTGAGAGTAGGAATATTGCACTGACCGAATGTTTGTCCCCATTATTGTGGGTTTCCCCAGCAAGCAAAATTATACCATATTGTGAAAAATGTTTTTACCAAGAAATGATCATAAATATGGAATTCAATTATTACACATTCATGTCCACAACACTGGCCAAAGGATTGCAGTAAGGAAAACATGTTCAGATTGTTGGAACAGGATGTGGTGATACATAGACAAGTCCGAAAGAAAGAACACCACATATATAATTAAGGTGTTGTCAGAAAATGATTGTTTCAGTGTAGATGCACACCATGCTCGAACTCTTACAGGAACCAGTGAGACACCATGTGTAATGAGGATCATGAGCATGAGCATTGCATCAGTATGTGTGAATAAGTTGAGAATTTGCGTCTGACAGGAAGCATGCTAGAGTAGTCCATGCATTTTGTTTTTTTTTTTTTGTTTTAGGGCGCAAAACTTCTATGGTCATTAGCGCCCGGTCCGTGACTTAGGAAACAGTAAAAAACCGAAATTTAAAACCAGCAGCAATGGGAACAAAGTCATAAAATTGGAGAAACTAAAAGCAGAAGGAATGCTTAAAAATCCACTACAGAAAGGGGTTGGTTGTCCCCAAAAAAAGCTTCAAATTACTGACGTCATTTCACTGGCACTAATAAACTGGAGAACGCGGTCGGCTGAGCGCGTGTCATCTGCTAAAATCGACGATAGATCAGGCGATAGCTGTAGACGGGAGCGTAACGGATTAAAATAGGGGCATTCAATTAAAAGGTGTCAAACCGTCCACAGCTGAGAGCAGTGGGGACAGAGTGGGGGAGGATCGCCGCTTAAAAGATGTCGATGGCTAAAAAGGCAGTGCCCTATCCAGACTCTATCTAAAATTACCTCCTCCCGACGACGCGTTCGGGAGGAAGAGGTCCAAGCACATGAAAGGGCTTTCACTTCCCGCAAATTATTATGGGGAAGTGTTGACCAATGCGCGTGCCATAAATGAGCAACTCTGCGACATAAAACGCTCCGTAGATCGGTGAAGGGAATCGACTGAATAGCTGGCCGAGGAAGAGAGACTGCAGCCTTGGCCGCTATATCGGCCGCCTCATTCCCACGGATACCAGCGTGTCCCGGGAGCCAGAGGAACGCCACCGAGACGCCCCCCAGCTGGAGCAAGCGCAGACAGTCCTGAATCCGGTGGACCAGAGGGTGCACAGGGTAAACAGCTTGGAGACTGAGGAGAGAGCTGAGAGAATCTGAGCAGATAACGTACTGTATCCGCTGATTGCGGCGGATGTAGTGGACAGCCTGGAGAACAGCGTAAAGCTCCGCAGTATAAACCCAACACTGGTCGGGAAGCCGAAAGTGATTTGGGGTGTCGCCAACAATATAGGCACTCCCTACACCTAACGATGTTTTCGAGCCGTCAGTGTAAATAAATGTGGCGTCCGTCATTTGTGCACATACAGCAGCAAATGCCCGACGATAAACAAGTGTAGGGCTACCATCCTTGGGAAATTGACAAAGGTCACGGAGCAGGCAGATCCGGGGACGGAGCCGAGGCGGTGCTGTACCCCAAGTTGTCAAGAAGGTCTTAGGAAAGCGGAAGGAAAGAGAATGGAGCAGTTGACGGAAGCGGACTCCCGGGGGTAGTAGGGAGGAGGAGCGGCCTGCATACCCTACATCAAAGGAGGCGTCGAAAAAAAGGTCATGGGCTGGATTAGCAGGCATGGAAGACAGATGGCTAGCGTAACGACTCAGAAGGACTGCTCGCCGATTGGACAACAGAGGTTCAGCAGTCTCAGCATAAAGACTTTCCACAGGGCTAGTGCAAAAAGCTCCAGACACTGAACGTAATCCACGGTGGATAGAGTAGGGACGCCGAAGAATAGACGGCCGAGCAGAGGAGTAGACTATGCTTCCATAATCTAATTTCGAGCGCACTAAGGCGCGATAGAGGTGGAGAAGGACCACTCTGTCCGCTCCCCAGGAGGTACCATTCAGGACACGGAGGGTATTAAGGGATCGCAGACAGCAAGCCGAAAGATAGGAAACGTGGGAGGACCGGCACAGTTTTCTGTCAAGCATAAGACCCAAGAATTTAGCGACGTCTGAAAACGGAAGGTTGACAGGACCTAGATGTAAGGAGAGCGGAAGAAACTCCTTACGTCACCAAAAATTAACACAAACGGTCTTACTGGGAGAGAAACGGAAGTCGGTTTCGATGCTCCAAGAGTGGAGGCGATCGAGACATCCTTGAAGACGTCGTTCAAGAAGGCTGGTCCGTTGAGAGCTGTAGTAGATCGCAAAATCGTCCACAAAGAGGGAGCCCGAGACATCAGGAAGGAGACAATCCATAATTGGATTTATGGCAATGGCAAACAGTACAACACTCAGCACAGAGCCCTGGGGTACCCCGTTTTCCTTGGGAGAAAGTACGGGAGAGAGTAGTGTTCACCCGCACCCTAAATGTGCGCTCTGCCATAAATTCGCGAAGAAAAAGGGGTAGCCGACCTCGAAAGCCCCAAGAGAACAGTGTGCGGAGGATGCCTGTCCTCCAACAGGTATCGTATGCTCTCTCCAGATCAAAAAATATTGCTACTGTTTGGCGTTTCCGGAGAAAATTGTTCACGATATAAGTGGAGAGAGCAACAAGATGGTCAACTGCAGAACGATGCTTTCGGAATCCGCAAAGGGCAGGTGTTAAAAGACTGCGGGATTCCTGCCACCACGCTAGACGGTAATTCACCATACGCTCCAAAACCTTACAGACACTACTCGTGAGAGAAATGGGGCGATAGCTAGAGGGGAGATGTTTGTCCTTTCCAGGTTTCGGAACGGGAACGACGATAGCTTCCCGCCATCGTCTGGGAAAAGTACTGTCAGTCCAAATTCGATTATAAGGGCGAAGGAGGTAACTCAGACTATGGGTTGATAAATGCAGCAACATTTGGACATGGATACCATCCGGTCCTGGGGCGGAGGAGCGAGAAGAAGAGAGGGCATGATGGAGTTCCCGCATGGAGAAAACAGGATTGTAGCTTTCGTGATTTTGAGAGGAGAAAGCAAGAGGTCGCACTTCCGCTGCACGTTTCTTCGGGAGAATCGCTGGCGGGTAATTTGAAGAGCTCGAAATCTCAGCAAAGTGCTGACCCAATGAGTTAGAAATTGCGACGGGGTCCACTAAGGTACCATGCACGACAGTGAGCCCAGAGACCAGGGAGAAACTAGGCGCGCCTGAGAACCGTCGAAGCCGACTCCAAACATCCGAGGAGGGAGTGAAGGTGTTAAATGAGCTAATAAAGAATTTCCAGCTTACCTTCTTGCTATCGCGGATGACGCGACGGCATCGCGCATGTAGCTGCTTATAGCGGATACAGTTGGCCAAAGTAGGATGGTGACGGAAAATGCGAATAGCACGTCGCCGCTCACGTATTGCATCACAGCATGCCTCGTTCCACCAAGGAACTGGGGGGTGCCGGGGCAATTCGGAGGTGCGTGGTATTGAACGTTCCGCAGCTGTAAGAATAACGTCGGTAATATGTGTGACCTCATCGTCGACGCTGGGAAAGCGACGGTCATTGAATGTCGCTAGAGACGAAAAAAGTGTCCAATCGGCTTGGGCAAACTTCCAGCGTCGCGAGCGCATATGACAGTTGAGGCTGCAGTCTAAGGACACATGGAAAGTGGTCACTCGTGTGTGTATCATCAAGGGCGAACCATTCGAAGCGCCGAGCTAGCGGAACAGTACCGACCGCAAGGTCCAAATGAGATAAATTTGTCGTGGAGGCAGACAAAAATGTGGGGACCCCAGTGTTGAGGCAAACTAGATCCGCTTGGTGGAAGACGTCTAGCAATAGTGAGCCACGTGGACAAGGATGTGGAGATCCCCAAAGCAGATGGTGGGCATTGTAGTCCCCAACCAGCAAATAGGGGGGTGGAAGCTGACCAAGAAGATGAAGGAGATCAGCTCGTGCCATTGGTGTGGACGATGGAATGTATACAGTACAAAGAGAGAAGGTATATCCAGAAAGGGAAAGACGGACGGTGACAGCTTGGAAGGAACTGTTTAAGGGGATTGGGTGATAATGGAGAGTATCATGGAGAAGAATCATGAGTCCTCCATGGGCTGGAGTGCCTTCAACAGATGGGAGGTCATATCGGACGGACTGAAAATGAGGGAGAACAAAGCGGTCATGGGGACGCAGCCTTGTTTCCTGAAGACAGAAGATGACCGGCGAGTAGGATCGTAAGAGGATCGACAATTCATCCCGATTGGCTCTAATGCCGTGGATATTCCAGTGGATAATGGACATGGGGTGAACAGAAAATGGAGGAATGTGACCAAGGGTGTTGGCAACTCAACGACTGCTCAGAGCTTGCGACCGACAGCATGGAATGGCATTCAGCCGAAGGCAGAAGATCCTGATCCACAGGTTGGTCAGGAGCAGCTCCTGCCACCAGCGATCGGCCGGTTGACCGGCCACCAGCAGTGCGCCTCGGCGACACAGAAGACGGCCGAGGGCGATTTCCGCCTGATGGTTCTGTAGATGGGACACGCCTTGGCGGAGGAGAGGAACTGGGTTTCTTTGTAGCCTTCTCTGATTTTTAGATTTTGTATGATTTTTAGATGAAGGAGGAACCGATGGTTGTGAAGTTGCGGTACGTAAAAACTCTTCACGAGTATGCTCTTTTTTCGAAGACTTGGCGTCTGACTTGGGCTCGAGATTTAGCAGAACCCGACGAAGGGTGAGCCATAGACTGGGCAGGCGAAAGTGGTGAGGTTGAACGGGCGATCTTTGCGCTGGCCGATCTGACGACCGTGGCACTAAAGGTGAGGTCGCAAGTCTGCGTGGCCGCCTCCTTTGTTGGCCGAGGAGAAGCAAGGACAGTGCTGTATTTTCCTGTCTGAGGCACGGTGGGCTGTCGACTGGCGAATAATTTTCGAGCAGCAAAGGTCGACACCTTTTCCTTCACTCTTATTTCCTGGATGAGCTTTTCATCCTTAAAAACGGGGCAATCTCGAGAGGAAGCAGCGTGGTCACCCATACAGTTGATGCAGCGAGGGGATGGAGGTGGACAAGCACCCTCATGGGCATCCTTGCCACACGTAACACATTTGGCCGGATTGGAACAGGACTGGCTGGTGTGATTGAACCGCTGACAGCGATAGCAATGCGTTGGGTTTGGGATGTAAGGGCAAACGGAAATTATCTCATAGCCTGCTTTGATTTTCGATGGGAGTTGAACTTTGTCAAATGTCAAGAAGACAGTGCGGGTTGGAATGATGTTCGTGTCGACCCTTTTCATAACTCTATGAACAGCCGTTACGCCCTGGTAAGACAGGTAGTGCTGAATTTCTTCGTCAGACAATCCATCGAGGGAGCGTGTATAAATGACTCCACGCGAGGAATTTAAGGTACGGTGCGGTTCCACCCGGACAGGGAAGGTGTGGAGCAGAGAAGTACGCAGCAATTTTTGTGCCTGGAGGGCACTGGTTGTTTCTAACAACAGGCTGCCATTCCGTAATCTGGAACAAGACTTTACAGGACCTGCAATTGCGTCAACACTTTTCTGAATAATGAAAGAGTTGACCGTGGAGAAGTCGTGACCTTCGTCAGACCGAGAAACAACAAGGAACTGTGGCAACGATGGAAGAACTGTCTGTGGCTGAGACTCAGTGAACTTACGTTTGTGAGCAGACATAGTGGAAGGTGAGGAAACCATTGCGGAAGAATCCCCATGATTACCGGCGTCTCCGATGGCACGCTCCTTCCTTGTGGTGGCCCTCTCTGAGGGCACTCCCGCCTTAGATGATTGTTCACACCTCAGGTCACACCTCCCGACAAACGGACGGAGGGACCAATCGGCACTTTCGGAAGGTATCAGCTCGGGTAATCACCCCTCCCTGGGCCTGGCCGTTTCCAGGAGGTACGTACGTGTCCTACCTGTCTACCCGGGGCGGGGAATTACGCGTTACCACGTCACTGGCTACGCATGGAAGTGCGTGGGTCCGCCTTCAGACACGCACAGGGAGGAAAAAAGAGAAAGGGAAAGGAAAGGAAAGAGGGGTCTCAAACGCCGCAGCGGAGAAAAGGGCAAAGAGAAGAGGGAAGGAAAAGAGAAGGACAGGGGAAGGACGAAGACTTGCAAGTGTAGAAAGCAAGGAATTTGGAACAGTTTCGAGCGTCCATCTCCGGACGTAGGCATAAACCATACTCCCCGAGGGGGAGAAAGGGAAGGAAAGAGCCAGAGGTGAGCGGGGGTGGGGGCGAAGATGTGGGATGGGGAAGGCTGCGGAAAGGGAAGGTACACAGCCTGGAAAGGAAGGAAGGCCACATTAGCTCGGGGTCCCGTGCTCGCTACGCACGTATCCACAAAAGAGTTGTGAATCCCCTGGGGGGCCATGCATATGTGATGACCACTGCGACCAGATGGCATAGTCGTCTGCATGGTTGGTTGGTTGGTTGGTTGAGGTTTAAGGGACCAAACAGCAAGGTCATCAGTCCCTTGTTTCAAATATGCGCCATTCCGCTAATGGGACAACTCAGTAAAGTCAGAACAATAAAACGGAAAAAGGGAAAAAACGTAAAAAGGCAGTCATGTTGTCATTGGTAAAAACAAAATGAGGGAAGTCGGCATGAGAATGAACCCAACACTATGCTGAAGCAGCATAGGCAAGACCACCTGTGACTTAAAAGGTACAACTGCTATAATGTAGAAAGTACGTATGGGAATAGAATGACTAACCAAGCCTTAAAAAAAGGGTAAAAACAGAGTAAAAGGGGAAGAAAAGAGGTATTCGGTCAGGGATGTGAATCAGGAATCTCCGAACATTGCTTACAGTGGGAGACACCCAAACACTCACCGCCCTGCCCCAACACCAGAGAGAGATTAAAAACCTTAAAACTGAGAATAAAAACCACTTTCCCAGAGGAAACCGAGAACCAGAGAGACCATCCGGGAATCGTCAGCCAACATCAAAGGTAAAGTGTGGGGGAGCCTGTACTTAGCACGCAGAGCCAAAAGAAGGGGGCATTCAACCAAAATGTGGGCTACAGACTGGAAGGCTCCACAACCACATAGTGGGGGTGGCTCATCACGCAAAAGAAAACCGTGGGTCAACCGAGTATGGCCAATACGGAGATGACACAGTGTGGTCGAGTCCTTTCGGGAGATGCGAAAGGAAGAACGCCACGGGCCTGGTGTCACCTTAATTGCACAAAGTTTATTACACAGGGGAGTAGCCTCCCAAGAATTGGCCCATGACTGTGCGAAGTGGGATTTGATGTGAAGCCGTAAATCCGCTGCAGGAGGGGGCTACAGAAAACGGGGGGGGGGGGGTAAGTAACTGCTCCCCCAGCCAAACGATCAGCGAACTCATTACCCGGGATACCCACATGGCCAGGGACCCAAAGGAAGTCAATAGAACAAGCAGCACGGTGAATATCAACGAGATGGTCATGGATAGCAGAGACCAAGGTATGGCGCGAAAAACACCGGTCAATAGCAAGAAGGCCACTCATCGAGTCCATGCATAACACAACGCAGTTGTGTTGGGACTGTTTAATAAAGGTAAGGGCCTGGGAAATTGCCATCAATTCCGCAGTAAACACCCCACATGTAGGTGGCAGCAGATGACTTTCCGTTCCAACAGAGGACGTGAAGGCATACCCAACATGATCAGCAGATTTAGAGCCATCAGTGTAAAAAACAACAGCATCCCGAAACTCCCATAAAATTTGGCGGAAAAAGGAACGGAACACCACCGGGGGGATGGAATCTTTCGGACCGCGGCGGAGATCTGTCCGAAGTCGAGGCCGAGGAACTAACCAAGGAGGGGTGGAGGGGAGGGAGCGAGGAAGACAGGACAAAGAAGGAAGCTGAAAATCACGGCAAAGAGACGCAAGGCGCAGCCCAACCGGTAAACCCGCCCGAGGGCGGGAGTCGGGTGGGCGACGTCCATGGTCTGGGAACAGGATAGAATAGGAAGGATGAGTGGGAGAGAAACGGATAGTGGGTGCATAAGACACCAGAAGCTGGGACCGCCGAACAGAAAGGGGGGGGGGGGATCCCAGCTTCAAGCAGGAGACTATCAACAGGGCTAGTAGGGAAGGCACCGGTGGCCAAACGGATACCACAATGGTGGACTGGATCCAGCACGTGCAGTGTGGAAGGAGCAGCTGAACCATAAACTTGACAACCATAGTCCAAGCGAGACAGAACTAGAGCACGATAAAGACGGAGGAGGAGGGAACGGTCCGCACCCCAAGAGGAGTGGGCAAGGAAGTGAAGGACATTGAGTTTACGGAAAAATCCTACCTTCAGGAGTCTGATATGGGGCAGCCAAGTGAGCTTGTTGTCGAAAAGACCCAGGAAACAAAATTGTGGGACCACAGGCAATCGTTGTGCAGCGAGATAGAGCTGTGGATCAGGATGGATCATAGTACGGCGACAGAAGTGGACCACTCGCGATTTTAAAGGAGAGAATTGAAACCCGTGTGAGAGGGTCCATGCAGAGGCACGCCGTATAGCTACCTGGAGCTGCCGCTCTGCAGATGCCATCGAGGAGGAACTAACCCAAATGCAGAAATCATCCACATACAGGGCAGGGGCGACCAAGGGACCGACAGAGGCTACAAGTCCATCGATAGCAATGAGGAAAAGAAGGACACTCAAGACAGAACCCTGTGGGATGCCCGTCTGCTGGGTCCGTGGAGAACTAAAAGCAGTACCAACACGAACTCTGAATGACCGATCGATCAGGAACTGGCGGATAAAAATCTGGAGTGGGCCCCGAAGACCCCACTGATGAAGGGTAAGTAAGATGTGATGGCGCCAGGCGTGTCATAGGCCTTGCGAAGGTCAAAAAACACTGCAACCAAATGGCGGCACTGGGAAAAAAGCCTGCCGAACTGCGGATTCCAAGCGAAGTAAATGATCGATTGAAGACCGTCCCTCTCGAAAGCCACACTGGTAAGGCGACAATAGATCCCGAGATTTGAGGACCCAATTGAGCCGACGGGCTACCATCCGTTCAAGTAACTTACAAACAACATTGGTCAAACTAATTGGCCGATAGCTGTCAACAGATAGGGGGTTCTTACCAGGCTTAAGGACAGGAACCACAATGCTATCCCTCCACTGAGAAGGGAAGTCACCCTGGAGCCAGGTACGGTTAAACACCCGAAGATGTTGCCGTTGTGGAGCACTGAGATGTTGAAGCAGTTGGTTATGAATGGAATCTGGGCCAGGGCCCGTATCATGAGAAGAAGATAGAGCAGAAAGAAATTCCCATTCAGTAAAAGGTTCGTTGTAAGATTCTGACTCACAAGGGGTGAAACGTAAGGTGGAAGCTTCAGCCAGCTGTTTTTGATGAAGGAAAGCAGCTGGATAGGAGGCTGACGCTGACGCCACTGCAAAATGGGTCACAAAATGTTCTGCAAGAACTAATGGGTCCGTACAAATGCCATCTGGGAGGTGAAGGCCTGGGAGGGTGGACTGCCAATGGCAACCTTGGAGAGAACGAAGTGTAGCCCATACCCGTGACAGAGGAACAGTAGAACTAAGGGAAGAAATGAATCGTTCCCAACATATCCGCTTACCCTGTTTGATTAAATAACGGGCTTTAGCACAGAGGCGTTTAAAGGTAGTAAGGCTGGCTATGGATGGGTGCCTCTTAAAGTGTTGCAAAGCTCGATGGCGAGCACGGATGGCAATGGCAATGGCCGTACTCCACCACGGGACTTGCCGGCGATGAAATGGTCCAGATGAGCGCGGGACAGCAAGGCTAGCAGCGCGAACAATCGCGTCAGACACGTCACATAGGACGTCATCAATACAACCCGACAAAGAGGGAGGAAACTCGACCTGTGCAGTGTATAGAGGCCAATCGGCGCGGTGGAAAGACCAACAAGGTAACCTGTCCATCGGGGAGTGGGAAGGGAGCGTGATAATCAACGGGAAATGGTCACTATCACAAAGGTCGTCGTGTGGCGACCAGTGTAATGAAGGGAGGAGAGAGGGAGAAGAAAGAGAAAGATCAATGGCAGAAAAGGTACCATGACCGGCACTGAAATGAGTAGGGGAGCCATCATTAAGAAGGCACAGGTCGTGGTCTGTAATAAATTGGTCTATAAGAAGACCTCGTCTAGATGGAAAGGCACTGCCCCACAAAGGATGATGAGCATTAAAATCCCAACAAGGAGGAAGGGAGGAGGAAGTTGCTGAAGAAGGGTGGTTAAGGTGGCAGGTGTAAGAGTCCTGTCACGAGGGAGATAAAGATTGCAAACTGTGACTGCAGAGTCTAAGTGGACCCTAACAGCAACCGCTTCCAATGTAGTTTGGAGAGGAATCCACGCGCTAGCAATGTCTGCAGGGACCAACGTACAAACGCCACCAGAAGCCCGCAAGGGTCCAACCCGATTTCGACAGAAAACACGGAACCCACGGAGGGTCGGTGAGTGAGCATCAGTAAAATGAGATTCCTGGAGAACCATACAAGCTGCAGAGTAGGACGAAAGAAGGGATTTCAATTCCGGAAGGTGACGATAGTATCGATTACAATTCCATTGGAGAACCACAGAACGATGGTTTAAATGAGGGCTGAACACGCTAAATTCAGTCATACCGCCTGGTCCCCACCTGTCACCGACAAGGAGGGGCGACATCCATGAACGACAGGTCAGAATCCGGTTGTGAAGTCGGGGAAGGGACCTCCGGTGACACCAGAGGCTCTATGTCCCAGGACTTATGTTTCTTCTTCTTTGCAGGCTGAGATTGAGGAGGGCTGTGTGGCATAAAGGAGCCAGCTGCAGCAAGATCAGGAACAGAAAGAGACCGGGCGACCTGGGGGCCGACAGACCGCGGCTCTCATGGTCGTTGCGCGGCAGCAGACCTTTGACCTGGAAGGTGCCGGTAAGGGGCATCCCGGGAGAAGCGCCCTTGACCGGCAGACGCCGAAGGAGTGGAACACTTCTCCAGCTGGGGAGGGGGAGCAGCGCCCATAGGACAAGGTGTGGGAGCCGCAGGGGAGGGGGGGAGGAGAGGGGTCCGGGATGGGGGTAAGGAAGGAGGAGGAAGGGGTGAAGATTTAACCAAGGCGTAACTAGATGTCATGGACACAGGGTGCAGTTGTGCATATTTCGTACTGGCCTCTGTGTAGGTTAAACAATCGAGGGACTTATACTCCTGTATCTTTTTTTCTTTCTTATATACTGGGCAATCTGGTGAACGTGGAGAATGACTACCATGACAATTTACACATACAGGAGGGGGAACACAGGGACTCCCCTCATGGAGTGGACGTCCACAGTCACCACAGAGAGGGGCCTGGGAACAGCGAGAAGACATGTGGCCAAATCGCAAGCACTTAAAACACCTCATAGGAGGTGGGATGTACAGCTTCACATCACAGCGATAGACCATAATCTTAACTTTCTCAGGAGGGTATCCCCTTCAAAGGCCAGGATAAAGGCACCAGTATCAATACGATTATCTTTAGGACCCTTCTGAACACGCCGAAGAAAGTGAACACCCCGCCGTCCGAGATTGTCCCGAAGTTCCTCATCAGTTTGAAGGATGAGGTCCGGTGAAAAATCACACCTTGTACCATATTTAGATACTGGAGGGTAATGGACACAGGAATTGTGCCAAGATGAGTACAGGCACGGAGGGCCGCAGATTGGGCAGCTGAAGCAGTTTTTATCAGCAACGAACCCGACCACATCTTGCTCAGGGAGTCCACTTCGCCAAACTTGTCTTCAATGTGTTCCACAAAGAATAAAGGTTTGACACTGGTGAAAGTATCTCCATCAGTCCTGGTGCAAACTAGATAACGGGGGAAAGGTTTTGCCCCTAGACGACGGGCCTGACCCTCTTCCCAGGGGGTAGCCATGGAAGGGAAGGCCGAAGGGGCAAGAGAAGCAGCACTTGAGGAATCAGTTACACGCAGAGAGACGGCTGCAGAAGAACGGCCAGAGTTTTGGACCCGTATGCGTTTCATCTGCATAGTGTCCACCCTGATACCACCCACTCCGATCAGGGGCTCTCCTCACGGGCGCCACCCAGCCATAGCAAGGGCCGTCTGGCACGGCGGCCATTGCCGGGAGTTCCGATGCTCCAGGGTGACGAGCAACCACTCCAAGGCATGCATGAGGTGGTCACAGCTCAGGTATCAGAAGTGTGATCCCTGTGTGTTCAGGGGGCTCAACCAAAAGGGTACATAGCGACCCCACCACACGGGCTGGCTACCGTACTGGCTACGCATCCTAGCATCAGACAACGACGTGAAAGAAAAGGTGGAATGTACTAGGAGGGCGCACGTCGGAGACACTAGGTAAGGTGCTCTTCCCCAAATGGCTCACACTACGGAGGAGAAATTTTGTAATGGAGGTCAAACCCCAGAGGGGGGACCAAGGAATGCCAAAAGGAAGAGATGATTACGCAACAAAGCCGGAGTGTAAAACCAACAGAACCAGGAGGATAGCGGGGGCTAACATAAGCAAGGACACCAATAAAGGGAGAGGAGAGGAGAGGGCGAGGGGAAAGGAGCATGGAGGGGAAAGGAGCATAGAGGGGAAAGGAGCATAGAGGGGAAAGGAGCATAGAGGGGAAAGGAGCATAGAGGGGAAAGGAGCATAGAGGGGAAAGGAGCATAGAGGGGAAAGGAGCATAGAGGGGAAAGGAGCATAGAGGGGAAAGGAGCATAGAGGGGAAAGGAGCATAGAGGGGAAAGGAGCATAGAGGGGAAAGGAGCATAGAGGGGAAAGGAGCATAGAGGGGAAAGGAGCATAGAGGGGAAAGGAGCATAGAGGGGAAAGGAGCATAGAGGGGAAAGGAGCATAGAGGGGAAAGGAGCATAGAGGGGAAAGGAGCATAGAGGGGAAAGGAGCATAGAGGGGAAAGGAGCATAGAGGGGAAAGGAGCATAGAGGGGAAAGGAGCATAGAGGGGAAAGGAGCATAGAGGGGAAAGGAGCATAGAGGGGAAAGGAGCATAGAGGGGAAAGGAGCATAGAGGGGAAAGGAGCATAGAGGGGAAAGGAGCATAGAGGGGAAAGGAGCATAGAGGGGAAAGGAAAGGAAATGCAGCCCGGGAGAGAAAGAAGGCTGCAATGGCTCGGGGCCCCGTGCTCGCCACGCACGTATCCACAAAAGGAGTTGTGGACCCCCTGGGGGGAGTACTGATGGGGGTTTCAGCATCATTACCAAGATGGGGATCAAGATTCCAGGCAATTTAAAAGGGGACCACCCAGAAGGAACAAGCATAGGATGTGTTTCCAGTGTAACAAAGAGGGGCACCTTGTATGGCAATTTCCAGTTCCATGGAAGGAGAGTCAAACAGCTGATGTCACAAGGAATGGAAGAGGCATGGTAGCGTTTTCTATTACTGGAGTGCTGTGTCTGTGTCAAGTCCGAGGTACGGAAACCACTGCCTTATCTTTGGGAACAACTTAACTAGGAACCAGTGTGCACCCTCCTTAACTATGGTAGTTCAGTTTGTCGTCTAGATTATCTGTGGTATTTGGAGTTCTGCCATACCTGTGAATTACCTTGTTTGCATCCATCCTCCCAATGTCGAGCTCTCACTGGGCAGATGTTGCCTCTGGTTGTCAAAACTGAGTATTGGAAAATTGTTGGCCTGTGAAGTGGAAAGTAATTAAAAATCTTTCAGTGAATTTAATTTTGGGGTGTGTTTTGTAAGTGGTAGTGGGTTGACATTAGATTGTCAAGGCAGGGTTGTTTATTTGAAATTTGACCCAGCTGAAAAACTCATTGTGCTCCTGTCAGGTTGCCACTGGAATTCATAGTGTTACCGCAATGTTCGCCATTTGGGCTCGGTCACCTTGGTCTAGTAGAGGTGAAGGAGGTACTGGAAGTTCTTGATTGTTTAGTGCAGATGTTAACTAACAGACTGGACATCACCAATAAAATCCAGTACAAGATTCGCCTTACAAATGACATTCCAGAGAGGTACGATCTTTACAACTTTCTCTATCAAAGATGAAATGTATATGTGCTTTGATTAATAATATGTTGTTCGATGGGGTCATCGGGCCCTCAACCTCAGCCAATGTTTCTCCCATATTCTCAATATCTATGGGCAGCAGAGCAGTGTTTCATCCAGTTGTGGATTATCGAGCAGTTAATGAGAAGGTAGTTTTGGAATCTGTCACTTCCAAATGTACCTAATTTGTTTTTCTTCATTCTGTGGGGCTCAGTATTTTACTGTCCTGGATCTCAATCAGGCATATTATCAGATCATGTTAACAGAGGATTCCAAGCATAGTACTGCCTTTTGTACAGACTGGAACCTCTACGATTTTAACAGGGTGGCCTTTGGTTTGTCAGTGGCAGCTGCCATTCTGTCTTGCCTTCTAGATTGTGTTTTGGGTGATTTCAAGTGTGTGTGTGTATAATTACCTATATGGCATTGTTATTTTTAGTGCTAGTCTGTCTGGACACCTGCAACATTTTGCAGGTTTACCAGAGGGAGGTGGGACTTGATGTGAAACCATCTAAAATCACACTGGTACATAGGTTTCATTCTCGGGACATCTTAGTTCCACTGATTGCATTAGAATTGACCAGGAGTATACTGGTGATTTGTGAAAATTCCCAGTTCCTAGAAATAAGAAAGGTGTGGTACCGTTCATAGACATGGCAAATGCCTTAACGATTTAAGAAATTTCAAATGGGATGGAAGTCATCAGGAATCTTTTGAAGGCATTAAGGTGGCACTAACCCACTAGTACTAGCCATACCCAATTTTGAGCTCCTGTTGTTCTTGCAGATGGACACCTGTAATTCTTCTGGAGCAGAAAGTGGCAGCTGGCCTCCTGCAGGAACAGAATGAGATGGGTCTGTGGCAGGCTGATGCTCTATAGCCTATGCACCTTAAAACTTTCACCTGTGGAGATGAAATATTTTATGTATGAATAGGAAGCCTTGGCAGTTCTGTTTTCCCTTGACAAATTCAGATTTTATTTTGAACACTGAGACTTTTGTTTAGAGACTGACACTCAGCCTCTTAGTTAGGTTTTGGCTCATTACTTCTGTAACACCCTCTTGGGCAGTCATTTGGGCATTTACACCACTGTTAAGATCAGACAATACATCGCCTGGTCCTCCCTGTATAACAAAGACTGAAGGTTGGTGGGGGTCAAGATCGTTCAACATGTCACCCGGTTTTCCCTGTATAAGGACATCCAGAATTTGGTGGGGGGAGTGTGAGCTGTAAGGGAGCTGAGCCCAACCCGAATTCTCCCATGGGGATTTTAGAGAGACACCTGATGCATAAATTTTTTATTGATTATATAGGACCTCTTCCACATGTGTGGGTGTTCGGCACCTATTAGTTATTATGAACAATTTCTCTTTTTTCTCTCTCATTCCGAGCAGAATGAGTGACTATTCTGGTAATTATCCAGCATTTGTTATGAATTTTTTCTCTTTATGGGCCACCCAGGGTGCTTGTTAGCAATAATGCTGCTGCTTTTGCTTCCCAGCTATTCATGAGGTTCTCCTTTGTCAGTGGAATTAAGGATGTGATCACAAATCCTTATTACCTGCACACTTTGCTGACCAGGTGAACTGAAAGTTGAAGGCTGTGCTTATCTTTTGCAACAAGGCTCAGATGAAGTGGGACATGTCAGTACCATGGGTCAATTTTGTCTTTAACACTGCACAACCCAAGTCCCTGGAGGCTCCTCCAGTATTCCTTATGCTAGCACATCCAGTCAATTCTCCTCTTGTCAACCTGTGGTCAATCAATGATTTGCTTCCAGAACAAGTCACCCTAGCATTAACACAGCACAACTGGAGCCAGGCTAGGCATAATACCAGAATTTCACATCACAGGCTAGCCATCTGCAACAATCATGGACTAAGTGGTTCAGTCCAAAGGTTGGGGACAGTGTTAGTCCAAAATCCTAATATTTCTCAAAAAGGGGAGTTAAGGTTCGCTAGCAAGCTGGCTCCTCAGTTCTCTGTACCCTATGAGATTGCCAGGGTTGTGAGCCTGGCAAACCACCTGGTTCTGAATTTCTGCACAAGTAAAGACTCACATGTGCTTATTACCCAGGTGAAGGAGAGTCAGATGTAAAGGGCTCTTTAATGGCAGGGCAGGTGGAATTTGGTTTGGTGGGGGATGTCAAGATATGGTGGGGTCCGTCTCTGAATTCCAGCCTCATGTGCCTGGCAGATGTCACTTCTCGCAGCTTGGAGCTCATGGAACCAGTGGTGTTGTGGAGCCACACTGGGTGGCGTGGAAAAGCAGTGCATTTCACAGGCAGTCGGTGTCTTGAAGCTGGACTGGAGGGTGATCCATGCAGGGCTCATGGGCGGCATGTGCTGCTTGGCCGAACTTTGTGCCACTATCATTATCACCATCACTACAATAAAACAATCTTCTTTCAATTATGGTAAGTGCCATAGTCTGATCAGCCCCAACGTTATGATCACCACTCTAAAAGCTGGTATGTCCACCTTTGGCACAGATAACAGCAGGGAGACATTGTGGCATGGAAGCAACTAGGGCTTGGTAGATCATTTGAGGTAGTTGGCACACATTATGTTAAATCATATCCCAGATGTGTTCGATCAGGGTCAGAGCTGGCATATTGGGTGGCCATAATATCAATTGGAACTCACCACTGTATTCCTCAAACCATTCCACCACACTCATGGCCTTGTGAAATTGTGCATAATTTTGATGAAAAATGCCACTGCCATTGCGAAATATGATCATCATGAAGGGGTGGACCTAACATGAACCATGGATGTTGTCACTAATTTCGAGGCTTGTGTGGCTCAGCAATACAGACAGCCATACCAAAGGTGAAACTGCAACGGAGGGGTATCTGCTGAGAGGCCAGACAAAGATGTGGTTGCTGAAGGAGGGGCAGCAGCTGATAGTGCAAACAGGTGAAAGCAAGGGGAAACTACAGCTATAAATTTTCCTGAGGGGATGCAGCTTTACTTTGTGATTAAATGATGAAGGCATCCTCATGGGTAAAATATTCCGGAGGTAAAATAGCACCCCTTTCAAATCTCCAAGTGGTGATAACTCGGGACCAAGTTGTTATCAGGAGAAAAAAAACTGGCGTTGATTGGTGCATGGAATGTCAGATCTCTTAATTCAGCAGGTAGGTTAGAAAATTTAAAAAGGGAAATGGATAGGTTAAAGCTAGATATAGTGGGAATTAGTGAAGTTCAATGGCATGAGGAACAAGACTTCTCGTCAAATGAATACAGAATTATAAATACAAATGAAATAGGGGTGATGGAGGTGTGGGTTTAATAATGGATAAAAGAAAAGGAGTGTGGGTAAGTTACTACAAACAGCATGGTGAATGCATTATTATAGTCAAGACGAACATGAAGCCCATGCCTACCACAGTAGTACAAATTTATATGCCAACTAGCTCCATGGATAATGAAACAATTGAAGGAATGTATGATGAGATAAAATTATTTAGATAGTGAAGGGAGACAAAAATTTAATAGTCATGAGGGAATGGAATTCGATAGTTGGAAAAGAGAAGGAAACGTAGTAGGTGAATATGGAATGTGAGTAAGGAATTAAAGAGGAAGCCATCTGATTGAATTTTGCACAGAGCATAACTTCATCATAGATTGTGCTCAAAAGTATCCACACACCCCAAAAACATTAGTTTCTCATATAGGTGCATTGTGCTGCCACCTACTGCAAGGTACTCCACATCAGGGACCTATGTAGTCATGAAAGAGCAGAATTGGGTGCTCCGCGTAACTCATGGACTTCGAATGTGGTCATGTGATAGGGTGTCACTTGTGTAATACATCTGTGTGTGAGATTTCCACACTCCTAAACATCCGTTGGTCCACTGTTTCCAATGTGATAGTGACACTGAAACATAGAGGGACACGTACAGCACAAAAGCGGATAGACCGATCTTGTCTGTCGACTGACAGATACTGCCAACACTTAAAGAGGGTCGTAATGTGTAATAGGCAGACATCTATCGAGACCAACAGACAGGAATTGCACACTGCATCAGGATCAACTGCAAGTACTATGACAGTTAGGCAAGTGGTGAGAAAACTAATTTCATGGTCGAGAAGCTAATCAATTTGTTAGAGGAGCTTGAAATTTATAAAGCAAAAATCAGAGAACCAACTAAACTGCTTAACTGGTAAAATGACTGTGCCCAAAGCCTACTTTGCTTTATTTGACAATGTTTTACTCTAACCACTGCACGCCACTGTTATATATGGTGTGTTGGTAAGTTCACCTAGTACTGAGTGCATCACTAATTTACTTAGTTTTCATACGTTTTACGCATGACTCTAGTATGTTCTTGTTCCTTCTCTATTCATTTCATAGACTGCATTTATCAGATAATGTGGATCATCCATTGTTACAGAATTTTATCATTATTTTCTTGCAACGGAGTGCCGCAGGGTATGAAGGGCCCTCTGCCGGTCACGTTCCTCCAACCACTTCCCGCCTGTGTGGAATACTGGCGTTAGTGCTAACAGAGGGCACTGATTATGTGCAGCACTATGTTTTCTTTCATTTGTGGCTCCTTTAGCAATTTGTTTTATGGTTGTTTAATATTACCAGGTGCACTGTCACTGGTGTTCAATATTAACGTCATTATCTAGAATATTGGCACTTGAGCACATGTCAACCACTGTTTCTTAACTCTTCCTCTTTATAACAATATTAATTATGTCTTTTTTACTACTTTTTATTACTGTAATGCCTTTTATAAATTATAAGCTTATTACAGACTTCAACTACTGTATCCCCCTTTATTTCTGCTGTTTCAATTAATTATTGAAAACTAGTGTATGCCAACATTAGCGACATATGGTGACCTTACAACACAAACACCTTCTGGCTACTGTACAGCAGCTTGTTTTCAACAGTAGCACTACTGACAACATGACTCGTGCATGTGATGTAATTTATATGTTACGGTATATTCATAATGTATTTGATGATGCTGGTGCTGATTTAACATTTAACAATGCTACTATGGCTGCAGTACATTAGGACTTTGTTTTTATGAAACAGGTATGCCTCTTCATATTTAAAGTGCAGAAATATGTCAGTAGTACTTTTCATTATGGTCTTTTTATTGTTTTTTTTAAGCTGTAGACAATCTGCGAGTATTTATGTTTTTCCCATTTTTTGTTGCAGTTCTGATGGTCAAAAGTTTGTGACCATAGACATAAATTAAAGGAAACTTAGCCTAAATTGGTGTCTTGTTTTTCATGGAAGGGCTTCACCGCTTATTGTTTTGTGCGGCACTATCACAGCACAGGCCTACATTGATGTTGTAAGCACCGTCTTGCTCCCCACTGTTGAAGAGCAATTTCGGGATGGCAATTGCACCTTTCAACACTATCACTTATTCACGATGCACGGCCTGTGGTGGAGTCGTTACATGACAATAACATTCCTGTAATGAAGTGGCCTTCATGGAGTCCTGACCTGAATCCTATACGACATCCTTGGAAAGTTTTGGAATGCCGACTTTGTGCCAGGCCTCACTGACTGACATTGATCCCTCTTCTCAGTGCAGCACTCTGTGAAAAATGGGCTGCCGTTACCCAAGTAACATTCCAGCACCTGATTGAACATATGCCCACAAAAGTAGAAGCTGTCATCAACGCGAAGGGTGGACGAACATCATATTGAATTCCAGCATTACTGATGGAGGGCACCACGAAATTTAAAGTCATTTTCAGCCTGGGGTCCAGATACTTTTGATCACATAGTGTAGCTAACACTTCGTTAAAGAATTATGGCAGAAGGTTGTACACATGGAAGAGGTCTTGAGACACTGGAAGGTTTTAGATAGATTATGCAATGGTAAGACAGAGATTTAGGAATCAGGTTTTAAACTGTAAGACATTTACAGGGGCAGATGTGGACTCTGACCGCAATTCATTGGTTGTGAACCGTATATTGAAACTGAAGGAACTGCAAAATGGTAGGAATTTTAGGAGATGGGATCTGGATAAACTAAAAGAATCAGAGGCTGTGCAGTGTTTCAGAGAGCATTGGGACACCACTGACAAGAATATGGGAAAGAGACACAGTAGAAGAAGAAAGGGTAGCTTTGAGAGAATAGTGAAGGCAGCAGAGGGTCAAGTAGGTAAAAAGACGAGGGCTAGTAGAAATCCTTGGGTAACAGAAGAGAGATTGAATTTAATTGATGGAAGGAGAAAATATAAAAATGCAGTAAATGAAGCAGCCAAAAAGGAATACGAACATCTCAAAAATGATATCGACAGGAAATGCAAAATAGCAAAACAGGGATGGGTACAGAGCAAATTTAAGGATGTAGAGGCATATACGACTAGGGGCAAAATAGATACTGCCTACAGGAAAATTGAAGAGACCTTCGGAGAAAAGAGAACCACATAAGAGTATCAAGAGCTCAGATGGAAAACCAGTTCCAACCAAAGAAGGGAAGGCAAAAAGGTGAAAGGAATATATAGAAGGTCTCTACAAGGGCAATGTACTTGCAGGCAATATTATGGAAATGGAAGAGGACGCAGATGAGGATGAAATGGGAAATATGATACTACATGATGAGTTTGACAGAGCACTCAAAAACCTTAGTTGAAAGAAGGCCCTGGGAGTAGATGGCATCCATTAGAACTACTGACAGCCTTGGGAGAGCCAGCCTTGACAAAACTCTACCATCTGGTGAGCAAGATGTACGAGACAAGCAAAATACTATCAGACTTCAAGAAGAATATAATTCCAATCCCAAAGAACACAGGTGTTGACAAGTCCGAAAATTACCGAACTATCAGTTTAATAAGTCACAGGTGCAAAATACTAACACGAATTCTTTGCAGACAAATGAAAAAACCAGTAGATGCAGACCTCGGGGAAGATAAGTTTGGATTCAATAGAAATTTAGGAAAACACGAGACAATATTGACCTACATTTCTAGCATTTGTAGGCTTAGAAAAATGCTTTTGACAATATTGAATGGAATACTGTCTTCAAAATTCCAAAGGTGGCACTCACTGAGTGCAGGGAGCGGAAGGCTATTTATAATTTGTACAGAAACCAGATGGCAGAGTCGAGGGGCATGTAAGGGTAGCAGTGGTTGGGAAGGGACTGAGACAAGGTTGTAGCCTACCCCGATGTTGTTTAATCTGTATATTGAGCAAGCAGTAAAGGAAACAAAAGAAAAATTTGGAGTAGGAACAATCCAAGGAGAAGAAATAAAAACTTTGAGGTTTGCGGAGGACGTAATTCTGTCAGAGACAGCAAAGGACCTGCAAGAGCACTTTAACGTAATGGACAGTGTCTTGGAAGGAGGATATATGATGAACATCAACTAAAGCAAAGTGAGGATGATGGAAGGTAGTCTAATTAAATTATATGATGCTTACGGAATTAGATTAGGAAATGAGACACTTAAAGTAGTAAAGGAGTTCTACTATCGGGGGGCAAAATAACTGATGATGGTCATAGTAGAGAGGATATAAAATGTAGATTAGCAATGCCAAGAAAAGCCTTTCTGTCCGAAAGATATTTATTAACATGGAGTGTAAATGTATGTGTCAGGAAGTCTTTTCTGAAAGTATTTGTATGGAGTGTATCCATGTATGGAATTGAAACATGGATAATAAAGTGTTTAGACGAGAAGAGAAGTTTTCGAAACATGGTGCTATAGAAGAATGCTGAAGATCAGATGGGTAGATCATGTAATTAATGAGGAGGTACCGAATAGAATTGGGGAGGAGAGCAATTTGTGGCACAACTTGACTAGAAGAAGGGATCAGTTGCGAGGAAATGTTCTGAGGTGTCAAGGGATCACCAATTTAGAATTGAAGGTAAGTTCGGAGGGTAAAAATCATAGTGGGAGACCAAGGCATCAATACATTAAACAGATTCAGGAGGATGTGGGTTGCATTAGTTACTCAGAGATGAAGAAACTTGCACATGATAGAGTAGCATGGAGAGCTGCATTAAGGGGAGCCGGAGGTGGTCAAATCCAAAAAATTACGATTTTTTTTGCTACCGAAAATTAATTGGAACATTCCTCTTTAATCTTTAATGTAAACTTTGAATTATTGTTCTACTCGCCCTAGAAGTGGAGTTATTACCATTTTCCCCCACGCCTGCAGAGGAAATGGGCGGCCGCTGAATGCATCTAACACCCTCTCTTGACTTCCTGGCGAACTGCTTGGGATTTTCTCGGCCTGTTACGCATACAGCGCCTTATGTTATGCATACAGCGAGTGTGCAAGGGTTGGCTACATTGTTTTGTTACAAATGAAGCACTAAGAGCGCGGAACATCATCTCTTTGCTGTTTACCATTTCGAATTAGTTCAGTGTTGCGCCTGTTGTTGGTAGTATTATACTTCTTGTGTAAAGCATTGTTCTGGTTACGATGCCACGTTTTAGTAACCGTGTATATAAGAGGAAGAACGTAGGGAAAAGAAAATTAACACTAATACCAAGTTGCGATACTACAATTGCTGAAACAGTGCGTTCTTCTGCTAAGCAACACATGGGCGGCCACAGCCATGTGACATCTTCTAGCAAGAAGCTGACTGGTGGAAGCGACAGATTTCGTGAATATGTTAGTGACAGTGATGATATTAACGAAGTACTGAATATTGGATTATTATCTTCTGTACTGAAAGAAAGTGTTCTGTGCAAAATGTGTTCAAGTGTAGGAGTGGGACTAGAGATAACAAAGCAGTTTGGTTTAGCTTGTGAGATGAAGATAATCTGTGCATGTTGCAAGTATCAAGTGACTTTCTACAATTCACATGCCAGTCTCTTTGGTAAAAATGGACGAATTAGAGTGTTTGATGTGAATGTTCGAATTGTGTATGGTCTTCGATCCATTGGAATATGGTCTGCTGCTGGTAAACTGTTTTCTGGTATTATGAACCTGCCATCACCTCCAAGCAAATTTGGGTACTACTGTGAACTGGTAGGATCCTCTGTTGAAGACATGGCTTTGAAAACCATGAAGGAAGCAGTGGAGGAATCTGTAGAAATGAACAGTGGTTCTACAGATTTGGTAGTGGCATTAGATGGTTCCTGGCAAAAGAGGGGCCATAAATCCCTGAATGGGGTTGTAACTGCTACTTGTGGTGATAGTGCAAAAGTGATAGATGTTGCAATATTATCAAAACATTGTAGGTGCAAAAATAAAATCAAAGGAAAGCACAGTGGAATCTGTGAGGCAAATTTTAGTGGATCAAGTGGAGCAATGGAAGTGGATGGAGTGAAACAAATTTTTGAACGTTCAGTTCCCACATACAACGTTAGGTACAAATACTACCTTGGGGATGGTGACTCCAAAGGTTTCAAGACTATAGAGGAACTGAAACCATATGGAAATGAATTTGTAGTTGAAAAGTTGGAATGCATTGGGCATGTGCAAAAGTGTATGTGTGCACGGCTTTGAAGGCTCAAACAAACTTTGGGTTCAAGTAAGCTCAGTGATGGAAAGACAATAGGAGGGAGAGGCAGGCTTACTGATGAGGTGATTGAACGTCTACAGAGATACTATGTGTATGCTATAAGGCAAAATGCTAGTAATGTTAGTGACATGCGAAAAGCAGTGTGGGCATTGTTCCTTCATACTGCCTCTTCCAATGAATACCCTCAACATAGCCTGTGCCCAAAAGATTCCTGGTGTAAATATAATGCAAAAAAGGACTATGATCACAAACATGGTTTGCCAGCAGCTGTGATAAATGCAATAAAACCAATTTTTCATGACTTAGCACAGCCAGAATTGTTACACCAATGTTTACACGGAAAGAAGCAGAATCCTAATGAGAGCGTAAACAATTTGATTTGGAAAGTGATTCCTAAAAGTGTCTTTGTAAGCATGAAAACACTGCACTTTGGCATTTATGATGCAATAGCAACCTACAACCAAGGGGACAGTGTGAAGTTCTGAAGGCATTAGGATTTACAGCTGGGGTGAACACTGTACGAGCACTAAGAAATATTGACAGAGAAAGGATAAGAGGAGCAGAAAGAAGAGAAAGGCATATGATGGATGATGGAACAACAGGCCAGAAAAGAAGACAGAAGAGGAAGCTTTTGGAGGATGAAGAAGAAGACCCTGTTAATCCATGCTATAGTGCAGGAATGTATTGAGAAACTTTGATAGCCATTTCCCATAAATTAGAATTTTTCGAATATAGGGAACATTTTCTCAAAATCCACTGAAGCTACAGAGATGAAATTTTTATACAGCACTCCTAGTGGTCAAACACTGTAACGCAGCCATTTGGCAATATGTTCAGTAGTTTCATGTCAGTTTAATTATAAAGCAATTATTTGTAAAAAAATTTGGGTCATTAATAAAAAAATAATTGGAAGGAAACCAGAAAAGATACTCCAAATTCCCTCTGTCATAACTGAAATACTAAACCACTCTATATGTAAAAAAATTCAAATTTTTCTATTTGGTAGTTTATTCATAAATGTTCCTCAAACTTAGTGATTTTAACATGGGCAGCATAGGCACCTCCGGCTCCCCTTAAACCAGTCTCAAGACTGAAGATCAAAATGATGACGTAAGAGGTGGGTGTGGTTTGCAACCAGTTTACAATACTCCTTTTCTAACACATGCCTTGCACGAGCTCCAGTGAACCCATCGATGCCCACATGGTCTTTTCCCAGAGTATAATGGAGGTCCTGCCAGTACAGGAGTAAAGGAACTGTTCCCTTTGTGGGTGATGGAAATGTACCCTCCCAAAGGCAGGACCATGCAGTGGTCTGCCATTGTGCCAAATCCAGCACCAATCATTACATGTCTATTTCAGTTAAAGTTGTTGATTTCATGGAATTAACACTGGCACATTCGTGGGTCATCAGCTAACCAGACTCATCATCATTATGAGTCTTTTGAGCATTGTGCATTCAGACACACTTTTACTTTGCCCAGCAATAAAGTCTGATGTTAGTTACACCATAGTTTGCTGCCTGCCTTGTTTTAACAGTCTGCCCAACCTATGATGTCTACCATCTGTCATGACAGGTGCTTGCCCAACCCCCTAATGCCTGGACATGGTTTAACCTTTGTTTCACCCTGTGTTGAAGACAACTGCCACAACACTCCTCAAACACCCAACAAGCTGTGCAGCTTCCCAAATGCTCCTGCCAAGCCTTCCAGCCATCAAAATCTGCTCTCGGTCAGACTAAGATAGATTGTGCGCAGTCCCTATTTTACATCCAGTCAGCATGCTCATTGATACTCCTTGCACCATGCGTGTGACTAGAAGACAAGGTTAGATGCTATTGCCTGGATGAGTTTATATTGATAGCAAATCCACGGTCATAATGTTTTGGCTGATGTGTATATGGATGTAGTATTATGACTTCCAAATGGAGGCTAGGCAATAACAAGGGAACCGTTCTGCAACATTTGAGGCAATTGTCAAATGCATCAATTTATTACAAGGGTGTATCAGAAAATAATGCTTCCAAATTTTTTATTCTGTTCTTTATATCAGTTAAAGTATTACTTGTCACGCATATTACTCTGTTGATGTTTCCACTTTTCTGAAAATATGCAGGACCCTCCTGCTGGAGAGCTTTGAATTACAGTGTGTAAGATGGGTGTGTTATTTAACCATGTTGACATGTGAAAAAATCCTCAGAAACAGAGCACTAATTCAAATAGTTCACACACACACACACACACACACACACACACACACACACACACACACAGGGCACCCTTTCCTTCAACATGACAACGCCAGACCGTACACAACCTGCAACAGTCTGACACCTTTGATTCGTTATTATTGATCATCCGCCATAGTGTCCCGGCTTGATTCATTGAATTTTCAACTGTTTTCAAAGCCTAAAGAACACCTTCAAGGATAATAGTGATGAATTGGTGTGAGCAGAGGAGAGGCTGTGCAGCTGTCAACAAAATCAAACATTCTACAGTAATTACACCAACAACCTGGTGTCTCTTTGGGAGAAAGGTGTTCAGTGCCAGGGTGACTATGTTTGAAATAAATATATAAACATTACGAATAAAGGTGTAAAATGTTAATAAAGTTTGTTTTAATTAAAATGCTTCAATAATTATCAAATAAAAATTTTGAGCCTTTACTTCCCAGCATGTCCTCATGCCCAAACTATACACCAATCAAAAATTAAGTTTTAATTAATTTGGCAAAGGTGTCTCAACTGATATAACATCTACATGCATCTCTTAAGGTCATAAGGAAGTTCAGTGCATCAACTAACTCAGCACACATTGTAAGAGAAGACTTATTGTGGGTAAAAGTTACAATCTAGGCACCATTTGGATTTTTTAGTAAACATTAGGCTGTGCTACTGGTCAATTTGCTACATCCTTTATTTGGCTTTCACATTTCTAGGCTTTGTCAGCTCGCACCCACATTGCCACCTTTCAACCTAGGCTAGGCCTTGAGCTGCACTATGGGTCAGTCACCACAACCAATATTTCAAGGGGGCTAAGCACCCCATTTTAACCTTTTAGCGTTTGAATAGTTCTGTGGTTCAGGTCCAAGGTGAATGATTCTTCAAATTGCTTTTCATTCACATGCTGTGTGTTGTGCATACATATCATTCTATATGTCAAACAATCATTATGCCAGGGGTAAAAGCCAAAGCCTGAACTATGTTGGGTCTAACCAATCTTTTACTGTATTTAATAAAATTTAGTATATTTACTTTCTCACGGTGCTGGTTTAGGTCTACTGTACTGATACTTCTCATCAAATGAATTGCCGCACATAGTTTGTACAAACTATAATAAAACACACACATATATTCAAATGCAAATGCTGCATTAATGCTATCACAGTACTTCTGCAGTTGCACCCAAGATGGATGTTTAAACAGACTTGTTCAGCACAGATAGTTGAAAAGTAGTTTGTGAGATTGTCTCAGGACCCTCAGTTCTGGTTGGCAGAATAAAAATATTAATGGGACCAAGTGAATTTGTTTGCCTGCTGATAGCCAAATACCCTACAAACAGTTGCACTACATCAGATTTTAAGTGACATATATATGTAAGATTATTGACAGCAGTAACTAACATTCTGCCAGTTTCACAAACAATGTGTGTAACAATGTGCAGCAAACGCAGAAAGTGATTATGAACAAACCTATCAATATTTAATATGTAACCCCACGGCTTCATCAAAACTGCTGCCGACATACAAATTGATTCTGCACCTACCAGCTGTGTACCAATTTATGCTTCCAGGTGATATTTGTCTGAAATTTAACTTTAGTGCTGACAGCTCTACTTACACTTTGTTCACATATTCAAAATCAACGCCTAATGTTAATAGTACTACAAAACGTACATCTCAGGTTGGTGACCATGCGAATGTGACTTTAAAGTTATTTACAATTAACTTATTTTACATCATCAATAAATAAATGACAATTCTCATTCCACACCACAATACACTGCAATAATGCATTAACTGTAACCATACCATTTATAAATGTAATGGCACTTAACATTCACTATAGTCAGTTATTCTTAAGCTGCACATTAAGGTTGTCATTTTAAAGAATTATCAGAGCAGAATATACCCACTTTATGGCAACCACCTTATCAGTGTAACTGGATTGTGCATTAAGGTTTTCCATGTTTATTGAACATTAAATTGAAACTCTTGCTCAGTTCTATGTGAGGTTTAATACAAGGCTTATTTCAAACTGTGCAACATGTCATATTTAAGACAATGTTCATCAGTTTAGTAAACACAATTACTCGTTTCCAGCAGTATGACATGAATTTTATGTATTCACACACTATACACATAAATTAATGGAACACAGTTAAGAAATATGAGTAAGCTACTCACCATGGAGTGTAACTCAATTTTTACTTCATCTGTTTCCTCTTTTTTTATCCACATAGTTGGGTCCTGGTCCATGGCTTCAGTTCTACAGTCTGAAAAAGAAAAGCAATCAGATAAGAATAGATGCACTCTGTTTCCATTGTTACCATGAGGTATCACTCAAAGGCAGTATTTTCACTCATCTACTGCACGCAGTAGTGGCTGAGGAAAAGTGGCTGAGGAAAAGTGTGTTGAGTGATATAAGCTCATTTACATTTTTCATGTCATGAAGAGTGAGAACAATCAAAATAACATGCACTGGAAATGGAATATTTACAGTTGCTACTGGTTCTTTGTAACACTGGCTTGTAGATACTGTCCTATGAGGCAATTTTGGAAGATGTGTATTTCCTTGTCCATGCACTAACTTCAGTATTACAAACAATCTAAACAGTCAATAGATCGAAGAGAAATTACTGGATAACACCAAATATTTCATTCTACACTTTGTTCGTTGTGTTATTTTCAGTCCAATAGGGACATGATGAAAATCTGGACATACAGATTGTTTATCAATGACTATGCATATTCAACATAGGTATTACTGAAACTTTCTCCATCTGTATTCATTCACCGTTGTATACACAATTTACCATAAGCATCATTTTGGAATCTTAACCTGGTATTAAAAAAAACCATAAACCTGTAACGTAGATTGCACACTGAAATGCCTAAGCTCTCATTCTTAATTACCATCAAGATTAAACACTGGTGAGTTTTTTCTTACGAAACTGATTTACTGAAACTACTTCCTACTAACTGTAACTATGATGAGTGATCTATTGAGTTCTGATGACATGTAATGCTTTATGTTTGACGAATTACAGTTAATTTGTACCTCGTATTTCGCCAGTTCCTAAATTACAGTATTCTTATACAGTAGTCCATTAAAACCCACACACTACAACAAAATGGTATTTACACATGATTAGACGAATATAACGACACGAATAATCAAAGCACAGTGAAAACTAACAAAATTCAACATAATTACAGCATTTCCTTTCATGTGAACTTGCTCAAACCATGAATTGAAAAAATGCTTACGTTAGCACTACAATCTGGCACCGCTCTATGTCTACATCAGATCACAGCAAATTATCATCACGAACATTATGACACTTAAGTCAACATAACCGCACTAACATAGCGAATGTTAGAACTTCACTGTCCGCCTTTTCCCGTCAGTCACGAAATACATGACGGAAATCACTGCATAGGCAAACTGCTTCTGACAACACGTCATAATCTCAACCGTTTCTTTTATGAAGATACACGTAGCGACTTTACCGGACAGGCCAAAAATAGCAACCACTAATAAACCAGGTATTTGGCTGTTATGAACATAACCTGAAAAATTACAACATTCACACACCGTCATCAACTCAGCTGTTATTGTAATATAAATGAAATACCGTGTTAATTTACTCCCGGAACAATTTTTTCACTCAATCTTGTTTGCAGTTTATAAACGCTTATAAATTACCACGCAAAGTCACGAAGTTGCATCTGACTACACACTGACACCAGCTAAAACAAAGAACTTCCACCAAGACGAAGCTCTATACCGTGGGCTGTGAGACAAGCAGTAAGGTAGAAAGGGAAAGATAAAATGCGAAAATTAAATTCCATGGGATATTCTATCCCTTTGGTAAACCCTTATCGCTATTTTAGTACAACAACGAGATAACGTAAAATAGTTGTTACTGAAGGAATGCGTTTGAAAGTTTTTGGAATTTTAAATCTTCACTGTACTGTATGGGAAGCACTATTCTGAACAGGGACATCACATCGTCGTAACTTTCCATTGTTACAGGCAGGATGGGCATGCACAAAGTGCTTGACAGTGAGAACTTGTTGATTTTTCTTGTTAGAGTTATGAGCTCTAAACTCTTCTTCAAAGTTTTCTTTAAATCGCATACCAAATGGACGCTGTTTTATGATATTCCCATCCGAAGAAGAAAGGAAGATTAGATTTAACGTCCCATCGACATCAATGTCATTAGAGACAGTGCACAAGCTCGGACTGTGTTAAGGACGGGGAAGGAAATCGGCCATGCCGTTTGAAATTGAACACCCCAGCTTTTGCTTGGAGCGATTTAGGGAAGTCACGGAAAACCTTAATCTCTGTTGTCAGATACTGGTCTGCACCATCGTTCTCCCAATTGCGAGTCCAGTGTGCTAACCACTGCACCACCTCCCTCGGTCTTAGCCACCTGACTAGTTTCTTGTTCACATCTTCTTTCGAAACAGCAACATAGCGAATGATATGATACTGTCAATTGATGATCTTTTCACGGGTTGTTTCACGAACAATATAAGGTTTGTCACCCCCTTCTCGCATATTCATCAATAGTATTCCAGTCAGCAGGCCAGTCCACTTTTACCAACTTTTTTAAAATTCTGTAGTGACTGCCAAATGCAATGAGGTACATTCCATTTCACTGTGATGAATAAACATGATTTTCAAATCAAGGAATTATAGGTTAGATTTTCCAGTGTTTGATTAATTCTAGGTTAGATATTTCCTGAAGAGCGGACGAGCACATTGCTGCAACAAATCTGTTTAGATTCTGTTCTGCACAACAATCACTAAAATGAGCTTTCCCGTTGCAGATAGAGCCTTCAACATCCATACAAATCTCGCTATCTCACATCTTCCTCGCTTTTCTTGTATTTCCGAGCACAGGAAACAGTCTTTTTGTTTTGACTTTGTTATTGTCTGTAAAATTAAAAACAAAAATCAGTCGCTGCTTATAAAACAAGGCACTGTTGATGGGATCAGTTGTTCTCAACAAAACCTGCTGGAAACAGAAGTTGCAGTTTACAAAAGTCATATATAAGTTTTGGGCTCACTCCATCTCTTGTTTCATCTCCTGCCTGTTTCTAAAAGATGAGCATTATAATTAGGTGTAGGTGCTCCTTTATTGACACCAGTGGTACTCTAGGGCATGTATAGACGTCACTTATCTTTTTTTGTGATGATGAATACAGATACTATAATCCTCCGAAACTGTCTTCCTGTAAATATGGTCTGTATGCACAGATTTGTATAGGGATCTCATGAGTGTGATGTTAAGTGACAATCTTAGGAATTTTCTTTTCTTTTTCCAGAGTGAACGTAGTAAGACTGAGCCACTGAAAAACTCAACTTGATTCCTGACACCATCTCAGATTTCTGGTGAACTCAATTTCCTTAGATGATGGTCCTTCTGCCTGCTTCAGTTGTGTTTTCCAAAGCTCTTTTCTTCATCACTATAACCCCAACACCTTAACAGATTCCAAGTTTATTCAGGAACATGGTCTTAAAGACTTGGATTCATTCTGTTCCTCATAGCAAGTAGAACATGACAGTGAAGTTCCTTTTTGAGTTCACTCATGTGCTAGCTTTTAAAGATCTTGCCGGAATTACTGCAAATAAAGCCTCTTTTTCTCTCATACATCTCTAATTTGTAATATATTTAAGAAATGTTCAGCCTTTGTGCATGGACAAACTTCTTATGACATTTACTTCTGCAGTTGTCTCAACATGAATCTTTCATGTAAGCTCCTGGAACATGGAGTCCTCTCGATGAAATGTTGGATTCTTTGCACCAGTATCTGATTTTGAAAACATTTATATCCCTGTTTTCTCAATTTTTATATAATTTTTATAGTACTGCTTGTCCTTCAAAGTGTTTCTCCTCTGTGTCTAAATTCTGTTCTGTAAAGGGGTGCACATCGGTAGTGTCACCTTCATTGACTGTCTGCAATAGCTCTGAACTTTGTCACCATCAGTTAGCTTTAACTGCTTCTAATTAACATTTGCTCATTTTTGTGGATCTTCATCTGATTCATCACCAAATGTTAGATGGTGTTCCAAAATAGGAGAGATATCTGATGACAGATGTGAATCATGATTGTTGTCACTGGCGAGGAAAGTATACTGACTGATTTGAGTGGTTTCTCATTCAGGAAACAAGAAGAATCAAGTCTCACTCTTCAGCTAGACAAAAATTTTAAAAAAGTGCTTCCATTCTGCACCCAGTGAAACGAAGGAAACAGGAAAGAGAAATGAAACGTTGAAATTTGATTTCTAGGCTGCAGTATTTCAGAAGAACATTGATATACATACAAGCAGGAGACTGCAATTCTATAGAGCAGTGGTTCCCAACAGGTGGTCCACGGACCCCCAGGGGTCCGCGAGCTATGCCAGAGGGGTCCGCAAGATGCTATTAGTATAAAAAACATATCAAATATTTCATATGATAACAGATATTTTTGTTTTGGCAGCTTTCTGCATGAGCAGAGCATTAGCGAATGCTAACTTCTGCGTTTAGCCTCTTCCTAGAGCCAACTGACACTAGCACACTCTAAGACGGGACGGGACGGCGCGAGACGCGTCCCGTCCTAGAGTGTGCTAGTGTCAGTTGGCTCTAGGAAGAGGCTAAACGCAGAAGCTAGCGTTCGCTAAAGCTCTGCTCATGCAGAAGACGCGACAGACGCGACAGACGCTTCAGGAAACGGGAAGTTTCAACCCACAACAACGCCATCGTCATTGCACTCGCACAGACGAAGCTGCCGGAGTTACTGATCCTGCTTCAGTTGCTATGAATCCACATGTGAGCACACAGCAGCCTGAACACGCGATTGGCATTCCTAAATCCAGTGTAGATCCTGTTCTTACACGTCACCTGTTCCATCCTTACCATGTACACCTATATCAAGAATTACATGGGAATAATTTCCAGAATCGTGTACAGTTCTGTCAGTGGGCACAGCATCAAATCCTCGCTAACCCGATCTACTTCTCCAATGTTCTATTTACCGATGATGTTTCTTCTCGCTACTCCCCGTTTCTCATTTTTCTGAGAGTGGGAGTTTTCGTGCTTTTTATTTTCTTGGACAAATGTACAACACCCCTAATTCTTTTATTAGTTAATGGAGTAACTTCTGGGCTGAAAATCAGGCAGTCTTACATTGCCGCCACGTAACTGGTGCTTATTATACACTTTTTTTGTTAAGTGTTCGCTTGTAGTCAGGGTTATTTGATGTCGTCAGTGTTTTAGACAATAGATCGGGTCTGAAATGCACTAGTTTCTTTCAGGCTACTTTTTGTTGGTAATTTTCTTTTCTTTCTATGCTTAAGAGAGGTTCAACAGAGTTCACGTCGACACTCCACAGAAAAGCCCATTCCTGCACAGTAGACAACCAACTCCAAATACTAACTGCCGTTTGTGGAAAAGATTAAATTCAAATAGTACTGTCAACCAACAAGGTCACACAACTAATGCAAATGCGGCGCTCAGAGCCACAAGGGCCAAAAGCACGCCGTCTTCGACTTCCATATTTGAGAATTTCAAAGAAACCAGTGAGACAGTGGGACAACTATTCGTTAATGTTCAGATATACATAGAATGTGGGCCTACCGACATAAACATGACAGACGTCAGAAACATCAATAAATGCTACAGTCTCCCAATCGACCATTATGTGCTTTATGGCTCTAAGCGCCTCGAATGGATTCCTGTATGATAAAATCCAGAACTTTATGTAGTATACTTCAGAATCCCATGAAATATCTTTTTTTATCAGTATAACTATAGCATTCACTGATTCCGATCTGATTTTATTATACAGTGAGTGAATTTGCATATCTGTGTAGCGCGCTATCACCTTGTGGGATTTATGGCGAACGTAGATGAAGGTCTGCTGCAGTGCACTGGCACCTCGTGGCACTGGCATATACAGGGTGTTTCAAAATGAATACATGGGTTTTAAAACTTTGTACTACATATTATATTCACTTTACGATTATAAATAATACATCAAATGATAGAGAAACACGAACAGTTTTTCTTACAATTATTCAGTGTGAACACCGACCACACATTGAGTCGATAGGCGAGTTGTTCCGAAACCTTGATCAATGTGTCAGGAGTAACTGTTGCAGTAACACTGTTTGTAAAGTCGGATAGATCAGCTGGTATCAGAGGGACATACACATGTTCATGTCATATCGTGTGTGAACGTGGTCACGCTTGAAATGCTAGGTAATTTTTTTTTTTTTGGTGGGGTTTAAGGGCGCTCAACTACTGAGGTCATTAGCGCCCAGTCACCGTTGTTAGAGCACATGGAATCTAGTAAAACTCAAGGGGAGGGTGGGACACCAAAAAGACCTGACAAAGATGCAGATAAAATAAGTAAAAAGGTTAGATGTCTTTGGACAAGCCAGTCAAAGTTATAAAATGCAGAACACGAGCAGCTGCTCGAGCGTCATCAGCTAAAATATGCGGTAAAGTAGATGGCAGGGACAGGACAACACGAGATTGACTAAAGCGGGGACACGATAATAAAACATGGCGCACTGTTAATGCCTGACCACAAGGGCACTGCGGGGCTGGGTCACCGGAGAGCAGGTAAAATGCCAGGTCAATCGGCTCCTTCCGCCCAATTGACTGCTCGGATACAAATAGAAATAACTTCCATAGTAAAATCTTTAAAAATAAAGCATTCTGGTGGTTACGATGAAATATCAAAGTTAATTAAGGCATCTTCTTGCGAGTTTAGTACAATTCTAAGTTACTTGTGTAACCAGTCAATTATAACTGGGACATTTCCTGACTGACTAAAATATGCAGATGTTAAGCCTCTATTCAAGAAAGGGGGTAAAGAGATACCATACAACTACACACCGATTTCACTTTTGCCAGCATTCTCAAAAATTTTGGAAAAAGTAATGTACAGGCAGCTTCTCAACCATCTGACCACAACTAACATTATCAAGAACACCGTTTAGATTTCTGGAGGGTTCTGATATCGAAAAGGCTATTTACACATACAGTGAAAATTTACTTAATTCGTTGAATAACCAGTTGCAAGCAGCAGGTATTTTCTGTGATTTGTCAAAGGCATTCGATTGTGTGAACCACAGCATACTTTTAAATAAATTAGAATTCTATGGTGTCATAGGCAGTGCTGCAAAATGCTTCAAGTCATACCTCTCTAACAGGAAACAAAATGTGTCAGTGCAAGGGACTAGTGAATTAAGTCATCAGTCATCATCAGAATGGGAAGAAATTACATGTGGTGTCCCACAAGGATCCATCTTAGGACCCTTGCATTTTCTTGTGTAAATTAATGATCTCACATCAGTTACACTGCCAGAAGCAGAGTTCGTTTTGTTTGCAGGTGACAAGTATTGCAATAAATAGTATGTCGAGTGTAGTTCTGGAAACATCTGCTAATGATATTTTCATGGATATTAATAAATGGTTTAAAGCCAACTCACTGACATTACACTTCAAAAAGACTCACTATATGCAATTCAGAACCAGTAAGAGGTTTCCACCCAGCATATGCATAAAGTATGAAGAAGAGCAGATAGAAGAGGTTGACAGTCATAAATTCCTGGGATTACAACTTGATAAATTCAGTTGGGAGGAGTACACTACAGAACTGCAGAAACACCTTAACAAATCTATATTTGCAATTCGAGTGTTAGCAGACACAGGCGACATAAAAATGAAAAAGCTTGCATACTTTGCCTACTTTCATTCCATAATGTCATATGGTATAATATTTTGGGTAACTCTTCAAGTCAAAAGTTTCCCGAGTCCAAAAGCGTGTAATACATATATGTTGTTCAGTAAATTCACGGACGTCCTGTAGAAACCTCTTAGAAGAACTGGGTATACTAACTACTGCCTCTCGGTACATTTATTCCTTAATGAAATTTGCCCTAAATAATGTATCTCTTTTTCCAACAAACAGTTCAGTTCATACATACAATACCAGGAACAAGAATGATCTGCACAAGGACTTAAAAAACACTAGTTCAAAAAGGGGTCCAGTACTCAGGCACACTCATCTTCAATAATTTGCCAGCTAACATAAAAAAATTTAGTCACAAATAAAGATCAGTTTAAAGGAGCCTAAAGGACTTACTAGTCGCCAACTCTTTCTACTCCACTGACGAATTTTTTAATAGAAACAAATGATCTGTATATATTCATACTATTAGTACTGTTATTTCAGCTTAAAAAATGACATGTTCCACATCCATGAGGATCTCCTCAGCACGGATCTATGGAACGAAAAACTAATCTAATCTGATCTACCGTCATTTGACCAGTCGCGTACTGAGTTATGCCAGTGGTGTGGTGCACCACCTTGCTCCCAAATAAGGATGTGGTTTTCAGCTTCTTCCAATTGAGGCACGGGCCATAGCTGTAGCACATCAAGGTAAGATATATCAGTTACAGTTGATTCACCGAAAAAGTGCCCATAAACTTTCCCCGGAGATATTTCTTGGGGCTAAGCATGAATGACTCGCACTCTGTCAACACCTTTTTGAGTCGCATTGTAGTTTCACACTCTTCCCATTGTGGACTAGTGTACAAACAAAACTGAGTTGCTAAATTTGGTGTGTTACTTACAACTGTAAGGTGAATGTAATAAATACTACAACACCTTAAAACCATGTTGTTCATTTTGAAACACCCTGTACTTGTTGAGTGGTAAAGTGCACACTGAACAATGTACATTGCTTACCAAATACGTATGTATTTGGCCCACAAGGCAATCAGATCATGGCAGTTGCGCAAGTGCAGAAGTTCATTAAAACGTGCACAAGTGAAGGTGTGCTCCTTACATTGATGCCAAATTTCACCGAGTCTGGCGGGGGCAATACGTATCACAGCATGGCAGATTTAGTGCCGTGCGTTTCAGATTACCGTATGTACATTACGTTTAACAGCATTCAAGAAGTACTAACCAACAAACCCGTAAGGTGGCAAAAGGGTGTTCACGTGCTCTTGCACAGCAGCTGCCACCGATTACTTTTCATACTCCGTAGCTATGGCCGTACATTCACAGTACTGGCGAACCACAATAAGATTAACAAACACTTTGTTTTTATTTCAAACGGTATTAGTGAGTTCCTGAGTCACTGACATATAACGCAGTATCAAAGCTGTCACGCCGCTTTTCTGAGCGCCTTAGCGACTACAGGAGAAGGTAACTAGGCTTAGCAATAACAAAATAAGTTGACTTTATACGCTTAATTTCTATACTAATGGAACTTTTATTGAATGAATGTTGTTTCGCATCGCCGACTGCAGACCCTTTGCCGCTGCGGCCTGCGGCAACTGATGGCCGGTTCTGACCAGAGGGCGGCAGACAGCGCCTCCTGCGGCGGTTCGCGGAATTTCAGTTCCCACCAAGAAGCGGCAGTCACCAGCGGTAACCAATGATGGACCATCTCTGAGGTATGGATGGTGGTGATGTTTGGTTTGTGGGGCGCTCCACTGCGCGGTTATCAGCGCCCATACAAATTCCCAACCTTTGATCAGCCCAGTCTCGCCACTTTCATGAATGATGATGAAATGATGAGGACAACACAAACACCCAGTCATCTCGAGGCAGGTGAAAATCCCTGACCCGCCTGGAATCGAACCCAGGACCCCGTGCTCGGGAAGCGAGAACGCGACCGCGAGACCACGAGCTGCGGACAGGTATCGATGGGAACCCACTGAATTGAGCGGTGCATTTGATTCACAGGACCATGAGTCTATAAGAAAGGAAGACAAAGTTAACTGAAGACGTGCCAAAATTTTACTTTCTTTGCGAAATACTCTTTCACACATTTCATTATTCACGTTTTGTTATTTCTGCTTTGACGAGTTACCATTCGCGATTTTTCCCTATGTAATTATATAGTCAACATTTAGAGAACTTGTTGGTCCATAAGAAAAACTGTGTGACCCCTAATAGCTTCTAGTATTTTGATTTGCTGTACCTAAATGCAATTTATTAAAGTGATAGTACGTTATCTTTCGTATGGCAGACATTGCTTTTTATAAATGAAATATCTGACAGTTTATCCTTATAATTTTCTTTATTTTGATCACATGTTTTAACCACACAGTTACTGAAACTATCAGTTAAGTACTACAAAAATACTCAACATTATCTCTAAACTGCTATTAACATTTTCATACCCAGCATAGACAGAACGCCAATCTCCACCAACCACATTGCTGCAAGTCAACATCCCTGCCAACATCACAGTGAACCCCCTGAAAAATATTTCATAAAACAAAACAAGTTATACAGAGTTTAGGGAGCCAAAAACTTAAAATGCGAGACGAATTCAGCAGCAGGAACAGGAAGAGAAAATATAACATGGGCTATGAGGAAGGTATGAAAGGGGAAGCCACCTAATAGAATTCTGCACAAGGTATAACTTAAACATGGCTAACACTTTGCTTAAGAATCGTGGAAGAAAGATGCATGTGGAATAGGATTTTCGAAACCAGATTTTGAATTTTAAGACATGTCCAGATGCAGACTGACAATTTGTTGGTTATGAACTGCAGATTACAACTAAAGAAGCAGGACGAGGTAGCAAATTAAAGAGATGAAACCTAAGTTACGACCCACAGTCTATGGGAAATCAAATGGATCATTAGGCAATGCAAGAAGGAATCCACTACACGACGAATGGGTACCTTTGAGAGAAGTAGCGAAGGCAGCAAAAGATACAACAGTAAAAATCCTTGGGTAAAACACCATATATTGAATTTAACTCAGAACTGGAGAAAATCGCAAATAAAGAACTGCAAGGAGAAAATTCTTCCTTTGCAATTTTCCGTATTGAAAGAGAGATGGCACATGTGCGAAAATTAAGAAGAGAAGGCTGGAAAGTGGAAGGAATATGTAAGAAGGGGAGGGTGTGGGCACTGTACCAACTAATTTGAGCACAATGTTATATTTCTGTGAAACGGCTGAACTCTCAAGGTACTGTGTTTGTAGCCTTTGTACATTAAGAGAAACTTTTTGACACACTTTACTGAAATACACTCTTTGAAGCTCTGGAGGTATCAGGGATCTACAACTTGCACAGAAAACAGACTTCAATTGCAATTCTTCAAGGACTTGCAAGGGAAGCAGTAGATGACAATGCAGAAGTGAGGATATAAAATGCAGACTGACAACTAAAAAGTTTTCCGAGGAAGAAATAATTGTCTCCGAATATAAATTTAAATGTTTGGCAGTATTTTTTGACGGTATTCATGTGGGGTGTAGCCTTGTATGTATACGAAACGTGGACAATAAACATTTGTCAAGGAGACAATGGATGCTTTCGAAATGTGGTGCTAAAGAAGAATGCTGAAGAGTGGATATGTAGATCATGAAAATAAGGAAGAGCTGAGCACAACTGGGGAGAACAAAGCAATTACGGTGCAACATGTCAAACAAGCGATTGGTAGACAGGACATACTGAGGCATTATGCAACCATATGTTTAGTTGTTGAGGCAAAATTGCAGAGGGAGAGACCAAGTTTTAATAACTGTAAGCAGATTCGAATGGATGTAAGATGCAGTAGCTGTGCAGAGATGGAGATGCTTGCACAGGATAGACGAGTGTGGAGCACTGTGTCCACACCATCTTCAGGCTGAAGACTACAAGTTGCGAGACAAATTGCATTTCCTGTTAATGTAGGCCAGCAAAAGTAACAAAATCTTATTACATAGGTCAGTTGTGTACTTATTGCTAGAACTTTTATTTAACATAGCCTCTAGTGCATATAACTTCTGATGTATTTGTGTATACATGTATCAGTCACTGCAAACAGCCTTATATTAGGGAAAGCTACAACCTGTAATTCAATTTTCTTATGGCGACTGTCAACTAATAATAACGCGATTTATTGTGTTTGCCACTTTAATCAAAAAGTGCGGCATTTTGGCTACAAATGTCGAATCGATCATTCTACCATAACAGCACATCTAGCATTATGTATTGTCATCGTGCACTTTTGAGTATTGAACACGATGCACATAATATTATACTTGGTACTTGTGCCAAAGTGTTTCACAACGCTGCGATCAGGGACAGTCTTGGTTCAAGTCTGCTCCCCATCTATGAAGACTATTTTAGCGGTGCTGGAAAGAATTGGCACGCTGGTGTTATTACGTGTAGTTATAAGATATTCTAAACATCTCAAACAAACAGTGTCTTAAGGCAGAATGAAACAATACTTCAGGTACATGGCAGTTACATCTTTTGTCATACTAGCAAATCTGTTTCGTTTTAAGCTCATAGGTGTATGTAGAATAATAAAGTTTTCAATGTCTCTGTGCTTCTCATTTCAGTGCTGTTAAATGCTGTTTAAGAACCACATCATTCCATTGTAAAAACTGTACTTCCATATCTCAAAAAATAAGGTTCAACGTTTATCACGTGACAAAATGTGAGAACTTAGCGAGATACCACTTCCAGAAACCCAAGTTTCGATATCTTTAACAGTTTACGGTGTTTGACGAGTTGATGACTACATGGCTGCCGACAAACGAGAAGGAACAGATCACATTGCATCTGATGATCTAGCAGCCCGTTCCCCGACGTACGATTCAGTATCTTGGAAATAGTGATAGCTACGGTTTTGCTCGCAACGTTAAATACAATGTCGACATCTTGGCTACACTTTATATGCGATAATGTACAGGGACAGGCAAAATAATGTAAATACCTTCCTTGGGAATCTTTCATCAATAAGAGGTTGGAGCCCCATTTGCCTGTAATACAGCTGCGATTATTCTGGCATGTAATTTGATAGTCTCCATTGGAATGTTATGCCACTTTTCGATCAGAACCACTTCTAACTACTGTAGTGACTAAGGAGGCAGAAATATGCTCCAGACTGTGCACTCCAATACCACCCACGAGGGTAGGATAATTTTCAAATCTGGGGACTATGCTGGTCAGGGACGAGGCTGCAGCTCAGTTGCATGCTCCTAACAACCCTCCCACAACAAAGGTCAGCATTTAATAACGATTGTGGAGTTGCTCACACTGCTAAATACTGCATTTTCGGGCAACAACAGTCATTATGTGGCAGGTGTCATTAGAGCACAGTTAATAGTCATTTCATGTAATAATGAAAAACTAGGCACTCATCTTTTTGTGTTTCCCACGCTGGTCTCGTCGTAAAATCATGGCTCAATCGTTGAAAATCTAGGTGGTTATTATTCCAAGCTCGGATGCAAAGAGGCCTAGGTTTTATTCTGCTATATTCAAAAGTTTTGTAGATGCGCTTCTCAAACCATTCTTGGAGATTAAACATTTCAAAGTTAGCACAATGGTGATATAAAAAAATAATCAACACTCAGAATTTAAGTTACACTTCCTTTTAACTGCTTTCATTGCAGTATCACGTATCACACAAAACATCACTTCCCAATACAAAACATACTTTAAAATATCCTCACAGTCACAGTTAAAGTTCACATTTTATAAGCTGACTACGTCATGAGTCTTTCCAACATGACATCCAACACTTTACCATCTCAAGGTTCGACTCACTAACAACTCAACACCTAACTAATAATCGCTTACGCGCCCCAAAATCAGAGTTACAAGTACGTCAAAGATCATAGTGACAAAAGAAAGAATACACATAAGAATAATATCATTGCAATATAAACATATCGATATATCACAAATGAAATCAAATCTGTTGTCTCAGAAATATGTCAACTACTTTGCAGAAACACAGTAGAATATTACTGGTATCTAGAGGTTCAGATGAGGTGTCGTGATGGTTACGTAATTCAAGTACCATTACATCCTCATACCACGACTGTACTGTCCTGGCTGTGTGAATGGGTGCATTATCGTCCTGAAATATGGCATCATTGTTGGGGAATAATATTTAAAATATGGGGTGTACCTGATCACCTAAAATGGTCACAATCGTTCGCTGTAACACGGCCTTTGAGAGTAATGATGGGATGAGCGGAATGCCATGATATGGCAGGCGACACCATCACACTTCCCCGTCCGTGCTTAACCGTTGGAATCAAGCAGTCAGGATTGTAAGCTCCTTTTGGCGTTCTCCAAACAAACCAGGCGCGATGTTGGAAATAAGTGAAACGTCCCCTTAGGAAAATTATACATGACTGTTTAAACTGACACACAACATTTTTAGCGCAACGCAATCTGACTTTCAAAAATCCCTACAAAAGAATGGCCCTGACTAACATTAACCTATACGTTTCACAAATCACTTACCTCACAAAAATCTTCGTTACTCTAACTACTGCAATACAGCGAGCGCCACTACTGCCAGCTAAATAAAAGATTCTAACTACGGAAAGCACTAACTACTAATAGGCATAGTTAGCAAATGAAAGATTTTGATAGAGAACAAACAATGTATTTACCTTACTAGTGTTCAAAAGTCAACATATATACAGCAGTTCATGACATCCATTCTTACAAATGTCAAAATTCCGCCATTTCTCTCCCCACATCCACCACTGCTGGCGACTCACCTCCAACTGCGGAACGCTACGCGCTGTTCACATCCAGCTGCCGAACACTACAATGGCAGACAACAATGCAAACTAGCCACAGCCTGCACACAGCACAGCCAGTGATTTTCATACGGAGCGCTACGTGGCGTTACCAATATAAAAACCTAAACAGTCTACTTACATAAGGAAGACGTTGACTCGTCAGACCATATTACATGTTTCCACTGTAGCAGCCGTCCAGGATTTATGCTCCTGGCACCATTCGTTGTCGCCACTAATGCTTTCGGTATAGCAACTCGTCCATTAATATTCGCTTTATGGAGTTATCGGCGGACAGTATCGATAGATTCAGGGTCTCGCAGATGGCTATTGGGCTCTGAAGCCACCTTAGCCACCCTAGTTTTGTAAAATATGGCATTTCAGTCTTTCATCGCTATTTTTTATTTTCAATGTCCGGTTTCAGGCTAGCTGCCCATCTTTAGATCATGTATGGCAGTAACTTGTCAGTACAGAACTATCAGTTCGGTGTTAGTTATGACAAATAGCGAGCAAAGACAAGCCATATTTATTTCATGAATGATCGCGGAAATCCCATTCAGACAATCGTGTCTAGTTTTGATAAACCCTAGTGTTGTGTTTTGACGTAATTCGTGTTACCATACGACGATCTCAGCAATTTAGTTTTCCTTTGCGCCTACTATTACGTTTTCACGATGATGTCTTCCCATGTTTTGTGTGGGCTGTCATGATTGTTGGAACATTCGCTCTTAAAACATTCAGTAAGTTGGCTGTCTTTGTGACTGATGCTCCAGCTAATCGAGGCCGCACAGTCTGCCCTCTTTGGAACTGTTGGGTCTTTCATTGCACGTCGAGCTCTGCCTCTGAATGCAAATAGGAAGTGTGCCCTACTCGAAAACAACCTGCACTAGTCCGTACCGAACACGCACAGTCCAGCGTCACACACGTCTTACCTACGTTCTTGACCGTCAACCAACCATCCCACTATTACCACAGCTCACATATTGTCTATCCTCTGGATGAGCTGGACTATACACGAGTTTACACAACGCGTTGTTACCTCTGCAAACTCAAAATTTTCTGTAATGGTTTACTTGAAAGATATACACCTAATAACTATAACAAAGATATTCAATATCTTATTGAGCGAACGTCTCAAGCTGTACGATGCAGGTGAACATTTTCTCCGAATAGTTTTCTGGTAATCAAATATGTATTTCATAGCGGCCATCACATCCACACCAGCACTTTGGCGAAAGCTCACGTGGTCGGAGTTTTTATACCCGACGCCACGCTCAGTGCGTTCTGTCACTGGCGGCGTGAGTCTGCAGTAAAGCACGCGTATGTGGTTAGAGGGGTACAGACCACGTTTCTGAGCGTGTTATGACAAGCCGCTGAGAGTTGGAGTTGCTCGGAATGTAAAATAGTTTGTGATAATATGGGAGTGGATATTTATGTCGTCGTCTCATGCAATACGAAGGGAATAAAAGTGTTCCGAGCAGAAATTTAATTCCACATATTTACTTCTGAAGTGATAATATGCTTTGTATATGCAGTACGTATTTCCATTCAACTAGCAGAAGAATTTATAACTTTTCATATAATTTGAGATTGATAACTAGCACTTATTTTAGTCCAACCCAAAGAGTGAAGTTTTCAAAGAAACATTTGAAAAAGCAATAAAACCCCAGTATAACTACGAAAATTTAACATATAAGACATTACACATTTAGCGTTACAAAAATTAAAGAGCCGTAAGGTTCATTGAAGGCAACTTTTCTGTCAGAAGACTACTTGATTAAAAATATATTTCAACTGTTTTTCAATATAAGGAACAGTTAAGTAACATTTAACCGACTGAGGAAACTAACTATGTAGTATCAATGACTAACTTACAGTTTAGTGATTTTTGGAAGCACGCAGTAACTGATAATTTCTCAGCTCTTTTGTAGATGATTTCTTAATCTTCACCAAACAAGCCTGTGGGCTGAGAAGATTCTGTGTATGCAGTACTGGCAGGGCAGGAAAAGAAACTTTCCACGGACGTAATATAATCTGTTGCGAAGCTTCCTGTTTTTGCTGTTTGGATGGAACAGTGTTGCAACTGCATCAGGAAACAACGGCAGAATCAGCACCCTTAAATGACCCGACACTTGCAATCACCCTGGATCAATTTCTACGAGCGAGCTTTCTCTACTTCTCGTTCAGCAGTTGATCTCCTGTCTCTGAATATTGGATTTAACGCATTAGCAAGATAGTGAAAGGACGCTACTGCTAGTTCTTTATTTTTTTTCTTGTGTTACAGTGTTCCATATCAGGGCTTTCTGAAAGATCGATCCATATTTCGAAGCTTGTGCGATGTATGTGCTGTCTACTTAAAGTCCTGGACTGCATAGGCCTCTGACAGCTGTCAAGATTAGTGGCATCTTCGTAAACTGTAAAATTATCCGAGGTTTAATTGTCCAGTGTGCCCTGCTACAATTTATACATATAGAGTAGTAGTAAGAATGGGTTAGTGCTCTGATTCAATTAGGCGCATGAATTTAGAGTGAACTCTGTCAAAGCAAAAAATATCGCAAAAACTCAAAATAAAACGGTGTTTTTTTATAAAACACCCTGGTTTTTATCTACCCTGTCGCTAACACAATGTAAGACAAAACGTGCATTCAAATTTCATCAGTATGCAGCCTCTTTGAATATTGTAGGAACTGCCATTTTCTAGACAACAGTTGTATGGATTTTGTCCAATCAGGTCCATTTCTGCAGTTTATCCAAGAAATAATTCACTAATCTGATGAGGCTTACGCTCTAGTTACATGAAATGCGAACGCAGTCAGAAAATTAAAAATCAAGCCTTGCTAATTGAGTTCAGTCCTGAAGCGTAGATGCACATCCTTGGGCCAGGACGTGGCAAATTCCTGGTACCAAAAGACATTGAGAACTGAGCCTAAGAGATGTACATCAGAATTGCGTGAATCTTCCATAGCTAAGAGCTGAAGGGTTATAGCCAATACACTTGTGAACTAGTATACAGTCTTTCATATTGGTATTAGTTCAACGAATTGCTTTCGTGCTATATTCAGAATCCTGTTTTAATATTCTGCAGCAGGTAACACAGACGACGACGACGACGACGACAAAGTGCAAAACAACATAGATGACCCTTAGCGTTGTGTTTCATTTTGCCTAATCAAGTTTCAAGGTATTCACTTTTTTGAAGATACTTATGTTTCAGTTACTCACACAGCACAAACTTACAGAACACATTTAGCCATTGCAGACGTCTGTTTTACTGTCAATCTTTTCGAGGTTTAAAACAAAACACTTATAAAAATCAAATATCTTGTCATTTTAAAAATGTTTAATGAGATTTAGTTTTGATGTTTCATTATCCATGCTGTATCTTACTGAATTCCGTGTCCATCCACAAATTTTTAATGGAATTTTATTTTAGTGTCCTGAACAGTTTTGTACCGTTATGCCCACCTTTAGGGGGCTATACTTAAGAACAGTTTATAAGGTTTTAAACAAGAACACTAGGTGTAAAACACACCCTACAGTTTAACTGAAGCCTGTTACAAAATAGTCTTGTTGCAAAGTTGACTATTTAGTGACTGCGTCCTGTTTACCCTTAAAAATTTTGTGCTGCTGTTGAAAACTGAACAGGGAGAAAATAGGTAAATTTCGCTCACTGGAAAAATTGCAGCTGCGGTCTACATGGTGCTTACTGTTCTGACACATCACAGCGAGCGGTTCTAGGCGCTTCAGTCCGGAACCGCGCGACTGCTACGGTCGCAGGTTCGAATCCTGCCTTGGGCATGGATGTGTGTGATGTCCTTAGGTTAGTTAGGTTTATGTAGTTCTAAGTTCTAGGGGACTGATGGCCTCAGATGTTAAGTCGCATAGTGCTCAGAGCCATTTGAACACCGCACTGAACAGGTGAAAGCTTCTGAAAAATATCTGTAGCGGGATGCGGTCTCCTTCAAAAGTCTAACATGAATTGCGTTCAAAAGTTCAGTAATGTGCTGAATTCGACTTTTGGTGTAACAGCTGGTGGCTGATGGCCTTCAGGGGTAGTGATGACAGAACAGGGAAACTGGTTCCACACACGTGGAACGTGTGTGTGGACGGACCGGGTCAGCTGGCGCAGTGGTTGGCACACAGGACTCGCATTCGGGAGGACGGCAGTTCAAACCCGCGTCCGGCCATCCTGATTTAGATTTCCCTGAAGCGATCCAGGCGACTGCCAGAATTGTTCCTCTGAAAGGGCACCACCGATTTCCTTCCTCGTCCTTTGTTAATCCGAGCGTGTGCTGTGTCTAGTGACCCCTATGTCTACGGCAGTTTAAATCCTAACAGTCCTTTATCCAGAATGAAATTTTCACTCTACAGCGGAGTGTGCGCTGATATGAAACTTCCTGGCAGATTAAAAGTGTGTGCCGGACCGAGACTCGAACTAGGGACCTTTGCCTTTCGCGGGCAAGTGCTCTACCGACTGAGCTACCCAAGCACGACTCACGCCCCTTCCTCACAGCTTTACTTCCGCCAATACCTCGTCTCCTACCTTCCAAACTTTACAGAAGCTCTCCTGCGAACCTTGCAGAACTAGCACTCCTGAAAGAAAGGATATTGCGGAGACATGGCTTAGCCACAGCCTGTGGAGGAGAGCTTCTGTAAAGTTTGGAAGGTAGGAGACGAGGTACTGGCAGAAGTAAAGCTGCGAGGACTGGGCGTGAGTCTTGCTTGGGTAGCTCAGTCGGTAGAGCGATTGCTCGCGAAAGGCAAAGGTCCCTAGTTCGAGTCTCGGTCCGGTACACAGTTTTAATCTGCCAGGAAGTTTCAGTCCTTTATCCGTTTACACAGGAGCGAATGGAAGCGAACACAAGCCGGACGCATTCGCATATCGATTCGTCAGTGTTCGCCAGCTTTAGCTTGCACCTCAGCAAGCGGTTACATTATTCGGGGGAGGGGGGGGGGGGAGAGGAGGGAGGCAGAAGCGAACTCTACGCAACGAGCATAGAGCGTGAGCATTGCGCCACTGTTCTCTGCAGCTAGTAATCTGCACACACGATACCACACTACAGTTAAAGTCACGATAGGAAGCATTAGGAGAGGATAATTTTGAATGGCGAGCGCGCTATTTTTGATGAAAGAAAAAAATAGCATAAGTAGACAACTATTTAGTTGGCTCTATTTTTACCTAAGAGTGAGATGTGTGGAGGCGGGAGTGAAACCGAACTACAGCTTCCAGAACTTCCGGTCAAGAACTTTTGTCGGTTGACTCTTTCCTTCTCTGGCTTCTGGTAACAGGACGAAATTTAAAAGCACAACAGTAATTACCGAGGAGGAACATAACCTAAAGGAGAGCACTTACACTCTGGGTATAAGCAGCTGGAGTCATTTAGCAGCTGGAGTCATTTACGTTAATAATTGTTTCGCATTTCTATTGCTGATAGATCTCAGCTACGGATGTCTGCAGCGACGTACGCTAAGCGTCTCAAGGATTTTATTAAACAACATGCAAGGAATATAATGTTAATAAACTAACAATATAAATACTACCGATTACACAAACTACTCGATATCTGCTATGTAGTTTGTTAGACGGCAGATACCGTGATGCTGGGTAATTTGGCATCCAAAAGCACCTAACATCGCACCGGTACACCAGCCATGAATCTAAGTAACGCAAATTATCAAGAACTCTGGGCAGCATTTTCCATTTTAATCGCCGACACACACACACACACACACACACACACACACACACACGTTTTATTTCAGAAAATTCTGTTTTAATAACAGTGAAATCTAAGCTCGTGCTTATCCACTCCGATCCTGGCTGATACAAGCCTCGAATGAATTTAGTGTCTTTCTCACATCCCCACTTGGACCTTTGAGTACTCTGACAATCTTCCGTGAATCATATTTCTTCGCATCGGCATTTGCCCTGTGGACCTCTGGGAACCGTAAAGCATCTACAGCGAAGAACCAAAGAAAACTGGTACACTTGCCTAGTATCGCGCAGGGCCCCCGCGATCTCACACAACGTGGCGTGGACTCTACAAATGTCTGGAGTAGTGCTGACACCATGAATCCTGCTGGGCTGGTCATAAATCCGTAAGATTACGAGGCGCTGGGCATCTCAACAGTACGTTGCAAGGAAAGTTGACTTCTGAAAAGCGTTTGACTGTGCCCCACTGCAGACTCCTACCTAAGGTACGAGCATATGGGATTGGTTCCCAAGTATGGGAGCGGCTCTAAGACTTCTTAAGTAATAGAACCCAGTAAGTTGTCCTCGATGGTGAGTTCATCGGAGGTGAGGGTATCATCTAGAGTGCCCCAGGGAAGTGTGGTAGATCCGCTGTTTTGTATCTACATAAATGATCTTTTGGATAGTGTGGATAGCAATGTGCGGTTGTTTGCTGATGATGCTGTGGTGTATGGGAAGGTGTCGTCGAGTGACTGTAGGATACAAGATGACTGACAGGATTTGTGATCGGTTTAAACAATGGCAGCTAACTAAATATAGATAGAGGTAAATTGATGCAGAAGAATAGGAAAAAGAATCCCATAATATTTGAATACTCCATTAGTAGTTTAGCGCTTGACACAGTCACGTCGATTAAATATTTGGCCGTAACATTGCAGAGCGATATGAAGTGGGACAAGCATGTAATGGCAGTTGTGGGGAAGGCGGATAGTCGTCTTCGGTTCATTGGTAGACTTTTGGGAAGATATGGTTCATCTGTAAAGAAGACCGCTTATAAAATACTAATACGACCTATTCTTGAGTACTGCTCGAGCGTTTGGGATCCCTATCATGTCGGATTGAGGGAGGACATAGAAACAATTCAGAGGCGGGCTGCTAGATTTGTTACTGGTAGGTTTGATCACCACGCGAGTGTTACGGAAATGATTCAGGAACTCGGGTGGGAGTCTCTGGAGGAAAGGAGGCGTTCTTTTCGTGAATCGCTACTGAGGAAATTTAGAGAACCGGTATTTGAGGCTTATTGCAGTACAATTTCACTGCCGCCAACTTATATTTCGCGGAAAGACCACAAAGATAAGATAAGAGAGATTAGGGCTCGTACAGAGGCATATAGGCAGTTATTTTTCCCTCCTTCTGTTTGGGAGTGGAACAGGGAGGCAAGATTACAGAGCCTCCGCCAGCTTGAAAAGTCTCCTGCAAAAAAAAAAAAAGGTTCGTGAGGTTGTCTCCATATCCGTACACGTCCATTCGCTCGATACAATTTGAAACGCGACTCGTCAGACCAGGCAACATGTTTCCACTCATTAACAGTCCACTGCCGGTGTTGACGGGCCAAAGTGAGGCGTAAAGCTTTGTGTCGTACAGCCATCGAGGTTGCACGAGTGGGACTACGGCTCTGAGAGAACGAATTGATGTTTCGTTTCATGACATTTGTTGACGGTCCAGCATTGAAATCTGCAGCAGTTTGCGGAAGGGTTGCACTTTTGTCACGCAGAACGATTCTATCGTCGTTGGTCCCGTTGTTCAAGGATCCTTTTCCGGCCGCAGCGATGTCGGAGGTTTGATGTTTTACCGGATTCCTCATATTCACGGTACACTCGTGAAATGGTCGTACAGGAAAATCCCTATTTCATCGCTATCTCTGAGATGCTGTGTCCCATGGCTCGCGCGCCAACTATAACGCCACGTTCAAACACAAATCTCGATAACCTGTCATTGTAGCAGCAGTAATCGATATAACAGCACCAAACAGTTTGTCTTATATTGGCGTAGCCGATCGCAGCGCCGTATTCTGCCTGTTTACATATATCTGTAGTCTAATACGCATCTCTATACCAGTTTCTCTGGCGCTCCAGTGTGACACATTCCGTCACTCAACTCACGTCGACAACAGAAGTAAACAGACTAAGGTTTCGCTGTAACTTCCTCTGATGGTTCGCTGAAGCGCAGGCAACCAGAGAACGGGAGCGAGTGCGAACCGAACACGAACGTACGCTATTCCCTTGCGCTCGCCTGCTTTCGACGCAAAATATTCCTCGTCCGCCGACACTAACGCACTTCTGTTCTCTCCCGTGTCAGCCAGTCTTCAAGTTACAACAGCGTACCCACTGTAAGTCCCTGGCCGTTGTATCGTCATTTTATCGGCAGCATTGCAACTTAGCATCCGTAATGCCTACTGAGTAATACCAAACATCTTGAACGGGAACATTCATCACTTAGATGTGTGACAAATGTCCCCACTCCTCACCGCCCCCCCCCCCCCCCCCACACATGTTTCGGTCGTGACGTAGGCCTATTTATCTGTCGTGTTTTGGTCGTAAGTTGGACAAACCAGTGAATGGGCGACGAATGCAGTAAAGTTTGAGGCGAAAGACTGAGCCGAAAGTATATATTCGCTTCATACATGACGCACTTTCCATTATAAGTATAGGAACCAACAAATTGCGAAAATACAGACTACCAATAGACAAATCCCAACGAGCATTTCGCATGTTATGAGCACGTGGCAGAAGGCACTACGCAACTCACGTATTTGCTGGTAGCGCATTTCCCAGTATTTCCGTACATTAAAGGCTGCTATGGTATTTCACACTTCCGCAGTACACAATTTAAAGGACGATAACTACCGAATACAACTCAAAGTTTCGCATAGGACGAATATTATCTGTCACCTACACGGGCAGTTTGTTTCAGCCATTCGCAGCACAGGAAAGCCGATGTCACGTGGAAACTTTCGTCACACGTATATGAACGCGATCTTTTCTACGCGTCTACTCTTAATGTAGGTTAAAGTAACTTCCCGTCTGGATAACTAACACTTTACATTTCACTCATTAACCCTATATTTACAACGAAACTAATGACCGCTTCAGCTGTATTATAAATCTTTCTGTTGCAACTAGATTCGCGGCCTTAGAGCCACATCTTCAATGATACGGATTTAAATAATTTATTCCCAACGATAAGCAGTAGATGACCCAAAATTTTTTCTCCAATTGTAATAAAACTGTTGAGCCGTAGAGAGGACAGTAGTCGAATTTAACATGAGCAGGATGCAAGGAACCGACCTTCTGACGGTTAAACAGTTTTACCGCAATCGGACATACAACGTTGTGTCATCTACAGATTATCGTTTGGAGTAAATTATGATATCCGTATCCCTGAAGACTTACTAACGCAGCGAAACTAGTTGGGTCAGAAAACACTATGGTACAGCTAAAGCGGTATAATGGATCAATTTTACGGCTGTGGATGCTCACAGCACAAAATTTGCTGTAATCACTGCATTGTGACTGTCATCTCTGAACTCCCAGGTATGTAATTCGCACTTTACCAGATGAAGTCGGTATGAGTAGCAAATCGTGATCTAGATAGAAAATGCATTCACTCAGTGCTGATTTAATTTATACTACATAACCTTTTGTCACGACCTCAACTTTATTTACAGTTCGAAAATCTTGAACCTACTAATAGTGCCCGACAGCTTCGACCCATGACGTATTCAAAATGCAGTACCCGTCAACTGTTCTCAATGTTAGGAATTATTGTTGCACACACGAGACTGCCTCAGCATTCTCCACTCCTTCCAAATTAATGACCTAAGTGTAGACCAGATGTGGATTGAGTTCAGAAAAATAGAATCGATAGCAATTTAGAGATTTATACCAAATAAATTAACAAACGACTGAGCTGATCCTCGTTGGTACACAAAACAGGTCAGAACACTGTTGTAGTAACAAGAAAAACATGCCAAATTTAAACGAGGCAAAATCCATAAGATTGGCGATCTTTCACAGAAGCTCGAAATTTAGCGCAGACTTCAATGCGAGATGCTTGTAACAGTATCCACAACGAAACTGTCTCGAAACCTAGCAGAAAAACCGAAGAGATTCTGGTCGTATGTGGAGTGTTAGCTGCAAGAAACAATCAATGCCTTCTCTGGGCGATAGCAGTGGAGATACTATCTAAGACAGTGCTGCTCAAGCAGGATTATCGAACACAGCCTTCCTAAATGCCTTAGCGAAAGACGAAGTAAATATTCCAGAATTCGAATCAGGAACACCTGTTAACGTAGCAGTAAGTATAATCGGAGTTGTGAGGCAAATTAAATCACTTAATAAAAACAAGCCTTCTGATCCAGACTATTTCAATTACGTTCCTTTCAGAATGTGCTGATGCAATAGCTCCATACTCAACAGTCATATGCAACAAAAATGGCTCTAAGCACTATGTGACTTAAAATCTGAGGTAATCAGTCTCCTAGACTTAGAACTACTTAAACCTAACTAACCCAAGGACATCACACACATCCATGACCGAGGCAGGATTTGAACCTGCGACCGTAGCAGCAGCGTGGTTCCGGACCGAAGCGCCTAGAACCGCTCGGCCACAGAGGCAGGCTAATCATATACAACCGTTCGCTCGACGAAAGATCCGTACCCAAGGACTGGAAAGTTGCACAGGTCACACCAATATTCAAGAAAGGTAGTAGAAATAATCCACATAATTACAGGCCCATATCATTAACGTCGATATGCAGCAGGATTCTGGAACACACATTGTGTTCGAACATTATGAATTCCAGAAATTCTTCCAATCCATCTGTGGCATGAATCAGCAATTCTGTGTTTAGTAGTATTAGTAGAAAACAGTCTTGATTGCAATTTTAGTTCTTTTGTCAACTACGCGTTTCACCTTATTTAGGCATCTTCATGCTGATCTTAATTTGGTATTTCTTAGGACGATCCTTTAGACAGTGTCGCTAAGAGGCATCGTCGAGTACATCAGGCCATCATCGCCATCACAGGAGCTGAATGCGTTATGCAGGTCATTGAGTTACTCGTGTCCATCTAGAAAGTATTTACCAAGGTTAACGAAGGCGATGATGGTCTGATGTACTCGATGGTGTCCCTTAGCTACACTGAAGGATCGTCCTAAGAAATACCAAATTAAGATCAGCCTGAAGATGAGTAAATAAGATGAAACGCGTAGTTTATAAATAAAAAACTAAAATAGCAACCAAGATTTTTCAACTAATATTATCAATTAACTCTAAGAACACTGTTGATGCACAGTCAACATGGGTTTAGAAAACAAAGTTCATGTGAAACTAGCTCTTTATTCGCACGAAGTGCTGAGTGCTACTGACAGGTGATTTCAGATCGATTCCGTATTTTTGGTTTTCCAGAAGGCTTTTGACACTGTACCACACAAGCGGCTTGTAGTGAAACTGCGTGTTTATGGAATATCTTCTCAGTTATGTGAATGGATTTGTGACTTCCTGTCAGAGGTCACAGTTTGTGGTATCTGACAAAAAGTCATCGAGTAAAACAGAAGTGACTTCTGCTGTTCCCAAAGGTAATGTTATAGGCCCTTTGCTACTCCTTATCTATATACACGATTTGGGAGACAATCTGAGCAGCTGTCTTAGGCGGTTACACAATAAGTCCGTCTAATATAAAGGCCGTAAATTCATCTAAATACCTACGAATTGCAATAACGAACAACTTAAATTGGGAGGAACACACAGAAAATGTGGGGTAGGCTAAAGATTGCGTTTTATTGGCAAGAACTTCAAATGTAACATATCTACTTACTGCCTATAGTACGGTTATCCGCCTTTTAGACTATTGCTGCGCGGTGTGGGATCCTTACCAGATAGGACTGACAGTACATCGAAAAAGTTAAAAGAAGGGCAACACGTTCTGTATTGTAGAAAAATATGGAAAGAGTGTCACTGAAATGATACAGGATTTGGGCTGGGCATCATTAAAAGGTATTTTTCGTTGCGACAGAATCTTCACAAAATTCCGATCACCAACTTTCTCCTGCGAATGCGAAAATATTTTGTTGACACCGACCTACATGGGGAGAAACGATCACGATAAAATAAGGGAAATTGGACCTCGTACGGAAAGATATAGGTGTTCATTCTTTCCACGCGCTATACGAGATTGGAATAACAGAATTGTGAAGGTGGTTCGATGAACCCTCTGCCAGGCACTTTAATTGATTTACTATCGATGATGTGGAGTCGGCAGTAGGCTAGTAGCGGTCGGCTTTGGCTAGCTACGTAATAATGGACGCTAGAGCTCCTGAAAACATAGGCTGGCGCATCCACCATTTTGTTTCCCATTTCTGTTTTTCTTTGCTGTCCGAATGAAGAATAAAGATGCATGTATATTTCTGTGACAGAATCGCGGAATTCAAATTAAATATTCCACAATGACTTTTATTAGATCATATACTAAGCTCCTGTAAGTACGAGTTGGCGAGGCTGCATCTAAAGTGCATATTTCGGCAACAACCAAGCGTAAATACGAAACTCACCAAACACCGCACTTCTAATCGAATGAAGGCTTGCTTCGATAAATTTACAGGACACACAAGAACGCACTTAACACACACTACACAATTCCTTCTCCAACGTGAAGCACAAGTTATGTGTAAATACGAAAAATGGCTGAAGCTGACATAGGGTAAAATGTTATATTTTTGTACATTAGCCTTTCTTGAATGATATGCGGTACTTTTCTCTGTTTATACCAAATGCCCATTTCAAGATACAGTCCCACATAGTCAGGCCTACTAATCCTATAGACAGCAACGAACATTACTGCAGAGGCACTGTCAGTATCAACGTTCGTCATTGTGACTTCCGGGCGGCGATCTGATATCGGTGACATCGTTGAAATACAAGCCAAGATCGCGTAACATTTTACTTAGATCGTTTTCGGCACAATTAGACTCAGTATAGCTTTTGACGTAACCTAAACCCTATCATCCCAAGGGCTTAATGCTTTAAGTTACGTGCTGCTATTGCAAAATGCCAATAGTGGGAATGGTGACCTTTCAACTTAAAAATAGCGGATAGCTCTTAAGTGTTATAATTACTATTGTGATACAGATCCGATGACGGCAGTTTAGGCGTAATTCGGCCGGAGAAGGTCGAATAAATAAAAGTTTTCAGCGATCATGGCTTGTATTTGATTAATGACTCAATATACTATAAGACACACATTGTACTGTAAATACTGTATGTATTGGAATCTCTTGCCGCGTTATATTTTGGGACTGCTAATTCCCTACGGGCAGAATCTCTTAAGACTATCAGTCTTCTTACTGTTAAATAATGCTTCAGGTTATAATAAGTATTATTTACCTACAGTACATAACTGTGCGCTCCGCTCACGTTCCCAGTTTTCGCAACGAGTTTTCCTCTCTTCGAATCTTTTAGGAAACTAATCATTCTAAATCCACTTCTAGAATTGTTAGAACAGTTTGTGGCAGCACAACCATTCATAATTTTGCGCTAAAGTGCCATGACGCAAATGCTATAGCACCGCAGAACGTTTACACTTCAGAGAACTGGGAAACAAAAGGGCGGATGCGCCAGCTCGTACTTTATGATGCCGTGACGTCACGCCTTTGTGCATATTTTGATTTAAATTTCTTTATAGGGCTATTTATCGTATTTTCGTTGGTTTCGGGAGAAATTACACTTAATTGCAGCTGTGTATGAGAAGCACTGCTGTTTTGAATGTCTAAGGAATAATAATATTCAGTTGGTTTATTAGTCTTGTTTAGGATGAAGTTTTTTAGTCTTAGTATTTATCCTGGCACGCACTTCAACGAAAGCTCTTACGATACATCTTTAGCTACCATGTAGCCTAATATTGGTATCGTTGCGTGCCCTGAATGATACGTGATGTCAGAATTTATGCTGAGTAGGATCGGTTATATTGTTAAGTGTGAAATCACATAATGCGAAATACTGTCCCTCTTATTCAAGCGCATTAGTTGAAAACTGATTCGCCTATAGTACGGTCTTTAGCGGATTCTGCAACTGTTCCCTGTTGGTGGATGCGTAGGAACCTGAGAAAAATTTGTTTGCGCTTCGTTCTGTGTATACCGCGCACGTTTTTTTATTTCGTTATGGCGTCGTTTATTTTCACTACGATGTTTAACGAACCAAGGTCCGTCATTGCGCCCGCTAAATTAAGCAAACACCTCTCGTTGCCTCATAGCGCTAAGAAGAGCAAATTTAAGATTTGTAGAAGTAGAAATACATCTTGTCTACATTTCGCTATCGGAGAAACAATACACGTCCATGTACTTTGGTAGCTGCCAGATGTCGACAAGTTCTACCTCGGATTGCTTGTTATCAAGCTAACGACGCAGTCAGTTTTTAGAAAAGCGATTATTAACAATAACGGAAGACGAAACTCTTGACATTCAGCATTCTAAGTACGACAAAAGGTGTGAAAGTTTGCACCTTAAGAAACTCGACACCCACCTGGTAATTCATCTAAGCCTGCACTAACAGCAATAGTTAAGATAAAGTTGAAACGGGACAGCCTAATCTGACGTGACTATGCAACAGTTTGACACCACAAACTTCATTCTAAAATATTCTGAAGACAAAATCGAAATTGTAATGTGGCCAGCCGCAACACGACGCATTTGAGTACATCACTGGAAGCTAACTGAGCGGACGCCATATTTGAGTAAATGTATATGCAGCCAAGCGCTATTAGTAGTGGTTTCCGAAATATGTGCAGTGCTGCTAAAATGTGCTGTTTATGATGTTACTGTGCGTTCAGGAACTCTCAAAAACGCACAATGGTACCATCTCAACCGGTGACCGCAACAGTAGACCACAGTAATAGGTAATACGAAGTTCTTACACCAATCACTGATTGAAGTGCTGTGTTATCCAGTACACGTCGAAGGAAAACGTTTTGTTCCCCTGCGAAAGATATGGCTTCCATCATGTATTGGCTAGTGCGATTTGAGGACACACCACACACATCCCCCCCCCCCCCATTCCCCCTGCCCCATTCCACAGCCAATCCAAATTGTGGTTGTGGTGACAGACCAACCTGTAACATAGGTCTATCTCTAGGTTGGGTTGAAAGCTGATTTTCGCGCTACATTTAAAGGTACTTTGATATATAAAGCGCACCTTCTCGTCACAAAAATTGAAAGTTCTGGCTAAATACAGAAAATACGTAATACATAATAGCACGTTTTTATTCGTCTGATGTATACTACGTTCATGTATCGCAAATATACTACGAAAAACGAAAGGAGGTCTAGCATGCAAATATCACCCCGTTATTCCTTACTCAGAAGGATTTTTCAGCAGATTCGTGGAAGTACAGCATTACATTCCGTTTCAAGTTTTCTCATCAAAATGGCGAGAGCACAAAACACGTCCATTCCAGTTGACGCTACAGTTTTCGTACCTGAAATCTGTCAACTAGCGGGATTTACGAGACTACAACTATAGTAGCAATTTTGATAAATTCACGAGTAATTATTTAAAATATTGACCCATGTAGCATCGACGGTGAAATAAATAACAGAAAAGGACCGTCGCTACGCGAGGTAACTGTGGAGCACGCGCAAGAACAAAAAAAGGTACTACCTACCTTATTAATTCGGTTGAGGCGGCAAACGATCTACATGCAGCACTGTGTAACACATCACACCGTTTACTACCGCTTTCAAATCGAATAGCACGCACGAAGGCGTCCGATTGCAAAGCCTGGGCTACTATCAGGTTGGAATCTCCGTCTTCGAAGTTTGTGTCCGTCTGTCTGTCTGTCTGTCTGCCCGTCTGCCCGCCGCTTACTGCTGTAGCTGTTCGTTCGTCCGTCCGTCCGTCCGCCTGCCTGCTCGCTGTCCGTCGCCGCAACTACCGCTGCTGCCTGCAGTCCGTCCGTCCGTCCGTCCGTCCGTCTGTTCGCCGCCGCCGCCGCCGCCGCCGCCGTCGCCTGGGCGCCGCCAGCCGGTGCTCGCCGCCGCCGCCGCCGCCGCCGCCGCCGCCGCCGCCTGGTCGCCGCCAGCCGGTGCTCGCCGCCAGCCGGTGCTCGCCGCCGTCGCCGCCAGCCGGTGCCGCCGCCGCCGCCGCCACCGTCTTCCTCCGTCCTCGTCTTCCTCCGTCTTTGTCTTCGTCTTCGTCTGTCCCCTGTTTGTGTCCTTTCCTTCTGTGCGTTATTGTTTCTCCCTGACGTCATGTCCACCCCCACCACCACCGCCACCGCTACAACCACCGCCATAGTTTACACTTCCCCTTCCGCCGCCTCCACCACTATAACGTGGTGTGCCCAGTCCCACCCCCCTCCTTCCATCCCACCTCTTCTCACTCTACCTTCGCCCTCGCTCTTTGTGGCCCCCTCTCCAGCTTCTTCCTCCCGCTCTTCTCGATCTGATCCTTTCCCCCCACTCCCCCAGCCCGTCATTGCAGCTCCAGCTAGGGTGGTGGCCCGTCGGGCCACTGTCCATGCCCAGCTCTCCCCGTCGCCTTCGCCATCACCGCCGCCACCGCCACCGTCATCGTCATCGTCGCCGTCGCCTTCGCCTTCACCGTCACCGTCACCATCTCCGGCGCCGACTCCAGCCCCGTGACCTGCCACTCCCCGCCACTCTCCAGTTGTTCCCATCCCCCACACCTCCTCCGCCGCCGTCAAGCGCCCCAGTGGCACCCCTGCCTCGTCTGCTCCAAAAAAGGCTCCGCCTCGTCCCCCTTCCCCCACCCCTGATTCCATGGATGTCTCCCCACCCGTCCCTGCCCCCTTCTCCTCCTCCTCTACCCCCTCCTCCTACCGCTACCTCCTCTCCCGTCCGGATCCCTCCCTCCTTGATGCCCGGAACCTCACCCTCTTCCTCTGCCAGAATTGTCCTGGTGCCCCCATCTCCCTCCTCACTCCTCGCCGTGATTCGGTACTCATCTCCTCCCCCAGCCCTACCCTCCACACAGACCTCCTTTCCCGCATCCCTGTCACCCGCTTTGGCCCTCATGCCTTTCTCACCCTTGCTCCCTCGCCACCTCCCTCCCGCCAACCCCAACCTCCACGTCGCCCGCCGACCCTCACCGCCATGATCACTCGGCTCAGTCCAGTGATCACGGAGGAGGAGGTGTTGGCGGAGCTTCAGGCCCATCCCCATCTGGAGGTGCGTGCGGTTCGCCGTATCCATAACGCTGCCGGCCCCACCCGCCTTATGCGGGTCTTTTCTGAGCACGCCCCCTCCATAGACCGTCTCCTGAAGGAGGGTGCCCTCCTTTTTAACCAGCGTTATAAGGTTGACCCCTCCCGTTCCCCTCCTCAATCCCTCCGTTGCCAAAGGTGCTTGCGGTATAATGCGCACCCAACATCTGAGTGCCACGAGGCCACCACCTGCCCGCACTGTAGGCAAGCCCACTTTTTACGGCAGTGCCCCAATCTCCATTCCCCCCCCCCTCCTGTAATACCTGTAACCTCCCTCATCCCACCTACTCCCAAAAGTGTAAGGCCCGACCCCCTCCTACCACTCCTGAACTCACCGTTCCTGTCCGCCCTCTGGACGCCCCCACCCCCCTCTGGCAATCCCTTCGCCCACCCCCTACCGCTGAGGACATCATCAGATTCCTCACCATTGTCCTGCAGAATGTTCATCCTTTTCAGCGCCCACACACCCTCCAACAGATCTCCCTCGCCGCCCGTTCCGTTTTCCACCTCAAAATGTACGCCACCTACTCGAACAACCACGCCCATTTCACCTTCTCCCGTCTTGACACCCTCGTTTAAATCCCTGTCGTGGCACGGCAGCACGGTATCCTTTTCAACAACATCCACTCCCTTCCCGCCAACAAGAACCTCTTCCTACACACCCTTGCCACCCACCGTGTGGACGCCTTCCTCCTTAATGAAACCTTCCTCCAACCCCACCACACCGTCCACACTTCGCCCTACCTCCTTCACCGCTCCGATAATCCCCTCCCAATTGCGCGTGGCGGAGTTTCCATTGGGCACCATCGCCAGATCCCCGTTCGGCTCCAACCTCTCCTTCCCGACCCCACCGAACACCTGATCCTTAGTCTCTTCTTCCCTGGCCTTACCGTTACCTGCGCCACCATCTATGTCCGCCCTAACGCCCTTATTCCCTTCGCCTTCCTCTCCCACACTGACCGTACCTTCTCCTCCTACGTGATCGCCACCGACCTCAACATCCATAGTCGTTCCGCCGCCCAGTTACGGCGGTGGCATCGGTTCCTCTCCTCCCTTCAAGGCGACCTCGTCCCCATCCCCCAACACACCCCTCCCGAATCCAACTCGACTCCTGATGTTATCCTCTCCTCCCCCAACCTCCTTGGCCGCATAACGGTGGATGTCCTGGAGCCTATTGGTAGCGATCATCTCCCTGTCCTCCTCACCATTTCAGACGGTCATCGCCCCCGCCCCGACCCTCGTAATGACCCTCCCCCTAAGTATGTCCATGACTATTCCCGTGCTGACTGGAATGCCTACCGGGATACCCTTTCCACCCAGGTCTGCAGCCACCCCTTCACCTACCACCACCCTGACGATGTCACCCATGCCGCCTCCTTTCTCCAGCAGACCATGTCTGAGGCCGTGGAGGCCCACGTCCCTACTGTCGCCATCCACCCCCACCGTCCTACCTTACCCCCACAGGCCGTCCTCCTCCTCCGTGAATCCCGTCGACTCTACCGTGCCTTCCTCCAAACGCGTGACCCGGACACACTACGACGCCACCGGCAACTCCAGCGACACATTCGTAATTTGCTCGCGGCTAAGAAACGCCGGGACTGGCGACAGACATGCACCCGTTTAAATGCTACCCTACCAATCAACTCGTCCAAGTACTGGTCGGCCTTCCGTCGCCTTACCGGAACTAAACCATCCCCCTATTATCCTCTTCTCCATGATGATCACCCTTTCCCTGACACCCTTAGTAAGGCCAATCACTTTGCCTCCTACCTCTCTGATGTATTTTCCATCCCCGATGATCCCTGGTTCGATTACTCCCTCTTCCCGGATATCCGCGATCGAACTGACACCTCTGTCCCTCCCCTCGCTCCTGGTTTCCAGTACTTGGACAACACTGCACACACGGAACTCAATGCCCCTATCACTACACAGGATCTCATTGCTACACTCCGCACGAAACACAACACCGCTCCTGGTCACGATCGTGTCACCTACCGCCACCTTCGTGAAGCTCCTGTCTCTTTCCTCTCCACCCTGGCCAGGCTCTACAATGTAGTCCTGTCCACCGGTTACTACCCCGACCTGTGGAAAACCTCTCGTATCCTCATGTTCCTTAAACCTGGCAAACCGCCGTCCGCCGTCTCCTCCTACCGTCCCATCAGCCTTACCTCGGTCTTCAGCAAGGTCCTGGAATCTATCCTCACCCGACGCATCCACCAGCATCTCCGCCAGCACTGCCTCCTTCCCGTTACCCAGTGTGGCTTTCGGCCATCCTTCTCTTCCGACGACCTTCTCCTTCACCTCACTCATCTCCTTTCCGAACAGCTTAATTCCCGTCGCTCCGCAATCTTCCTCTCCCTGGACCTCCAACGTGCATATGACCGCATATGGCATTCCGGTCTCCTCTTCAAGCTCCAAACCTTCGCCCTTCCCATTAACTACGTCCGTCTGATCGGCTCCTTTCTCTCCCGCCGTCCTTCCTATGTCACCATCCGTAACACCGATTCCTACACCTTTTCCCCCTCTGCCGGTGTGCCCCAAGGCTGCGTCCTCTCCCCCCTTCTGTACCTTTTGTACCCGGCGGACATGCCGCCGCCGTCACCCCCCGTCCACCTTCTCCAGTTTGCCGATGACACCGCCTTCCTTGCCCTTGCCCCCACCCTGCAGCGCTCCCAACACCTTCTCCAATCCCATCTTGACCGGTTCACTGCTTGGTGCAACCAGTGGTAGCTCAAGGTCAATCCTTCCAAAACCCAGGCGATCATTGTAGGCAAAACCACTCCTTCCTTCCGCCTCCTTGATTTCTACATCACCATCTATGGCCGTCCCATCGCCCTCACTCCCACCCTTAAGTACCTTGGCGTCACCCTCGACCGTCGCCTCTCCTGGACTCCCCACCTCCGGACAATCCAAGCCAAGGCACGCTCCCGACTCAGTCTCCTCAAGCTCCTCTCCGGCCGTACGTGGGGTCTGGACCCCTCCACCATCCTCCACACCTATAAATCCCTCATCCGCCCTATCCTTTGTTATGCCCATCCAGCTTGGATCTCCGCCTCCCCTACCTTTTATAAATCCCTCCAAATCCTTGAACGCCATGCTCTCCGCCTCGCCTATCGCATCCATCTCCCCTCCCCTATGCGGATCTTGTATGATCTCATCCCCTTCCCCCACCTCGTCCTTTTCCTTGAAAGGATACGGATCCTGTACACCTCCCGTAAACTCGATCCTCCTCACCCGCTCGTCTCCCCGATCCTCTCCCACCCCCGCCCGCTGCCACGCCTGTATTCCCACGTCCCACCCGGTCTCCATCTCTCCACCCTCCTTACCCTCTCCCAAGGTGGCTTCCGCCAGCTCCCCCTCCCTGATGATGTCCTCCTCCCCTCCATCTACCCGTCCTATCAACTTTGACCCTGCCCCCCCACTTCCGATGTCCTTTCCTTTAGGCACCCTCCCTCCCTTCTCTTTCCTTTTCCCCCGTCCCCTCCCTCCACCCCTCTTCCCCCAGGCTTCCCCTCCCCCTTCCCCCCTCCCCCTCTCTACCGTGCCCCTGGCATCTCTGCTCTGCTTTGCTCTCCCCTCTCCCTCTCCCACTCCCCTTCCTCCTCCTCCTCCCTTGGCAGGTCCCCGGACTCGTACACGCTCAGTGAACATTCGCGCGCCGGAGATCATCGCCATCAGTGTCCCGTGTGTGTGCCTTCGTCTGCGTTTAGTGTTCTTTCGTCGTCACGCCTCATCTGTTCACGTGTGCCGTCGCCGTCATCCGTCTTCTGTGCGCCGTGTCAACAAGTGTTAGTGTTTTTTCGTCCAGCGTGAACGGCTTCATGTTTATTGTTTTTGTTTCTACATTCTTTGCCCGCCATTTTTTTTGTATTGTCTGTGTCACCTATATATCGTATTATTGTACCCCTTAAGGCTGAAGAGCAGCGTATTATGCTGCTGCCAGCCCGCCTTGTATGAGGTGCTTAAAATTACAATAAAGGAAAAAAAAAAGAAGAATAGCACGCACGGTGGCTAACGTAGAACAGTGCCACGCGGTCAGTGCTGCCAACTGCTCTGATGACTCCGCATTTCCAGAAGAACGAATGACGCAGTGAAAAGGTTTAATCGCAGATTCGAGGCAAGAGCTGTTTATGAAATATAATTTGTTCTGTGAAAGAGCCGACCGACAAATTGGATGAGTGTACGCGGTTTGACCGACCGATCGACCGACTGACGAACTTCACCTGTTGGATGTCAGGCGGGTAGGACGACGCGACAGCCGAGCCCTAGACCACTCCACCCAACAAATCGTCCCCTGTGTAGTGCAGTCGTGCCAACAGCCACACAGAGCTTCCTCTTTCGTCACTGGCGCAGGATTCAACGCTACTCTACAGAGTACGACGTGTGCGGATATTATGGGTCACGTCGTTCGACAAATATAGCCAGAGAGCTGCAAGAAATGAAGCACTTGTTTAATGTTTTAACGAATCAGTAATACACTCATCGAAAAAGTTTGCATCACCCCAGTTCCCGGGACTCCTGAAGATAGACGTTGGCTGTGGGTATTGCACCACATACAGAGTCCCTTTGACTGTTCAGATATGCCACTAAGCCCGCCCAAAGACGTAAAAAAACCATGCATGAGCAACGCGTATTAGAAGGAGGGGGTCCGATAGCCGATCAGTTCCAGTCATTCCACCAGGAAGTAGGTACACGGCTCGTGTTGTCTGGAGATCAAGCATGCCTAGACGGTCAGTACCGCGGTTCGATCGCGCCCGCTTTCTTGCTTTGTGCTAGGAAGGGCTCTCAACAAGGGAAGTGTCCAGGAGTCTTGGAGTGAACCAAAGCGATGTTGTTCGGACATGGAGGAGATACAGAGAGAGAGGAACTGTCTATGACATGCCTCGCTCAGGCCGCCCGTGGACTACTACTGCAGCGGATGACCGCTACCTACGGATTATGGCTAAGAGGAACCCTGACAGCAACCCCACCATGTTGAATAATGCTTCTCATGCAGCCACAGGACGTCGTGTTATGACGCAAATCGCAAATGGCGATACTGAACATGTCTAACCTTGCCTGCCTCTCACAGGCGGGAACCAGGAGTCCCAACATTGAAACAACTGCGGCGTATTTCTTGCAAAAATGGTTCAAATGGCTCTGACCACTATGGGACTTAACTTCTGAGGTCGTCAGTTCCCTAGAACTTAGAACTACTTAAACCTAACCTAAGGACATCACACACATCCATGCCTGTGGCAGGATTCGAACCTGCGACTATAGCGGTCGCGTGGTTCCAGACTGTAGCGCTTAGAAACGCTCGGCCATCCCAACCAGCGTATTTCTTGCACGTTAATCTAACAGAATATCATAGGATTAAATTGTTGCACGAGAAATTATAGCCGTAAAAATTGTGGTCATTGTTCATTGAACAGCCGTCGCAAGAGCAGTAGCAGGTATCTTGCTGCCTGTGACAGATGATGCAAGGGTAGGATTGTTAGTAACGGGTGTTGTGCATCGATCTCCGTGCCAGAGCCCTAGGTCGATGTAGTGAGAGGAGTGTGGTGCGGCAGCGCAGAGCGCTAATTTGAGCCCTCTGCTGCCCACTGTGATTGGTGACTTGACGAACCCGCAGAATAAAGTTGAACGGCGGCAATTTGCTGTCGTGTGGCGTCTCCTGTGTACTACAAGGCGCAGTTTTTCTGCAGTTGAGCAGTGCGATGGCCTCAGCAGTGCCGCGCGGGATTAGCCGAGCGGTCTTAGGCGCTACAACCATGGACTGTGCGGCTGGTCCCGGTGGAGGTTCGAGTCCTCCCTCGGGCATGGGTGCGTGTGTTTGTCCTTAGGATAATTTAGGAGGAGGAGGAGGAGATTAGTGTTTAACGTCCCGTCGACAACGAGGTCATTAGAGACGGAGCGCAAGCTCGGGTGAGGGAAGGATGGGGAAGGAAATCGGCCTTGCCCTTTCAAAGGAACCATCCCGGCATTTGCCTGAAACGATTTAGGGAAATCACGGAAAACCTAAATCAGGATGGCCGGAGACGGGATTGAACCGTCGTCCTCCCGAATGCGAGTCCAGTGTGCTAACCACTGCGCCACCTCGCTCGGTGATAATTTAGGTTAGGGACTGATAACCTTAGCAGTTGAGACCCATAAGCTTTCACACACATTTGAACATTTTGAACCTCGGCAGTTTGCTCCCATAGGAGCTTACATTTCCAGATTTCTGAAGTTGATCCTCGAGCAGTTCTGCTTGCCCGACGAGCTGCGCTGCTGACACCTTGGAGAGATGCAGGCCGTCCTCTCGCGCTTGGGCGATGAATGCTGTCTCCTTTTTATTCGGCCACGGTGGTGTTCTCTCGTGCTGGTGGCTAGTCGCCCTGCAGGCTGCGACTCCTCTCCTCGAACCTTGTTCGCCTGGTCGACAGACTCAGAACTGCACGACTGACTGCCCCTTCTTGGTGGGAGGTTTCTTCTGCGCTGTTTCCTTCCCCACGCTGTGTCGTGGATAGTACGACAATTTGATTTCGCTGTTGCAGCAACATCCGACAGATTGGTTCGATAGGTGTCATGTATAATTTGTTGCTTGTAGGGCCATTTTTTCCAAAGAAAATTCCGCACTGGCTTCTAACAATACCAGCACTTGCAAAGTAGGTTAGAAATCAGATTAATAATGTGGCTCACGCAGCATATGTTCCCTTTATCGAGCAACAACAAAGTTATTGACTGTGGATGGTATCGTCAGAATGGAAATAAGGAAGTCACTGTAAAAAGGTCATTATTTTGGCACTTACTTGAATGGATTCCCACGTAGATTTCGTCGAAGTTCTTATGGCTCATCTTGTTGATTCTAGGGTGATCCCACTTTGTATTTTAGCAATATTTGAAGACCTAATAAATGCGTTTTTCAGTAAATTCTTAATGATCAAACAATCCCAGATCAGAACAATGGTATGGTAGAAATAATTTTTGACTTGGTGTTCAAAAATGGTTCAAATGGCTCTGAGCGCTATGCGACTTAACGTCTGAGGTCATCAGTCGCCTAGGACTTAGAACTAATTAAACCTAACTAACCTAAGGACATCACACACATCCATGCCCGAGGCAGTATTCGAACCTGCAACCGTAGCGGTAGCTCGGCTCCAGACTGTAGCGCCTATAACCGCACGGCCACTCCCGCCGGCGACTTGATGTTCACGATCGACATTTTTATTAAACTTCTTGTGTAAATTCACATATACTTCTTCTTAATTGTCACATCATCAAGAAAACAGTTTTGTATCAATCTTCACATGTTTAATTTCCACTTTAACCAAACTCAAGATTTGACTGTTCTTTTACAAATCGAAATAACAACTTAACTTCTGCAAAGTGAAACAAACACTGCTTTGTGCGCATTCGCGCCAAAACGGTTACAAGTAGGTCAAAGATTATGACAGTCTCACAGAAATGAATACACACAAGAACCATATCACTGTAATATATCGATATATCGGAGTATCTATAAATTAATAAAACCAAATGTCAATATTGTCACAAAAATATGTCAGTTACTTCGCAGAAAAGTAGTACGATATTACTGCTATCGAGAACTGGCGTTGGAGTGCCGTAATGGTCACGTAAATAAAGAATATATATATATATATATATATATATATATATATATATATATATATATATATATATATATATATATATATATATATATATATATATATAATTTATTAAATCTGCGACCGGTTTCGCACCACTTATCATTGCATCCTCAGGCAATATACGCTCTTTATAACATGGTAACGTTACCCTGTTATAAATAGCGTATATTGCCTCAGCATGCACCGATAAGTGGTGCGAAACCAGTCGCAGATTTAATAAAAATCATTGATACAGCCAGTGCGGAATTTTCTTTGGAATCATTTATAATTATCTGAATCGACTGTGAGCGAGCAGCGATGTTGTAAAGCTGCATCGCAGCTATGTGATCAAAAATATCCAGACACCCCCAAAAACGAACGTTTTTCATATTAGGTGCATTGTGATGCCACCTACTGCGCGGTGCTCCATATCAGCAACCCCAGTAGTCATTAGACCTCGTGAGAGAGCAGAATCGCGCACTCCACGGAACTCACGAACTTCGAACGTGGTCAGGCGAATGGGTGTGACTTGTGTCATACGCCAGATTTACACACTCCTACACATCCGTAGATCCACTGTATCCGATGTGATAGTGAAGTGGAGACGTGAAGGGACGCGTACAGCACAAAAGCGTACAGGCCGACCTCGTCTGTTGACTGACAAAGACCACCGACAGTTGAAGAGGTTCAAAATGGGCTCTGAGCACTATGGGACTCAAAATCTGAGGTCATCAGTCCCCTAGAACTTAGAACTACTTAAACCTAACTAACCTAAGGACATCACACACAGCCATGCCCGAGGCAGGATTCGAACCGGCGACCGTAGCGTTCACGAAGTTCCAAACTGAAGCGCCTAGAACCGCACGGCCACACCCACCGGCAGTTGAAGAGGGTCGTAAAGTGTAATAGGCAGACATCTGTCCAGACCATCACGTAGGATCTACAGGATCCACTGCTAGTAGTATGAGAGTTAGCTGGCAGGTGAGAAAACTGGTAGAGCGGCTGCTCGTAAGCCGCACATCACGCCAGTAAACGCCAAATGACGCCTCGCTCGGTGTAAGGAGCGTAAACATTGGACGACTGAACAGTGGAAAAACGTTGTGTGGAGTGACGAATCACGGTACACAATCTGCCGCTCTGATGGCAGAGTGTGGGTATGGCGAATGCCCGGTGAACGTCATCTGCCAGCGTGTGTAGTGCTAACAGTAAAATTCGGAGGCGGTGGTTGTTACGGTTTGGTCGTGTTTTTCATACAGGGTGCTTGCACCCCTTGCTTTTTTTTTTTTGCTTGGTACTATCACAGCACAGGCCTACGTTGATACTTTAAGCACCTCCTTGCTTCCCACTAACGAAGAGCAATTAGGCGGTGGCGACTGCACCTTTCAACACGATCGAGCAACTGTTCATAATGCACTGCCTGTGGCGGAGTGGTTACACGACAATAACACCCATGTAATGGACTGGCCTGCAGATAGTCATTACGTGAATTCTATAGAATACCTTATGGACAACATTCGTGTAATGCACTGTGAATCCTATAGAACACCTTTCAGATGTTTTGGATCGCCGACTTCGTGCCAGGCCTCGCCGACCGACATCAATACCTCTCCTCAGTGCAGCACTCCGTGTCGAATCGGCTGCCATTCCCCAAGAAACCTTCCAGCACCTGACTGAGCGTATGCCTGCGACAGTGGAAGCTGTCATCAAGGTTAAGGGTGGGCTAACACCATATTGAATTCCAGCATTACCGATGCAGGGCGCCACGAACTTATAAGACATTTTCAGTCAGGTGTTCGGATACTTTTGATCATATAGCGCAGGTTATTGTCTTTGATGTGCGCGAGGGCGCAGTGGGCAGATAACGTTAAGCTGCGTTAGAGTGAGGAAGCAATGGTAATGTTGTGCTTCAAATGTGGAGTTTCAGTTTATCGCTGTGTTTAATGAACACGATTATATCAAGATTGTAACGGAAATGATTTGTGAACGAGGAAGTTTAATGGAACTAAGGGTATACCAGAAGTGGAATGTGAGAGGTAATATCATATTGAGATTACTTTTTTTTTATTCCTGCGCCATTGGACTAACTAGGTTATTGTACTGAGAGTTGCTAGATAAGAATAGGAAAGTGTATCATCTGGATGTTAAGGCGTTCATTAAATTTAAAATCAGCCATGAGCACAGAAAAACTTAGTCTTGTCATTTATGGCCATATTTCATTTTTCACCTACCTTTCTCTTGCAGTTTTCAATTGATCATGGATCCAAATGTGCTCGGAAAGTACTAACAGAGTACTCATTGCACTTCTCGAGTGTCTCTGTGTAGATATAATAATTTGTAGCTGTACCATAGCGCCGCGTAAGACAGAGCAGTGCTACAACGCGTTATCCAGATCTGTGGAGAATAGGGGCAAGGACTAAATATTTTGATTTTTTTTTTCAGTCAGGGCCAACTTATGTCATTCAGTTAGATCTTCTGTGTTGTGTATCACTTTAATTCTGGGATGTGTTATCAGTTTTGAAAAATCTAGCTATCGTAGGTTTTATGTGAAAGTTCATTATTCAAGCAGTTTATACCGTACAAAATTCTTGCAGTCAGTTTTAGCATGAAATGCTTCCCTTTACATTACAACAATTAATCATTATGACAATATAGCTTTCCTTTACGTTACGACAGTACTAGTTACATTACTGCAGATCATTTGTTATTTCAGCTGAGATCTTGCAATGAGGAAAAGTACTTAGTCTTATTTTTATTTTATTTAGATAACTTTCAGCTCTTCGCCGCGGACGCAGCGCAGGAACTTCTGCAAGAGGTCTCTTCTATCCAGTAAGCGTACCGTATGCGGCATCAATGTTCCACATGCCTCGCTGTCTCAGGCCGAAGACAGAGGAACCGACTTTTTTTTTCTTTATTATTTTAATACCTTTAAAATAAAGGTAGGCCGGTAGCAGCCTACGTAAGTCGCCCTTCAAAATGGTTCCAATGGCTGTGAGCACTATGCGACTTAACTTCTGAGGTCATCAGTCGACTAGAACTTAGAACTAATTAAACCTAACTAACCTAAGGACATCACACACATCCATACGTGAGGCAGGATTCGAACCTGCGACCGTAGCGGTCGCTCGGTTCCGGACTGTAGCGCCTAGAACCCTACGGCCACTCCGTAAGTCGCCCTTCGGCCATAGCGAACACATACAGGAAACAGAAAGACAAACAAACATGATGGACAAAAACGGGAGACACACATAGTAAAACAAATGAAGCCGTTCACGGGTGCACTCTTTGAATAAAAAACGTTCATCACTAAACACAACGGGAAAGAACGAGTTTACACACGTGAATGGAGGAGCACAAACGGAGAAACACTGAAGCACTGACGCGAAGACACACACGAGGACTGGCGACAATCTCTGGCTGCACGAAGATGCACTGTTCACGCACAAAGCTGGGGACCTTCCAAAGGGAAGAGGTGCGGGTAGGAGGGAGAGGGATGGGGGTGGTGATGTCAGTGGGAGAGGAGAAGGGAGGGGGAGGGTAGGGGGTGGTTGTGGATGCCGAGGGGGGAGGGGAGGGAGGGAGGAAGAGAGGGGGGAGAGGGTGCCCTGGAGGAAAAACATGGGGGTAGGAAGGGGTGTATCAAAGTTGATAGGAGGGGCAGATGGAGGGGAGGAGGGCATAATCAAGGAGGAGGAGTTGGCGGAAGCCACCTTGGGCTAGGGTATGGAGTGTGGAAAGATGAAAAGTGAGTGGGATGTGGGAGTACAGGCGCGGCAGCAGATGGGGATGGGAAAGAATGGGAGAGACAATCGGGTGAAGGGGATCAAGATTGCTGTGGTGTAAGGGATCCCTATCTGTTCGAGGAAAAGGAGGAGGTGTGAGAATTGTACAGGATCCACGTGGGGGAGGGGAGGCGGATGCGATAGGCGACGTGGGGTGCATGGCGTTCCAGGATTTGAAGGGATTTGTAGAAGGTAGTAGGGGCGGCGATCCAGGCGGTATGGGCATAGCAGAGGATAGGGCGGATCTGGGATTTATAGGTGTGGAGGACGGTGGAGGGGTCCAGACCCCAAGTGCGGCCAGAAAGGAGCTTGAGGAGGTGGAGTCGGGAGCGAGCCTTGGGTTGGATCGGGGGTCCTGGAGAGGCGACGATCAAGGTTGACGCCAAGGTACGTGAGGGTGGGGGTGAGGTTGATAGGACGGCCGTAGATAGTGAGATAGAAATCGAGCAGACGGAAGGAAGGGGTCGTTTTTCCTGCAATGATCGCCTGAGGTCGGCCGGTGTGGCCGAGCGGTTCTAGGCGCTTCAGTCTGGAACCGCGCGACCGCTACGGTCGCAGGTTCGAATCCTGCCTCGGGCATGGATGTGTGTGATGTCCTTAGTTTGGTTACGTTTAAGTAGTTCTACGTTCTAGGGGACTGATGACCTTCGATTTTAAGTCCCATATTGCTCGGAGCCATTTGAACCGTTTTTTTTTGATCGCCTGAGAGCAACCATAACTCCGCGCGCGCTTACATAGTCTTCCAGTCAGAGAACCTCAAAGCCGCGCCTCTGATCGGAAGACTAAACCAATGGACGACCACCGACAAGCAAAGAGGAGGCACTACTCTGGCCATGATGCCAGTGTGGACGGCTCATGATTATTCCATTGGTGGTTTTGGTTCGTGTTATAGTTCTTCCCACAACATTGAGTTGAACGTACACTCACGCCAATTATGCTTATTCTTATTTGGTCTAAAACAGTTCCAATCGCTTTGTGATTCTCGTAATTATTATTTCTGCACTTCTGATCTTGTGGGTGATTATTGTTTCTACTGTTTACCATCTGAGCACTCGTGTGGTTATCATTATATGCCCAGTCATTGTACTGGCTCGGACACGGAGTATTAGTACGCCTAAGTGCCTCGCGGAGTCGGCGCACGGTTAGATGCGCGATGTCACGGCCCCTCCTGCCGGAGGTTCGAGTCCTCCCTCGGGCCTGGATGTGTGTGTTGTTCTTAGCATAAGTTAGTTTAAGTAGTGTGTAAGTCTAGGGGCCGATGAGCTCAGCAGTTTGGTCCCTTAGGAATTCACACTCAAGAGTGGCGCCTCATATCCCTCCCGTTTAGAGCCTGTGTATCGCGAGAATGACTCATGTGTGCACAGTGACAGGTGGTCTGAAGCGGGTTCTAATTTTCATCGGCTTGAGGGCAGTAGTGCACAGAGGCATTCAAGAAACAGGTCAAGAGAACATTTTTTTTAACTGTTCTGTCTATTTCTTGGAGACGTTTTTGTCTATTTGTGTTTGTAAACTTTTGTATATGCTTTTAGCAGTGTGAATGATGCGTGAATGTGATCTAAAGTAAATATGTAAATCATTGTTATACTAACGAACGCTGTAGTGTGAGAAATTTTTAAGACGTTGTGAATGCAGACAATAGGGAATTTTATATCGTAATATGTGAAGTATGTATATGATAAACGCAAAGCTAATTCGAGTGCAAATGAAAATAGTTAATAATGTAAAGTATAAACAAATTATCAGAATGTTAAATATTTATTTCGGGAAAAGTACAGTTCAAAAGTGTGTTGTTAGTGGGGTTGGTTAGTCGTGAAAAGAGCGGACTAAAGCCGGAGAATAATGTTATTCTATTGGCCTTGAAGAAAACTGACCAATCAAAGAGCGGACTATTCTTTGCGTGTCATTCCTCTTAGAGACAGAGAATGCTTACAGCAGTGTAAGGGAGTCGGAGCCCACCCTTTCAATGGTACGGTCGTGTGTAATATGTGCTCCGAAGGTCGTTATAATTTGCCGGTTTTAGTTATGCTACATGTTTCAAAAGTGTTTTAAAGTGAAGGCATGTTTATTCCGGTGTGTGTTTTAGAATGTACGGAATGTTTCAAGTAATTTTGTGTAGGAGAAAAGACAGTAATTCTGCGTGGCATATTAAGCAGAATCGGTGACTACAAAGTTGAGTGCATTAGACACCGATAAACTTAATATTGTGGCGAGCATTTTCATTTAAGAACAATCCGTGCTTAGTACCTGATTTCGGGAAATACATTGCCGTAAACTTGGTAACGTGAATGGCAGGGTTTCTGCATGACTGTGTTAAGATTAGTACAGGCTTGGGAATGAACGTGTACATTATCTAAGTTCGGGATATACCGAAGTTTTGCCAGTATTTCCACGTTTCGTTCAAAATTAAGACCTTTTCCCGATTCTTGGAATAGTTACGTTATCTGCAGCCTGGCGTGAGATTCAGTGTGGTAGGTTTCTGCCCGGCTTTCCTACCGGCGATCTGCTGCAACGAGTTCACAGGTAGGTGCAAGAGAATGGGAACCGCGCCACCGCACCACACATTTCAACATTTTACTATTACGCATTGGTCCTTTTCTAGCTTTACCGTCGTCTTCAATCAGATCTATTGAATCTGACAAGAACTCAGAGACTGTCCTCATTGTCATGGATGAGGTTGTTACTCATTTGGACTGACAATTTTTATTTTATTACGCATAGCGAATCTTTATGGCAATCGGCTCGTCCCAATAGCACGCCATATTCATACACTTTTCAAAATATTATCTTAAATTTCCTGTTTTGTAAGAAATATTTCCAGGTTAAACATCTCGTGACCAGTACTTCGCTAGAAAAGCTCTTCCAAACTCTCTGTTAGTACTGACCTGTTTGACCGCATCCACAGCCCGTAATATAGGGTCTTCCCGGCAATAGCATTATGCCACACAGCAAATTTGCTGAATGTCTAGACAACATAGTGTAACGTTTTATCTTTAATTTTGGTATGTTGAAAGCGGTACTGATGGATAATAAAAGCGGGTTGAAAGCTGTGAGCTGTCTGGGGATTTTAACCGTGGATTACTGGGCAACTGTTTCACCAGGTATCTAGTCTCGGTTTACCAAATTCCCAACCAGACTTAACATTAATTATAATCTTTTAATAGTCATACAACAACCGGTAATATATATATATATATATAAAGGAGAATTTAAATAAAAAGAAAGAAATCAGTTTATATTTGGAAATTTATTTTTAAGATTGGTCATGAAATTTCAGCATATTAAATTTTATTCGTAACAAGCTGGTGCCTTATTTAGGATGGTGAAAATCTTACGGAACACATCAAATATGGAGCCAAGATTGGGAGTCTGCATACAACATTGTCATTCATAAAACAACACACAAAGGACGTTGAAACGCATGCAAGAGAAAGTTAACCACTACAAACAGATTCAAATTTTTACCCAAAGAAATTACGTTCGTAGCACAATCCTGTCCGTCATGTAATTACCACACACTGGTATACTAAATTCATATTAACTCTTTGTGAAATCTTAGCGAAAAGAATAGCTGAGGGCTACTTGGATGATTACACCACATGCTTCACGTGGTCAACTTGGTTTACACAAAGCGTATAACTCCACAATAATTTTGATAATTAAAATAAATTAGATCAAAAAGCAATTTACAAAAGAAAAACCTCAAACTGGTTACTAACGTCTTACTGTTAACCTGACGGGTCAAACAGTTATATAAGCACGTGGTACTGGTCTCGCAAAGTACACCCCACGTGTGTTGAACATAAAGAAAAGTTGCTATATTGCAAAATATTGTCAAGACGAGACGTTATAATCACACAAGCATTTGCATTTAAGATTGATCTTAGTTAGAGTTACTGATCAACACGTGGTTCCACTTTACTCATAAAGTAGTAACAAAGCAACAACCGGAAAATAATATGAACTTCACACGAGAATTACACTACGCTGCAATTTAAGATAACCTTAGATATCTTAGAGCTAAACCGAAATAAAGGTGATTAAATTCTCAGTTAGGCTGAACTTAACAAATCCATTGTCCTACAGACTTAGCAGACACGCGCTTAGCCGGAGATCTTACCATTTCAGACGCTCGCCACCGCCAGACTGCCACCGCCTACTACCGAGCGTGCTTCCTGAGGGTGGCTCACAAAGACAAACGGAAGGGGCCAGAGGGGCAGCTTCCTATACCAACATGACAACGGACGGACAGGACCATACAAGGATTGAAACCTCTTTGCTTTTAGGAAGCGTAGCTACCTGTTCCGACGTTGGTCCTACTGTTCTCTAGCAGACAGCCTTGTCTGCTACCCTCAAGCATGCAACTAGAAATACATTTGCTCATTCATCCTCTCACACAGAAGGGAAGGGAGATGACAGTATCTTATCATATACAGTATATAAAAGAAAGCGGATGTAGGTTCCGTATGAGACTGTGTGACATGAATTACATATAAACTGTGTTTTAAAGTGTAGTAGTGTGACAGATCGTTCTTGTTTACGTGTAAAAGTAACACGCTCCACTACTCAGTCTCCTCCAAGATAGCCAGAAACGCCACAGTAAATTTAGAAGAGGAATTTATTCCAGAAATGACAACAGATTTATGAAATCAAACATGAAAGGAATCCAACAGAGACCTTTCATAACCCCAACGCTCCGGGAAAAGACTGTGCAGGGAATTTTCTGGCCATGCTAGGACATTCCCAAGCAGGCTTCTCACACCCTACTTAAACCAAAAGTGTAAAGAAAAGGCAAAAGGTCACCAGCTACTTGCTAAAACACAATAATTTCAAACATCTTTACAATCTACCAATTTCAAAGAGAAAAAAAAAAACACACAATCTGTGACACCTATTTAAAAGATCGTGTAGACCTAAATCGGTCAGCAAGTAAAAACAATGGTTCCTGTGTCATTAATATGAAAACAATTTCTGGTTGTTACCCTTATGGAGTTCACCAGTATTTGCTCATTGCAAGAGCCAACTGATCACAGGAAAATTTATGACTGTTTATTAACAAGCAAAATTTATGAAAATAGCAAAGGTGCCACAGCAATTAAAAAAGAACATGAAATAACATCAGTATTATAAAGCAGAACATTACAATGCACAATTCGCAAAAGCAAAAAATTGATAAGAAAAAAAACATGTTTTACAAAGTGGTTATCGCAAAATAATTATATATCTTATAAAACTAATAATTTGTAGAATTAACATAACTATGTGGCATTAATTTAATCACTCTACTATATTTCAATTAGTTAGCAAACAATGAGCACTGTGTCATTATACTGAAACTACAATAATTATGTGATTGTTACCCTTAAGGGCTTCCTCACAATAAATATGCCCCATGCAAAGGCTAATCGATCACAGCCCAATGAGAATGAATTGTAATCTGACTGATAAACGAAGCAATGCCACATGAATGAATTTACGAAACAAAATAACACAAATCTAATACATCACACAAGAACAAACATTGATCAATAAAACAGTACAATAGTCAACATCTAAAACAAAACACCAATAAATAAAACACCTGCAAAATACAAGAGTCAAAGTCTAAAAAAAAAACAATAAATAGAACATCTGCAAAATACAAGAGTCAAAGTCTTAAAAAAAACAAAAATAGAACACCTGCAAAATACAAGAGTCAGTCTAATAAACACCAATAAATCGAATCCCTGCAAAACACACGAGTCAAAGTTTCTGTGACAGAAACACACGTATACGCATTGAACTAAGAACCGTATAATCACTGTTCACTGATACACTCACTAGTTCCACTGTTCCGAGGCACAATATAAGGGGAGGGGGTTCGTCGCCGCAGCTGTCAGTAGGGATTTTTGTCCATCTGTTGCGTGCGATCCCGCCGTCTCTGCCCTCTCATGAAGTTTCTCTTGGTGGCCCGTGTCACGTACATCTCGATTTGGTTCCATGTTTGTGTTGTCAAATTCGTGCGGTATCCTCAATTGACACGCCAGGTTGATATTCTTGGGCAAGGATGACACTTAATGGCTCTTCTTTGTGTCACCCTTAGCGACCAGAGAACATCGAACCATGATTTACTGTAGCTTGACAGTAGGCATCCGTCAGGAAATGTCGATAGGCGTCGTTGAAGTCTGCCAGTTTCTCTGGACAGTACCTGTCAAAAGGCTCCACGCCCCTTGTGTTGTTTCTCCGTGGCCGTCTCGTCACGGTCGCGTGCGTGTGGTGCGTTGCCAGCAGATGGATTTCCACGCGGTGGACTGCTCGCCCATCTCAGGTCAACCCCTCGAGGAAGGGTCGCACGGGGCGGCCGCCCATTAGCTCCAGGTACAAGGGAAAGTGTTTGCCGCGTGCCCTTCTTTTGTGGTCGACCACGCTCCCGAAGTGGCCCGGTTGACAGCGTCCCCCGCTGGGAAACCCGCCAGTTTACAACTAGTCCGGCTGCTCCCGCTGTCTCGTAAGAGTTTAGCCGGTTCGCTTTCACGTTCTCAACTGCATTCACAGAAAACTTTTTTTATCGTAGTTATGTGATTACACAATGTCATACATAATACCACTTAGTATTGTCTTTCACAATTTTTAAGAACAAACGTGAGACTTAATTTTTTTTTAAATAAAAAAAATTAGATGAATCGACAGTATAAAATAAAATTTAAATGACTTGACAATGTAAAAAATATAAAAATGAAATGACTTGACAATGTAAAAAAAATAAAAATTAAATGAACTGACAACATAATATTTAAATCCACATCACTAATGTGGTTCACTTACGTTTTAATAAATCAAGTGCTACTTATTAATTCACTAAAATGAATAGGATTATCCCTTGTGCTAGTATAGGTCAGGACAGCATGGGGTTCACATGTTATTTACACACACACACACATGCACACCTGTTGTCTATTCTACAAACTAACTACCGATAAACATGCATTACTCATAATTCTACTTCTATCCACTACTAGTTAATCCAACAAGCTACTTCAATGCTACTTCAGCACCGTGTATATACCACTACAACATTGTTCTAATTCGTCCTCTTCTTGACGCTCGCGGCATACATCTTCACATGATAAATATGGAGAAACTTTCCTTAAACATACACAGTAAAAAAAACAATGGTTATTTACACGCCAAAACATTTATACCAGTTCACACACCTGAAAAGAGACTCGCAATTATACATTTATCATACTCATATATTCACACATAAAACAGTAAGAAAATTTCATCTAAAATTACGTTATCACAAGAACTAATCACACAGATGGCTCTGAGAACGGTAAAGATGTCTGCATCATACAGGTTATACTACATTTTCTTACCCATTTTGCTGCGATTTCGTTCCTTCTTTACGTTACCTTTCGCTTCAAAATCAGTTATTTCGCCTGTGGTGGTTATTCTGGATTCATTTCTCATGAATGGCAAAATTGTGGTCTCCTCTATTCTGTAAAACAGTTTCATCTTAACATATTGAACTTACAACAGACACAAAAGATCCGAATCCTCCTGTAGTTTAAGTGACAAATGTTTTGATTCATCCTTATTACCTTAAACCAAGCTTTCCTTTGTCCCATAATCAAAATTATTTAATCATCCTCTACCTTCAAGAGGGAAACTTCCTCAGTACAAATCATATAGGCTGCAGTGCATCCCGCACCAGCGAAAACAGTAGGCTGTAATGCTCACAGCATCAGCAAAACACATAAACGTCGCTTTTCTAGGACAAGTATTAACGCAGAATAATTTTTCAGGCTTTGGCTCAACATCAATTAAGACTACAAAAAGGATCCATATTTCTGTTCCATTCTCCATTTGCTGAAAAACTTCTCATATTTGACTACCACAATAATATTTCAGGGCCACGTAAATTACACAAACCACAATTCTTCTTTCACCTTGAAGGGAATCAATATACTTACGAATCCCACAGACAGCACTTTACGTACTCAGCTATAAAGAACAAAAAAGACATATATCATCAATATTAACATATCATCGCATATTGGGAAGCCAATGGTTAAACAATCGTATTATCGCATCCTGTTTTCAAGATTGCAAACTTACTCATTCCTTTCTCAGAGTTCTCCTATCTTAAAATATTCATACAGCACGCATACTATAGTAAAAGATCCTCATTTATACTGACAGATATAGAATAGTAATAGATAGATAGTAGCACTGAAAGCAGAAAATCGGAAACAAGGCTACTAACAGCTGGGGACCTGGGTTTGCCAGACCCATAATACCCACAGATCGGATATTCCCCTGAGTTTTGCATTAATTCAACACAGATCTTGCTGCCCTCAGGAGCGACTCTTTTCAATTGACACACAAAAAAAAAACATAAACAGCATTTTACTCGTTCACAAGGAAACCTTTTATGTTCACATTTGAACCAACCTAAATCCTAATTGCACAAGGAGAGAAAAAAAATTAAAATATCACTTCAATCAATCATATAGAAACATCTTTATCATTAATTTTTACCAACATATTATTCAAAATGCATACGCCGCAAATTTAAACTAATCAATTCATTCTCCTCTCTATAAATCCTATGTACTCATTTGCCATGTCGCTCATTTGTTCCGATTTGGCGCCTTCTGGGCTGATCATTTGTCATTACCGGTTTCGTTCATTTCCATTTACTGGATTATGTCTAGGGTTGGCCGGCCGAATTTCAACATCATGCGGTTCTCCGCCTACAGTCCTATTCCCACCGTATTCATCGTAGTATCGATTCTGGTTACCGTACCTGTAGCGTTCACGATCTTGTCTACGTCCTCGATCATTTCTGTTGTTCCACCTGTGTTCGCGACTGTCACCCCAGTTTCTATACGGCCTGTCCCGATTATTGTTCCGTTCGCGTCGCGACGACCAGTCACGCCGTTGATTAGTACGACGGCCACGACTGCGATCGCGCTGCTGTGCCCCGTAATAACTTTGTGCCTGATAAGGCGGGCATTCTCCTGTATTGTATTCCAACTCTTGGAGAAGTGTTTTAAACGTTTCCACGTCCTCTTTGCATCGTCCCGCAAGAATGACGTGCCGTAAGTGCATCGGCAATTTGGTGATGCATATCCTAATTAGTTCCGCAGGCCCGTATGGGTCGTATAAAAATTGATTTGCCTGCAGCAAGTGGTCGAATAGGCGTGCAGGGCTGCCGAAACCAGACTGGCTCAAATTTGGCAGCATAATTATGCCATGTTTGACCCTATCTTGTGCCGCTTCCGACCAATAGGCGGAGAGAAAGGCTTGTCGAAACTCCCGAGTGGAGTTGCAGTGACGTGCTGCCGACCTCATGCGAATCGCCGGTTCGTCTTCCAAATAGCCACACATATATTCTATCTTATGTGAACTTGCCCAGTCTGGAGGAAGACAGAACTCAAATTGCTCGAGCCATGCTCGTGGATGTATTCCTTTATGCGAATTTCGGAATATCTCAAACTTTCTCACCGTAAGGAAATGTTTGAAATCAAATCCCCGCATTTCGTCCTGGCGAGGCCCTTGTATGTTTCTAGTCGTCTCATGTCTGCCCCTCAAAATACATTCTTCCCTGTCGTCAAATTCTCCCTCGTGGCCGGAGTCCCTCTCTGCACTGTTCGTACGGCTATTTTTAGTGCTATTGGCGAGTTCGGAATCACACGCCATGCGGTTTTCCAGATGCGCCACGCGTTCTTGTAATTCGCCTGTTATAGCTTTGTGGTGCCTGTTCACTTCGAACTGTCCCTTCTGAAATCTCAGAAGCGAACGCACTTCTTCGGTCTCTGCGGCCGCTACCGGTGTAGTATTGTTCTCGCTTTCCGTCAGCTTCATCGTGCCTACAATGTCCGCTAATGCCGCAATCTTATCATCTATTTGTCTCTTGTTCTCCGCCCCAGTCTGCTTCAATTGTTCTATTTGCTGTTCCAACGCGTGGATCGCTAAACTGTTGTCCGCTATTGTGTTGCTAACGGCCGTGGGACAATGCATTTCCGCGTCTTGGACCCTCGAGAGTACGTGCTGGTGCTCCCTTTGGCATTCTTCTCTCAGTGCTTGGAAATTCCTAAGTAGCTGTTCTTCGCTCTCTTTAGACTCGGCATCGCCACTCCGCTTGCTCTGTTCTAAGGCTTGCAGACGACCATCGATTTGTTCAAATGTACGGCCTAATTCTTTCATAATATCACTTTTTATTTCACTTGCCAGATTGTTTATTCTTTGTGAGATACCATCGGACACTCTCTGCATCGACTTGTCGACTTTATTTGTCTGCTGGATTAGTTTTTCGTCTATTTGTTCGCCTAGCTCTCGGATCGATTTTTCTGATTTCTGCGTCATTTGTTCGCCTAGCTCTCGGATCGATTTTTCTGACTTCTGCGTCATTTGTTCGCCTAGGTCGCGGATCGATTTTTCAGATTTCTGCGTCATTTGTTCCCCTAGCTCGCGGATAGATTTTTCACATGATTCTTTTTGTTCTCGGAACGATTTTTCTGATTTCTCTGCGTTTTCTTTATTTTGCTGCAATAAGGCTTTCATGAGTTCTGCCAAATCAATTTGGTTAGCAGGAGGCAAATTTATTTCTGGCTCTGATGTGAGCCCGTTCGTGCTGTTTTGCATTTCGTCTGAAGTATTCTCCATTGCATTTTCTGAACCGCCCGACGCGTTAATATTGGAAATCAAATTATCCCCTTGGTCCATGTTGCTTAAGTTGTCGGACCGCTTACTTTTAGCTTGGTTACGTGTCAGCATTAGTGCAATTTACACCCGATACGCAACACACTAATCTCAATAAATGTGTCCCCCAAAAATTACGACAGTCACACGAAAGATACCCAACCTAGTACGCACTTTTTTTTACACGCAAAACAAATTTTTATCTTTGATCGAAACAGTGGAATTTACAAGCGAGAAAAAAAAACACACACATATAAAACACACAAATATAGAAAACAAAACAAGACAAACAACTCAACGCCGCTCAACAACGCCGTGAATCTTTTGAAAGTCTGCTCAGAAACAACGCAGAAGTTGTTTGAGCGCTGTAGGGAAAAAAAATTAAGACTATAACACGCTCGCAATCTAACGTATCAGAGATTCCAGAGTCTAGCGGAATCACAGAACAGGGTCGCCATGTGTAACGTTTTATCTTTAATTTTGGTATGTTGAAAGCGGTACTGATGGATAATAAAAGCGGGTTGAAAGCTGTGAGCTGTCTGGGGATTTTAACTGTGGATTACTGGGCAACTGTTTCACCAGGTATCTAGTCTCGGTTTACCAAATTCCCAACCAGACTTAACATTAATTATAATCTTTTAATAGTCATACAACAACCGGTAATATATATATATATATATATATATATATATATATATATATATATATATAAAGGAGAATTTAAATAAAAAGAAAGAAATCAGTTTATATTTGGAAATTTATTTTTAAGATTGGTCATGAAATTTCAGCATATTAAATTTTATTCGTAACAAGCTGGTGCCTTATTTAGGATGGTGAAAATCTTACGGAACACATCAAATATGGAGCCAAGATTGGGAGTCTGCATACAACATTGTCATTCATAAAACAACACACAAAGGACATTGAAACGCATGCAAGAGAAAGTTAACCACTACAAACAGATTCAAATTTTTACCCAAAGAAATTACGTTCGTAGCACAATCCTGTCCGTCATGTAATTACCACACACTGGTATACTAAATTCATATTAACTCTTTGTGAAATCTTAGCGAAAAGAATAGCTGAGGGCTACTTGGATGATTACACCACATGCTTCACGTGGTCAACTTGGTTTACACAAAGCGTATAACTCCACAATAATTTTGATAATTAAAATAAATTAGATCAAAAAGCAATTTACAAAAGAAAAACCTCAAACTGGTTACTAACGTCTTACTGTTAACCTGACGGGTCAAACAGTTATATGGAAATGTCGTGTGGCTAGGGCCTCCCGTCGGGTAGACCGTTCGCCTGGTGCAAGTCTTTCGATTTGACGCCACTTCGGCGACCTGCGCGTCGATGGGGATGAAATGATGGTGATAAGGACAACACAACACCCAGTCCCTGAGCGGAGAAAATCTCCGACCCAGCCGGGAATCGAACCCGGGCCCTTAGGATTGATAGTCTGTCACGCAGACCACTCAGCTACCGGGGCGGACAAACAGTTATATATAAGCACGTGGTACTGGTCTCGCAAAGTACACCCCACGTGTGTTGAACATAAAGAAAAGTTGCTATATTGCAAAATATTGTCAAGACGAGACGTTATAATCACACAAGCATTTGCATTTAAGATTGATCTTAGTTAGAGTTACTGATCAACACGTGGTTCCACTTTACTCATAAAGTAGTAACAAAGCAACAACCGGAAAATAATATGAACTTCACACGAGAATTACACTACGCTGCAATTTAAGATAACCTTAGATATCTTAGAGCTAAACCGAAATAAAGGTGATTAAATTCTCAGTTAGGCTGAACTTAACAAATCCATTGTCCTACAGACTTAGCAGACACGCGCTTAGCCGGAGATCTTACCATTTCAGACGCTCGCCACCGCCAGACTGCCACCGCCTACTACCGAGCGTGCTTCCTGAGGGTGGCTCACAAAGACAAACGGAAGGGGCCAGAGGGGCAGCTTCCTATACCAACATGACAACGGACGGACAGGACCATACAAGGATTGAAACCTCTTTGCTTTTAGGAAGCGTAGCTACCTGTTCCGACGTTGGTCCTACTGTTCTCTAGCAGACAGCCTTGTCTGCTACCCTCAAGCATGCAACTAGAAATACATTTGCTCATTCATCCTCTCACACAGAAGGGAAGGGAGATGACAGTATCTTATCATATACAGTATATAAAAGAAAGCGGATGTAGGTTCCGTATGAGACTGTGTGACATGAATTACATATAAACTGTGTTTTAAAGTGTAGTAGTGTGACAGATCGTTCTTGTTTACGTGTAAAAGTAACACGTTCCACTACTCAGTCTCCTCCCAGATAGTCAGAAACGCCACAGTAAATTTAGAAGAGGAATTTATTCCATAAATGACAACAGATTTATGAAATCAAACATGAAAGGAATCCAACAGAGACCTTTCAATAGTTCTATGGAGATAAACAGCGATTAATTTACTTATAATCAGTTTTTCAAGATGACAGTCACAACCGCATTATTTATTTTGCCGCCAACCGGTTTCAACTCGCGATGGGGTGAATTCGTAACAAGCTGGTGCCTTATTTAGGATGGTGAAAATCTTACGGAACACATCAAATATGGAGCCAAGATTGGGAGTCTGCATACAACATTGTCATTCATAAAACAACACACAAAGGACGTTGAAACGCATGCAAGAGAAAGTTAACCACTACAAACAGATTCAAATTTTTACCCAAAGAAATTACGTTCGTAGCACAATCCTGTCCGTCATGTAATTACCACACACTGGTATACTAAATTCATATTAACTCTTTGTGAAATCTTAGCGAAAAGAATAGCTGAGAAGTTCAGCCCCATAGCCATTTTTAAACCAACTGTACACAGGCAGGGTGACGACTCCAGCGAGCGACCAGATGGTGTAAATTGCCCTGAAGATGGGGCTGAACTTCTGAGGTCATCAGTCCCCTAGAACCTAGAACCACTTAAACCTAACTAACCTAAGGACACCACACACATCCATGCCCGAGGCAGGATTCGAACCTGTGACCGTAGGGGTCGCGCAGTTCCAGACTGTAGCGCCTAGAACCGCTCGGCCACCCCGGCCGGCTGTACGGTTGGTAGCTATATAGTTACCAACCGTACCTAGGCAGGGTGACGACTCCAGCGAGCGACAAAATGGCGTAAATTGCCCTGAAGATGAGCCCCTCGAGGGTTGAAACCGGATGGCGGCAAAATAAATAATGCGGTTGTGGCTATCATTTTGAATAATTGACTAATTTTCTGAGTTTCACTTCATGCTCTTGGCAAAACTCCACGAAATCCCCATATGAAACCAACCGCTTTCATATATTTTCTCTCGTCAGTGAATGGTTGAAATTGCCTGTTTGAGTGTTTTTCCTGCCATGAGCATTGGTCGCCTATAGGTTTGTGGGTGACAGTTCACCTGCAGCAGCATTTGCATTGCAATTCATGAATGCTTGACGCACCCGCCTATTACTCGTATTTGTACTTCGTGTACGAAGCTCGAGGCCTGTGACATTTCCGCACCTCCTTCCTCTGCCTTTGGTGTTTGCAGCGCCCCTCGAACCTCTTTTACATCTCGACAAAATTCCTTCACCGACTCGTTGACCTGCTCCCTCCGCTGGACGAATTCAGGACCTCTTTGTTCCTTTACTTCTTCCAACAATGCTTTCCATTCGGTTCTGTAGGGCAAATTGTCTGCTGATAAATTATCTCCGGTTGCTTGTACGGTTTGTTGCATGCAAGTCTCAACTTGCTTCTATTTAATTCTAACTCACCCTTCAAGTTTCCTAGAAAAAAAGTTTTCGTTGCTCTGTACAACTTACCCTTCGTAATCAGTGTATTCAGTTGGTCTAATGTAGACTCAACTGTACCTTCAAATTCCTGCAAAGCCGTGATTTCGAGTGCCGCTGTGAAGCTATCTCTGTCGCACGCGACGTAATCTCTTCCAACTCCTGTTTGTCACCATATTGCCCACCTTAGTACTTATGTCAACCAGACTAGTACTTATTTCATTCACAGTAGCAGTTACAGTAGACAATATTGCAGCTAGTTCGTCTATTTTGTCTGTCTTCGTACTGATGTCATCTATTCTCTCTATCTCAGTAGTCATCTCATCTACTTCGTGGCCAAAAGACCATCTGTTCAGTATTTCCATTAAAGGATCCATATTCGACCTAGATGTAACCATTGGCTCATCTGCAAAAGCTTCACTAGCTGGAGGAAAGTCCGAATGCTGTTCACTGTGAGTTTTCTAAAACTAGCCACGAGTCCTTACCATAACCCAGTAACAATAAACAAATATTGCACCTGACCTATCATCACACTGAAATTATAGTACACAAAAATCAAATAAAATACGCATATAACATACAGCGCTATAATGTATCTACAAATCGCTAACGACTAGAAAATACATACAATACATTACGTGTTCTTGATAAAGAGTTTGTGTGTTAGAGGTACCGGAATCTGTAATCAAAGACAATACGCTGATCTTGCCTGTATTAGTAACTGTTGGGTGTACAAGTTCGTTTGTGCCGCAGGAGGCTGCTCGGCTACCGTGAGTACACCAGCTCTGCAGCAAGGACGAAACAAAATCATACAAAACAGAGATTACACATTGCACAAGTTTTGAACAATACAAATTTCCCAAAAGGTTCTTCCAACAGTGCTGCAGAGACGAGTGTTTAATCGTGCGTGTAGTTAAACTTCAAGCACAAATTTCCAAGTTCTTAAAATGATGAAATTGCTCTCCTTTGAATAGACATTTATTTATAAGGTAGTTTGCTTCAACGAAACAACCATATTCGTATTTCTGTTCACAAGATATTACAGTTCAGCGTTTCAATAAACTTTATTCTCCAACAAATTCCGTAATGGCTGCAGTACAACAGTACAATTAGATCCTCTCCGACAACACGTCTTTCTATTCCAGTATCTCAAACCATATTAAAAAGTATTATTAATCGTGAGTCAAGGATGCTATATCAGCGAAGAGTGACATCGCCTAGACAGAGACTATTTTCGCAGTCACTTTTGTTCGCTACGTTATTTGTCAAGCGCGCGTAGCGTACAGTCTCCGCCGTAAAACGCAATCAACACACTTTATATCCACAGTCCATCTCAAAATTAGGACATTCCTCGTCTATTAAGCCGGTTTGTGTCGTTACAAGCATAAAATATTCAATGATGACAACGAAGACATGGAGCAAAAATTGGAAACATTCAAAAGCATCGTTAAAAAGGCCTTAGACAAAACATTTAAAAAAAACTTGCCTTGGGCAAGTATGTTCCGAGCAACGTCCTAAGGGATGGGAAAGGCCCACAGTGACTTAATAGCGTGTTAGAAAACTGCTCCGTACCAAAGACAGCTTAATCTCGGATTCAAAATGGTTCAAATGGCTCTGAGCACTATGGAACTTAACTTCTGAGGTCATCAGTCCCCTAGAACTTAGAACTACTTAAACCCAACTAACCTAAGGACATCACACACATCCATGCCCGAGGCGGGATTCGAACATGCGACCGTAGCAGTCGCGCGGTTCCAGACTGTAGCGCCTAGAACCGCTCGGCCACTCCGGCCGCCTCTCGGATTCAAGGGAAGTCAAAACCCGGCTGATAAACGTAAGCTGAACGAGGCAAAAACGAGCGAAAGGAGATCAGTGAGAAAAGCGTTCGGTGACACTGAAAGTAAAATTTTCGTAACCCATCTCAGTAAACACGCTAAGAGGTTTTGGTCTTATGTGAAATCATCGGTTCTAAACTACACTATGTGATCAAAAGTATCCGGACACCCCCAAACACGTACATGTTTCATATTAGGTGCATTGTGCTGCCACCTACTGCCAGGTACTCCATATCAGCGACCTCAGTAGTCATTAGACATCGTGAGAGAGCTGAATGGGGCGCTCCGCGGAACTCACGGACTTCGAACGTGTTCAGGTGATTGGGTGTCACTTGTGTTATACGTCTGTACGTGAGATTTCTACACTTCTAAAGATCCCTAGGTGCACTGTTTCCGATATGATAGTGAAGTGGAAACGTGAATTGACACGTACAGCTCAAAAACCTACAGGTCGACCTCATCTGTTGACTCACAGAGACCGCCGACAGTTGAAGAGGGTTGTAACGTGTAATAGACAGAGATCTATCCAGCCCATCACACAGAATTCTAACCTGCATCTGGAGCCACAGCAAGGACTGTGACAGTTAGGCGGGAGGTGAGAAGGATTGCGTGGTCGAGCGGTTGCTCATAAGCCACACATCACGCCGGTAAATGCCAAACGACGCCTCGCTTGGTGTAAGGAGCGTAATCATTGGACGAGTGAGCAGTGAAAAACATTGTGTGGAGTGGCGAATCACGGTACACAATGTGCCGATCCGATGGCAGGGTGTGGGTATGGCGAATGCCCGGTGAACGTCATCTGCCAGCATGTGTAGTGCCAATAGTAAGATTTGGAGGCAGTGGTGTTAATGGTGTGGTCGTGTATTTCATGGAGGGGGCTTTGCACATCTTGTTCTTTTGCGTGGCACTATCACAGCACACGGCTAAATTGATATTTTAAGGATCTTCTTCCTGCCCACTGTTGAAGAGCAATTCGGGGATGGCGATTGCATCTTTCAACACGATGGAGCAGCTGCTCATGATGCACGGCCTGTGGCGGAGTGGTTACACGACAATAAAATCCCTGTAATGGACTGGCCTGTACAGAGTCCTGGCCTGAATCGTACAGAACACCTCTGGGATGTTTCGGAATGCCGACTTCGTGCCAGGCCTCACCGACCGACATCGATGCCTCTCCGCAGTGCAGCACTCTGTGATGAATGGGCTGTCATTCCGCAAGAAGCCTTCTAGCACGTGACTGAACGTATGCCTGCGAGAGTGGAAGGCGACATCAAAGCTACGGGTGTGCCAATACCATATTGAATTCCAGCATTACCTATGGCGAGCGCCACGAAATCGTAAGTCATTGTCAGCCAAGTGTCCGGATACTTTTGATCACATAGTGTATCTGTTGATTCACGCAGAGATCATACTGGCACCGAAACGTAAGATAACAGAGAGATGGCCGAAATAAGGACCTCAGTGTTCTGAATTTGATTCACCGCGGAAGATCGTAAAACAGTCTCTCCTTTCAATTGTCGTATGGTGCCGAAATGGCAGATACTGAGATAACCGGTCACGGAATAGAAAAGCAACTATAATAGCTTAGTAGTGGGAAGGCATGAAGACCAGGTGGGATACCTGTAAGATTCTACAAAGATTATTATGGGGAAGAACTCGCTCCTTTTCTACCAGCAGTTTGTCGTAGATCTCTGGAGCGTCGAATGGTAGCTAGCGACTGGGAAAAAAGCGCGGCTCATTCCCGTTTTCGAGAACGGCCGTACAACAGATGCACACAGTTGTAGCCCTATATCGCTGAGGTCAGTCAGTTGTAGAATTATGGAACGTGTTTCATGCTGAAGAATAACGACGTTTTTGGAGAGCGAAAAATCTCCTCTGTAAAAATCGGATGGAATTCCGCATGGAGAAATCTTGTGAGACTCAGCTCGTTTTGTTCCTCCACGAGATCCACAGTGCTGTACAAAACGGCGCTCTGGTTGATGCTGTGCTCCTTGACTTTAGGAAGGCATCTGACACCGTTCCACATGGCTGCTTGGAGGAAAAATACGAGCTTACCGAGTATTGCACCAGATTTGTGACTGGATCCTAGACTTGCTTGCAGATGGAACTGAACTCGTCGCTCTTAAAAGAGCAAATTCGACAGATGTGCAGGTAATTTCCGGGGTACGCCAAGGACGTGTTTTTGTACACAATGTACACATTATTGTTCACAATGTACATCATCGCGCGTGGAGAAAGCGAAGTGCAGGGTGTGTCTGCACGGTGCATCGATCCGACTCTACTCGCAACCCTATTCAAGACTGAAACAGAAAAACAGATAAGCGCCAGACACTTACTAGAATAGCGGAATAACATGCTCCGAGAAAAAGCAGACATTTCCGAAAGTCTGTTTGAACCGAAGTGGAAACTTTCTACTATTTTCTGTTAGTTGTGAGTATAAAGGGAAATGGTCTAATGTGTGGTACCTGTGTAAGAAAGTCGTCTATTGAAAGACACTACAGGAAACTGGTTTCAGAGTAGTAGGGTGAAAACACACGTGACGCCAGAGGGGAAGAATTAACGTAGTGGCCCACTCTTGCAGAAGAGGATTCTGTATCCACAAATGACAAGTACTTTGGCTTGTTCATGTTGGTTAAAAGTCCTACATAATGTAAAAGATACAAGAGACGTCGTAAATCGGTAAATAAAATAAATACAGATACGTAGCTTTCAGGGATGATAGCAAGAGCGCAGTGCTAACATTCGAGATATCGTATGTTGAAATCTCACAAAGCGTTTCAAAGTTGTTAATTCAGACGTTCGTTGTGTAAATATTTATTGAATGTGAAACATTAACTTCTGTAGTTTCAAAGAAACTACTGAAGGTTGATGGTTCAGATGGCTCTGAACACTATGGGACTTAACATCTGAGGTCATCAGTCCCCTAGACTTAGAACTATTTAAACCTAACTAACCTAAAGACATCACACACATCCATGCCCGAGGCAGGATTCGAACCTGCAACTGTAGCAGCAGCGCGGTTCCGGACTGAAGCGCCTTGAACCGCTCGGCCACAACGGCTGGCTTCTGGTTTTCATTCCTCTCAAATGTGTAATTTGTTTACGTTTCCGCTTTTATTATTCCTAACACAATCTTATTACTTCAATTTAGGACGGAAAAGATGAAGGGCTGTAACGCTACGCGTATTTAGGCGTCGCAGTATCGGTACAGGTAAGCCGAGTTTGTTGTGCGGCTGAGCGCCATCCTCCCAGCAATGGCTTGCTTTGAGACGAACCGAATGATGGGTTCTCACAGTCCTTTGAGAGTCGATATCTATTTACAACGAAATATTAATGAGGCGTATGCAGTGACAACAACAACATTTCAATATGTTTAAAACCACGCAAGTTAATATTTCACAGTGAATAAATACACTCCTGGAAATGGAAAAAAGAACACATTGACACCGGTGTGTCAGACCCATCATACTTGCTCCGGACACTGCGAGAGGGCTGTACAAGCAATGATCACACGCACGGCACAGCGGACACACCAGGAACCGCGGTGTTGGCCGTCGAATGGCGCTAGCTGCGCAGCATTTGTGCACCGCCGCCGTCAGTGTCAGCCAGTTTGCCGTGGCATACGGAGCTCCATCGCAGTCTTTAACACTGGTAGCATGCCGCGACAGCGTGGACGTGAACCGTATGTGCAGTTGACGGACTTTGAGCGAGGGCGTATAGTGGGCATGTGGGAGGCCAGGTGGACGTACCGCCGAATTGCTCAACACGTGGGGCGTGAGGTCTCCACAGTACATCGATGTTGTCGCCAGTGGTCGGCGGAAGGTGCACGTGCCCGTCGACCTGGGACCGGACCGCAGCGACGCACGGATGCACGCCAAGACCGTAGGATCCTACGCAGTGCCGTAGGGGACCGCACCGCCACTTCCCAGCAAATTAGGGACACTGTTGCTCCTGGGGTATTGGCGAGGACCATTCGCAACCGTCTCCATGAAGCTGGGCTATGGTCCCGCACACCGTTAGGCCGTCTTCCGCTCACGCCCCAACATCGTGCAGCCCGCCTCCAGTGGTGTCGCGACAGGCGTGAATGGAGGGACGAATGGAGACGTGTCGTCTTCAGCGATGAGAGTCGCTTCTGCCTTGGTGCCAATGATGGTCGTATGCGTGTTTGGCGCCGTGCAGGTGAGCGCCACAATCAGGACTGCATACGACCGAGGCACACAGGGCCAACACCCGGCATCGTGGTGTGGGGAGCGATCTCCTACACTGGCCGTACACCACTGGTGATCGTCGAGGGGACACTGAATAGTGCACGGTACATCCAAACCGTCATCGAACCCATCGTTCTACCATTCCTAGACCGGCAAGGGAATTTGCTGTTCCAACAGGACAATGCACGGCCGCATGTCTCCCGTGCCACCCAACGTGCTCTAGAAGGTGTAAGTCAATTACCCTGGCCAGCAAGATCTCCGGATCTGTCCCCCATTGAGCATGTTTGGGACTGGATGAAGCGTCGTCTCACGCGGTCTGCACGTCCAGCACGAACGCTGGTCCAACTGAGGCGCCAGGTGGAAATGGCATGGCAAGCCGTTCCACAGGACTACATCCAGCATCTGTACGATCGTCTCCATGGGAGAATAGCAGCCTGCATTGCTGCGAAAGGTGGATATACACTGTACTAGTGCCGACATTGTGCATGCTCTGTTGCCTGTGTCTATGTGCCTGTGGTTCTGTCAGTGTGATCATGTGATGTATCTGACCCCAGGAATGTGTCAATAAAGTTTCCCCTTCCTGGGACAATGAATTCACGGTGTTCTTATTTCAATTTCCAGGAGTGTGCATATTCAATCCCTTTAATTAATAACTTTGAAGAATGAAATTTTCACTCTGCAGCAGAGTGTGCGCTGGTATGAAACTTCCTAGCAGATGAAACCTGTGTGCCGGACCGAGACTCGAACTCGGGAGCTTTGCCTTTCGCAGAAGAGCTTCTGTGAAGTTTGGAAAGTAGGAGACGAGATACTGGTTGAAGTGAAGCTGTGAGGACAGGTATTGGGTCGTGCTTGGGTAGCTCAGATGGCAGAGCATTTGTTCGCGAAATGCAAAGGTCCCGGGTTTGAGTCTCGATCCGGCACACAGTTTTAATCTGCTAGGAAGTTTCAACAGCTTTCAAACTTCAACAGACGGTATCTCAGATGATAGCACTATGCTATTGCTATCATCCCTGAAAGCGACGTATCTGTATCTATTTTATCTATCGATTTACGACGCCTTTTATATCTTTTACATTACGCAAGTGTTTGACAGAACATCCTGTTCTCCACATTCACACAGCAAATGAACACAGCATCTGTACCTCTCACGTTGCCATAGTTACGTTTTTATTTAATAAGCAGTTTACTACACTCCTGGAAATTGAAATAAGAACACCGTGAATTCATTGTCCCAGGAAGGGGAAACTTTATTGACACATTCCTGGGGTCAGATACATCACATGATCACACTGACAGAACCACAGGCACATAGACACAGGCAACAGAGCATGCACAATGTGAGCACTAGTACAGTGTATATCCACCTTTCGCAGCAATGCAGGCTGCTATTCTCCCATGGAGACGATCGTAGAGATGCTGGATGTAGTCCTGTGGAACGGCTTGCCATGCCATTTCCACCTGGCGCCTCAGTTGGACCAGCGTTTGTGCTGGACGTGCAGACCGCGTGAGACGACGCTTCATCCAGTCCCAAACATGCTCAATGGGGGACAGATCTGGAGATCTTGCTGGCCAGGGTAGTTGACTTACACCTTCTAGAGCACGTTGGGTGGCACGGGATACATGCGGACGAGCATTGTCCTGTTGGAACAGCAAGTTCCCTTGCCGGTCTAGGAATGGTAGAACGATGGGTTCGATGACGGTTTGGATGTACCGTGCACTATTCAGTGTCCCCTCGACGATCACCAGTGGTGTACGGCCAGTGTAGGAGATCGCTCCCCACACCATGATGCCGGGTGTTGGCCCTGTGTGCCTCGGTCGTACGTCCACCCGGCCTCCCGCATGCCCACTATACGCCCTCGCTCAAAGTCCGTCAACTGCACATACGGTTCACGTCCACGCTGTCGCGGCATGCTACCAGTGTTAAAGACTGCGATGGAGCTCCGTATGCCACGGCAAACTGGCTGACACTGACGGCGGCGGTGCAAAAATGATGCGAAGCTAGCGCCATTCGACGGCCAACACCGCGGTTCCTGGTGTGTCCGCTGTGCCGTGCGTGTGATCATTGCTTGTACAGCCCTCTCGCAGTGTCCGGAGCAAGTATGGTGGGTCTGACACACCGGTGTCAATGTGTTCTTTTTTCCATTTCCAGGAGTGTATTTTGCCACTAACTTTATTTAAATGTTGACTGCAAGTGATATTAAAAAACTCTGCTTCATTACAGGTGTTCAGTCACATGTGTTGGCAGACACCGCAATTGAAAAGAACCAAAAGACGCTTCTGCCAAGAAGGCATAAGTAATTATTTCAGCAATTTTTAGCGGCAATCTCTTGTCATTTAACGGAAGCGCACTCGCTGGTCTTTTTTTTTTTTTTTTTTCTTTATTGAGTTTCAATTTCCCCCAAAGGGGGCGGGCTGGCAGCATCTTAGTACTCCGCTCTTCAGCCTACAGAACTTGTTTTAAAAAGATGAAGATAATAAATAATAAAAGCAGGCGATAAAATCGGTGACTTAAATCGTAAAATGTCGGAAAATCGGGGAAGTTAAAAAAAACAAAGGGTTGATGATGCTCATAAAATACACATGAAGCAGACAGGTAAAATAATAGACAGACAATTTAAAAACTCGGCGACAGTCTGGTTTCTGTTCGCAAGAGACATAAAATTAACATCCAGCAACAGGAAGATTTTTGTTCGCAACACTTTGGAAAGATGAACAACACTGAACATTCACTTGAATATTGCACTGAAAAGTTATCACAAATATGACATACCACAGCCGAGGGCAGGTGGGGGGAAACTGGACAGATGATGGAAAGGAAAAGGGGGGGGGGAAGGAGAGGAAAAACGAAGTGGAAGGAGGGGGGAAAGGAGCTAATGGAGGATGAGGACCCATAAGAGGGGGGGGGGGGGGACGGGCAGACACGACAGGGAGTGGGGAAAGGCAGAGGAGGGGTATACAAAAGGACTGGGGGGAAGGGAGGCAGAGAGAGGTTAGGTGGGGAGAAAACAGGATGGAAGAGGGGGGGAGCCCAGCGAAAGGACAGAGGAAAGGAGGGGGAGTGAGGATCAAAGTTGATAGGAGGGATAAATGGAGGGAGAGGGGGCATCATCCAGGAGGGAGAGTTGACGGAACCCACATTGGGAAAGCAGATGAAGGGTGCAGAGATGGAGGGTAGGGGGGACACAACAGTGAAGGCGTGGCAGGGGGCGGGGTTGGAGAGGGGAGGAGCAACCAAGAGATGATAGGGATCAAGGCAGCGGGAGGTGTAGAGTATGCGGATATGTTCGAGAAATAGGAGCAGATGGGGGAAAGGAATGAGTTGTAGAGGATCTGTGTGGGGGACAGGAGGCATATACGGAAGGCGAGGTGGAGTGCATGGCGCTCGAGGATCTGGTGGGACTTATAGAATTTTGGGGGGGGCGGATATACAGGTGGGACTGGCATAACAGAGGATGGGACGGATTAAGGATTTGTAGGTGTGGGTGCACTTGTGGAAGCATGTTGGGATATTTATTAATGAACAAAGCTTTACAAGTATTGTGAATTATCTGAGCGTAACCTGATGTTTGTCATAGTTCTTTATCTACACATTAATGTAATATACAGGTTTATTCTAAATGACGGACCCCTTTTCAAAAATCCAAATTGAACAAGCTTTATACGAATGAGAAGAGGAAGTTTCAAAGTGTTTGGCGGGCGGCGGAGGGCGGGCTGTGATGGTTTCAGAAGCGGCCGGTAGAGTTCGCGCGGCAGTAGGGCCGTCATTCCGTTTCACTGTCAGTTAGGGATGGGCTAAACTGCGATTTTTCGATGTCAGTGATTTCTGTAAATGCTACTTTTCGGTAATTGCGATTCTTAACTGCGATATGTCGCGGTTAAGAGTCGCAGTTTACGAATTAACAACTTGAATTCCTCCGCCTTTTCTGTGACTTCTGATAGTCCTGAGATTTATGAGATTTCTGCGACTTACGCGACTTCTATGGCGTCTGCGATTTATCACCGTAGATCTTACGTTGTCATTTGGTGCAACTAACAAGTGAACTGTGTCAATGCAACCGAGAAATACGTTCTCGCCTGTATAAGTCATTATTTATGAGGACCTAATGTAACGTTTCACTAACCCAAATGACAAAAAGTTACCTGAAATGGTGTTACTAATATTTCTAACGATTCTTCCTCAGTATTTATATGGTATACGAAAGAAACGGTTGCCGACAGACGAAATTTCATCTTAACAAAACAGTCAGTATTAAGTATGTTTTACGTATGTTCTTCCTTTGGCTTTAGTTTTATATTAATGGAACTAGTGTGTAAATATTCATAGTGAGATGCTGAGGATAACATGAATACCACACAGCACCACAGAAGCTCATGTTTAGACTATGCTTTCTAGCCACGTTGTTACGTCCACAAGTATCTGAACCACATTGTCAGTCACTCGATATGGCAATAATTCAAAATATCAGTGACAGCAGAACTGAAAAAGTTGCGACAACGTGTTTGTCAGAAGTAGGGTTTGTTCCTGAGTTTATGAATGAACGTTGGGAAATCGTTTATGCAAAGTGTGAAACCACCCCCCCCCTTCTCCCCCCTCAACTGCCATCCTCCCCAGAAGTATTAGCAAATGTATAATGTGAATTATATTAGTACCAGTACAAAAGTTAAATAATCCTCGTGATTTTCCACATGCAGTTCCCATTTCGATTACTGACTGCTTTATATACCCATCCACGTCTAGAAGTAATCGTGAAAATTCAAAACTACCCGTGAAGAATTCGCAGCGTGAAAGAGCCATAATTGGTAACACGAGTATTGGTACAGTATGGTATTGAGAAGTCATTATGCGATTTGAAAGGGATGATAAATTAATGTGGACTATACTGTGAGTGAATTAAGAAAATTGAATTCTGACGTCTCATCACATCTCCAAAATTTTCTGCTGTGTATTTAGTGATAAAGACTTGCTAGAGTGTGATCATGATCCGTCGATCTCTCCTTCCTTGTATGTTCGTTGTGATGACAGAGTGCCCTGTAGCGTAGCCCAAGACCTAGGTTAGGTTGCAAGATTCCGTTTTTAAGGTTGATGATCTGCAAGTGAAAACAGTGGAAAGAACTGACCTTACAATTAGACATTGGGAATAGTGCTAATGCAATATTTGAAACTGCCGATAGAAGTTTAACTGTGTATTGTACTGTCGGAAAAAAATTTCCGTCTTGTGAATACAGCTGTTAAACAGTTGTAAAAGTTACATATCAGACGGCATTTTCAGTAGTTTATGTACTATATATGTGTGTAATACGCATCAAAATACTCGTCGGAGCTTTATCCATTATCTGTTTTCGAAATTATCGTCCAGTTTTAGCTGATGAAGAGTGTGTTTAAATATGTCACGAAAATTCCAGGCTACGCTTTGGCTCTGCCTATTGGCACAACCATTATTCGGTCTTCAAATTTCTCGAATGCACCAATTCTCAACCGAGTACAAAATTTTTTTCAGAGCAAATTAGCTTGTTGGTTCATTTCTTCGACTATAAGCGTCTAATATTTCCATAACGTTCTTAGAACGAAGTACGGATGAAGGACAACAGATGGCATACGGCATCTTATGTTAACTGCGCTTTTTAGTTGCTACTCGCGACTTCTAGCTGCGACTTGTCACGGATATAGCAGTTCGACTCGATAGCGTGTCACAAAGAAAACAGTAGTACGAACTTAGGCCGTCGGATGGCATACGGCGTTGAATGATAACTGCGCTTTTTAGTCGCTACTTGCGACTTTTCACTGAAATCGCAGCTAGACCAGAGGATGACAGGAAGAAGTACGAAATTCGGCCAACATACGGCACACAGCGTTGAATGTTGACTGCGCATTTTAGCTGCTACTTGCGACTTTTCACTGAAATCTTAGCTAGACAAAAGGTCCACATGAAGATGTGGCTGAAATCGCAGCCAGATTCTATAAAGTTGTTATTGTGATATCTGTGACTTCTCAATCACTGTGATTTATAACAGATACTCGATTTCTTGCTCACCGTCCGCAGCTCGTGGTCGTGCGGTAGCGTTCTCGCTTCCCGCGCCCAGGTTCCCGGGTTCGAATCCTGGCGGGGTCAGGGATTTTCTCTGCCTCGAGATGACTGGGTGTTGTGTGATGTCCTTAGGTTAGTTAGGTTTAAGTAGTTCTAAGTTTTAGGGGACTGATGACCATAGATGTTAAGTCCCATAGTGCTCAGAGCCATTTTTTTTCTTGCTCACCACTACTGACAGTTGTGAGTGAGATGGCGACTGTGGAGCACAAGGTTTTCTACATTCTTGAGTTCGCTAAAAGTGAGTTGCAAATTGCAGTGCAGCGGGTATTTCGTACCAAATTCGGTATTCAACTACCAACTCGCAAAATAATTAGCCGTTGGTTTAAGCAATTTAAACAGACTGGGAGTGTATGCGAAGGAGAAAACACATTCCGACCGCGTGTGTCAGAGGATGATGTCCTACGGATTCAAAAAAGTTTGATGTGCTGTTCCAGTAAGTCTAGCAATAGAGCCAGTCCAGAACTTGAAATACCCCAACCAACCGTATGGAAAGTTCTGAGACGGCGTTTGCTGTACAAGCCCTACCGATTGTAGCTTGTGCAGGCTCTCAGTCCTTATGACCAAGAGAAGCGTCTCGAATATTGTGGTTATGTGCTATCAAATATGGAGGATGATGCATTTCTACAGCGAGTAATTTTTAGCGATGAGCGACGTTCCACCATAGTGGAAAAGTCAACAGACACAATGTTCACTTATGGGGTTTACGAAATGCACATTCACTATTGCAACACGAAAGGGACTCACCGAACATCAACATGTTCTGTGCCGTATCCTGAACAAAGGTTTATGGACCATTTTTCTTTGCGGAAAGAACTGTAATGGGAATCGTGTACTCGGACATGTTGAAAGAATGGCTGTTCCATCAACTTATGGAAGATTCCCAGGACTTCATTTTCCAACAGGATGGAGCTCCGCCCCATTGGCACCGTGACGTAATTACAAATTATTCAGTTGACATCAAACATTATTAAAGAAACCCTTTGAAACTTCTTGTCATTGGTATAAAGCTTGTTCATGAATAAGTACGAAGCTTTGAAAATGGGTACGTCATTCAGAATAACCCTGTTTTCGTCCACCTTTGATGAAAGTTTAGTCTGAGGATTTTGGTACCGCTCTCTTAACGCTCTCAGATTTACTGCAGTTGATAAGGGTACCTATTTTATGTGTGCATTTTAACTGAATATCGTAGGACCTCTTCCCATTTAATTGACATGTGCTTTCTTGAAAACACATTATTCAGCCTAGTTCTCTGGCGCCTACATCAGCTGCAGGCATTACAACAGTACCCTTTTTCTTACAATTATTCATTTATCTTTTATTTTATATTTCTGTGTATTTCATTAATTCGCATTTATGGCCTGTGTATAGACTATTTGACTGCGGGATGACAGTTATTGGTTATTGTTTACGGCGAATTAGCTGTGGGGCATAAATGCAGACGTTTGCGGCTCGCCCTTTGACTACATCGAGCTATTCTTTTTAAACATAGCCGTGCGTAGCCTCTATACATAAAGTACGAGTTTGCTCGTATGGGATACTGCTTGGAACAGAACTACTCACATTAGCAACCACTAGCTGCCATCGCAGGATGTTGTGAAAGGACCCTCACAGCTAGTTATGAAGTTGCTCTAGTGTAATAAGAGTTGTGAAGACCATTATGGAAGGGACACTGATTGAGAATATTTTGTTGGATGTAGTAGGCACAATACCAACGGCATTGCCGCAGTGGTAACACCGATTCCAGTCAGATCACCGAAGTGAAGCGCTGTCGGGCTGGGCCAGCACTTGGATGGCTGACCACCCAGTCTGCCAAACGCTGTTAGCAAGCGGGGAGCACTCAGCCCTTGTGAGGCAAACTGAGGAGCTACTTGACTGAGAAGTAGCGACTCCAGTCTCGTAAACTGATATACGGCGGGGAGAGCGGTGTGCTGACCACGTGCCCCTCCATAATCACATGCAGCGACGCCTGTGATCTGAGGATGACACGGCGGCCGGTCGGTACTGCTGGGCCTTCCAAGGCCTTTCCGGGAGGAGTATTTTAGTTTTAGTAGGCACAATAAATCCCTCATTAGCTCCGGCATACGGCAGAACACCACTCTCAGGTATGACAGTCTCTCGGCGAATCAGCATTGCCGGATTTTGGATGAACAGTTGGCAGCCAAAATTGAAAACCCCCTGGTGTACTCCATACTCCATCGCACTTGATGAGTGCACAGATACTAAAGTGCGTGTCATTTACGACGGCGGCCGAGTTTAGGTTCGTTCTGCGCATCTGACGTCACAAAACACAGTCAGCCAATGAACAGAGAACGACGTAGCCAGAGCTCGACTGCAGTGCAGAGCACAGACGAGTGTCTTCAGTTTTAGAAACGTTCAGGCATAAATAAAGTAATTGAACCAAAGCAATGTCTTGTTAGCAGACTTTCTTTTTTAGAAAGTCTGGAGAAAGCATTCTTTATACCGATTGCTTCATATTCTATTAATTAATTAAACCGAACCAGCAATAAGCCTCCTGATTCAGGCGATAGCAGGGAAAGTTGTTTGTATCATTCTCACTAAACGCTTTTTCGCAATAAAGAACAGCGGTAATTGTTTCTTTCCTATTGTACTTCGACGAAACGTGAGTAATTCATAGTCATACCAACAGCGTTTGTATTTTGCGTGCTAGTTTAAAGTTCTTCAGAAGATCCATTAAATGACAAGTTGGGTTAGCGTAATGGTTAAAGTGTTTGGCTGTTAAGTGAAAGGTTCTGCGTTCAAACCTTCTCTGGTGCCTAACATTTTCTTTATTTTAAAACAATATGGAAGTGTCTTACTTCATGAATTTTATTCATTTGAATGTAATTTTTTGAAATATCTAGTGGCAACTAAAATCGACCATACGGAAAATATACGCTATGGAGTTTTACCTCTCCAAACTCTTCAAAATTTCGTGCAATGGTTTACTACATCTAATGCAGCACAATAACTGCGTTGAACATCTAAACAAAATTAAGTCATTCATGGGGGGAAGGTATCAGTCAGGAAGATGTGTAAAAATCAATTTATTAGACCAAATAGTTTTTGTGAAATCGAATGATAAGTGTGTCAAAGCAGTCGAAACACCATGTGTCTGCACAGGCGAGCAGTGCAGTGGTGACAAAATCGCGCACAGCGCGGAATGCAGGGAGCACGCCTTTGTAGCAGCGAAAGGGTTAATGCGGCCGTGGTGGCTTTACTTCATAAACTGAGCGCTCCGCCCTAAACGTAACTTTGCGAACTATACTATGGCGCTGCTTCTCTTGGCGTGAACAACTGGCAATGCAGCAACCTCCCGCGACAGTCTACATGTAACGGAATAGTTTTGGTTTACATGAGTGTCACTGTTGCAGTGGCGGATATTTTAGGAGCAGCCGAGATGGCAGCTGAAGAAACAGGACTCTGTCGGCAAAAGCTGTTTCTTGTAACCATGGCGCAAGCAATGCATGGTGAAGTAAAAGGGTTTATTGGCCTACTGAGGAACAAGCTTGACATACCAAATTTCCCTTCCGTTCATTGTTTTGCAGTCCAAAAGGCTCGTGAAAATGTTACCAGTCTTCAGTCGGACTTCCTCGAAGAGCTCTGCGAAATAAATCTTAGTGGACACATCACCAAAGACGAATTCAACGGGGAAGCAGATATTGAATTTAAGACAGGACCGAGAGCAAAACGCGCTGTTGACCATATTCTGGAAGTCACCCCGGGGGTCTGTCTCCCGCTGCTACAAGTGAGAGAGTATACCAGGTGTAGATGTACGAGACCGGAATTCCCCTATAGACGGTGCTAGCCGTCAGTGTAGGACCCGTGAGACCGCGTCTGCAGCGCCATGCTTCCTGTAACGGCTGACGAGGAATGTCAACACACGGTAACCCAAGTTCCACACGTCAGTATCTGTTTCAAACCCGTACACATGTCGAGCTTAGTGCCTACGAAGTGCGAATCGCATCGAAGGCCTATCAAAGCTTTCGGATAACATATTCTTAGGAAAAAACAGTGTTTCGAGTGGTTCAAAAAATTCAAAAGTGGTGATCTTGACGTGAGAAACGACGAGAGCGGGAAACCACCGAAAAAGTTCCAAGACAACGAATTGTAGGCTTTATTGGACGAAGATGATACTCAAACTCAACAGAAACTCGCCGAACTATTGCATATGCCGCAGATATCCGTTTCTCTTCTCTTGAATGCTATAGGAAAGGTGCGGAATGTGGGGAAATGGGTTCCGCATCAACTGAATGAAAGACAGAAAGCAAATCGAAAGGCCAATTGTGAAATGCTACTATCCAGGTACAAAAGAAAGTCGTTTCTTCATCGAATAGTCGTCGTCGTCGTCGTCGGCTGATACTCGTATCCGAGTTTTCATTTCTCTCCTGAGATTTCCTTTGTCACGGTTCAGGCGTGGAAGTGTCGTTGATGGCTCAGCAATCCAATACTAGCATGGACCAGGCGGCCACAGACATTACAGCTGATGGAAGGTGCAGGGCGTGGCTGAGCCTGGAGGAGTTTACGTCTCCGGCGTTTGTCATCCTCCATTCTTCGACGTCCCAGCTCAAAGTTTTGAAGAGCATTTGAGGTAACTGAGTGCCAGCGACTTCGGTCTTCTGCTATTGTGGAACAGTTACTCGGATCGATGTTCAAGTTTTTCAGATTTTTCTTGTACTGATCCTTATAACGTTTGAGAGGGTCACCTCGTGGCCTTTCACCTGTGCTCACTTCGCTGTACAGCATTCGGCGTGGAAGTCTGTCATTTTTCATCCGCTGGACATGTCCGACCCGTCTGAGTTGATGCCCAATGATAAGAGCTTCCATTCTATACATTTTTGCTTTCTCAAGAACAGCCGTGTTCGATATGAAGTCATCCCATTTCACGTTCATGATATATCTTAACTTCTGTTGGTTGAAGCGTTCTAGTTTCTTCAGATCACAGCAATATAATGTCCAGGTTTCGCAACCATATAGCAGGGTGGAAATGACTACAGCTTTGTACACCATCAGTTTGTTGTACAGTGTTAGGTCTTTATTCAGGAAGACACGCTTTGTAAGACGTCCAAATGCTACATGGGCAGCACGTAATCTATTCTCCACATCTTTTCAAGATGAGCAGTTAGATGACAGTATACTTCCTAGGTAGAGGAAATAGTCCACTTGTTCCAAGGGTGTATCATAAATGGATATGCTGAAATCAGGAACGGAGGAGCCAGGAGTTGGCTGCGCCATCGCCTTTGTCTTTGGAATATTGATGGAGAGACCAAATCGTTCGTACTCCCCACTGAAGGAATCAACTGACAGCTGCAACTCTGCAGGCGAATGAGCTGGAGAAGCATTGTCGGCCGGCCGAAGTGGCCGCGCGGTTCTGGCGCTGCAGTCTGGAACCGCGAGACCGCTACGGTCGCAGGTTCGAATCCTGCCTCAGGCAAGGATGTGTGTGATGTCCTTAGGTTAGTTAGGTTTAACTAGTTCTAAGTTCTAGGGGACTAATGACCTCAGCAGTTGAGTCCCATAGTGCTCAGAGCCATTTGAACCATTTTTTGAAGCATTGTCATCAGCATACTCCAGCTCTGCCACACGAGTGGTACTGGTGAACCTTTTTGAATGGAGTCTGGACTGGTTGAATAATCCTCCATCGAACCTGTACTTTAGTTCTATTCCTGCATGTCTCGTAAAGCATAGCTGCCAGATACAATGCAAATAATGTAGGTGCAAGAACGCATCCCTGTTTAAGCCCACTTGTTATTGGGAACTCACGTGACGAGAACTGGATATATTTTGAGAATCCTAAGCATCGTAAATCATGGTTGAATCCCGACAAAGCACCGACATCCACTGCAAGACGAAATCGCCTTGGAAAGAAGATAATGCTCCGTGTTTGATGGGATCAGAAGGGGGTCATCTATTGTGAGCTGCTAAAACCTCGTGAAACCGTCAACACTGATCGCTACCAACCGCAAATGATCGATTCAAATCGGGCATTAAGTGAAAAAAGTCCGGAATACAGAAGAATGCAACACTGAGTCATATTGCTCATGATAACGCCCCATCACACACAGCAAAACAGCTCCAGAAAACCATCGAGGCGTTCAGTTGGGAAATACTAGGGCATGCAGCTTATTATCCAGACCCGGCTCCGTCCAGTTATCATCTGTTTGCATCACTGGGACACGCTGTCGCTGAACAACGCTTCAGTTGGTATGAAATTGTACGAAAATGGTTCACTGACTGCCTCGCTGCAAAAGAAGGACTTTTTTGGCGTGGCATTTATAGCCTGCCGGACAGGTAGGAGAATTGTATAAATAGCAATGGAGATTATTTTGAATAAAATATTGTTTATCAGTTTCAAAAAAACAGACGTTTAATTATTGCAACCAAATTCCAGTTTCATACTTCGACATCTGGTATATACAATTCGAAGCACTAAGCATCATGCACTTCGAGGCAGTGCAAAAGTGTCTCACTGCCGGGGCCCAGGCCATCCCCCATGACACTTCCGCACAGTGGTTACATCGTCTTTACTGGTGCCAGAGTTAAGAAACTCCATATAGTTTTAAGGTAGATAGTTGAAACTGTATGCAGACAGAACATAGTATCTGGAAGATTTACATGTACACCTGTCAATTTTCGGTTATTCTTATTACCCCAGTCCACAAACTGCAGAACACAACACAACAATTGTTCTGTAAGTTATCCATTAACTGACTCCACATGGAAGCAAGTGGAACAGATTAAAGTGGAACACATTGTAAATACTGTTTGTTGCGTCTAATACATGTAAACACAGCAGCACAGGGTCGAATATGCGATCCATTCTGTCGTCGTTCACATAATAGCACTTTGGCTTCGACTGTGTTGGCGAGTCACTTGCTTACAGCTTGTACTAAAGTGCTCCAAATCTGATGTCTCACCTCCGTGCGCGTTTGTCTACCTGAAAGGACCTATGAATCACACGAACGTCCAAAAAGGGCTTGAAATGTTATGTGATGTGGTTGGGGTTTGTGATAGTACTTGCTTTAGCATATCTGTGCTGCCAGTCGATTGTCTCTATCTGATCGGCTGTAGAGGAACATCATCTAGGCCCATGCTGCTTGATGTATGCTGCATCAATTACACAGCCTGCAATGTATAAGGAACATATGGCAAGTGGTCGGAGGAATAGTCGTTCATCAGCGCCACCTATCGTGGAAACGATGCATCTCCACACCTTTTTCCCTCCGTTTGCAGTCAGGAATCTGTCCCTGAAATTTGTCAGTTTTATTAATGTTGACCATGTAACTCTCTCTCTCTCTCTCTCTCTCTCTCTAAGTGTGTGTGTGGGTGTGTGTACTTTTTTTCTTGTGCACCATGTGCATGAATAATTTTTTTTGTACACCATGTGTGTATTAAATGTATTAGCTGTACATTGGGGCAAGTTTCACTGCTCCTAGCCACATCATTAGTTTGGTGTCATGCCTCACAGGGAAGGTATGAATGAGTATTTCATGTCAAGTGCAGTTAAAAAGTATCACTCATTCAACTGTGCTACAAGTATTCCAAGCTACTGGACGGGAGAGTTATAAATAAAAAATTTGTGTCAAGTGTAGTTAAAATTTATAAATCTGTCAACTGTGGTATGAGTATTCCAAGCTACTGGAAGAGTGGAAGTGCATCAACTGCTTGTAAACTGTGCTGCAAATATTCCATGCTGTTGAAAGGCATATCACCTGAAGATGAATACATAACCTGTGAGGCATACTTTGGATATATTATCCTGCAAACTGTAACTTTAATTTTTGTAAATACTTTTTTAAACAGTTTTTGTACCTGAAAAGAAATATATCATCTAAATGTCACACATGTGAAGCTTATTTTTTTTTCTGTTTAGATCAAATTATTATGAGTTAGTCCAACATGTGGGCTACAATTTTTGTAAGAAAAAAACATTATCTCCAATTCATTTTGATGAACAAATAAATAAAGTTGGTAAACTCTAGTCATTTGCTTTCTATCATTGTGCCCTATCATATACTAAGTTGTTTACAATGTGGAGCTACATCTGCATTATGCATGTCCTTTCTATCAGGAGAGATACATTTACACTTCGTTGAAACTGTTGAAATATGAAGACCTATCTCTGTGAAGCAAGTCACAGGTGAGTTGGTCACCTGATGGCTTGGCCTTATCATAGCCGACAGCCCTGTAGCACCTGCTCAGTTACTGCAGATGGTGGAGGGACATTACCCTCCTGCTGTTATGTTAACGATATGTAAGACGTGTATATTTCTATTGTCTATTGTCAAACCGCAATTTATAAAAGATGTTTATACTGTATTTTATTAATAGGATTAAGTAGGAATAATTAATATTTGTCATGTTGGAAATAACTGTGGTAGCAGGGAACGTCTGCACCATGCTATTGTTGGCAAGAGAGACAGCACATTGATATAATTTTAAAAAGGGAGGGAGAGACCGCGTATGGATACATTTTAAGAAAAGAGCGGGAAAGACCGCGCATTGATAGATTTTGTAATGGTAGCAGGGATTGTCTGCACCAGAAAGCATTGTTGGCAGGAGAGACCGCACTTTAGCGTTCGTAGGAAGTCAGTAGTAAGCGATATGTGAAGCGAGTCGGTAGCAGGTCTGAAGCGAGAGGTTGAGAGGAGCGGTGTGCCTGCCAGCCACTAGCTATGATTTACAAGAGATTATAAACAGATGTACAGAGACATCAGCTAACTATTATAATAAGAGGAATTAATATTATTGAATTAATTTTTTGAGAAACTCGAGACTACTGAAGGTATGTTTGTGCATTTCCAGTTGTAAGATTATTGTAAAAAGTAAGTCCCATTTGAACGTTTGTAAAATCATTTCCTTCTGATGTGTCGGCAGCTGAGCCAACACCTTGTAGTTAGAGGTGGCTTAAAGGGCACGCGAGACTAACGCAGACGGGCGTGAAGTACTGGAACAGGATACGTAATTAATGCTATGAAGAAAAGAACGGAGCTTCTCATATACTTATCTTTAATGTCTTCTTGTACATCTCTATGGTGAACACAAGTGAGACTCTAATTACAATCACTGTAAGGCTAATGGCGCCTTGCTAGTTCGTAGCCATTAACTTAGCTGAAGGCTATTCTGTCTCTCGGCTAATGAGAGAGAAAGGCTTCGTACGTCTAGTCGCTAGCACTGTCGTCCGTACAACTGGGCAGAGTTCGAGTCAGTCTCTCGAGACCTGCCTTGTGGTGGCGCTAGGTTTGCGATCACACAGTGGCGACACGCGGGTCCGACATGTACTACAGGACCGCGGCCGATTTAAGCTACCACCTAGGACGTGTGGTGTCTGGCTGTGACACCACACCTTCAGAATATAATTAACTTTTGCCAGAAATATTGCATTTCTAATTATAATCCATCCCAAAAACCATCAACGTAAAACTTTGCAAAATTTTTGTTGTTGTCAAGAAAAAGTTTAACTATGAATTACGTAACTTCCGTCAAATTAATTAAAGAATAACGTCAGTTTTGCTATTAAAGAATAACTTCAGCTTTGGTAATAAATACAGCCACTTATTATGAAAGCCCACCAGCAGCTAATATAGTAAAACAGAGTAAGTACATTCATGTCGCAGTTCGATGCAGAAGTCAGATGGCGATCCAGTAACAGTAAGAAAGGTAAGGAACAGTTTTGGGTAATTGCAGGTAACGACTGAGGCCCACACGACGACGACACATTCTAAGTTTCGTCGAAATAATCCGAAAATCACTTTTAAAAAGCAGGAATTAAATTTGTACGTTAAGACTGAGAAAGAGAATAAATTTCAAAGCGAAGATTTCATTTGTTATTATTAACCAAGAGATAGAAATCCTAAGGAAAGGTTTCATAGTATATTGTAGAAGGGAACGTTGCGAAACAAAAGAGATATAGAGGAGACGGTTGTAGCTTAACAAGAGAGATACAGAGGAGACGGGAAGGTTTCAGATGTAATGCGAAAAAATTCAAACTTATACATAGGTCAAGCAGCATGCAGGAACTCTGTAAGTAACCCTCTGTCGCTGAGTAAAGAATAGCTTGGTAAAACATGTTAACTAGGTCAGCAGACTGGCATGCTTTGTCCATCAGACAGGCCTCGACCAGTAGTAAAAACAAATGGTCTTTGTCTTATGTGGTAATCTGACATCACGGTGTCAGTATTCCAGGAGCTGGAATACATGGAGCTAGTGCCAGTATTTCAGGTGATTCATCATGGCCAGTCTTCCACATCAGCCATCTTGAATTCTACACTTAGGGCAACACCCCTACTTCCAAAGTAATGTCAGAGTGGGACGAAAGCCCATTGGCAGCGCAGTTGGGATGTTTTTTGAATTCCCTACAAATTTTTGAATTTGCCGCGATTTTTGAATTTCCCACCATTTTACACATAGGGCAGTTGGCCTTGTCGCAAACCTGGCAGCAATGTACTCTGTACTCGAACACCTGTAGTCTACCTATTAATATGTAGCCAGAGGAGTATATACTGTGAGAAACAGCCTGTTGGCTTCTGTCTCGGGTTCTTCGGCCGACCTTCGCCTGATGATCTTACTGACGTTTCGCCAGCACGAGTGGCTGGCATTGTCAACGCTTCACCCTCCATTGTTGGTGGTCATCTGGAGCCGAGCTCGCGGCCTCAGACTATATGTACCTGGGTTCGAGGGCTTCTCCGCGGTCATTTCCGATGCGGTTCTCCTCTTGCTACCTGCGAGGGTCGTTCGCTGCGGCACGGAAAGCCAGGATCCGTTCACCTTTCTTGTCGGAGGTATCCTCGCGTTTTTCTATTTCTACAGCTTCTCTGAACAAGCGGGTGTGATAGTTCTTCTCTGCAGCCAGAACTTCCGTGTCGGCGAATTTTACTACGTGATCGGTCTCACATATTGCGTCCTCTGCCACTGCCGATTTCTCCACCTGCCCCAACCTGCAATGGCGCTTATGTTCGGTGATCCTGGTGTTGATTTAACGTCCAGTCATTCCGACATAAACTTTTCCGCATGTGCACTGTACGCGGTATACTCAAAATATTTCAAGTGGGTCCCTTTTCTTCTTTGCCGATCTAAGACAATCTTTGATCTTCTTTGCCTCTTTGAAAATCGCCTTTGCGCCGTGGTAGCGCATGATTAATACGCTCGTAACGCGAGCACGACGAATATGTAAGCCGCAGCACCTCAGACGAGAAATGCAACACCTGAAGAGCAATGGGTACAAGTTATATCAGAAATGTAACAGACCCAAACACTTGGCGAGGCGACAAATCAGGAAGACAAATGCCTTTCTGCCATACATTCCCAGAATGACGGACAGAATCGGTCGTGTATTGTCAAACACGGCGTAAACACGATTTTGCAGCAGATAAAGAAGAGTGTCTTAGATCGGCAGAGGAGAAAAGAGACCCACTTGCAAAGTGGGTAATATACATGTGTAAAAGTTTATGTCGGAATGACTAGACTTTCAATCAACATCAGGATCACAGCTACGTTGCAGGTTGGGGCAGGTGGAGGAATCGGCCGTGTCAGAGCACGCAGTATGTGAGATCGAGCACGTAGTAAAATTCGCCGACCAGGAAGTTCTGACTGCAGAGAAGAACTATCACACATGCTTGTTCAGAGAAGCTATTAAAATACAAAAACGCGAGGATACCTCCGACAAGGAAGAAGAAAGCCTTAAGGTAAACGGATCCTGGCTTCCCGTGCTGCAACGAACGATCGTCGCAGGTAGCGAGAGGAGAACCGCACCGGAAATGACAGCGGGGAAGTCCTGCGACCTTGGCGCTCCAGGTACATATAGTCTGCGGCAGTGAGCTCGGCTCCAGGTGACCACCAGCAATGGAGGGTGAAGCGTTGACAATGCCAGCCACTCGTGCTGGCGAAACGTCAGAAAAATCATCAGGCGAAGGTCGGCCGGAGAACCCGAGACAGAAGCCAATAGGCAGTTTGTCAACTAGTGGCCACGAAAGCCTTAACAGTTTTGTGGTATACACTGTGCCTGAGTGTGAATCTCAGAGTAAAGTTGTTTACACTAAGATGACCTACAAATAAATAATTCGGTATGCACTGTTACAACAAAATGCCACAGACGTACTTAAATTTCAAGTTCAGTAACGATTTGTTCATTCACTATTGTTTTCATCTTTTCTAATCAGAATGTTCCTACAGTCATCTGACTTCAACACTGACTATAGGCAGTAATGGATTATTAATTACTTTCTCTTTCAAACAACAGGTAAAGTAACTTCTAATAGGTAATACCAAATTGGACAAAAAATCCCCACAATCCCAAGAATGTGTTTGCCCAAAAATATTATCACACTTTCCAGCTGTGATTTTAGATGTATTTCACCTATAACAACTACTGTCACCTTGTCTTTATGGAGCACTTCCACTTTCCCCGATAACCTAGGAAATTTGGCACATTTCGCTATGACATGGCGCATATGGAGAAGTTACTGCATATACGAGGCAATATCACAAGTGTCGCAGTTTTAATACACACACACAAAAGATGACCATCTCAGAAGACATATGTTTACATATCTATCTTCTCTCTTCTCTTATCAGCGATCACTGGCCCTGTAGACCACGCGCTGCATCAACGATCTGCTTCCACCGCCTTCTATCTCTCGCAGCCTCTCTCCACCCAGCGGAAACTCCTAATGCTGCGGTGTCCTTCTCTATGTCATCTTTCCACCTTGTACGAGGTCGGCCCAATGGCCTTGTTGCCTGAAGAGTTCCTTCAAATTCTTTCTTGGTGATTCTGTTGCTTTCCATTCTGGCCACATGTCCAACCCATTGCATTATCCTACTCTTTAATTTCTAGATGATAGTGGGTTGCTTCATTAACTGATAAATTTCATTGTTCTTTCGAATTCTCCATGCGCCATTCTCCAACACAAGTCCCCAGATTTTTCTCATTACGTTTCTTTCGAAAACATTCAGTTTTTCTCTTTCATTCTTTGTAAGCGTCCAGCTTTCTGAACCGTATAGTACTATGGGGCAGATAATAGTGTTGTATATTTTCATCTTTGTGGTGATTGACAAAGCTTTACTTTTGAGTGGGTTGCTTAGTGAGTACAGACATCTTGACCCTGAGGCTATTCTTTCATTTTTATCCATTGTTATGATATTTTTATTGTTGAAACGTGATCCATGGTATTTAAACTGGAGAACTTTTCTGAATTTAGAATGCTGCTTACATATAATCTAACTTAATTCTCATATGGAACTCTATCGGAATGGAGCAAAATTTTGGGGTACTATATATCTATGCGCTGTTCTGAACAAATCACTAGGAATATAGTTCACATTTACTCATCATATCCTTCTAATCACTTAATGACTTGAGTGACTCTCTTCAAATAGTCTGAACACTTATGATTTAAGTTTAAGCATTTTTAAAGTGCGTTGGGCAAGCGTTGCCTACCATCTTTAGGATACGCTTTCATCATTTTTTAGCAAAACGTGTAGGGCAGTGAGAGGTCATTCAACTGATATGGGCTCGAGCTAAGGGTTTTGTGGCGTAGAAAAATGCAGAATTGCATTCTGACAGAAGAAAAAAGTCTGAAAAAGGATGCCATAAACTAAACTTCATTGTTAGATCGGCCTAATGTTGCAAGCCACACAAATGAGTTAATAATGAAAGGATTGCAGAATGACTGTGTAGTGCTAAATAACATCAAACAATTTACTATCTCATTAAATTCTGACAGCCATACTAGTAGCCATACAGACAATAGTGGAGGTTATTCAGATGCAACTGTCATGTATATGTTAGTGGTATAGTGCACTACCAGAAATTCAATTCTGTTCATATCTTACACCGTACAATCTTTCCGTTTACTTAGATAATTAGTTACTTTGCAACATGTGTGTGACTGAAAGCTCATCTTACTTCTGTCATTATGGCATCGTATGCATTGCCGCCGCTACAGCCACAGCAACACCACCTCTGCCTCCACATTTATGACGCAGAGAGTGACAACAGCCCGTTAGTAATTTGGTGTGGTGTGCGCACTTGAGCACTTTAGCACGTGGCACATTGTGTACGGGCCAGTAACTTTACTCACCACCACTGATATCTCTAATTTTAACAGAAGCAGAGGTTCCATGCTATGCTGGTGCCAGGTGGCGTGTATTGGGTCGCTAAATCACGCTCCATGCCATCTAATTTTGGCCATTCCAGTGAATCGATTGTAATGATTCCTTAGCTAACACTTTCAAATAACAAGCTGTGGTCTAATGCATTTGTGACTAGTGACGGTTTAACGAACATGTGCACTTACAGATTATGTTGTTTTACGATGTTTGAAAACGTGTGCTCGCACTGTTTAACGACGTCACGAGTATATTTAACAGTATTAACGACATACAAATGTGTCAGCTTACATTACATTGACGTGGCTTAAAGCACTTGACAATGGCCTAAGGCCGAAATTGCAATAGTGTAATAAAAACTTATAACAAGCATTGGCGGAAAGATGATGATGTTCAAAAAATTCTTTATGACTGTGAATACCAGCTGCAACAAGTTTATTCAATAGAGGTCACATTCAATTCTCAATTAGATGACTTTAGTGGTTGCTGAGACATACAATTTTACTTAAAGTGCTGCATTTTCTCCTGCAGAGACTGGCCTCCTGGTACAATAGTATATTACTGGATACTTACTATAAAAGTGATCCAACTAAACTCTGTTTAATCTAGTAGTCCACAGTTAAAGCACACGTTAGGTTATTGTGAACAATTTGGCACATTTATTGAAGTAGTTTTTACTTACTAGTATACATTGACTGGCAGAATATGTGATGCAGTAACTGAAGACTACATGTGAAGAATTAATCAAAAAATAGCAAGCATTCAAGTACGTATAGGCATGTACACAATGTTGTGTAATCAGGTAGTCAGCCACATACATTGAATGAAAAGTTTTATGAAACAGCTTATATACCATGAAAATAATGTCTTCACTTTTGTTCTTCACATATGGAACAATATTTCTGTTTAAAGCTTTTCTTGTTGAACTGCTGTACATGCTCGTAAATAGTAGCTCACTATGAGATAAGGAACAGCGAACTATCATGGCAAGCAAATCTTACCACTGAGTACTACGAAAACAGTTTTAGAAACTAAATGTAGTTGCTGTTTCTAACCAATAGATCATTGATTTGATATGGACACATGGAGGAAAAATTTCCAAGATTGGCGATCTTTTTTACAAAGCTCGAAATTTAGAGCTGACTTCAATGCGGGATTCGTACAATAGTTGCCACAAGGAAACTTTGTCTCGAAACCTGGATGAAAATCCAAAGAGATTCTTGTTGTATGTGACATATGCTAGCGGCAAGACGCAATCAGTGCCTTTTCCGAGCGATAGAAATGGAAGTACTATCGACGACAGTGCTCTCAAAGCAGAGTTACTAAACACAGCCTTCCCAAATTCGTACACCAAAGGAGACGAATTAGGCATTCCAGAATACAAATGAAGAACAGATGCCAACATGAGTAACGTAGAAATAGATATCCTCGGAGGAGTGAAGCAACTTGAATCACTTCAGAAAAGCCAGTCTTCCGGTCCAGACTGTATCCCAGTTCGGTGCCTTTTAGAATATGCTGACACAATAGCCCCATACTTAACAATAGTATACAACCGTTCGCTCGACGAAAGATCCGTACCCAAAGACTGGAATGTTGCGCAGGTCACATCAATATTCAAGAGATGTAGTAGGAGTAATCCACTAACTTACAGGCCCACATCGTTGACGTCAATATGCAGCAGGAATTTGGGACATATGAAAGGTTTATTTCAATAGTGGTACAAGTCCAGTTTTGTTCATTTTGAGATTCAAAGTCCTAAAGTTAAATGAGTGCTGAAAAATCTGCAGTTGAGATATGAGAAATATTCAAGCATATGGCTTCCTGCTAGAGATGAAACTTTCCTTCTGTTTGTTTGGATCACTAATTTCAGAAGCATTATAGGCACAGAAGTGGAGGTAATGGTCTTCTACCACTATTGATATAAGCCCGTCATATATTGTGCTCGAAAATTACGAATTATCTCGAAGAAAACTGTCTATTGATGCACAGTCACCATGGATATAGAAAACATCGTTCTGGTGAAACACAACTAGCTCTTTATTCGCATGAAGTGTTGTGTGCTATTGACAAGGGATTTCAGATTGATTCCGTATTTTTAGATTTCCAGAAGGCTTTTGACACTGTACCACACAAGCGGCTTTTAGTGAAATTGCGTGCTTATGGAATATCGTCTCACCTATGTGACTGCATTCGTGATTTCCTTTCAGAGAGGTCACAGTTCGTAGTAATTTACGCGAAGTCATCGAATAAAACAGAAGTGATGGCGTTCACCAAGGTAGTGTTATAGGCCCTCTACTGTTTCTTATCTGTATAAACGATTTAGGAGATAATCTCAGCAGCCATCTTAGGTAGTTTGCAGATGATACTTTCTTTTATCGACTAGTAAACTCATCAGAAGATAAAAAAAATTGCTAAATGATTTAGAGAAGAACTTCGGTTACACTATAAATCAGTCAAATCTAAAAGCCCCAAATTCAACAAAATGCCTAGGTATAACAATTACGAACAACTTAAATTGGAACGAGCACGTATAAAAAGTTGCGGGGAAGGATAACCAAAGACAGCGTTTTGTTCGCAGGACACATACGAAATGTAACAGATCTTCTAGGGAGACTGCCTACACTACGCTTGTCGGCACTCTTTTAGAATACCCCTTCGTGGTGTGTGATCCTTACCACATAGAATTGACGGAGTACATCGAGACAGTTCAAACAACGGCAGCACGTTCTTTATTATCGGGAAATAGAGGAGAGAGGGCCACTGAAATGATACAGGGTTTGGGGTGGACATCATTAAAACAAATGCGTTTTTCGTTGCGGCGGAATCTTCGCACGAAATTTCAATCAACAACTTTATTCCCTGAATGCGAAAATATTTTGTTGATGCCGACTTATATAGGGAGAAACAATCACCGTAATAAAATAAGGGAAATCATAGGTCGCGCTGGAAGATATAGGTGTTCATTTTTCTGCGCGCTGTACGAGATTGGCATAATAGGTGTAGGTGCTTCGATGAACCCTCTGCCAAGCACTTAAATGTGATTTGTGAAGTGTCCATATAGATGTAAAAGCTAGTAAGTGTAGAGTTAGAGGGAATTAAACGTTACTGCTCGTACATAGTACTGTGAGAATTGTACATTTATTCCTTAATAGCTACCTGGTTTTAGTATTTGTGACTACTGCAAATTACCACAGACCTATTTTTCAAAGTGGTCCCTTCAGTTTGCTCTCGAATCTGGATCTGATAAGAACGAATTTACAGCATACGGACGACCAACGTTACACAGTTTCTGGAGAAGATTATTTCAGTCAGTTTTCACGATAGCTTTTGTTGACTAAGTTGCAGTATTCATTGCCCTTGATCAGATAGTTCATTTGTCAGAAGCACAGAGGTAACTAGACACATGTTTCGTGTCAGCCATCCTTTCTGTCATCTATACAAGTGTTGAGCGTATTCCCACCATTCCTTTGATGTCTTCATATCCTAGCGTGTAGAATTATTGCGGTTTTGCAACACTTTGTCCTGTACATAATTTCCATTGCATTTGTCTTGTTTTGATTGTCAGTGTTGACATTTATGCACTATATGACACAATGCTTTCCACTAAACTTTTCTACACTCGCTTCTTTAAGACTGGAGAGATTAACAGTTTCTACCTTTCAAATATTTACCATGATTGTGAACATTATGGCAATATTGTGGCGTACAAGTTAGCGTCAGGCTATTACCTACATCTTCAGCATGTTCACCGCATGCGACACTTACATTTGCTGGGAGGATTCTCTGAAAGTGTAGTGCATCTGCTAGTAATTCACATACATTGTACTACTACAACCTATTTTAGTGCACTGCCCCCGTGTTTGCAATTCTTATTACGTAGGCGTGATTCGAAACAATAAACGAGTTTTAAGGCGCACTTCAACGATCTTACTTGGTCAATAATCCGTAGAGGAAGATGTAACTGGGATCATCAAGGCATGTAAATGGGACCATTTTGAAGAAAGGCAAGCTTTTTGCGAAACTGCGTTGGCTAAATATTGGAAAGAGGTATTGAAGGATAAATTGTAACATTTGTGTTGGCTATTTCGTTTACCTGCACAGGTCTTCCAGAACACTAAGAGTGACATTATGCCACATATGGAGGCAATACAGACAATATTGTTCCCTGACTCAGGTGTGCAGGAATGATATGGAGTACGCTCTTCCATTTACTGTACATTGCCCAGGTAGGTTTCTGAACATTTCAGAATCAATATGCATGGCCTGTAAATCGCTGAAGTGCATGGCACAGGAAGCTTTCCATGGAACCGCATAGTAAACATTATTCCTATTTCATTATTCCTATTAAGCTGCATTATTCCTATTAAGCTGCAAGCATATCTTTCATAAGGACTGTATTGACAAATGTTTAAGAGAAAAAGACGATTGTTAATTTTATAGAACTATTGTTAAAAATAAAGGACCAGAAACAGTTAAAATAACTAATATTTATGCTTTGTTTGATGCTCAAGATGAAGCAGCAGTTTATAGTGAAGCAGAATTATATGGTTATAATAGTGATTAATTATATATATAAATTGTAAAAAATTATAAAAATATGAAAATTAAAAAAATATTATAAAAATTTACTTTTTCACAAATCTAATAAATTTTTTTCTATATAAATAGAGCACGTCCAAGAAGAGTCTTCTGTGAAATTAAATTTTGTAAATATTGTAATACAGAAAAATCTGTTGATAATTAATTTAGCACATGCTCTCTTGTACTTCCGATGCATATACAGGTACAGTCATTTGCGAGTGGAATTAGTTATTGGCGAGAGGAGCGTAGCTTTTCTTACCTGATGATGCCGGCCAGGTGGACCACTGAAATATTGTGTTCATATTTCAGTTTGATCTGGCTCGAAACCCAACAAGAATTTGATGTACTGATACACCAGGAAAGCCTACGTTGCCTTGGTCCTTTATACAGATGGATGTGATAATTTGTATATTCTTCAAGTAATACTACTTTTTGAAGATTTTATGTGTGCTGTCGCAGAATGGTTGACACCTATTTTTAAGCACCTGCAAGTTCAAGTTTTCCATAATTTCCATAAATCTCTCTCATGCATCAAACATATGATCATTCTTGCTGGCATTCTTTCTTTGTTAGTTAAATCTGCCATGGGTGTAACACACTAAACTCCATTCGCCGAAACAAGAGACGTACTGTAAACACGGCAAGGCGCGTGATCACAGCGGTGCCGTCGAGGGGTGTACAAGGCAGGGGCGACAGAAATTAAAAAATGAAAGTCGTATTTTTTATAATTTGGCACCTGAACATGATAAAGTGATCCGAGAACTACCTTCCGATACCTTTTTTACATTACATTAAAATTTATTGTCACTTAAAAAGAGAAATATTTAAGGTTTCAGGAAAAGTTTTTTCGCGTTGCTCTATATTTAATACGCCATATCTCCTAAACTGTGTGTCGCACAGCAAAATAATTTTATAATTGCCTTCAATACTATACGTTGATGACGTCTGGAAATTTTCTGCCCAATAGAGTCAGTAATAGTGAAGTAATAAATTAAAATCTCACGTCTGATGCAGAACTTTTACCAAATCATCATCCGAAATATAGTAAGCGACAAACTTTTCCCCTTTAAATTTTTGTGTGGGAGTGCAAGCGAGAAAAGTTTCAGAAAGGTTTGAATTTAATTTTGTAGTTTGTTCGAATGCGATGAGTGCAACCATTTGTCCTTTATGAGCGATGCATTGAGCGGTTCGCAGGCGCGGCGCTCAGTCACTGTGGCCGTCTCAGTTGCAGGTGTGAGCTCGTTAGTGGGTGTTGTACAGCGGCGATTTCAGGATATCTTAAGTTCATCTGTGAAGATGCTTGAAAGACTAGTTGTTTATTATTAGAGTAAGTATATGCGTTTGTATTCACGCTGAGCATTCACTGTTTATGTGCGCATCCAATAGCATCGCATGGTTTGTTATTTTATATATTCACTTATTTCATTAGCATCACATACGGCTGTCCTCATTATGTCATCCACGTATTCAGCGAGCGAGGTCGACGTGTCAGTTCTGAGTCCACTAAAGAAGCGAGCAAAGAAGAAATCATTCTTCTGAGACGCACATGGTGCTTAATATGTATAAAACGGAACTGTTACATCCAGAGCAGTCGGTGAGTGACATTGTTTCGAAAACAGCTGCAGCTACAGGTATTGGACGTTCTTCAGTGTATCGTGTGATAAGTGAGTACAAGGCCACACACTCTTTGAAGTCTCCCAAGAAAGGAAAATTACGACAGAAACTTTCTGAAAGTTTTGATGACTTCGATAGAAATGCGGTACGAAGGAAAGTACACGAATTTTTTTTTTTTTTTCGTAACGAATTGCCAACAATTGACAATGTGCTTACAGTCGTGAACGAAGATGCAGATATGGGAAATTTCGGAGAACTACATTTCATAAGTTATTTAGAGAAATGAATTTCTAATATGTCCGGCGTGGGCGCGATAGCATGCTAATAGACAGGGATGACATTTTATGGAGGCGGCGTTATCTTCTAACCATTAAACGGTTGAGAGATTAAGGCAGACCCATTCACTAGTTGGACGAGACGTGAGTGAACGCAGGACATACCCGAAGTTACGTCTGGGTAGACGACACTATAAATTCCTCAAAACAAGCGTCTCTGTCCGGATTATCCACCGGAAGCAAGGGCCCATCAGGTAAAGGGAAACGTCTGATTATCGCACACATTGGCAGCAAAGCACGGTTCGTTGAAGGATGTTTGTGGACTTCAGAATCCAAGAAAATTGAAGATTATCATGAGGAGATGTGCGCCGAAACCTTCGAGAAGTGGTTTCAAGATGTTCTTCCTCGGCTTCAGGAAAATGCACTTATTGTTCTTGATAGGGCGCCGTACCAATCTCGGAGAAAAGAAAAAGTTCCCAATGCGAATTCCAATAAGCACGAAATACCAGAGTGGCAAAAATCTAAAAACATCGATATCGAAGACGGTATGTTGAAGAAAGAACTTTACTTAAAAATCACAGAACAGCGCACAACGAATACGCAGTAGATGAAATGGCGAAGAATGCAGGGAAAACTTTTCTCAGAATTTCTCCGTACCACTGTGAATTAAACGCCATCGAGTTAGTGTGGGTCAGAATCAAAGGCTATGTTGCAGCGAAAAACAAAACATACAAAATGCCGGAAGTTAAATTACTGCTAGAAGAAGCAGTGAGAACAGTGACTGCAGAGAATTGGAACAAGTGCGTCCTCCATGTCGTAGAAAAAGTGGAAACTCAAATGTGGAAATTAGACTGCATAATAGAGAGGAGCGGTTTGTTATACACCTCAAAGAAAACGGTTCAAGTTCGACAGAGTGAACCTTGTTTCATCCTTTATCATTATTATTACTGGTATTGTTATTAAAATTAACAATTAATTGTGTTTGAATGGAGCGTTTTGTTACAACCTGAATGAAAATAAATCTGCTTTGACAGAATGACTCAGTTTAACGTTATTTTAACATTATTGTTAAGTTTATTTCGTACATTGTTGCCCAGGTTTCTCACGGTCCGCTGTGACAGCTCGGCAGCCAGCCGAACGCCGCCAGCTGCAAAGCGTGTCCCAAGGATTTTCCACACCCCTACGTATCACGTGAACACCGAACGCTTTCTCTGGAAACGAGCGTAGTCGCTCACGTGACACTGTTTATGTTTCGTCCCAGCTCTCGGTGAATAGACTATAGAGTACTATAAGAAAAAGCACAAAATTAGCTCTTTGTATCTTCTCAGTATCTTTCGAGTGAACACACACACGCCCCAACCAAACCCACAGGTGTTGTCTAAGTGATGATTTCATTTTGTATCCTCACAAAGTGTTACACCCAAGTACTTGTGCAAGTGAGTGACTCCAGTTGTGAGTCAGTGATATTGTATTCATAGAATAGTATGTATGTTAACGTTTTGTGAATTGTGCAGATATTATATTTCTAAACACTTAAGGCTATCGCTAATCTTTGCACCAATAGCACTTAGATATAGATAACTCTTTCCCACGTCAATATTGATATTCCCTGTGAGGTCATTATATACAATTGGAATATTAAGTGTGGCAGCAGAGTTCCATGGAGTATGCCTGCCATAAATTATTTCTACTCCTGCCAATGATTCTCCATCCAGGATGAAGTGCTGCTTCCTCCCTACTAAGAAAAATCAGTCAGGTCCAAATTTCCATTTGATATCTCATATGACTGCCTTTATCGAGGGCTTCCAGTGTTACATGTGAGGAAAGCACTAGTTGGGTTTGGTCGGTATATTCAAAATCTGTGCTTGATGACATCAAGGGGCCATTTAGTGGGACTTGTACAAAAGGTTGTCAGATTTATATTTCCCATCCAACTTTGTCTGTTGGGACTTCAGAATGTAGAGTAGCTGAGGTCATATGCCCCCACTGCCCTCCTAGCGACGTACCAGCTGTACATTGTAGATTCAAAATCTGAGTCATCTACATCAAAACAACTTTGAAATACCTTCCCAATGAAATCTTCTCAAAAGAGGTGGTCTGGTGTCTTATTATGTGAAAGATATTATTTGCACAGCGTAGTTAGTGCAGCAAGTATGAAAGGCTAATTGTGTGCTCATGATGTTGCTTGCATCGATATGAAATAGATTACGTTTGAAAAAATATAAAAAAAAATATCGTCCTTTAACATTCCATGAAAATCAACGAAAGTATACGATTGACATTGACAAAAATTGTATATTTCAATTAAATAATTTAACAGTGATTTACTTGTCAGGCTTGCATTGTCAATTGAAATTATTTACTTGATGTGTGGGTCAAATCAGAGCATTTCACTTTTTTATGTTTGTGATCTTCATTGCTGTTATCTGTACCATTCCATGTGTCAGATTTCATATGTAGGATTGTGACATACCTTTATTCTCGGTTGTGTTTACAGTGGAACTCTATCTCGTGTCTGAGTTGCAACTTAAATTCTTTGTACTGTTGTGTTTTATTGACAAAAAGTACACACGACAATATTACATGAATTGATTATGTTACTGTTCTGGTCACTTCTTCAGCTGTATAACAAGAAGCAAAATGGATCTTTGACAGCTACATTTTGAGTTTTATATAGGTTTATGGCAAATTGTTATTATATCACCAACTGTAACATACGTTGTACTTAGTACTTGGCAGTCAGTAGCAACCCCGTTTTACAACTGAGACTGATGACAACATTGTTTTACTATCTATTCCTTCTATATGCATAGCAGTAGGAGTTCTGAGGTTGCCGTAGTCAGTGCTTGTTGAGAGGATGTCGATAGCATTACTAGTTGTGAGCATGTTGTGTGCAGTTGATCTGATGGGCTAGACAGCCGATGCTGTTCCAATGGGGATGTTGTAATGATCAGAGTGCATTTTTCGTCAATATATATGAAGGTAAAAAAAACATTTTTTTATTTCAAATTTCCTAACTAACAATGTCTCTTGGTCACAGGTTCAGTCAACAAAGCATCTGGCTTGTGTTCATGTATTAGAGAGTAATTCTGGTTTCTATGGGCAATTATAGTATTTCTGTTTTTTTTAATTATTTCAGTGTAAATGGTGCTTAAAATACCTTGTCTTATTGAGGAAGAGCCGTGCCAGATGTGTACGTTGAATCATACTTCCACACACAGAACAGTTACACTTGTGCTTTGTTGTTTCGTAGTTTTTGTTTCGTAACTTTTATAGTTGCTGGGGACTTAATTAATTAATTGTGTTAACGGAAATTTCAGTCCATTCTTTGTTGTTATTCTATGCAGTCAGATTGCGTACTAATACTAGTCAGGGCCAACCGGTTACGAGACTTCGTAATCGGACAAACATCGCCAAAGAAATTAAAATTATTTGCATTTTATTTAATTAAGCCCCCATGCACGTGGCGACCGCTGCTTCGGATCGTCCCTTGGAATTCTTTTGATAGTAAAAATAGCAGACAGTAGTATTGTTGAAGTAATTTGTAGTTTAGTAATTGTAGTCTATATTGCATGTGTAGATTTGGTAATGAACATTTGTAGTTGTCTTGTCATTCTTCTAATGGTATTTTTGCAGAATTTAATTTTTGATGTCTTGTATACGGGTTTGACAATTTTGTGCAATTATGAAGATTTCAGTTGTTTGTTAAACGTGTTTGTCGGAAAGAATTTCGTGTGAATGGTATTGTTGGAGATAATGTGTCATTGTGTGTAATTTTCGGATAGTGACGAGTTTTGTATGTTTTGTAAATGATTACGCGATCGATGAAAGAGGCAAAAATGATGGATAGTGAGAATGACGAAATTGTTAACATGGCGAACTCGCCAACACAGGAGAACAGTACGATGAATAATGAAGTAGAAAACAATTTAATAAGCAGGGAAAATAGTCCGGAACCAGTTCAAAACTTTTCACAATTACAGAATTTTCTGAATACGAGATTAACGACAGAAGATTCTGGAATAGTATCGAACACAGATAGCTTTACAGCTTTGACGGAAGAAGTTGGTTTTGCGGGAAATGTTAGGGGCGAAAAGAATTTCGAACCAGTTAATATGGAGCAGTTGATGAGTGCAATATTTAATTTGGGATCTGAATTAAAAACAGTGGGATCACAGTTACGATCTGAATTTAAAACAGAGATGGGAATTTTGGCAACACGTTTAGAAACTGATATGGGAACAATGGAAACACGGCTAGACTCACTGGGATCACAGTTAGGATCTGAATTAAAAACAGTGGTAACACGGTTAGACTCACAAATAGGAACAATTAAAACAGAGATGGAAACAATGGAAACACGGTTAGACTCACGAATAGGGACACGTTTTAAAAATATGAAAGATGAATTAAAGAAAGAAATTAGAGAAGAAGTACAACCGATTTTGAATGCTCACAATAATAGATTAATTTCAATAGAAATTAGACAAAAGGAACATGATAGAGAACAGGAAGAAAGAGATCGTGTGCTAGTACAAAAATTTTCAGAGTTAAATTTACAACGTGCACACGATAAGGAAGAAAAATTAGAGAGAACCGAGGAATCCGTACCAAATGACAGAATAAATAACCTAACACAACAGTATGAATAGTTAACTACTAAATGTGTCAATACTGAAACCAGAGTCGCGACACTTACGGAAGACGTAAATAAACAGAAAGAACAAATAGGTGACTTATCGGAAAGAGTTGAGGAGATTTCAGATAAATTGACAAGTCTTAGTGTAAATGCGGACAGAGATTCAGATGATTCAGCTCCATTGCCATTTGCAGAAACCGAAGAGTACCAGAACATAAATAAACATGTTGAAAATCAGGGAAAATTTAATGAACGCGTTAAAAGGGAATTTGAGGCGTTACGAAAGCAAGTCAAACAAATTGAAAGCGAAATCGTAGGAAAAGACGGTAGAAGAAATTTAGAATGACAGATAGCAGCGGGTTTTGAAGAAAATAATTTGTTTCATTTACGAGATGCAACAAGAGAGCGCCAGGCGCGCGAACTTGACAATAATCGACATTCGGACTGGGACAGACGCGGTAGGTCTTTGTCATCACGAGGCGAAAACTTTGACTATAAACACTTTTTAACTGTTCGGAAATTTAAGATCTTCCGCAATTCTAAGAATGACATACATCCATGTTCATGGTTAGATCAATTTATGTACGCACTTCCCCCAAATTTGCCACTAAGTCACAAACTGGAATTTATGTGTGGCTATTTAAGTCCTCAGGGGATTCACTACACTAAGTGAATATGTGCTGTAGCGTGCACAGGGCCCCGAGCTGTAGTAGTGCTATTTGCCTTTTAGTTTTCTGCACTGCTGCCTACTCTTTTACTATTCTTTGTATCTATCAAAACAACTCTTCAACTATTAATCTATCTAGACAGTCAGTAAAGAATAACCGGATATGACTATTTTACACAAAAGTGATTTCGGAAATTACCGTTTGGACTTAGTATATCTTCTGCAGCATTCATTCGTAGTTTAAACGAAATTTTATCTGTTTATCTTCGTGACAATATTACTTCATATGTTGACGACATTCTTATTGCTAAACGTTCTTGGAGTGAGCATAACAAAATTTTGGATTCATTATTACGTATTTTTGCAAGAGTTGGCATTACAGTGAACTTGGAAAAATCTGAATTTGGTCGTTCTCAGATGAAATTTCTTGGTCATATTATTTCTACAGAAGGTATTCTTCCTGATCCAGAGAAACTAGGTGCTATTCGTAATTATGCTGTTCCTACTACAAAACGTGATGTTCGTAGTTTCCTTGCTGTCTGTAATTTTCTTAGACGCTTTGTTAGATTGGACAATTTGGCCACACCTCGTTTCTGTGAACTATCTGGAAAGAATTCTAATTGGTGTTGGGATGAGGAAGCTCAATCAGAATTTGAACAACTTCGTTATGCTTTAGTTACTGCTCCACTTCTTTCACATCCGGATTTATCTAAAGATTTTTGTTTGGCGACGGACTCATCATACAAAGGCCTAGGTGCACATTTATTTCAAGAGATAGAAGAAAACGGCGTTGTAGTACAGAAAACTATTGCATTTGGAAGTCGTGTTCTCTCTAAATCACAAAAGAATTATTCGATTACGGAACTTGAAGCCTTGGCTGTTGTATGGGCTTTCACAAAATTTAGCATATTTTTGTATGGCAGACATACTAAGGTTTACACCGATCATCGAGCTCTGGAATTTCTTATGTCAACAAAATTGACACATGGAAGATTGTCACGATGGGCGCTGTATCTACAGGAATTTGACTTTAGTATTGTTTACATACAGGGTTCTTCAAATATTATTGCTGATGCTTTATCACGTGCACCTATGGGTTTGAAACAAAGTGCTGAGGAGGACTGCAAGGAAAACAATTATTGTTTGATGTAAATTCAAGGTGTTGCGTTTGAAAATTTTATTTCTTCTTTGCTCCAGGACATCGCTAAGGAGCAAAATAAGGATCCAATCTGGAAGGACATTAAGGAGAAGTGGAGGAGAAAGGAAAGCGTAGCAATTAGACAGTATTATTTAGTTCGCAATGATATTCTTTTTAAACGAAAATCCGTTGACAACTCTGTTTGGTTAGTTAGCATTCCTGATGAGTGGGTTAATAAATTGATTTGGTATACACATTTCAGTTATGTACACTTTGGTCCCAGAAAATGTTTTCATAAATTACGAGAAAATTGCTACTTCAGTAATATGGAAAAACGTATTCGATCTGTTCTTGCCAAATACAAATTATGTCAAAAGGCTAAGCCGCCAACTATTTCTCACAGAGCACCGTTGTTTTCAATCATTCCAGCGAAATTAAAGGAGATGGCTGCAGTCGATTTGTTCGGTCCAGTGGTTCGTTCTACTAATGGTTTTGCGTACATTTTGGTAGCAGTGGAATTGACATCAAAATATGTGCGTTTTACACCTTTACACAAAGCAACAGCTCGTTCAGTATCTAATGCTTTCATCAAACATTTTCTTAAAGAAGTGGGACATGTTGATAAGGTTATATCAGATAATGGATCACAGTTTCGCTCTAAAATTTGGCTTCGTACTCTACGGCGTCGTAAGATTAAATCAATTTTCATTTCACTTTTTCACCCTCAATCTAACACTTCAGAGAGATGGATGAAGGAAATCAATAAATTGTGTCGACTTTATTGTCATCAGAATCACAGAACTTGGGATCAGTATTTTCATATTTTTCAAAACATTCTGAATGAACTCCCTAATGATTCAACTTCTTTACCGCCTATATTCATATTAAAAAATAAAGCACCGACAAATCGCATTTCTGAAATCGTTCCTTTTACGCCTTCACGGAAACTGCGGCATTCTGAAGTTGTCAACCTGGCTCTACAAAATATTGCGTCTGCGGCTGCTAGAAGAAAGAAATCAGCTAAACGTCCCGGTCGTTTAAAAATCTTGTCAGTTGGTCAAAAGGTGTTAATTAAGTCTCATCGTTTGTCTCACAAAGGAAAGGGGTTGTGTAGCAAATTTTTTCTGCCTTATAACGGTCCATATAGAGTTCGCAAAATTATTCATGATAACACTGTCGAAGTAGAAACTCTTAATTCTCGACGCTCTAAGGGAATACGTCATATATCGAACGTTAAAACTCTTGTGGAATGACATACTTTTGAGAAACTAACAGTTATACGTAAACACACGGAGAATGCAAGGATACCGCGCCGTGCTCTGGCGGCGGCACATACTCAAAGCAACAGTCAAGTCTGCGCGCCGCACTAGGCAGTCGTTGACCTCAAACAACTACTTCCTACGTCACGCGTACCTACAGCTGATTGAGCGCTCAGTGCGAATGCACTGACAGCCGTAAACAAATACACAGTCTAATTTCTCTGATTAAATTCAGTATAAAGCTATAGTGACTTGATAAATTATGTTATTAACGTTCAGTATTTTTCAGGATACGCTTGTATAAAATATTTAAGAACTTCAGGTAAATTCTGTGTGTGTCCGACGTTAAGAGGACTTGCTATCGAGAAATTTTCAGGAAGAATGTAATTTCGAAGAAGAAACTAATAAGCTAAAAAGGTAACTATTAATTGAGTTTATTTTTCAGGTAACATATTTTTACTTAGGTATGTACTTTTATACGTAATTTCCTGCTCGCGATTACGTGATTCATACTTCGTGTTAACTGATATTGACAATGATTGATTAATGAAGAGGGTTGTTACTTATGTATATTATGCATCGCTTGGCTACACTGCTTTTTCAATGATGTCACTTTTGTTATTATGTGCCTGCTGTGCTTATTTATTTAAATTATAATTGTCACCTGATTAGTTGTGCTGATATGGTTATGTACGTAAGTTATACTTTGTCATTTATCTACTTGCGCCTTCATGTTTACTTATTAAGATTACATATGAACATTTATTTGCTTATGCTGATATGATGCTAATGACCTGTTTATTATGTAAGATACATATTTGCTGATTTGCGTATGGATTGCATATTTATACATTTCTGTTTGTTATCATAACTACTCTTTAATTTGGTATATAGAAATGCTGATATGCGGTGTACGAACATGGAGTTTGGGTCACACCATGGTATTAATTACAGATTGTTCGCTTGGCAGAGCCTCGTTGTAGGGATAGTGCTGCATCCACTTGTTGACATTCTGTTCTCTACTGGTATATTTACTCGCTATTGCATGTTTTGCTTACGCTCAGTGCTTTATATGTTAAGATAATACAATGAACTGCTATAATTCTACGGACGACATTAGTACAAGAAACTTCATTGAAGTCACATGAGCTGCAGGTTTTATGGAAGCTGTATAAATTTATGCTAATAGGAAGGAAGCTAACGACATGACATACCAACACTAGGTTTAGACCATTGACAGTTATTACACTGCATTCGTCGTGAGCAATTGAAATAGCAAGTGACACTTGACACAAGAAATACTCCACATGTTTGCTTCTGTTTTGCTATGATTCTTGAAGTGGTGTATACACTGTAAATATTATGATCATTCACACTCCGTACTCGTACTTACTTACTGGAAGTTATTCAAATTAAAGGCTGTTAGAGGTCATGTATGCATTTCTTTATTTAATGATGGACAAGGTAACCAAAATGTATTTTATGATTCATAATGAGTAGAATATTTGGGTCAGATGGATTACACAGAGGTTGTGTGTGGACATTGTGTCTTCAGATTGCATGGGATGATAAATTGAAGTTTGCACTAGGATTTTATCTGTACTTGTTAGAGGAGACTGACTAGAGGAAAGAGTTGTTATGGAAGTGAAATGATATTGGCGATACGGTTTATATGTGTCGACGTATTGAAGAGGTATTATTGAGGTATTGAGATTGTGTGAAGTTGATGATTAATGGAGTTTAGGTGGACAAGAGGTAAGGTAAATGATATTGATGATAAGGTTTATATGTATCGACGTAAGAGGTATTATTGAAGTATTAAGATTATGTGATGCTGATGATTATTGGAGTTTTTGTGGATAAGAGGTAAAGTAAGTGAGGAGCATATTTTTTTGTTGGTTTATATGGAACACGGAGGATGAAGATGGCAGACTAGAATACTCAAGTAGAAGGAAGATTGTCTACACACACACTTTGTTAAATCACTAAGCAGTATATACTTTTTTTTGGAGAGAGGAAGCATTTGCATATCTTGGCACACTGACAGTTGTTCAGCAACCGTACATTTTGATTTGGCTTGGCAAACATTGGTTTTGACATGATGACTATGACGTTGACTGACTATTATTGACTGTTATACACTGTTGCCACTACTACTTCATACACATGTTGAACATCAAATTTTGACAGAATTGCATTTACACAGTTAACACTATTCAATTACACAGTAGCACTTAATGTGGATGAAAGATGAGTGAGTGTGTTTTGTGTGTTTTCCTTTCCTAATCCCAAATAATTGGTATCGACCTATCTCCTAAATATTATTTTACTTGTTTGTTGCAGCTTGCACTGACACCCATAAATATTACAGGTTTACTGATATTTGTGTATTTGTAATATTTAATATGACAATTGTCTAATATCATTTGTGTGTTTATTACAATTTGTTTGTTTAGTGTAAGAGCATTGATAATAATTTTGTAAAACCAATTGTGTGTGTCTTCAAACCGTTGTTCATGCTTACACGTATTAACATTGGTGGGTGCCACTTGGAAATGTTTAATTGTTGCTGGTGAACTGTCTAATTAGTGATAGTGAATATTATGGACTGTTACCTGCACTTGTTCAACATGATGGGTACCACTTGGAAATGTTTAATTTCTGCTAATGAACTCTGATGAACTGTCTGATTAGTGATAGCGAATATTATGGACTGTTACCTGCACTTGTTCATGATGGGTGCCACTTGGAAATGTTTTATTTCTGCTGATGAACTCTGGTGAACTGTCTAATTGATGATAGTGAATATTATGGACTGTTGCCTGCACTTGTTCAACATGCTGGGTGCCACTTGGAGATGTTTAATTTCTGCTGAGAAACTCTGATGAACTGTCTGATTAGTGATAGTGAATATTATGGACTGTTACCTGCACCTGCTCAACATTGCTGGGTGCCACTGATGGAACTGCTTCTACTGTAATGATGTCACTTGTTGGTGTCTGCACCTGATCTACATTGCTGGGTGCCACTGATGGAACTGCTTCTACTGACATGTCACTTGTTGGTGTCTGCACCTGTTCAACATTGCTGGGTGCCACTGATGGAACTGCTTCTACTGACATAATGTCACTTGTTGGTGTCTGCACCTGTTCAACATTGCTGGATGCCACTGATGGAACTGCTTCTACTGAAATAATGTTACTTGTTGGTGTCTGCACCAGTTCAACATTGCTGGGTGCCACTGATGGAACTGTTTCTACTGAAATGATGTCACTTGTTGGTGTCTGCACCTGTTCAACATTGCTGGGTGCCACTGATGGAACTGCTTCTACAGAAATGATGTTACTTGTTGGTGTCTGCACCTGTTCAACATTGCTGGGTGCCACTGATGGAACTGCTTCTACTGACATAATGTCACTTGTTGGTGTCTGCACCTGTCAACATTACTGGGTGCCACTGATGGAACTGCTTCTTCTGAAATAATGTCTCTTGTTGGTGTCTGCACCTGTCAACATTACTGGGTGTCACTAATGGAACTGCTTCTACTGAGATAATGTCACTTGTTGGTGTCTGCACATGCTCGCCATTTTTGGGTGCCACTGTTGGAGCTGTTTAAATACTGTTGATGAAATATTATGAGACTGCTATTTGCACCTGTTGACCATTGCTGGGTGCTACTGTTGGAACTGTCAACTACTCTGAGAAGTACTACCTGTTTATTGAACTATTGAAAAGATTTTATGTGAATATTGGTACAAACTGATTTTTTGCGTATTTTCTGTTTATGAAATGTTATGAGACTCTTACCTACAGCTATTCGTCATTGCTGGTGCCATTGATTGAATGATACTTGTGTAAACTATTATGTAAATCACATGTATGCAAGCATTTGTATTTCCTACTGTATTTTATGTTAAGTTATTGAAGGGTCAGTGCAAAGCCAAAATTTATCTAGTTATGTGATATTTACTTATTAATATTATCTTTTATTTTTTTCTATATTCTTTTTTTGGACGATTTGTTGGTATTTTCACCACCAATGCTGGCAAAAATACCATCAAATTCTAGCCTGTGGAGGAGGGGCATATGAAAGGTTGCTAACTCCGTCACAGCGCCAGAGATTGCGCCAAAGAGTATTATTCAGCCGCCTCCACTGGCAGTGCTTGTTCAGAAGTTGCCGTGGGCAGTAGGAGTTCTGAGTTTGCCGTAGTCAGTGCTTGTTGAGAGGATGTTGATAGCAGTACCAGTTGTGAGCATGTCGTGTGCAGTTGTTCTGATGGGCTAGACAGCCGATGCTGTTCCAATGGGGATGTTGTAATGATCAGAGTGTATTTTTCGTCAATATATGTGAAGGTAACAAAAACATTTTTTTATTTCAAATTTCCTAACTAACAAATGTCTCTTGGTCACAGGTTCAGTCAACAAAGCATCTGGCTTGTGTTCGTATATTACAGTGTATTTCTGGTTTCTATGGGCATTTTCTGTTTTTTTTTAATTATTTCAGTGTAAATGGTGCTTAAAATACCTTTTCTTATTGAGGAAGAGCCGTGCCAGATGTGTACGTTGAATCACACTTCCACACACAGAACAGTTACACTTGTGCTTTGTTGTTTCGTAGTTTTTGTTTCGTAGCATTTATAGTTGCTGGTGACTTAATTAATTAATTGTGTTAACGGAAATTTCCTTTCATTTTTGTTGTTATTCTATGCAGTCAGATTGCGTACTAATACCAGTCAGGGCCAACCGGTTACGAGACTTCGTAATCGGACAAACATCGACAAAAAAATTAAAATTATTTGCATTTTATTTAATTAAGCCCCCATGCACATTACACAGCAGTTCCAAACTCCATCACGATCCACAGCAAGTACTATGACATTTAGGCGGGGGGTTAATAAAACTTTGACTTAATGGTCGACCAGCTGCTCATAAGCTGCACATCACACCGGTAAATGCCAAACGACGCCTCGCTTTGGTGTAAGGGGGGTAAATATGGGACGTTTGAACAGTGGAAAGACGTTGTGTGGAGTGACGAATGACGGTACACAATGTGGCGATCCGATGGCAGGGTGTAGGTATGACGAATGCCCGCTGAACGTCATCTGCCAGCGTGTGTAGTGCCAACAGTAAAATTCGGAGGCTTTGATGTTATGGAGTGGTCGTGTTTTTCATGGAGGGGGCTTGCCCCCCGTGTTGTTTTGCGTGGTTCTATCACAGCACAGGACTACATTGATTTTTTATCCACCTTCTTGCTTCCCATTGTTGAAGAACAATTCGGGGATGGCGATTGCATCTTTCAATACGATCGAGCAGTTGTTCATAATGCACAGCATGTGGCGGAGTGGTTAAGTGAGAATAACATCCATGTAATGGACTGCCCTGCATGGTGTCCTGACCTGAATCGTATAGAACACCTTTGGAATGTTTTGGAACGCCGACATCGTGCCAGGCCTCATCGACCAACATCAATACCTCTCCTCAGTGCAGCACTCCGTGAAGAATGGGCTGCCATTCCTCAAGAAACCTTTCAACACATGACTGATCATATGGCTGTGAGAGTGGAATCTGTCATCAAGTCTAAGGGTGTGGCCACACCATATTGAATTCCAGTATTACCGATGGAGGGCGCCATTAGCTTCTAAGTCATTCTCAGCCAGGTGTCCGGATACTTTTGATCGCATAGTGTACAATTGCTGACGTTAGGTGTATGATGTAGTGTAATATTCCTCACAGTGGCAAATGGTAGTAGTAACTTCGATAAACACTACAAACGGCAATGTGTTTCATTCTTCTAGACTCGAGTAGCATTGATCTCTCATGCGATGTATTTAGTTCTGTGATATGCTTGCATAAATTTGTAACATTCTCCCATTATGAGACACTGGCAGACTGCGTGCTGGAATTGTCAGGGTTCAGTCGGCAGCAACACCTATATGGCCAGAGCTGCTGTGGGACCCCTGCTGCCGCTCTGCTGGTATGACGTCTAGGTGAAAAGGGGAGGCCGACAGAAGAGAAAAGCATCAAAGCTTTGTGGGGAAGGATTCGTTTGAGTTAGTTCTTTGACCCTGTAATTAAAGAAAAAATGATAATACAATTGCAAATATACGTATGTGATCATTGGTCACAGCGTCTCAATGTAATTAAATAGGAAAGCTATTCCATCATCTACACTGAAGTAAACTCTGTCTGAGATCAAAGATTCTTCCTAACCATTCAGCCTAAATGATAGCAATCTGTATAGTCTGCAGTGTGTGCTCGTTGGGATATCATAATACATGGTCCTACCAAGGACATATTAATAATTAAATATTGTGGAACATTAGTTCAAACAACGTATAGTGTTTGAGCCAGATGACGTCTTTGACAGCCACCATGTTACCATCTGTGCACTGAAAAATAAATGACTGTGTCTTCTGCCAAAGCATCAGTGACTGATGAAGACATCTCATAACTGCATTCGCATAAGTTATTTCAACAATGTATGCACCAGGAGAAACTTGAGCTTCAGACAGTATTGCTGTCTTTTGGTAACGAAGGGAATGTTTTTCATTTGCTATTGACTTCTATAAAGTTAGCTCAATAAATATACAGAAAGGTTACTTATATTAGTGTATGGTTATCTTCTGTTATCATTCTTGTTGCGTTACTAGATCAGTTCTACCTCCTTGTAATGATAGGTGCAAATGAATGAAAATATGACTAATTTTTTATATTCTCTATTTTAAAAGAAAGGGAAAATAATATTTGGAGCTTACATTGTTACATATCTGTAGAACTATAGAACTGGAAGCTTCATGTTAGCAACTGTACCACTTGCTGATGGTTGTTCTACCTGGCAAGCTGACGGGGTGTATTCCCCTCATCGTCCCTAGCCTCCATGTTGGCTCCAAGCTCCCGCAGCACAGTCGCCGCTTGTAAGTGGCCTTCTTGTGCCGCCCAGTGCAGCGGAGTATATCCCGATACATTTCTGGCGTTGGCGTCAGCAGAGGCCCTCATAAGCAGCCTCACCACAGCCGCATGGCCAGCACTTGCGGCTGAGTGCAGAGGCGTGTTGTGCCTGATGTTCCGGGCATTCACCTGTGCTCCACTCTCCAGTAGACACCTCACCGCTTCCACGTGTCCCTTAAACGCTGCCCAGTGCAGAGCGGTCCTCCTGTCACCGTCCATCGACGCCACGTCTGCCCCCACTGCTAGCAGAGCCCTCAGCTCTTCCGTTTCACCGCCCTGAGCTGCCTGGATAAGCCTCCTGCCTTTCTCGTCACGAGAAAGACTCCTGTACGAGTCACAGACATTATTACACTCTACTATTAGACACACACACACACACACACACACAAGAAAATTGAAGAAAACTGTCAGATATGTGAAACTGTAACATTCAGAATCCGTCCAGTGACAAATTTTAAAACTACAAGTTTTCCTTCGTTAATATAGAGCGCTGAAAAAAATCAGCATATAAGGTAGCCCTCATCCACTTTCCATTAAAACTTCCTACATTCCTTCTCACAATTAATTCAGTTCTCACATTTTGACGTAATTAGTTCCAAATCGTGATTTCCTTTGAGTTCAGGATTTTATTGTTAAGCAATAGCTTATCTTCGCTGAAACGTACACATAATACAACGAACACCAGCTGCATGGGTCCATAATTCATTCTGCCACTTAAAAAGGAAATACGTGAAACTAGTCTTGCCTCTAGGTATTTGAAGATATTATCCCTACAGTGTAGCAAAAATTTCAGTCCAGTTATATGTAAGTTCTTCGATACATCACTAATTAGAGAAAATTAGTTTCATTTAATCAAAATATTTAATATATAATAATGACAGTATATCAGCGCTCCCTCCCATCCATTAAAACATATTACGTATGTCCTGCTACATGCAAATTATCACATTTGCAACCACATAAAGCATCCACTGGGAGAATGTCCATGCACATCTTGACAATCATACAGCCAAGTTCACCCAGATATGGACAGACAGGAAAGTGCAATTGTGCCTCTCTCACCACGCACACTCACTCACTCTCTCTCTCTCTCTCTCCCCCCCTCTCTCTCTCTCTCTCTCTCTCTCTCTCTCTCTCTCTCTCTCACACACACACACACACACACACACACACACACACACACACACACACACACACACACACATGCACGCACACACACGTAGACACAAATTTTAAATAGGTTCTTCTGGTTTCCATTTATATAAACCCATCAGTAAAACATATGGACTCTGAGAGTAAACCAAAATTTTGGTGGATTTCCATAATCCAATCTCATCATCCTGATATCATTGTATACCTCAAGGCATTGATGTAGGTACCAAGAACCACCACCTCATCACTGCCACGTGACAACTAACTGCAGTGAGCCTAACAGACATTATCTACATTCTAATATCACGAATCGTTTATTACATGTGCTGACAAGTGAAGTGCAGCAACGTATATGTCAATCAAAGGCAGTTAAGAACAAAGTCGTTTGCTCCTGCGAGGAGGGATGTTACAGCTGATAAATCCAACATCTACAAACCAAACAATCAGTTCTTTTACTGTAAATTTCATTACTAAATGCAGATGCTGATGTCACTAATTCACGTGGAAATGAGTTAGTACAAACAAATTCATTATGAGCTCACACAGTTCACATATTCAAAATGAATTTAGAGTTCTGAAAACTATGTGAAAGGCTTGTTGAAGTTTCTATCAAGTGGCGATATAGTCACTGTGAATTTTGGAAGACTGTGCAGTGGTCATGCCTGGAGGTACTTTGAACCCCCACAGTCCTCTCCTATGTGTTGCCTTGGTGAAGGTGATACAATTTTGGCTGCCTCTGGAGTGTGCACCAGTTTACGTGGAGGCAAAATATGACATGGAATGATATCAGAGGTAGTATTTCATTTTAAAACACACGAAGTAGTGACAGATGTGAAAGCCATGTCTAATGATCCTACAAATGTGGGTAAAGCTATCGATTGTAAAATTACACACACTCATATGGAGCAACAAAGGTGATTTACACACAGACATCCACCAATGCTGTTCTAATGGTCATCAGTTGAAAAGTAGTTGGGATCAGTGACGTCTGTAGATACTTTGTCCTCCATGTTCTCTCACTATTACAGTGAATTTTCTTTGCTCAGAACTTAAATTAGCAGCTCACTGCCTCATCATTGCTTTCAACTCTACGACCCATGCTTAGCTCATTCTGGAAGGATGAGTTAGTGGGAGCCATTTTGTATGCTGGAATGTTGGTGTACGTATTACAGTGCGTCTAAGTGACTGTAAAGGTGAAATGTGATTCTCTATAGAGCTGCCACATGACACCACACTGTCTCGTGAGTGGCATTCTTGCCACTGATAGCAGTCGATATGATGTAGCCCTCATGGACAAGGCATTGAGTAATGTGAATAAGGAGGCATTCTTATCTCCTATGTTCCAAAACGTTTCAATTTCTTTCTCTTATCATCATCATTATTTTGCTCATAAACTACACACATATCAACATCATTGAAAAGAATAGTTCTTCGAAAATATTGTGTAAGAAATTAGAGGGTTTCATTTGATGATAGCTGGCAGCACCAAGAGTCTTATGACAAAATATCATTCATTTATCATGTGTTCAATATGTGAAAAGTCACCTTACATAATGGAAAAGTAAGTGAAATGAATTAAATGCACTGAAATGAAATGATATCATTGCAAACTGGGCACCAGAAATGTAAAGAAACTTTGGAAACAACTGAAAATTCGTGCCAGACCAGCACTGGAATCCTCATTTCCTATTTAGTGCCAGTACTTGCAGTACCCATTTCTTTAAATCTTTCACTTTAACAGATAATAATGAGTTCTTTATTCCTGAAGCATGTGTGTCTTCTATTTTCCTTTTCGTTACTTATGGTGAGATTGATAGTTACAACTTGTTTCAAGATTGCGTCTCGATTCAGAATGCATGTCACTTGCTCGGCTGATCACAGCAATTTTTTCCCTAATGCAGCTTTGTAAAGCAATTAGTCTATTAAACATCATTACATGTATTGCAGAAGTAGACTTGATAAAATGAAGTACAATTTCTCTCTGACAGCGATCGTATCACTAATTATGTTATGTTGATAAGAAAGTCGTGTTATGGGGCTACAACGCCATGAAGAGATACTTGGCTATAGAATTGTGGTTTTGTGTAGTTTTTTCTTGTCTTCTTTGATGTCCAGCGCCATTGCTTGAGCTTCAGTACCTGCCTCAAGTACCAGTAGTAATTCTGGGCGCTGTAGTGTTGTAGTACCAAAGGCAGAGTTGAACATTTTGCCACATCACACTAAGCAACATGCCATTGCCCATGTTCTGTTAGCAAATGAGATGGATCGTAGAAGGACTGCTGTAAAAATAATTCGTTTTACTGATGGCATATGCATTGATGACGATTAATTTTTTTGTCTCATGAAAAATTCTTATATCATGGTCGTTCATCGTTGCAACCATTGCCTTAAGTTTACGCTCCCAGTTAACGGAAACCATATCTCTGTCATATTAAAGCGGTACATCTTGAGACTATTAAAAGGAACACCTGAAACCGTCAGGTGAGATTTTTTGTAATTCATTTTTGGTTATGTCACTTGGACATGTGTTAAAATTTATTTGCTCTCCCACATATCTTGCTTCTTGCTGATGAGCAAACTGGTTTCATGTGCATATTCATGAGATATTGTTGTCATGATGGAAACAGAGATTTATTGGAATGTTTTGGGATGGTTTCCATGCCAGTTATTCGTAACGTATAGCCCTATCAAATCTGGCTTATTATTGACAAAGGTGTCATAAGCTGCCTGTTAAGCATTACTCTGGAGGTATCATCCATTATAAAGTTGTGAATCATGTATAAACCTTCTTGTAGTTAAATCACTCCTACATGTTGCCAAAGTTGACGAACATTATGGCTCCGTCTGGTTTGTCGGTAAGATGCAAAATACAATTGTATATTCTTTTCAATAGATCGTTCCAGTAATAAATTTTGATATACTGTATTGGTACACATGTTGATTTTTTTCAGTAATGGTTTTAGTCCGCTATGTATAACACATGCTCACTAATTAATGTTAGTCTACAATATTGCAGTGACAATCTTTGTTCTTTTATGTTAACACCAACGGCCCATCCACAAAATCTCTAGGAAATATTGGTTCAGCTGAAACTGTCAGTCAGTCATCAACAATAAGTGCTCATTAAATTTCAGAGGCATTCCATCAACGCTTAATGCTTTATTTTTGAAGATGATTTGATCATCTTACAGATTTTGTGTTTGGTGAAAGGGAGTAGTACGCTGTCATTACATTCTGCAGTAATTCTCCCGTAACAAAAGCCTCATGCAGTGCTACTGTTCTTTGAATTCACATATTTAGTGGTAAAATGTGTAAAAATTAGTTGTATAATTGCTTCTCATGTCTGGCACTGCGATATATTCCGTCCCAGCCAGTTAGCTGTTCTATTGGTGATTAGTTTTCTCTTTTATTGTCCTGATCAATGAAAAAAGACAATGTGTGGTCTTCAACGTACTTGCCTCACTTGTTAAAATCATTACGGCATTTGTCAGGTTAATGCTAAAAAAATCGTACGGTGTGCTGTATCTGTTGATATTGGCTGCAGAGACGCGCAAAATGATATTCTGTCCTTTTTTTTTGCCATGCTGTATATACATTTGCGTACTCCATTAATGTCCATCTGATTTTCGATTTTGCATAAGTTAGCCCACCAACGTATCCAATTTTGGAAATGCGTTTGCTATGTCACAAGTTGCCTGCATTTATGAAAACGCTTGTCTCAAAAATCGCTCGTGGAACAGAGTGACCTGAGAAAGTACTTGGCCATTTCTGGGTCAGGTGTACCAAGACCTCAGTTTGTAGGCGAAAAGCACACACTCTCATACATACACACTCTCTCATTCTCTCACACACACTGTCTTTCCCACTTTCTCTCTGACACCCAACCATTCACCCCCCCCCCACCCACCCACACACACCCACCCACCCACCCACCCACCCACCCACCCACCCACACACACATATATATATATATATATATATATATATATATATATATATATATATATATATATATATATATATAAAGACAGTGGGAAAGACAGTATATATATATATATATATATATATATATATATATATATATATATATATATATATATATATACATATATATATATATATATATATATACTAGATAAAACGTTATGACCACTTGTGTAATAGTTTGTTGTTTCATCTTTGGAACAAAACGTAACAAAGATTCAGCATGGCATGGATTCAACAAATCTCTGGTAGGGCTCTGGAGGTATATGTCAAGTATATATCAACTCACGGGTCACAGAACTTTCATTAGTGACAGGCCAGTGGCTTATGGGCATGGAGTTGGTGCCTCACATGTGTTCCATTGGGTGCAGATCAGGCAGTTGTTGTGGGCAAGACAGCAACCTGAGTTCACCACAAGTCCCGTAGAAAGTCAGGAAATGTCTCCCATTGCATATTGCCCCGGTGGCTACGTCCATAAACACTGCATGTTTACAGCAGCTGCCTCACTGACACGGCTTATCCAGGCATGACCATCAATGAAGTGGTAACATGAAGTGTGATTCATTCGCCCATGTGATACATTTACACTGGCATATTGTTCAGTCTCTATAAACCTGTGCCCAACTTCATTTGGTCAACATGTGAATACGTTGACATCATCTTCCATGTTCAACAACGTGCACTGAACAGTGTGCTCCAAAACTCTTGTGCCTGCTCCAGTACTGTACTCTAGTCAACAGCTCTGCCATAGATTAACACCTATCATACTTGACTGAGTGGACAAGCCTCCCACCTCCATATTCTGTGATGAGACCTAGGCACTGAACACCTTTTAATTCACTTACAGTTTCGCTATCCTTTAGATACTTTCCATAGATGCCCAGGATAGTAGCAAGCAAACAGTCGATGAGCTTAGACATATCCGAAATTCTCATTCACATGCGCCAGATTATAACAATCTGCCATGTGTCAAAGTTATTTAGAATATTGGATCTCTCCTTTTGAGGCCCATACTACCACTAAAATGAGTACTCACTCGCCTCTGTTCTGCTTATACACTTTCACTATCGTGTCATGTGCCCACAACACAGCCAAATAGCATACATGCTAGTGGTGGCCAGTGGTCACGTTTTGGTTCCTCAGTGTATGTATATATTCAATCCAATGTACTTCTGCCTTGACAGATGTGTAAGTGTAATGGTCATGTGCAACCCATTAAGAAGAGTTATTAACTACTTAGTCAAATTAAAGTGATTTCTGGTGCAATCTGAAATTCAAACAACCAGCACATCTTTAATATGAGCACACAAATTACCTATGTATTGTATAAGGAAACTGTTCCCATTTACTCTACTTTCTATTCGAGGGAGCGCAATAATATTTATTAAAAACGCACCTTTGAGCTGCGCCATTACGTCTCTCCCGCATTTTAATCAAGGAATGTTTTACAGTTTACTCCATCTTTAAATACCGCTGCAGTTCTATCCACATCGTTAACAAAACTCCTCCTTTATACATCCATGCACACAAGCAAATGTGCAACAGCGAACGAAAATTCTCTCCATTGTCGATCTGATGTGTGTGGGCAAACTGCATTCAATCGCTTTCAGATTGCATTCACTTGCACTTGTACAGCTTCCAGCGAACCATTAACTAAAGTTGACGTCCTCTTTGCTTCGGTGCTAACAGTACAGAAAGGTTCTACCTGCTATGTTGTCTACTTTCAGTTTTTGGCATGAGTTTTCTGAGCTATGGAGGCTATGAGGACAGCCCAGCTGGACCGTAGCTAGAAGTTACTGGGGCCAAAGTAAAGGTATTGAAGCCAAGAACTGCATTCAGCTTCGGAGTAGGGGAGGCATCTGACACAATGGGAAGGGAATGTTCTATGTGAATAGTGCACACCAGGGTCAAATGTATCGTGTATATCCTGAAAAGTTTCAATAAGGAGTGTGTGTATATGCGCTTTTAGATTTGGAGAGTTAAAGTAACCTGATTAGCTTGGTATAGGTTTTGTAGACTTCCAGTGCTTGAAGGTGGCAAGACGTGAGTGTAGTTGGGGAATCCTCAGCAACTGCTTTCACTCTATCTGGTGCCCATTCTTGTTGCATCAAAAGGATAGGATAGAGTGCATCCAGTAGTGGATTAGAGTTAGTTAAACACAAAGGCAGTGGTTCACTCCATTCCATTGTCCAATCTTCATTCATGTTTTGGGTGCTTTCACAAGGTGACACTAGTCACACATCCTAGCAATTTTTTTGGCCAAGGCCTTGGAACAAGTAACGACTTTTACTACAGATTCTAACTGTTATGAATACAATTGGGTTCCATCCGGATTGTCCACAGGAGCCACTTTGTTATCCAAAGTATATTGGAGTAGGTGCTTTCCAAATTCAAGAGCTACTGTATTTACCTTGACCATATTGTCATACTTACTTTGACGACTACTTACTGCATATTATAGAGGTCCTATAGCGGCTCAGGGAAACTGGCTTCACAGTCAAACAATCGCGAGTATGATTGGCTCAGCTGGAGATATCTTTCTGGGAGTACCTATTTTATGAATATTGGTGAAAACTGACCAGCAACACACTTAAGGCATCCACTCTTGACAGCCGCTCCCCTCTCTCCCAACAAATGTGAAGGAGCTGGTTCACTTTATCGGGATGACGAACTTTTTCCATTGATTTGTGACGAATTTTGCGCAATTGGCAGATCCACTTAATGATATGAGACAGGAAGGGCCTCTCAATACTTTGTCTTTGGGAGGCTAAACAGCCTTAACGAGAGCATCGGTATTCGCTGAACCAGATTTTAACTGAGGTGTCATAGTGCAAACTAATCCATCGATGTCTGAAATGGCTGTGATCCTGGTACAGGAACCGATGGGTGGGGGGGGGGGGTCGATAGGGTGGGAGGCAGCTGCACTGCCACATATTCTTAGAGGGCGCTGATCCCTCTCTAAGCAAAATATTCTTTCTATGAAGTTAAGGCATTTGCTGTATTATTTACAACAGAAAAAAAATTATCTAGAGCATCAGCAATTTAAATTGGAGACATAACCAGACACTTGGGTGCAGGCTGGGCCGCAGTGCGCTGGCCATATAGCATGATGGGTATTTGGTTGTCAACTTTTAAATTTACTGTTAGACATATTCGTGGTAGTGATAACGTTGTGGCCGATGGAGGTGGCAGAATCTTTGAGGAATGGTTCAAATGGCTCTGAGCACTATGCGACTTAACTTCTGAGGTCATCAGTCGCCTAGAACTTAGAACTAATTAAACCTAACTAACCTAAGGACATCACACACATCCATGCCCGAGGAAGGATTCGAACCTGCGACCGTAGCGGTCACGCGGTTCCAGACTGAAGCGCCTTTAACCGCACGGGCACACCGGCCAGCCTTTGAGGAATGGGAAGAGTCCTTCCCAGAGGAGGAAGAGCGTTTGCCAGAAGAGCTTATGGGTGCCATTTTGACTGAGCGTCTGCTATTATTCAATTATGTAAGGGAGCAACAGGATGCCAATACACCTTTAATCAGCTAAAGGAACAGAATTGGAAGAGTAAAGTAGTTAGGCCTTATCTTTTAAAGACGAAAGTCTTCCGTTGCTCAAGCAGGGGATCCTGGTGGCGACTGTACTGTGTTGGCTAAGGATTTAGTACGACTCTTCTTTAATACTATCACAAGATACCAGTAGTAGGACATTGTAATTTAATAACACATTTAAACCAAAACGGCACATAGCTGAACCTTTACAACTACGGCTTTCAAAATTTAGTTCTTTCATGGCTGAAGGACTCCAAACAAGAAATTTTCAAAATCAACAAGATAAATTTCAAGTGACTGAAGACATGCAGTTACAAATGCAAATAAAATAATTAAAATGTATATGTATAATCACAGCTAGGCTGAAAGCCTCAAGGCAAAAGAGGACAGAACAAACATAAACAAGGTGCAATACCAATGGCTGAAGGCCACCATTAAATTTCAAAATTTTAAAATATACTACCATAATCTCTTGAGGCAGAAGGCTGCAATGTTTTCGCTTAAGGGGAAATTTTAAGAATAAGGCCTTAAACAGCTGAAGGCCCACAGTTAATTTTCCAAAAATTCAAAATAGCTTAAACCTTAAGTTTTAAGTGGCCAAGAGCACACTAGATGAAAAGGCAACGCAATGACGATAATCAAATTTAAGAATAAGGTCTTAAGAGGCTGAAGGCCCACAATTGATTTTCCAAAAATTCAAAATACCTTAAACCTTCAAGTTTTAACTGGCTGACAGCAGGCTACATGAAAGATATATAATACAACAACAGTAACTTTCAGTAAAATATCCTCTTGCCACAATTCAAACTTACTTATATGGGCTGAAGGCCATTGATTTACATAACACAATAACAATTCTTTTGTTTGAAGCATTGGCTAAATAGATTACCAACAGACCATTAAACACTCATGAAAAGGGACAGTATAGACAATGGCACTCAGACGCCTCCAGGGGGTTGGGGGGTTGGGTCTGCCCTCGAAACATTAACGTTCACTTAGGTGAGAAAGGAGGTGGGCCCAAGTACACTTGATCCATCAGTAACCCAACCAAGAGACAGTCACAGACCGACCGAACAAATGACTTGCTAGCCACCAGTTGGTACATGAAAACTCAAAGACTGAACTGTTACGGATGTGATTATCCACAATGAAATATGTATTAAGCTGTCAAAACAACACACCGTGTTGGATAGCGACAACAGGTGAGGAAAGGACACTGCCGAAATTACGTTAGTGGCCATGGCAGGTAACTGGAACACTAACGGCCACAAGGCCGAAAATTCCGTTAGTGTATTTGAATTTGAAATAATATAACATAATTAACTCCGCCAAAAAAACACTGCCTGAATTTACGTCAGTGGCCAGGGCAGGTAACCAGAGCACTAACGGGCACAAGGTAGAAAATTCCGCTGAAGCACTTGAATTGTAGTGAACCAATGTAGTTAATTCCACCACATGGCGGGTCGATTTAACCACTACAAACACTGAGTGTTGCTCACAGTAAAAGCCCCTCATCAGCGAACCACCGAAACGAACGACACAACATGAACGTGGCTTGGGTACTTAAGACACCACTCAACTTTGACGTCCTGGGTCGGCGAGCCACGAAGCTCGTAGCGATCGGACAGCTACACACACGCGCCGACACTGTAGTGACCACCAGCGGACCCAGCCGACTGCACCGCATGGAGATATCCTCCATGGTCCGCACCAACCGACCAACTGCCCACACTCCCACTAGCCGGAAACTGTATGCACAAGACCAAAGATGGTAGATCGTGCAAATATCGATACACATAGCCGCGACAACGGTGGGAAACCAAACATAGATAGACAGCCAAGTTCAAGGAAACCCATAGTTCGGAGTGAGCATGGCTCAGGTAACTTAGCAAATGGCTCAAGCAATGGCTGCCCAACCTTCGTTAATTTCCCTCCAGCTCCGTTTCATTCACTGGTTCTTGTACCAATGTACCTCCTCCTACGCTCTCTTCCCCCTGAAACAGTACTGCGTTAAGATCAAACTGCAGTGCCACAGCTCTCTGAGACAGTTTGCCAGGTGTAACTTTCAACTGTTCTAAATCTCCCAATCTATTACTCCAGTGAATGAGCTGGGATTGAACCCAGGTAATCTGTGTATGGGAAAGGTTACTGTCCCTTATAAGCTCAAGATTCTCCCAAACACTGGAAAGAGACGCAGCACACATGGACAACAGCGGGCCTACCTCACCAATGCCCTCCCTAGCGAGGCATACCGGATGGTCCAAAACTCCCCGCAGTCGTGTGCTCAGATCCGTCACCGTCCCATCAGTCGCCGCCCCACGTATCTTAAGCTCATAAACTAGCTGCTCTCTCGTCAAATGGCTCAATCCAGGACATCCCGGGACTGAGGGTGACTGGCTTCATCGTCCTGTAACATAATACAGCCAACAGAGATTGCTCACACAAAGAAAACTACAAGTTAAGATAAATAACCTAATTTATCACCAGATACAACAATGGATGGTGATGCCTGACACAGGGAACCAGAAACAGAACCACGCTCCGCTACCAATGAAATGTCGAGACAACTTGTAATTACACCTTCTTCGCAACGACACGAACGCAGCACATTAGGCTGTAGGGCGGTAGGGCTGGACCAAAGTAACATATCAGGCAATCACCATCAACATTTGCACCTAACATTTCATTTGGTACCTTTAAACAAGAGAACTTGACAAATAATACCATCACACGTTTAAAACTACCACACATCTTTAAAAATTACCATTCAGGTGATAATAAATTACTTAAATTTTAAACAGTCATAAAAACGCGGCACTAATGGCCTATTACACATTTACTGAAATGAGTTAAATTTTATATACTCTAAATTATAGTTAGGCTGAAGAACAATTTACTAAAATTTAACTAATGAACTCTTTCATTATGACACCCGCCAGGGTAGCTGAGAGTGCTAACGCACTGCTTCCTGGACTCAGATAGGCGCGCTGGCCCCAGATCGAATCCGCCCGGCGGATTAATTATGAAGGGCCGGTGTGCTGGCCAGCCTGGATGTGGTTTTTAGGCGGTTTTCCACATCCCCCTAGGTGTATACTGGGCTGGTCCCCACGTTCCATCTCAGTTACACTGCTCGCAGACATTTGCAACACATTGACACTATTCCATGGCTTACATTAGACACAGACAGCTGGAGTACACTAATTCCTTCCTGGGGGGTACGGGGTGGCAGGAGCAAGGGCATGTGGCATAATTTAGCATATAACATATAAAATTTCATGTGAGCAAACAAGCTCGTGGGATTCAACAAGTATGCTCAGAAAATGGACACCCGCCCATTCAGCTGTTTCTAATATGGGCTCGACATGAACCCCCAGACAGGAGCAGCAACGGTCACGAATGGGCACAAGCTAATCCCTGAACTAGTTGGCATCTACAACAGATTGACATCTGCCTCAAATAATTAGAAACACAATAACTCATTACTACACATCAATAAAAGTAATACATGAAATTAATTGCTGCATCGACCTATTGTCATCGAAGGAGTTCTATTACCACCATCAAGAGAATCCGTTTCAGGCCATTAAACACACAATAATAACTGGCCTGTCATTAACTGGTAAGAATTTAGGAAACTACTGACTTCAAAATTGTACATGTGTCTCTCACACACACTATTGATTCAAACAGAAACGTAACAGTAATGATATTACAATTCAGAGATAAGTATATCCAGGGATATATATATATATATATATATATATATATATATATATATATATATATAAGGGGTTTTTCGCTACGGAATACTCACTTTAAAACTGTATATCTTGAAACACATTCGTCCCATGTTAGTGAAATTTTAATATGTCGTAGACACATACATCGACGGTGTAAGTCTCAGGTTACAGTAATTACTATTAAACAAGTTTCCATCTTTTTCTAAACCAAATGTTTCCAGCCCATAATAAACATATAACTGATAGTGTTGATTGATTTTGAAGGTCTCTTTCGTGGTTATCAGAAATAACCACTGTGGCCACACAGGGTATGCCGTTTTTAGGAAGAAAATTACTGTACAGTGGTTTTGTGTGACCAGAAACGTGCGGGAAGCCTGCAGCAGCCGCAGCCTACAGCCACCACGGGGCTGAGTCCGCCTCCCACCGGCCAGGCCAGCACTGCGTTTCCTCCCGTCATCCGGCCGTACAGCCAGGCCGCTCGGCCGCTGCACCCGCGAGAGGGTCAACGTCCGCACCCTCTCACTGACGATGCAACACTGAAATTGCGTCGCGATTAAATACTACAGGCTTCATGCCGACTTCTGTCCGAGAGACTAACGTGGGTAGGTTGAAACCATGGAACCTCTCCTGGGAAGCAGCAGCGTTTTTCTGGTGCAACACAGCTCATTTACTGTAACCCTCGCAACCTCACATTGAAGATTGCGACGCAAATTCTTCGTTGCATCGTCAATGTTATTTTGCCGGCGTTACAGTAAATGGGTTGTGGTGTATCAGAAACAACCTGTTGGACTTCCAGGATAGGTTCCATTCTGTGACCGTAGCCACGTTAGTCTCTCGGAGAGAAGTTGGCACGGAGCCCGTAGTATTCAGTAGCGACGCAATTTCTGTGTTGCATAGTCAATGTGAGGGTGCGAGCGTTGCTGTAAATAACAGTAAACGAGTTGTGGTGCATCGGATACAAGCTACTGGACTCCCAGGAGCGGTTGCACGAGGTGAACGTTGCCATGCTAGTCTCTCGGAGAGAAGTCGTCATGCAGCCTGTAGTATTGAATCACTAAGCGATTTGGTTGTCGCATCGTCAGTTTGAGGTTGTGAGGGTTACACTAAACGGGTTGTGGTATATCGGAAACAAGCTAATGGACTCCCAGGAAAGGTTCCATGTTAGGCTCTTTAAGGGAATTCCACATGTAGCCTGTAGTATTCAATAGCGTCGCGATTTCTGAGTTGCGTAGAGAATGTGAGGATGTGAAGGTTACATTAGAAGGTTTGTGCTGCACCGGACACAAGCTACTAGACTCCCAGCAGAGGTCCCATGCAGTGGCCACAGCCACGTTAGTCTCTCTGAGAGACGGCAGCATGGAGCCTGCATCAATCAAGAAGCAATTTCTGTGTAGCATTGTCAAAAAGGGGGTGGGAGGGTTAGAGTAAACGTGTTGTGGTGAGTCGCAACAAGCTAATGGACTCCCATGGGAGGTTCTATGCAGTGACCGTACCCACGTTAGTCTCTCAGAGAGAAGTCGGCATGTACCCTTTAGTATTCAATGGCAACGAAATTTCTGTGTTCTATAGGCACCACTGACTTCTCTCAGACAAAATAATGTGGCAATGGTTACCGTATGGAACTAATCCTGTGAGTCCAGAATCCTCTTTCTGATGCACCACAAAATGTTTACTGGAGCCCTTGCACCCTCACATTGATGATGTGACACAGAAACTGCGTCGCCATTGAATACTACAGGCTCGATGCCGACTTTTTTCCGAGAGGCTAACGTGGCTGCGGTCACCGCATGGTCTCTGCACGGGACCCCTCATGGGAGTCCAGTAGTTTGTTTCTTATGCACCACAACCTGTTTACTGTAACCCTCACACCCACATATTGACGACACAACATAGCAATTGCGTCGCGATTGAATACTACAGGCTCCATGCCAACTTCTCACCGAGAGACTAGCGTGTCTGCAATCACTGCATGGAACCTATCCTGTGAGTCCATTAGCTTGTTTCTAATATACCACAACCCATTTACCTTACTCATCACACCCTCACATTGATGATGCGACACAGAAATTGCGTCTTGAATGAATACTCCACGCTCCATGCCGACATCTCTCCAAGAGACTAGCGTGTCCACAGTCACCACATGTAACCTGTCCTGGGAGTCCATTACCTTGTTTCTCATGCGCCACAACACGTTAACTGTGATCCTCGCACATTGACGATGAAGCACCGAAATTGCCACGCATTAGACTAGTACTGGCTCCATGCTGACTTCTCTGCGAGAGACTAACGTGGCAACGGTCACTGCATGGAACCTCTCCTAGAAGAAGAGTAGCTTGTTTCCGATCCACCACAACCCGTTAACTGAATCCTTAGCACCCCACATTGTCGATGCAATACAGAAATTACGTCGTGATTGAATACTACAGGCTCCACGACAAATCCTCTCCGAGAGACTAACGTGTCTCCAGTCACTGCAAGGAACTTATCCTGGGAGTTCATTAGCTTGTTTCTAATGTACCACAACCCATATACTGTAACCCTCGCACCCGCACATTGACAATGCGACAGAGAAATTGTGTCGTGATTGAATACTACATGCTACATGGCGAATTCTCTCAGACATACTGACATGGCTATGGTCACTGCAAGGAACCTGTCCTGGGAGCCCAGTATCTTATTTCCAATGCACCAGAACCTGTTTAGGGCAACCCTCGCACACTCACATTAATGATGTGACACAGAAACTGCATCACGATTTAATGCTACAGTCTCCATGCTGATTTCTCTCCAAGAGACTAATGTGTCTATGATCACCGCATGGAACCTCTCCTGGGAGTCCATTAATTAGTTTCTGATGCAGTACACCCCATTTACTGTAACCCTTGCATCCTCACATTGACGGTGCGTTACAGAAATTGGATCGCGATTAAATACTGCAGACTCCGTGCTGACAATTCTCGGAGAGACTAACGTTTCTACAGTCACCACATAAAACATCTCCTTGGAGTTCATTCGCTTGTTTATAACGCACCAGAAACCGTTTACTGTAACCTTCGCACCCACACATTCGCGATGCAATGCAGAAGGTGCGTCGCAGTTGAATAATACTGGTTGCATGCAGACTTCCCTCCGAGAGACTTGTGTGCCTACATTCACCGCATGGAGCCTCTCCTGGGAGTCCATTAGCTTGTGTCCGATTCATCATCACCTGTGTACCTTAACGCTCGCACCCTCTCATTGACGATGCCACACAAAAATTGAGTCTTGAACACTACAGGCTTCATGCCGACTTCTCTCAGAGAGACTAACAATTCTGCAGTCACTACATGGCACCTCACCTGGGAGTCCATTAGATTGTTTCCAATGCACCATATTCGTTTACTGTAACCCTCACACACTGACATTGAGAATACGACAGAGAAATTGCGTAACGATTCAATACTACAGGCCCCATTCTGACTTTGCTACGAGAGACTAACGTGTCTACAGTCACCACATGTACCCTCTCTTCTCTCCAAGAGACTGAAGTCGATATGGTTACCGCATGGACCTCTCCTTTGAGTCCATTAGCTAGTTTCTGAAGCAACACAACCCGTTTGCTGTAACCCTCACATTGAGGATGCAACACCTAAATTGCGTTCCCACTGGATACTACATGCTCCATGACAGCTTCTCTCGGAGGGACTAACGTGGCTATGGTCATCGAATGGACAATCTCCTGGGAGTCCATTAGAACGTTTCCGATACAACTCATCTCAATTACTGCAACCCTCACAACCTCAGATTAAAGGTGCAACGCAGGAAATGCATAGTGATTGAATACTACAGGCTCCATGCCGACTTCTCTCCAAGGCACTAACGTGGCTACGGTCACTGCATGGAACCTCTAATGCGATTCCAATAGCTTGTTTCCGATGCACTACAATTCATTTACTGTAACCCTCGCACTCTCACATTCGCGATGCAGCACAGAAATTGAGTTGCGATTCAAAACTATCGGCTACATGCTGGCATCTCTCTGGGAGACTAACGTGGCTATGGTCACCACTTGGAACCTCTCCTAGGAGTCCATTAGGTTGTTTCCGATGTACCACAAGCCTTTTACTGTGACCCTTGCACCCTCACATTGACGATGCAACACAGAAATTACATCGGGATTGAATACTGCAGGTTCCATGCCAAATTCTCTCCAAGAGGCTAACATGTCTACAGTTACCAAATGGAAGGTCTCCTGGGAGACCATTAGTTGGTTTCCGATGCACCACAACCCATTTACTGTTATTCTCGGATTTCACATTGATGATGCAACACAGAAATTTCGTTGGGATTGAATACTACAGGCTCCATGCCGAATTCTCTCCGAGAGACTAATGTGCGTACGGTCACCACATGGATCCTCTCCTGGGAATCCATTAGCTTGTTTCTGATGTACCACAAGCCTTTTACTGTAACTCTCGCACCCTCACATTGACGATGCAACACAGAAATTGCCTGACAACTGAATACTTCAGGCTCCATGCCGAATTCTTTCCAACAGACTAAATGTGCACGGTCTCCACATCGAAAGCCTTCTGGAAGTCCATTAGCTTGTTCCGATGCACAACAACACCTTTACTATAAGCCTCTAACCCTTACCTTGATGATGCAACCAAGTAATAATGTTGGGATTGAATAATACAGGTTCAATGCTTGTTTTGTCTCTGAGAGACTAACATTTCTACAGTCACAGCATGGAATATCTCCTGGCAGTCCACTAGCTTGTCTCTGATGGACCATAATCTTTTTTCTGAACCTTCGGACAGTCATATTGATGACACGACACATAAATTACGTCGCGATTGAATACTACCGCCTCCATGACTACTTTTCCCCGAGAGACATAAGTGATTACAGTCACCACATGATTCCTCTCCGGGGATTCCAGTAGCATGTTTTCGATGCACAATATCCTGTTTACTGTAACTCTCGCACCCTCACATTGATGATGCAACACAGAAATTGCATCACGATTGAATACTTCACACTCCATGCCGTCTTCTCTCCAAGAGGCTATCATGGCTACGGTCACGGAATGGAACCTCTCCTGGGATTCCTTTAGTTTGTTTCTGATGCACCACAACCCATTTACTGTAACCCTCTCAGCCTCAGATTGATGATGCGTCAGAGGAATTGTGTCGCGATTGAATTGTACTTCTCCATGATGACCTCTCTCTGAGAGACTAACGTGGCTACAGTCACCAGATGAATTCCGTCCTGGGAGTTCCTTAGCTTGTTTCCTCTACAGCACAACCCGCTTACTGTTTAGCGGTAACTTCTCTCACCAAATGTATCAGGATGATCAAATGTAGCAGGAAGAGGTAGAAGGCACCGTATAAGACTCATGCGAGCTTTCCAAGTGATTTATTGTTTCCAGCTACAGTGCCGTGTTTCCCTACTTCTGGGTCACTGGGTTCTACAATGCTCAGGACACCACTTCGCTGTCTGCGTAATGGCTTGGTGCTGAATGGCTGCCTCAGTGACCCATGCATGCACTGTTGTGCATCGGCCTCGTACGGCGGCGGAGTAGCTGCGACGTCAGGATGGTGGCAGCGCCGCTCAGTGTGAGCCACAGGGGACCAGCTGCGTGCTCCTCGCTGGCTTGGCTGAGGCCGCGGCGACGACATGCGCCTGTGATCCGGCATCCCAATCTGCGGGCCTCCTCGGGACGCCTCTGGAGTGAGTTGGAAGCCAGGACGAGTGCCCGTGGTAGCGAGCGGTGGACTGGCCGGTTGCTGGCGGGCTATGGACCCCACGTCGGCCTCAGAGGGTCGAACCAGCGACCTGCCGTGGGCTGGAATGCTGGCGCCTCGTCTGCTCCTGCCTGTAGTTGCTGGTGTGACACGCCCGCCGTCCAGGAGAGCTACCCCACTTGAATGAATCTCGTTAGGAACCCACAGCTATTTATACATGACTGTGCACCTCTGTTTTGCCATACGCGCTGCCTCGCATTATGTACTCAAAACACGCTGCCTGTGACTTGCGACATGCCAAATCGTTACATAAGTTTCAGCAATTTGACAACCCTGTGGCCTCCATTCTACTTCGCAACTGTTGGTTGTGTATCTCACTGCAATCCAGCCTGTACCTTGCTGTAACTTGTGGTCAGAATATTGCACAAAACTAACTTTCCGTGTCCCAAACGGTGGTACCACTACATTTTTCCCCTCTTCGGAAAGACCCAGTACCCAGGTTGACCCCTAACTAGCTCTTAACTTGCTTGGGTCGGCACCTATGACATATTTCCTTGCTATTATGAAACTTAAATGTGGTCAAGTGCCCCTTAAATCACATTTTTGTATCACGCCTGGAAGACGGTCTGTGGGCCTGCTCCTGTGATCTGCAAAATAGGCTCAATGAGGGAAGCGAGTAGCGGCCGGTGAGGTAAAGCATGTGCGGTTCTAGGCGCTTCAGTCCGGAACAGCGGGACTGCTATGGTCGCAGGTTAGAATCCTGCCTCGGGCATGAATGTGTGTGATGTCCTTAGGTTAGTTAGGTTTAAGTAGTTCTAAGTTCTAGGGGACTGATGACCTAAGATGTTAAGTCCCATAGTGCTCAGAGCCATTTGAACCATTTTTGAGGTAAAGCACGTCGGAACTGCAAGTAAAGTAAAAGCACATTTTATAGAGAATATTACTCAAAGACATACACTTAACTTAGGCTTGATGAGCACGTAGGTGTGAAGCTGTTAGTGTATCAAAGGTAACAGTTAGTAGTAGTTGGACAAACTATCATCGAAGTAACAAAGGCAAAGTCTGTAACGGTGAGCCCCCTACGATGTAGAAGCTATGTTGCTTGGTCGTCTGCTCTTGATCAACTGGGGCTGAATATGGAGGGGCGCTCATAGAGCTCCACAGTGTCAGCTATAGGGCGCTGTGGTCAGCGTAGTTCGACCGCTGTCGTATTGCCAACCTAAGAGCGTGCACCTACGCTGTGGCGTTGTAACTGTCGATACCACACCCCTCCGCCCTGAAACGGCACACCGTCTTGCAATAGGGCTTCCGACGATGGGCGGAGAGTCAGGGGCGGCGCAACTGAGGGGGTGGACAGTGAAACTGCTAGGGCGTGTTGCCCGCCTGCGTCCCCGAATTGCTCGCGAGGGGACGAGGAAAACGCCCCGTTGACAACCTGCCCGTGACGCACACCGCCACTGGGTATGCTCGGATGAGGAGGCAGAGCAACAACCTCCAAGGGCGATGTCGGCGGTGACGTGACGACAGCGTCCATTGGCTCCAGCACCACGGAGGAACACAGTGGTGGCCGGAGGTGGGGGCGTGGTGGCGGCGAAAGGCGCCCATCTGGCGTGGCAGACCGGACCACAGGTGCAGGCCGGGGAGCCCACACTGTAGGCGGGAACAGCAGAGGCGCTGTCGGTGGAGTCGTGGGCTGAGTGGCTGAAGCTGCTAAGCATCCAATTCTGCCCGAAGAGAACCAGCAGCAGAAAATCGAGGACGCCACAAACGGATTTGGTTCCGTTGCCACTGGACAGCGCCAGACCAGGAATTACAAACAAGATGCGGTGAAGACAGCAAAGAATGCGCCCCTGCTCCCAGTGCCACCTGCCAGAGAAAACACGATAGAAAACCAAAGCATACGGCGCCAAGCCAGAATGAGGCGAAGCAGCAGGAGCAAGCAGCGGTGGGTGCAACAGCTGCAATAGCGACTGGTGGGCGCGGCCATGTAGCAATTCCGCTGGGGAATGGGCGCCGCGCGGCTGGAAGCGATAGGAAGCAAGGCAAGTCCATAGCGTGTGCTCGCGAGAGTGCGTGGTGCACAACTTGGCGCATGACTTAAACGTATGCACAAAGTGTTCATCTTCACTATTCGACTGGGAGTGGAATGGGGCTGAAGTCAGATGCCGAATGCCATTAGCAGCAGAGTACACTTCAAACTCGGTGGACAAACTGGGGCCATTGTTCGAGACAATAACTTCAGGAAGGCCCTCAATGCAAAATATAGACGTCAGAGACCGAATAGTACTGGCAGATGTAGTGGAAGACATAGACACAACAAAATGAAAGTTGCTGTACGCATCAATAACTATCAACCAGCGGGTGTCCCAGAAAGGACCCGCAAAATCAATATGAACGCGCTGCCAAGGCGCAGTAGGAGTCGGCCACGCAAAGAAGCGCTGGTGGGGAGCAGATTGATGTTCCGCGCAAGAGCAACAGATAGCAATCAAATTCTCAATTTGTTTATCAATACCGACCCAAGTGCAGTGACGAAGCGCTAATTGCTTCGTCCGCACTATACCCCCTATGACCAGCGTGCAGAAAGCGGAGGATATCCGACTGCAAAGAGCGAGGTACAACCACACGAGACTGATCATTGTCAGTTCGTAACAAAATAACACCGTGGTGTGCAGACAAGTTGTGCCGTTGCACAAAGTAACGTCGAACAAGGGGATCACTAATCTGCATAGCAGACGGAGGCCATTGAGTACGAAGGAACCGTAAAACAGTCTGCAAAGAAGAATCGGCGGCCGTCGCGGAAGCAATGCGACGAAAATCCACCGGAAAACCATCAGCTAACCTTATCTTGCGAATCAATAAACATGCATGACAATTCGGAAGAATGAAACTCGTCGTCAGAACTGATAGGTAGACGAGACAAAGCATCAGCATTGCAATGCTGGGCCGTAGGCCGAAACAAAATTTCGTAATTGTAGTTAGACAAAAACAAAGACCAACGTTGCAACTTTTGTGCAGTACGGGCCGGAACTGGCTTTGACAGTTGAAACAACGACGTCAGTCTTATGGTCGGTGACCAAATAGAACTTGCGACCGTACAAAAAATCATGAAACTTTGTCACTCCATATACAATAGCTAATGCTTCTTTCTCGATTTGAGAATAGTTTCGCTGGGCAGAATTGAGCAACTTAGACGCAAAAGCTATCGGGCGATCGACAGAATTAACGCGGTGTCAGAGAACCGCGCCGATGCCGTGAGAAGATGCACCGACAGCCAGAACAACTAGTTTGGAGGGGTCGAAAGGAATCAAACAGCGATCACTCAACAAAGCAGATTTGAGCTTGTGGAAAGCAGTGTCACATTCCGAAGACCAAACAAAAGGAACGTACTTACGCCGAAGGCGATGCAAAGGCGCTGCATTTGGTACAATTTGTAATTTTGCCCAACACACATTGAAGTTCTGTGAAGTTCCTGGGTGCTGGCAAATCTCTAATCTCACTGAGATGTGACGGTGAGGGGTGGATACCCTGTCCGTTAATATGTGTCCTAAATACAGAATCTCAGTTTGAAAAAATTTGAACTTGTCTCTCTTACACTTTAGTCCTGCCTGCAAAAGTACAGTAAATAAGGCACGCTAATTCTGCAAATGTTCGTCAGGGGTGCGACCTGATACAACTGTATCGTCCAGATTATTGCAACAACCAGGGACAGTGGCACACAACTGCTGCAAGTAAGACTGAACAATATCAGGAGCCGAAGCACAACCGAGCGGAAGGCGGCGAAACTTGAACAGTCCAAGGTGGGTGTTGATCACAAAATAGCGCTGCGGCTGTTCGTCGAGCGGAATCTGAAAGTATGCGTCCCGCAAGTCAATCGTGGAAAAGAATTTTCCCGCACCAAGCTTATCAAAAATGTCTTCAGGACGCGGTAAGGGAAATGTAGCTACTACCACTGTCTGGGGACTTGCTGTAGACATAAAGTCAGCACAAATACGGAGACGACCGTTTGGTTTCTTCACACACACTATAGGAGAAGCCCATGGCGAAGCAGAAACGGGTTCAATGACACCGCTGTCTTGCAAATGCGTAAGTTTAGCAGCTACGGCGTCGCGCAGCGCGTGCGGTACCGTGCGTGCGCGCCGGAAAATAGGCATGGCACTGTCTTTAACTTCAACATGCGCTGCAATGTCTGTGGCACAACCAAGGCCATCAAAAAAAGAGTTCAGCAAAATCATCGCACAGTGCGGCAACACTGTCTGCACTGTCTAGCGTTGATGCACAGTACATTGTGTTGAATTGCGAGACCAAAAAGTTCAAATGCGTCCATGCCAAAAATGTTCTTAGCATCACTAGAGCGGAGCACATGGAAAGACACTGTACGTGTCGTTGTACCATACGTGGTTTGCAAACTACACACGCCGAGCACTGAGATTTCCTGTCCAGTAAATGCAGTCAGCTTGGAATGCGAACGACGAAGCGGGGGCGAACCAAGCAAGTCATACGTAGAGTTGTTCAGTAAGGAAACTGACGCACCAGTGTCCAGCTGCAAGCGAACAGGACGTCCACAAATGTTCAAAGTAACAAAAAGTTTCCTCGCATCGCGCTGAATGTGAGAGGAAGTGTCTTGCAAAACTTGATTCACACGACGAGCTGCCGAAGCACGTGAAGGAGAAGGCTTTGAATAAATGGCATTAACGTCCATAGGCTGATGTGAATCATGATCATGGCGGTTGCCGTTGCGGTGACGCCCACGTGAGTCACGCGAATGGGAGACAGGTTATGACTTAGTTTCTCTTACTACACACAGCTTGCACATGTCCTTTCTTACTACAAAAATAACACTGAGCCTGACGGATGGGCAACTGTCCCGTGGGTGGGCACGAAAGCAGTTCGGACATGATTTCAGTTTCTTAGAGGGTGCCTGGTTTGAAACGTGTTTACTTGCGCGCAAGCGGCGCGGTGTGGCTGGCTTGGAGGGCCCGTGTTGTGCCGCGCTAACAGTACACAGATCCGGGGTCACGTCGAACGCGGAAGTACCCATGTCTAAAGTATCTAGTCTGTCTAGCAGAAAAATTGAACATATTGGGAAACTGTACGTACTTTACTACCTTTTACATGTATTCTAAATACCACCAAATCCCGATTGCACCAAAATACCTAAAAAACCGCATTTGTGGTTCCATGAGGGTTGTATGAGTTTTTATACATGCCTTTCAGCCTTATAAATGCGCTTGTCACTTTCCAAAGATTCGCTGACCTGTTACTAAGATGATTGAAGCATACAGCGCCTTTAGTGTATTTGGCTAATATATTTTCAAGGAGTACTGAGGAACGTTTGGTGAGATTGAGGCACGTTTTATCAAGGTTACAGCACACACATTTGAATTTAAAGCTTTTGTTTTGCACAGTTAAAGGTTAAGTACCTGGGACATATTATCAGTTCAGATGAGGTTAAGGCAGATCCACTGCTAACCAAATCAGTTGAGACTCTTCCAGGCACACTAACATTAAGGAGATGTAACTTTTCTTGGCCTCACTAGTTGTTACCGTATTTTTGGTAAAGAATTATGCTATGACAGCCAAACGATTAACTAAGTTGTTAAAGGAAGGTGCAGTGCTTAAGCGGACAGAGGGATTTGAATTGGCTATGAGGAAACTTAAATATTATTTGACAGGTTCACATTACTAATATACTGATTCTGAAAAGCCTTTTATTCTTTGAACAGACACCTCAAATATGCTATCAGTGCTGTTATTTGTCAAGAATAATTACTAGCACTTAAATTCGGAGTCACCTATTTAAGATTTTATTTCTACAAAAGAAAATTCACTGTGGTCTCTGATTATACTGCTCTTTTGTAGAGGCTCAGTTTAAAGGACCCCAGTAGTCATTTGACTCATTGGGCGTTAAAACTAGCGAAATAGGATTATGGTATATGCCACAAACCAGGCTGTTCACACCTGATTGCTGATGCACTGAGCCATAAGGTCAAAATGATTCATACTGACAATGTTTTAATAGAAGAATCGAGAGCCGTGCGGGATTAGCCAAGCGGTCTAAGGCGCTATAGACATGTGCTGTGCGGTTGGTCCCAGCGGAGGTTCGAGTCCTCCCTCGGGCATGGGTGTGTGTGTGTGTGTGTGTGTGTGTGTGTGTGTGTGTGTGTGTGTGTGTGTGTGTGTTTGTCCTTAGGATAATTTACGTTGAGTAGTGTGTAAGCTTAGGGACTGATGACCTTAGCAGTTAAGTTCCATACGATTTCACACACATTTGAACATTTGAACATTTGAAGAATCGAGAGATGTGCAATGTTATTGGTACATTTCTCTTCCACATTTTGTCACAGTTAAATTTATTGCATGCCACATAAATCCCCCAGAGCAACAGAGTCATAACTGCAGAAAGAGTTTCAAGCATGGTTCAAATGGCTCTGAGCACTATGGGACTTAACTTCTGAGGACATCAGTCCCCTAGAACTTAGAACTATTTAAACCTAACTAACGTACGGACATCACACACATCCATGCCCGAGGCAGGATTCAAACCTGCGACCGTAGCGGTCGCGCGGTTCTGGACTGTAGCGCCTTGAACCGCTCGGCCACCCTGGCTGGCTGCAAGCATGTATAATGGCACAGTATCATGACAGTTTGCAGGCATGTCATAATGTTCAAAAAGCCATGAATGCCAGAATAGACACACGGTATTGATGAGAAGATAGACAGACTGATCTTCAGAAGTACATACAAAACTACTTGCCTTGTGGTCAGAGGTCAGTCTCACCCTGGACTTAAATTGCCTTGAAAACACTTCTAGACGCTACTGACGTTAAGAACCCGTTTCAGAATGCTGCCTTAGACATTGTCAGACCGTTCCCACAGGCCACAAAAAATTATTAATATATCCTATCTGTCACTGATACATGAAATTACTGTTACTTTTGCGTTATGTGCACTAAATATTTTACATAATGTGAAATGGACTTTTTACGAACGCATTTTCACTACTGCAAACGAGGTTTAATCAGTACTACACTGTTTAAGATGATAATTACAGTTTTGAGGTAGAAGAATGTTTCACTTAACCAGCTCATAAGCAGCGCTCAAGTGAAATAGATAATTGGAGATGTTAAGTAACCAAGTGTCTTTCTAGTAGCTGCTTTTAATCGAATGGTTTCTTTACAGCAATACATATTTTTCTTTTGCCGAGTTTCGTACGTAAAACACATACACCTAATTTTCACTTATCATATTTCCACTTTACTATCAAAATTTACTTTAGAATTCATAGTTCTCTTGTCCACAATAGGCAAGTAAACTTCTTAATTAAATACATGAAGAGACAAGAGATAAGTGCATTCATTTTATAACAGTTAAGAACCAAATTTGCAACGACCAGAGGGCCTCTACATCAAGTGTTTGGAGTTAACTCTAAAGACTAATTCATGCAAAGAGTAACCTACAGAGGTAATGTACTTGACATAATCGCCTAAAATCTCAAAACCACATCTATTTGAAATTACCCAAGACTCTCGTAGTATACACTAGTGGGAAGTTATAATGTATAAGACCGTATTATCTCGAAGTTGTGTTAGCCTTTTGTAAACAAAGAATAACTCACACTGCAACATTTTACTAGTAGTCAGGCCAATGCATGCATATAGTGTAGCATACATTACTGTTCGGCAGCACCTTTGCACATCAGATAATCTATATTCTTTGTATGTAAAGGATAACAACAAAAATTAGTCCTGGTCTTCGTAATTTGTGGTAGAATATGTCATACCTCATGTGGATTGATGTGGTGAAACAAGCTAGTTATGGCTACAAATTTTCCATATGCCATTATAGGAAATGTATTACGCTTTTAAAAGCTACACTAACCTCGAAGCTTCACCTAATTTACAATAGACCTCAGACATGAAATTCTGAACATCACAGATAAATCCATTGTCAAAAGACACTGCTACATGTTGAGACCATAGATCCAGCATGACAATATATAAATATAAAAATATGGGGTATCAATGGTCGGTCAGGAGAATCAACGCATAGATAAGTTGAATTATATACTACTTGTGTTGCACAAATGACTTAAATTCATTACCAAACAATGATACCTGAAAGGCACTTAAGACACAGAATGCGTCAAATGTAGTTTCCCAGCAACGGTTTGTGAAAGATAATGTTTAATTATGCCCAGTTCTAAATGAAGTTAAGAGCCAATCAATTTTCAAACAACAGTAGCAGTATCACTTTCATATGGATGAATAAGAATTACTTACGGTTCTGCAACGAAGGGCAGATGCATTGATTGTTCTAATCACACGGTGATGGGCTAACTGCTCTTGTCACTGCGACAGTTACTCTGGCCAAGTAATATAGTATTATTTCTTAATTGTAGTTGCGCCTCTACTGGATCTAACTCTATTCAAATGTGTAGGCACAATTCAAACGAGTTATTCCCACAAAACTTGGTTGTAGTTACCCTTATCACAAATGGTAAATGTCCAAATGGACATAATTCTGATACAACCCCACAGAAGTGAATAAATGTATGCATGGATCCATGGTTGTACCAGTTTTCTGTTAGACAATCCTATGTTGCTGGCAGGTGATAATGAAGATTCTGCTAGCCTCTTTTACCCTGGTTATCTGCTAAAACATGCATGTAGTCATTGGTTCTCATTCTCAGTAAGCAAGGAGGAATAGAGACAACTGCTCAATGACATGCCTTCTTACACTACTGCTAATACATGACAAACAGTCATCCTGTACTGCTTGAGAAATTCTGTAGTCACATATCATTGCAGTTATTTTCTTAACCCTTCCCTGTTATTCCTGTCCCTACTACCATGCCTCTGAATCAGTTCTGTTGGGTAATTTTATACTTAAGTGGATTTTGGATCCTGGCACAGTTCAGTTATGACTCTCGTTTACGACTAAGCATTAGGAGATGGGATGCTAATATGTATTAGTATGTTTCTATAGTATAATTTTGTCATTTTGCGTATTTCGTTGCATGGGAGAGCATTACATTCCACTTAGTTAAGGGCCAAACCAATGACGTACGATTTAACAATCAGTATCAATTAAGTGCATGAAACAAGACTTAACAAAACAATGATAGTGTTACAGTTGTCTTAATGATATTAGTTTATTGTGGATATATAATCAGTTTGTAATGTATCCTTCAATAACTTTGTAATTTTGACTTTTATAATACAAACTGCAGACATTATAGGAAAAGTAATAAATCTTATCAATATTATTCAGCTAAACCTCCTTTTGTATTGAAATACCCAGCCAGCCTTCGCTGATGCACCCCTTTGATGCAGTGTTACAGTCTTTCATGATCTGCGATGCTAGACCTTCACAACTGGTAACAACATTTGGCCCCAATGATGTCATTCCTGACCACAATACTCCATTACTCCCCACAGGCATCACCATTGCAGCAACGTAGCCACTGCCCAGCTGATGCATCTTGACAGCCCTCATGCTGTCCCTGCTGGCTCAGTATATGGTCGGCCCACCTGTCGCCTCTGCACTACCACAGCACTGTACCAGTGCATCATCTCAGTTGGTTGAATATGTTTCTACAATAACCAAAATTGGCCAATTCGACCCGTAAATTATTGTACTATTATCTGCAACTTCTTAAATACTTCTGAGTTTTCTATTCCTGTCCACTTTTTTTACTACATTTTAGAATTTCTTTGTTTCCGCAATTAGAATGTTGCATCCCTTAGCAAGAGCTACCCATCCAAAGGAGAATTTTCAAACACTAAACTATTACTTTTGTAATTTTTAAATAATTAGCCTGCTGCTCTGAAGGGGGAGTGAAGAGTGCGTGGTAGACTGACAGACTGAGTGGGAAACACTTTATGAAATATGTTTCACTGCAGAGCTGGGGCAGGTTCTGTACCAGTTAACACTGTATATGCCTTGTTCACTTTCATACCATTCTGACAGTGAGGATGCTGATGGGATGACACTTCCAAGAAGCATCACTTGTGAGGAAAAGCTTCTAGAAAACTATCCAGCAACCAATCAGACAGCTGTTAATGGTCACATAGGGCCATAGGGCACAGCTGGGATCAATTTGGCTAACTCTTGGCAACCAGCTTTCAGTCTGATCAGAGGTGCACTTCCATCCTATTCTCCAGCACTATGCCTCTCAGTCTGTTAGTGGCTTTAGGGCTAAAGTTCTGATGTAAACACCTGTCAGTTGTTTCAAAGCCCTCTCCATTGTTGTTTCTTTATACAATGTGCTTGATTTCCATGTACTTCTAGATCCTCATCCTACAACTGACTTGTACTTGAAAATTCTTGTGCAATAGTTTATTCTGTCGTGATTAGCTTAGGTTATTATTTAAATAGGTGCAGTTACACTCTTTAATTTATGGGTATGTACAGTGTGTATGTAGACTCAGTTCTTTGGGTGGTTTTCCACTCTACCACTGCTTACATCTCGTGTACCAGAGAAATGCTATATGACCCATCTTTAGCTGATGCATATAGATATTCAGTCCATATTGTGTACCTTTTTTAACATGTTATACAAATTTTACTGTTTCTTAGATATTCATAATACGTATAGTCGCCACACTTAGTAGTGTATTTTCAGATTCATCTGAATATAAGGCTACTGTGCAGAAGGGCAGTTTTTCTTTCCTTTTATTGGAAAATAATATTTAATACAAATGTATGTGGATGTTGCCCATTATGAATAATCTATACAGCAGTTGCAGATGTCCTATCATGAGAAAGATGGAAATCTAATCATATCACTATGAAGTGTCATAGGTAAAGTGTAGCAAAACAGAACAGTGCCAATCACTTAGTTATAACTATCTCCAGTTGTTATGCATATGATGTGATATACTAAAACACTTTCACCAATACCAGATAGGTAGGACATCAAAAATAAAAACATTCATTCTGAAATAAAAAATGAAGCAAAAGTACACATTTCCAAAAACCTCATATTTATTTACACAAATTAAGAAAAATATCCACAATAGAAATATCTTTGAATATAGCACAAGAAATATTTAGTACTCGCATTCTGAGCTGTCCCAAGTGATGTTGTTGTGTATACAAATACCTATTTCATTTTGTGTAGAACTTATACATTATTAAATGCTGCCATCATGTTGAATGCACATGACGCAGTAAGTAGAATACGGGTCTATAAGCAGACCAGAGATTAACAAGGAATTATTCTACCAATCAGATGGGTTGCAAACACATAAATCCAAAGACATAAGGACTTCAGCAAAGGGCAAGTTACAGTCGCATTGTAGCTGGGAACTAGCACCTCAAAAGTGATGAAGCTGGTAGGATGGATCTATGCTACTGTTGTGAACATCTGTGGAAAGTGGATGAAAGGTGATAAATCTATAACCTTATGAAAAGTTGTAATACATCTACACCATCACAAATCATGGAGATCAGAGGCTTGCTGCTCAGTAAAGCTGGACATGTGGCAATATCCAATGATGGTTAACAACGCTGGAGCAGCAATACTAGTTTTTGAACTCAAAATTCAATGTACATTCTTCAACGTGTGGCTCTGCAACATATGGTCACTGTATGTTTCCACACCCATCCACCAAAATTTTCAATTGCAACTGCAGTGGGCAAGTGATCATGGAGGCTGGAATGAAGGTCAATGCAAATGTCAACTAACAGGATGGGTGACATTTCCTGTCACATCAGGTCAGTTGTCACTTCCAGATATACTATTATCTAGGTGAATGACATGGGGTGTCACTTGGGCTACTTTGGGACATCTGGTAGTAATTTAAGGAAACGTGAAAGTTGCAGACTATGTGACCTTTATTGCAACTGCATAGATTCTTTCATTCCTGATGTGCTGTCCCATGGTGAAGGCATCTTTCAGCAGGACAACTGTCCTTGTCACATGTGCAGAAGGGTTCCACAGTGGTCTGAATAGCATGGCAACTAACACTGATGTCTCGACCACACCATTTAGATGGTCTGAACGTGTGGAATACAACCTTGCTACATATATCCAGAAACATGTAAACGACATGTCAAGTCCACATCATGTAGAACTGTCAATGTATTGTGTTCCAAAGGTGGACAAACATGCTAGTGAGCAGGTTGCTATATTTGTTGTTACGTTTACTAATGCAGGATTAGTACTAACAGAACATAAATGTACATACTATTAATGACACATACAGCAATTCTCTCGAGAAAACATAGCTGAGTAAAATAATTGCCATAATCACGTTTCTCCAGTGTTGAGTTTACTAACCTGAGTGAAGGAAGTGCTATTAATATACTTTTGCTGTCACTGTTTCTAAAATGCAGAGTTACAAGTATTACATTATGACTATGTTTGGAATAATAAGCAACAAGTCATCACGTTTCCTTGGCCTTATACTGAATATTGTATGGTACTAATGATTACTGACAAAGGTATGAATTTATCACAATTCACAATCTTCTTGTGTCAAGATTGATGGGAAAAAGTAGCAGTGTTAATGACAAAAAGACATTTGATTCATGTTTTTGGATTATTTAGTTATAGAATTTCTTGACATCTCAAGCTGCAGATATGGATTTTTATATTGTCAAATTATCTGTTACCAGTCTATAGTACACACTGCACGTTTTTTCACGATTATACCACATTTAATGATATTTCACAGGCATTACAATTTACTATCCCCATGCTACATCCATTACTTTATAGGCCTTGAGGGAACCAACCAGGAAAACCTATTTGCGTAAACTAACAACTACTTGTAGTTTCTTTCTGATGTGAAGTAATGTATGTGTATTGAGAAAATCCATTTGAGTGAAACTTTTGTCACAGATATCACATTTGTGAGGTCCCCTTCCAATGTGTTCCAATGCATGTGTCTTGAAATCACCTGATCTAGCAAATGATTTGCCACAAGTATCACATTTGTGTGACCTTTCTCTGATGTGTATGAATGTGTGTCTTGAGATCGCCTGACCTAGCAAAAGCTTTCCCACAAATCTCACATTTGTGAGGTTTCATTCCAGTGTGAATTAACATATGTCTTTTGAGATGACATGACTGGGTAAACGATTTGTTACAATTCTCACATTTGTGAGGTTTCTTTCCACTGTGAATTAACGTGTGTTTCTTGAGATCACCTAACATAGTAAAAGATTTCTCACAAATCTCACATTTGTGAGGTTTCTTTCCACTGTGAATTAATGTGTGAGTCTTGAGATGACCTGACTGGGCAAACGATTTGTCACAAACCTCACATTTGTGAGGTTTCATTCTAGTGTGAATTAATACGTGTTGCTTGAGATTGGCCAACATAGTAAAAGATTTCAGACAAATCTCACATTTGTGAGGTTTCTTTCCAGTGTGAATTAATTTGTGACTCTTGAGACTGCTTGATAAAGTAAAACATTTCCCGCACACCTCACATTTGTGAGGTTTCTTTCCGGTGTGAATTAATGTGTGAGTCTTGAGATGACCTGACTGGGCAAACGATTTGTCACAAATATCACATTTATGGGGTTTCTTTCCAGTGTGAATTAATACATGTTTCTTGAGATCGCCTGACACAGTAAATGATTTCCCACAAATCTCACATTTGTGAGGTTTCTTTCCAGTGTGAATTAATATATGTTTCTTTAGATGACCTGACTGGGCAAACGATTTGTCACAAATCTCACATTTGTGAGGTTTCTTTCCAGAATGAATTAATACATGTTTATTGAGATTGCTAAACAAAGCAAAAGATTTCCCACAAATCTCACAATTGTGAGATTTCTTTCCAGTGTGAATTAGAATATGAGTCTTGAGATGACTTGACTGGGCAAACGATTTGTCACAAATCTCACATTTGTGAGGTTTCTTTCCAGTGTGAATTAATACGTGTTTATTGAGACTACTCGACAAAGCGAAAGATTTCCCACAAATATCACATTTGTGAGGTCTTTTCCCGGTGTGTATGAAGACGTGTCTTTTGAGATCACCTGACCTAGCAAACAATTTGCCACAAATACCACATTTGTCGGTTCTTTTTGCAGTAAGCAGATTAGCCTGGGCACTGATATTAACAGCTGTTGATAAAGTTCCATAATGACTTGTTTTCTCTGCATCATTTGTCATATGTACGTTACTCATGTCATTAGAGGACTTCTTTGAAGCTTTCCAAGTTTCCTCATATGAAGATTGCTCATTATGTTCTGCAACAGAAACTTCTGGCTCACTATCCAAGAAGATAATGCTTTCATGCTCATCACTAAAGCCGTATTTTCCATGGTTGCCAACAGTCAAATTTTGATAATTCTCTCTCATTCTCAAATGTTTTTTCAAACTAACATTACTGTGAAACACCTCACCACACCACTCACAAACATACGAAGATGGTTGTGTGCCATCAATGTGCATAAACACGTGCATTATGAGTCTGTATTTTGAAGGAAAGCTCTGTTGGCAGAAATTACAGCTATATACATGTAATTCCTTTTTCCTCATACTACAGTCATATTGGGTGGCAACTGAGCATTCTTTATGAATAACCCCGTCTTCTGTATCGGTACCAAACTCGTGTGTTGACTTCTCCATGTCTATCACCAACTCATCGTGGACCAGTCTATGGTGACAATTTTCTTCACACGATACGCCACAGCTTCCACCAGTACTCTGAGTCAATCTGAAGAATGAGGAGGAGAATGTTAAATATTGATATACATACAACAAAGAAACAATATTTGAGTGTCCATAAATCCAGTACTATAAGCTGCAAGTCATAAAAGTACATACAAAATTACTTTTTCAGTAACTCTCAGTGATTTAAAATTATAATATTCCACAAGAAGGAAGGAATTGAAGAAGTAAAAGTGGTTTAAAACGAAAATAACAAGAGGGAATTCAATAATGGTTAATGCGAGTCACTGACAATTTGATCTTAAATTTTTAGATAAGAATTAAAATAATTCACTTTCACGTATTACAATATTTTAAAAATACAATGTTACACCAATTTATTAAATGTATTAAAATGTATGTTACACATTTTAATTCAAGGTTCTTGAGTTCAAGGTAATTAAGATTTGATTAAAAGAAATAATTTTTAAATGTTTCTTTTTGCAAACACTTTCACCTTTGGAAATGATAAATTAATTCACCTTGTAAACAGATGTTTCGTTTGATTCCCCATGAGTCAAGAACTAGTGCAGGCTTCATTGTTTTGATTAGGTATCTAGTATGGATGTTAATCAGGTGGTAATGACTGTTCATGAAGAAGAATCGATGTCACATCAATGAAGGGAAAAAAAATTGCATACTGATGAATGAATGTAAATGACACACCTGCAGATGGTTTTAATCCACGACTGTGTTTTTGACACTGCAACTCATATGAAGCCTTGCACAACTGGAAATACTGTCTGAAAAGTATATTTGCAGTGAGCCTTTTTCAAAAATTTTACATCTTCCTAACGTCTGGTCACCTGGCATTGCAGAACACCGTTGACTGAAGGACACACATAAATTGCCACATTATCTCCTATTAAACACTGCAGGCTGACGCTACATATTGAGTGGCACTGATAACAGCTGATGGATGAGCTACCCCCATAGTATCTGGGTCCCATTATTCCACCTGCCGTAAACCCTTTAACAGAGAACAGAACTGTCATGACTTTCAGGTCCCCAGTATGTGCATCATGTTGGACATGAAAGATTACGAAGTACTGAAGGTGTGCATTGTCCCTTGTTTTCTTTTGTTCTGACTGTTTTGCATTTTGTTGGGTATGTAGTTTTGTTTGGCGTGGTATCTGGTAAATTTCGAGTGTTTTTAAACTCTTAACTGGGATCACACGATTTTTTTAATGTAACTGGTTTCATGGTGTGTGTCAGATTCCAGAAGTTGACAACTGAATCACTAAATATTGTAACTTTTTTTAACTCAATTAGTTACAACATGTATTTTCATACATATCGAAGTGAGGTAACAGAATATACATAATGAAGAAATAAATAAAAAATATACAAGTAAGGCTTCAAACAAATACTTTTCTATTTCTCAAATTAGTAGAAATAAAACTTACAATTAGAATTTTATGCTGTGCCAGTCAACCATAAACAAACGAGAATAAGAAACATAATATCTGGAAAACTTCAACAATACATAAATTTTGATGTTAATTACTTATCAATTGTTTTAGAGACCTCCACGTAAGCATTGTGTACATACTGGGTACTTGTGTCATATCCTTAATCTTTACCGTACAACATTTTTTGTGGCAGGTACATTCATGAACTATTCATGCAGTGATGATGGAAGTGCGCATGTATTTTATCAACACACATACTACAGCTTGGACAGTGACACTGCTGATGGTTTACACCACATTTGATAAAATTTTTGGCACTATAGCTGTCACCTCTACTCTATTCCTCCTCCTCTCGATTCTCAAACCAAAGATCTGTCATTATGAACAAAAATCGTTTCTTATATTCTATCTATCTACTCCTGTACCGCTCTATCCAACAACTACTCAGGTTGGGAGATTAATGGGACTTCGCCACCTTTAGTCGGTCTTTCAGCTGAAACTGGTTGCGAAGTGCCATTGCATATGTAGGCTAGTATTACAATGGGATCGCCACTCCCAAAGACTACACCCCGTCCAGGACAGAATTAATGTACTGAAACTGTCTGCGTCCAGTGTAACCCATGGGAGACTGCGAATGTCTGAAAGTGTTTGCAAGCTGTGTAACTGAGGTGGAACATGGGGACCAGCCCAGTATTCATCTAGTGGGATGTGGAAAACTGCCTAAAACCCACATCCAAGCTAGCCAGCACACTGGCCCTTTGTTGTTAATCCACTGGGCGGATTTGATATGGGGTTGGAGCGCCTACACAAAACCAGGAAGCAAGGCAATAGTTCTCTTGGCTACCCAGGCAGGTCGTTTCTTACACCACCGTGAAAATATTACTAAGGAAAGATGCATTTGATGCCAGGGTTGGAGACTGCTGTGAATACAAGCAAGCCTACTAAAGCTTTTATCTCAGAAATATCAATATCCTGCAAAGAAGGTATGTTTTTTGAACATTTTTATATTATCAAGATTTTGTTTCATCACTGTTGACTCGCATCTAAAATACTTTGAGGGAAAAGCACACCTGATTTCTTGTGCAATGTCTCTATTTCTACTGAACACATTAACACATTAACACTAAGTCACAGGGCAGGAATCTGCAAAGCAATGTTACATTGTCTAGCACAAACACTGCTTGGGTCATGCATTTCTCCATTTGAGTTTCCCCTACCATAAAAGTAGGAATCATGATAACAGAGGACATAGTCGCATCATTATCATTTCCACCACAACCACTACTACCACAACCAGAGAGAGGGGGGAGAGAGAGGGGGAGAGAGATGGGGGAGAGAGAGGGGGGAGAGAGAGAGGGGGGAGAGAGAGAGGGGGGAGAGAGAGGGGGGAGAGAGAGGGGGGAGAGAGAGGGGGGAGAGAGAGGGGGGAGAGAGAGGGGGGAGAGAGAGGGGGGAGAGAGAGGGGGGAGAGAGAGGGGGGAGAGAGGGGGAGAGAGAGGGGGAGAGAGAGGGGGGAGAGAGAGGGGGAGAGAGAGGGGGAGAGAGAGGGGGAGAGAGAGGGGGAGAGAGAGGGGGAGAGAGAGGGGGAGAGAGGGGGGAGAGAGAGGGGGAGAGAGGGGGGAGAGAGGGGGGGAGAGAGGGGGGAGAGAGGGGGGGAGAGAGAGGGGGAGAGAGGGAGAGAGAGGGGGGAGAGAGAGGGGGGAGAGAGAGGGGGGAGAGAGAGGGGGGAGAGAGAGGGGGGAGAGAGAGAGGGGGGAGAGAGAGGGGGAGAGAGAGGGGGAGAGAGGGGGGAGAGAGAGGGGGAGAGAGAGGGGGAGAGAGAGGGGGAGAGAGAGGGGGAGAGAGAGGGGGAGAGAGAGGGGGAGAGAGAGGGGGGAGAGAGGGGGGAGAGAGGGGGGAGAGAGAGAGAGGGAGAGAGGGAGAGGGAGAGAGGGAGAGGGAGAGAGGGAGAGGGAGAGAGGGAGAGGGAGAGAGGGAGAGAGAGAGAGGGAGAGAGAGAGAGGGAGAGAGAGGGAGGGAGAGAGAGGGAGGGACAGGGGGAGAGGGGGGGAGAGAGAGAGAGAGAGAGAGAGAGAGAGAGAGAGAACTCTAGCACCTAGTGCAGAATTTGAGCCATCTGCCACATGGTTGGCTGTAGCTAAAAGCAACTTCAACAACAGCTATGGGAATTTGCTGCACCGCTTAATTCACGTATTACTTCAAATTTGATTGTATTCCTTAACACATTTATTGACATGGGGCCTCTTCTCAGCCATTTATTTCAATGATATTCCTGCAAAGCAGTGCTGCTGTTCTGATAAAACTACTGTACCACCTGTGCACAAGTTTCTTCTCAATAGGCACTTCGGTTCTTATGGAAGGCTTAAACCTTGTTAACTGGATGTATATCCAGACAAGATAAAATTCCCGGATTTAACAGTTAGAAACGCGCTGTTTAGGGTGAAAAACTGTTCACTGGGTGGAAGTACATTTTCCCATGTTAAAATACGATATCGTTTCCCTAGGAGCTGTAAACCTTACCAATCCCTTTAATGGTTTTGGGTTTATAAACCTGTTTAGAACTTTCTGGAAGTTTAGGAATCTCAACCTAGCAAAAATCAAAGCGTTTCTGAAAGATCTTTGATGCGTGGAAACATGTATACTACATATTTTTGTATGACGAAAGTATGAACACGAATTCCACCAATTACATCACGGTAGCTTCCAAAGCACCGCAATCAAGATTGTGACGTGCTTTCATCGGCCAAGCATAGCTCGTGTCACATGGTTTAAATTAGTATACAGCAGTACAACTACAAGAAAAGCAAAGTTTTCGTATATAATATTGACTTTCTAAAAGTTTTTGCTGTTTTCCGAGGGTGTGGTTAGGCAGCTTAATATTTGCAGCAGCTTAATATTTCTAACAAGCACGATTATAAATTTCACTGATGTGCACCAGACACTTAGTGGGTTACGTGGCTGAATACATGTTCTGTAGCGCACTGAATTTTCCCATAGCAAAGCCAGTTGAATGTGAAATCGATCAAGAACTCACTATGCTCTTATTTTTTAAAGTTACTGTTGATGACCATGCAGCTTTTCCCTGGAATAAATTATGACTAACTGACAACCTAAGCTGCCGACAGGTGTTGTTGATATACCTCAATGTCCAACAGTAACTGTTCTTTCGAGAACAAGTTACTGTCGTCGTATATATAGTTAAAGGCTACCCAGCCATTGACCTTCGTCTGTGCAAATGCGCACGGGTTGCCCAAACTCTTACCGGAATCGCCAAAGCGTGCGCGAGTAATGAGTGGGTGGGCAAATGTCTATAAGGTACTATACATATGTAGAATTGTGGACAGTTGGGAATGTGAGTCTCACGGGAGGCGTGCAAGGGATAAGTTCCTGCAGTCGCACTATTCATCTGTGTCCTCGGTGGCTCAGATGGATAGAGCGTCTGCCATGTACGCAGAAGATCCCGGGTTCGAGTGCTGGTCGGGGCACACATTTTCAGCTGTCCACATCGAGGTATATCAACAACACCTGTCGGCAGCTTAGGTTGTCAGTCATCATTTATTACAGTGGGTATTGCACAATTTTATTATTTGGCAGAGCCACATGATTGCCAATGGTGGCAGGCATATTGAACATGTCATAACCTAAATCCGAATATTTGTAGTGAAGTTTCCATGTTGAATGAAGTGTGTGAACGTTGTAGAATGTAACTAATTTACCATTTTTGATATAATTCAATAATTGTCACCTGTTATGTTTCCTAAGTGACAGTCTGGGCACTGCACTAAGGGCTGCATATCCATCACTGCTACCTGTGTTTTGACTGAGCAGTTCAATTATATATGTTGGTGTGGCTTTCTGCCCAAGCTGAAAGTGGGGTTATTTTCTTTGTCATAATGCATAGTAAGCTCAAGTCACTGAATGTTGATCATCCTTCCCCCACAGTATCACTCTCTCATTCTTTCATGGAAACAACTTGTGGTCAAGAGAAAATTTAAGGGTCCACTGACTGAAGCTTTCCGCTTTTGGTGAGGTTTTTTTACTGGATAGTGTACATCATCCATGTACACACACTTTAAAACTATTTACTCTAATTGTCTCATTAAATATGTTTACTTTCTGACTGATCAAAATGTTTGCAGATAATCACTTTATTGGTTAGTAGTATTAACTGCTCAGGACGTTACACACTGTTTCAATGAATTACAAATTAAAGTTTCATTCTTAAACAATGAAATGGGCTTACATCCAAATTTCCAAGTCAGCAGGTTAATGCATAATATTCAATCCTACTAATTTCTGTGCTCTGTCTTCAAAAAATATTTGCCTGTTTGGTACTCACGTAGGAACTTTCTTATACAACTGCTGTCAAATAGGACATGTTATACAGCATAGAAGTCTAGAATCTTTTAGATATTGTTCAGAAGACTGAAGCTTTCATGATCTACAGATGGGAAGTGCTATCTGCTTCAGAGCCGTCTGTGCACAACTAATAAGACCATTACAGACTGAATTTATCAAGCACTGCTCAAATGTAACATTCTCATACAGGTGTTCAGTGCATTCCAGCAATCGGTGTACAGAGTAGAGTGCTGCTTTTTAAATTCAGGCTGGAAGTAACTCAGTGCTTCTTGGATTCTGTGACACAGGTAAGCCACATGCTGACCAAACTTTCAACATGATTTTACTTACAGCTGGTAACACAAATTATAGTAACTATACATTAATGTACAGTCCTTTCCTGGTTTCATGATATTACACTATATTACATTAATACTTGACCCCAGATAATGAACATGACATTTTGTAATGTGGAACTTGTCAGTTTAACATTAGATTTCTTTACACAATGTATTTTTTTTTACAATTACTATTTCATATTTAAAAACTCGTCTACTGAGTACACAATGTCGTCATTCATAAATTATTTTGGTTTGTTTTTAGATGCTGGTTGTCTGTCAGTCTGTTAATGCTACCTGGTATTGCTTTTTCCAAGTAAAACCTTGTATTTCCTAATGAACACCTGGATCCTAGTTTCTCTACAACATTTAAAAAATGATTATTAAAAATACTTCTTACTTCTGTTTTTTGTTAAACTTTTCAATGAGTTTGAATAGTTTTAATTTTATTACCAGAGATGCTAATCAGAGGCATAATGCACAAATTTCATGACTTTTTAACAACTTTTCTTAATACAGTGCAACAGTTTTGTAATATTTGGGTCTTTCTGGATAATTACTCCTGGCTGTAAAATGAATTTCGATTTTCTGTATACAACTTATTTTTATCTCTTTAATAAATCACAGCTTTCAGATTATTTCTGATGATTATGTTGTGTTGTTTCCTTACGGAAATTATTTTCACATTAAATTTGAAATTAGCATCAGGTTCCCTGTAGATCTCATCCCATTCTGTTGCTAGCTATGCAATTGTTAAATTGAATGTACTATTTTGGAGGACTGTTCGGCATTACTTGCATAGAACTACATCATATAACTAACTGTGCATCATGATCATAAGCACCATTCTCAAAAGGAAAAGTATTTATTTGATTAAATTTGTATTCAGTCTATAAAATATATCTCCGAGTGCTGCTTTCCTGTACTACCTATGCAGCAAAATCAATAACTGATGTCAAATTGAAAGAACCAAGTAATACTTCAAGGTCGTTCTTTTTATCAGATTCTTTCAGAAAATGTACACTGAAAACCCCACAAACAATAATTAGCTTGTCTCCAACTGCCCGATGGAAAAAAAAGAAGTCATTGGAAATTTCTGAAAGGGAACTTATACACAGCTACAATTATAATGTTGCCGTTTAGTTTAAGCTCACAGGCACATGCGTCTGCACGTTTTTAATTTCCGAATTTTTCATACTGTCTTTAATTTTAACGTATGAAGTCCCCTCCACTTGCCCACTTCCCTCCCTCTTGCCATTCCCTTTCTCCTGTGCTTTTCTTCCCCATTCCCTCCCCTCCCCATGCCCTTCATTTTCCCTTCCCCTCAATGGTATCCTGCCCATCTTTTCTGCACTAAGGGACAGTCTCACAATCTTGTGTCTAATTTCTGCTGTTGAGCTGTGAAGTTCATATCGATTATGAAGATGGCAATGACACCTGACCAACTCCAAGTATTTCCATCTTGGTATAACAGCATTAAATTGAGTTACTTTTCTCTTCCAGCTCATATGGTATTTCCTCCTTCCTTGTTCTAGAACTAGGAATTTCTCCTTTATTCTGGAATTTTAACTGGCATCATCGATGACAATCAGACAGCCCTTGTTGAATAGACTCAATAAAGGTAAACACAAGGGTTCAAGTACGTCACTGTTGAGTTCTTCATGACAACCATTGGTTTTGGGGGATGTAAATAATAGCTTTTGGTAAAGCGATGTTCAGATCATCCTGCCTGCCAGACAGTAAGTGTGTTTCCTTTGCCATGGAGTACTTTCAATCAATCGTTGCTTTTTGAAGCTTGTCACATGTTTATTGCACGATTTTGTTTCAGCCACAGTTGATCAAAATAAATAATATGGAAACGATTATTTCTTTTCCTGACAACAGTATCCTATCCTCCCTTAGAGTGCATCTTTCATCTTTGCATTTGCTGTATGTATATGCCAAAGGTTTCAGAATTCTTCCTCTTGATAGGTGACCCCTGTGAAACCTATGTTACAATTTAAAATGTCACTTACATTTTGCCTTGTAGGATACTCGCCATGGTCATGAAATTTCAATATAGTACAATGAAGAAAATCTTTCTACAGATCTTCGAAATCCGTTTCCCGGACACAGGTTTCCATCGACGGCACTTGTACAAATATTCTCAGTGACGTTTATGGTCAAACACCAGATGCCCATGTTGTAGATGTCTGCAGAGCTGATAAGATTTTCTCTTTTCCCTTTGTCTTTAAGGACATGAAGAAATTCACTTACCTTGTATGTAACAATCCTTGCTGGCTCTGTGTGTTTTGGAACCAAGTCATCTTAACTCAGAAATAAAAGCTGCAATAGTAATAAATGGAAATCACTGCTCCCTTAGCAACCATATGCTTCTTTCTAGTGCACACAAGTGAATGTAGGGGAAGTGAGTGTCAATCTGCAAAGCATTGTCAACAGCAGAATGAATTAAAAATGGCTCTGAGCACTATGGGACTTAACATCTTAGGTCATCAGTCCCCTAGAACTTAGAACTACTTAAACCTATCTAACCTAAGGACATCACACACATCCATGCCTGAGGCAGGATTCGAACCTGCAACCGTAGCGGTCGCGCGGTTTCAAACTTAAAGCACCTAGAACCGCTCGGCCACACTGGCTGGCGCAGAATGAATTAAGCAAAGCATTACCATATGACCTTGTCTGTCTGGTACCCACTGCTTATTATGCTACTCAGAAGGCACCTGCGGTGGAAATGACACTGTGGCAACGGTGTGAGCTTAGAAACATGGACCAAGCCAAAATAGGCCAAAGGGTGTTCGTTGGAATTCAAAAAATTGAGGGAAGATGAAGGGTAATAAACTGGCATAACCCTCTCAACTACCACTTCTTGCTCCCTGATAAAGAAAAAAACAAACATTATGCAAGGTACCATCTTGTTTCCTTTCACAAGTTACATGTGACAAGTTTTTGCAAGCCCAGCGTATGTCTTAGCCAAGTGATAGATGACGTAGGATCATTGTGCAAGGGTTTCACAATGCAGGCTGAGGATGTGATAGTTGGTGGAACAGGAACCAGTATTGACATGCATCAGGTCTACAGTATTGAGTATGACCTCCTGAAAATAGCTTCGGCTACGAATCTTACAAATGCAGTCTTGGTTCCTGCTTTCATGGAGTTAGTTTGCCCCAACTGAACAGCTTGGTCAATAAAGGAGGGAGGGACAGAGGGGGGCACAGGGAGTGACAGCAGGGGCAGGGAGTGACAGCAGGGGTAGGGAGTGACAGCAGGGGAGGAGAGGGAGGATGGGAGAGTGGCAGAGAACATAGGAAGGGACCTTCAGCCTGAGTTGCACAGGACAGAATGGGGATATGATAGAGGGGAGAGGGGGGGGGAAGGAAAAGGATGAGAGGATCCTCCTGCCTCTTCCCTGTGCTTCTACTAGTTGTACTTGTAGCACCACCTATTCCAAGTGCTCTCTGCTTTGCATTCACAGTAGCGACATTTCACTACAGTTCAGATGCATGTCATACTTCACTGATATGTGCATAAGCATCCAGCCATGAACACCACTCCATGGCCAGTGCTCCAGCAGCTTTCATGAGGCACACTCTGTCTCATGCACCTAACGTCTCTGAGCCCATTATGTCATGTCACGTTACAACAACCAACATGTATGATGTGCTGCATATGCTGAAATTTTTTAAAATGCCTGTCCATACAATCAACATTTAAGAACTGATTTACCTATAACTCTCATGTTTTGTTACTACTGTATCAGTAGCAGGTTGTACTTTCCGTTTAAATATCAATGTGCAGCACTTGCACCTTGACAATGACTGTAGAAGACATCAACTGTATTGGAAACAAAAAAAGAGATCTCACTGCTAAGCATTCGATTTTCTATATTCAGTTAATTTACTTTATGTCCATGGCACCCTGTAATGGTGTGCTGATGATAAAGATATTGAAGCAACTTGCTGTTGTTGCTGTGATATTCTAGAAAATGGAATGGGAATACTGTTAGTAAATATGTGAAGAGCAACTGGCTCAAACAATTATCAGCCACACCACCTAAATGTCCTAATCGCACGAGCATAGAAATATTTAAGTTAATGGTGATGCCTGATATATATCTACGTGATTACTCCGCAATTCACGATAAAGGGACTGGCAGAGAGTCATCGAACGATAATTTTAACCTATTTCTCTACCATTCCACTCTCATTGCGTGCTGGGAAAACGAACACGTACATCTTTCCATGTGAGCTCTGATTTCTCGTACTTTACTATTATGATGATGATTTCTCCCTACGTAGAAAGGGACCATTTACATATCATCACACTGACGATAACATTCGTGTTTGAAATTTCACGAAAACATCTTGCCATAGCGAAGAACGCTATTGTTTTGATTACCACCACCCCAGTTCATGTATCATATCCATAGCACACTCTCCCTGATTTGGCAATAATACAAAAAGAACTGCCCTTCTTCGATGTCCCACACCACATTGCAATACTCCACAAGAGAACAGATAAGCATAGTGTATGCCATTTCTTTAGTACACCTTTTACGTTTTGTAAGTTGTCTGCCAACAAATTAATCTTTGGTTTGCTTCCTCCAGTGCATTATCTATAGGAATGTTATGATTTAATTTATTCATAAGTGTAATGCCTATGTATTTAGTTGAGTTCACAGCTTAGGTTTGTATGATTTATCATGTGAACATAATTTAGCGCATTCCTTTCCGTACTCATGTGGTTTACTTCATATTTTTCATTATTTACAGTCAATTGCTATTTTTCACATCATACAGGTATCTTATCTATCACTTCACAATTCGTTTTGATCATCTGATGACTTTACAATAAGGTAAATGACAGCATAATCTGGAAACAGTCAAAGAGAGCTGCTCAGATTGTCTCCCAAACCGTGTATGTAGATCAGAAACAACAGAGGGCCTATTACACTTCCTTGGGAAACATCAGATATTACTTCGATTCCTTTCTGTGAGTTATTACGAACTGTGACCTTTCTGGTACAAAATCACGAACCAGTTCACACAACTAGGATGATACTCCAGGGGCACACAATGTAATAGGAAGTTACTTGTGAGGAATTGAGTCAAATGCCCTTTGAAAACAAAAAAATATGGAATCAATGTAATGTGGCCTGTCAATATCAGTCACTACTTTGCGAGAATAAAGAGCTTGTTGTGTTTCACAAGAATTATGTTTTCCAATTATGTGTTGGCTATTTGTCAATAAATCATATCTTCAAGGTAATTCATAATGTTCAAACAGATTACATTTTCCAAAATCCTAATGCAAAGCGACGTTATTGGTACGGGTGTGCATTTCATCAGATTACTCCCATTTCCTTTCTTGGGTTCTGGTGTAATTTGTGCAACTTTCCTGTCTTCGGGTACCGATCTTTCTGCAGTTGAAGAGTTATATACAACTGCTAAGTATGGAGCTATTGTATCAGCATATTCTGAAAGGAACCTCAGTGGTGTACAATCTGGACCAGAGGCATTGCCTTTCTTAAGTGTTAAGCTACTCCACAACATTTAGGATACCCACTTCTAAGTTACTCATGTAGGCAGTTATTCTTGATTAGAATTCTGGAATACTTACTTTGCTTTTCCTGTGAAGGAATTTAGCAAATCCGTCTTTAGTAACTCGCCTTAGTAGCAGTGTCATCAATAACTGTACCATTGTTATCGTGCAGGGAAGGCATTAATGCACCTTGTAAACTGTATACTTTACATACAACCAGAATTTCTTTGGGTTTTCTACCAGATTTGGTGACAGACTGTCGTTCTGAACACTATTAAAAGTCTCTCCCATAGAAGCTTGCGCTAAATTTGGAGCTTCTGAAAAACTTCGCCAATCTAGTGGATTTTGTGTTCTTTTAATTTTGGCATGTGTATTTCATTGTTTCTGCACCAGTGGTCTGACCTGTTTTGTGTCAGTACCACCTCTTATTAATTTATTTGACACACATCTCTCCGTTATTTTGGTGAGTTTCGATGTTACAGTATTTACTCTTGTGAACTCTTCATGGGTCAACAACATTGTGGTCACTAATGCCTGTATCTGTTATGCTCCCTGTTTAGATGTCAAGTATGTTTTCGCAACCATTTACATTTTGAGTGAGCTTCTGAATTCATTGTTCAAAATAATTTCCAGAGAAGCCATTCAGTGCGATTTCGGACGACGTTTTATGCCTACCACTGACATTAAACATTTATTTTCGCCAATATATCAAAGGTAGACTGAAGTCCCCACCAACTATAATTGTACGAGTGGCATACCTATTTGAAATGACGCTCAAGTTTTCTTTGAACTGTTCAGCAACTGTTTCATCCAAGTCAGAACGTCTGTACAGGGGACCTACTAAATTGTTCCAGTTGGTAGGTATAAGCCCCACCCGTACTAGTTGTAATGTGTAGGCTTTCACATTCAACGTCTTCGTGAGTTAAAATTCCCGGGCTGGAAGGCCATGGTCGATCTGTGAAACTACGACATCGTGACGTTTCGTTGAAAACTGCGGGCAACAACTTCCGAAGTGAGTCGACAACTGGTTGCCAGGCCATGGAGGTCCCAACATTGCCCTTCCACGACTTGTTTCCAGTATGATAATGAGTTTCACGAACAAACCGAAGGCATGGCCACGGGTAGTCCTCCGAGTCCTGAGTCCAGCTGTTGCTAATCTTTTCACGGAATTTTTTGAACAGCAGGCGCTACAGTTTGGCACTAAAAGCCCTTTAAAGTGGTATTGGTATGTGTATGAGACTTTTGTGGTATGGAATCTCTGTGAAGAGGAATTTTATTGCTTCTTGGTGTACCTGAATAGTATTAATCCAAAGATATAATTTACTATGGAGAAAAAGAGAAATGGACAACTAAATTTTTTGGATGTATCAGTAACTAAACGGGCAGAAGGGAGTCTAGGGCAGAAAGTGTATAGAAATGAAACACACACCGACCATAACCTGCAAGAGGACTCAAACCTTCATAGAAGAGAGGTATCATTAAAACATAAGTGGACAAAGCTAACAAGATCTGTGAGCCTGTTTGTTTGCAAGATGATCTAAATCGTTTGCAAACGGCTGTTAAGAAAAGAAAAATGGATACGCTGACAATGAGATAGATCGAGCACTTCATCCCAGACGAAAAGTGTGACAACATTAAGCAAGAACAACTGTCAGCTGGAAAAGTTTTTCTACCATTTATTCGCAATATTACGGACTGTACTGGGAAAGTTCTGGACAAGTTTCAAGTTGAAACAATCTTTAGACCAACAAAGAAAATTAGTGAGTGTAAACGTAGGCTTCTGCGGCCACTGTCACAGTCAACGAACATGTTTTTAAAGACGGTGATAATGAAATAAAATTGAGTGAGACAAGCGTGTTAGCCAGGACATCTATTATTATGCACTTATGTAGAGGGAAGGTATAGAGATTCAGGAAAACCACAATAATTTCAACAGAAAAGAGGAAGGCTTAAAGATATGGCGGTCGACTTTGCACCAACGATGTGACAATCGATTACACTCAATCGAGAATAATGACGTTAGTCAGAGATAGTCTTACAGTCGGCCCCACGTGACGTATATTGATGCCTTGTATAGAAACAGGAAATCAATGGCCAGGCAGCCATCGTGACTCACCTTCGAAGATGTTACCTACAGTTGGCAACGAAACGTCAAGAAGAAGTAGTTTTACAGATCGTCCACAGTCTCTCAACCTGGAACTTTTAATTGATCACTACACGTAGTACCTCACATGAACTATCTACTTAAATTTCACTACAAGATAAACTGCTTCGAACAGCAGTGAACACTACACCACCAACTGCATTTCATTTATTCTTTGTGAACATTGTTGGGTCTCTTGAAAAATTTCAGCTAAACTTATTTCCATACATATAACGATTTGAGATTCAGTGTTTTCTGTTAGAGCTTTGAGCCCTGGTTCTTTTCTAATGCAGCTACGACAATTTACAACTACAGTACTTATTGTGGTTGTATCTACCCTCTTTCGGTGTTCTACTTTCAGCCTTTGAAGATGATGCCCTTTCTGCACTTACCTGAGACCCTCTAACCTAAAAGAAAAGCCCTGTCTCCTTTACCCATCCCCCATACTCGTGGAACTGCTGCCTTTGTGTAGGTGACACCTGACCCATTTAGCAGAACCTGTAAATCCACAAGTCAAGGAATCTGCAACCTACATAGTTGCAGAACAGTCTGGGACTCTGATTCAGACCTTCACTCCACTCTGTAGCAAGGAATGACTTTCAGTTCTGCCCATGATGCTACATATGGTGAGCTCCACCTTAATCTCGCAAGCAAGACTGGCAGTCGTTACTAGCTAGTCGCCTGAAGCCAGAGAGAACTTCTTCCAATCCAATGTGGCACATATTGTCAGCACTAACGTGAGCCACCACCTACAGCTGGCTATTCCATGCTTTCCATGCCATCCAGAAGCACCCATTTCTTATCTGTAAACACTCCCCCAAGTATGCACACAGAATGCACATTGGATTCCTTCCCCTCCTATGCAGTCGTACCTCTAAATGGTGCCATTACACACCTAACACCAGAGCTTCCAATTACCAGTAATACTACCATCTGAAAATGCCCAGTGTTGCATGCTGAGAGGCTTCCTCTGGAACAAGCACTCAAATCTGTTCATCAGACGAACTGAGCAGGCTCTCCAATCACCAACATGGAAACTCTTTCACTGCCACCCACACACTGAAATGACTTCCCACTCAATCACAAGTGAGAGGTTAATCTCAGTGTGGGCAGTACCCAAGGTGACTGCAGCAGTGGACCTATTGGTGGACAACACTGCCTGGAGCTATGAGCAAAGAATCACCTACTTCATTCACATCTCAACACTGCAACTACTGTATCTGTACATACCCGAGTTGGAATGGTAAATACACAGACATATACGAAGTATAGGAGTTGAAGGTCAGGAACACTGACAAAATTTAAAGTAAGTCACTTCTTATGAAAACATGTGTCAGCTCACAGTAGTCTGATGTGCTATTGCTGCTACTATGACAGCTACCGCTGGATTGGGCAATCTAAGTGCTGCAAGTAACACAAAACGAATGACGCAATGCAGACAGTGGTTCTATGCACTACACAGATAATAAAGCGTATAAATGTGCCTCATAAATACACAAATGTGCACAAAATACGGGATTTGAAGCTAAACAACAACAATACAATTATAACTATAATAGTAGATGTCCCGAAAATATACTTGCAGCAATTTATAAATAATTCGCTCACTTGTGACAAACATCGATGGATAAGGATGTCAAGTCATGTATCGAAAATCCCTGTTGTGAGCCAGTGCAAGTATTAATGCTCATGCTGATGAACAGAGAAAGTGAACGAATAAGCTTCTCACTAACACTATGTGCTTTCCTTGCAGGAAATGAAGTCGTTGCAGCAGAAGGCGTCTGGTGTCAACATAATGCTGTTCAATCAAACCTACTGTTTGAATGCCAGTGGGTGTAAGTATGTTAGTGTCAGTGTCATATCGAATAGGGAGTTCTAAAATGTGGCTTTACTTGAAAACCATCAATTTAATGATAAATTAATATTCTTCTTGGATCAATGATATTGACCATGCAATGTGTCAAAGCAAATTTCAACCTTGTTCCACAGAAAAGTCTGCTCTTCCCTGATGTTACCAGATGATCATACCATCTCTGTAGGGGATTCAGTTGGTACAGTTAAAATATTTAACACAGGGAGCACACACCCACAAGAGCAGATTTTTAACATTTTAATCAAATGTTGTACAGGATGAGCTAGAGTGTTGGTAAAGATGTCAGTCACATATACTCCATTTCTGTGGCACATTGTGCAGTAAACTACTGTCGACAGCTTGCCAAACTCTCCACTCATTGGAAAGTACCATAGCTCGACTCCATGATGCATTCTGTGCATTGATGGAAGTGGAAATGTATGATTCAACATTGCCAGATATGGGCACTGAATTATGATCTTATTTAACTTTGTTTATATACCCAGCTGTAAGTAAGAGGTTATAAAACCCCTCCATTTTAATGTAAATGAACAGTTACCACTATAACCAAGTGAACAAGTGTCTTACCAGAAGGGTCTTTAAATAACTGGTCCCGCAATGATGAAGGTAGAAACCAGAAGAACGAGACGAATAGATCATTACTTCCTTATATTAGACATGCTTTGGTTATGGGGGCTTCATGCTACGGAAAATAATCTAGTTTTTACACTGGTGACATATCCTGTGGGAGTCCACTTTGAGCATGTATATATTTTTTCAAAAATTCTGTTTCAGTCAAAATATCAGCTACTGCAGGAGATTTTGCATGGATTTAAGGGAGTAACATACTAGATAGCCAGCAAAAGCAGTAATATTTCATAATTTGAAAACGTAAAACCAAACAGAACATTCTTATTTGGCAACATCTCAGTGGAAAATCAAGATATCTGCTTTGCTCGCCACATGCAAGTAAATATATATATACCACTTCTTTCACCTCGTCGTCAGAGCGGAATCGCTGGGACCACAATTAACGCTGACAGGTACTGTGAGACTCAGAAAAAACTCAAACGGGCAATTCACAACCGGAGAAGAGGAATGTTGAGCAAGGGTGTACACATTGTCCATGACAACGCTCGCCCACACATCACTCGGCAAACTGTTGCTCTCCTCCAACAGTTTCAGCGGAACATAATCACCCACCCATCCTATAGTCCTGACTTGGCGCCCAGTGACTATCGCTTGTTCCCTAGGGTAGAAGAACATTTGGCCAGAAAGCGATTCAGCTCCGACAACAATGTGAAAGAAGAGGTTCATAACTTTCTTAACAGCATGGCAGCGAGCTGGTATGACATGGGCATACAAAAACTGCCACAGTGTCTACAAAAATGCATCGACAGAAATGGTGATTACGTCGAAAAATAGCTAAATGATCAAGCTGTAAACAGATGTAAACCACTGTAGAAATAAACAGGTTTATGTACTTATAAAAAAAATAGGAGACCTTACTTTTGGGATTACCCTTCTACGAGGAATGGATTATACATGGCAGGCTGATCTCTTAAATACATATGACTACGTACAATCAAATAACAGTTTCAAGTACATTCTCACAGTCACAGACACACATTCCAATTTCGCCTGGGCCTTACCTTTGAAAGTAAAGACAGGGAAGGAGGTTTGAGAGGTTTCTGAACAACTGTTGCAGACAGGACTAAATCGACTGCCCAACAACCTTGAGGCATATCATGGAAGTGAATTTTACAACAGGCATTTCAAAGCAGAATTGGAATGATGTTGGATAAATCACTGTACAACATTCTCCCATTTGGAAACTGGTATTGCGAAATGATTGAAATGGACAATCAAAAACCGGATGTGGAAGCAATTTAATCTTCAACGTATGTGCAAATGGCTGAACATACAGCCACAAATCATTGACATGTGTAATCGCTTTATTCACCACAGAATTAAGAACCAACCTATTGCTGTCACAAACTAATTACAGGAAAGCTTTGAAACCTTTATGTTCCTCATAGAGCAGGTCAGAAGATGTCGAGGGAACAGGGCATTGATGAAATGGCTTAGTTTCTCATCAAAGCTCAACAGCTGGGTGAACACTTGCAATTTGCTATGTACTACGAGAAGCAAAGCTCAAACCATGCAGCAGTGACATGAGCGCTAGGAAACGTATCAACAAAGTTGGAGGTGGTATCCTTGAGAATCTGCCATCAGAAGTTTTTCTCTCTCGACACAATTTCTGTGTAGCTGGAACAAAATTGAAATAGCACTAGCTTATGGTGAAAAGGGCTTTAATGCATTGGACAATGTATGCAAATAGCACACCATCGCCTATACTACAAATTAAGATCACCATATTGCAGACGAAATATTCACTGGTAAGATTGTGCAGGTATGTCAAGGGACGGAGGTTCACGTAGGGGAACCTTAATGGATGAGGATGGTATGATCCACTCCCCTGGAAGTACCACTTAGGAGATGTATGACACAGGGAGTGGGTACTATGTACAGCCAGGCAAGAGTACATGGGAGAACCAAGGAAGTTTCCTATCAGACATAAGCCCCAGGAATTTTCTAGTTTCAGAGAATGGAAGAACAAAAGACGCAAGATGTAAAGATGGTGTAAGAAATTCATTCCGCCGCCAAATACTCAGACAAAAGGTTTTGGCAGTGGAAAAGTGAAAGCCACTGCCCATGCTTCAAGAGAAAACACGATAAGAACGACGTTGAAGACACTGCTCAAGGAGACAAGTTAATGGAAAACTGCAACAGATTGTAAAATCCTTGATGAAAAGGGAGCTGACTAGCCTAGTGGGAGAGTCCATAATATGGTTAATGGGGATAGCAAAGACATTGGTACTCAGGACAAGCATTCAGGCATCCCGTTTTCCTTAATAAATGTGTCTGACAAAGCCAAACCACATACACCTTGAGAAAACTTTATCTTTCAAAACTTCCTCTAGTAAATGGGGCAGATGGCCTCTGAAGCCCCACATGTATAGACTACAGAGGATACCAGCCCTCCAGCAGATGTATCAGGATGATGGTTCAAAATGTGGAGAGCACATCCCCACAAGCGAGTCATCTCTGCATGCCTCAGTCCACCAGGGACCAGGACATGCTACAGTAAACTTGTAGTGCATGGTATGGAACATTCTGCAGCGGTAAAGATGTTTTGAAGATATTTTACCTGGTCATCATAGCTGTGTAAAGGTCGTGAGGAAGGAGTAAAGCCTCCAGTCGGCCTTAGAAAGCTGGCAATTTGATTTGCACTCAGGTGGGGTAGGAGTCGGCAAATTAATAGCACACAGACAGTGATCACTTGAGTACGTGTCATATGGAATGGGCCATTCAAGATGATGGGCGAGCTGGACAGTGCTGAACGAGAGGTCCAAATGATAATATACATGCACAGAATCAGAAAGGAACGTGGGTGCTCCAGTGCTAAGAGAGATGATTCAGAAGGTCAGCTAACAGGGAACCTCTTGGACAGGTTCTCTAAGAGCCCCAAAGCAAATGGTGGGCATTAAAATAGCCAAGCAGCGAAAAGGAGTGAGGGAGCTGGCCAATGAGCTGGAGTAAGTCCAACTTCGTAACAGCAAACGACAGAGGGGTGTAGATGTTACAAAGAGAAAAGGCGAAATGAGGAAGAAAAATGCAGACAACAGCTAGCAGTCAAGTGTTCAACGAGATCGATGACCAGCATAGCTCCCCCATGAGGTGGAATGCTGTCCTTGGGGTGAAAGGTTACAGAAGACCAGAAGCAAAGATGAGGTCAAAGGGGTTGTGAGGACAATTTTTTTTTTCCTTGGAAGCAGAATACAAGCGGACACAGCAATTTCAAGAGCAGCTGTAGTTCCTCCTTGTTGGATCTAATGCCACGAATATTATGTTAGAGAGGAGTCATAATGTGGATTGGGGAGGAGGGAACAAATGAAGGTTAGTCACCTTGGTTGCTGCTGAGTGCTAGCCTTCAAGAATTCACTGCTACAGAGAGCAGAGACTGGAGATTCCTGTTCCCTGAGATCTACCAACATATTGGCATTCTCCCTGGGTCAGCCTGTGAATTCCGTGGCAGAAAATCGGTAGCCAGCGGGCACCAGCAAAATGGTGGTCAGCCAGGTAACAGTATATGTGCCAACACCACTGAAGAGGGAAGGAGAAGACTGCTTTTGTTCGAGTTCTTATAACTTTCTAGTTGGCGGATGAAGACTATTTTTAGCTGTAGAAAGTCTTTGCGGGAGTATTGCTTTAGTCCTTTCAGCCTGACAGTTGTATAACAGGTGATTTCACCACAAGGGGCAAAGATTTGATGGCTTCCTGCACAGGTGCAGGACGACATGGGGATGCTACTGTGACCTGGGTGATTTCACAACTGCAATACTGAACTTGAGGTTGCAAATCTGGGTGGGCATATCCTCCGTTAAATATGGGCACAGCAAAAATGTTACTGTAAATGCCAGATGATAAAATGAACAGATTTTGACTAGCTAACAACTGCAAGTGACAGGCTGGGGTTTGATGCCCATCACTCAGATCTCCTGGATGGCTCACTCATTAATACACGTGGGACACTCATGGGATTACAATTGATACAGCAGAGAGGAGGCAAAATGCTGCCCTAGTGAGCATCTCTGCCAAGAGTAACATATTTGACCATTTTTTGACAGGATACATGTTTTATTATAATGCTGACACTTGTAGGAAACCATTTGTTTTGCAATGTATGGTTGTCCAACGTGATGACTTCATAGCCTACCTTAATCTTAGAGGCAAACACTACTTCAGCAAACGGTAAAAAAAGAGTGCATGTGGGCATTATGCCTGCATCCATGTTTTTCATTACTCAATGGGCCGCAGTGATGCCATGATTAGAGAGATAAGTGTGGATTTCTCCCTCAGTGAGGCCACTAGCATCAGAATGTAAAGAACAACATGTTAAGAGTTCAGGGTATGATGGTTCTCAACATGAACAGGATAACTGGAGGAGTGATGCTGTAAGCAGTTGTTGGGCTTGAAAATCGCAATATGTATTCAGAAGCAACATTGCATTATATAAATGAGAAAAGAATTTTACAGGGCCTGCAACGGCAATAATATCTTTCAGAATAATAATGAACGCAATAATCGTACCGAAGGACTGACCACCTCCAGTACGTGATACCACGAGGAACCAAGGTGCAGCTGAGAGGGTCTTCACATCTTTAGCCACATTCTGCTCATTCTGTTTACGTTTAGTAGACATGCACCAATATGGTGATTGAGTCATTGCAAAAAAAAAAAATCCTCCATGATTGACATCTCCGATGGCATGCTCCTTCCAACTGGAGGACCCCCCCCCCCTCAGAGGGGTAATTACCCACCCTAAATGACTATTCACACCTCAGGTCACACCTACCCAACTCCTGACAGAGGGACCAACTGGCATTTGGGAAGGTTACAGCTTAGGCAGTCACCCCTCTCTGGGCCTGGCTGGTATCAGAGGGTATGTGCAAACCCTACCTTTTCACCCAGAGCTGGGAATTACGCATTACCTTATTACCTGTAATGTGTCTAATGAATGGGCCAGCCTTCAGGAACACACCAGGACGAAGGAGAAACAAAGAGAATAAGTATTCGCCAGTTAAGTTTTCACAACCTTACTGAAACTGGCACCAGCTACTTACAATTCCTCTTGATGGTGGCCCATCAACTGTCACCACTACAAGCTTGTGTTTCATGAGCACTACTGTGGCACAGTATTGAAAGACTGTTCAACACTATATTCATTAATCTGAAAGGCTGGGAATCAACTCCATTTTTGGATACAAAGCCACTCACCCTTTCTTCTTAACTGTTCTACTGCATCAGCTTGTGCCCAGCAAGATTGGTCTGTTAAATTTAAGTGATTTTCATGTGACGTTTTGCATTAAGCACAATACAGCTGCTGACATTCTACCTGGAATCTTGCTTTCCTGTATCGATATTAGACATTCCCTTTATATATTTAGGAACAGTCACATAATGGCTGTTGCAGATAATACCATTACTCAACGTACTGCCTTGTAATGTTGTTGCTTATCAGTAGTACTTAATAATTACAGTAGTGTGTTTTATACCTGAAGCACTTTCACATTTAATAAATAACAATTTATACTTCTCAGAAAGTTCTGCAGTGAACTATGAAAACTTACCTTGCACTATCAGAACCGTATCTTGTTGAGGTTTCCACCTGAAATATTTGAAAAAATAGCCAGTGATTTGCAACTGACCAAACAGTAAATAAACAGAATTCTATTAATGCCCACCAACATGTGATTGGTCCACAACATGCTGTAAGTGAGGCTTTAAAATACCATTAAAGAGGGCATGATAAACTGTTGCAGTTAATGAAACAGAATGTTAGTAAGAATTCACTCTCCATTTTCTCACTTTGTCTTCAGTACTGTAAATAACTATACAATCCAGTAATTCGGTTGTAACCACACTTCCTACCAGACACTTCACAATGAAAAGTAACAAAAGACATCTTTCATCTGTCATGCACTTACACCTTGAGTAAAATTTCCGTTCACTTATTTTTAATATGAGTACTGCCACTCACTGACAGATGAATCCATCATCATAAGTGACACATTTGGACCTTTGTGCTCTGGGCAGTCCAGGCCAACTTTCAGATATGAGAAGTGTCTTCTAAATCCAACCTAAGTTCACACCCAAAACTACATATGGGCTTGAACCATTAAATATACAAACATTGGCAAACTCACAATACAGGGTGTTTAAAAATGAATATCAGGGTTTTAATGCTTTTTGACATTTACTACATTATACTTACATTTAAAAATGATATGTCAAATGAAAGAGAAACTCAAACAGTTTTACCAAGAAACTTAATTTTTCAATGAGTCCACCATTTGTCACATGGCACACATCAAGTCTATAGTCAAGTTCTTCCCAAACGTTGAAAAGTGTGTCTTCAGTGATTGTAGGAGCAGCTGCTTCAATCTGATTTCTTAATTGAGGGAGGTCTGCTGGTAGCAGAGGCACGTACACACGATCCTTTATGAAGCCCCAAAGGAAAAAAGTCACATGGCATCAGCTCGGGTGAACATGGAGGCCATGCAAAGCAAGCCCTCTCATTGGGCTGCATGCGGCGTATCCAGTGCTTGGGTACAGTGAAGTTCAACCAATTGCGTACTTTCCGCTATACCACTGAGGTGGCACACCATCTTGCTGGAAAATGAAGTTATCTGGCTCATTTTCTTCCAACTGAGGGAAGAGCCATTGCTGCCATTCCTGTAGTGTATCAAGGTAAGAAGTGCCAGTTGCAGTACGTTCACCATAAATTGGAGAGCCCATAAACTTTCTGCCGCGATATGGCAGAAGTGGCGCTCACATTGAACATTTATAAGGTTCTTGTTAAAACTGTTTGAGTTGCTCTTTCATTTGACATATCAATTATAACTGTAAGTTTAATGTAATAAATATTATAAAGCATTAAAACCCTGATATTCATTTATAAACACCCTGTACTTTCAGACATTGTAAATGGACAACAAGTTAAAAATACCACTTGCAGAGAACTGCAGATGCTTCACAGAGAACACAGGCAAAGGATTCACAAAACTACTACAGTGCTAGGCTCTGCATTCATAAGTGGCAAATCTGTGTTGCAATCAGTACCAAATTTTTCATTACCTCCAGAAAGACACTACCTGCAATAATTCAATATTTAGATGAGAGGTACACAATAATTAAGGCATATGCACCAATAAATCAGGATAACAAGAACAATGCAGAAAGTAAAACAGTCCTGAGAACAATGTTGAGACCATCTGATCAAGTGCCTGAGGAAAGCGTAACAATTTTATTAAATTTTTATCCTCAGACTGGTACAGAATGGAGATGAGAACATTTTCTGCCTAAACTGCTATGAAATGTATTTATTCACAACTGGAATTTTGAGTTATGCCATTTTCAAGTGACAGCTTACTGTGAACTAAGTCAAAGTTATTAAATGTCATGCCTAGTGCTTGAAGAGCGGGTATTAAGACATGCAGTATGAAATGACTTTGATAGATATTAGTATATGAAGTACTACCATTGTCTAGGCATACAGATTACAAAGACTCCCACCTTGTAAAGAATATGGAATTTGTAAACACGGTTAACACAAGGAAAGTATTACCTCAAAAGGGATTCAGACATCACACTGAGCTACCACTTGAAAATCGTACAGATGCCAAATTAATTCTGAATAAATACATTTTGTAACAGTCCAGGGAGAAAATGTTTTCATTTATAAATGTCTGTCTGACTGTGGATGTAAGAAAAAAGGAAAAATAGTAAGAAAAAGACATTTAGCTAAATTATTGGCAGATAACCCCCACCCTCACATACACTACTAAAAAGATATGAGGTCCACAATATGATTTGAGAATATCACATAGCTTAAGTGCCAATAACAAAGCACAATTCCAAAAAGATGATGAATTTCAGTCAGACATAGATACCTGATGAAACTGACCATTACCACTGAATAATAAAAGTAAGATTCCTGGCCTAGAATAACTGATAACCATATCCATAGAAGATTCAAAGAAATTCCATGGAAAGTTCAACGAGAAAAATAGTAATACAGCACAAATTCTAAAATACACGAGATATCATGGATGACTAAAGCACGACTGCTTTTATTCAAAATTGTTAAGGAATCTGAAATACAGAAGACAACATGGGTCCTCTTAAAAGAACTACACCCTCATTTGAGATAAGAACAGACTTTAGCCAAGGCAATGCACTAACTCCATTCTTCTCTCAGGCCATACTAGAAAAGTGAATATTGAACAGATGGAGCCATTTCAGAATCTAATACCAGAAGTTGAATACTACTTGGTTAGAAAATGGATAATGTAAAGATTGTCTGTTCAACTTTTGTAGATAATTTAGCAATACTGACTGTGTAGAAAAAACACAAACAGAGAGAAGGAAAAACAGTAGGAAAAGCATGACTACCCATCTCTTCTGATAAGAAGCAGTGAAGTAGTAATGAGTAACAACAGGACTGCAACATCCCAATCAAACAAGAAGTATGGGAGTATCAAGGGAAGACAAATTTAAGGATCTATGAGAAGTCATGTAGCCGAATGGTGGGGAAAATGGAACCACAAGAGGAAGACTATGAAAAATGGATTTTGTATTCAGTTGACAGAAGATGTTTATAGTAAAAATTCAGTCTCCAAAATTGCATAACCTCTGACTTGCAAGCCAGTCATTTGGCCAGAATACACATCTGCATCACAATCACTAATTTCAGATTCAACAAATGATAGAGAAAATTACGAAAAATGAAAGATATTAGGATACAGAACACCAGTACAAACATTTAAATTCAGTAACAATACACAAGTATACATAAATATGTAAGGAAAACTGCCGCCAAAATTTGGAAAAGGAGGGTAATGAGTCTTAGCACATTGAAAAGAATAACTGTGCAGAAGTACTAAATCTTTTTTATTAAAAAAAACCTCATTGGCTTACAGAAGTGCACTAAGGCCTACAAGAAACTTGTATAAATAAGAAAGAAATTGAAAACCAAACCAAATACAGAAACAGAATTGAGTTGATAAATTCTCCACAACAAAATAGTTCCAAAAAGACAAGACACAAACTGGACATCAGGTGAGTGGAAAGAAATAAGCGTACAGATGAAGATGTAGCATAAAGAAATTTAAAACCTTAGCTGGCCTGTAATGGAGCAGGACAATAACATTTTTTGTTCCACATTTGTAATACCTTCTCAGTAAAGCATATTGATGGTATATGTACTGCAAACAAATTACAGCAAGGAGGTCAAAGAGTCTCTGCAAATATGCAGATAACAGTATTTGGAGTGTTTTGTAGGGCTACAGCATTGCTCAGAAGTATTTTTCAGCTGTGTTGTGATGCTGTCAGGACTGCTTGCATGCAGTCATAAGAGCTTCATGCTGCTTTGGTTACATATCTAAAGAACAAGCAAGATCATACAACAACAATGTAAGTATATATTCCTTTAGCTCGAAAGTATGTAACTTGCCTCGATGGTATGGTGTTCATTAACTACAGTTACTCACACATTCACTCAGTGATTGTTTACTTGTAGAGAACTAGAAGTATAGCAAAACAGAACATTTGCTTGATGTGAGACAAGCTGTTTTTGATGTCTTCAAGATTGGGAGGTGGCAGTCTAGCACTGCTAGATAGTATGGCAAATCACAACCGCAAACTAGCGTACACAGTTAATGGCAAAAACAGGAAATAACAGTAACCAATAAGCCAGGGTCAGGTCATCCTGGAAGAAGAGCAAGGAGGAAGGACAGAACGATTTGTAAGGAATCAGCTGCTGCTTCAAGAGAAACATCTCATCAAATAAGGTATGATCTGAAAAGACATAATTGACTGAGCCAATGCAAGTCTACTGTAAAATGTCACCTAGTAACAGGTGATTTACATGATAAATGACACAAACCCACTCATAAATTCAAAAAATAGAGCCAGTATAGAGTTTCCAAGGAAATCCTGAACTTGCAATGCGACGGATAAGTATAAGGTTTTATGGTGTGACAAAAATTAATTTAATGTATTTAATTTCTGATGGTGTGCAGTATACAGGGTGAGTCACTGATTATTGCCACCATGAATAACTCCACAAGTATGATAGGAGATGAAAATGGGATGCTATAGTTTGTTACATATTTTCTGGTAGCAATTATGGAGATGAATCCAATTACGTGTAACAGTTACGTCTTTGAAGGTCAACAAAGGTCATAAACGTGGCATGAACGTCCATTTACAAAGGGTGTTCGAAGTGATGATCATTGGTGTGAATGTAGTGCTGCAATCCTCTTATCATGGATTGGGTGGTATTTCTTATCACATTGGCACTTATCAAACCCCATGCTATGACAATTCTCTCTCACATATTTTCAGGTGTAGTTGGAATGTCTTTATAAACAATGTGTTTTACAAATACCCACAGGAAATAATCCAGAGGCGTCAAGTCTGGCGAACCAGCCAGCCACGATAGACTATCTCCACGTCCAATTCAACGATTTGGGAATTGTCTCTGCAGCTCATTTCTAGCCATCAGTGAAAGATGTGCCGGACGCCCATTGTGTTGATACCACATTCTGTTCCTTGTTCCTAAAGGTATTTCATCCAGTAACAGACCTGATGTTTCTTGCAGGAATGTGGTGTACTTCCTACTATTAATACTACCTTCAGTGAAATAGGTCCCTGTAATTCTGTCGTCCAGGAACCCACACTATACCATCACCGACCATGGGTTTTGGTGTACAACTTTCAGCAATCAACATGGATTTTCAGTTGCCCAATAATGCATGTTATGCTAATTAATTTTGCATGGATCATGAATGTAGCCTGGTCAATAAATAAAATTAAGAAATTTGTCATCCCTCTGAATCTGAAGTTGAGCCCATCAGCAGAATCTAATGTGACACATACAATCCATACCAGTTAATTCTTGGTGGAGACTGATATGATAAGGATGATATTAATGGTGATGCAGAACACGAACAACATTACTCTGGCTCATGCCAGATTCCCTTGCGATTTGACGCAAACTAGCACAAGGATCTCTATTCACAGTGCAAAAGTACCAGCTCTCGCTGAATTTCCTTGTCATTCTCCATAAATGAGAAGCATATCGACTTGTGCTTCGAAGGAATACGTCATTCACATACACTTGATTCGACGATACTAGTGTTACTGTTACTGTTAGTGTTGAATTGCAAAACCGTCAAATGTTGTTTACATGTCAATGAGTAGTTTTGAGTGCCTAAGCCAGAGCCTGGATCTAAATCCAACTGAATGCCTCATATGCACTGAATTGATGCTACTCTAACAAGGTTCAATTTTCTGGTATCTTTCGGACCCATGGTCAAAATTCCCAATTGACCTGTTACAAAAGCTTGTGGATTCAATGCCAAATTGATGTGCAGCTGTGATCAAAGCCCATGGGTATGCAACAAATACTGATTTGTTCTTCAGATCACAAAATAGTTTTATTCTTTTATACTTATAACTACAAATTACTTTTGAGTCAAAAGAATTACTTCTCTCTTGATGTAACGTAACCTTGTTTAAACTATATATGTAGGCTTGTATTAAATAGATTACAATTTCATATTTTTCAATTACCCAATTTTTTCTATTACACACTTATGTTTATGTAATTGTAACTAATGCTTTCTATAAAACATTTTTGAGTGCTACTGTAATAGGACTGTATTTAGACCCATGGTGAGATGAAAGGAGCAGAGCACAAATAATGTTTTGTTCTGCAGATCACTATACGCAATCTGATGACCCTCTGGACAGCAGCAACAATCCTTAAGTAAGCTCATCAGATCAAATCAAAATGCATTCAGAGAAAACAACTACCATATTTTACAGACTGTAAAGTGCACCTGAATTTTCAAGCAATTTTTAAGGAAAGTACATTTGTACATTTTTTTATTAGATTGCAAAGTCAGCCAAAAATTTTTTTAGTTTATAAAACCAAAATGACCTTTAAAGTCACTGCAATTGATTACCTGAACTTTCCTCTTTCCTCAGCGTCATTATCCTCTTTATATGTAAGGGGGTCTTCACTACCATTAAGAGCATTATTTATGCCACCCTTCTTGAGAGATTTAACAATGATATTTTCTCTCACTGTAGATCATCACTGCTTTATTGACTGACACACTTGTTTGTAGATCATTTTAGGACTCCCTTTGTCATGAATTCATGTCGGGCTTAATCCATTATCCACTTGTTCCATTCCTCTTCCATTAACACTTTAAATACACTGCAGTGCCACAGAAACTGGTATAAGCATGTGTATTCAAAGACAGATACGTAAACAAGCCGAATATCACACTGCGGTCGGCAATACATATATAAGACTACAAGTGTCTGACACCGACGATGTATCAGTTACTGCTGTGACAATGGCATTTAATTAAGATTTAATCGAGTCTGAAAGTGGTGTTATAGCCAGAGCATGAGTGATGGGACACAGCATTTCTGAGGTATCAGTGAAGTCGGGATCTTCCCGTATGACCATTTCACAAGCATACAGTGATTATCAGGAATCCATTAAAATATAAAATTTCTAACATCGCTGTGGCTGGAAAAAGATACTGCATGAATGGGACCAAGGAAAAATGAAGAGAATCATTCAACATGATGGAAGGGCAATCCTTGCACAAATTGTTGCATGTTTCAATGCTGGGCCATCAAAAAGTATCAGCACGCAAACCATTCAACAATACATCATTGATATGGGCTTTAGAGCCAAAGGCCCACTCGTGCACAGTTGATGACCGCACGACACAAAGCATTACGTATCCCCTTGGCCTGCGAACACTGAGATTGGACTGTTGATTACTGGAAAAATGTTGCTTTGTCAGTTGAGTCTCATTTCAAATTGTATTGAGCAGATGGATGTGTACTGGTATGGAGACAGCCTCAAGAATCTATGGACCTTGCTTGTCGGCAGGGAACTGTTCAAGCTGGTGGAGGTTCTGTAATGGTGCGAGGCATGTGCTGGAGTGATATGGGACACCTGATCCATCTAGATATGACTGACAGGTGACACACACATAAGCATCCTGTCTGATCATATGCATCCATTCACGTTCATTGTACATTCCAGATGTACTTGCACAATTCCAGCAGGACAATGTGACACACGTCCAGAACTAGAGTGGATCCATGAACACTCTTCTGAGAAACACTTCTGCTGGCCACCAAATTCCCCCGACATTAACATTATTAAGCATATCTGGGATGTCTTGCAACATGCTCTTCAGGAAAGATCTCCACTCCCTCATACTGTTTCTGATTTATGGTCAGTCCTGCAAGATTCATGGTGTCAATTCTCCCCCAGCACAATTTCGGAAATTATCTGAGTCCATGCTATGTCGTGTTGTGGCACTTCTGCATGCTCACTGGGACCCTACATGATATTAGGCAGGTGTACCAGCTTCCTTGGCTCTTCAGTGTAGTGTATTTGTCAAGACATCAAGAAGTTGCCATTGTGAAGTAAGTCATCCTGCAATAACAGCTACCTCTGTATTTAACTGTCTCAATTTCTTTTTCACAGAATCTTACAAATGACTAGTAAAGTGATCTAGCACTACAAGAAAGTTCTTCTTCAATGAAGTGACTTTCATCTGCTTCAACACACTGTTAAACCATAATTTCATACCAGCCTCGTCCATCCAATCCTTGTCACGTATGTGAACACCACCTGGCTGTATTGCACAAGGTTTCGACACTGTTTAGCACATGAGAATGATCACTGGATTAAGTTTAATACCATCAACATAACACGATGGAACAACAGTGTAGTGCATTTTCTCATGTTCACTTGTTTTTATAGTTATCGTTTAACACCTTTCATGGCAACACTTTTGTTACTTGGCCCATCAACTCTTTGTTCACTATTTTAGTTCCACAATGGTTTTCTTTCAATGTTGTATAATGTGATGGAAAGATAATACTCTCTCTTCATACTCTTATGGCATTTTATGAAATGTTTCGGTCTTGGTTGACATGGTAAGTCCATTGTGCTTCCAAAACCTGTAGCACCAAACATTTTCACCCAGAATATCTGTTAATTTCCACTGTAGCATTAGCTTACAAGCATTTACTTGAGTCATTTTTCTAGCAATTCCAATAACATTTAGATGGTGTACTTGAATCCATTTCAATACATCATCTTCTAGTTTTAGCCATTTTGCATTCAGTCCTCTATTTGCACATTTAGCCTTCCTCAAGTTTTTCAGTTCTTCTTTACTAGCCTGCCAATAGCAAATGGTTTTTTTCTGTTGCTGGATGACTGAAACGCTGCTCAGCTGTTCTGTTTCCGTGTTGTTCTGCACATGCTATTACTTTCTATTTATAGCCTACATCATATGAATACCTTTTATTTTTTCCATTGTGAAACTAGCTACTAAAGAAAATATTCTTCTGTTACCAATAACACAAATCACTTTCAATTCAAGTTCGCTGGCACTGTAGACTGCAATGATGCATCACAGGCTAGACACTGTTCTGGGTTTGTGATCTCGAGGCACGAGGGAGACACTGTTAGCAACCTTGTGAATCCCTGTAACTTATGTTCATTGCATCAGTGCACTGCTGCGGCCAAATTAAATCCAATGTTGCTAGATAGAAATATATTATCTGCAACACTGCCTATATGGCAATTTTTATGGCAACCAGGAATTTTGACTCAAACACTGGACTTGTTATATTAAATTTGGAGGCAATTTTTTGAAGAAACAAATGAACTTTGCAATCCATAATATATGGTGTAAAGTCTTTGTGAGCACCACTGGAAATTAATTTGAACAAATAATTAAGGTAACTGAAAATTTATCATGCATTCCAACTTTCAAAACTACAAGTGAGACTAATGTGAATCTAACATAAAATGCATAGCACTGATTGACACTGAACATTTCTCATTTAAGGGGACCACACCCTGCCTATCTAACCCATGTTAATTTAGGAAAGTATTTGACCCATCTCTGAAAAAACTATTTGATGCAGGACCTTAATATTTTTACTGTATGTTACATGATACTAATAGAGTCAACTGTACTAAAATCTACTTTATCCATTCTATAGTTTTTAAGAAATACTTTTTTTAATTTATTAACAAAAAATATTAAGTTTTTTCTGCAGAAAATATTTTTTGTGCACTTCCTAATGGGGGAATATTAATGAATTTAGTACCAGAGGTGGCTCTTTATGTTATGCAGAGTATCTGAAAATTTCATTCATTTATCCATGGTAGTTTCTGATATAATGGGGCATATGTACTGAAAATTTTAGTTTGCAGGAAATTGACTTAAAAAACTTTTGAAATTTGTTTCTTACAGTTAATTAAAACTGTCCTGCTGCATATGATGGCATGGCCTCTAGCAGGTCTTACAGCTTCTTTTTCACCTTCCTGGATGTTTGTCGTGCTTTCTTGGCCTTGTTAGATGCAGACCTGTCTGCGTCGGCTATCCTCATTTTATCGCAATGTTGCAGCCCAGTTATCGTATTTTCACCAGGGATAATTCCCAGCTTTTTCAGTACCCAACACTTTCCAGTATTACCGCAACTGAATGTAATAACAGCATCATGAACCCCTAGTTTCATTGTATGCATCACTACAAATACAGTTTTAGGAAGGCGGTTCCAAATTATGCTGTTTAAACTTTCATTTGGATTCTGTGTCTGCCCATGCAGACATTTCCTTAGAAGGTCAGGATGAGCCAAGTCACTCAAAATAGGTTTCATTGCTGTAATAACAGCAGCAGGAAGAGAATGCTGGTGAGAATAAGATTCTCCAGTTGCCTGAGCCCTATTGTATTTGCACCACAAATTTTCACCTGATGGACACAATCCATGACATGGCTTATCATCAGTAGAAGACTTATGGAAGAATATGGTCCAAACATCTCTCTTCATTGCTTCCAGATTTTCTTTATTTCTCCTAATTGCCTGCCCATAGTATACGTGCAAGTTTTCTATTTCAGTTTTAGTTAACTAACCCCGTCCGGTCAACAATTTCCCATCTTATAATTTTTCCTCAGCCTTGTTCCCAAACATTTTTGAATATAGCCTACACATTCTATTTTGCTAATAATGGCATCTCCATATGAGAACACCACATTGTTGTACTCCTTACTGTCACCATCGCCCAAATATTTGGTGTACCATACTCCTCTTGTTGTACTCCATGAACTTCCATACCACCACTTGTTCCTCTAAAAACAGCCATACAGTTTTGTTCTTTATGTTCATTGACTTTACAACATTTGCAATATTTAGACATTATCCCCACATCTAACACTTTACCGGTGTCTACACTTGTGGCAATCACTACTCCATTCAGAGAAGTATGTCCTCTTTTCTGCCAACTTTCATCAAGTGCAACTGCAATATTCAAACATCCATCATTTTGTTCCACTGCTTCCCTAGCAGGCAGTTTCATGCTTTCCTCACTGACCTCACATTCAGCTTTCTCTAATATTGCAGTCAGTTTTTCAAATTTATTTGGCAGTTGATGTAAGTTCATCACTGAACAAAATTTTTTCCCTGCAGCCATGGCCTTGCCAATGGATTGTAAGGCATAAACTAACCTAGTATTGATTTAATAAGGGCCACTTGCATCTGGTTTTGAAGAACTCATAAATGAAATCATAGCTGAGTATTTAGTGCAAATTAAATCTAAAGCAATTACTAGGCCTTTTCTCCCACTGGCACTGACAAATTTTCACTCTGACTCACCACACTGTCTACATTGTACAAATTTAGAAATTACATCTGATAATATTTTTAAATTTATAATAATGTAACTGCACTCCTTGTCACAGTGAATTTATTGTAACTCTCTTGAAATGGTGAGAGCTTCTTTGATGATTCACTTGTTGAAGAATTACAATTAGAAACATCGTTGCCAGGCGACATAACCTCCTGTACAGAAAGCTTTCTAAACTTCTTTCCTCTAAAGTATTGTTTCTTGAAAATGCCTTTACGTTTTGTCATCTTCAATTAACACAACAAAACACACGTAACCAAGCACTGCAAACGTAAGTATAACAACTACTCACAATCACACTTGAACAAAACTAACCATGTGTTTGAAAGCGCATTGTTTACAAACAGGAGAAATAAAAGAATACTGACCGTTGCATTCCAAGGATAGCCAACACACTCGGGAGTAAAAAAAAATCCCTATGTACAATGTAGGGGATATAAAGATCTAAAATATATGCAGAAAAATGTGTGACAGAAAAGTGGGCATGGCACAAAAAACCCGTGGTAAGAAAATGCTCTTTAAAAAAAAATTTTCAGCAAAATCCTTTTCAGAGTACTTAAACAAAACCTTAATCTATCGAAATATGATGAAAACCGAAAATCGATTTTTTTCGACCTGAACGTCGGTGTGGTCCCCTTCACATTGAAACACAAACAGATACACATTTAATATTTTGCTCTGGTGAACTATATTCCTCCCTAGTGAAGAGACAAGCTGATAACCTGCTATCCTTTGGGACTACTTTCCTGTGAGAAAAAGCCATCAACTGTGAGGCAATATTTAAAGTCACATTCATACAACTTTTGCTCTAGTATGTTTAAGGAATTTTAGGACTTTTCCAAGGTTAATGCTATGATGGCAAGTAGAATTTTTGTCACACATTTAAACATACTCACCAATTCATTGAAGAACAAAAGGTGAATGTGACCAAAATATAAGTGAGGAACAGCAATAAACAAAGGATTAGACAAATCAAATACTCTAACTCTGCTGACTGATCTCTCAAAAAATTAGTTGCATAGCTAACTGTTAATTTGTCACTTTCCAGCTATAAAATATTATTCACAAATATTACATAGAAAAACACTAAAATTGAATTCAACAGTACTATATCAAACTGTGCATCTCAACTTCAAGAGTTAAATATAGCACTGTGTAGTTTTTCATTAAATAATTCTTATAAACACTGATTACAATAATGCTAAATTGTACTACTGGTAACCCAAAACTGCCACAAGCATAAACAATACATCAAACTGTACAGTGAAGACATAGTTCGTCTGGAACTCAACTGGATCCAGGGTGTCTACAATTTGACTAAAACTACTCAATTAATTTGACCAGAGCTAAATATACTCCACAATTCCATACACCAAAAGACAGCATATTTTACACTACACCCTTATCCTTAGGGAATGTGTGTTATGTACGTTTCTGGCAAAATTACTAGTATGCAGTGTGATCAATATATGTCCAGTTCAATTGGCTGTAATTCAAACTTGGTATGTGCTACATACACTCCTGGAAATTGAAATAAGAACACCGTGAATTCATTGTCCCAGGAAGGGGAAACTTTATTGACACATTCCTGGGGTCAGATACATCACATGATCACACTGACAGAACCACAGGCACATAGACACAGGCAACAGAGCATGCACAATGTCGGCACTAGTACAGTGTATATCCACCTTTCGCAGCAATGCAGGCTGCTATTCTCCCATGGAGACGATCGTAGAGATGCTGGATGTAGTCCTGTGGAACGGCTTGCCATGCCATTTCCACCTGGCGCCTCAGTTGGACCAGCGTTCGTGCTGGACGTGCAGACCGCGTGAGACGACGCTTCATCCAGTCCCAAACGTGCTCAATGGGGGACAGATCCGGAGATCTTGCTGGCCAGGGTAGTTGACTTACACCTTCTAGAGCACGTTGGGTGGCACGGGATACATGCGGACGTGCATTGTCCTGTTGGAACAGCAAGTTCCCTTGCCGGCCTAGGAATGGTAGAACGATGGGTTCGATGACGGTTTGGATGTACCGTGCACTATTCAGTGTCCCCTCGACGATCACCAGTGGTGTGCGGCCAGTGTAGGAGATCGCTCCCCACACCATGATGCCGGGTGTTGGCCCTGTGTGCCTCGGTCGTATGCAGTCCTGATTGTGGCGCTCACCTGCACGGCACCAAACACGCATACGACCATCATTGGCACCAAGGCAGAAGTGACTCTCATCGCTGAAGACGACACGTCTCCATTCGTCCCTCCATTCACGCCTGTCGCGACACCACTGGAGGCGGGCTGCATGATGTTGGGGCGTGAGCGGAAGACGGCCTAACGGTGTGCGGGACCGTAGCCCAGCTTCATGGAGACGGTTGCGAATGGTCCTCGCCGATACCCCAGGAGCAACAGTGTCCCTAATTTGCTGGGAAGTGGCGGTGCGGTCCCCTACGGCACTGCGTAGGATCCTACGGTCTTGGCGTGCATCCATACGTCGCTGCGGTCCGGTCCCAGGTCGACGGGCACATGCACCTTCCGCCGACCACTGGCGACAACATCGATGTACTGTTGAGACCTCACGCCCCACGTGTTGAGCAATTCGGTGGTACGTCCACCCGGCCTCCCGCATGCCCACTATACGCCCTCGCTCAACCTAAAGCACCATGTAAATGAGCAGGAAATTATGATCTCAAACTAATATGACACACTTGTTTGTGTAGAAATATTCACTTGTATTTACTTATTGTAACAGTTGCATATGATGGCAGTTTATCATGTTTTCCTGATATTTAATGTAATATTTATCTTAGAATGTTCCTAAAGTGACCAGCATGGGGAGGTGCTGCTCTCAAACCAGGCTTCACAAAATCCTCACTACAGTACCAACTAACCAAGGAGGTATGTTGAGGAAGGAGGATGGGGAAAATACAGAGACAGGACGAGACACTGGAACTACTACTCAAAACGCATTTTCCTCAATATGCTCTGGCAGATAACATATGTTGTTGTTGTTGTTGTTGTTGTTGTTGTTGTCTTCAGTCCTGAGACAGGTTTGATGCAGCTCGCCATGCTCCCCTATCCTGTGCAAATTTCTTCATCTCCCAGTACCTACTGCAACCTACATCCTTCTGAATCTGCTTAGTGTATTCATCTCTGTGTCTCCCTCTACGATTTTTACCCTCCACCCTGCCCTCCAATGCTAAATTTGTGATCCCTTGATGCCTCAGAACATGTCCTACCAACCGGTCCCTTCTTCTTGTCAAGTTGTGCCACAAACTCCTCTTCTCCCCAAGTCTATTCAATACCTCCTCATTAGTTATGTGATCTACCCATCTAATCTTCAGCATTCTTCTGTAGCACCACATTTCGAAAGCTTCTATTCACTTCCCGTCCAAACTATTTATCGTCCATGTTTCACTTCCACACATGGCTACACTCCATACAAATACTTTCAGAAACGACTTCCTAACAGTTAAATCTATACTCGATGTTAACAAATTTCTCTTCTTCAAAAACGCTTTCCTTGCCTTTGGCAGTCTACATTTTATATCTTCTCTACATCGACCATCATCAGTTATTTTGCTCCCCAATTAGCAAAATTCCTTTACTACTTTAAGTGTGTCATTTCCTAATCTAATTCCCTCAGCATCACCCGACTTAATTCGACTACATTCCATTTCCTCGTTTTGCTTTTGTTGATGTTCATCTTATATCCTCCTTTCAAGACACTGTCCATTCCATTCAACTGCTCTTCGAAGTCCTTTGCTGTCTCAGACAGAATTACAATGTCATTGGCGAACTTCAAAGTTTTTATTTCTTCTCCATGGATTTTAATACCTACTCCGAATTTTTCTTTTGTTTCCTTTACTGCTTGCTCAATATACAGATTGAATAACATTGGGGAGAGGCTACAACCCTGTCTCACTCCCTTCCCAACCACTGCTTCCCTTTCATACCCCTCCACTCTTATAACTGCCATCTGGTTTCTGTACAAATTGTAAATAGCCTTTCGCTCCCTGTATTTTACCCCTGCCACCTTTAGAATTTGAAACAGAGTATTCCAGTCAACATTGTCAAAAGCTTTCTCTAAGTCAACAAATGCTAGAAACATAGGTTTGCTTTTCCTTAATCTTTCTTCTAAGATAAGTTGTAAGGTCAGTATTGCCTCACGTGTTCCAACATTTCTACGGAATCCAAACTGATCTTCCCCGAGGTCAGCTTCTATCAGTTTTTCCATTCGTCTGTAAAGAATTCGCGTTAGTATTTTGCAGCTGTGACTTATTAAACTGATAGTTCGGTAATCTTCACATCTGCCAACACCTGCTTTCTTTGGGATTTGAATTATTATATTCTTCTTGATGTCTGAGGGTACTTCGCCTGTCTCATACATCTTGCTCACCAGATGGTAGAGTTTTGTCAGGACTGGCTCTCCCAAGGCTGTCAGTAGTTCTAATGGAATGTTGTCTACTCCCGGGGCCTTGTTTTGGCTCAGGTCTTTCAGTGCTGTGTCAAACTCTTCATGCAGTATCGTATCTCCCATTTCATCTTCATCTACATTCTCTTCCATTTCTATAATATTGTCCTCAAGTACATTGCCCTTGTATAGACCCTCTATATACTCCTTCCACCTTTCTGCTCTCCCTTCTTTGGTTAAGACTGGGTTTCCATCTGAGCTCTTGATATTCATGCAAGTGGTTCTCTTTTCTCCAAAGGTCTCTCTAATTTTCCTGTAGGCAGTGTCTATCTTACCCCTAGTGAGATAAGCTTCTACATCCTTACATTTGTCCTCTAGCCATGCCTGCTTAGCCATTTTGCACTTCAGAACATATACCAGAACAGAATGGTTCTCAGGCACTGGAAGAGAGGACTGGAAATCGGCCAAGGAGTGTCGATTTCAGTAAAATCCACTGGGCGGTTGTAACATTCTAACCAGTTACGTCACCTGGCCCAGATGGAATCTTTCCAGCTCTCTTGAAACAAGTAGGAGAGAATTTTATAAGAGTCCTGTGCGGGTTATTCAGGATTAGCCTAGCAGTGGGAGTCATTCCCAATGCCTGGACGGCAGTGAAGGTTGTCTTTATTCCAAAGACAGGGAGAATTGATCATACCAAGGCCAAGGATATGAGACCAATCAGTCTGGTTAATGTACATGTTGGGGAGAGTAGGCTAACTAGGGCTCCTCTACATTCAAACTAACACACATATCAACCAGGTAAATCATGTGAAACAGCTCTCCAATTTGTTGGAAAGGTGGAAAAAGCACTTCACTTCCAAGAAATAGCCCTCTGCATCTTCTTTGACATCGAGGGGGCTTTTAGTAACACAGCCTTTGATTCCATGTTTAGGGCAGCAGAGATGCATGACCTTGTGACCATAATGTGTAGGTGGACTAGGGCCATGCATAGTGGAAGGAGGGTAGAAGCCACGATTATGAATGAAAAGATGGTAATTAAAACCACTATAGGCTGTCCACAAGGAGTAGTTTTGTCCACTTTATTGTGGAATCTAGTGATGAACGAGCTCACTCAGGAACTAAATTCCAGACAATGCCTTTACGAAGGATATGTAGGTGACCTTTTCATAGAATACTTGGCAAATTTACTGACACATTGGGAATATGGCATAAGCTGCACTAGACATTGTGCAAGACTGGTGCATTAAACAGGACCTAAGGGGTAACCCTAAGAAGACTGCTGTGGTACAAATCACAAAGAAGCATATCCAACACTCAAATTGGAATCCAAAGCTTTTTGATGAAACTCTACCTGTGAAGGGGATAGTGAATTATCTAGAGGTAACCTTAGATGAGAAACTAGCTTGGACTCCTCACACGAAGCGCACTGCTCCAAGGTGAAAGGTACTCTAATGAGTACCAGAAGGGCTTGTGGCAAAAACTGGGGCCTAAGACCGTGAGGTATGCACTGGATATACATGACAGTGGTTACACTTAGGGCCTCATATGGGGCTGTAGTGTCGTGGAAGAAGGTTGCAGCTAAGGAGCTTGCTAAGGTGCAGAGACTGGCCTGCTACACCATAACAGGCAGAATTAGTAGCACACCAACTGCTGGGATGGAAGCCATGCTGGATATGCTTCCACTATACCTTAATGTTAAGATGGACGCAGCATCTGGTGCATACAGACTCAAAACTGGTAAAACCTGCATCTCATTGGGGTATCCAGACACACACACTAAAATAGTGAGTGAGGCAAATATAGGAATAGCTGGGGAAATGCCAGCCGACTATATAGTAACTCCCAACTGCTTCAACAAGCCTTACATTATAATTCGAAGCACAGAGCAGTGGGAAAAAACAGTTTGACACCATACGGGGGACACTGTCTGGTTCATTGATGGGTCGAAATGACACCAAGGTACTGGGACCAGGTTTTACGGGGTTCAACCAAGACTGGTGGGCATCATCTCTCTAGGAAAACTGGCCTCGGTATTCCAAGCTGAAATTATTGCAATCAGGGTGTGCGTAGAGGAGAATATTCATAGGTGCTACAAGTACCATAGCATGTACATCTAATCAGACAGCCAGGCAACCCTGAAATCATTGGCAGCTCCTGCAACAAGGTCTAACATTATTGCATAATGTCACAGGGCTATGGTGGAGCTAGGGGGAAGCAATAGGATAAAACTGATGTGGGTCCCTGTCCACTCGGGGATCGGTGGCAATGAATCAGCCAACAGATTGGCCAGGCTGAAGGCAAAGACTCCATTCACTGGACTGGAACCTGTCCTGACAATCACCAAGGCTATGATCTAACTAGAACTACGGAACTGGCTTAGAATACAGCACATAGAATACTGAACCACGGTCTGTAAGTAAAATCATGGTAAGGTAATGATGTCAAAGCCATGTTTTAAAAGAAGCTCTGTAATCCATGGCTTGAACAGGAAAGAGATTAAACTCATGATTGAACTGATGACCATCCATGGGAACTTCAAGAAACACCTACATACAATGGGTATAATGGAAGGAGACCCGAAATGTAGCATCTGTGATGACAGTGAAGAAACTGCATCACACCTAATCTTTGAATGCACGGCATTGGAGAGCAGGAAAGACAGAATTCTCAGGGCAACTAGAAGTGAAGAAATTGTGTCTAACAAAGAACTGGCAAAGGGACTCCTTGCACTATCTAAGGGCACTGGTCAGCTTCACACGATATACAGGCAGCAATACCACACAAACTGTTTTGGTGCAGGCAGTGCCAGGTTATACCACAGCTGTTTTAGCTTCCCTGCCAAAATCAAATCAAGTCAATCATACTTAGTGAATCTGTGTTTAGGTTTTTTTGTTACAAATTAAATATTATGCAGTGTGATCAAGATGGGTCCAGTTCAATTGGTTGTAATTCAAACTTGGTATATGTTACATAGTAATCTAAAGCACCATGTAAATAAGCAGGAAATTATCTCATCTGATATGACAAACTTGTCTGTATAGAAATATTTCCTTCTATTCACTTATCTTAACAGCTGCATATGATGGCAGTTTATCATATTTTCACTGATATTTAATGTAATATTTATCTTAGAATGTTTGGTAAGGTTCTAAAGTGACCAGTAGGGGAAGGCACTTATTTCAAGTTGTTTGGCTTCAACAAAAACATGTACTTTCAATCATTATTATTTTAATTTACTTTGTACGATGCATTGAAGATGACTAGCATGGTATGGTTTGTTTAGGTTTTAAATAAGCAGTGCTGCTGTGCCTCATCGTCTATGGTAATATATTGGTGTTTCTCATGTAGTCTGGGCCAGTGAACTGTTACTGTTACGTCTGCGTAGGTTCAGACAGTAATTGAATGCAAGTCTCTGGGCAACCAACCAGTTGTGACATTTCAACTCTAAAATTGTATGGGTGATAGGATTTTGAGCACAACATGACAATTTTCCCATTTTCTCATTACACTGAATTGTTGTATGTTTTTGTCACTGACAAACTTTCACTTTGTGCAAGTGATAGTTCTGTTTTGTACTGATCTTAGACAGACAGTGACACAGGGTCAAAGATGACCTTATATTAATACATAGTTGGAATTTAGATTCTAGTTCTGATTTCACATTAGCTTATGTAACTGGAAAATCTTCAAATATTCATAATTATTCACATAACTGAACTGCATTATCTTCAATCTGAAGTGTTACACCTTGCTATGTGAACCTATATAATTCAATTTAATGATTTTAAGTATGGCCATTGACAGTACACACCATTCAATTTAAATTTGCCACTGTGTTTAGATTTCCTTATTATTTAGTTTTCACCGCATTTAAAATCAGTTTATACAACTTTTTTATGTATACATTAACTATTGCAATATATGCCTAACTTCATACTTTCAGATGTTGCTTGACTGACAAAAACTAGTGGACACAGCTGGTGCTTTTAACAGGGTAGATACTCGGTGGTGGATGGCCTTGACCCACGCATGGGACTGTAGAGGTACATTCCGACATTGGCTTTGTGCACTAGCTTGAAACTCAATACATCATAGGACCAGTTTCAAAGCATTAACATTATGCATCTTGATTGAGATTCCTCAGTAAGGTGTCAGCTCACAGTGTCAGTAGCAGGACTGAAATCACCATCAGTGACCCTACTGGAGCACAAACTGAAGGTAACAGGCACAAGGCCAAAATAATCAATTTGCTCATCCAAATTTATTTCATCACGGAATATTGTAATGGAGTTCCTCCTTTCAGTACCGGCATTAACATCAAAATGACAGACTTTGAGATGATCAATTTTTGTTGGTTTTCTGTTTAACTACTTAATAGAAAAAAGGCACCTGGACCATATGAAATGACCGTACAATATCACTCATAAAATGAAAAACAAACTGCCTTCCGTCACAAGTTGCGTTTATTTACTGCATTATGCATTTCGAGCCATGGAGGCTCATCTTCAGGTGCTTTTTAGTGATTTACATCAGCTTTTTAGTTGTTTGCCTGTTGATATTACATTTTTGTGTTACAACATGGTGTATTGTAGATGTAAGTTTAACAGCGTTAATAATATGAAACTAACTTACGGTTTAACTTTGTATGATGTCTGCTTCTGTTGTACAGTTGGTATACACAATACACATCTTTGGTTTTGCAGTACATACTGGGATATATACATAGTCACACACTTTTTCGCACATTGTAGTAGCAGAATGTAAACATGTCAAAGATTCTCGTTCATACAGATGTTCTACTTCTAAATATAATCGATTTTCTTATTTCACAGTAGATAATATGATATAGTATTATAAGTACACAGGTATTATTAAAATAATTATTGGGCACCATGTTGTAGGTTGTCAGCTATTTGTACTATTATAGATTTGATTCCTCAGGAAAGAAAAATAAACTTTTAAAGGTGTAGAAAAAATTGTGGCTGTTAAACTCTGTTTGTTCATTCAACAAGTTTTCGGAATATTTTTCTTTGTGTAGCATTATTTCTAACTGTTCTAGTAGATTAAGTTTTTTACTGTTGGGTTCTGTGTGAAGTACAGTTAGATTGTTGTGGATGTCATCACGTCTGTGTTTATTAATATACATGTGGTTAGCTATTTTAGATTTTTCAAAATGGTTTAGTCGAAAGGTGTCAGTGTGTTCTTTATACCGTGTGTGGAAGGTTCTTACAATTTTTCCTATGTAAAATGCAGGGCAACTGTTACATTGTAATTTATATATTCCACTGTGTTGTGTTATTGGCTTGTTTGTGTTCACTGTGTGAGGTAAGTGGTATCCAAGTTTGCTGTTTGTGGAAAAAGATATTTTAATTTTTTTGTGATATTGCGCTTGAGTATGGAATGCCTGTGAAGATTTGTTTTGTGTCGGAGTTTTCTTTTCAGTGTTTTTGTGAGTGATGTTGGTCTGAATTTTTCTAGATAGTTTATCAATTGATTTTACAGAGTAACCATTATTTACTGCAATTGTTTTGTTAGTATCTATTTCTTGTGTTAGTGCTTTGGGTTTTAAAGGTAATGGATGTGCCCTGTTCAACACTGATCTAAATGCAGCATACTTATGTGTGTTCGGGTGGCATGAAGATTCATGTATTGTGATGTGAGTGTAAGTTGGTTTTCGGTAAATGTACAAATTATGTTCTTGTTGTTCGATCACAATTGTGAGGCCTAAGAAATTTATGGATTGATTTGTTTCATGTTCTATTGTGAACTTTATTTTATTGTGGAGTGAGTTGAATGATGTGACGAGTTCTTCAAGTTCATCTTTAGTGTCATCAAATAAGGGTAGTTTGTCATCTACATATCTCTTGTAATACACAATTTTTTGAACAATTTTATTTTCTCCTTTGAAAAACTTATTCTCTAAGTAGTTGATGAAAATGTCAGCTGGGAAACTTGAAATGCAGTTACCCATAGCACACAATGTTAATGAAATTACCCAGAAAGAAGAGAAGAAAGCAAAACAACATTCCAATCCAACTTTTGAAGAAAACGAAGTGTTGAAACAACTGAAACACAAACTCAATGAACATGATGCTCTTGTTGTGGAATCAGATAAAGGAAATTCCATGGTCATCCTTTACAAAAATGATTACATTACTGAAACTCATATTTTTTTCTCAGAAAATAACATTACTGATCTCAACCATGATCCAACCACTAAGTTTCAGAAAAAATTGAAGAAAATGCTTACCCAATGTAACTTCCTCCTGTCTGATAAACAAATAAAAAGTTGCACATTAATGAATGCCACTGCCTCCAAACTCAGAGCACAGCCAAAGATCCATAAACATTTTCATCAACCACTTAGAGAATAAGATCTTCAAAGGAGAAAATAAACTTGTTCAAAAAATTGTGTATTACAAGAGATATGTAGATGACACATTACTCTTATTTGATGGTACTAAAGATGAACTTGAAGAACTCCTCACATCATTCAACTAACTCCACAATAAAATAAAGTTCACAATAGAACATGAAACAAATCAATCCATAAATTTCTTAGACCTCACAATTGTTAAATAACAACAAGAACATAACTTGTACATCTACCAAAAACAAACCTACACTGACATCACAATACATCAATCTTCATACCACAAGAAATACATACTATCAAAACAATTGCAGTAAATAATGGTTACTCTGTAAAATTAATTGATAGACTATCTAGAAAAATTCAGACCAACATCACTCACAAAAACACTGAAAAGAAAACTACCTACACAAAACAAATCTTCACAAGCATACAATACTTAGGCACAGTATCACAAAAAATAGCCAACTTATTCAAAAAAATATATATATATTAAAATATCTTTCTCCACAAACAGCAAACTTGGATACCACTTACCTCACACAGTGAACACAAACTCGACAATAACACAACACAGTGGAATATATAAATTACAATGTAACAGTTGCCCTGCATTTTACATAAGAAAAACTGTAAGAATCTTCCACACAAGGTATAAAGAACACACCAATGCCTTTCGACTAAACCATGTATATTAATAAACACAGACTTGACAACATGCACAACAACCTAACTGTACTTCACACAGGACCAAACAGTAAAAAACTTAATCTATCAGAACAGTTAGAAATAATGCTAAACAAAGAAAAATATTCCGAAAACTTGTTGCATGAACAAACAGAGTTTAACAGCCACAATTTTTTCTACACCTTTAAAAGTTTATTTTTCTTTCCTTAGGAATCAAATCTATAATAGTACAAACAGCTGACAACCTACAACATGGTGCCCAATAATTATTTTAATACTACCTGTGTACTTATAATACTATATCATATTATCTACTGTGGAACAAGAAAATCGATTATATTTAAAAGTAGAACATCTGTATGAACGAGAATCTTTGGCACGTTTACGTTCTGCTACAACAATGTGCGAAAAAGTGTGTGACTATGTATATATCCCAGTATGTACTGCAAAACCAAAGATGTGTATTGTGTATACCAACTGCACAACAGAAGCAGACATCATACAAAGTTAAACCGTAAGTTAGTTTCACATTATTAATGCTGTTAAACTTACATCTACAATACACCATGTTGTAACACAAAAATGTAATATCAACAGGCAAACAACTAAAAAACCTGATGTAAATCACTAAAAAGCACCTGAAGATGAGCCTCCATGGCTCGAAATGCATAATGCAATAAATAAATGCAACTTACGACTGAAGGCGGTTTGTTCTTCATTTTACGAAAGTAAAACAGTCAAGGACGAAACACCAAAAAACAATGGACAAAATTAAGTAATATCACTTATATTACACTGAACTCGTTCCTCCTCTAACAGTAGCTTATCAAATGTGTCTGCAGCTATGAAAGATTGGAAGAAGGCACCAATCAATCATATTCTCAAATAGTGTCACGTTATAAATGCACATAATCATAGCAAAACTGACGCATGTCCATGAATAAAGCTGTATGGCACATTTCGGAGATTTCAGGAAATCGACAAGAACCATTATTATTAATGTAATAGCAGGTACGTATTGCTTGTGGATGCAGACTGTTGAAAATAGTTGGTTGTGCCTTTTAAAATTGCACTAAGGATAGGTTTTAGAAAATAAATAACTATTAAAAGGGAAATGCAGTGTATAGCAACTGATATACAGCACTACTGCAGATCACTTTGTATTCTACTGTAACGATAAGGTTGCCTAGAATCTGAAAGTTTTAAATAAGTAAATTATAACAAGATACAACCTAACATTTATTGCAGACTGCTTAATTCGTCTAAAAAAAAGTAACAGAAAATGAGTTTGTTATCAAGTTGAGACTCAAAGCTGGCACATTCCACTGAGTTGGCACACTGAATGTTTTTATAAAATGCCTGTATTTTGTTTCCATCTATTTTGTCACATCCAGTAGACCCTTTCTTCCTCCTTACAAGTTTCAGTACCCCATTGTAAAGCAACCAACAGACAAAAGGCAACTGAATTTGTTTTACTTCATGTTCACAACCATGTTTCACCATAAATTGTCTTTCACATGGATGAAGCATGCTTATGTCTCAAGGATCGTCACTGCATAACCTCAACCAGAGGCACACCAGATGATGTTTTGAGAACCAGCTCAACGTATCCCATGCCCTTGAGGTCTTCCATCATCTCCTTAATGGTCAATTTTGAAGGTTCTACAGAGGCCTAAGCTATGACATGCCTCCATTCTAAAGGAGCCATAGCTTTTGGCACTTTCTTTTCTCAATCATTGCGAAGTTTCTGTCACAAGGTAGGAAACCGACTAACATAAAAACTTTTTACGTCTTTCTACACATTACTTGCAGCTGACCAGATCGAAATAAAGTGCTAAATCTCTCCAGTTATTGTTGTGCCAAACAGTAAACTATTTTGGCTGAACCACAGCTTGCATCAGATCCATCCCCTAAATTTACTGTGTCAGTTAAGTACCAAAGTGATGAACCATAAAATTATATGATGGCAGCTCTCTCTGGCAGAACACCGTGGAATGTGTCAATGTATGACAAAGCAGAACCTGTTGTAGGTCCACACATGTAACATATATATTGTTGTTCCTTTGTAGCCAATTCTGTTTTGTTTTTTAGCAGTGTGTATGCTCGGTCTGCTTTTGCGTGACACAACTGACGTAAGTCCTATGTTGTGTATTAGTATCTCGTCTGAAGCTGCGATCATAAAGAATCAATACATTCTGCAGAGATTAAGATTGTGGTACATCTACATCTACATCCGTACTCCGCAAGCCACCTGACGGTGCGTGGCGGAGGGTACCCTGAGTGCCTCTATCAGTTCTACCTTCTATTCCAGTCTCGTATTGTTCGTGGAAAGAAGGATTGTCGGTATGCATCTGTGTGGGCTCTAATCTCTCTGATTTTATCCTCATGGTCTCTTCGTGAGATATACGTAGGAGGGAGCAATATACTGCTTGACAGACATGCTTTCGAAGATTTACTCCTACTATGAGAAACTCAAACTGAGTTCCTGAATTAGAGACCTGTCATCATTTGATATGGTATGTGGTCTACATAAATATTTTCCTCAACCATCTTCAGGAGTGGTCATTCCACTTTCCTGTTTATGTTGAAGAGAGTTTCCATTGCTGGGTGATACAGAATATGTCAAGCAATGTTTTTTGACACATTTCTTTTGACTGAACTTCATATTTGAAAGTAGCTTGTTTCCATGAAGTACCATCTGTCTTACTTTCCTTTTGTCTGGCTAGCACGCCAATTTACGTGGAGTTCATCAAGTAAATTGACTTTTCCTTGTGCATAAAGGCATGGTATTCTTTGTACAGGTTTAACTTAATTTACATATTTATGTCCTTGAATCCTTCTTTTGAACACACTTCTGTACTGCATACATGATCCTGAATCATGCTGTCAGTATTACTACCCAATATTCAACTGAATTATCATACTTCCCATTCTCTTTTAATAATATAGCAGTGTGTATTCTACCTTTTCACAAATGATAAAGACAGAGCTGTAGTTAATTTTATCCAATGTTACTTATTTTTACTGTAATATTGTCAGAAGATGCACACAAGGTATGTTGTTAGAGCCTTGTACTCTACAGGGCACATATGCTGTCATTCAGGACACTTGTTATTATATAGACATATGTCATTTCACAAGATCAATCAAACCAATCCACCAGTATTCCACTCACTTGCATTGGTTGCTGCTGTACAGGAACCACCTTTCCTTCTGTGATATATGTTCCAATCCACTATCATGAAGTCTTCCTCTGAAGGTACGATTCCGAACACGACTGCAGACTGCACCGACCGGCTGCAGGTGGCACCACTGGTTGCCATTGTTTGCAATGTGAGGCACGCTGAACGCGGCGGCAGCGTCGTCTGCCGCCGTATACCTGCTTTGGCGGCAGACCGCACATCCGGTCAGGAACCAGTAGTGCCGCTGCCGCCGAACTGCATAGCGACCGGAGACTGCTTTTACTGGCCGAACATACCCAAGTCAGTGAAAGTGAGTTTCTCGGACTCCGATGAAGAAAAGTTAATTAACAATGTGGCGAAATATTCTGTAATTTATGACGCAGGGCATGAAGAAGACAAAAATATTTTAGTGAAAGATAACGTCTGGAAAGCTATAGCACAAGAGTTAAATAAAACAAGTACGTATATTCAACCAATTATTTACTAACAAATAGATCCATATGTGCACTAACAATTATTATATGAAGATCATAAAAAGTCAACAGTATATATGTTTCGTCTTACATAAATCATTATTTACAATCCATTGTTATTCACAACCCATTGTTAACTGCTGCCTCTTGCCACGTCACAGAACCGTATTCATTGGAGAAAAAATCTTTTAAGTTTGTCTCTAATTTCAAAACCACTGCTGTTTAGAAATCCTCCAAAACGAGAAAAGCTATGCATGTTGTTTTGGCTGGTTGCTTCGTTAAAACTATAGCTATAAAATGGTATACCATTTTCTTCAAGATAACTGTCTCGTAGCAAATTGCGTAAACAACTTGCCGACAAAACGAGGTCGTCAGCCACTTCAAGCGCCACAGCAATAGGACTATAAAATACCCTAAATACTTGGCTTAATAGCCCAAAGGCGTTTTCTGACACTCGACGAGCACGGCATAATCTCTAATTATAGATGTGTTTGTCTCGATGTGATGCAGCAACTCTTCTGAATAAGGTTTCATCGTAAAATCACTGAGAGCAAACGCTTCGTCTCCTATCAGGAAATGTGGTAATATCACATTTGTGCCTGGCAAACATTTTGGTGGAGGTATATTAAACTCCTTTGCGGCTATTTTCTTGCCCACAGCCGATTTCTGAAATATACTGTTATCAGACTCTTTTCCGTAAGTGCCGACATCAACGCTAATGAATTTACAATTTGCGTCCACAATAGCCATCAGAACAGTTGAAAAAAGTCTTTCTAATTAAAAAACAGAGATCCACTTTTCTCTGATGCCATTATGCGAACATGTTTTCCATCTATAGCGCCTACACAATTAGGTATTGAAGCCAAAATTCTTCTTCAATACGTCTGAAATCTGATTCGGTAGAAGGTGGCATCAACATGGGCAGCAGCCTTATTCTTAATATCTTCAAAACATTTTTAACAACTCTTAATACGTAAGATGGTGATATACGATAGGCAAATGATGAAGACCGGTAACTGTCGCCTGTGACCAAGAATCTGAAACAAACGAAAACATACTGCTAATATAATTTCCATTTACAGATGATGACTGTACGAAGGAGTGGAAATTTTTGAGGTACAGTTACCCGAGGTTCAAGAAGAAAAGCAAATTAGGAACAGACATTGCTGCCTCAAAAAATTCAAAAACAAAAACATGAACAGCTATTGTTCTCTGACAGTGTTGCACAACACAGATGTGGAGGAACAAATATTACATTGACGTCATCACAGACAACAATACACGAAAGCCAAGAAGACAGTGGAGATTGAACTCAACTGGATCTTTCAGCATCACAGGAAGAAGATACGGCAGAAACACATACAATAGGAAATAGTGGTGAAACATCTGTGGTAACAAACGATGAACATTATGTGCCCGCATGAAAAGGAAAACGCAGTAAAGTTCGTAGTAATGATGATACAATATTAAAAATGTGGAAAGAAAGGGACGAAATTAGGCAACATTTATTAAAAACGTTTATGGAACACAAAGATGATGATATTGACTTATTTTTCCGTCACATCAGCACCGTTGTAAGGAGTTTACCTCCAGTTTATAAGGCAGAAGCCAAAAGAAAAATTAGTATGATCGTTTCTGATTATGAAATAATGGCTGTACAGTGCAACACACATCAGCCACGAGATAACAGCAGCCCTTCAACCTCCACAACTCTCTTACAAAGTCTTGGAACTGCAGCACAATCTAATAATGTACAACATTTTGTGGACTTACCTCAGCGTCAAATATAATTTTTCTTCTACACTTATTGCGTTTCTTAGGCACTGTGGCATTATGTCATCTTTAATAAAACTGAGCACGAAATTAAACTGTCTTTTATTTAAATGGCAGTAACTCCTGAAGATATTTACATCACCTAACAAAGGTCTTTTATCAGTGCTGTTAACTACCTTCTGCAGTTCTACTTTTATATAAAGGCATTACCAGCTTTCGTCTTTTCCTGGAATGCAACAATAAAATGTCATTGTTTTCCTCTTCCAACAACAGCGCAATAACAGTGGTGGTGTTAAGACATCTCGCCCCATGCAGTTGTTCCCGGCAACTGCATAGCTTGTCTGTCGCTGCGTTCTGCAATGCACTGACTGCAGGCAGCAGCGTTGCCATCTCTCTTCTGCAGCCGCAATCGGTCGCTGTCGCCGTGTTCGGAATCGCACCTTCAATGTCCTGCCAACTACCCCAAGTTTATTTTCCTTTTCTGTGCATTACTTGCACTTTTCAAACCACTTGCTGCAAGTGTCACCTTGCTACACTATGCAATTCTTGTAACACCTTGCAAGCAGACAAGATAGTGGTCATCTCACACTATGGTCACATCGTGTCCTCCAGCATCCTCTCCACTGGTTCCCCATCGGCTTCACTGTTGATGCAGCTTGCCTTGTGTGAGACACAACATGACAGAATCACCAATAATTCTACCCCATTTGAAAACCGATATTCCACCTTGTGAAACTGGCAAGGAATAGTGGCACTTGATTATATGTTGCTATTTCATATGATATCTCTGCACCAAGTGCTGTGTACCACTGACCTGTCCTATCACACAAAAGAGGGCCACAGGGCCTATGTGCACACCACCTCTCTGCCACTTAAATCACATATGTTTTTACTGTTCTACAGTCCTCTTATCATGGAATGGTGCAGACCACTGCTTCTGGATGTGTTACTTTTTAGAAACAGTAGTGTATTACAGGGAGCACATGAAGTCTGGGAAAACTTTCAATTATTTATTGCACAAGAACCAATCATTGTACAGATATCATACATATGTCATTTTGAAGAGAAACAACAAAACGTTTTTTTGATGTATACCACCACAGCATAGTTTGGTAATTTGCTGATAGTTGGCACTAGTTGCAGACATGGCAAGTTCAGGTGCAGAGCGAGCTTTCTGTGTGTTAGAATTTGACGAAAACAAGTGCGCTACAGCTGTTCAACAGATGTTTAGAACCAAGTACAGTAAGAAGCCACCAACAAGGAAGCCCATTTACCACTGACACAACAAATTCATTACAACTGATTGCATGTGCCTGGCAAATAGAAGTGAACATCCCAGTGTGACTGAAGTGAATGTAGAGTGCGTATGAGAGACATGCTAGGATGGATATGGCAAGAATTTGATTGCCGTATTGATGTCTGATGGGTCACATGTGGTTTGCAAATTTTTTTTTTTCGAACTTTCAGAATATCTTTTCAAAATGCAATGTTCCTGTACTTTATGTACACCCTCAAGATGAAAATGAGTATCCTAGCCAACTTCAGAATTATTATGAAATTAAGTTACCTATTTTTTATCTAAACTTTGATCATACCAATTATGTTAAGAACAGTGAACCTCCAGCTGTAAATTCAAAATAAACAGTGATAGCTATACTACTGCAATAACATGGCCTTCATTCATTTACACAACATTTTTGAATTGCAACGTAAGAATATTTAAAGTAAAGATCTCTGTCTCATGTTACAGGTCAGAAACCACACACTTTTACACAATGAACAAAACATAAAAGCAACATCAAAACAGTATTTCACAAACACTTTCCACACTCAACAGTGTAGTACTTGTTGCTCAGGCATTATGTGGCTCCAGTGGGGTGCAGTAACAGACAACTTGTGCACATGCATCTTTAAAAACTGTGCTTTCAGTTGGTCGTAGCTGCAAAATATTAGACTTATGGCCCAAATTTCAATGTAGGCTCAACTACATCACTGATGTCTTGCAGGTATCATACTTTATAGAATCAAGTAATGGAAAATCCTGGATAGAAAGTAACAATATTATGAAGAGCAAAGTTGATTGGTTGGTTGGTTTTGGGTATAAAAGGACCAAACTACAGGGTCATCAGTCCCTTTTTCCTGATGGAAGCAAGGCTCAAGGTACAAAAACACCCAACAACACACCTAAAAAGAAGACGAATCAAACAAACAAAAAATGGGGAAAACATACAACACAAGGAAAAGTAGAAGAAGGTATTAAAACCCTAGAGCACACGGTCTGGGCTGCATGAACACAGTAATGGGAGATGATGAGCCAGCCACTCTGCAACACATTAAAATGTCCACCCCCAAGAAAACAAGGCGAGATGAACACATGTAGGAAAGACAACCACGAAGACAAATAAATGCAAAAGTGCAACAGAGTTAAAATGGAGGGAAGGTGGCGACCTCAGTCTGCCACAGAGTGGCTAAATGTGGGCAATCTAGCAAGATGTGGATGAGTCATATGTGACCCACAGTGACACCGAGGTTGGTCCTCGCGACAGAGGAGGTAGCCATGTGTTAGCCACGTATGGCCAATGCGAAGCCAGCAGATAACCACAGAGTCCCTACGAGAGGCTCACAGGCAGGTCTTCCACACATTCGTAGTCTCCTTAAGGGCACGCAGTTTGTTGTGCATAGTGAGATTATGCCATTCCATCTCCCAAACCTGAAAAACCTTATGGTGCAATAAACATCGCACATCGGTTACAGGGATGCCAATCTCCGAAGTAGTTTCCATGTAGCCTGTTTGGCCAGGCTGTCGGGAAGTTCATTTCCTGGGATTCTGACGGGCCTGGGGTCCACAAAAACAACAAGAATGACTGGACCATTCCAGGGCATACATGGACTCCTGGATAGTCACCACCATAGGATGGTGAGGGTAGCACTAGTCAATAGTTTGTAGGCTTCTCAAGGGTCAGTACAGAGAAGAAACGACTCACCAGGACATGAGTGGATGCGATCAAGAGCACAAGAAATGGCTGGTAGCTCTGCAGTCAAAACACTGCAGCCGTCTGGCAAGGAGTGCTGTTCAATATACCCTCCATGAACATACGCAAAGCCAATGTGACCATCACCCATCAAGCTGTCAGTGTAAACTACTTCACGTTCCTGCTACATGTCAAGAATCGAGAGGAAGTGGCAGCAGGGAGCTGCAGGCTTAACCGAGTCTTTAGGGCCCTGTGAGAGGTCCAGGCAAAGCTTCGGCCTCCGTGTACACCATGGAGGTGTATGTGAGTGGACCTCGAGCATAGGTGGTAAAACAAAGGACTCCACTTCAGACAGAAGGGATCGGATGTGAACTGCAATCTGAAGCCCTGACCTGGGCCTCCAATGCAGGAGATGAAACTCCATGGATGGGAAAAAGAGATGGTAATTTGGATGCTCAGGAGAACTATGAATGTATACAACGTAACTGGTGAGCAGTTGTGCATGCCTAACCTTCAATGGAGGGACTCCGGCTTGGTCAGTGGACTCGTCCTGAAACCTCCCGTTGCCAGTCAAACGCCACAGTGGTGCACTGGGTCGAGTAAATGTAATGCTGAGGGCGCCGTCAAACAATAAACCAGACTCCCATAGTCAAGATGGGATTGAACAAGGGCTCTGTAGAGCTGCAGCACTGTAGAGTGATCTGCAGCCCAGCTGGTGTTGCTCAGGCAGCAGAGGGCATTGAAGTGCTGCCAGCTCTTCTGCTTCAGCTGATGAAGACGAGGAAGCCACATCAATAGAGCATCGAAATCCAGTCATAAGAATTGATATGTCTCCATTACATTAATGATGATCCACTCACTGTAAAGTTCTGGTTCCAGATGAATGGTACAACACCGACTGAAGTGTGTGATACACGACTTCGCAGCTGGAAACTGGAAGCCGTGGGCTAGAGCCCATGACTGCGCCTTGTGAATGATTCCCTGTAGGAGCCACTCAGCAACACCATTATTGGTGCAGCAGTATGAAATACAGAAGTCGTCTTCATACAACGAAGGTGAGACCAACGGCCTGACAGCTGCTGCAAGATCGTTAATGGCCACTAAAAAATAGAGATACACTCAATACAGAGCCCTGCGGGACCCCATTCTCCTGGATAAAGGAACAATGGGAGGAACCATCTTGCACATGGAAAGTACGGATCGATAGGAAATTTTGTATAGAAATCGGGGGCTGGCCCCAGAGACCCCATTCATATAATGTGGCAAGCATATGATGTCACCAGGTCGTGTCCTTAGTTTTTTGCAAATCAAAAAAGACGGCAACCAGGTGTTGGCATCAAGAAAAGGCTGTTCAGATGGCAGACTCTAGGGAAACTAGATTATCAACAGTAGAGTGACCCTGGCGGAGACTGCCCTGGCATGGAGCCAGTAGGCCACATGACTCCAGGACCCAACACAACCGCCAACTTACCATATATTCTAACAGCTTACAAAGAACGTTGGTAAGGTTGATGGACCAATAGCTATCCATATCAAGTGGGTTTTTACCAGGTATGAGCACTGAAATAATGGTGCTCTCCTGCCATTGCAATGGAGAGACGCCATCACACCACATCCGGTTGAAGATGATGAGATGTGTCTTGTAGTCGAACAAGAGATGTTTGACGATCTGACTGTGGATATGATAAGGCCCAGGAGCTGTGTCAGGGCAGTGTGCAAGGATGCTGAGGAACTGTCACACTGAAAATGGAGCATTATCGGGTTCAATGCGACATTCAGTGAACTAGAGGGCTTTCCTTTCCATCCATCATCTGAGGGTGTGAAATACTGGGGGATAATTCTCTGATGCAGAGGCTCAACCATAGTGCTCAGCAAAGAGCTCGGCAATTGTGTTTGCGTCAGTAGATAACACGCCATTGATGTTAATGCCAGTAACACCTGTCGGGCTCTGGTACCCACAAACACGTCAGATCTTCGTCCAGACTTTGTAAGGTGATGTATGGCACCCAATGGTCGGCATGTACCTCTCCCAACACATCTGTTTCCGTCTTTTTATTGAAAGGGTACAGTACCGCCCGACATTGAAAATAGGTACAACATTCTTCGTTATTCCTGTCATAACATATTTTTTGTAATAATAACTCAATTTCACTTAATACACCGAAGCCGGATATCAGTGTAAGAAAGAAGGACAATTTATTTATTTAATTGATCACATGTGCACTCCCACAAAATAAATCCCTATATCCAGTTTGGTGAGATCTGCGAAATGAATGAATGTATGGTCGTCTGCTAACCGCAGATAGTGAATGTGCAATATATGATCATCTTTGAGATGGTCCTTTGGTCACTTTTGGTGGAACCACAGAGATGAAATTTACCTGAGCTTTGAGCGCCTGAAATGTGGCTGACCAATATGGTGCTCCCCCACCGCGACGGAGTTGCGAGCTGACCTGAAGAACGGCCATGTTTTCAGACTCTGGCACTGGATCTTGTGTTGGTAAGACCTGTCTTAGGTGTGCTCCGTAAAGACAAAAGAGTTGAGAGAATGGTATGCATGTGGAATACTTAAGAGTAGTTTGGAATAATAATTTCTCTATTTCAGGAACTTTTGTAGGGAGAATTAAATGTCAGGCAGGTAATATTAAGGGGATCATGGTAATATTCGGAAGTGACCAACGGTCACAATGAAGCCACGTGTAGCAATAAGTTGAAATACTTCCGAGTGCTAAAGTTAAGCTGAATTACTGGCATGTGTACTATAAGTTGGAAATATTTAAGAAATGGCGTGTGCAGGACTTGAAATTAGAGACGAGTACTTCCACGTGGTGAGTATTGTGCGAGTCTCAATCTGTGTATGAGACAAAGGATAAAGGGAAGTACTCATCCATGGTATCAGTTGAGGACTCGCGTGTGTGACGAATATGTTCTTAATATTACTGTGCATCCTATCCAGAAAGTGCACTATAGTGTTAGATAATTTCGAGACCATAAGATAGAGAATCACCAATGTAAAGCCATGCCCACTGGGCGGAGTTTCTCATGTGGAATTGTTGTAGAAAATTTAATGGTGTGTTTAGGTTATAGAATTTATCACAATAAAAAAGATAGTGAAAAGTAAAAGATTGGTGGCCTTTTCCATCGAATAGTATGTTGTCATGATATCTAGAATTTATAATGTGTGCGCCATTCATATTCAATTCGATGGCCACGTGTTGACCAAAGCCGTTGAATAAGAAAGAAAATGTGGTATTGCCAGTGCGTAGTGAACAGTCAGAGTTGTGTAAATTACTAATAGTCAGATGTGTGTTATCCGTTTCCGTTGCATAATATTCAAACAGGAGAATAATTTGTAACTTAATTGTGAGTACTAGAGCTCATGTTACTCGATAAATAAGAATGAAACCACTCGCTTGGCAGACCACTTATCTTGCAGGCCTGACTGCTTGATGCCACAACATGAGCAAGGCATATGGGTGCCTCTCATTATAAACTGGCAAACGCAGGCACGAGTCCTTCAAAAGCTATTAGTAAGCTCTATGGAAGGGTGCTGCTTATGTAGCCATAGAGCTTGCCGATACTCTTTCACGGCCTCCGCGATTTCCGGCAACCACTTTCGCCGTGGGCACCCTAAAGAACAAAGGATCGTATTTTCTGCCACAGAAATGACCATTCTAGTGACCTGCTCAACTACCACATCGATGGTACCATGTGGGGGAGTTTCAATGGTGACAGCAGAGGTGAAAGCTTCCCAGTCTGCCATGTTTAAAGACCATCTTGGTAGACGTCCGAGGGAATGGCGCTGGGGAGTGGCAGGAAGATGGGAAAGTAGTCACTACCACACAAGTCATTGTGGGCTCTCCAGTGGACAGATGGGAGAAGTGCTCGGATGCAGAGGGATATATCAATGGCCGAGTAAGTGTCACGAGCCACACTGAAATGTGTGTGGGGGGGGGGGCAGTATTTAAGAATCAGAGGTCGAACTGAGACAGTAAAGCTTCGACATCTCTACCTCAGCCAGCAGGCACAGTGCCACACCACAAGGGGTTACGGACATTAAAATCTCCCAGAAGTAGGAAAGGCTTAGGGAATAGTTGAATCAGTACCGCCAATGCGTTCAGGGGTACTGCACCATGTGGCGTAAGATATATGTTGCAGGCAGTTATTTCCTGTGTCGTCCTTATCCTGAAAGCCACAGCTTCAAGAATGGTTTGAAGGGACACAGGTTCACTGCATACTGGGTGCAGAACATAGACACAAACTCCACGCATGACACTCATAGTCACTACGATTCTTGTAATATCCCCTATAGCCATGAAGGGCTTGGGTCCACATTGCCGGGAACCAGGTTTCCTGTAGGGAAATGCTGAAAGCAGGTGTAAAGCTGAACAGCTGCCATAGCTCAGCCAGGTGGCAGAAAAAAACGCAGCTGTTCCACTGGAGGAGGACATTATTGTGAGGCTGGGAAGGCATGAAGCATGCAAGGAGGTAGGTTACACCTCAGGGTCACCTGTTGCCACCAATTGAGAATTTATATCCATTCCTATTGTGGATGAGGCATCAGTGAGATCCAGGTTCTCAGGAGATGCTGAGATCTCCATCTCATCTGCAGGTGCAGAATTCGTAGGTAGTGGTGTGTTGAGGCCACTGGAGGGTTCTTTTTCTTAGCAGACTTCCTTGTTTGCCTTCTCACTTCTCTTTAGGGGCTTGTTGGGAGGACTTCTCTGAAGTAGCTTCAGGCATGGAGGAAGAACGTGAAGCTCTTTGTCCAGCAGGTTTTGCTTCTTTAGCCACTGGCGAGTGTTCACTGTGGGAGAGATGGTCCCACGGGAACTCTTCTGCACGAGACGAGCCTGAGGAGGCTGTTGCTTCTCCAGCTGGAGGGAGGGGACCGATGTCCCCTGCATTTGCAGGGTTCTTGCTACCGAAGTACGTACTTGTGATGGCGATGGTAATGTAGCTGCAGCGTACGTCGATGTCAACCAAATGGGGTGTAATTGTTCAAATTTACGTTTAGCCTCTCGGTAAATCAACTGGTCTAGGGTCTTGTACTCCATGACTTTCCATTCCTTTTGGAGTACTGTGCAGTCTGGTGAGCTGGGGGAGAGCTGCTCACTTCAGTTGATACAAGTGGGATGAGGCGCACAGGGAGTACCTGGATGCAGCGGGCATCCACAGTCTCAACATGTGGTGTTGGAAATGCAGTGGGAAGACGTGCCCAAAGTTCCAGCACTTGAAGCACCACACAGAGGGAGAGACATATGGTTTAATGTCACAGCAGTAAACCATCACCTTCACCTTCTCAGGCAATCAATTACCCTCAACGGCCAAGATGAGGGTACCGGTAGCAACCCTGTTTTTGGGTCCCCTGTAAATGTGGCACATGAAATGAACACCTCGCCATTGTAGATTGGCGCAGAGCTTGTTGTCCGACTGCATGATGAGATAGCAATGGAAAGTAATCCCCGGGACCATGTTGAGGCTTTTATGGGGAGTGAGGGAAACAGGAACATCACCCAGCCAATCACAAGCGAGTAACGTCCGGGATTGGGCTGGGGATGTTGACTGAATCGAGACTGCACCATTTCTCATCTTGGACAGCACTGTGACTTCCCCAAACTTATCCTAAAGATGTTCAATAGAAAATTGAGGCTTCATAGGTAGAAAGGAGCCCCTGTCCATTCTGCTACAGACTAAATACTGACGTGAATATGGCGCTCTTCTTTCTGTTGCCCTATGTTCCTCCCTTGGTGTAGCAAGGGAGGGAAAAGATTTAGGATAATATCTGTCAGCATTGTACTCGATCTTGCCCTTCTTAGAGACTGCTGGCACTATACAGTCACCAGCAAGAGATAACGGTCCACTTCATTGCAGGTCATCTGCCCTGATGCCACCCACTCCAATCAGTCCACTTGGCATGATGGCCGTTGCCGGGAGTGCTGATGCCCCAGGAAGACAGGCATCTGCTCCTTGGCATACATGGGGAGTTTACAGCTCAGGCATCAGCAGTGCGATCCCTGTGTTGTCAGGGGACTACCACCAAATGGCTACATGAAAGGCCCACCACAACAGAATGGCTACTGTGCTGGATATTGGGAACAGAGAAATCCAATACTGTCATGGGGGTGAAAGAGTACAGGAGACAACGGAAGAAGATGACATACCCCAGAAAGTGTCCTCACCCAAATAGTTGAATTGCAGGTGGAGATACAAAGCTGTGACAAGAGGCTCAGACTGACTCTAAGGGCACTATGGGTAACTCGCACCACGTAAGGCATCCTTCCTAATATGGCCTACGCTTCTGTAGAATTTGGAAAAGTGGCAGGTCAGACCATAAAATGGGACCTGAACTTATAGGGCCAAAAATTGAGAGACTCCTTTGCGTCACCTCTTACAACAGGCAGTGATACCTCAAGCCTATTCTAACCCTAAGACCAGTAGGAGTAAGCAAAGTTGACACTCGCCATAATGCGGAGATGCTAAGTGGCAGACAGGCACAACAAACAGAGTTTCACAAACAAAACTTTTGGCCCATAAATCTTTCATCAAAAATAGATGAAACACACACACACACCTGCAGTCTCTGGCAACTGTAGCCACACTGTCAGCAGCAGCACCACTGCATGATGAAAATGGTGACTGGGGAGGGGTAATGAGGAGGGTGGGGTGTGGAGGAATAGTAGGGTATCGGTGACGTACAATGTAGTGCGAAAGAGGGAAGGGCAGCTACATGCTATCAGGCGGTTAGATGGTGTGCGTGGGAGAGGTGGGGAGGGGGGTACCGGGAAAAGAGAGAAGTAAAAAGACTGGGTGTGAAGGTGGAATGAGGGCTGTATGGTGCTGGAATAGAACAGGAGGCTGGATGGGTGAGGACAATGACTAATGAAGGTTGAGACCAGGAGGGTTACATGAATGTAGGGAAAGTTCCCAACTACACAATTCAGAAAAGCTGGTGTTAGTGGGAAGGATCCATATGGCACAGATTGTGAAGCAGTCATTGAATTGAAGGATGTCATGTTTGGCAGCATTAACAACCAGGTGGTCCCCTTTTTTCAGTGGCCATTCATGCGGACAGAAGGTTTGTTGGTTGTCATTCCCACATAGAATGCAGCACAGTGGCTGCAGTTTAGCTTGTACATCACATGACTGGTTTCACGGGTAGCCGTGCCTTTGACAGGATAGGTAATGTTTGTGATGATGGAGGGAGGATGTATGGGACAGGTCTTGCACCTAGATCTATTACAGGGGTATGAGCCATGACATAAGGGGTTGGGAGCAGGGGTTGTGTAGGGATGGATGAGTAGATTGTGGATTGTGTAGGTTTGGTGGATGCTGGAATACCACTGTGGGAGGTATGGAAAGGATTGTGGACAGAACATTTCTCTCTTCAGGGCACGACGAGAGGAAGTCAAAAGCCTGGTGGAGAATGTAATTCAGTTGCTCCAGTCCTGGGTGGTACTGAGTTACATGGAGAATGCTCCTCTGTGGCCAGACAATGGAAGACTGGAAAGATAAGGTATGAAGGATTTGTTTTTGTACAATATTGGGAGGATAATTATGATCTATGAAGCCTTCATTGTGACTGTCAGTATATTTTACAGAATACAAGACGCTAGGGGCTATAAGGCACACTTTCATTTTTAACCACTTTTTAGAAAAGTAACATTTTTACAATTTTTTATATTATATTGCAAAGTCAGGCTAAAAAAAAAATTGTGTCTAAAAGTGAACTGACCTGAAGGCACCTGAATATCAAAGCTGAACTTCTCCTTCATGACCTCTGTCTTCTTCATATAAGAGAGAGTCTTCACTGCCCACCAGAGCATTACTTATGCTGTACTTCTTGAAATATTTGACCTTAATGTCTTCTCTTACTCTAGACCACAACTTTTTTCCACTGACACATTTGTGTTATTTTAGGTCCTTTCAATGCTTTCTCATGCGCGAGTCCTTGTTGGGTTTCGTCTGTAGCATGTCAACTGAATTTGGTCAGGAAATACGCCAGAGCAGAAGTGAGTTGAAACAGAGCCAACTGCAGGTGGGTGGGAGTATTACATGCTGCACAGCAAATCACGAACAACTGGAGCAGCAAAGCTGAGTCAGCTGGGCGTGATATAGCAACAGCCAATGCTGCAGTACATTAGCGGAAGGTCAGGGGGCCTTTCCTCACCTGCCACAAGTCTTGTTTAAAATATCTGCCTGAAACCCTCAACGAACATAGTCTGGAACGTATAAACATTCAGCCATTCATGTACTAAATGATTCTTGTCTCAATATCAGACCCAGCAACACCCACAAGCCCGTGACACCCAGGTGAGTGACTTCATAGAATGCAGTATGAGGTCTGCCATTTGACCAATAGACAGGGTAGCTTGCCGTGAGACATGAGGGAGCTGGCTGCTCACTGGAGGACCTTCACAGCATTCATCAGCTGCACCACTGTCGCAGAGAGACTGCTGACAGCAGCACTGAGTGACCCCAAATTCAGCCTTGCTCCTTACACTGTCAGCAATGTCAGATGTCTACTATTTCACATGAGAGGCAAATCGAAGCCTCTGTCAAGCTGTTCCTGATGTCCTATGGCTGAGGGTTGGGAAAAAGAAAGTAATTAAACATACCTACAGTCACCCTGACATCTCATTTCACTCTCCATGTGTGACAATCCAAGGGCCGTGCAACATTGATGTCAGAACTTTGCCATCTCCTTCTTAGAGCAACGTTTGAACCTACACCCTATGTTACAGTCAATCAAAATCAAAAAAAAAAGAAAATTCTTATATTTTGGTCATGGAAAAGACATCTGACAGTCATGAATTTTATGAAGTAGATTTTATTGCAAATAGAGAACCAGTGGATTGTTCAACCCTTAGTGGTAATGGAAGGCATGATTAATTAGTGACTGTTAGGGACCCTCGAGATCAAGCTGTGCATACCTAAGTGTAATGTATGAAATCACTTCTAGGAAAATGTTACACATGTGATCATTTGGGACATACAGCTAGGAAGTGCTGGGAGTCAATAGGGCTCATAATTATGTGTAAGAATTAAGTTAATGTATTTTGTCTTCTTGTCTTGTGAATACTAGTTCTCAAAGTGAGTGTTGTCAATAGAAACAGAGACACAAGGTGTGCCATAACCAGAAGCAGTATGCATATTGTTAGAAAAGGTAGCACAATTACCAGCAGTTAATAAGGAACTTCGTGGGTTGACAGGATCACAATCGTTAAACAGAGTGTAAACTTGGCAGACAAAAGTTTAATTGCTATTTGTCCTGGTAAAGCAACTGACAATGAGCAGGTCTTCACCTTCAATATCTGGCTCAAATACAAGATTTGTCTAATGAAGTATCATTGACTGTTCCAAAGAGAGTAACAGGGGAAGTAAAAACGTATTTAGGGTATACAGGAGCTCTGAGGGAGTCACAACAAAATGGCTCTGAGCACTATGGGACTCAACTGCTGTGGTCATCAGTCCCCTAGAACTTAGAACTACTTAAACCTAACTAACCTAAGGACATCACACACACCCATGCCCGAGGCAGGATTCGAACCTGCGACCGTAGCAGCAGCGCGGCTCCGGACTGGAGCGCCTAGAACCGCACGGCCACCGCGGCCGGCGAGTCACAACATTCGAAGAGTTTAAAGAAGGGTTAATTCAAAGATATACCGATCAAAATAGTGCCAGACACTATAGGGAACAATTACTGGTAATAACTAAGAAAAATATAGAAACTGTGGAAGAATTTGCAGATAGGATAAGGAAAATTAATGGACATACCTGAGCATTGGGTCAGGATGCTGAAGTTGATGACATTATTTTGCAAGGAGCAGAGCAGAGGGTCTTCGATGCTTTTTTAAGAGGGCTGCATGCGGAAAAGTCAGAGTGTGTGTGGACCGGTATCCAACAGATTTGCGCGTAGCAGTGTGGTAACTACAGTGTTTGAAGAGATTAATTTGTCAACTGGAATGAAGGGCAAATGGACAGTGTCTACAGCTAATATAAAACATTTCAAGTTTGGACAAACAGGCCATGTACGGATGAATTGTCGCCAGCCTCAGGTTGATGCGAAAAATGGTTCAAATGGCTCTGAGCACTATGGGACTCAACTGCTGATGTCATAAGTCCCCTAGAACTTAGAACTACTTGAACCTAACTAACCTAAGGACAACACACACATCCGTGCCCGAGGCAGGATTCGAACCTGCGACCGTAGCGGTCGCGCGGTTCCAGACTGTAGCGCCAGAACCGCTCGGCCACCAGCGGCCGGCGTTGATGTGAACAAAGTAAGAAGATGTAACAGTTTTAAAAGTACAGGAGCAGAGAGGAATAAGGTATTAAACACTAGATGAGACCCCTCATCCACCTACGGTGATTCCAGTAAGACTAGATGCTATGAAGCTATGCTATGCTATACTATACTATGCTATGCAGAAGTGGATGCGATAAGAAGAGTAGTAGGAAAAAAAGAATTCCATGATATTATTGAACACAGGGGAGCATGTTTCAGTCACCAGTAGTGATCTGGTGAAATGTAAGCAATTGGAACCACTGCAGTACAGACTGCATGGAGTGGGAATAAAGATGTCACACCATTAAGACAGTGGACATAGGCATCCACCTGGATATGGCTTAATTTAAACAATAATTATAGACTGTGATACACACAATTGAGGGCTAAGACATGATTCTGGGATTAGATTTCTCTTATCAGCATTCTGCAATAATCAACTTCCAGCTACATAGGGTCGAATGTGGCAAAAAATGCTTCAGTTACATTAAGTCATGGCAGAGAGGTGGCAAGGAGAGTCCGTTGCTAAAGATGAACCAATTAAACAATAAACAACCATACTAAGACTTGATTCGCATGATTATGTATCGAAGGGTACTGGGAAATTACTTTGGGTCAGTGTTGAGTCTAGCTTTCTGGTAGGAATTTTGTGTGTGGTGGAACCATTAGAAGAGAATGAAGTACTAGATCAGGTGTGTTCTTCATTTAATGGACATATCATGCACATACTTGTATCTATGTTCCATTTCAGCGCAGAGTGCATATGATTAACAAACCATTTGATAATTGCTAATATGAATACCTTGGAGGAAGAAGAATGGGACATGTGGAGTGTTGGCCATGAAGAATTGCCAGATATCACTGAAACTGTATGGGGAGCAAAACTGAAGCACCTAGAGGGAAGCAACAGGGAGCAGACGAAAAAACTACTTTAGGAATTCAATGGTTTATTTTTTCCAAAAGGACCATTATCCGGTATGCATATTACACAACACTGCATACCAAAAGTAAATGAATCATCAGTCTACCACAAACCATACAGAATAGCTAGGAACTTTCACCCAATTTTGGAGTTATAAATCGATCAACAGCTGAAAAGCTCAAAAGAGGAAAGGCCACTGGACCTGATGGGATACCAGTTCGATTTTACACAGAGTATGCGAAGGAACTTGCCCCCCTTTCTTGCAGCGGTGTACCGTAGGTCTCTAGAAGAGCATAGCGTTCCAAAGGATTGGAAAAGGGCGCAGGTCACCCCATTTTCAAGAAGGGACGTCGAACAGATGTGCAGAACTATAGACCTATATCTCTAACGTTGATCAGTTGTAGAATTTTGGAACATGTATTATGTTCGAGCATAATGGCTTTTCTGGAGTCCAGAAATCTAATCTGTAGGAATCAGCTTTGGTTTCGAAAGAGACGGTCGTGTGAAACCCAGCTTGCGCTATTCGTCCACGAGACTCAAAGGGCCATAGACACGGGTTCACAGGTAGATGCCGTGTTTCTTGACATCTGCAAGGTGTTCGATACAGTTCCCCACAGTCGTTTAATGAACAAAGTAAGAGCATATGTACTATCAGACCAATTGTGTGATTGGATTGAAGAGTTCCTAGATAACAGAATGAAGGCATGTCATTCTCAATGGAGAGAAGTCTTCCGAAGTAAGAGTGATTTAAGGTGTGCCGCAGGGAAGTGTCATAGGACCGTTGCTATTCACAATATACATAAATGACCTTGTCGATGACATCGGAAGTTCACTGAGGCTTTTTGCAGATGATGCTGTGGTGTATCGAGAGGTTGTAACAATGGAAAATTGTACTGAAATGCAGGAGGATCTGCAGCGAATTGACACATGGTGCAGGGAATGGCAATTGAATCTCAATGTAGACAAGTTTAATGTGCTGTGAATGCATAGAAAGATAGATCCTTATCATTTAGCTACAAAATAGCAGGTCAGCAACTGGAAGCAGTTAATTCCATAAATTATCTGGGAGTACGCTTTAGGAGTGATTTAAAATGGATTGATCATATAAAGTTGATAGTCGGTAAAGCAGATGCCAGAGTGAGATTCATTGGAAGAATCCTAAGGAAATGCAATCCGAAAAAAAAGGAAGCAGGGAACAGTACGCTTGTTCACCCACTGCTTGAATACTGCTCAGCAGTGTGGGATCCGTACCAGATAGGGTTGACGGAAGAGATAGATAAGATCCAACGGAGAGCAGCGCACTTCGTTACAGGATCATTTAGTAATCGCGAAAGCGTTATGGAGATGATAGATAAACTCGAGTGGAAGACTTTGCAGGAGAGACGCTCAGTAGCACGGTACGGGGGCTTTTGTTATAGTTTCGGGAACATACCTTCACCGAAGAGTCAAGCAGTATATTGCTCCCTCCCACGTATATGTCGCGAAGAGACCATGAGGATAAAATCAGAGAGATTAGAGCCCACACAGAAGCATACTGACAATCCTTCTTTCCACGAACAATATGAGACTGGAATAGGAGGGAGAACCAATAGAGGTACTCAGGGTACCCTCAACCACACACCGTCAGGTGGCTTGTGGAGTATGCATGTAGATGTAGATGTAGATGTAGATGAAAGATGGAATAACTGAAAATGTAATGTTGATGGCGGGCAGGAATAGTTGTGCCAAAAATACACGTTTTGGTTTGATTACAGACACCTAAATGCGAAAACCATAATGGATCCCCACTCTCTCCTAAACATCACAGAAACTATGGATCATTTAGAGCTATGAAAATGTTTTTCAACAATGGATTTGAAGAGTGTTAATCACCAGATAGATCCTGCACCATAGGACTGACACACAACAGTAATTGCGGCACCCTGGGGACACTACCAATTCAAAAGGATGCCATGGCAACGCTTTGTGTATTTTGATAACAATCATCTATGGAAGTGATATCAAACAGCACATGCAGTGATTAAGGGAAGTATTCCTAAGGTTAAAAGCAATCAATTAACACTGAGTACAGAAAAGTGTGATTTTGCGATGGAATAGATAGCATATCTAGGACATATCATAAGATGGAATCAAGACAGACCCAAGGTTAATTTGAGTGTATGTGAATTTTCTGAACCATAATCTGTAAAAGAGTTGCAGTCATTCTGGACTTGTGAACTATTACCACCAGTTGATAAAAGGATATGTGGATATTGCCAGAAGGGTGACAATTGTTAAAAGAAGGGTACTAAATTTGTGTGGTCAGAACAGTGCCAGCATGCTTTTGAGGAGTTAAAAGAAGCTTTAACATCAAGTCAAATCATGACATTTACAGATTTTAATAGAGAATTTGTTTTATTATGTGATGCATAAAACCATGCACCAGGCTGTGTGTTATCAGAAGAGTTGTAATGTGTAGAGCATCCAGTAGTTTTCGCTCCAGGCAGCTGAATTCTACAGAATGAAATTATTTCACAATGGAGAATGAGATGTTAAACCTTATTTATGGACTCACATATTTCAAATTTTATCTGTATGGTAAAACATTTAGAGTAATAACAGATCATGTGACATTAAAATGATTGTTGGGGTTAAAGAATCCTTCCCAATAGGCTGACATGATGGCCGGCAAGACTAAGCTAATTTGATTTTGAACTTATGTATAAAACTGAGAAAAAGCACGGCAATGCAGACAGCTGAAGTAGGTAAATACAAACCCAAGTAGAAGTCTTGGATAGGGAAGTAGTTATTAAAATGGCTGCTGTCAGTAGAAGATAGCGTTCCAGCCAGAAGTAAATTTGTTGCAAGAAAAGCACTATTTAAAGGATTTAAGGAAAATACAGAAAGAACTATCACTGAAGTTGAGGTTGGTTTCAGAACCTGAGCACAAGACTTGCTCCTTAATTAGGAGTAGCCACAGCACACAGAACTGACAGAAGAAAAGTTTCGATTTCTGTAACAGTAGGAGGGAAACAAGCACATCATGAGTGCTACATAATTTGTGCATAGCTTGTCAAGCGGGGAACACTGAAGAAATTTGTAAGAGTAACAATGCAGCAACTGTTATTAACTGCAAAAGGCAAAGGAATATATGAAGAAATGGAGGAAGCAAAGTTACAAAAATGCCACCGAAAGAAAATAACAGTCTGTCCCAGTATGGTAATAAGAGTGGGACAGGATTCCTGTGCAGCAAAATTGCTAATGGGGCAAAGGAGGAAAGGGAATACAATAAAGAAGTGGTTCAGCCGGAATTGTACTTTCAGCAGGTTGAGCAGCTAGTTGTTTCAAGAAGCAGAGGGGTATATCAGCAAAGAGGGTAAAATGAAAGGAGAATCCTTTCTTATCAAATGGAACAGCATGCAACATAATGGGGCCTACTTCTTGCCTGTCCACCACGATTGCAGGGATAACTAACTCCAGTATTTCCTAGCCACATTTGTATTGGCCAGAGGAGCCCACAGAAGTGCCACCAGCCTCAAATGTAACCAGCTTAAATCAAACTCTATAGCCAGAACTGATGTAATCTATACACTTCTGAACCAGCAGAAGGGACCATTCTCCATGGAAACCTTATTGCAGCATGTAAATTCATATTGTGAAAATCAGCACTGGAAAGAGACAACACTGACTATTGTCATACCAACCACCACAGTGGCACTTTTTCTGTTGAGCCTGGTGGTGTTCTGGTACATAAAAGACAAAGAACACAACGAAGTTTGGACCCAGCCATAGCTCAGATTCAATTGGGTTGGATAACCCAAGCATAAAAGCAGCATAATGCACAGTGATATAATATGAATATAATCGATTTATTTTCGCTTTTAAGTGGGGAGTAGAGAGTAAGAAAAAACTGTGCGAGAATCATAGTGATGAAATTAGTTCCATGATGTTTGAGTTAAGGTGCAGGGCAAGGATACCTATGGAAATGTGTAAGATTCAGTGAAAGGGTTAAGATAACTAACTGTTTGAATGATATACAAGAGGTGAAATAAGGCCGGAAATACTTATCATTAACTCTGGTGTAATGGATAGTATAGTTCGGTCAATCCAAGGGACTGAGTCTTGATAAAAAGAAGGTCAATGAAGCGTACCGACCATAGTTGGTAAAAAAACACGCCTGAACAGAAGTGAGTAGAAACAGAGCCAGGTGCAGATGGGTGAGTGTGTTCCACACTGCAAAGCAAAACATGGCCAACTAGCTTTGAAAAGCAGAGCCAGCTGGGCATAGTATAGCAACAACCAATGCTGCAACATGCTAGTGGAAAGACAGAAGCTTTGCATCAAACTAACAATCTGGAGCATAGAAGTACCCAGTGGTTTGTATACTACATGATTCTTGACCCTCTATCACAGCCTACACCAAACGCATGTCACACACAGAGTGACATCCTGGAATGCAGCACGGGGTCCACCATTCGAACACAGGACAGGGCAGCCTGCCCTGAGTCACAAGCAAGCTGCCTGCTCACTCTAGACATAGCCTGCTGTGAACATGTGTCAGAGGTAGACATACAGCAGCTCTCCAATAATAAAGGCCACTCTGCCAAAGCCACCTGCACACAGTTTACCTTGATACAACACATCCAGCAGATGCTGCAAGCTCATATGCCAGCTGTCGTGCAGTACAAAGGCCGCCTGTTGTGGCCTTACAGCCAAATAACAGTCCTCTCTTCAGAAGTCACATGCAGTTGACCCTGTTCTGGACTTGGGGATACAGTTTCAGTCCCTATGAACTGTCGCTACATCCAAGAAACAACAGAACAATTCACACTAAGCCATCAGGCCGCATCGATTTTTTTCCTGTCCTGCTTCCTTTCTTTCTACGGCCCTCCACTGCCGAGTCTAGTAGGCATTTTCTCCTTGTAAAACTGCACTGTCTGCAGCTGTGTACATGGTGATTGTGAATGTGGGGCTACCCAACAAATGCTACCTCATTTCATACATGCCCTGATATCATTAGCATGACTGTCAGTTGAAGGAAATGCCATCTTCCATGCAGAACACGATCATACGGACATCTGTTTGACAGTTTGTAGGATTGTATCATGAATTAAACACAGGACAGTGAAGTAGTTGTTTATTGCATTAATTTTGGATACCAGTGTAGTTTTGGCCATTATGCATTCAGTCCTCAATTTGCACATGTAGTTTTCTTCATTGTTTCCGTTCTTCCTTACTAGCACGCCAATCATGAATGGCTCTTTCTGTTGGAGGAGGACTAAAATGCCACTCACCCATTCTGTTTCCATATTGTTCTGCATTTGCTATCGCCTTCAATTTATAGCCCACATCATATGAAACCTCTATTTTTTCCATTAGGAAACTACTAAAGAAAATACTCTTCTATTACTGATAACACTAATCCTTTTCAGTTCAAGTTCGCTGGCAATGTAGACTGCAGTGAGACATCATAGGCTACACAATGTTCTGGGTTTGTGATAGCAGGGCAGGAGGGGGACAGTGTTAGCAAGCTTGTGAAGCTCCACAACTCATGTTAGTCGCATCAGTGCACTGCTGCTGCCAGTTGAATCCAGTGTTGCCAGATAGAGAGAGGTTTCCCACAGCATTGAATATATGGCCTTTTTTTAAACCTGGCAGGAATTTTAAATCAAACACTCAACATCTTTACATTAATTTTGAGTATTAGACACACCTGAATGTCTTAGGAAATTTTAAAAGAAAAAAGTGTCATACCCCAAAAAATTGTATGCTTTCGTTCTTTCTAAAATATAAGGTCAAACTGATTATGTTTCCTTGTGGGTAACACTCTTTGGGACTCAGTGAACTGCCCTCCTTTCCTAAACTTCCTGTATCTGTTACCAACTCTTTCCAGATGAAGGAATTAATAATTCCAAAAGCTAGGGAAGCTCCTTATACTTTTGCATGCACTTATTTTCAGTACTAGCGATTTAACCTCCTGAAGTTAAGTGAAGGGCAGCCATCTTGTCTGACGAACTTGTAGTTTTGAGCCATCCCAGAATGTAAGCTTGAGAGTAAAATATAATTCTCTAAACATTATCTTCCTTTCTGCATAAGGCTTCATCTGTAGTATCTATTTTCCTGTCTGAGGAGGAAAGACGCAAATAATTTCCCACATCTATTTTCTGAAAGCTACAAGTAGAGGTTATAATGATATGAAGAATCTTTGTCTTCACCTTACATACCTGATGTACTGATCAGTATGACACCTCCTGTGTGCTGATTTGAACTGCACAGACCATGTTACAAAATACATTTTGTTTGGCTACAGTGTTAGAGGCATTTTAAGTTTAAATTCATTATGTTTGATGTCAGATATGGAAACTAAACATACTGATATCCAAAGAAGAATTTAACATCAAGGATTCTTAGTACACAGAATGTAGGTTAGGAAGAAAGTTTACGTTTTTTGTTAGTTAACTTTAAACAATTTTTTAATGGTGCTGTAAAGCAATGATTTATGGAGGAATTATTTTGTGGATGAAACAATAAATGTTTCATTTTCTGAATAATTTACGTCATAATACATCTGTATATGAAGGCCGGTGCATTGTTACACATTATTAATACTAGCTTTCTGCTAAGGATAATGGATAGTATATTGAAGAAAGAGAGAGAGAGAGAGAGAGAGAGAGAGAGAGAGACGGAAATTTTGCAGTAGTATAAGCAAATCAATTACAATTAGTTCAATTTAGAGGAAAACAAGAAAATGCCACAAGACTTCAGAAGAAAGGAAAGAGAGCAATTTCGCAAATGTCTAGATTTAAAATGAAGGAAAAGGGAAAGAAAGAGTTGTGAAGAGTATGTACAATTAAAGAAAATACACAACCACTCTTGTCACTGGAGTTCATACTAATCCCCATCAACTTTAGGAAAAGCAGTGAAATGATCAGAATAGCTACATCCAGACAGCCCAACTTGGAAATAAGCAGTAACAAACAAATTACATGTTCCAGTGCAGCAACTTCTATAATGTTTAAGCACACATTAACAACACAACTTGAATAACAAGGTTTCAGAAGAAGAGAAGCGAACAGTTGATTTTTTTTACAACAGAGTTGACAATCTGTCATGCACCTGACAGATGGAATACTTAATTTTTTAAAGATCCCAACACTACGATGCACAGAGTTTTGCAAAAACAATACAGTGTTTTGAACTCAGGGAGATTAGAAGCAATTTTAGGCAGACACAAAAACGGGACAAAAAAACATACTTTCATTCATTACACATTTTGTTGGTTTTGAATACACCTCAGTGTATGTATGAAGGTATCATGCCAACTCTGATTATCTGGTGAATGCACTGAAAAATGGCACTGAAAAGAGCATTTTTTCATGAGATAAGGAGTTACTGGAACATGTAGTCTACTGTCAATTCATGTGTACTATGAACTCGAGTAAAAAGCATAAAAATTGTATTTCCTAAACTTCACTCCACATTAAATAACGAAGTTGAGTGGCAAAGAAGTAAAATGGAAAAAATAGATTGATGCTGACAGGTAACAAAAATATGCAAAAGTTAATGGTTCCATTGCTGATATAGTGTCAGAAACTGATAAGCAAATTTTATATTTCACTGCTTCCTTAAAAACTCACAATCTGCAGAATTGGGGACATGTGCGAAATGGGTCTCTCAAATCTGGAGATCCACAGACAGACTTTGTAGATAATTTTACTGGTTAATGAAGACAAAATCTGAAGTGCTTATTCATCACCTGAACAAGTACAGGCTTCACACGTCATGCCTGGATGCTTTGGAAACACTTTATCATGCCATCATCACTAATCAGATCTAACACTTGTTGCTGTGTTCTTGTACAAATTATAGTTGATGTAAAGAAGAAAATCTCATGTCTCAAACAAGCTGACAATCTGTTGAGATGGCTGTACTTCCCTATTTGAAAACAAGTACACATTATCCAGTTTGTGGTTGAAAGTATTTAAAGTGTAAATGGACTGTTATTCTTTGCTGTATGTCATAGTAAAGTTGTGATGGATGCTATTGGCGGTACTATGAGGAGAGGAGTGTGGAACAAGATGAAACACAGAAAATGGTAAGCTGGCCGAGCTACAGATTTTTATGAATGTGCACAAATGCAGATTCAAGCAAAAACCATGTTTTATGGTACTGGAAGATGGTTTCTGGACAACTGAGTGAGCATAGCTTACACTCAGGTGAAGTTTTTTGCTCATATTCAAAACTATTATTATTTTCTACCTTGAGCTATCACAATATTCTTGTCACAACCACCCTGAAGTTTGAAAAAAACCAAACATCTTCTCATAACAGAGGATGCAACCCATCAAAGATGTTTTGTTTTGTTTTGTTTTGTTTTGTTTTAGGATGCAAAAAATGACTGGGGTCATATGTGCCCCAGTCAAAACTACAGAACACAAACACAGAGAGGAGTTAAACGACTATACGTCAGTCCCAATGGACAGAATAGGAGACCGCTAAAAACAGTCAGGTGGAAAAAGGGCTAAGAAACCCCATACATAAAGGGAGTTCCAAAATTAAATGGCCTTCGCCTTATGACTTCGGAAGGTAAAAAGTAAAACGCGGTCAACAGCCCGCACATCATTCGCTAAAATGGCTGATAAATCAGATGGCAAACCCAAGCTGGCATGTAAAAAAAGGGGCATTCCAGCAGGAGGGCATTCCAGCAGGAAGTGGTGGGCAGTTAAATTTGGGTGTAATGGGAACAAAGTGGTGGGGTAGTGCCACTTAGCAAATGACAATGGCTAAAAAGGCAGTGCCCAATACACAGCAGAGTTAAAATATTCTCCTCCTGACAGGAGGGGCGAGAGGCCATCCATGATGCTGGGAGAGACCTAATAAGCCAAAGCTTATTCCTGTGAAGGAAGGACCATTGGTGATGTCAAACGGACACCACCTTGCAACAGACAGCAATGCAGAGATCATCGGAGGTAATATTGGCACTCGTGGGCTGAGGTACGATGACTGCAGCCTTGGCAGCAACATCAGCAGACTCGTTTCCTGGCAGACTGACATGACCAGGGACCCACCCACAGAAACGCGACACTGACTCCGCTTAAGAGTGAGCAAGTGACAGTTTTCCTGGACCGACTGCACTAACGGATGAGCAGTGTACAGAAAACTTAGACTTTGCAGGGCACTGAGTGAGTCTGAGCAGAGGACACAATTAGAAATGCTGTGTTGCTGGATGTACTCCGTGGCCTGTACGAGGTGAAGAGCTTGGCTGTAAATACTGAGGAATGTGCCGGAAGTTGGTAACAAAAGATATGGGTGCCAATGATGAAGGCACACCTGACCCCATGGTCAGTTCGAGAGCCATCAGTGTAGACAAATGTACTATTGCAAAGTACCATGCGAAAGTTGTAGAACTGGAGGTGATAGACCAAGGCTGGAGTAGTGTCCTTAGGAAGTGAATGCAGGTTGAGGTTAACATGGGCCCCTGCACAAAGCCAAGGTAGTGAATGGTTCACACCCACTGGGAAAGTTGCAGCTAGTGTGGAGTTAAGCCACCGTATCAAGTGGCAAAAGTGGGCCCCATACTGACGATCAAAGGTATCAAGAAAGAAGAGGTGTAGGTGGGGTGGCCACACTTGGTAGACAAATGGCATGCATATCTGCTGAGGATAAAGACACGGCAGTAGGACAGTGATAGTTCAGCAGCTTCAGCAGACAGACTCTCAATGGGGTTGGTGTAAAAGGTGCCTGTGGCCAAACGGATGCCATAATGGTAGATAGTGTTGAGACGGCATAAGAGGGATGCGTTGTCAGACACATAAAGAAAGCATCCATAGTTGAGTTTCAAACAGACAAGTGACTGGTACAAACAAAGGAGGCGAAGGAGGGTGGTTTGATTGGCACCCAGGGCGTACCATTGAGAACACACAGGATACTGAGAGACCGAGTACAGTGGGCAGCCAGGTAAGTCACATGGGAGGACTAAGAGTGTTTCCTATAGAGTCTGAGCCCAAGAAATATCGTGGTTTCAAGAAACGGAGGGGCAACAGGTCAAAGATGGAGAGATGGTGGGAGAAACCATTTCCAAAGCCAGAAATTCATACAGATGGTTTTGTCAGGGGAAAAGCAAAAGCCATAATCAATGCTCCAGGAGTAAAGATGATCAAGACACCACTGGAGATGCCGCTCAGTGAGACAGGTCCATGGAGAACTGCAATAGATGGCACAATCGTCAACAAAAAGAAAGCCGGTGATGCCCGGCATGAGACAGGCCATTATAGGGTTAATGGCGATAGCATAGAGGACAATGCTCAGGGCGGAACACTGAGGCAGACTCTTTTACTGGATAAAGTTGTCCAATAAGGCAGAACCCACACACACCTTGAAAACTGTCTTGTAAAAATACCCGAAGAAAACGGCAGGCACCCATCGAAGCCCTATGTGTAAAGAGTACAGAGGATACCAGTTCTCCAGCAGGTATCTTAGGCCTTCTGCAAATTGAAAAACATGGCCACAATCCGGGATTTCTGCAGAAAACGATTCATGATACGGGTGGACAAAGTAACGAGATGGTCAAATGCAGAACGCCGTGCTCAAAATCCACACTGTGCATTCGTCAGTAAATTGTGAGACGCGAACCACCACACCAGCTGGGGATGAATTTATGTTCCATTGCCTTGCAAACACAGCTGGTATGAGATGGGGCAGTAGCCAGAAGGAAGATTTTTGTCCTTACTGGGCCTAGGTATGGGTATGACTGTGGCTTCACGCCAGCATCCACCAAATTTGCCCCCTGCCCAAATGTGGTTGTACGTGTTAAGCAGGAAGTGCTTGCCCGCAAGAGAAAGAAGCTGTAACATCTGAATGCGGATGGCATCTGGCGCTGAGGTGGAGGATCAGAATGAACTGAGAGCATGGTCTAGCTCCCTCATAGTACAGCATTGTAGCACTCAAGACTCTGAGAACAGAAGGGTATCGCCCGAGCCGCTTGCTTTTGATGGAGGAAGGCAGGGTGATAGTGGAAAGAGCTCGAAACTTCCCCAAAATGGCGGCCCAAGGTGTTGGAGATAGCAATAGGATTCATGATGACATCGTCATGTACTGTCAGGCTGGAAATTGGGGAATGGATCTTGGTCCCAGAGAGCTGTTGGAGGATGGCCCACACAACATAGGAATCTGTGGAACTGTTAAATGAACCAGTTTATGAAATCCAGTAAGCTCTATTGCTATCCTGAAGAACTCGACAACACGTTTCACCCATCTGTTTATAATGAATGCAGTTTTCTAGCATAGGGTGGCATGTCTCCATGAAAAATTCCATTGCGGCATGCCTCAGTCCACCAAGGGACTGGGACACGATGTGGTAGAGAGGAAGTGCAGGGGATGGAATGTTCTGCAGCAGTAAGGATAACACTTGTGAGAAATACGACTTAGTCATCACAACTGGGAAATCTTGTTCTTCAAAGGTCGCCAGGCAGGAGTAAAGTTGGCAGTCAGCCTTAAGGAGCTACCATTTAGCTGTAGATGCAGATGGGGTAGGAGTCAGCAAACGGACAGCATATGGGAAATGGTCACTTGAGTAGTTGTCAGAATTAACGGACCACTCAAGACGATGGGCAAGCTCAGCAGTGCAGAAAGATAGGTCCAGACAGGGATTGGTGTGTGAAGAGTCAGAAAGGAAAGTGGTGCTCCAGTGTTAAGGCAGAAGAGGTTAAGTTGGTTAAGAAGGTCAGCCAAGAGGACACCTCTCTGACAGGACCTGGGAGAACCCCAAAGGGGATTCTGTGCATTGAAATCACCGAGTAGCAAAAACGGGTGAGGTAGCTGCCCAATAAGTTGAAGGAAGTCTGCTCTGGTGACATCGAAGGATGGAGGTACATAAATGGTGCAGAGAGAGAAAGTCAGGTAGCGAAGGAAAAGGCGAACTGCCACAGCTTGAAGACTGGTAGTCAGTGAGATGGACTGACTATGAATGTCATCCCATATGAGCAGCATGATGCCCCCATCAGAGGGAATGCCAACCTCAGGGGGAAGGTCAAAACGAATCAATAAGAAATTTGGAAGCTCAAAGCAGCCATGAGGGCACAATTTGTTTCCTGAACAGTACAAGGGGGCACTGCAATGCTAAAAGCAGCCATAAATCCTCTTTGTGGGACCAAAGGCTGCGAATGTTCCATTGGAGGAGAGTCATGATGAAGAGATGTGGGGGTGTTACCTTGGTGACTGTCGAGTGACAGCTGGGGAAGAGGCGCTACGACGGGGCACAGAAGCAGGAGAATCCTGCTCCATGGGGTTCACGGAAGCATCAGCTTTCTTGTGCAGTCAGTCTGTGGAGTCCAACACCAAAAAATGGTTGCTGGTGCGCACCAGTGACACAGAGGCTGGCCAGGCTAAGGGACCAAGTGCCGACAGCATGGAAGACGATCCTCAAGGTGGCAAAGGAGAAGACTGTTTGCCTTTGGAGGACTTCTTTGAGCCTTCCCAGTTAGATGAAGACTCGAGTGGTGTTTGGCTGGAAGGATGGAGGAAGTCTTCATGGGAGTACTCCTCCTGTCCTTTCCTGCCTGCAGGTTGTGTAGTGGGTGGCTTCACCCCTTTAGGCGAGTTTGACGGTTTGTTGCACAGCACGACGGCAATGTTACTTTGATACTGAGCGATTTCACAACCTCAGAGTCAAGTCTGAGGTCGCATGTGCGTGGCCATGTCGTTCATGGAGCGAGGGGTAAAAAGGACAGAACTATAGGTACCAGATGGGAGAACACAGGGTTTGCAACTAGCCAGTAACCTGTGAGCAACTGGATAAGGCACCTTTTCCTTTATCCTCTTGAACAGCCTGCTCATCTACATACACGGGACACTCCTGAGAGGTGGCAGCTTGGCCGGCATTGCTGTTGATACAGCAGGAAGAAGGAGGTGGACAATTGCCCTCATGCATATCCCTACCACAGGCGACGTATGTGGCTGGGTGTGAACAACACGCTCTAGTGTGGTTAAAATGATGACACTGGTTGTAACACATTGGGTTCGGAATGTATGGCTGGACGGTGATAATTTCATAGCCTGCTTTGAGCTTAGATGGAAGCAACACCCTATCAAAGGTGAGAAACAGGGTGGCTGGACACCAAGATGGAATTAACTTTTCATTACACGATGAACAGCAATGACACTCTGATCAGAGAGGTAAGATTGTATTTCAGCTTTTGTTAGACCATCGAGCAGCCTGGTGTAAATTATACCATGAGAAGAATTCAAGGTTCTGTGGGCCTCGAAATGAACAGGGTAACCATGGTGAAGCAAGGCAGCAAGCAGTTGTGCTTGAGAATCAGAAGTGCTCTCCAAAAGCAAAGTGCCATTCCGTAAACGAGAGCAGGATTTCACAGGATCAGCAATTGCATTTACACCTTTCTGAATAATAAATGGCTTTACCGTAGCAAAGGACTGACCATCTTCAGTACGTGAGACCACGAGGAACCATGGTGCAGCGGGAAGGGTCTTTGAATCATTAGCCTCATTGTGTTTACAATTTGTAGAAGTTGAGTGGGAAGATGATTGACTCATCGTGAGGAAATCCCCCATTATTGGCAGTGTCTCCGATGGTGTGCTCCTTCCAATTGGGGGCCCCTTCACAAGGTGGCACACTCACTTCAGATGACTGTTCACACCTCATGTCACACCTGGTATAAAACAATTTCTATGGCATCTCTGAAAACGCAGAAGCTATGGAAGAATTTTTGAAACAAATTCCAAAAGCTACAATTTATTCGCATAATACAAAAGTGACAGCCCTTTTTGTTAGAAATGAACAAATCTGAACATTAAAAAATCAACCAATGGTTATTTAAAAAGCAACAGATATTACTTATGTGTTTAGAATTGGGACATACGACTGTGTTGCAACATGAATCTTTTTTTTTAAGGACAAAATGTAATATCATGAAAAACTGAAAGACTTGTGTGTTTAAATCATATGATTTAGGTAATGTTTTAGTTTTTTAGAGTATCAAAAATTGCATTAAGAACGACGCTATTTGGGTGAGCCATGTATAGAATCTATGGTGTCCCCATTGCAATTAGTTTTTACTTTTATCTTCAAGATTTCAAGTTTTAGATTCAATTATTGCATGCCTAATTTAACACATTCCTTACATATTTGGATTTTAAAGGAAGGGTTCAATTCAAATAATTTCTGATTTAAACATAATTTTAAAAAATTATTTCAGGAGTTACCTTTAATTCCACACAGCCAACTGTGTGAACACATTATCAATCAAATAGAAAAGGAAATGTTAGTATAACAATTAATGAAACTCGCATTTCATACATGTGATTGCCCAAGAGGAAACTTGGAATCATTCTTTCTCAGCTGAATTGTACTTTAGATTCAACTGACAGTTAATGAGTAAGTATACTGTTGAATTCCATTTAGATATAATTGTATCTCCATCCACTGCAACTACCAGGCCTACTGATCATGCAACAAATTCAAATTATTTCCAACATCGATTGGTGGATGTTTGTGCTTCCGTCATTTCGACAATGAAGTAAACAAATTAATTAACTAATTTACAGGTTCTGTCAATTCTTCATTGCATTTTCTTCATACAAAATTTCTTTTAGAAGCTAGGCTCATTGGTTGATAACTTACAAAATATTTCACAAAATATTTCAGTGCACACTTTGTATTGTTCATTAAAATTATCCAAATCAATATCTCAAAACAAGAGTAATTAGCTTTTATGTTGGAAAACTGTCACAACACAGCTGACCCACACACTACTACCCAAATGTTCTAATAATGGTGCACAGATTACATAAACTCTCAACAGAGCCACAGCATTTTATGACAAGAAATTAGCAATCTTCTGACATTTACTCAGCCATACCTCACTTGGGTATCAGAATTATTTTGAGAAAATATTAAATTCTTTATAAACTTGACAACTAAAGACAACAGGATTCATCATCGAACATTTAGTACACATGCACTGAGTTGATTGCACTGCAAAAGATATGTACAATACCAATCCATGTCTGCACCATCTGTAATCAGACACTGGGCTTAAGAGACCAAGTATTATTTTGAACATTATACATATTGGTTAGACAGAGATGAAACACAGTTTACCAGTAAAATGAAAAAAGGTTAGGCATATGTACCCATTTGCAGCAAGTATTTGGTTGGTATATCGCTCATGGCATATTTCCGTAAGTTTAATAAACACAACAGATACAAATAAGAGAGACTAATAATCCAACAAAACGTTCTCCTTCTCTATTTACAGCAGTCTCCCAATGGTGGGATGACTTTTTCATTCTGTAATTGTAGAAGTCACCTGGTTTTAAGGTGAAGAAATCGTTGAGCAAAGTTCAGAGCACATTTTCATCTGGAAAGGAAGTTCCTAGAAGGTTGTTCAACAGAGAGCAGAAAAGGAGAAAATCTGAGGGTGCTACATCAGGTGAATAATGTGGGTGTGCAATGACTTCAGTCTAGCAGATCGCAGGCGGGTGTTATCCTCGAGTAGTGTCCTCCTGGTCATTGTTCATGTACTGTGTCAGCAACACATCTCAGTTGTTGACAATAAATGTCAGCAGTAATCAGTGGTTACATCTCAAGGAAGCAATTCATAGTAAACCACACCGGATGCTTTTTGTTGCTGCCTTTTGTTGCTGCTCAGCCATTCCTTTCTTTTCCTTATTTTAGCACAAAGCCACCTTTATGATCAGCATAATGATAAAGGGGAGGAATGGTTAATGTTGTTCACAAGCCAACTAATGACAAGCAAGCACAGATGCGCATATGGCCACCCCTTTTTTGTGATTTTGGTTTAGTGCATGTGATATCCGTACACCTTATTTTTGAGCCTTCCCCAATGCATGAAAATGTCATGAGGTCACAAAATGATCACAGTTTATCGAATTTGCCAGTTCTCAAGTACAATGATATGGATCGTTGTGAATTAATGCATTTAAATGATCTTCATCAAATCCTGCAGGTAAGTCACTAATGGCCAAGCAATTCTCCTTAGAATGACAAAACCATTTTCTTGCCAAGCTCTGTCCAATGGCATTAAACACAAACAGAGTGCAAATGTTTCTGGCTGCCTCCACTGCTGTTACTCTTCTATAGAACCCAAACAGATGAGTATGTCAAAAGTGCTCCTATTTCTCCAGTTGGCACTCCACTTTCTAGTGACCACTGTTCCACTCAGTATCTCCAAATGACAAAACGACAATATGTAAACTCAAATGTATGTAAACTAAAATAGCAACAGTGAACTACAAATAAAAAATTACAATTGATAAATAAACCCTCAGCAACTGGAATACTAACATGCAAAACGAAAGTGCTATCAACTTATGCACCAGCCTATTATTTAGAAAAAAAAACTGAAAAATGTCAGACCATGAAAACAATAATTTCTTATCAGTAGCTGAAAACACTGGGGAGGAAAGTGACAATTGAAATTAGATCCATAAGACTCAGCCAGGAAGTGTATACTTGACCAGGCATCAGTTTCATCAGATGAATGGTCAAATCAATCACAAGAATCATTTGGTGACATCATTTGGTGACAGAATCAGGAGCTCTTCTTGTTATGATCGTAACAATCTAATTACTAAAATATTGTGCTGACTTGCAAGCATGACTGAAATATGAAGTAGAAGTTGAGAAAACTTATTGGCATCCCATTACAACCTTCATCTCACTTTACTCAGGAAACTATTGTTATGGTGTTAAAAGAGTTACACTTACAAGAAGTGAATCTTGGCTTAGCAACAAAAAACTGGGTCATAGTTAGAGGTCTGAGCGGATAAGAAAAGTGCAATCCGCATCCGAAAGGTCCTAATCCGCAACCGCATCCGCGGCAATTAATACGCATCCGCAAGTTCCTTATCCGCATCTGCATATATTTAAGTTTTGAATGAGTAATTAATAGTAATAGACAGCAGTACTTAGAATTATCATATGTAATGACATAGTTATTGTCAGGGTGCCATTTCTGCGACAACTTAACTACTTTTTATATATACTAAGATGGTATCTGTTCATTCGGACATGTCCGAAAGAACAGATACCATCGGTGACCACGCAGCTCGTTAGAATGAAATTACAATGAAATGAACACCCTTAGTTGCTTACAGGCATTGACATACGCCAACGGGGACAGATGAAAATGTGAGCCCCGACCGGGACACGAACACTGGATCTCCTGCTTACATGGCAGACACTCTAACCATCTGATGGTAGACAGTGGGCAGGTTTGCCACCCAGAGAGCACTTCACAGGCCACACAGAAGACACGGTCGCGGAAACGGATTAGGCACAGGTCTCTTGGGTACAGCTACGTCAGTCGTAGCCAGGGACTGAGGACAACAGACATCTGCTCTACCCGGGCCCTGCAAGATTCCAAGAATGTCAACAGACTTGAAGTTTTCAACTAACATTGCAACATATGTCCTGGGCAGATGCCTTGCTCATTATCCGCAGATGACCCACGGATATTCGCGCCGGTTGTGATTTTATCTGCCAAGTAACAAATACCGCGGATATATCTGCGGATATCCGCATCCACACAGACCTCTAGTCATAGTAATAAATGATACCTTGGGAGGAAAACTGAATAAAAATGGGGAAACAATACATGCGATGTCCCACAGGTTTCAGCATTAGACCTATCCTGACCTATGTAAATGTTGTGCAAAAACCATTGGAAGAGCCTTCAAACTCAGCAATGTCTGCTGATGACACAGAACAGAACAAAAATTTACCTTTATACTTACAAAAACACACATCATGCAATTCAAAACAAAACCAAAATACTTACAGATACAAGGAGGTATCAATGACAGACTGGATGATGGATCCATGGGCAAAGTTTTTGGGCATTTGGATCGTTAATGAATTAAGGAGGCACCAGCATGAGAATGAGTTAACCAAAAAGCTCGTACCTCTCTGCCTTGCAATTATAAAAGTTCCTACAGAGTGTCAACTTGCAAAAATGCTTCCTAGCTTGCTTTCACTCAGTACTATCCGATAGAATATTCTTATAGGGCATGGCAGCTATGAAAAAATTAGTACTTATCCTATACAACCCTGTAGTAGGAATGTGATGGGAACACCTTGCATAAACCTCTTCCTTGGCCTAGGGAACCTTTCTCCTTCATGTTACAATGGAACTCACTATTGGCTTTTACATTAAATAACATATAAATATTTTATTTATTTCTAGTTGGCTGACCCAAAAGATAATACTAAAAACAAGTAAAAAATCCAAAATACACATAATTGCCTCTAGATGAGTAACGCTGAGGGGATCAACTTGACAAGTCTACCAATTTGTTGACCCCATTTCAATTGAAATCAAAGCAGGCACCAACGAATTGTATGAAGTATATTTCATTTAGTGTGTGACCAGTAATGTCTACTACTTCCAGTAGCAGGTCATTTCTGATTGCTTTACATCTTAAAAACTCAAGGGATAAGACTTGAACTGGTAGCTGCAACATTAATAAGGGTAATGTGCTGTGCAATATGGAACAGGAAGTTTGTTGGTAGTGATCATGATTTATCATTCAACTTATGAAATGTGATGAACAGTTTAGTAAGATTAACACTGAACTGAATCTGGAGAGTAGGGAATTCTGTAACAAATTGAAGAAAGTTGACAATATTGGGAAACACATAGATGGACGGAAAACAGAAGAGATGGAAAATTATATGAAATATAATTTTTCATCTGGATGGTTTACCACTGCATTGGAACCTGCACAAAAGAGCACTTCTGAACAGTAGGCTGTATGAGAGATTGGATCAGCTGTAAGAGGCTGCAGATCTGACCTTGAAATTTGCTTCATCTCACAGTATGGTACCTTTTTTATTGGTGGAATTTTGTGAAAGGCTCCAAATATGTGTCTCCTCTTCCAACAACTTTGGATAGACTATGATGCTACATGGGAACAGCAGTGAGCTTCCTAAACTGACATGCTTGCAAATGCATGTATCAAGTCTATCACCTGGATGCTTAAATGAGATGAATAGAATTTTGATATTTGTGGTCAGTAAATGATGAAGCTGATCCTAAACACAGCTGTGAGAAGCACCTTAATGTTGTATGTGCAGACACAAATTGTACACAATGGGAAAAATCTTATAGTATAGGCATGTATAGAAGTAAAAATCGGACCCCAATTCAGTACCTTTATTTATGAGAAAGTTATAGCCTTGTGAAATCTGATGATCTTAAACACCCTGAGGAATTGCTTATACAGGTATCATTTCTTTCAGTAAAATATGATAACCTTAATTTGTCTTGATGGGTTGCATCTATTATTGAATGTTTCAGAATTTTTTTAATAAAATTAAATTTGCTTTCAACACAATAACCTCTGCTATGGCTAGGTGTGAACATTATTCATTTGTTCATTCTTTGATTTACACGTTGCAATCCATAAATGAAGATATGGATGCATGTGGGATGAGCCAGGCTACAAATCTGAAGGCAGAAACTCCCACAGGAATTTACCTCTAAAGTATACTGACAACCAGCTGCTTGTGACTAATCTACTCATGCAGCTAATTATGGGAACTGCTAATAGATTATTTTGTATGTATGTATATGTACATTAACTACTATGAAAAATGTGACTGTTGCTCCTACTAGATTAGTCAGCTACATATTTTACGAAGTACCTCCACATACATCAATACTCCGTGATCTACCTAATGGCGCGTGGTGAAGGGCACCCCGTAACCCTGCTAGTCATCTCCTTTCCCATTCCACTCGCAAATACAATGAGGGAAAAAGGTTGTTTATGTGCCTCCATATCAGCACTGATTTCTCATATTTTATCATCATAGTCTTTGTGTGCAATGTATGTTGGAAACAACAAAATCATTTCTCAATAGCATTCCTCCAAAGAACATCACCTTCCCTCTGGGTATTCCCATTTGAGTTTCAGAAGCATCTTCTCCAACAAAGTATTAATACAACTTTACACAGAAATTGTATCAGCTGTCTACTTATTGCCGAAGTTGAAACCCATTCAACATAAAAACTGAATTTAAATGGAACTTTCATCCCTGAGTCAAAATATTCTGCTGAATACAAGAGTGGCTAATAAGGTAGTACTGAACTTGATTTCAGATACATGATATCTACTAGAAACTAACTATTCCTGTTCATCCACTCTACATCCAATCAAAACAGCAAAACCACACCCTAATACCCTACATACAGAATATGAAGGGACCCAACTATCTGAATGAAGGAATGAAAAATATACCTATGCTTAGTTACATATTCATTCCATATGCATTCATCCAAATGACTGCAGAACATTGTGCACTAATCTCACCCCTTGGCTCACTATTTCTTTGCAATATCACTCCATTGTATAACACCTTATTCTGAAATTAGCTGTGTTCTATTGGAACTGGCTGGAGATTTACCTCTCCCGGTTATGTGAACATACAATAGTTTGGTACTCATTGTGTTCTACAATTAGTGACTGCATAGTCCTTCTGTGTTCTTTCCCAGGACACCTGCTCCCAACCCACTTTTGTGCCATCCACTTTCCCTTACAATACTTGATGGTTCAAAGAGACGATTCTCCCCATCTCTGAATCTCAATTTTCCTGATCTTCACTATAGCGGGACAAATTTCTCTACATGAGGAAAATCAACCATCAGGAGTCTAGTTCCTTGACTATACCATGCAACATGTGGATGGCACAGACACAATCAGCATATTTTTAAACAATTTTTCTGAGACTGTCTTAAATTTCTAAAGCCTTGTGGCATTACAAACCAACCTCCACATTCAATTTTTCAAGCACTGCCTCAACAGCCCTTCGTGATATTTAGCTGTTGGAACCTTAATCCAGGACATTAACTTTCATTTGGTAGAACTTATATAACCTTCATAGAAATTCAAACAACTGATAATTACTGTTCAACAGCAAGCAAATGATAAAGATCATTGCAACTTCTTGATCCCAACATTGAATCTCACAACTTCATTCACTAGGTGATGAGTCTTTTACTATTGTCTTTCTGACTAATGCTATTTTCACATATGATGGCAATTAGAATCACAAGAATCATTAAACATAGGAAAAAATAATATGCAATGAATGCACATCAAAATTAAGCCTGACAAATAAATATCTGATGAAGGAACCAGGTAGCACAGGTTTTCAGAAAAGATTCACACTGAGCATTGTATATCATATACCTAGGAGTACAGTAACAAAGCTTGCTCTAGCTTCTGATGCAATTACCTAATAAAATTCCCAATTCCACAATTAATACTGAATCTTGCTGGCCATGTGCCAGTATCAAAATGATCAGGCCTATTTTTCTCCATCATTATTAAGCCCTAGCATTTTATACTCCCGAGACCACAAAGAATGCTGACAGAGCTAAAATGTTGACTGCACAACTGTATCTGCTACTCAGGATCACTGTTATGGTCACACATCCTATTCATAGATTTGCTACCACTGTTTAATCTAAGTTACATATTTTCAAAGTAACCAGTGGGGTACAAGTCAGTGATTTCAGTGCCAACCACATGACCCGGTTTTCTAGATCACACAACCAGCAACACACTGTTCTGCACACTTGCTATGGAAGCAGCACCCTTGCAGTGGACACTACCCCTGAACCTCTGGTCCTGGTGCCATGGAGACATCATCTTCGACCTGTGATGTCTTGGGCACCATACAAAGGACAGTATGGCCTTTTGTATTTTCATGGTAAGTGGTCACCAACTACAATCCAGCCACTCTGATAACTACAGCTATGCTCTAGGACTCCCTACAGTTCATCGTTTTAGCCAAACTCCTAATATGTACATCCTTGACTACTATGCATGGTGTTCTCATTTCTATAAAACCCTTCTTGTGGAACATCACTACTACTGTTTCACTTACTGTCCCATCTACTTGTGAAGCCAATGCATACCTTTCAGTTGTTTAAAATTGCATTATATGAGTCTCTGTGGCATTAGTCTTGGACTGTTAGCTACGCACGAGCTACAATCGTTTAGATATCCTCTGAGCTGTCCTTAGCATGATAGTTTGGTTGCTTGACCTGTGTGCTTGTATAATCACTACACATTTCAGTGTCTGAAGACGCCACCATTTCAGTGCCTGAAGAATCCTTTATAACTGCAGGAAGTTTATTTATGGACATCAAGCTTGAGCCAGTACCTAACCTTCTGCAACTGTGTGTTAAATGTTCCCCAGTCTTTGTCTAATTTTATACCTTTGACATGTTTTTCAATGTGAGCATCTCTTTCCCTTACCAAGGTCATAAAGTATATTTAAAAATTAATCTTTCTTCTTTAGATCTGCCAGGACTCGAATTATGAGGTCATACATGGCTTCATCTCTGTACAATCATTCACCAAAAGCCATACACAGAGCTTTTCTATAACTGAAAAATTTATAACTAATACAACAAGTACCACAGAAGCTGCCACAATATGTACAGGTTGTGGCCAAAGTATCAGGGCTGATCTGCAACACAAAATTTTCACTCTTTTTCAAAACCAAAAAATTTTTAGGACAAACTCACGAATAACTATGATTCAACAAAAGATAAGAACAGCCACTGTTCTTTTGCATTGTATTTATCAGAGGCTATTGAAAGGGGGAATATTTCTCAAATGACCCACACTATTAGAACTTACACTTCATCTAAATGTGAATTTACTGTATCCATCACACACAGCCATTATACAATATAGTTGATATTAACAAGGGCTACAGAAAACAGAATTATATCAGCCACCAGTCCCATTCCACTTCTATTTAGAACAGTCAGTATGTAACAGGTGATATGAAAGTCGAGTGGACGAGTACAAGAATACTCTAGAATTATGAACAGCAACAAGTTCCAGACAACTGACATTCTGTGTGAATCCCACTGAATTGCATCCTTTACTCTACACAATTAACAAAAGACTTATTCCTTGACTACATGCAATACATCAGAGATGTGAATACTTACAGTATTCTCAGTTATATTTAGTTCAGGATCCTCCTTGATAAAATCAGTGAACCAAGGTATTTCCAATGGATCTTCAACAGACTGAAAGACAAAAACAATCTGTGAATTATAACTGCTTGCAAACTTCTGTACATATGATACAGCTCTCAATATTCCTTTGTTATGAATGTCATCCAACTTTGCAGAGATTCTTATTCCTTGGGAAGAATGAGTGTCAGAATGCATCCAAATCAGTTCTCATGTCCCTGAACTTGCTGTCAGCCATTGTGTAGTATTCATTTGGCATACTTTCACTTTCTATTCCCGAGACACAATCCACTCTGATTTCAGAGGCACTACGACCTGCTCTATCGAGTGTTCATGCTCCCATATACAAACTTGATGTATGTGTGTGTGGCACAATTTCAGATAATATAGGGATGCAAATAATCTTCCTGCTGTAAACCCATGAACAAGAGGGCTTTTTGGTCATTAATCAAATGAATACGGCATTCCACACATTATCATCAAAATTAACCAAATTTAATGCTATTTACACAGCATCTTGCTCTGTCACCATGTATTTTTAGTGCCTGCTTTTTAGGAAACAAGGCAAATTTATGTCGTGTACTGGAGGAAAATCATAAGGAATTACATACAGCCAATGCAGGATTTCAAAATGGTTCAAATGGCTCTGAGCACTATGGGACTCAACTTCTCAGGTCATTAGTCCCCTAGAACTTAGAACTACTTAAACCTAACTAACCTAAGGACATCACACACATCCATGCCCGAGGCAGGATTCGAACCTGCGACCGTAGAAGCCTCACTGTTCCGGACTGCGCGCCTAGAACCGCGAGACCACCATGGCCGGCAATGCTGGATTTCAGTAATGATGTAAATACTACAGTGAATAGTGAGTGGGAAGTCAAATACACACACTACAGTTCCAAATCTTCTGTTATAGCACTGTTACACAGAGGCAATTTCTTCCAAGAAGAAGTCTTCCTTGCTCCATTGATACCAAATATGTATTTAAGGCATTCATTACATACAATCATAATAAAAAATTAATACAAAGGTAATGGTTAGTATAGATATGCTTGTTACATGTGCTGTTACAACACTATTCGTAGCAACTAGCAAATAACACATCTAACTGCAGTCAACTATGTTGTTGTTGTTGTGGTCTTCAAACCTGAGACTGGCTTGATGCAGCTCTCCATGCTACTCTATCCTGTGCAAGCTTCTTCATCGCCCAATACCTACTGCAGCCTACATCCTTCTGAATCTGCTTAGTGTATTCATCTCTTGGTCTCCCTCTACGATTTTTACCCTCCACACTGCCCTCCAATACTAAATTGGTGATCCCTTGATGCCTCAGACCATGTCCTACGAACCGATCCCTTCTTCTCGTCAAGATGTGCCACAAACTCCTCCCCAATTCTATTCAATACCTCATCATTAGTTATGTGACCTACCCATCTAATCTTCAGCATTCTTCTGTAGAATCACATTACGAAAGCTTCTATTCTCTTCTTGTCCAAACTATTTATCGTCCATGTTTCACTTCTGTACATGGCTACACTCCATACTAATACTTTCAGAAACGACTTCCTGACATTTAAATCTATACTAGATGTTAACAAATTTTTCTTCTTCAGAAACTGCCATTGCCAGTCTACATTTTATATCCTCTCTACTTCGACCATCATCAGTTATTTTGCTCCCCAAATAGCAAAACTCCTTTACTACTTTATGTGCCTCATTTCCTAATCTAATTTCCTCAGCATCACCCAACTTAGTTCGACTACATTCCATTAACCTTGTGTTGCTTTTGTTGATGTTCATCTTATACCCTCCTTTCAAAACACTGTCCATTCCATTCAGCTGCTCTTCCTAGTCCTTTGCTGTCTCTGACAAAATTACAATGTCATCGGCGAACCTCAAAGTTTTTATTTCTTCTCCATGGATTTAAATACCTACTCCGAACTTTTTTTCTTTTTGTTTCCTTTACTCCTTGCTCAATATACAGATTGAATAACATCGGGGAGAGGCTACAACCCTGTCTCACTCCCTACCCAACCACTGCTTCCCTTTCATGTCCCTCGACTCTTATAACTGCCATCTGGTTTCTGTACAAATTGTAAATAGCCTTTCGCTCCCTGTATTTTACCCCTGCCACCTTCAGAATTTGAAACAGAGTATTCCAGTCAACATTGTCAAAAGCTTTCTCTAAGTTGACAAATGCTAGAAACATAGGTTTGCTTTCCCTTAATCTTTCTTCTAAGATAAGTCGTAAGGTCAGTATTGCCTCACGTGTTCCAACATTTCTACGGAATCCAAACTGATCTACCCCGAGGTCAGCTTCTACCAGTTTTTCCATTCATCTGTAAAGAATTCGCGTTAGTATTTTGCAGCTGTGAGTTATTAAACTGATAGTTCGGTAATTTTCACATCTGTGAACACCTGCTTTCTTTGGGATTTGAATTATTATATTCTTCTTGATATCTGAGGGTACTTCGCCTGTGTCATACATCTTGCTCACTAGATGGTAGAGTTTTGTCAGGACTGGGTCTGCCAAAGGCTGTCGGTAGTTCTAATGGAATGTTGTCGACTCCCGGGGCCTTGTTTCGACTCAGGTCTTTCAGTGCTCTGTCAAACTCTTCACGCAGTATCGTATCTCCCATTTCATTTTCATCCACATCCTCTTCCGTTTCCATAATATTGTCCTCAAGTACATTGCCCTTGTATAGACCCTCTATATACTCCTTCCACCTTTCTGCTTTCCCTTCTTTGCTTAGAACTGGGTTTCCATCTGAGCTCTTGATATTCATACAAGTGGTTCTCTTTTCTCCAAAGGTCTCTAAATTTTCCTGTAGGCAGTATTTATCTTACCCCTAGTGAGATAAGCCTCTACATCCTTAGATTTGTCCTCTAGCTATCCGAGCTTAGCCATTTTGCACTTCCTGTCGATCTCATTTTTGAGATGTTTGTATTCTTTTTTGCCTGCTTCATTTACTGCATTTATGTATTTTCTCCTTTCATCAATTAAATTCATTATCTCTTCTGTTACCCAATGTTTTCTACTAGCCCTCATCTTTTTACCTACTTGATCCTCTGCTGCCTTCACTATTTCATCCCTTAAAGCTACCCATTCTTCTTCTACTGTATTTCTTTCCCCCATTCCTGTCAATTGTTCCCTTATGCTCTCCCTGAAACTCTCTACAACCTCTGGTTCTTTCAGTTTATCCAGGTCCCATCTCCTTTAATTCCGTCATTTTAGCAGTTTCTTCAGTTTTAATCTACAGTTCATAACCAATAGATTGTGGTCAGAGTCCACATCTGCCGTGGAAATGTCTTACAATTTAAAACCTGGTTCCTAAATCTCTGTCTTACCATTATATAATCTATCTGAAACCTTTTAGTATCTCCAGGGTTCTTGCATGTATAGAACCTTCTTACATGATTCTTGAACCAAGTGTTAGCTATGATTAAGTTGTGTTCTGTGCAAAATTCTACCAGGCAGCTTCCTCTTTGATTTCTTAGCCCCAATCCATATTCACCTACTACGTTTCCTTCTCTTCCTTTTCCTGCTATCGAATTCCAGTCACCCATGATTATTAAATTTTCGGCGCTTTTCACTACCTGAATAATTTCTTTTGTCTCATCATACATTCCTTCTATTTCTTCGTCATCTGCAGAGCTAGTTGGCATATAAACTTGTACTACTGTGGTAGGTGTGGGCTTTGTGTCTATATTGGCTACAATAATGCGTAAACTATGCTGTTCATATTAGCTTAACCGCACTTCTATTTTTTTTATTCATTATTAAACCTACTCCTGCATTACCCCTATTTGATTTTGTATTTATAATCCTGTATTCACCTGACCAAAAGTCTTGTTCCTCCTGCCACCGAACTTCGCTAATTCCCACTATATCTAACTTTAACCTATCCATTTCCCTTTCCAAATTTTCTAACCTACCTGCACGATCAAGGGATCTGACATTCCATGCTCCGATCTGTAGAACGCCAGTTTTCTTTCTCCTGATAATGACATCCTCTTGAGTAGTCCCCTCCCAGAGATCCGAATAGGGGACTATTTTACCTCCGGAATATTTTACCCAAGTGGACGCCATCATCGTTGAATCATACAATAAAGCTGCATGTCCTCGGGAAAAATTACGGCTGTAGTTTCCCCTTGCTTTCAGCTGTTCACAGTACCAGAACAGCAAGTCCGTTTTGGTTAGTGTTACAAGGCCAGATCAGTCAATCATCCACACTGTTGCCCCTGCAACTACTGAAAAGGCTGCTGCCCCTCTTCAGGACTAGAAGACCACAAAAATTCTTGAAAATAGCTGGTATCATAGGTTTCAATTTTTCACCATCCATGACAATTTAGGTTGAATGCCCCATATTTGTGTCATGACACTCTTACTACACTTCCTGCACAATATAGTGCTTGTGTGAAAACTTACATTATGCTCAGGTCCATCAGCATGTTTCAGTTCAGGATCTTGCTTTAGCCAAACACTGCAGCCTTCAGTCTTTAATGGGTCCACAAGAATCTGAAAAAAGGAAAATAAAGTGATGTGATCAAGGTTTCAGTGCCTTACTTTTACATGGCTCTCTTGGAGAGGAGTAGGGGAGCAGTAAAACACACACACACACACACACACACACACACACACACACACACACAGAGAGAGAGAGAGAGAGAGAGAGAGAGAGAGAACTTTCAAACAGATCTTCTATAGCAACTGTCAAGGTCGTAACACTCATGATCACATATATTCATCAATTAGAAACAGGCAGCAAGAAAATGTGGCGCCACAATTCAAATATTTCAAACCAAAGCTTTGTTTATTCTTGGAGGCTGGCACAACAGTGACTGGCCCCGAAATATCAATCAAAATTATTTCTTACATACTATGCAGCAACCAGCATACAGAGTAACCATACAAATTATGAAAGTGGATGCGTTTTACATCACCTCCTAAACCACTGGTTTGACTTCAACCAAGCCAGGTACACATACTACTATCTAGACTAAAATACTAGGAAGGTAAGAACCAGCAACCTCCTATGGAGGTGGGAGGGATGATTTGGAAAGAGAAAGGGAAGAACAACACAGAGAGAGAGGTGGCAGGAACAGATGGACAGAGAGAGAGGGTAGCAGATGGACCGAGGTGGTTGGCTGATTAAATGATAAAAGGTACCAAACTACTAGATCATCCATCCCTTCTTCAAACAGGCAGGCAGGTTTACCTGACTGTTCGTAAGCGAGAGCCTACCACACACAATCCAGAGGAAGAAAACCCTAATGTCTATAAAAAGTCAATGAAACTGATATAAGGGACAAAGAAAAAAGGGAGACAGAGGACGAAACACAGGTAAGTTGCCCCATTTAGGGAGCAACTGGAAGCACCTGAGAGCAGAATGCAAAGAGGGGACATACATGCCTTAGTCCCTGCCACGTACTAGAGATACTCTACTCAGAAACTGCCTAGGAAAGACTAGCAACACAGACAGGGCAAGAGAAGTACAGAGATAAAAGATTAGTTTGTGTAACACACCATGTGAAAGGTGTAAAGAAGAGTAAAAGAGCAAATAGGGTGAGAACTGGGCTGGACCACCAAGCCCAGATAGCCACAGCTTGGCCTGGGCAGAGGAGTGTTCTGCCAACCTCTCGATAAACTGATAAGGTTAAGTTACCCTCCGTTAAAGAGAGCGGTAAATAAAACTTAAAACTAAGTCATCCTGAATAAAACGTAAAACTAAGTCATCCACTGTAGAATCATCAGGGGTAGCAAGTTAGGGAGATTAAGATTCTGCCACTGTTGAATGGGAATTAAGACCACGGGGTGGCACTGGAGGAAATGACCATAAGTCAGCCAGATACGGCTATTGTGCAGCTGGATAAGGATGGTAGAATCCTTGTGAGAGGCCTGCATGGAGGACCTCCATACATTCATGGTCTACATTATCACTGGTAGTCTGAAGTCGAGAGTGATCCATTCCATATTTCAGGTTCATAAAACTTGATGGTGTAATACTGACCAAAGATCTGTTTCCAGAATAGTGATTACCAGAGCCAGTTTGGCCAAGCTATCAGCAAGTTCATTCCCAGGGATCCCAACATGACCCAGAGTCCAAACAATCATCACTGAACATCCACATTGCTCAAGGGCATACAGGGAATATTGGTTAGCAATGACCAGGGGATGCTGAGGGTAATGCTGCTTGAGAGATTTAAAACTGGTAAAGAGTTTCTGCAGATGAGGAAGGACCCACCACTGGAGGAAACAATATGCTCAAGAGCATGAGAGAGGGCTAGCAACACTACAGCTTCCAGCTAGGAAGGCAGTTCAGTATGACCCATTACAGTGTAAGCAAAGCCCATGTGATCAGCAACCATCAAGCAATCAGCAATCAAGCAATCCTGCTGAACTCCAGGATGTACCACCAAGAATGGAGAAAAATTGGTTGCAGTGGGCGTCAGGAGGGATCGTGTCTTTCCGACCTCATGATGTGTCAAGACAAAGCTGTAACCAATGGGTTCCCCACAGAGGTGTACGTGAGTGGGCGCAGAGGAGACATGGAGGAAGAAATAACTGGAGTTTGGAGGGGAGGGACAGGGTGTGAAATGCGATCAAAACTCCTGATCTGGGCCACCATTGTGGAAGATGGCTTTCCATGTTTGGAAAGAGGGGATGGTAGTTTAGATGCTTAGGGGAGTTGGAAGCATAGGTAGCATAATTGACAAGGTGTTGTTGGCACCTGATACACAATGAATGGACCCCAGCCTCTGTGAGTAATCTGTCCACAGGACTAGTTCAAAAGGCTCCTGTTTCATATCAAACCCCACAGTGGTGTATGAGATACTGTACCTGCAATGATGAGGATGATGCCGAACCATATGCCACACTCCCATAACCAAGCCAGGGTTGTATCATGGGTTCATAAAGTTGCAGAAGGGTTGTGCACTCTGCACCCCTGCTGATGTTACTCAGGGGACAAAGTGTACTGAGGTGTAGCAAGCACTTTCACTTACACTGCCGAAGATTGGGAATTCACATAAACTAAGAATCAAAGCTCAGTCGTAAAAAGCAGTATGTTCCTGCCACATTGAGTAGTTCATCATCAAGATAAAGTTCTGGTTGTGAACGAACCATACGATGTTGACAGAAAACCATGACATGGGTCTTGGCAGCTGAAAACCAAAAGCCATGGGTGAGTGCCCATAAATATATCTTTCATATGGTGCCTTGCAGTCTACATTCAGCAAAACCCACACTACAGGAGCAATAGTAAGAGGAAGAAGTAGTCAGCATACAAGGATGGTGATACTGATGACCTCACAGCTGCAGGTGACAATTGATGGCTTGTAGAAAGACAAGGACACTCAGTACAGAGCCCTGCAGGACTCCATTCTCTTGGATATGGGGAGTGTTGTGGAAAATACCAACTAGAACCCAGAACATACACTATGAAAGGAAATTATAGATAAAAATTGGGAGTGGGTCCCACAGACCCCACTCGTGTAAGGCAGCAAGGATATGTTGTCACCTCCTGGTGACATACAGCTTTTGCAGATCAAAGAAGACAGCTATAATGCATTGACATTGGGCAAAAGCTGACTGACTGGCAGACAGCAGTCAAACCACATTATCAATAGTGTAACAGCCTTGGCAAAAACCACCCTGGGATGCAGCCAGAGGACCCCAAGACTCAATGAGCCATACAGCCACCAGCTCATTGCGCATTCAAGCAGTTTAAGGAGAACATTGGTGAAACTGACTGGGTGATAACCGCCCATCTCTAGAAGTACTTACCCAGTTTCAGCACTGTGACAATGATGCTTTCTAATTGTTGTGATGGGAACTGGCCCTTGGTCCAGATCCAGTTACAGATGTCAAGGATATGATGCTGACAACCCAGTGATAGGTGCCTGGTCGTTGTTGGTTTTTTTTTTTTTGGGCGCAAAACTGCTATAGTCATTAGCGCCCAGTCCGTGACTTAGGAAACAGTAAAAAATCGAAAATGGAAACCAGCAGCAATGGGAACGAAAGTCATAAAATTGGAGAAACTAAAAGCAGAAGGAAGGCTTAAAAATCCACTACAGAAAGGGGTTGGTTGTCCCCAAAAAAAAGCTTCAAATGACTGACGTCATTTCACTGGCACTAATAAACTCGAGAACGCGATCGGCTGAGCGCGTGTCATCTGCTAAAATCGACGATATATCAGGCGATAGCTGTAGACGGGAGCGTAACGGATTAAAATAGGGGCACTCAATTAAAAGGTGTCGTACCATCCACAGCTGAGAGCAGTGGGGACAGAGTGGGGGAGGGTCGCCGCTTAAAAGATGTCAATGGCTAAAAAGACAGTGCCCTATCCGGAGTCTAGTTAAAATTACCTCCTCCCGACGACGCGTTCGGGAGGAAGAGGTCCAAGCACAAGGAAGAGCTTTCACATCCCGCAATTTATTATGGGGAAGTGTCGACCAATGCGCGTGCCATAAATGAACAACCCGACGACATAAAACGCTCCGTAGATCGGTGAAGGGAATCGATTGAATAGCTGGCCGAAGAAGAGAGACTGCAGCCTTGGCTGCAATATCGGCCGCCTCATTTCCACAGATACCAACGTGTCCCAGGAGCCAGAGGAACGCCACCGAGATGCCCCCCAGGTGGAGCAAGTGCAGACAGTCCTGAATCCGGTGGACCAGAGGGTGCACAGGGTAAAAAGCTTGGAGACTGAGGAGAGAGCTGAGAGAATCTGGGCAGATAACGTACTGTATCCACTGATGGCGGCAGATGTAGTGGACAGCCTGGAGAACAGCGTAAAGCTCCGCAGTATAAACCGAACACTGGTTGGGAAGCCGAAAGTGATTTGGGGTGTCGCCAAAAATATAGGCACTCCCTACACCTAACAATGTTTTCGAGCCATCGGTGTAAATAAATGTGACGTCCGTCATTTGTGCACATAGAGCAGCAAATGCCTGACGATAAACAAGTGAAGGGGTACCATACTTGGGAAATCGACAAAGGTCACGGAGCAGGCAGATCCGGGGACGGAGCCAAGGCGGTGCTGTACCCCAAGTTGTCAAGAAGGTTTTAGGAAAGCGGAAGGAAAGAGAATGGAGCAGCTGACGGAAGCGGACTCCCGGTGGTAGTATGGAGGAGGAGCGGCCTGCGTACCCTACATCAAAGGAGGCGTCGAAAAAAATGTCATGGGCTGGATTAGCAGGCATGGAAGACAGATGGCTAGCATAACGACTCAGAAGGACTGCTCGCCGATTGGACAGTGGAGGTTCAGCAGTCTCAGCATAAAGGCTTTCCACAGGGCTGGTGTAAAAAGCTCCAGACACTAAACGTAATCCACGGTGGTGGATAGAGTCGAGACGCCGAAGAATAGACGGCCGAGCAGAGGAGTAGACTATGCTTCCATAGTCCAATTTCGAGCGCACTAAGGCGCGATAGAGGCGGAGAAGGACCACTCGGTCCACTCCCCAGGAGGTACCATTCAGGACACGGAGGGTGTTGAGGGATCGCAGACAGCGAGCCGAAAGATAGGAAACGTGGGAGGACCAGCACAGTTTTCTGTCAAACATAAGACCCAAGAATTTAGCGACGTCTGAAAACGGAAGGTTGACAGGACCTAGATGTAAGGAGGGCGGAAGAAACTCCTTACGTCACCAAAAATTAGCACAAACGGTCTTACTGGGAGAAAAACAGAAGCTGGTTTCGATGCTCCAAGAGTGGAGGTGATCGAGACATCCTTGAAGACGTCGTTCAAGAAGGCTGGTCTGTTGAGAGCTGTAGTAGATCGCAAAATCGTCCACAAAGAGGGAGCCCGAGACCTCAGGAAGGAGACAATCCATAATTGGATTTATGGCAATGGTAAACAGTACAACACTCAGCACGGAGCCCTGGGGTACCCCGTTTTCTTGGGAGAAAGTACAGGAGAGAGTAGTGTTCACCCACACCCTAAATGTGCGCTCTGCCATAAATTCGCGAAGAAAAAGGGGCAACTGACCTCGAAAGCCCCAAGAGAACAGTTTGCGGAGGATGCCTGTCCTCCAACAGGTATCGTATGCTCTCTCCAGATCAAAAAATATTGCTACTGTTTGCCGTTTCCGGAGAAAATTGTTCATGATATAAGTGGAGAGAGCAACAAGATGGTCAACTGCAGAACAATGCTTTCGGAATCCGCATTGGGCAGGTGTTAAAAGACTGCGGGACTCCAGCCACCACGCTAAACGGTAATTCACCATACGCTCCAAAACCTTACATACACTACTCGTGAGAGAAATGGGGCGATAGCTAGAGGGGAGATGTTTGTCCTTTCCAGGTTTCGGAACAGGAACGACGATAACTTCCCACCATCGTCTGGGAAAAGTACTGTCGGTCCAAATTCGATTATAAAGGCAAAGGAGGTAACGCAGACTATGGGTTGATAAATGCAGCAACATGTGGACATGGATACCATCCGGTCCTGGGGCGGAGGAGCGAGAAGAAGGAAGTGCATGTTGGAGTTCCCGCATGGAGAAAACAGTATTGTAGCTTTCGCGATTTTGAGAGGAGAAAGCAAGAGGTCGCACTTCCGCTGCACGTTTCTTTGGGAGAAATGCTGGCGGGTAATTTGAAGAGCTCGAAATCTCAGCAAAGTGCTGACCCAATGAGTTAAAAATTGCGATGGGGTCCACTAATGTATCGTGCGCGACAGTGAGCCCAGAGACCGGGGAGAAACTAGGCGCGCCTGAGAACCGTCGAAGCCGACTCCAAACTTCCGAGGAGGGAGTGAAGGTGTTAAATGAGCTAATAAAGAATTTCCAGCTTGCCTTCTTGCTATCGCGGATGACACGACGGCATCGCGCACAGAACTGCTTGTAGCGGATACAGTTGGCCAAAGTAGGATGGTGGCAGAAAACGCGGAGAGCACGTCGCCGCTCACGTATTGCGTCACGGCATGCCTCATTCCACCAAGGAACTGGGGGGCGCCGGGGCAATTCGGAGGTGCGTGGTATTCAACGTTCCGCAGCTGTAAGAATAACGTCGGTAATATGTGTGGCCTCATCGTCGACGCTGGGAAAGTGACGGTCATCGAATGTCGCTAGAGACGAAAAAAGTGTCCAATCGGCTTGGGCAAACTTCCAGTGTCGCGGCCGCATATATGGCAGTTGAGGCTGCAGTCTAAGGACACATGGAAAGTGGTCACTTGAGTGTGTATCATCAAGGGCGAACCATTCGAAGCGCCGAGCTAGCGGAACAGTACCGACCGCAAGGTCAAAATGAGATAAATTTGTCATGGAGGCAGACAAAAATGTAGGGACCCCAGTGTTGCAGCAAACTAGATCCGCTTGGTGGAAGACGTCTAGCAATAGTGAGCCACGTGGACAAGGATGTGGAGATCCCCAAAGCGGGTGGTGGGCATTGAATTCCCCAACCCGCAAATAGGGGGGTGGAAGCTGACCAAGAAGATGAAGGAGATCAGCTCATGCCATTGGTGTGGACGATGGAATGTATACATTACAAAGAGAGAACGTGTATCCAGAAAGGGAAAGACGGACGGCGACAGCTTGGAAGGAAGTGTTTAAGTGGATTGGGTTATAATGGAGAGTATCATGGAGAAGAATCATGAGTCCTCCATGGGCTGGAGTGTCTTCAACAGAGGGGAGATCATACCGGACGGACTGAAAATGAGGGAGAACAAAGCGGTCATGGGGACGCAGCTTTGTTTCCTGAAGACAGAAGATGACCGGCGAGTAGGATCGTAAGAGGATCGACAATTCATTCCGATTGGCTTGAATGCCGCGGATATTCCAGTGGATAATGGACATAGGGTGAACAGAAAATGAAGGAATGTGACCAAGGTTGCTGTCAACTCAACGACTGCTCAGAGCTGGCGACCGACAGCATGGAATGGCATTCAGCCGAAGGCAGAAGATCCTGATCCATAGGTTGTTCAGGAGGAGCTCCTGCCACCAGCGATCAGCCGGTTGATTGGCCGCCAGCAGTGCGCCTCAGCGACACAGAAGACGGCCGAGGGCGATTTCCGCCAGGTGGTGCTGTAGATGGGACACGCCTTGGCGGAGAAGGAGATGAACTGGGTTTCTTTGTAGCCTTCTTGAAGTATGATGTTTAGATGAAGGAGGAACCGATGGTTGTGAAGTTGGGGTACGTAAAAAATCTTCACGAGTATGCTCTTTCTTCGAAGACTTGGTGTCTGACTTTTGGGCTCGAGATTTAGCAGAACCCGACGAAGGGTGAGCCAGAGAGTGGGCAGGCGAAAGTGGTGAGGTTGAACGGGCGATCTTTGCGCTGGCCGATCTGACGACTGTGGCACTAAAGGTGAGGTTGCAAGTCTGCGTGGCCGCCTCCTTTGTTGGCCGAGGAGAAGCAAGGACAGTGCCGTATTTTCCTGTCTGAGGCATGGTGGGCTGTCGACTGGCGAATAATTTTCGAGCAGCAAAGGTCGACACCTTTTCCTTCACTCTGATTTCCTGGATGAGCTTTTCGTCCTTAAAAACGGGGCAATCTCGAGAGGAAGCAGCGTGGTCACCCATACAGTTGATGCAGCGAGGGGATGGAGGTGGACAAGCACCCTCATGGGCATCCTTGCCACACGTAACACATTTGGACAGATTGGAACAGGACTGGCTGGTGTGATTGAACTGCTGACACCGATAGCAACGTGTAGGGTTTGGGACGTAAGGGCGAACGGAAATTATCTCATAGCCTGCTTTGATTTTTGATGGGAGTTGAACTTTGTCAAATGTCAAGAAGACAATGCGGGTTGGAATGATGTTCGTGTCAACCCTTTTCATAACTCTATGAACAGCCGTTACGCCCTGGTCAGACAGGTAGTGCTGAATTTCTTCGTCAGGCAATCCATCGAGGGAGCATGTATAAACGACTCACGTGAGGAATTTAAAGTGCGGTGCGCTTCAACCCAGACAGGGAAGGTGTGGAGCACTGAAGTACGGAGCAATTTTTGTGCCTGGAGGGCACTGACTGTTTCTAACAACAAGGTGCCATTCCGTAATCTGGAACAAGACTTTACAGGACCTGCAATTGCGTCGACACCTTTCTGAATAATGAAAGGGTTGACCGTGGAGAAGTCGTGACCTTCGTCAGACCGAGAAACAACAAGGAACTGTGGCAACGATGGAAGAACTGCCTGTGGCTGAGACTCGGTGAACTTACGCTTGTGAGCAGACATAGTGGAAGGTGAGGAAACCATTGCGGAAGAATCCCCCATGATTACCGGCGTCTCTGATGGCGCGCACCTCCCTTGTGGGGGCCCTCTCTGAGGGCACTCCCGCCTTAGGTGATTGTTCACACCTCAGGTCACACCTCCCGACAAACGGACGGAGGGACCAATTGGCACTTTCGGAAGGTATCAGCTCGGGTAATCACCCCTCCCTGGGCCTGGCCGTTACCAGGGGGTACGTACGTGTCCTACCTGTCTACCCGGGGCGGGGAATTACGCATTACCCCGTCACCGGCTACGCACAAAAATGCGTGGGTCAGCCTTCAGACACGCACAGGGAGGAAGAAAGAGAAAGGGAAAAACAAAGAAAGAGAAAGGAAAGGGGAGAGGTCTCAAATGCCGCAGCGGAGAAAAAGGTAAAGAGAAGAGGTAAGGAAAACAGAAGGACAAAGGAAGGATGAAGACATACAAGCAGAGAAGGCGAAGAATGCGGTACATTTACGAGCATCCGTCTCCAGACGTAGGCACAAACTATACTCCCAGAGGGGGAGAAAGGGAAGGAGAGAGCCAGAGGTGAGGGGAGGAGGGGCGAAGATGGGGGAGAGGGAAGGATGTGGAAAAGGAAGGTATGCAGCCCGGAAAGGAAGGAGGGCCACATTAGCTCGGGGTCCTGTGCTCGCTACGCACGTATCCACAAAAGAGTTGTGGACCCCCTGGGGGGTGGTCGTTTGGTTGTGGGTGTGACCTGGCCCTGGGGCTGTATCCGAGCAGAGGGCTACGCCACTGATGAATTCCCACTCAATGAAACTTTATACAGCTCCAGATGGCACGTAGTAAAAGATAATTGCTTTTGCTCCACCCATTGCTTGAGAAAATGAAAGACAGGTTGATAATTCTCAGATGCTGAGATTCTAGCATACACAGAGCAAACTGTTGGGCAACGGTGTCTGGGTCGGTGGAGACAGTGCAATTTCAAGGTAATAGCAGATACACCTACTAGTGTCTGATGTATGCAGGCATGTCTCGAAGGAGAAGTATGTGGTCCAACAGTTGAAACATGCTGTTACCAGCGTTTTTGTTTACATCATTTCATCATGTGGTACGGAGGGGTATGAAGCCAATTAAAGTAAATAGGATGTTCCATCGATTGATGCCACTAACGGTGCTGGAGAGCCAGCCTACTATTGCTAATGGCCTCTGGAATTTCTGATGATCGGCAAGCTACTCTCTTCTGTCAGAGCAGGACCGAGGAACAGTGGATTTCTAAATCAGCTGTCAAATGAATGATGGCTATAATTACATTCTGGACTGCCTTGTTGATGCCCCAATGCGGTGTGGAGTCAAGGCTGACATGAAAGGCAAAAGCATTCTAGTCAACGATGTTGAGAGCCCATCTGGGCATGAATCCAGGGTAGTGATGCTGAAGGAGGGACAGGAAGATTGTGGAATGCTCACTATCACACAGGTCATCATGAACTCCCCAGGTGATGGATGGGAGAAGCCAAAGGCTGAAAATGAAAAGGTTAGTGACAGAGAAAACTGTGTGCCATGCTGAAGTGTGTGGGGGTATCAGTATTTAAGAGGCAAAGGTCAAGTTGTGCCAATAAGTTTCCAAGGTCCTTACAATGACCAGTATCATGGTTAAAACTCACAAAGGGTTATGTGTATTGAAATTGCCCAAGATTAGGAAAGATAGGGGGCGGGGGGAGGAGGGGGTAGCTGAGAAATCAATGCAAACAATATGTCATGAGATGCTGAGATGCTTTATCTTCAGAAGGGAAGTAAACACTGCAGATAGTACTATGCTGAAATGCACTTACTGGAACAGCCACAGCCTCCAAAGACATATCAAGTGGCAAAAGTTTTCTATATGGCGTATCCAGAATGTATGTGCAAACTCAGTTACAGGTTTCATTGTGTGGTGCAAACTGGGGCCTCAGGGGTTGCTGGAATCTCTGCCTTGGCCACAGGAGTTTAACAGGTAGGACCTGCTGGTGTGGGGGCTCACTGAAAGGTTCTGCTCCTCCTCAAAGCACTTTTCTTATCTTTCCTCTACTTGGAGGATTTTGATGATTGCAAGGGCTTCTCTGAATCTGTTTCCAGTAAAGATGATGATCATAAAGCAGTGCGACTAACAGTCTGTGGCTCCTTCAGCCACTTGCTGGTGTCCAGTTGTAGTCCAGTGCAACCCAGGGAAGGAAGTGTCCCTGAAAACCCCTTCCTGGCAAGAGATGTAAGTAGAAGCTTATTCACATCAGGCTGGGAGGTGGGGACAAATGTTCCTGGTGGATGGGAAGCTATTGATTCCAAAGCAAGTGTGGAGAAAGCAGCAAAAGGGGAGTTCCCAAAACATCAAAGGGGGGGGGGGGGGAGCAGCAGGGATGGCTCAGTGGCCCTGAGGGCTCACTATGGAAAGAGTAAAAGGCAGGAGTACATTGGCAGAGGGGAAAGTCTTTGAAGCTGTCGCATGTGACATCGTTGTACATGCTGGGGACAACTACTTGCACTTCCTTTTTGGCCTCTTTGACAGTAGGTTTTTTCTGAGTCTTGTACATTGTTCACTCTCTAGTGAACAGTGTAACCTGGTGAGCAGGGAGTGTGGTGCTTTCCCAGTGGACACAGATGGGGGGGGAGAGGCACATGGGGCGATTGCAAGCAGTACTCGACCAGTCTCTACAGATGATGATAGTACTGCAATACAAAGACATGCCCTAATCCCCCTAATTCCAGACACTTTAAGCATGACGGGGGGTGGGGGGCAACCTACAATTTCACATCACATCGGTATTTCATCACCTTGACCTTTTCAGTCAATGAATCACCCTAAAAGGCCCCTGGGGAGGGAGGGGGGGGGGGACATTGACAGAGTATGGAGTGAAAGATAATGGAGGTCGAGGTGGTTAGAATTGGAGTAAATGCATATGCATGTGAAGCCAAGAAGTCAATTACTTTTCCTTAAATAAAAGAATAAAAGTTCCATCATTCTGGAAAACAATGCCATATCATTATTGTACAAAATATAAAACATGTAAGATATCTTGACAACTTTCTGCTTCCCTCCAGCATCACAGTCACAGTAGTGATGAGGTGAATTATGGATGCTATATAAGTTACAAATTAAATTATTTTACATTTGAATGTAATTGTGAATTTGTCTTAAATCTGTACAAATAAAAATAAATATAATCGTTTTGCTCACACCACTAGTTATCCTTCAGAAGTCACAGAAAATAACTCACATATATGTCATCTGGACACCCATAGTCGTTGTCTTAGGAACCCAAAACTAAAGACAAATTTTCCACTATAATGAAAAGGCACAAGCAGTGACCTTTGATGTAAAAAGCAGTGACCACTTGTTTTACGTGCAGTACAGTACAAATTCACAGCTCGTTTACTCTACCACTTTCTGTAGTCAAATGGTGCAATGATGCAGCCACCTTCTTGGTACAATTAAAGCTCTCACTGAATGTTTAGGTATGCCACCAAAGTTAATTTTACAGCAATTTCCTTCTTGTTACATCCATATTTGTTCTCCCATGATCTTTCTTAAATCTCCTACCTCATGGGTGGACTTTCTCCATGCCCGCCTGGATATCCAATATCACAAATTTATCCCTACGAAAGTAGTGGCACAACAAATTTATTTTTCAGGCCACTCAACTGAAAGATTCTCGTGGTATTTGCTGTAAAAAAGAAAAGAGAAAGGAAAAAGCTAACTGAGTGATACAATGTGTGTGGAACAAATACAGCACTTCTGCAGTAGCGATATTAGCAGGTGCATAAATATATTTGTGTTAATAATTTTCTTTTACTGTGTCTTTCTGTATGGAAAAAAACATTGTAATCTTTTCACTATCTGTATTTAGCTTTTCCTTATTTATGGGAGTGTGAGAGTCTTGCTCTCATTTACTAATTTTCTCATTCATCTTAACCCTGCTGTCGCTGTCACTGCCATGTGACTAAGACAAACATCTGTTGAAAACCTAGCTCAGGGGGGTACATCACCAGTCTGACTTTTAGTGGCCAAAAGTACATTTTAAATTCTGGCAGCAAATGTTCTCAAAACAACTGAGCCACATATATAAGGTAAGCAGAGTCGCTGCCAGATAGATTGAAAGCTACAATCTTCACGATAACTTGGATGTGATAAAAGTAAACAACTGCATTACTGGCTATTACCACAGACTTCAGTCAGTATTGTGCTTAGTGATATTAGAAATACAGGGAGCATGGCTGAGTGTGTATTGGTGCTAGATGTACCAGTGTTGCATTTTTCAGTGCAAATAAAGTGTTTATTTGAGAATAATTGGCATGTAATTTACCTACATCATAACAACATACTAAAATGGATCATTATGTACTAAGAAGAGAAAGTAGAAACATCTGAAGATTCCAGTCACCATTCAGCTGTAAAAACACCACCAGATGTAAACACAGAGCCCAGCATATGGTCAAAACTTCCACAACAAAGTTCATCAACTGATTCCTTTAATCCTACAGATATTGGCAGTCATATGGATATATTAGCATCAGGAAATATTAGTGATGATATAAAGCACCAACTTCTCACAACTCCAAGGAAACCTGCAAAAGGTTGTATCTTTCCTACTTCCGAGCACAACAAGAGGGCTGGTTGAATGCAGACAAGTGCACGATAATCATTTTGAACAGTATCCATGGCTGGTGTTCTAACAAATTAAAAAGGGACCTCTCTGTATTAACTATTCTATTTTTGTGAATAATAAAATGGTTGGAGCAAAGAAATCCATTCTCATCAAAATGCATTTAGTCATCTTCTTTGACCTGCAAAAGCTGTATGTCACCAGGAGGTGACAACATATCCTTGCTGCCTTACACAAGTGGGATCTGTGGGACCCACTCCCAATTTTTATCTATAATTTCCTTTCATAGTGTATGTTCTAGGTTCTAGTTGGTGCTTCCCACAACACTCCCCATATCCAAGAGAATGGAGTCCTGCAGGGCTCTGTACTGAGTGCCCTTGTCTTTCTACAAGCCATCAATTGTCACCTGCAGCTGTGAGGTCATCAGTATCACCATCCTTGTATGCTGACAACTACTTCCTCTTACTATTGCTCCTGTGTGTGGGTTTTGCTGAATGTAGACTGCAAGGCACCATACGAAAGACATGGTTAAGGGCACTCACCCATGGCTTTTGGTTTTCAGCTGCCAAGATCCATGTCACGGTTTTCTGTCAACATCGTATGGTTTGTTTACAACCAGAACTTTTTTCTTGATGATGAACTACTCAATGTGGCAGGAACTTACTGATTTTTAGGACTGAGCTTTGATTCTTAGTTGATGTGAATTCCCAATCTTTTGCAGTGTAAGTGAAAGTGACTGAACCACTAGCACAGTTTTCCAAACTTACTGCTAAAGATGATGGCCTCGAGACTCCTCAAGTACCACATTGAAGCATCAACAGATGTAAAATTATTTTTGGCAACACAAGGAATGCAAACTTGATGTCATAAATCAATTTTCCAGACAGAATGGAAAGCATTAGGGAAAACAGAGACCATTTTGTAGCTATAATAAAAACCATTGTATTTCACGGAAAGCAAAATATTCCCCTGCGGGGCATAGAGATGATGGGAGTCTATTAGAAAACGAAAATGATCATTAAAGTATAGTGAGTAACAAGGAAAACTCTTCTAAGATTTAGAATTGATGCTCGAGACTTGCAACTAAAACATCACCTTGAGACCACTAAAGTGAATGCCACTTATATACTTAAAACAATGTGTAATGAACCTATTTTATGCTGTGAAACAGTGATGTTATTGAGAATACTGGAGGAAATCAAAGATATTTGTTATTACAGCATAATCTCCGATGAGACGACAGACATTGTGCATTGCCTAACTGAGTTTAGCTGCAAGATATGTTGATTGTGATGGCAAATTACACGAAGTATTTTTGGGTTTCATTGACATCATCAATAAAGACAACGATTGTAGTGAAAACATTGATGATGAACCTGAAGAGAGTCAAGATGAGGAGCACTGCGATACTGGTGAAGTATGAGGTAATACGATTCTAAGGAGAATGGAAAGCCTTTCTCTGTCCCTGGAGAGCTTTGAGGGAATAGGCTGTGATGGTTGCTCAGTTAATATGTCAGAACTGAAAGGAGGTGAGGCTACAATAAAAAAGAAAGCTATCAACATGCAAGTAGCATTGTGTCAAAGTCTTCAGCTCAACCTCGCCGTCTCTCTCAGTTGCAAAATTACAAGTGTGGGAAACTCTCTTGGTACTATTGAAGAAATGGTATCATTCATTACAGCAACTAGCAAGCTGTCTGCAACGTTTAGGAGTCACCTACAACACTCACTGCAGTCACACTGTCAAACGAGATGAGTTGAGTGACATGATGCTGTTTTTTCAATTCGCAGCTGATCTCCGGACAGTTTGCAAAGTTCAAGAAATATAGTGTTGGAGGGATAGAACAACGGCTGCCAAAACCAATATTCTCTTTTGAGCTCTCTCTAATTGTGAGTTAATCACTCTGTTCACACTTAGTGACATTATGTGCATAACATATCCAGTTATCAAAATCTTGCAAGACCCTATCTTCGGCGTTGCAACTACGAAAGTAAAATTAAATTTGATGCTCTAGGTGTACAACATCATGAAAGCTAATGCTCATAGCCACTTTGCTCTTATTGTTAAAGAGGCAAAGGCAGTTATGAAAGAACTGTGGAGATGAGTGTTCCTAGACCTACAGGCAGACAAAGACACAGAGAAAACTGTGATCATATTGATGATGCTATGACATATTGGAATAGAACTTTTTATTCCAACACTGGACCAACTTACGACTGACATGGGTAAACTTTTTGCTTAAGAAAATATTTATCATTTAAAATTCAACATACTTTTGCCCTCTCAACTACTGAAAGATGATGGTAATGATCTGGTGCACAAACTAAATCAGTGCTTAACTGAACTACTGTTCTTTGAAGAAGAATCACACTTTGTGATTAAGAAAGACAAATGGGACAGGTTCTTCAATACAAGCAAATAAGCATAAATGCCCTTAATGACTGTGATTCTGTTATGCAAGCATTGTCTCTCTGCCGTAGATCAGACTAGACTACTTTGCACACACTGTACAAAATATTTGCTTGTCTACCTGCACCTGATACTACAGTGGAAAGAAGTTTTTCGACAGTGTGGTGTATAAAGACATGGCTGAGGTCGACAATGGAGGAGGATTGACTTAATGGCTTAGCTCTGTTGGACATTCATCCTGACATTAATTGTCATATTGACAATGTAATTAATCAATTTGCCAGGAAGAATAGGTGCACAGAATTCATCATTTAAGGAAGAGAACCACAAATGTAACTTTTTTATATCATAAGATGGCATTGTCTTGTATGTGTGTATAATCAGTTTAAATAAAACTTTACATGTGGCTTGATTATTATATACCATATTGTGACAATTGTTTTTACAAAGAAATGATCAAAAACATGGAATTCTGATGTTACATGTTCATGTCCACAACGTTGACCAAAGGATTGAAGTAAGGAAAACAATTTCAGATTGTTGGAACAGGACATCTCCGAAAGAATGGCCACTACATATGTAATTAAGGTGACGTCAGCCAATGAGCCTTTCAGTGTAGATGCACACCATACTGGAACTATTACAGAATCCAGTGAGACACCATGTGTAAAGAGGATCATGAGCACGAGCGCTGCATCAGTAGTGGGTAAACAAGTTGAGAATTTGGATCTGACAGGAAGAATGCTACAGTAGTCTATGCAGATGTGATGACCAGTGTCTCCAGATAGCATAATCGTCGGTGCATCTGCCTAGTCAGCACGAGACTCCAGTTCAAATCCTGGTCCAGCACAAATTTCCAACCCTCCCCATTGATGTAAATTAATGCCCACAGAGAACTAATGTCTCTACTTCCTTTGTACCCTCAGTCATTGTAGCTGCAGGATCAAAATAGTGTCTGTCCCCTTGGACATGTCCAAAAGAATAGACAACAGATACATATTTGCCTGTGTCGAGATTAGATATGAATAAAAATTTGTTTTACAGTTATAGTGACTCCTTCCATTTATGTTCAACCAAAAATATGGAACTTAACTTTGGGCTAACTTTCATGACCTTGTTTATTCAAAAATCTCTGCTCCTAATTCTATGATTACATTCCTTCCACGTTTTTGTAGTCAAGAGGTGCAATCGCATATTTTAGTAACTTTAAAGTGTATTTGCAGTATGTTGCACAGCTCTCAATTCTTCTGAATGAACAGTTACACAGTACAGTAATGCATTAGCCACCACTGGTGAAACATCAGAAAAACAGGAAGTTTGATATATTGCTTTCTCTGTGTGTTTCATAGTTACTTCTTGAACAGTAGTACTAGAATAGATATAACGTGTCCATGCTATGTGCAGATGGAGAAGCTGGTCTCAGTTCATCAACAGCTTAAGATGCTTTTTGCCATGTTCAGCAGCATTCAGGCTGCTGCCTATTGTACTAGTGCTGGCGGAATCAAGCTAATCACATGTGATGCCTAAGGTGCCACCTATTTTGCCCACTGGCTCTGCTGTCAAGACACCTTGTGGTGTACCCAATGTAGCTGTCCTCACCAAATGACGAGGGATGGGTGGTAACTGATAGTGCTGTTTGAGGCAGAGAGTGAATGTGGAGGCTGGCCTCACCCATTAACCCTGTGAGTGGACTGGTTGGTGTTCATTCATCAGGGTCCAAATAGCCGCAAGTGGAGAGGAGTTTTCTAGTTAATCAGGAGCTCCAATGTCAAATGCATTATGGAGATCCTTAGGGAAATAGCTTCCCGGACTGGAAATGAATCCTTGGGGTACTGAATATGCTGGGGAGCCTCATCAGAGATGTGGAGAATGTCCTGCCTGTGGCTACCAAACATGCAAGGTGCAGCGGTCTGCAAGTTTTGGCTCATATTGGCACCAATGATGCTCGTCGTTTGGGTTCTGAGGTCATCCTCAGCTTATATGGACAGGTAACACAAATGGGGAATAGCCCTTGACCCACACATGAAACGCATGCAGCATACACAGTTTGCAGCGGCATTCCCAGATTAGATTGGAGTCCATTGGTTTGAAATGAGTGGAGGGTATCAACTAATAACTCCATTGATTCTTTGACTGCCTGGACTGCAGACTCCTGGAGATGTGTTATGAGGTGGAGAATTGTAGGAATACTTGATTGGTCAGGACTGCACTACAGAAAGCAAGCTTTTTTTAGGCTAGGCAGTAGTTTGAGGACCTCTGATGAATGGACGCTAGTCAGTGCAGAGATAAAGAAATCAGACTGCATACAAAGTAAAGGCCATACTACCATCAAAAGGTTAACAGTAAATTCTTGATGTATTTCTAGTTCCTGAATTTAATGCCCATCAGGAAAGTTGTCATGTTTAAAATACTCTTGTAACTGAAGTCTGGTTGAAACCTGAAGTGGAAACCCTTGAAATATTTAGCAAAGTATGGTACGTACACGGACGAGACAGATGAGACACCACTGGGATAGGAATGTCAGAAGAGTGGAGAGAAGAGGAAGGAAAAGAATGAATATGGATGAAATTCGTGCAATAAACGGAAGCACATTCTATTGGTGGTAACCCCTCATACACTTGTGAAAGTAGGATTCTCAGATTCAGTAACATTTTTATATTGCCAACATATAACTATACTTAAAATACTTTTTGCTACAAATAAGTAGGCAGTTATGGAAACATTCATTTTCAGTCCATATGTTTTGTGTGTTAGCTATGACTGTTGGACATCATCACAAGAGAAGGTATTTGTATGTGATAATGGTGGGTACTTCACACCTATCTGTTTGTACCATTCAGTTCTAATGAATCTTACTGCTTGAATGTAGTTTGAAGTGTAAGGTGTAAGCAGAAGTGCTGAGTCACTGAAAGTCACATCAAATTAGCTAGCTGTCCCACATACACAGCTTCAGAACTATGGCCTCATTTTACAGGCTGACTACATTGCGGCAGCACTGTGAATGAACAAACTAAACAGTTTCACATGACCAGTAATTACGGGATTCACTTCCATTCTTGCAGATGAAATGATTTTTTTTTCCAAGAAGAGCATTCACACAGAATTACAAAATCATTTAACAAGATTCTTACACCACTTAGTATGTATATAGTTTTGCACCTATTTCCTGTGACTTTTCTTACAAACTGGAATGGCCTTTGCCTTTTTCTATACATGTGATAAACCACTGTTCCATAAATGAACACTTCTCATGGCAGAGAGGAGTCAGTTCAGCATCGTTTTTTGTGTGACTGAATCTGCTTACTACACTTTATGATCATGTGACCTCCCCCCTCCTCAGTATCTATTTTTGGTGTGCATTTCACATGGAATATAAGATTATGTAACTATTTATTCTGGTTACTTTTCTTCCATATTGTGTCCCCAATGCTATTATTACCTAATGAGAATAACTCTGGACTTACTTGCTAAATGCTTCTGCCCTTTTCTAGTATTAGGTGACTCAATGGGTAATTGTGATGCTACAAATTCAAAGGTCCTTGATCATTGAACTGCAGGTATTATGTTACTGGTTGGGTAAATCAGTTCAGAGGTGTAGAGGGCAATAGCATATGGTAGTCAATAGGACTGTGAGTAGCAGAGAACTGCAGTGTTTAAAACATCCACACATATGACAGTTTTACCTCTAGTTTAATTTCTCATTTACTTTTCTGTCATGTATTCCCTTCGTGACAAAAGGAGATGACCGATCCTTGGCACTGTCACATACTCCAGTTAACAACTTATTAGCCTTAGAAAGGGGCTTTCCAAACTTAAAAAGCATGAGAATGCATTCAACATGGAATCTACAATTTGATTAGCTTCTTTCTGGCTGCTGTGCATCTATGTCTACACAAAAACTCTGAAAGCCACCAAATGGTGCATGGTGGATGGTCCCTTTAACTACTACCACTACTACTACTACTACTACTACTACTGGGCATTTCTATCATGTTCTATATGTGGTGTCCTTTACAAATGAACCACAGTTTTCCCAATACAAAGAAAGTTGATCATTCCCGATCAACTACCATCCTTATGTGCTTGTTCCATTTCATATCACTTTGCTATGTCATACCTAGACATTTCATTGACCAGACTGTGTCAATCTGTACGGTACTAATGTTGTATTCTGACCCTATGGGATTGTTTTTCCTACTCATCTGCATTCACTTGAATATTTCTACACCTGCCATTCATCACACCAAATAAAAAGTTTGTCCAAGTTAGCTTGTATCCTCTTAGTGATGACCATTTCCCACACACAATCCATCAGCAGACAGCTGCTTATCAGATTATTTCATGTATAGGCAATAAAAATAGTCTTATAAAACATCTCTGTCGAAATTTTGATGATACTCTTGTCTCTTACGAACAGTCGCCATTGAGGTCAAAGTACTGGCCTCTGTTACTTGAGAGGTCTTCATGCCATTCACATATCTTGGAACCTATTCCATATGCTCAGACATCCATTAACAGTATGCTGTGGGGCACTGTGTTAAATGCTCTCTGGAAATGTAGGAATGTGGAATCTAGCCTGTTGCCCTTCATCCATGGTTCGCAGTATATAATGTGACAGAAGACCAAAATGAGTATTGCGCAATGTCCATGCTGATTTGTGGACAGAAACATTTCTGTCTCAAAGAAATTCATTATATTTGAACTGAGGATGTTTTCAGGAACTCTGGAGCAAATAAATGTTACTGATACTGATCTGTAATTTTGCAGGTACATTCTCTTAACATTCTTATATACAGAGGCCACCTGAACTTTTTCCAAGCTGCCTGGGTCTTTGCACTAGGTGAGGGATTTGCAATAAATGCAAGCTAAGTAAGCGGCCAATGCTGTAGAGTAATCTCTGAACAAATGATCTGGGATTCCATTTGGAAATGGCAACTATTTTGTTTTCAACTGTTTGAGTTGCTTCTCTACTCCAGGGATCATATAACTATGTCCCCAACACAGGAGTCTGTGTGACAGTGAAACAACAATATGTTTGTATGATCCTCCTGCACAAACTTGAAAACTCAGTACAGAGAGGGGTTGGTGATCATCACCTGCTTTCCTCCAAAGCAACACCAGACTGGTCAATGACTGCCTGGATAGAGGTCTTTGACTTAGTGATTTTATGTAGAACCAGAAATGTCTCATGTTCCCAGTAAAAACTGTTGCTCATGTACGACAGTGGTAGTTGTATGCTTCATGCATCAATCTTTTTACAGACACACATATTTCCAATAACTCTTGCCTGTCACCAATGTGCATACTTTTTTTGAACTGAGTGCAGAACAGTGTTTCCCCAGCATTTTCGAATTTTGTTATTAAGCTGCAGTGGGTTTTTTCTGTCTGTTACCAAGTTATTCACCACATATTTACTCTGTGTGTGATTTACAGTCCATTTAACATATGCCCATATTCCTCTATGTACAGCGTATTAGAAGCAAATGACATTCACTCTTTGTCTAAATGGGATGCTAACAACTACTTATCTGCTCTTTCTAGCAAATTATTCTCCTAGCCTCCTTGAAGGATTCATGAACTTCATTTAGCATTGTTGCTGTGCTGGCATCATTATCACTAACCCCACTCTGTAGTTAAACTGTATGTAAGGACAAACCTGTTCGTAGTTACAAGGTCTAAAGTATTTTAATTTTGTGTGGGCTGTCAAAGTTGCAGCTTATGACAGCTTTCAGGAAACTGTTCGAAAGTACTACACAAGACTGCCTGTCCATACCACCTGCAATGTATGCACAGACATCTTAGTCTTTACTCAGTAGGTTATGATCACCTGCTTTTTATGCATTACTTTGTGTAGATTTTCCTTGAATGAGTCTGTAACTGTCACAGCAGTACAACATGGCGAATGAAAACATCTAATGTTGGAGTTTACATACACGGAACCATTAAGGGAACTGCTCATTACAACAGGTTGGTTGGTTGGTTGGTTTGTGGGATTAGAGGGACCAGACTGCAATGGTCATCGGTCCCTTGTTCCAAAACTTAAAAACTACCACACAGAGGAAAAAAAACGGATAATAGAGACAACAGACAACACAGGACGAGAAAAACTCAGACAAAGAACAGACATAACAAATTAAAATCACACGGACTGTGGCGGTGGTTAGCCAACCATAGAATAAAAAAGGAAAAGCCAACCACCGAGAACACATTAAAAACTCAGTTTAAAACCATAGGCCAAAGGCCAGAATCAATACAAAACAATAAAATAAAACATAAACACTCATATTAAATGATAAAAACCCCCTGCCCGAATAAAATGTAAAACTAAGCCAGCCATAGCAGGGTCATCAGTTAAAAGAGCAGGGAGCGTATCAGGCAGCGTAAATGTCTGCCTGACCACAGCTAAAAGGGGGCAGGCCAACAAAATGTGGGCCACTGTCAAAGCCGCCCCACAGCGACATAGAGGAGGGTCCTCCCGGTGCAGTAAATAACTGTGTGTCAGCCGGGAGTGGCCAATGCGGAGCCGGCAAAGGACTTCTGAGTCCCTGCGAGTGGCTCGCAGGGATGACCGCCACACAGCTGTCGTTTCCTTGACAGCACGGAGTTTATTACGCATTGTCAGTTCGCGCCATTCATCGTCCCATAGCGCAAAAACTTTGCGGCATAAGACTGCCCTCAAATCAGTCTCTGGGAGGTCAACATCCAGAGATGGTTGACTGGTGGCCTCTTTCGCCAGGCGGTCAACATGTTCATTGCCCGGGATACCGACATGACCGGAGGTCCACACAAAGACCACAGAGCGGCCGCAACGGGCAAGAGTACGCAGGGACTCCTGGATAGCCATCACCAGACGAGAACGAGGGAAACACTGGTCAAGAACTCGTAAACCACTCAGGGAAACACTACAGATCACGAAGGACTCACCTAAGCAGGAGCGGATATACTCTAGGGCTCGAAAGATGGCGACCTGCTCAGCAGTGTAAACGCTGCAGCCAGCCGGCAAGGAACGTTGTTCGGAATGGTCCCCTAGAGTTAGCGCATAACCGACACGACCAGCAACCATCAAACCGTCAGTGTAAACAACGTCAGAGCCCTGATATGTGGCCAGGATGGAATAAAAGCAGCGGTGGAAGGCCTCTGGAGGGACTGAGTCCTTCGGGCCCTGTGCCAAGTCGAGCCGAAGGAAAGGGCGAGGAACACACCATGGTGGTGTACACAAAGTGGCCCGGAAAGGAGGTGGAACAGTGAAAACCCGAAGCCCGGAGAGAAGTTCTTTGACGCGGACCGCAATTGTACAACCTGACCGGGGCCGACGTTCTGGCAGATGGACGACCGATTGCGGGAGCAGGAGACGATAGTTTGGATGCCCAGGCAAGCTAAAAACATGGGCAGCATAAGCGGCCAGTAAATGTTGGCGCCTCAATCGCAGTGGAGGGACACCAGCCTCCACAAGTACGCTGTCCACAGGGCTGGTCCGGAAGGCACCAGTGGCCAGTCGTATCCCACTGTGTAGTATTGGGTCCAGCACCCGCACCGCAGATGGGGATGCTGAGCCATAAGCCAGGCTCCCATAATCCAGACGGGACTGGATTAACGCCTGGTAGAGCCGTAACAGGGTAGATCGGTCGGCGCCCCAGCTGGTGTGGCTCAAGCATCTCAGAGCATTTAGATGCCTCCAACACGCCTGTTTAAGCTGCCGAATATGAGGCAGCCAAGTCAACCGAGCATCAAAAACTACCCCCAAAAACCTGTGGGTCTCCACCACAGCAAGAAGTTCATCGTCAAGATAAAGCCGCGGCTCAGGATGGACTGTTCGGCGCCGGCAGAAATGCATAACGCGGGTCTTGGCAGCCGAAAACTGAAAACCATGCACTACAGCCCAAAACTGCGCCTTGCGGATAGCGCCATGTATCTGACGTACAACAGCTGCAATGCCAGTAGAGCTGTAGTAAAGGCAGAAGTCGTCAGCATACAGGGAAGTGGAGACAGAATTTCCCACCACTGCAGCGAGCCCGTTTATTGCAATTAAAAACAGGCAGACACTGATGACAGATCCCTGTGGTACCCGGTTCTCCTGGACTCGGGAGGAACTATGAGAGGCCGCGACTTGCACGCGGAAGGTACGATACGACAGAAAATTTTGGATAAAGATCGGCAGAGGGCCCCGAAGACCCCATCCATGAAGCGTAGGAAGTAAGTGATGACGCCATGTCGTATCGTATGCCTTCCGCATGTCGAAAAAGACAGTGACCAGGTGTTGACGATGGGCAAAGGCAGTACGGATGGCCGAATCCACTCACCAGATTGTCGGTGGCGGAGCGACCTTTACGGAACACACCATGAGACAGAGCCAGAAGGCCCCGAGACTCCAGTACCCAATTCAAGTGCCAGCTCACCATCCGTTTGAGAAGCTTGCAAAGAACATTGGTGAGGCTAATGGGGTGGTAGCTGTCCACCTCCAAAGGGCTCTTGCCCGGTTTCAAAACGGGGATGACAATGCTTTCCCGCCATTGCGACGGAAACTCACCCTCGACCCAGAGACGGTTGTAAAGGTCGAGGAGGCATCGCTTGCAGTCCACTGAAAGGTGTTTCAGCATCTGACAGTGGATGTGATCTGGTCCAGGAGCAGTATCAGGGCAAGCAGCAAGGGCACTGTGAAATTCCCACTCACTGAATGGAGCATTGTAGGATTCAGGATGGTGGGTGCGAAAAGAAAGGCTCCGACATTCCATCCGCTCTTTAATGGAGCGGAAGGCCAGTGGGTAATTGGAAGAAGCGGAACTCAGAGCAAAATGCTCTGCCAAGCTGTTGGCAATTTCGTCGGTGTCTGTACAAACTGCTCCACTCAGTGAGAGCGCAGGGACGCTGACAGGGGTCTGATAGCCATAGAGGCGTCGTATCTTGGCCCAGGCCTGCGATGGAGAGACATGGAGGCCAATGGTGGACACATACTGCTCCCAGCACTCCTGCTTGCTTCAGCGGATAAGGCGGCGGGCCCGCGCACGTAGCCGTTTTAAGGTGATGAGGTGTTCAATGCAGGGATGTTGCCTGTGACGCTGTAGCGCCCGCCGGCGATCTTGAATCGCCTCAGCGATTTCAGGCGACCACCAAGGCACAGTCCTCCTCCGAGGGGACCCAGAAGAACGGGGAATGGCAGATTCGGCGGCAGTAACGATACCAGTGGTGACTGATTGAACCACCGCATCAGTGTCATCACTAGAGAGAGGCTCAATAGCGGCAGTGGAGGAAAACAAGTCCCAGTCAGCCTTACTCATTGTCCACCTGCAAGGGCGCCCAGAAGACTGACGCTGTGGCAGTGACAGAAAGATTGGAAAATGGTCACTACCACACAGGTCGTCATGCACTCTCCATTGGACAGATGGTAAGAGGCTAGGGCTGCAGATCGAAAGGTCAATGGCGGAGAACGTGCCATGCACCACACTCAAGTGTGTGAAGGAACCATCATTTAACAGCGAAAGGTCGAGCTGTGCCAATAAATGCTCAATGGTGGCGCCTCGACCTGTCGCCACCGACCCACCCCACAGAGGGTTATGGGTGTTGAAGTCGCCCAGTAATAAGAAAGGTGGTGGCAATTGGGCTATCAGCGCAGCCAGGACATGCTGCGTGACATCACCATCCGGTGGAAGGTAAAGACTGCAGACGGTAACAGCCTGTGGCGTCCACACCCGAACAGTGACAGCCTCTAAAGCTGTTTGTAGAGGGATAGACTCGCTGTGAAGAGAGTTAAGGACATATATGCAGACGCCACCAGACACTCTTTCATAAGCTGCCCAGTTCGTATAATAACCCCGATAGCCACGGAGGGCCGGGGATTCGCATTGCTGGAAACCAAGTTTCCTGAAGAGCAATGCAGAAGAAAGGGTGAAGGCTGATAAGTTGTCGGAGCTCAGCTAGATGGTGGAAGAAACCGCTGCAGTTCCACTGGAGGATGGTATTGTCCATGGCTGAGAAAGGCGTGACTGGACTGGGAAGGCAGATTACGCCGCTGGGTCACCTGCTGCCTCCGATGGAGCACCCGTGCAAGTGCTATCCATTGCGTCTGAGGGACCAGCGAGATTGAGGTCCTCATCCTCAGACGCAGAGCGTGTAGGTAGCGGTGGAGTAGGTGCCACCGCAGGTGATTTGGTCTTACGGGTCTTCAATGTCGTTTTCTCTCGCTGTTCCTTTGGTTGTCGTTGTTGAGAGGGCTTGTTTGAGTCAGTCTCTGGGACTGAAGATGATCGCGAAGCTCGACGACCAGTGACCTGTGGCTTCTTCAGCCACTGGTTGGTGTCTGCTGTGCCGCTGGTAGGAACCAGGGAAGGGAGTGACCCAAGGGATCCCTTCCGAGTGAGAGAAGCCAAAGAAGACTTACGCTTCTCCGGATTAGAAGTGCGGACTGGTGTCCCCGTTGGTTTAGTGGGTGCTGCTGCCGAGGTAGATTGTATGGGAGCAACAGCGAGAGAAGGGGCCCCCATCGTCAAGTGGGCAGGTGAGGTCCTCTGACTCTGAGAGCTGACTGTTTGTGGTGCAACTAAAGAAGCTGGAGCAGGAGTGACAGTTGAGGCATAAGATGCCATCATGCGCACGGGATGTAGCCGTTAAAATTTCCGCTTAGCCTCAGTGTAAGTCAGTCGGTCCAGGGTCTTATATTCCATGATTTTGCGTTCTTTCTGTAAGATCCTGCAGTCTGGCGAGCAAGGTGAATGAGGCTCTCCACAGATGGGAGACGGAGCACATGGAGTATCGGGATGAGATGGGCGTCCGCAATCTCGAGATGTGAAGCTGGAAGTGCAGCGGGAATACATATGGCCGAACTTCCAGCACTTAAAGCACCGCATCGGGGGAGGGATATAGGGCTTGACGTCACAACGGTAGACCATCACCTTGACCTTCTCCGGTAATGTATCACCCTCGAAGGCCAAGATGAAGGCACTGGTAGCAACCTGATTGTCCCTCGGACCCCGATGAACGCGCCGGACAAAATGAACACCTCTACGCTCTAAGTTGGCGCGCAGCTCGTCATCAGACTGCAAAAGTAGGTCCCTATGGAAAATAACACCCTGGCCCATATTTAAACTCTTATGTGGTGTGATGGTAATGTTAACATCCCCCAACTTGTCACAAGCAAGTAACCTGCGTGACTGGGCGGAGGATGCCGTTTTTATCAAAACTGACCCAGAGCGCATTTTGGACAAGCCCTCCACCTCCCCAAACTTGTCCTCTAAATGCTCTACAAAGAACTGAGGCTTCACGGATACAAAGGAGTCCCCATCAGCTCTGGTGCAGACGAGATATCTGGGCGAATACGTGTCACTGTCATTCATTGCCTTTCGTTCCTCCCATGGTATGGCCAGGGATGGGAACGATTTGGGGTCATAAACGTTACCTTTAAAATGAGCCCTCGAACGCTTAGAGACTGCTGGTGGCTGGCCACCAGCAAGAGATGATGTGCCACGCTTCATTGTGTGTCATCCACCCTGATGCCACCTACTCTGACCAAGGGCCCTCCCCATGGGTGCCACCCAGCCACAGCAAGGGCCACCTGGCAGGATGGCCATTGCCGGGAGTCCTGATGCCCCAGGGAGATGGGCATCTACTCCTTGGCATACATGGGAAGTAAACGGCGCAGCCATCAGTAGAGCGACCCCTGTGTTGTCAGGGGGCTACAACCAACAGGGTACATGGCGGCCCCACCACAACGGACTGGCTACTGTGCTGGATCTTAGGTGCAAAAATGTATGAGGTCGTCGTCGCAGCGAAAAGCAACACTGCACAGTGCAGCGTGGTAATCGCACCCAGGGACGTATCCTCGCCCAAGAGATGGAAAACGAGCTGGACACCATTGCAACGACGAGAAAGCCGGCTAAAGGTCTCAATGCACAACAGATACAGTGCACCATGTAAGGCGCCCTTCCCCAATTGGCTCGCTCTTCGGAACAATTTAGAAAGATGGCGGTCAAACCCGAGAGGGGACCATCACACAAGGCAGAAACATTTGAGACTCCTTTTAGTCGTCTCTTACGACAGGCAGGAATACCGCGGGCCTAGTCTAACCCCCGAACCCGCAGGGGGATCATTACAACAGGAAATCATAGCTTGAGTCTTCGGACTTGGTACCAATTTTCATATAACTTCATCAATGCAATCTCATGTAATTCTTATTTGTGCTTATAATGTCAAGAAGCAGTTCTACAAACTCACAAGCTAAACTACTTCACCTGCTCAAAGATAGTGCTTAAATCCATATGGGGTAAAGTGTAAAAACATTCCATTTTACCTGTTTCCTCATTTCCAATCTGGGGCATACTATAATACTGTAAGTCTTGTCATCCTTAACCTAAAGTAAAAACAGGACTCCTAAAGTGAATACACTTAATACTGATAACAATCACATTATTTTCACCACAACTCAGCAATGATTAATTACATGCAGTCATATAAATTCTAAAATTACCTCTTTAATTGCACTGTCCTGCAACTCTTCTTTTACATTCATGCTGGATGGGTAAACCTGACCCTGTGGTATAAAATAACAAACTGTAGTAAGTACATTTAAGCAGTCACAGTCCTTCCACATTATATAAATGTATCACATGCATAATGCCCAATTGTCATACTTCTTAAGAATTAAATAGTAGTTCTGGGTAGGTGTTCTCCTCCAAGTTCGAAATTCTGGGTGGCGAGTTCACAATGGTATATTTCAATGGGAGGCAGCAAAAAATTGTAAAACTAGTTAATGACAACACCTTTGAAAATTCATTATGATCTTCAACTTCAGCCTTCTCCCTATGCTATTGTCTTCAATCATATTTTCTAGCTTTGTTATCTTCATATGCATATAATGGTAGTGTAACCAAATCAAATAACACAGCTACTACCAGAAACTGGACTGACAAGTGCCACATCACTCATACTACTTTTACAATCAGAATCATAACATGTCTAGAACAGTTAAATCAAAACCTTTTGCTTCACTGAATGCTTATTTATACTAAAATTATTAAACCCCCCCCCCCCCGCACACACACACACACACACACACACACACACACACACACACACACACACACACCTTTCCACACTACTTACAACTATTCTAACTTCATGAATTCCTTTTGGTAGGGCAAGCAGGTTTCTAACAGTACAAAAAGACAGTATAGGATACAGGCTGAACCAGTTCTATTCTATGGATCAGAACTATGGGTCTTACTTGCTGATCTCAAAAGGTGACAAAGTTCTGGAAAGATTATTTATGGAGCACAACCAGCATATCAAGACAGAAAATCCCATAATGTTGAAGTAAGTTCTGAAATGAGGACAAATGAAACTGTGATAGCATAGAAGGAAATCATTAAACTAGTATACGCATCTGTTGAGAATGTTAGATAATTAGCAGCCAAAGAACAGTTTTTGATGGAAAATCACCTTATTGATACACATACAGCAGACCACTTAACTTTCAGAAAGAGTGTGTCAATGAAATAATGAAGCAACATGGTGAATGCAGAAAAAGAATACCTTGAAGAGAGATGCTGGGCAGAAGAATGAAAGAATACATGTTATTAATTGATCTTTGCATTAACTGCCAACAATAATACTAATATACTAGTACAAATAATGATAACAATGATTTTATTGTTATTACCACGTGAGCCATGGTATGCTCCCTCTTTGAATTCCTCCCCACACCTCGTGTATGTCACTTCTTCTGCTAGGAGCTTGTGGCACCACGGGGCATGGTAGAGCCACACAGGGTACGTCGACAGTATTTGCCATTCAGCCGAAATTGATAGAATGGAGTGACTGGTAGCCCTTTAAAAGTTCTGTCGAGTTAATAGTTGCAGGCACAGGTGTTGGCAAAAGACTGAACATTGGTGTCGTCTTGGCTATCTGTATTTGCTGTTGGTTCTTCTCTGTGGAAGTCACATTATGCAAGGAGCTTTCTCATCTGAAAGACTGCCTGATTTGGGTTGTGTTGCTCGACTTAATACCTTGTGGAATTGCCTTGGAAGAGGTTACGGTAATGTCTAGCAACCAAACAAGCTTGTTATTACTATTCAATTCCCCATGTTCAACAGTGGATTCGATGATCTGGTAATCCTGAACACAGTTTAAAGTGCGACCATGTTTAGCCTTAGACCAAGTTTTTGATGAGAATCATCTGGAGAGTCCATTGATCTGTACAAGTACTGTGGTCATGTGGTTGTATTGAGTGAGAATGACAGTGGAATTTAGAAGCTCCCTTAAGCCATTCCAATTTTCAACTGTTGTGGCATGCTTTGGTTGTCTTGGACCTGAACTCAGTGGGTACTCATCATATGGTGGGTGTGAACATTGCCTCTGTACATCAGCTTCATGAAATGCACCACTGCCAGCTACCCCGCCTGCCTTCACTCAAGTTATGTAAATTACTGTTTGAAATTTGTATTAAAATTTTGCACATTTTGATGTTCGGCGGTTTGCTGGGTCGAGTGCTCTTCTTATACACAGTGTTGAGCCTTGTTAGGATGGCCACATGCTGATCGGCTCTATGTGAATCACCCATGTCCTATTCACATGTCGTCCAGACTTGTGAAAATATAGCCTGTTGGTAACTAACTGGCACATTTGAGGTTCACGGACTGGAAAAAGCGTAAGTGTGTAAAACCATCTAGTGTTACTATTGAACTGTTTGTTATTTTGAAGTTGTCATGGGGTGACATCTTCTCGCCTTTTATTCATTTATTGCTACAAGTTTGTTCTGAGTACTAATTACAGGTTCTACTTTTTTAAACGGCATTCTTGAGCTGCTATGCATGCACATTCACTTACTGAATCACTTACACATTATCTACGGTACACCTTAATAGCATTTTCACTGTGTCTGAAGCCAGCTATATATCAATCTGTGCACACTCATTCTCTTATTAATTACTTAACAGCTCATTGGGGCAAGATTTAAAGAAACTTTCTCTGACTGCCTGAAGGCAGCTCTAGCAATCAATGCACCTGTTTACTTTATTAAATTATGTACATGCCCGTGGAGGTTTACCTTAAGAAATTCCTTTTTCTAGTGGTCCTGGGGCAGCTGTAAATTACTCTGTCTTCCAGTATACCTATTCAGTTTTAACCTTTGAGATGAGTTATGCTTCTGTGTTGTCTTACAGAGCCATCTGTTTCCACATAATTATTTCTTCATTTGTTGAAGCATTTTCAGAGTTGCAGTTTGTGGAAGTGGAAATTTTGAATATAAAATCTAAGGATTGGTGTCAGATACACTATTGTCTTATTTAAATTGTCATTAAACTAAAGTGTGTAATGTCTTACATCTGAAAAGTTCAGAGTGTTGTTTGTAATCCTGCTAATGCATCTGATTTTAGTAATTTTTCTTAAATAAATACATTTTAATAAACAATGGTGACTCATGTGAACCCCAATCGCTCCAGTCCTTCCACTTAATTTCCCCTTTTCCTGCTGGATGTTTGGTTGGTAACAGAAGCTGCACCATGATGTGCGTGTTTGTAGGTATCCACTGCTGAACATGGGGTCTCATGACCGTCCCAGCTTGTCCTTACTGAAGAAGCAACAGTTTATTTATGAATTGAAAGTGTGTCAGCTTCCATGTAAGGGCAGTGTTCCCGAACTTGAGGCTCATCTGCATGTCGGTGTGGACAACCCCTTGGTGGTTAGTACCAACTGCATCGGGGAGATCGGTGTTGCACAAGCTGACTAAGCTCTGGCCATGACAACCTTGTGTCAGAGCGTAAAGTGTTTAGAAAGGAGCAAGCCCCACCATAAGCAAATACATACAATTCAGGCACAACTAATCCATTGGAATAAGTGCTTGTGGGATATTCCACAATGTAATCTCTATTCTGAGCAGGTTAGATTAGCTCTGCAGTTACAGGGGTAGGTGCATGACTTGCAAAGTAGGGTCAGCCACCTTTATTTAGACAAATTAGGAGCAATAGGTGGTGAACAAGATTCTCCCACCAACAGATAACTGCCGGAACTAGTAGGAATGCTACAGACACCTTTAAGGACCAAAGGGAATTCATTAGGGAAATTACCTTACCAAATAATAATACTGCTTCAAGCTATAATGGAACTTTCAATTTAGAATTTAAAGACAGGTGAAATCCATCCTATGGATCATGCTCATATTTATGTTTCATACTGACACTTTGGCTATCTCCAATAATGTTGTTGTTCAGGCACTGTATCCCCTGTGTTAAGCCATGTTTTTAGTCAAATTTTACATGAAAGTGCAACATCGAGGGAGTTGTGGAAATCAATTATTGGGCTGAAATTGTCACCACTTATTAAGAGGCTGCTCAAGCATGAACATTTTTGGTGAGTGCAGTTTCCTCATGAACCTTTTCCTAGGTACATAGAGGAATGTATATGGCCATTCTAGCGTTGGAATTACGAGTCACAATAAATGCACATCTTTTACTGAATTAGAGGCTTTGGTGTCCTCTATTGAAGCCTGAGTTTCACGGACCAAAAGTGATGGGGGTTTAAGTGTCATTATTGATATGGGGATCAAGATTCCAGGCAATTTAAAAGGGGACCACCTGTAAGGAACAAACGTAGCATGTGTTTCAGGAGTAACAAAGTGGGGCATTTTGTATGGCAATGTCCAGTTCCATGGAAGGAGAGTCAAACAGCTGATGTCACAAAGAATGGAAGAGGCAGGGTAGTGTTTTACTACCAAAGTGCTGTCTCATTGTCAAGTCCAAGGTAGGGAAACCCCTGCCTTACCTTTGGGTACAACTTAACCAGGAAACGGTGTGCACCCTCCTCAACTCTGGTAGTTCAGTTTCTCATTTAGATTATCTGTGGTATTTGGAGTTCCGCCACACCTGTGAATTGCCTTGTTTGCATCCATCCTCCCAATGTCAAGCTCTCACTGGGCAGATGTTGCTTCTGATTGGCAAAACTGAGTATTGGAAAATTTTCTTGGCCAGTGAAATGGATAGTAATTAAAAATCTTTCAGTGAACTTAATTTGGGTGTGTGTTGGGGTTATATAGCCAAGGCAGGGTTGTTTCTTTTAAATTTAACCCAGCTGAAAAATTCATTTTGTGCTCCTGTCAAGTTGCCACAGGAATTCATAGTGTGTTACCGCAATGTTCGCCATTTGAGCTCAGTCACCTTGGCCCAGTAGAGGTGAAGCTGGTACTGGAAGTTCTTGATGTTTACCGCAGATGTTAACTAACAGATTGGACGTCACCAATATCCAGTACAAGATTTGCCATACAAATGACATTCCAGAGAGGCAGGATATTTACAGGCTTTCTCCATCAAAGATGAAATGTATATGTGCTTTGATTAATAATGTGTTGTTCAATGGGGTCATCAGGTCCTCAACCTCAGCCTATGCTTCTACCATATTCTCAGCATCTATGGGCAGCAGCGGGGTGTTTCATCCTGTTGTGGGTTATCGTGCAGTTAACGAGAACGTAGTTTTGGAATCTGTGCCACTTCCCAATCTGCATAATTCTTTTACTTGGTTCAGTCGGGCTCAGTATTTTACTGTCCTGAATCTCAATCTCGCATATTATCAGATCATGTTAACAGAAGATTCCAAGTATATTACTGCCTTCTGTACAGACTGGAACCTCTACAATTTTAACAGGGTTTGGTTTGTCAGTGGCAGTTGCCATTCTGTCTTGCCTTCTAGATTGCATTTTGGGTGATTTCAAGTTCAAATGAGTGTATAATTACCTAGATGACAGGGTTATTTACAGTGCTGGTCTGTCTGAACACCTGCAACATCCTGAGGCAGTCCTGGTTTACCAGAGGGAGGTGGGACTTTCTGTGAAACCATCTAAAATAACACTGGCACACAGGTTTCATCCTCGGGACATCTTAGTTCCACTGATTGCATTAGAATTGACCAGAAGCATACTAGTGATTTGCGAAAATTCCCAGCTTCTAGAAATAAGGAAGGTATGGCATGGCTCATAGGCATAGAAAATATTTTTCACAAGTTTGTGCCCAATTTTACTAAATTAGTGGCATGCCTTAATGATTTAAGAAATTTCAAATGGGATGAAAGTCATCAGGAATATTCTGAAGCCATTAAGGTGGCGCTTAATAACCCACTAGTATTAGCCACACCCAATTTTGAGCTCCTGTTCTTCTTGCAGACGGACACCTCTAATGCTTCTGGAGTAGAAAGTGGCAGCTGTCCTCCTGCAGGACAGAATGGGAGGGGGTGTGTGGCAGGTTGATGGCCTATAGCCTATGCACCTTGGAAACTTTCACCTGTGGAGATGAAATATTCTATGTATGAATGGGAAGCCTTGGTGGTTCTGTTTGCTCTTGTGAAATTCAGATTTTATTTTGAACACTGGGAATTCTGTTTAGAGGCTCAATCAAACTCTCAGTTATATTTTGGCTCATTACTTCCATAACACCCTCTTACGCAGTCATTTGTGCATTTATAAAACTGTTGTCAAGATCATACAACACATCCCCTGGTCCTCCCTGTATAAGCACGTCCAGAGGTTGGTGGGGGAGTGTGAGAGCTGTAAGGGAGCGGAGTCCAACCCGAATTCCCTCAAGGGGCTTTTAGAGTCTACCCATGAGGAATGCCTGATGCAAAAATTTTTTGTTGGTTATACAGGTCCGCTTCCTCTAATGGGTGCAGATATTGGGCACCTCTTAATTTTTTTTTACTCATTCCGAGCAGAGTGACCATCCTGTTAACTATCCAGCATTTGTTACGATTTTTTTTCTCTTTATGGGCCACCCAGAATGCTTATTAGCAATAATTCTACTGCTTTTGTTTCCCAGCTATTCGTGAGATTCTGCTTTGATAAAGGACTTCAGGATGTGACCACAAATCCTTATTACCTGCACATTTTGCTGACTAGGTGAACTGCAAGTTGGAGGCTGTTCTTACCTTTCACAACAAGGCTCAGACAAAGTGGGACATGTCAGTATCATGGCTCAATTTTGTCTTTAACACTGCACAACCCATGTCCCTGGAGGCTGCTCCAGTATCCCTTGTGCTAGCACATCCAGTCAATTCTCCTCTTGTCAACCTGTGGTCAATCAATGATTTGCTTCTAGAACAAGTCACCCTAACAGTAATACAGCACAATTGGAGCCAGGCTAGGCATAATATCAAAACTGTCCACCACAGGCTAGCCATCTGCTGGTATCGGTTTTGAATTTATACATGAGTAAAGCAACACACATGCACATTACCCAGGTCAAGGAGATTCAGATGTAAATGGCCCCTTAGTGATGGGGAAGGGGGATTCTGGTTTGGTGGGGGAGGTTGAGCCATAGAGGGCTCCCTCTTTGAATTCCAGCCCCACGTGCCTGGCGGATATCACTTCTCACAACTCAGAGCTCGTGGTGCCAGTGGGTGTTGTGGACCCAGTGGGCATTTTGGAGCCACACTGGGTGGCAAGGAATGGCAGTGGATCTCACAGGCAGTAGGTGTCTTGGAGCTGGACTGGAGGGTGAGCCATGCATGACTCGTTGGCAGCGTGTGCTGTTTGGCCGAACTTAATGTGCCACTATCATTAACACCATCACTATGATAAAACATTCTTCTTTCAATAATGGTAACTGCCATTATTTGATCAGCCCCGATATTATGATCACCCATCTAAAAGCTGGTATGTCCACCTCTGGAACAGATACCAGCAGGGAGACATTGTGGCATGGAAGCAATGAGTCCTTGGTAGATCACTGGAGGAAGTTGGCACCACGTCTGTACACTCAGGTCATCTGATTCCCATAGATTCTGGAAGGGGAGATGATCTCTGATGTTATGTTAAATCACATCCCAGACGTGTTCAACAAGGTTCAGAGCTGGCAAGTTCGGTGGCCATCACATCAATTGGAACTCACTACTGTCTTCCTAGAACTGTTCTATCACACTCATGGCCTTGTGAAATGGTGCATTATTTTGATGAAAAATGCCACTGCCAGTGGGAAATATGATTGTCATGAAGGGGTCAACCTAACATGAACCATGGACCTTGCCACTGGTAGGGAGGCTTGCGTGCCTCAGCGATACAGATAGCCATTCTGTAGATGCAACCACAACAGAAGGGTATCTGTTTAGAGGCCAGACAAAGATGTGGTTCCTAAAGAGGGGCTGTAGCTTTTACAGTAGTTTCTGGGGCAACTGTCAGGATGAATGACTGATCTGGCCTTGTAACTGAAACAGCCTTACTTTGCTGATACTGCAAACAGATGAAATCAAGGAGAAACTACAGCTGTAATTTTTCAGGAGGGAATGCAGCTTTACTGTGTGGTTAAATGATGATGGCATCCTCTTGGGTAAAATATTCCAGAGGTAAAATAATCCCCCGTTCAGATCTCCAGGTGGGGATAGCTCAGGACAATGACATTATCAGGAGAAAGAAAACTGGCGTTCTACGGAGCATGGAATATCAGATCCCTTAATCGGGCAGAGAGGTTAGAAAATTTAAAAAGATATATGGATAGGTTAAAGCTAGATATAGTGACAATTACTGAAGTTCAATGGCACAAAGAACAAGACTTCTGGTAAGGTGAATACAGGATTATAAATACTAAATTGAATAGGGGTAATGGAATAGTAGGTTTAATAATGAAAAAAAAAATAGGAATGCAGAAGAACTACTACAAACAGTATAGTGAATGCATTATTGTAGCAAAGATAGACATTTAGCCCATGCCTAGTAGTTCAAGTTTATACACAAACTAGCTGGGCAGATAATGAAGAGATTGGAGGAATGTATGATGAGATAAAAGAAGTTATTCAGATAGTGAAGGGAGACAAAAATTTAATAGTCATAGTGGGAGTGGAATTCGATAGTAGGAAAAGGAAGAGAAGGAAAAGTGGTAGGTGAATACAGAATGTGGGTAAGGAATGAAAGAGGAAGCCGTCTGGTAGAATTTTGCACAGAGCTTAACTTCATCATACACTAGGTGCTCAAATGTATCCGAACACTCCCAAAAACACAAGTTTTTCATATTGGCATTGTGCTGCCACCTACTGCCAGGTACTCCGTATCACCAACCTCAGTAGTCATTAGACATCGTGAGAGAGCAGAATGGGGTGCTCTGTGGAACTCTGACTTCGAACATGGTCAGGTGATTGTGTGTCACTTGTGTCATACGTCTGTACAAAGACTTCCACACTGCTAAACACCCCTAGGTCCGCTGATTCCAATGTGACAGTGAAGTATAAATGTGAAGGGACACATACAGCACAAAAGCATACAGGCTGATCTCATCTGATGATTGACATATACTGCTGACAGTTGAAGAGGGTCGTAATGTGCAATAGGCAGACATCTTTCCAGACCATCACACAGGAATTCCAAACTGCATCAGGATCCACTGCCTACTGCGACAGTTATGCGAGAGGTGAGAAAACTTTGATTTCATGGTTGAGCAGCTGCTGACAAGCCACACATCACGCCGGTAAATGCCAAACTAAGCCATGCTTAGTGTAAGGAGCACAAACATTGTGTAATTGGACAGTGGAAAACATTGTGTGAAGTGACGAATCACGGCACACAATGTGACAATCTGACGGCATGGCGTGGGTATGGCAAATGCCTGGTGAGTGTTATCTGCCAGTGTGTGTAGTTCCGATAGTAAAATTCAGAAACGGTGCTGTTATGTTTTGGTCATGTTTTTCATGGAAGGGGCTTGCACACCTTGTTGTTTTGTGTGGAACTGTTACCCCATAGGCCTACATTGATGTTTTTAGGCCCTTCTTGCTTCCCACTGTTGGAGAGCAATTCGGGGATGGTGATTTCAACTTTTGACACGGCCTGTTCATGATGCAGGTCATGTGGCAGAGTGGTTACATGACAGTAACATCCCTGCAATGGACTGGCCTGCAGAGAGTCCTGACCTGAAGCCTATATAACACCTTTGGGATGTTTTGGAACACCAACTTCATGACCCTCCCCAGTGCAGCACTCTGTGAAAAATGTGCGGCTATTTTCCAAGAAACCTTCCAGGACCTGATTTAATATATGCCTGTGAGAGTGGAAGCTGTCATCAAAGTTAAGGGTGGGCCAACACTGTATGGTTGGTTTAAAGGTGGGAGAATGGACCAAACTATGTCATCCCTCCCTTGTTCCTAAGAAAATAATGCCACAAGGGTGAGAATAAAATGGACGAAACATATTAACACAAAACGGAAAGAAAGGAAAAGCCACAAGAACGAAAGGAAGGCAACGAATACTAAAAGGAAGAAAAGAGGACAAGAAAACAACAAAGAGACACTAGAAACAGAAGGGAGTAAAACATGAAAGAAGATTACAGTGGCTGGCCAACCACAAGAATAAAAAGGGAAAGCCAGCCACTCTGCAACACATTAAAACCTCCATCCTAAAAGCACTAGGGTGGAGGATATGGAGGGACAAAGAACATGCTAAAACCTACAGAGCAGTATAAAACCCACTCTCACAGATAAAATGTAAACTAAAGCTGCTGTGGAGGCATTGTCGCCTAACACTGAAGGCAGGGTGCTGGGAAAGTTAAAAGTCTGCTGCAAAGTGAGCAGTCCAGCAAGACGTGGACGACTGTCATTTGCGAGCCACAGTGACACTGAGGTGGGTTCTCGCGACGAAGTAGGTAACCATGCGTTAGCCCCGATCGCCAATGCGGAGCCGGCAGAGGACAACTGATTGCCTGCGAGAGACCTGCATGGAAGACTTCCTCACATTCATAGACTCCTTAATGACAGCAGTTTGTTGTGCGTGCTGTTATGCCATTCTGTCTCCAAAAGCTGGAAAACCCTGCAGTGTAAGACAAACCGCAGGTCAGATTTGGAGATGCCTATCTCCAGAAGCGGTTTCCGCATCGCCTGTTTGGCCAGCCTGTCGACAAGTTCGTTGCCGGGACTTCCGACATGTCCTGGGGTCCACACAAACACCACGAACTGCAGGACTGTTCCAGGGCATAGATGGACTCCTGAATGGACACTACCAGAGGGTGGCAAGGGTAGCACTGGTCGATAGCCTGTAGGCTGCTCAATGAGTCAGTACACAGGAAAAATGACTCAGACATCTTTCCAGACCATCACACAGGAATTCCAAACTGCATCAGGATCCACTGCAAGTACTGCGACAGTTATGCGAGAGGTGAGAAAACTTGGATTTCATGGTTGAGCAGCTGCTGACAAGCCACACATCACGCCGGTAAATGCCAAACTAAGCCATGCTTAGTGTAGTGAAAACACTGCAGCCCACTGGCAAAGAGTGCTGCTCAATATTTCCTCCATGAACATATGCAAAGCCTACGTGACCATCAGCCATTGAGTCATCAGTGTAAACCACTACAGAGCCCCAGAACACAAGAAATGGGAAGAAGTGGCAGCGGAGAGCAGTGGTGTTAACCGAGCCCTTAGGGCCATGCAAAAGGTCCAGACGAAGCTCGGCCAAGGCGTACACCACGGAGGTGTACGTGAACGGACCGCAAGTAGAGGTGGTAAAGGGAAGGACTCCAGTTCGGTGAGAAGGGACCGCACGTGAACCGCAATCGTTAGCCCCGATCTGGGCCGTCGATGCAGGAGATGGACTGCTGCAGGCAGGAAATGGAGATGGTAATTCGGATGCTCAGGGGAATTATGAATGTGTGCTGCGTAACTGGCGAGTAGTTGCACATGTCTGATCTGTAGTGGAGGGACACCAGCCTCCTCCAGTACGCTGGTCACCGGACTCGTCCTAAAAGCTCCTATCGCTAATCGAACCCCACAGTGGTGCGCAGGGTCGAGTAAATGCAATGCTGAAGGCACTGCCAAACCATAAACCACACTCCCATAGTCAATTTGGGTTTGTACAAGGTCTCTGTAGAGCTGCAGCAGCATACAGTGTTCTGCACCCCAATTGGTGTTGCTCAGGCAACAAAGAAGATTGAGGTGCTACCAGCACTTCTGCTTAAGCTGACGAAGATGAGAGAGCCAAGTCAATTGAGTGTCGAAAACCAGTGCTAGGGACTGATATATCTCCACTACAATAAGTGGATCGTCATTAAGGTAAAGTGCGGGTTCTGGGTGAAAGGTACGACACCGACAGAAGTGCATGAGACACAACTTTGCGGCTGAAAACTGGATGCTGTGGACTAGAGCCCATGACTGCGCCTTGTGGATAGCTCCCTGGAGGTGTCGCTCAGCAACAACAGTACTGGAGCAGCAGTACGAAATGCAGAAGTTGTCTGCATACAGAGAAGGTGAGACAGAGGACCCAGCAGCTGCTGCTAGACCGTTAATGGCCACTAAAAATAGGGGGACACTCTTGCAGGACTCCATTCTCCTGGGTATTGATGGAACTATGGGAGTCACCAACTTGGACATGGAAAGCATCGAGCAACAGTAAGTTTTGGATAAAAATTGGGAGTGGTCCCTGGAGACCCCACTCGTACACTGCAGCAAGGATATAAGGTCATCAAGTCATGTCGTATGCTTTACGTAAGTCAAAAAAAGACAGCAATCAGGTGTTGCCATCTGGAAAAGGCTGTTCAGATAGCATATTCAATGGACAAAAGATTATCAGTGGTAGAGTGACCCTGGCGGAAGCCGCTCTGACCTTGAGGCAGCAAGTCCCATGACTCCAGGACCCAAACCAACCGCCGACATACCATATGTTCCAACAGCTTACAAAGAACGTTGGTGAGGCTGATGGGCCAATAGTTATCCACATCAAGCGGATTTTTACTGGGTTTCAGCATCAGAATGATGGTGCTCTCCCACCACTGTGATGGAAAGACGCCATTGCACCAGATCCGGTTGAAGATGACAAGAAGATGTCACTTGTAGTCAGATGACAGATGTTTAATCATTATGATGTGGATGCGATCAGGCCCAGGAGCTGTGTCCGGGAAATGTGCAAGGGCACTGACGAGCTCCCACTCTGTAAATGGGGCGTTATAGGATTCACTGCAGCGTGTAGTGAATGAGAGGATGTTCCCTTCCAGCCGCCGTTTGAGTGTGCGAAAGGCTGGGGGGTAATTCTCCGATGCAGAGGCTCGAGCAAAGTGCCCGGCAATCGCATTTGCGTTGATACAAAACTCACCATTTATGGTAACATCATGGACAGCTGTTGGGGCCTGGTACCCGAAAACACATTTCATCTTTGCCCAGACTTGGGAAGGTGATGTGTGGCACCCAATGGTGGAGATGTATCTCTCCCCACACTTCTTCCATTGTTTGATAAGGTAGTAAACATGGGCACAGAGCCATTTAAAGGCTATGAGGTGCTCCAGGGAAGGGTGCCACTTATACCGCTGTAGAGCTCACCGACACTCCTTAATTGCTTCAGCAACTTCCAGCGACCACCAAGGGACTGCCATAGGCCTCTGGCACCCTAAAGAGCGAGGTATCGCGTTTTTTTGCGGCAGAAACAATTCCTAGTCACCATCACATTGATGTTAACGTGTGGGGGAGATTTAGCAGTGAAAGCAGAGGTGGAAGTTCCCCAGTCCGCCTTGTTCAAAGCCCATCTGGGCCGGCGTCCGTGTGCCTGATGCTGGGACAGAGTGACAGGAAGATGGGGAAGTGGTCACTATCACGCAGGTCATCATGTGCTCTCAAGTGGATAGATGGGAGAAGTCCTGGGTTGCAAATTAATAAATCGATGGCTGAGTAACTACCATGAGCCATACTGAAATGTGTGGCGGCCACTGTATATAAGAGGCAGAGGTCGAATTGCGACAGTAAAGTTTCGACATCTCTGCCTCGGCCAGTATTGGCATTAAAATCTCCCAGAAGTGGGAAAGGTTTAGGGAGTTGATAAATCAGTGCAGCTAATACATTCAGGAATACTGCACCATCCGGAGGAAGATATACATTGCATATAGTTATTTCCTGCATCTTCCTTATTCTGAAAGCCACAGCTTCAAGAAGGGTTTGAAGGGGCACATGTCCACTACAGACCGAGTTTAGGACATAAACGCAAACTCCACCTGACACTCTACTATAGTTGCTACGGTTCCTGTAATATCCCTTATAGCCACGAAGGGCAGGTGTCTGCATTGCTGGGAACCAGGTTTCCTGGAGAGCAATGCAGACAGCAGGTGTAAAGCTTAACAGTTGCTATAGCTCAGCCAGGCGGTGGAAAAAACTGTCGCAATTCCACTGGAGGATGACATCGTGAGACTGGGAAAGCATGGAACATTAAATGAGGCAGTTTACGTCTCACAGTCACCTGCTGCCACCGATTTATTGCCTGAGCAGTCTATATCCATTGTGTCTAAGGGTCTGGCGAGATCTAGGTCCTCAGCAGATGCCAAAATCTGCACCTTATCATCAGTTACAGAGCTTGTATGTAGCGGTGGTGTGGGTGCCACTGCAATTTCCTTGGTTTTTGGAGTTTTTCTTTTTGGATTTCTCTCGCTGCTCCTTTGGTTTCCCTGGCTGGGAGGACTTCACTAGCTCAGTCTCTGGGACTGAGTATGAGCATGAAGCCGTACAACCAGCTGCTTTTGGTCTCTTCAGCCACTGATGAGTGTCACCTTTCCCACTAGAAAAAACCTGGGAATGGACTGACCCAAGGGACCCCTTCCTAGCGAGAGAAGCTGAAGGAGACTTAACGCTTCTCCGGCTTAGAATTGGGAATGGATGTCCCCGATGGTTGCGGGGGTGTTGCTTCCAAAGTAGGTGGTGCAGGAGCAACAGGAAAGGAAATGCCCCCCACCATCAAGGGGGCAGGTGTAGTCTTCTGGCTCTGACAGGTGACCTGGGTTGGTGGAGCTGATGGTGCCACAACTGTTGTAGCTGTGGCGTAAGATGATGTCATACGCACAGGATGCAGACTTTCAAATTTTCCTTTAGCCTTAGTGTAGGTCAGTCTGTCCAGAAACTTTTACTCCATAATTTTCCTTCCTTTCTGGAGAATCCTGCAGTCAGACAAGCAAGGTGAATGGTGCTCTCCACAGTTGACACAGATGGGAGGCGGGGCATATGGAGTATTGGGATGTGATGAGCGTCCGCAATCTCGGCATGTGACGCAGGGAGTGGGAAGAAATCTGGCTGAAATTCCAGCACTTAAAACATCACATCGGAGGAGAGATATAGGGCTTGACATCACACTCTTAGACCATCACCTTGACCTTCTCGGGCAATGCATCATCCTCAAAGTCCAAGATGAAGGTACCGGTGGCAACCTGATTATCCTTCGGACCCCAGTGGACATGACAGACAAAATGTACACCTCGTCACTCTAAACCGGCGCGCAGCTCATTGTCGGACTGCAAAAGAAAGTCTCTGTGAAATATGATACCCTGGACCATATTTAAGTTCTTATGGGGCGTGATGGTTACAGAAATATACTCCAGCTTCTCACAAGTGAGAAACTCGCGTGACTGGGCAGAGGATGCTGTTTTGATCAAGACTGACCCAGATCTCATTTTGGACAAGCCCTCCACCTCCCCAAACTTGTCCTCTAAATGCTCAACAAAAAATAGGTTTCATTATCATGAAAGATTCCCCATCAGCTCTCAAACATACAAGGTACTGGGGCGAATAAGATCCGTTGCCATCCTCAGCCTGACGTTCCTCCCGTGGTGTGGCCAGGGAGGGGAACGATTTGGGGCCGTACTTCTGTGCACTGAATTGAGCTCGTGATCACTTAGAGACTACTGGTGTTTCACCACCAGCAGCAGATGATGGACTAGACTTCATCACGTGTCATCCACACTGATGCCATCCACTCCGTCCAGGGGCCCTCCCCACAGGTGCCACCCAGCTGCAGCAAAGGCCACCTGGCAGGATGGCCATTGCTGAGAGTCCCGATGCCCCAGGGGATGGGCATCTACCCCTTGGCATACGTGGGGAGTTAACGGTGCAGGCATCAGCAGAGCTAGCACTGTGTGGTCAGGGGGCTACAACCAATAGGATACATGGCAGCCCCACCACAACGGACTAGGTACTGTGTTGGATATCAGGTGCAAAGAAGTCCATGGTCATCATCAACACAGAAATTGACACTGCACAGTGTACAGTGGAAAATATACCGAGGAAGGTGGCTTCGCCCAAGAGATGGAGAATGGGCAGGACTGCAATGCAATGATGAGAAAGTGGGCTAAAAGTTACAATGCACAATGGACACGATGCACCTTGTAAAGCACCCTTCCACAATTGGCTCACTCTTCGGGAAAAATTTGAAGAATGGAGGTCAAACCCTACAGGGGAGGTCACATAAAGACTGAAACATGTGAAGCTCCTTTTAGTCGCATCATACGACAGGCAGGAATACCTCAGGACTATTCTAACCCCTGGACCCGCAGGGGGACAACACCTTATGGAATTCCAGCATCACCGATGGAGGGTGCCACGAACTTTTAAGTCATTTTCAGCCAGGTGTCCTGATACTTTTGATCACACAGTGTAGCTAACAATTGATATAGGAATCATGACAGAAGGTTGTACACGTGGAAGAGGCCTGGAGACACTAGAACTATTCAGATGAATTATATAATGGCAAGACAGATTTAGGAACCAGGTTTTAAACTGTAAGACATTTCCAGGGGGCAGATGTGGGCTCTGACCACTATCTATTGGTTATGAACTGTAGATTAAAACTGGAAAAAACTGCAAAAAGGTGGGAATTTAAGGAGATGGGACCTGGATAAACTGACAGAACCACAGGTTGTAGAAAGTTTCAGGAAGAGCATTAGGAAACGATTGACAAGAATGGGGGAAAGAAATACAGTAGAACACGAATGGGTAGCTTTGCGAGATGAAATAGTGAAGGCAGCAGAGGATCAAGTAGGTAAAAATGTGAGGGCTAGTAGAAATCCTTGGGTAACACAAGAGATACTGAATTTAATTGATGAAAGAAGAAACTATAAAAATGCAGTAAATGAAGCAGGCAAAAAAGAGTATGAATGTCTAAAAAATGAGATTGATAGGAAGTGCTAAATGGCTAAGCAGGTATGGCTACAGGACAAATTGAAGGACGTAGAGACATGTATGACAAGAGGTAAGATAGATACTGTCTACTGGAATACTGAAGGGACCTTTGGAGAAAAGAGAACCACGTGTAAGAATATCAACCACTCAGTTGGAAAAAGTTCCAATCAAAGAAGGGAACATAAAAAGGTGAAAGAAGTATATAGAGGGTCTATACAATGGCGATGTTCTTGCAGGCAATATTATGGAAATGGAAGAGGATGTAAACGAGGATGAAATTCGAGATATGATACTGCATGAAGAGTCTGACAGAGCCCTGAAAGACCTAAGTTGAAACAAGGTCCTGGGAGTAGACAACATCCATTAGAACTACTGACAGCCTTGGGAGAGCCAGCCTTGACAAAACTCTACCATCTGGTGGGCAAGATGTATGAGACAGGTGAAGTACCCTCAGACTTCAAGAAGAATACAATAACTGCAATCCCAAAGAAAGCAAGTATTGACAGGCGTGAAAATTACCAAACTATCAGTTTAGTAAGTCACAGCTGCTGAATACTAACATGAATTGTTTGCAGATGAATGGAAAAACTGGTAGATGCCAACCTCTGAGAAGATTAGTTTGGATTCCGTAGAAATGTTGGAACACGTGAGGTAATAATGACCCTATGATTTATCTTAGAAGACAGATTAAGGAAAGGCAAACCGACATTTCTAGCATTTGTAGACTTAGAGAATGCTTTTGACAATGTTGACTGGAATACTCTCTTTCAAATTATAAAGGTGGCAGTTGTCAAATGCAGGGAGCGAAAGGATTCACAATTTGTACAGAACCCCATTCGGATCTCCGGGAGGGGACTGCCAAGGGGGAGGTTACCATGAGAAAAAGATTGAATAATCAACGAAAGGATAACGTTCTACGAGTCGGGGCGTGGAATGTCAGAAGCTTGAACGTGGTAGGGAAACTATAAAATCTGAAAAGGGAAATGCAAAGGCTCAATCTAGATATAGTAGGGGTCAGTGAAGTGAAGTGGAAGGAAGACAAGGATTTCTGGTCAGATGAATATCAGGTAATATCAACAGCAGCAGAAAATGGTATAACAGGTGTAGGATTCGTTATGAATAGGAAGGTAGGGCAGAGGGTGTGTTACTGTGAACAGTTCAGTGACTGTGTTGTTCTAATCAGAATCGACAGCAGACCAACACCGACAACGATAGTTCAGGTATACATGCCGATGTCGCAAGCTGAAGATGAACAGATAGAGAAAGTGTATGAGTATATTGAAAGGGTAATGCAGTATGTAAAGGGGGGCGAAAATTTAATAGTCATGGGTGACTGGAATGCAGTTGTAGGGGAAGGGGTAGAAGAAAAGGTTACAGGAGAATATGGGCTTGGGACAAGGAATGAAAGAGGAGAAAGACTAATTGAGTTCTGTAACAAGTTTCAGCTAGTAATAGCGAATACCCTGTTCAAGAGTCACAAGAGGAGGAGGTATACTTGGAAAAGGCTGGGAGATACGGGAAGATTTCAATTAGATTACATCATGGTCAGACAGAGATTCCGAAATCAGATACTGGATTGTAAGGCATACCCAGGAGCAGATATAGACTCAGATCACAATATAGTAGTGATGAAGAGTAGGCTGAAGTTCAAGACATTAGTCAGGAAGAATCAATACGCAAAGAAGTGGGATACGGAAGTACTAAGGAATGACGAGATACGTTTGAAGTTCTCTAACGCTATAGATACAGCAATAAGGAATAGCGCAGTAGGCAGTACAGTTGAAGAGGAATGGACATCTCTAAAAAGGGCCATCACAGAAGTTGGGAAGGAAAACATAGGTACAAAGAAGGTAGCTGCGAAGAAACCATAGGTAACAGAAGAAATACTTCAGTTGATTGATGAAAGGAGGAAGTACAAACATGTTCTGGGAAAATCAGGAATACAGAAATACAAGTTGCTGAGGAATGAAATAAATAGGAAGTGCAGGGAAGCTAAGACGAAATGGCTGCAGGAAAAATGTGAAGACATCGAAAAAGATATGATTGTCGGAACGACAGACTCAGCATACAGGAAAGTCAAAACAACCTTTAGTGACATTAAAAGAAACGGTGGTAACATTAAGAGTGCAACGGGAATTCCACTGTTAAATGCAGAGGAGAGAGCAGATAGGTGGAAAGAATACATTGAAAGCCTCTATGAGGGTGAAGATTTGTCTGATGTGATAGAAGAAGAAACAGGAGTCGATTTAGAAGAGATAGGGGATCCAGTATTAGAATTGGAATTTAAAAGAGCTTTAGAGGACTTACGGTCAAATAAGGCAGAAGGGATAGATAACATTCCACCAGAATTCCTAAAATCATTTGGGGAAGTGGCAACAAAACGACTATTCACGTTGGTGTGTAGAGTATATGAGACTGGCGATATACCATCTGACTTTCAGAAAAGCATCATCCACACATTTCCGAAGACAGCAAGAGCTGACAAGTGCGAGAATTATCGCACAATCAGCTTAACAGCTCATGCATCGAAGCTGCTTACAAGAATAATATACAGAAGAATGGAAAAGAAAATTGAGAATGCGCTAGGTGACGATCAGTTTGGCTTTAGGAAAAGTAAAGGGACGAGAGAGGCAATTCTGATGTTACGGCTAATAATGGAAGCAAGGCTAAAGAAAAATCAAGACACTTTCATAGGATTTGTCGACCTGGAAAAAGCGTTCGACAATATAAAATGGTGCACGCTGTTCGAGATTCTGTAAAAAGTAGGGGTAAGCTATAGGGAGAGACGGGTCATATACAATATGTACAACAACCAAGAGGGAATAATAAGAGTGGACGATCAAGAACGAAGTGCTCGTATTAAGAAGGGTGTAAGACAAGGCTGTAGCCTTTTGCCCCTACTCTTCAATCTGTACATCAAGGAAGCAATGATGGAAATAAAAGAAAGGTTCAGGAGTGGAATTAAAATACAAGGTGAAAGGATATCAATGATACAATTCACTGATGACATTGCTATCCTGAGTGAAAGTGAAGAAGAATTAAATGATCTGCTGAATGGAATGAACAGTCTAATGAGTACACAGTATGGTTTGAGAATAAATCGGAGAAAGACGAAGGTAATGAGAAGTAGCAGAAATGAGAACAGCGAGAAACTTAACATCAGGATTGATGGTCATGAAGTCAATGAAGTTAAGGAATTCTGCTACCTAGGCAGTAAAATAACCAGTGACAGACAGAGCAAGGAGGACATCAAAAGCAGACTCGCTATGGCAAAAAAGGCATTTCTGGCCAAGAGAAGTCTACTAATATCAAATACCGGCCTTAATTTGAGGAAGAAATTTCTGAGGATGTACGTCTGGAGTACAGTATTGTATGGTAGTGAAACATGGAATGTGGGAAAACCGGAACAGAAGAGAATTGAAGCATTTGAGATGTGGTGCTATAGACGAATGTTGAAAATTAGGTGGACTGATAAGGTAAGGAATGCGGAGGTTCTACGCAGAATCGGAGAGGAAAGGAATATGTGGAAAACACTGATAAGGAGAAGGGACAAGATGACAGGACATATACTAAGACATGAGGGAATGACTTCCATGGTACTAGAGGGAGCTGTAGAGGGCAAAAACTGTAGAGGAAGACAGAGATTGGAATACGTCAAGCAAATAATTGAGGACGTAGGTTGCAAGTACTACTCTGAGATGAAGAGGTTAGCACAGGAAAGGAATTTGTGGCGGGCCGCATCAAACCAGTCAGTAGACTGATGACCAAAAAAAAAACAGAAACCAGATGGCAGTTATATGTGTCAAGGGGTACAAAAGGGAAGCAGTATTTAGGGAGTGTGACAGGCTTATAGCCTATCCCCGGTGCTCTTCAATCTGTATATTGAGCAAGCAGTAAAGGAAACAATAGCAAAATTGGAGTAGGAATTAAAATCCAGGGAGAAGAAATAAAAGCTCTAAGGTTTGCCGATGACATAGCAATTCTGTCAGAGACAGCAAAGGACCTGGAAGAGCAGCTGAACAGAATGGACAGTGTCTTGAAAAAGGGGGGGGGGTGTATAAGATGAACTTCACCAAAAACAAAACAAGGATAATGGAATGTAGTCGAATTAAAGCAGGTGATGCTGACGGAATTAGATTAGGAAATGAGATACTTAAAGTAGTAGACGAGTTTTGCTATTTGGGGAACAAAACAACTGATGATGGTCGAAGTAGTGATAATATGAAATTTAGACTAGCAATGACAAGGAAATTGTTTCTGAAGAAGAGAAATTTGTCAACATCAGGTGTAAATTTAAGTGTCCGTATATCTTTTCTGAAAGTATTTTTATGGAGTGTATCCACGTATGGAAGAGAAACACGAACAATAAACAGTTTAGACAAGATTAGATGGGTAGATCATGTAACTCATGAGGAGGTACTGAACAGAAGAGAGAAGAGACATTTGTGGCAGAAATTGACTAGAAGAAGGGAACACTTGGCAGGACATATTCTGAGGCATCAAGAGATCATCAATTTAGTACTGAAGGGAAGCGCAGAGGATAAAAATAGTAGATGGAAACCAATGCACAAATACACTAAACAGATTCAGGAGAATGTAGGTTGCAGTAGTTACTCAGAGTTGAAGCTTGCACAGGATAGAGTAGCAAGGAGAGCTGCATCAAACCAGTCTCAGGACTGAAGATCACAACAAAAACGTAAGGGGTGGCTGTGGTTTGCAACTAGTTTACAATACTCCTTTTCTGACAGTTCCTCACACGAGCTCCACTTGTCCCACGGGTACCCACATGGCTGTTTCCCAGAGTATAATGGAAGTCCTGCCAGTACAGGAGTAAAGGAGGTTTTTCCCTGTGGGTGATGGAAATGCACCCTCCCAAAAGTTTGATGAAGGTATCAAGATTCATCAGATCATGCAGTGCTTTGCCATTGAGCCAACATCCAGCACAAACAGCTACATGCCTATTTCAGATGTAGTTGTCGATGGCATGGCATTAACACTCATGCATTTGTGGGTCATCTGCTGCACAGACTCAACATTAGAAGTGTCTGGAGCATTGTGCATTCAGACACACTTGTACTTTGCCCAGCATTAATGTCTGATGTTAGTAACACCACAGTTTGCTGCCTGTCTTGTTTTACCAGTCTGCCCAGCCTATGATGTCTACCATCTGTCATGAGGGATGTTTGGTTAACCCCATAATGTCTGGACATGGTTCCACCTTTGTTTTGACATGTGTTGAAGACAACTGCCACAATAGTCTTCAAACACCCAAAAACCTTTGCAGCTTCCAAAATGCTCATGCCAAGACTTCAGGCCATCAAAATTTGCTCTCAGCCAAATTCAGATAGATTGTGTGCATCCCCATTTTACACGCAGACAGCATGCTCACTGATACTCCATGCACCATGTGTGTGTCTGATCAGCAGACAAGGTGAGGCGCTATTGCCTGGATGAGTTTATATCGATAGCAGATTGTTGGTAATAATGTTTTGGCTGATGTGTATTTGGATTTAGTATTATGACTTTCAAATGGATGCTGGGTAATGCCAAACGAAACATTACACAACATTGGAGGCAATTGCCAAATGCATCAATTTATTACGAAGGTGTACTGGGAAATAATGCCTCCAAAATTTTTATTCTGTTCTTAACATCAGTTAAAATATTACGTGTCATGCTTATTACTCTGTCAATGTTTCCACTTCCCTGACACAATCCTCCTGCTGGAGAGTTCTGAATTACAGAGTGTAACATGGGTGAGTGTTATTTAACTGTGTTGGCACATGAGAAAACCCCCAGAAAACAGAACACAAATTCAAATAGTTCACCCACACGTGGAGCACTCTCTCCTTCAGCACAGCACTACCATACCATGCAATTTTCTTTTTTTTTTTTTTTTTTTTTTGCTCTTGTATGCCTAACCTGTTTGATTCATTATTATTGACCATCCTCCATAGTGTCCCAGCTGGACCCAATGAATTTTGAACATTTTCCAAAACCTAATTACCACCTTCGAGGACTTAACTTTGTTAGTGATGAATTGGTGTGAGCAGAGGTGATGATGTGGGTCGTGGGTCTGCCAATAAAGTCAAACATTCCACAGTGATGACACCAACAACCTGGTGTCTCATTGGGAGAAAGGCTTTCAGTGCCACGGTGACTATGTTTGAAACAAATATATAAACATGAAGGACAAAGATGTAAAATGTTAATAAAGTTTGTTTTAATTAAAATGCTTCGATAATTTTAAAATAAAAATTTTGAGCCATTACTTTCCAGCAAGTCCTCATTCCCAAAATATACACAAAATAAAAATTAAGTTTTAATTAATTTGGCAAAGAAGGTGGCCTTCAACTGATATAATGTCTACGTGCATCTCTTAAGGTGACAGGGAAGTTCAGTCCATCAACTAACACAGCACAAAACGTAAGAGAAGACTTCTTGTGGGTAAAAGTTCCATTCTGGGCATCATTTGGATTTTTTTGTAAACATTCAGCTGTGCTACTGGTCAATCTGTTACCACATCCCTTATTTGGCTTTCACATTTCTAGGCTTTGTCAGCACACACCCACACTGCCACCTTTCAACCTAGGCTAGGCCTTGAGCTGCACTATGGAGCAGTCTCACCACAACCAATATTTCAAGGGAGCTAGCACCACATTTTAACCTTGTAGCCTTTGAATAGTTCTCAGATTCAGAATCAAGTTCAATGACTGTTCAATCTGAATTTCATTCGCACACTATGTGTTGTGCATACTTATCATTCTATATGCCAAACCATCTTTACGTCAGGGGTCAAATCCTAAGCCTGAACTATGTTGGGTCTACCCACTCTCTTACTGTATTTATTAATATTTAGTATATTTACTTTACTGTCATTTCCTCACAATGATTGTTTAGGATTACTGTTGTGATACTGATTGTCAATTCAATTGCAAGCTGTTCACAAAGTTTGTACGAATGATAATGAAGCACTCGCATATATTAAAATGCAAATTCTGCATTAATGCTATCACAGTACTTCTGGAATTGCACCCAAGATGGATGTTGAAACAGATTTGTTCAGCACACACAGTTCACAAGTAGTTCGCATGATTATGTCACGACCCTCAATTCTGGTTAGCAGAATAAAAATACTAGTGGCATCAAGTGAATTTGTTTGCCTTCTGATAGCTGAGTATCCAACTAATGGTTGCACTGCGTCAGATTTTAAGTGACACATATATGTAAGATTATTTACACCAATAACTAACATTCTGTCAGTTTCACTAACAATATGCAGCAAACACAGAAAGTGGTTATGAACAAACCTGTCAATATTTAATGTGTAACCCCATGGCTTCATCTAAACTTTGCTGCCAACATACAAATTCATTCTGCATCTACAGGCTGTGTAACAGTTTATGCTTCCATGTGATATTTGTCTGAAATGCAAATTTACTGCTGACAGTTCTACTTATACTTCGTTCACATATTCGAAGTCAACACCTAATGTTAATAGTACTACAAAATGTACTTCACAGATTAGTGACCATGCAAATGTCACTTCAAAATTATTTACAAATAATTTATTTTACATCATTAATAACTAAATTACAATTATCATTCCATTCCATGATACACTGCAATAACAGAAACAGAGCAAGGTGGCGCAGTGGTTAGCACACTGGACTCACATTCAGAAGGACGATGGTTCAATCCTGCTTCCGGCCATTCTGATGTAGGTTTCCCTTGATTTCCCTAAATCGCTCCATGCAAATGCCGGGATTGTTCCTTTGAAAGGGCATGGCCAACTTCCTTCCCTTCTCCTCACCCAAACAACCCCAATCCTACACTGCAATAATGCATTAACGTCACCCACACAATTTATAAATTTCATGGCACTGCTAACATTCACTAAAGTCATAGTTACTCTTAAGCTGCACATTAAGGTTGTCATTTAAAAGAAACGTATCAGAGCAGAATATACCCACTTTATGGCAACCACTTTATCAGTATAATTGGGTTGTGCATTAAAAATTTTCAATGTTTACTGAATATTAAACTGAAACTCGTGCTCGGTTCTATGCGAGATTTAATACAAGGCTTATTTCAATGCACTGGGCAAAATGCACCATACTGCACACAGAAATTAATGAAACATTGCTAAGAAATACAAGTAAGTCACTTACCGTGAAGCGTAACTCAGTTTGTACTTCATCCATTTCCTCTTTTTTTATCCACTTAGTTGGCTCTTGGTCCATGGCTTCAGTTCTACAGTCTGAAAAAAAAAAAAAAAGCAATCACATAACAACAGTTGTACTCAGTTTTTGTTGTTAGCATTAGGCATAGCTCAAAGGCAGTATTTTCACTCATCTATTGGGTGCAGTAGATGGGTGAGTACACAGGAAACAGATTCAAAGTGCCTGAGGAAAAGTGTGTTCAGTGATATAAACTCATTCACATTTCACATGTCATGAAGAGTGAGAACAATCATAAGCTAACATGCACTGCAAAAAGAGTAGTTACAGTTGCAACTGCTCCTTCGTAACACTAGTTTATGGATACTGTCCTAATGCAAAAATTATGGAACATGTGTATTTTTTAGTGCATGCACTAACATCAGTATTACAGACAATCAAAGCAGTCAATAGTGCAGCGAAATTATTGAATAACACCAAATATTTCATTCTACAGTTGGTTCACTGTGTTAATTTCAGTGTGAAAGGGACATGATGAAAATCCGGACATATGGATTGTTTATCAATGACTATGCATTTTCAACACGGGTATTTCCTTGAAACTTTCTTCCTCTATTCATTCACAGATGTATACTCAATTTACAGTAAGCATGATTTTGGAATTTTTACCTGCTATTAAAGAAAACCATATATCTGTACTGTAGACTGCACACAGCGAAGTGTAAGTTCTCATTCTTGATTACCATCAAGATTAAACATTGGTGAGTTTTCTCTTACACAACTGATTTACTGAAACGACTTCCTACTAACTGTAACTGTGATGAATGGTCTATTGATTTCTGATGACGTGTAATGCTTTTTGTTAGAGAAATTACAGTTAATTTGTGCCTCGTCTTTCGACAGTTCCTAAATACTGTTACAGCATTCTTATACAGAACTCCATTAAAACCCACATACTACAACAATCTGGTATTTATACATGATTAGACGAATACTAACGACACGAGTAATCAAAGCACAATGAAACCTAAGACAATGCAACAGAATTACAGCATTTCCTTTCATGCGAACATACTCAAACCATGAAATGATGTAAATGTGGGCACTCGAAAAAATTCCTTACGTTGGCCCTAAAATCTGGAGCCGCTATATATCTACATCACATCACAGCAAATTATCATCACAACCATTATTACAGCCAAGTAAGTCAACATAACCGTACTAACATAGCGAATGTTTGAACTTCACTGTCCGCCTTTTATCGTCAGTCACTAAGTAAGTATACGATCACTTTACAGACGAACTGCTGCAGGCAACACATCACAATCTCAGCCGTTTCTTTTACGAAGATACACGTAGCGATTTTACAGGCCAGGCCAAAAACAGCAAGCACTAATAACTCAGGTATTTGGTTGGTATGAACATAATCTGAGAAAATTATAACATTCACACACCGTCACCAAGCACTCTATAGGTGACGTGATCACAATTAAATACGGAATAAAATCTCATCCTTATGTACCCACTAAAAATAATAAGACATCAGCCACAAACATAGCTACCATAGCGTCATCACAAGATATTCACGAACTATTATTCTCATCAAACTCAACTTATTGTCATAGAAATGAAGTACCATGTTAATTTACTACCGAAACAATATCCTTCTCTTAGTCTTGTTTGCAGTTTATAAACGCTTATAAATTACCTGGGCAATGTCACACACAACTTCCCGCATAACAACAAGGTTGCAGCTGACAAAACACTGAAACCAACTAAACCAAAGTTCTTGCAACAAGACAAAGCACTATGCCGTGGGCTGTGACATAAAAAACATAGAAAAACTGAACACACAAAATGCGGAAATTAAATTCCATAGGATATTCTATCCCTTTGGTAAATCCTTATCGCTATTTTAGTACAACAACTAGATAACTTAAAACAGCTGTTATTGAAGGAATCTGTTTGAAAATTTCTTGGAATTTTAAATCTTCACTGTCCTGTGTGGGAAACACTGATCTGAACACGGACATCACATCATTGTAATTTTCCTTTGTTACAGGAAGCACGCGCATATGCAAGTTGCTTAACAGAGGGATCTTGTTGATTTTTCTTGTTTTCTTGTTAGAGTTATGAACGCTAAACACTTCGTCAAAGTTTTCTTTAAATCGCATAACATGTGGACGTTGAATTATGACATTCCCGTCCGAAGAAGGAAGGAAGATTGGATTTAACGTCACATCGACATCAAGGTCATTAGAGACAGAGTACAAACTCAGATTTTGTTAAGGTTGGAGCAGGAAGATAGCAAGCTGTGCCGTTTAAAATGAAACATCCTGGCTTCTGCTTGGAGCGATTTAGAGAAGTAACGGAAAACCTAAATCTCTATGTCGGATATTGGTTTGAACCATAGTTCTCCCAATTGCGCATTCAGTGCGTTAACCACTGCACCACCTCACTCGGTCTTTGCCATGTGACTGGTTTCATGTTCACATCTTCTTTCGTAACAGCAAAGTACCAAATCACATGATATTATCAATTGATTATCTTCTCACGGGTTGTTTCATGAACAATATAAGGTTTGTCAACCACTTCTCGCATATTCAGCTATAGTATTCCAGTCAGAAGGCCAGTTCACTTTTACCAACTCTTTTAAAATTCTGTAGTGACTGCCAAATGCAATGAGATACATTCCATTTCAATGTGATGAATAAACATAAATTTTAAATCAATGAGTTCTAAGTTAGATTTTCCAGTGTTTGATTAATTCTAGGTTAAATATTTCCTAAATAGCAGTCGAGCATGTTGCAGCAACAAATTTGTTTAGATTCTGTCCTGCACAGCAATCGCTAAAATGAGCTTTACCATTGTAGGTAGAGACTTCAGCATCCATACAAACAGCTTGCCATCTTCCTCGTTTTCCTTTTATTTCCGAGCACATGAAACAGTCTTCTTATTTTGACTTTATGGCATTGTCTGTAAAATTTTAAAAAATCGGTCGCTGCATATGAAACAAAGCATCGTTGATAGGCTGAGTTGTTGTCAACAAAAGTTGCTGGAAACAGAAGTTTTCAGCTTATCAAAGTCGTTCATAAGTTTTGGGCTCACTCCACCTTTTGTTTCTTCTCATCTCGATCCCAGTCTTTTTATAAAAGGTGTGCATTATAATCAGGTGTAAGTGCATCTTTATTGACCATAGCGGTTTTCTAGGCCATATACAGACCTCGCTGATCTTTTTTTCAGATGATGAGACTATAATCCTCTGAAACTACCTTCTTGTAAATATGGACTGTATGCACAGATTTGTACAGGGAGCACATGAGTGTGATGTTAAGTGACAATCTTAAAAATTTTATTTGTTTTTCCAGAGTGAAAGTAGTAAGACTGAGCCACTGAAAAACTTTCAGCTTGATTCCTAACACCATCCCAAATTTCTGGTGAACTCACTTTCCTTAGATGATTGTTCTTCTGCCTTCTTCACTTGTGTTTTCGAAAGCTCTTTTGTTTATCACTATAACCGCAACAACTTAACAGATTGCAAGTTTATTCAGCAACATGGTGTTACAGACTTGGATTCATACTGTTGTTCATAGCAAGTGGAACATAACAGTGAAGTTCCTTTTTAAGTTCGCTCATGTGCTAGCTTTTTCTAAAGATCTTGCCTGAATTACTGAAAATAAAGCCTATTTTTCTCTCATGCATCTCTAATTTGTAATATCTTTAAAAAATTTCCAGCCTTTCTGAATGGAAAAACTTCATGACATTTACTTCTGCAGTTGTCTCAACATGGATCTTTCATGTAAACTCCTGGAAAATGGAATTCCCTGGGTGAAATGTAGAATTCTTTGCACTGGTATCTGATTTTGAAAACATTTATAACCCTGTGTTCTCAATGTTTATATATTTTTATGGCGTTGCTTGTCCTTGAAAGTGTTTGTCCTATGTCTCTAAATTCTGTTCTTTAAAGGGGTGCACATCAGCAATTTCACCTTCATTGGCTGTCTACAATAGCTCTGAACCTTGTTACCATCTGTTGCCTTTAATTGCCTCAAATTAACATTTGCTCATTTTTGTGGCTCTTCATCTGATTGATCACCAGATGTTGGTTGGTATTCCAAAATAGGAGAGATATCCGATGGCGAGTGTGAGTCATGATTGTGTCACTGGTGAGGAAAGTATGGGGAATGTAGCTGATTTAAGTGGTTTCTCACTCAGGAAACATGAAGAATCAAGGCTACTTACAGAAGAACAGAAACAAAGTGTGTATCCTGTATTTCAAACTTCCCTTACTCTGCAGCTTGGCAAAAATTTTAAAAAAAATTCCACCCTGCATCCACAGCAAGTGAAGGTAACAGGAAAAAGAAATAAAGTGTCGAAATTTGATTTCAAAGCTACGGTATTTTGGAAGACTTTTGTTATACATACAAGCAAGAGACTGCAAATTCTATAGAATAAATTCCATCATATTTTCCTCTGGAACTCATAACTAACAAATTGATACTACTGGAGAGCTCTGAAATCAAACAAACGCCCCTGATTTTTTCACTCTTTATAGCATAAACAGGACAAAATCAGAAAGAATGGGGAAAAAATGCAAACCAAACGTTGTTGCCAATATAAACAGTGTTACAGTCACACACAGACAACATAAATATTTCTGTGTATGAAGTTTAGGTATTAGAGTTGTGTAGTTCAAGATATCTGCCTCAGGCATTACAGGTATCCTACCATTGGCAGTTCTTACTAAGGAAGACCTGTACAATTCAAGATAGCTATTGCCTGCAGAGAAATGCTCACTGACATAATATTCACACATTTGTTGAAGTGAGTTTGTGATCCAACAGTAAATCCTGAGAGATCCCTAGCTGTAACAGAGGGAAGAGTAATAGTGACGACCAAAGATGCAAAAGGTCGAGTAAACTAGTTATTGTATTAATGTGACGATATTTTTTAGCAGTTGTAAGGATTAGTTGAAATACTATGAACAACTGTACAGCAGTTAAAGACAAAATGACCACACTAGTAAAACTAACCTTATTCAAAGCAGCCATAAATATTTGAAAATATCAATAGAAAAAATAATACAAAAATACTAAGTTACAAAATAATATATTACTGACAAAATAGAGGCCATAACCTACACGCAGTTTAATGTGCATTAAGGTATGATAACCCAATTAACTTTTATCTGGAAGCATCTATTAGATTTTAAAGAATTTCAAGTAAAGCAAGCTTGATACTATTTTAGCAGTGGTATCCTCGTTCAAAAAATCTTTCACCTAGATTTTAAATGTATATCAACTTCAAACAAAATGCTGTTTTGAGAATTTTCGGAAGTTGCAAGTGCTATGCGTAGAATATTTCGTAGTAAATCAGTGTTTGTGTTTATAAGAACAGTTTCTCGTTCTTTATGGGGTTTGATGTCAGTTCAAATTTAGCTTTAAACATCTGAAAGCACTAATAAATTTTCTGTTGCCATTTCATTGTAACAGTTGTGACCAAAAAACGAATATAAATTTATTATGCTGGAAATCTTAAAATACTGATAATTGTGCAGTAATGTAAATATCTATGTGCCTATTCTCAGTGTTCTCTAAAACTATTGTCACTCTTTGGTAAGGAAAATGGAAATGTGTTACCTTACTAACAAGCATCAATTGAAAGTAATTGCTGAAATATAAAATTAGACTCCTTTCACAAAGTTTAAATACATTTTGCCACATAACAAAAATTTTGTTTACATTTCATACTTGCCAAATTATAGCTCCAGGAACATGTTAAAACAGTGTCTATTCATTAATTAATTAGTATCAAAATCCTATAATAGAAAGTTGCAACATCAGCTACATCTATAGTGACTTGCCTAATTTCTTTTTCTTGGCAAGGCTATAGGTTTCCGCCGTCTGTAGTGTTTAAAAAAGTACTCATGTTCAATCTCAGTGCAAAATACATACCACAAAGGTACTCACACTAGGCTCAATATAGTTTACAAATAAAATAAGTTTTTTTTTTAAATATGTGTGTTAAGCACCAAATAAAGGTTGATTGTAATGTCTACTACTTTAGTGACAAAATGTACCTGCTGATTCAAGACACAATAAAATAAAAATCACTGGTTAGATGCCATATGTCTTTTTTGTTGCATCACAACAGCCAGGCAAATACATTTTAATTAAAACACTGGATAAAAGTGTACTTTCAAAGCCAGCTGTCAACTGCAAATCTGGAAGCTCATTCAGAATTTTCTATGGTACCTAAATAAAGTCAGCTGGTATTTTATTCTGTTAGGTTACAATTTAATCACTTAGAAACAGTTTTTGCAAAATCGTAAATAAGACACACAAGTAGATGACTGCAATGTCGAACATATATCTCAGGCTATAGTACCCATCAGTTTTTTAAATTTCAGTCGTACTTTCATCTTGAGCTTCATTGGCTTTGTAACTCACAACTGAACTGTCACATTCCAACACTTCAAGGCCTTGCGCTACAAATACTCTGCGGATCAATCTGTCAGCACACCTACGTTTCCTTCCATTCCCATTTTTTGGCTTCGCCGACTCACAGTCAAGGGGTTAAACTCCAGCCCTAACCTAGGTTTCAGACTTCACTATAGGTCATTGTGTCACTACATCTAGTTTTTTCCATGCATCGAACAACTATGAAAATAAGTAATCAACCCTAAAATTCATAATAACCAGACACATAAAAGCTATTTTGGCGCTCTGCATGTTAAAAATAATGTAATCAATTCACTTCACCTACTGAAAGGAATAATGTTACACATGTCATTGGCCGTATTTGTGGGTATTTTAACCATAACAAACATCACAATATAAGAATGCTTAAAAAAACGAAAATTTATTCACAACTTGCAAATAAGCATCCACCATTAACCTGTACCACAAGAGAGAGACAGTTTATGAACGTGTACCAAAGAGAGGTGATAGTTTGCTTTAAGCAGCTCAGAGATGCAATGTGCCTGACAAATGCTGTATGTCAATATCAAGCAACATCACAAGGCCACTCCTCCAACCCCCCACCCCCGCCGCTCCCTTCCTGTAGTAGTGCAAAGTTCAAAATGTGTGGGAATTTGTGGCAAACTTGATGAACGATACTTATGTAAACAGGTGTCAGGGGCTGTGTAGCATGAAGGATATCCTCAGTAGATGATGGTAGCATAGGTGTTGCTGCCATCTATGGTTCAATGAAACTGCTCATCGTTTTTTGTGATGAACGAGACAGGTAACAGGTAAACTGGCTTTACCTTCTGAGTGACACTGTTTTTGGGTATACTGTTTCCGTTTTATACAGACAACAGGCCCATTACTTTTGCCTTTACAAGGCCTAAGGAAACCTTTCTCTGAGGTGGTTTTGTGGTTTCAGCAGTTAGAATTATTATTAGTCAAGTTGCCATAGACGTGAGACATGTTAAAGGAGCTGAAAACATGCTGGCCAACTATCTTTTGAGGTCAATGAAATTTTCTGTATCACTGATTGGCCAAATTCGTGTCAGAATAAGCAGACAACATACAGACAGGGGAGCTTATGCGAGCGGAGACATGGGAATTCAGCTCAAAAGAACTATATTTAAGGGAGTCAAAAACTTTATTGTGGTGCAGTACCCCTCAACTACCTTCCACAACTTACCATGCCTGATGCTGTTTTTTGCAAGCAAGTGTTCGTCAAGGCGTACAAAAACACTCACTCTGTAGCTAATACCACAATTAAACTTGCCAAGGACAGATACATTTGGCCGAGTGCTAGGTAAGGCTGTTGATCATGCACTAGAGCATGTGTTGCACTACAGGCAGCAAAAGTAACCACTATGTACATTGGCCAATAGGTCATTTTTCTAATTCCATGCAACGTTTTTCCTATGTACACATTGACTCAATGTGCCTCCAGCCTCCAACAGAAGGGTTCTGGTAAGTCCTCAAGACATCTGAGAGATACACCTGTTGGCCTGATATGACTCCAATGATGTACATTTCTGTGGAAAAGCCACCCAAGACTTTTCTTTCTACATGACCCACCTGGTTTGACTGCCTGGCACACATCACAATGGACTACAGACAACAGTTCAAGTCACCATCATTCCACAAACTGGATAAGTTGTGTGGTTTCCAACACCTCAACCTACTTGTTATGAAAATCTTGTGCAGCACTGTGGCACAGACTGTATTTCCCCTGCTCTCATCAGGTAGAAAAAAATGTTATTATCAGCTTAATATCTGCCTCATCCAGCTTCCAAGGACTAGAATAATAATCTCAGTCTTGGTTCATGATGGGGTGCTGAAAGCATTCTCTAACTCTGTATCAAGATGTCTCCTCATATTCTAACTCTCTTAAAATAACCAAATGCCACGTCACCTACAAAGTTTCTCAAAGTAGCAGCACAGAGTAGTTGTAAATATCAAGTTCGTTAAAAAATTTCGCCACAAAGAAAAAAACGCTGATTACCAATTCAACTCTCGAATAATATCTGTGGTAATTTCACCCTCGCCTCCACCCTCCCAGCAGCATGTCATTGATATCAAATTGACTGATTAATTAATTAAATTGATTATGAGAGTCGCTTTGCATGGTGAGTAATTTTTTTTTTTTTTCCTTGCAGTCAGATTACACTCGTTACGTAACTGTTGAAGATGCCCCTGTGGCGTGTCTGGAGGTTCCCCACAGGCTAGGAACTTACTTCCTCTGATGTCAAAATGGGTGCTAACTGTCTTAAAATAGTTGAAGATATCCAACTCTAATTATGGTCTGTCTCTCGGTTGCCTTGTCATGCTGGAGAAAGTAAGTCACTTAGAATTCTGGTATGCCACTCCCAAACCAGTCCTACTGAGACATGTCGGTGTATGGGCTCAGCAGCATGTTTCACACCTCTCACCACTCCTCCCCATCACCACCCTGCCACTGGGTTGCATGTGAACAGCTGTCACTCCCACCACTCGGTCGTGAACCCCTCGTATCAGAGCTCTATTGCTCCTGTCCAACAACCCACTGCTCACTGTGTCAGGCAGCTGATTCCACACCTGCTAAAGTTGTCCCACCTTTCTCAGAAGGAATGTGAGCTTAAATGTCACTGGGGTAAATACCAGGATGCTCAACAATATGCTCCCCCTCACCTCGTCTGCAAACCAAAACGTTTGGAGATGTGTTTCCTAAATGGGAATCCTTGGAGGGAGTATGATGTTCTTTTCAAGTAAATGTATTGAGAACGATCATCTGAAGCTGACTGCAGAAGGATTCTACTGCTGCCAACATACAGTCTGCGTATAGACCACAAACATAAGATAAGAAAAATTAGAGCTCACACGGAGGCGTGTAGACCATCTTTTTCTCCCTCGCCCTGTGTGCGAGTGGAATAGGTAAAGAAATGAGCAGTAGCGGTACAGGGTATCCTTAGCTACTCACCGTACAATAGCTTGCGATGTATGAATATAGATCTAGATGTAAATTTAATATACATATTAAGATGTCAGTTCATCCATTTACAGGCACACTAAACAATTAAGGAAGAACGTCGTCTCTAATTTATAGGGAAAACAAATACAGAACTTCTGCTGCTGATTGTCTCTCTGTGGAAATGTTCGTATTAGTCCCGTATTGCGTCACTTCTCGAGATGTATGTGAGAGGTTGTAATGTGTTTCGTCAGGTTATCATTTACCTGTCATATTGTCATGATTCCTCCAGTCTTCGATAACAGGATTTGGATACACCTGATTTCAAGAGTAAGAATGTACTCCGCCAAGTTATAGACGTCCGCTGTTTGTCTCGTAATCTCATCACATTCCAAGAGCTCTATTCCATTAGTTGGAAGGCTGTCTAGTCCTCCACCCATTACTGACTAGACAGAGAGCTATCATAACGAGAAAAATTGCACACTAATGTAGAGGAGGAAATTCACAACCAAGCAGAGTATGCATAGACAACACAAACAAATTCAGCAGTCTGCACATAACCCCTTGTGCATGTCCTAATTCCTTTATGGTATTCTTATGATTACATCAGAAATACGACAGTGTAATGGTGTCTGAATTTTTGTTGATGGCACAGTGTATCTCTCTCTCTCTCTCTCTCTCTCTCTCTCTCTCTCTCCCTCTCCCCCTCTCTCTCTTTCTCTCTCTCTCTCTCTTACTCTCCCCTTCTCTGGCCTCGTTATTTTTGTAAGATCCATTGGAGTAAACCTACAAACAAAAATTTCATGATTCTCACCTGGTAGAGAACTCAATAACATTTTACCACATCTCTCTTTCCTGTAATATCAGAAACAAACACCGTATACTTGTTGACATCGACCATATGTGGTGATCCCATTAAATATACATGTATACATGTATTGGTCTGAGTAAAGTTTTGTCGCCTGTACTGGAGGAAGACCATAACCCGCAGACTATCAGTCATACAGAGAGGGTTCTTGTGTTGTTGTTTCATAAGCAATTTAATACACTGTTTTTGCTGCGAGACATTAAAGCAGTGTATGACTACAGCTATGTACACAGCCATACGTGTTGTTTTTGTACCATAACTTCGAGGTCCATGCCAGGTTTGATCCAGCACTAACACACTTTGATCCATTGGCTCTCACACAAAAAACTAGACATCACATGATGTAAATTATGTTGCTACCGCAATGTATGGGGTGGCTGGAAGAAGAGACAGAGGTGGTGTTCCTTACTGACAAAAATGTGGAAGATACTACAATATATGGAAATTGGAAGAGATTATGGCGTTTTACAATGTTTCCAAACAGCTGTCCAAAGGTGATAACCTCTACATTTAATCTCATCTTCTACAGTGGTTACGTATTCTCCATCAATTTCGCAACTGTACCACGTTTTCCGTAATTTCAACACATTTTATCCAGTTACTCAAGATGCAAACCAAAACCCTCGACGAGTTGTAAAGTCAGCAGAATGTCTTATCGCGTCACTGTCGCGATGTTGTCAGCCAATGACATTGCAGCATGGTTCTCAATTTCTGTATAATTGCAAAACCACCCCCGCCATTACTCTGCCAGGGCCATATACATCCCGATATATCATGAACCCTGTAATACAGCCTACATCACATGACACAAATACTGTTTCTTAATGTACGAAATAGCCATCAGCGGAGAGAAGGTGCGAAAACTACGTTCCTTAGGCAAAACACTTCATAAATTCGGTAAGATTTAATTAAGATTTGCCATATTACTCTATGTGGATTGGAATCACAAAGTATTCTCGCATTTGTAGGACAAAGTCGGCGAGTGAAAGAGCTCCTTGCATTGTCTTTGACCAACCCTCTCTGCAACACAGACACCGATTTAATTTGAAACTGACCATAAGCAAGAGGGTACTATATCCACTACATTCCACATCTCATGAAGTATGTAACTGCTGCTCAACGAAGAGTGTTCCACATCAGTCTTACTCTCAGCACCCATCCAAGTGCAGAGGATCTCTCCATATGTGTGCATGTCGAGGAGGTGAGCACGCGTTATCAGTGTATAGTAGATATGAGAGTGCTATGTTGATGTAACAGACGGTTAACAATAAATGTGTGGTTTATGAATGATGGAGCTCCAGACGAATGGAGTTAGAAACATTTTACGTAAATCAGCTGTGATATTAATTGTGGCCTGTTGTTCTAATGTCTGGAGTCAGTGCCAAGAAGGTATTGGCAAGAGAAAAATGATTGTAGAACATAAACACGTACACTACTAAGGCTATACAGTTCTGCACTTAAACACACTATAATGTTAAATCCATGTGGTTTTCTGAAATATTAGCCATGCAGAATGCAATGCTCTCAATGTTCTACTGCAGGACATACATGTCCAACATCAGACATACATCCACCCTACAAGTTTTATATTCTACTTTCTACATTGACAGACTTTATGATGATAAAACTAATTCCTTATACAACAAAGAAAAACATAGATTTTTGTGACATATGCGCAATATAGCTTTATAGAATGTATAGCGTCCACTGTTCACAACCGATTACAGTTCAGAAATTATGCTACTCTCGCATCACTCCTATTAAATGATTGCCAGCAATGGAAAATACATCTTATGAGGAATTAGACAAACACATAGCAACGGTATTTGACATGTGAAATTAAACACCATGATGCTCTAACTCTGTGAATGGGACAACTGTATGCAAATTCACCTGCAGGATTATCAGTATCTCACAAAGCTATGTCAGAATCAAAGTAGTTATGAAACTGATGACTCAATTCATGTCCAAAATGCGTCTGGAAAGTGATGTACTCCGTATGCATCTTCATTCCTCTTAAGGAGGTAGCCTGCAAGTGGGGCCGAGCGGTTATAGGTGCTTCAGTATGGAACTGTGCAACCGCTCTGGTTGCAGGCTAGAATCCTGCCTCGGGCATGGGTGTGTGTGATGTCAGTAGGTTAGTTAGGTTTAAGTAGTTCTAAGTTCTAGGGGACTGATGACCTCAGATGTTAGGTTCCATAGTGCTCAGAGCCATTTGAACCATTTGAACAATTCTCTAGAAAATCATCCATGGTAGCAGCCAACTTGTAGGTACTCCTACCACTTCAGTAGACATACTGCATAATGTCGTTGAAAAAACCATGCAGCAACTGTTCCGTAAGGTATCGTTAAATGTTAACAGGATCACATGGCTATGATTGGTAGAGAACACAGAAAAGCACGTTCTAAATACTGCTAGTTAGAGTTTGAAACACTTAGGCAGAATAGCGCAGGGTCAAACATGCAATCCATTCAGTAGTTGCATATTGCAGCCCCAAACCTGGTGGTACAACTACCTAAGAAGGATGTAAAAGATTTTCCAAGTCAAAAGTCCAGATATTTTATAAAAATCTGTAAGGTAGGTGGTTACAGATAAGTTTGTGGTCACACGAGGGCTTGTGATCAGACATATATAAATTTGTTACTCTACATTTCTATGTGTGCAGGTGTTGACAGATGTGAAAATTACCGAACTATCAGTTTAAAGTTAGCTGTCACAGCTAACAAGTCACAGCTGCAAAATACTAACGCGAATTCTTTACAGACGAATGGAAAAACTGGTAGAAGCCAATCTCAGGGAAGATCAGTTTGTATTCTGTAGAAATGTTGGAACACGTGAGGCAATACTGACCTCACGACTTATCTTAGAAGAAAGATTAAGGAAAGGCAAACCTACGTTTCTAGCATTTGTAGACTTAGAGAAAGCTTTTGACAATGTTGACTGGAATACTCTCTTTCAAATTCTGAAGGTGGCAGGAGTAAAATACAGGGAGAGAAAAGCTATTTACAATTTGTCCAGAAATCAGATGGCAGTTATAAGAGTCGAGGGACTTGAAAGGGAGGCAGTGCTTGGGAAGGGAGTGAGACAGGGTTGTAGCCTCTCCCCGATGCTATTCAATCTGTATATTGAGCAAGCAGTAAAGGAATCAAAAGAAAAGTTTGGAGTAGGTATTAACATCCATGGAGAAGAAATTAAAACTTTGAGGTTCGCCGATGACACTGTAATTCTGTCAGAGACAGCAAAGGACTTGGAAGAGCAGCTGAACGGAATGGACAGTGTCTTGAAAGGAGGGTATAAGATGAACATCAACGAAAGCAAAACGAGGATAATGGAATGTAGTCGAATTAAGTCGGATGATGCTGAGGGAATTAGATTAGGAAAGTAGTAAAGGAGTTTTGCTATTTGGGGAGCAAAATAACTGATGATGGTCGAAGTAGAGAGGATGTAAAATGTAGACTGGCAATGGCAAGGAAAGGGTTTTTGAAGAAGAGAAATTTGTTAACATCGAGTATTGATTTAAGTGTCAGGAAGTCGTTTTTGAAAGTATTTGTATGGAGTGTAGCCATGTATGGAAGTGAAACATGAACGATAAATAGTTTAGACAAGAAGAGAATAGAAGCTTTCGAAATGAGGTGCTACAGAAGAATGCTGAAGATTAGATGGGTCGACCATATAACTAATGAGGAGGTATTGAATAGAATTGGGGAGGAGTTTGTGGCACATCTTGACCAGAAGAAGGGATCGGTTGGTAGGACATGTTCTGAGGCATCAAGGGATCACCAATTTAGCATTGGAAAGCAGTGTGGAGGGTAAAAATCGTAGAGGGAGACCAAGAGATGAATACACTAAGCAGGTTCAGAAGGATGTAGGCTGCAGTAGGTACTGGGCGATGAAGAAGCTTGCACAGGATAGAGTAGCATGGAGAGCTGCATCAAACCAGTCTCAGGACTGTAGACCACAACAACAACAACAACAACATATCTATGTCAACCATATTGAAGAGTTTATTCGAGCTGTCTTATTGTAGTCGATGATCACTGTTTCCCTGGGTCACGGTTTTTCTATTTCCAATTTTCTCTCATATCTCTTTTGCTGTCACACACTCGTTCCCATGAACAAGAACTTGCCAGCAGTAAACAGACACGTAAGTATTCTCTCATTCTCCCCCAATTTTCCCGCATTTTGTCGTATCTCCCCAGAGTTTATATGTAATTTCCCTCAATTTTCGTACTTTTTTACCGTTTTGTAGGTTATTTTCTCCACATTTCTTCTATATGCATATGCTCATTTTGCTAACATAGCCAGGTGTGGCTTGATTTTATACATGTATCATAGATCAACCTACTAAAAAAATTCATACCAATTTCCCTCTTTCCGATGATTCACGTGCATACATTTCCAATGGCATGAGCATGAAAGTAATAGAACTACATAGCTGAAAGTGTAATAATATTCGGTTTGTAGCTATGTGAGACTCGACGAGTGCAGCTTGCGAAGGATATAGTGGAAACTCGTAGTCTGGAAACATTTCAATGTCCGACACCAATGCATCATAGAATGTGTCTGCAGACTCGTGTAGTGCTGCAGTTGATGGGAACTCAAAAGTCTGGAAACAGTTATGCATGCTGACTTGATTCCCACTGCAACTTGCAGGAAGCTACAACAAGGAGATACATGATGTACAGAGGACCATGGGAGTGACTTCTATCACTGCTCGCCTGCTACAGTGGACCAATACATATATATTTAATGAGACCACCACATTGTCGATGTTAATATGCAGATACTATTTGTTTCCGATGTATTGGGAGAAATAAATATGGTAAAATGTTGTTGAGTTCTTTACCAGGTTACATTCATGTGGTTTGTATAGTTCATAGTCTTACTCCACTGGATATTACAAAAATAAGGAGGAAAAAAGAGAGAAAGGCGATGGGAGACACTGTGCTGTCAACATTACACTGTCGTATTTTTAGCGTGATAATCACTGTTTTCCCATACCTTACAGTTACGACTTCTTATCGTGCTATTGCTTTCATTATTCCTTTTGTTGGTTCACTCTCCTTATGAGTCTCATTGCAGATGTTAGTTATGTGTTTCATACATTGAGCAGAAAATACATATAACTACAAACATGAAATTGTAACACTTATATACTCAGTATGAAAGACAATTTCAGGTTGTGAACTAAACGTTAAAATAAACTGGAGCCTCTTACATTAAATTACTAACTTAATTCGGAACTTTTACAAAAGTTAATGCAATGTCTTCTGAAAGTAGCAACGGCTTACAGCTTTCGCTTGGAGAGCAAATCTTTTGGCGAAATTTGTTACTGACTGTTAATTGAAATATGTGTCCTTTCAGAAATTAGTATTGAACTGGTTATCGGACTCCTCAATATTAAAATGATTGCAGATCTATAGTATTTCACAAACAGAACACTACAGTACATGAAATTTAATAACCAAAAAAAAGCTTCCATGTTTAAGAAAACACACAAAATTGTGGATCTGTAAACGGGGGACAGGTTACAAATGAAATATTAAACTGTAACAGTATATTTTAAGTATATAAAAGTCAATGTACACTATTTCACGCAGTATAATATTGAAAACAAAGGATCGTCTCCATGAAATGAGAGATATTCAAACGCACGCACTTGGTATTCTGTTTTCTAATAACAGTTGCAAATAATTAAGCATCAATCCTAGAAGGATCTCCTACAACCGATTCTTCGAATCCACTGAATTAACTGCATTACGTGCGTCAAGCTAACTGAGAGATACAAACACAATGGTAAAGAGAAACGAGCAGAGGAAAAAAAATAAAGAGAACGGCGCCCTTGTGTAACAACTGTTTGTAATACTTACACGTTATGATCTTTGTATGAATATCGATGTATTATCTATAGATGTCTGGCATAGTTACATAACTTTGGGTAAATATCATGTAAAAGTTGGGGACATTGTAAAATATCCCATTAATATTTAGATGATACTGTTTTGACTGTTGGAGATCAATATTTAACTAACGTCACTTCATTAGCTGTTTTCATAGTACATGGGTTCACAGTTTTAGATGTTACATATATACCACTTCTTTCATTTCAGAAAAAGGGCGATAAGCTGAGTACATTTACATTTACACTTTACTGTTGCCGTTGTTATTTGACTGAAGCATGTGTTCTAACTCGTACCCAACTGTAATTACTAGACCACCTATTCAGATGTGGTCCCAAGGAAAACAGGGTAAAAAACCAAGGGATGGACATACAATCCTCAGTCTATTTTTAATTGTAAATCACTTGAAATTTGGATAGCAAAGTACAATAATATTTAACATGTTACAAGAAAACACATTAGATTCTGACGTCCATAAAACGTCCACGATAACACATGTCAAGCAGGATTATTACATAAAATGTTCAGTTTTTAAACAGTTCTTTAGTGTAACAGTCTGTTATCATACAGCTTTTTCATTTAAAGGTCACATTATGTGAGTTTGTCATAAACGTTCTTCCTCACAAATCAGAATCGTAAGTCTTTACAAAACTGTGTACGATTAAGAATTATCACATTTTTACAACGTGAAATACAGTGGTTTGTAGTTGCGATGATATATGTTCCAACGGATTTGCCGTAACGATGGTTCTTGCCGGTAGATGGTAGTTGATGCCATGACTCTCAGGTGCAGACAGGACAATTGGAAGACATGACAGGATTTGCAACAGGTTACTGGATACAGGTGGCTAGGTCTTGCTATTTCGCAGGACAAGCATCTCAGCTATGGGGTACATGGAATACAATAGATCAACCATTAATATACAAGCATATAATTGTGAAGTTTGGCTGAAAGAGGATATATTAGTACATGTATTGTCCTATGGATGGACATAATGACTGTATATTCTGTTTGTGGTGATAGTTTACAGTTTGCTCTGTCCATTTATTTCTTTTGTTTACGTTTTGTTTGCTGCAGTGAAGTTTCGATACCTGTACTGCTGTCCACGTTGTCATTTCTTTTCGACTGCATCATGATTCTCATTTGTTTGAAATGAGCATTGCAGTTTATTTATTGGCACAGCACACTATCACCATGTGCATTAAAAGAACTTTCATAGCTTAGCGGCGACCAGCTGTAAGAAGAAATCCTTTTTGAAAGACAAAACATTAAGCAAATTCTAGTATCACGCTACCACCTGGAAGGTAATCCCACTGAAAGAGTATTCAGGGAATTCAGTAGATTATCAGATCTTATACATCTCATAGACAGACCAATTGGATAGAATATATAGAACCCTTCAAGGAAATTACTGAGAATTTGCCACACTCATCCACCACTTTTACACCTGCGGAACTTATGCTAAAGACACATGAATATAATGAGAGGATTAAATCCCTTCCACAAATGCCTAGAACAGAAGTTGCGTGGGAGGAAAAATTAAAATGTGCTGAAGCTTCATTAGCTCACTAAGCACAAGTTAGAAAACATAAATACAGTATGATGAAGTCTTGGGTAAGGTACAGAGGTAGCGCTTTGGGGACAGAGTGTTACTAAAAGCAATTTTAAAACCCTCCTTATTGAAAAAGAAGAATAAGAAGTTTCAGCTGAAGTAAAATGGTACACACAAAATTGAGGACATTCCTCATAAAGGAAGCTATTTACCTACAAAGTTGATTTCGTTCGCTCGACCACTATCCAAGGGCTCGATGACACCGAAATTAGTTTATTGGCAGGCTGTTTGGAGGTTGATTACTTTCGGTCACTTCAGTGAGCCTCACAGATTGGTTTTGTACCCGCCAGTTCACAATATTATTGTTACTATGATTACTTTGGTTTGAGTAGTTATTCTCTATCGGATGCTGTTGCCCACTGTTTCATTGTGCAGTATTCGATTGCAAATTCGCTTGTTTGTTGTTTGGCCATGTTGGTGGCGTTATGTTGTTACCCTGATTATTCCTGTGATTACTATTCCGATAACCAGGATTACACCGATTATCATACCTTCCTTTCTTTCCGTAGAGCTGTTGGTTGTTACCTTACTGCGCATGGTCACTTTTATAACCTTTCTGGGGTGTATTTCAGTTTTTTCCATACCCATTACCGACTCTGTTACTGTTTTGGTTTGGTTTCTGGTTCCCGTTAGTACTATTTTTGTGGTCAATCAATCAAAATGACAGTCACAATTGCGTTATTTATTTTGTCGCCAACCACTTTCAACCCGCGATAGGGTCATCTTCAATGCAATTTACACCATATAGTTACCAACCGTGCACAGGCAGGGTGACAACTCCAGCGAGCGACCAAATGGTGTAAATTGCCCTGAAGATGACCCCATCGTGGGCTGAAACCGGTTGGCGACAAAATAAATAACGTGATTGTGACTGTCATTTGACTGATTGATTATAAGTAAACCAATCGCTGCTATCTCCACGCAACTATGTTGTCTAAAAATGTAAAGGGAATTTTGCATTTAAAATTCGAATAACATCTTTTACTGATCTGGGATCATCCCAGTACCTTGTCTCTCTGATATGCTTCTCAAAGTACTTACGTAAAGTATCCTGCTTACTGTTGTAGGCCTCTGGTGAGTACAATTCTTTTCTTAATCTCTCTTAGTGGTCTGGAGGCTAGTACTTTGATAGAAACGCTCTCTCGAATTGCTCATATGTTTAACATATCTGTATAATTTCTGATGTCCACTGCGCATCTTCACATTGTACATGTTAGGCAAAGAACTGTATTCTTTGGGTGTCTGTGCAGGATCTGGGGAGTATCCCTCTGAAACTCTTTATGAAAACAACAGGGTGTTGACCCCTTTCTTGTCTCGGATGTACATCTGAAATTGACGATGCTTGAGCAAACTCTCGGGAAACAAGATGTTTGTCAAAGCATTTGCCGGCCCCGTATTACACGATGATTATCCTACATTCGAGTAAGCATTGTACGGTGTTTCTCTGTACAACAATACGACTGTGGAGACAGTCAATACATATGCGGATTGTTTGTTGCCGCAGCTGCTGGGTTTCTGCTTGCATTACTTGGCATGGCTGACAACTCACAGTGTTGTTTGCCTACTTGTTTTTCCACGTCATGCTTCCACTTAGGAAGATCACGTTTTAGCATAGCTTCAGTTTGTTCTAATTCTGTTTTTACACCAATATTCCTCTTGTTGTGCTGAGGTAACACTTCAGCACTAGAATTTTGAGTTATGGTGTGTAATTTGGTCCTAAGTGCTTTGTTAACATGTTAATCCTTTTGATGCAACCACTTCACAAAGCCGCTATTATTTCAAAATTGTTAAGGCTTTCGTAGCCACTTGTTGGACAAACTGCCTATTGGCTTCTGTCTCGGGTTCTTCGGCCGACGTTCATCTAATGATTTTACTGACGTTTCGCCACCACGAGTGGCTGGCATTATCAAAGATTCACCCTCCATTGCCGGTGGTGAACTGGAGGCGAGCTCGCGGCCGCAGACTATACGAGTATGTACCTGGCGCGCCAACGTCCGAGGGCTTCTCTGCTTTTTCTGATTCCTTACTCTGCCGAGTGTTTGGCTCTGTTACACTTCTAATATAATTTGTGGCGTACCCATTGCTCCTCAGAACATTTTCCAGGTGTTGCGTTTCGCGTCTGAGGTGCTGCGGCTCACATATTCGTCCTGCTCGCGTTACGAGAGTATTCATCATGCCTCTTTTCTGGTTCGGGTGGTGGTTTGACAGTTTGTGCAGGTATCGGTCCATGTGCGTCGGTTTTCGGTACACGCTGTGTCCCAGGTTTTCGCCATCCCTTGTGAGCAGCACATCTAGAAATGGTAGTTTTTTATCATTTTCTAATTCCATGGTAAATTTTATGTTGGCATGGAGGCTGCTCAAGTGTCTTCGGAAGTCACCGACCTGTTCTTCACCATGGCTCCACACCACGAAAGTATCATCGACGTATCAGTAGTAGTAGTAGTTTTATTGATCCGTGGATCACTTTTAGAAAGATATTGGATGTGTCATGGTGTTACGCGCTTAAGAACAACAGCAGTAACGTAATTCGTATGCACACGCATTTACACATATCCAGTTCGGCAAGAATGGTGCTGGAGGTCGGCTCTGGCTTTATTATGCGAACCATACACGCACTTGCTTGAAGTAATTTAGGAAAAGCACCGAAAACCTAAGTCAGTTACTTAAGTTACCTAAAGAACGTAAACAATTTCGTAATGAATCTTGCACATGGGTAGTGCGTGAAAATGAAACGTGTCGTGCCTTTCCACAAAAATTTGGTACGAAGAAGACAGAGTGCTGGTTTCCTGGAATTTTAAAGACAACGGAAATGTAAGAAGCAGTTGCTGATAACGTTACATTTTCAAGTCTCTATTTAACTGTAATACCTGAAAAACAGGTCTCTGAAACTTTTTTCTACGAAATTTTAATTTGTGTGGTCGCCACTTCTGTACCTCGATGGTTTTTCTGTGTGCTTGGGCGCAAAAAACGCAAAATAAATCATCTACACCAAAATATATCACGTCATACAGAATGGACCTCAGTCCATCGTCTTTATCTGACCACCCACAATGGCATAACGTCTGTATAACAAGTACGCTACGAAATAATATTAAATGCGCAGACGGATAGACTTTTAAACGTGCTGGTGTTCTACAAGGTTTGTTGTTGCTGTTGCGGTCTTCAGTCCTGAGACTGGTTTGATGCAGCTCTCCACGCTACTCTATCCTGAGCAAGCTTCTTCATCTCCCTGTACCTACTGCAACCTACATCCTTTTGAATCTGCTTAGTGTATTCATCTCTTGGTCTCCCTCTACGATTTTTACCCTCCACGCTACCCTCCAATACTAAATTGGTGATCCCTTGATGCCTCAGAACATGTCCTACCAACCGATCCCTTCTTCTGGTCAAGTTGTGGCACAAACTTCTCTTCTCCCCAATCCTATTCAATACTTCCTCATTAGTTATGTGATCTACCCATCTAAACTTCAGCATTCTTCTGTAGCACCACACTTCGAAAACTTCTATTCTATTCTTGTCCAAACTATGTATCGTCCATGTTTCACTTCAATACATGGCTACACTCCATAGAAATACTTTCAGAAATGACTTCCTGACACTTAAACCTATACTCGATGTTAACAAATTTCTCCTCTTCAGAAACGCTTTCCTTTCCATTGCCAGTCTACATTTTATATCCTCTCTACTTCGACCATCATCAGTTATTTTGCTCCCTAAATATCAAAACTCCTTTACTACTTTAAGTGTCTCATTTCCTAATCTAATTCCCTCAGCATCACCCGACTTAATTCGACTACATTCCATTATCCTCGTTTTGCATTTGTTGATGTTCATCTTATATCCTCCTTTCAAGACACTGTCCATTCCGTTCAACTGCTCTTCCAAGTCCTTTGCTGTCTCTGATATAATTACAATATCATCGGCGAACCTCAAAGTTTTTATTTCTTCTCCATGGATTTTAATACCTACTCCGAACTTTTTTTTTCTTTTGTTTCCTTTACTGCTTGCTCAATATACAGATTGAATAACATCGGGGAGAGGCTACAACACTGTCTTACTCCCTTCTCAACCACTGCTTCCCTTTCATGTCCCTCGACTCTTATAACTGCCATCTGGTTTCTGTACAAATTGTAAATAGCCTTTCGCTCCCTGTATTTTACCCCTGCCACCTTTAGAATTTGAAAGAGAGTATTCCAGTCAACATTGTCAAAAGCTTTCTCTAAGTCTACAAATGCTAGAAACGTAGGTTTGCCTTTCCTTAATCTTTCTTCTAAGATAAGTCGTAAGGTCAGTATTGCCTCACGTGTTCCAGTATTTCTACGGAATCCAAACTGATCTTCCCCAAGGTCGGCTTCTACTAGTTTTTCCATTCGTCTGCAAAGAATTCGTGTTAGTATTTTGCAGCTGTGACTTATTAAACTGATTGTTCGGTAATTTTCACATCTGTCAACACCTGCTTTCTTTGGGATTCGAATTATTATATTCTTCTTGAAGTCTGAGGGTATTTCGACTGTTTCATACATCTTGCTCACCAGATGGTAGAGTTTTGTCAGGACTGGCTCTCCCAAGGCCGTCAGCAGTTCTAATGGAATGTTGTCTACTCCCGGGGCCTTGTTTCGACTCAGGTCTTTCAGTGCTCTGTCAAACTCTTCACGCAGTATCGTATCTCCCATTTCATCTTCGTCTACATCCTCTTCCATTTCCATAATATTGTCCTCAAGTACATCGCCCTTGTATAGACCCTCTATATACTCCTTCCACCTTGCTGCTTTCCCTTCTTTGCTTAGAACAGGGTTTCCATCTGAGCTCTTGATGTTCATACAAGTGGTTCTCTTATCTCCAAAGGTCTCTTTAATTTTCCTGTAGGCAGTATCTATCTTACCCCTAGTGAGATAAGCCTCTACATCCTTACATTTGTCCTCTAGCCATCCCTGCTTAGCCATTTTGCACTTCCTGTCGATCTCATGTTTGAGACGTTTGTATTCCTTTTTGCCTGCTTCATTTACTGCATTTTTATATTTTCTCCTTTCATCAATTAAATTCAATATTTCTTCTGTTACCCAAGGATTTCTACTAGCCCTCGTCTTTTTACCTACTTGATCCTCTGCTGCCTTCACTACTTAATCCCTCAAAGCTACCCATTCTTCTTCTACTGTATTTCTTTCCCCCATTCCTATCAATTGTTCCCTTATGCTCTCCCTGAAACTCTGTACAACCGCTGGTTCTTTCAGTTTATCCAGGTCCCATCTTCTTAAATTCCCACCTTTTTGCAGTTTCTTCAGTTTTAATCTACAGGTCATAACCAATAGATTGTGGTCGGAGTCCACATCTGCCCCTGGAAATGTCTTACAATTTAAAACCTGGGTCCTAAATCTCTGTCTTACCATTGTATGATCTATCTGATACCTTTTAGTATCTCCAGGGTTCTTCCATGTATACAACCTTCTTTCATGGTTCTTAAACCAAGTGTTAGCTATGATGAAGTTGTGCTCTGTGCAAAATTCTACCAGGCGGCTTCCTCTTTCATTTCTTAGCCCCAATCCATATTCACCTACTACGTTTCCTTCTCTCCCTTTTCCTACACACGAATTCCAGTCACCCATGACTATTAAATTTTCGTCTCCCTTCACTATCTGAATAATTTCTTTTATTTCATCGTACATTTCTTCAATTTCTTCGTCATCTGCAGAGCTAGTTGGCATATAAACTTGTGCTACTGTAGTAGGTGTGGGCTTCGTATCTATCTTGGCCACAATAATGCGTTCACTATGCTGTTTGTAGTAGCTTACCCGCATTCCTATTTTCCTATTCATTATTAAACCTACTCCTGCATTACCCCTATTTGATTTTGTGTTTATAACCCTGTAGTCACCTGACCAGAAGTCTTGTTCCTCCTGCCACCGAACTTCACTAATTCCCACTATATCTAACTTTAACCTATCCATTTCCCTTTTTAAATTTTCTAACCTACCTGCCCGATTAAGGGATCTGACATTCCACACTCCGATCCGTAGAACGCCAGTTTTCTTTCTCCTGATAATGACATCCTCTTGAGTAGTCCCCGCCTGAAGATCCGAATGGGGGACTATTTTACCTCCGGAATATTTTACCCAAGAGGACGCCATCATCATTTAATCATACAGTAAAGCTGCATGCCCTCGGGAAAAATTACGGCCGTAGTTTCCCCTTGCTTTCAGCCGTTCGCAGTACCAACACAGCAAGGCCGTTTTGGTTATTGGTACAAGGCCAGATCAGTCAATCATCCAGACTGTTGCCCTTGCAACTACTGAAAAGGCTGCTGCCCCTCTTCAGGAACCACACGTTTGTCTGGCCTCTCAACAGATACCCCTCCGTTGTGGTTGTACCTAGGGTACGGCTATCTGTATCGCTGAGGCACGCAAGCCTCCCCACCAATGGCAAGGTCCATGGTTCATGGGGGGCTACAAGGTTTATCCGTTTTAATTTTACTAAAGAGAATGGAGTACAATTTCATCTATTTTGGAACACATTCATGGGCGTCAGCAGAAATTTTTCCAAGAGGAGCCAGAACTCAGAACCTGCCAGATTTGGTAAAACTAATCTGGGGAGTCTGAAAAAGTGTCGGGGCACATGAACTCAATTTGACAAGAAACACACAAAACTTACTGCATCTCAAAAGACTGTTAGATACGTACTTAGTAAGGCTAATTGTTTTGGTACCCAGGTACAAAGCATATGTAAGTCGTACATCCAAAGCACACCTTTTTATGCTGGTATTACGTAGATATTCGCCAACTGTTTCATCCAAACAACTGAAACTCTGTCCACAAGTTATTACATCCAGGCTGTCGAATGAGTTTTGAAACAAAGTTCGAAAATATTCACAAAAACAATTTATTCGTGCTTATACAACGTGAGACTCAAGCTAAAAGTAGGAAATCAGAAATAGAAAAAGAAATCAGAATGACTGAGGAAATTCTGCTGCACATCAATATAACTGCCGCATTAATAACCTTTGAAGTGGAGAAACGAGGCAATAATCTATTTAAAAAGTTTGTTTAACAGTGATGCCATATGTAACACTTTGTTTGCTTATACAACTTCACAGCTGTAACCGACAATGCATTGCTTTCACGATTTCTGAATTTTAGTGTCGAATGCCATGACACGAGTTGAGCAAAGCGTTCGGAGAGCGACAGTTTGTTGGGTTTGTTAGGTGAAGCGTAGCTGCGTCGCACCCACAGACCCTGGGGAGGTCCCAGAACTGGAGGGCGCAATTTTTAACCTCGACATCTCACACACTCGTCTTTGCTCTTCTGACGCAGGAAATAGTTTTTCGAGAGAGATGTGACAAAAGGCTCAATGAGAGAGCGACAGAAAAAAATTGAAATAGATACGGTTGTGTGTGACGGCTGACAGCAGACCTACTCCTAAACTGCTGTGCAGCAAAGCAGTCGATATAATTTTCCACGAATCGAACGACAACTAACAAAACCCAAGCTACGTAGGGACTAATGAGGTTGCAGTATTTCTTGCTGTCACCGGCAGTATTGAGTCTGCAGTTTACCGGTGGCTCAGAGAGTGAGTGGTAGAAATCCGAGAGAACTGTGTAATGAATAAAAATCTGTATCCAGATTCCAGGAACGGGCAAGTGTCGACCTCTTGCCTCCCCACCCCCCGACTGTGTCTTTGAGAACCGACTACCTCATCTAACTGCTATGAGGCACAGAAAGGTACACACATTTTGAAATATGACACAAAATTAAGAAAAGTAGTTTTACATTACATTCAAATAGCTTTCAAGAGTGATTAGGCATTTATTATGTTCAGTTAAGAAAATTGCATAAGTGATCTACAAGTTGACGAGCAGGAGGAAAATAGTGCTGGTGTGAGGCGAGCACCTGTGCTCAAAGCAACACTGACAATGCAGAATGTCCCATAGTGGTCCCACACACAAAACTGCTTATACAAAGATGACTTTCAAGTAATCTAAAACTTACTTGTTGAAACAAAATTCGAATTACGGAAGGTATATAAAACATCAGTATTTTTGTTAACAGACAACGAGGAAGAGGATACATTGAAGAAACATCATCAAAGCATCCAGTTCGTACATCCTGCAAATCGACAGTGGCGTCATGCGACCGAATATCCCAGACTGCAGCACTGGAGTGCATCAATCTGATGGCCAGCAACCAGCTTTCCTCCAGCCAGTCTTCACTGTGGTGCCGGCAACATGTGCACCACAGGTAAACTGCTACCCTCACCTTGTGGGAGTCCATTTATTGCCATCCCGCCAACATCTGTTGCACCACCATATCTCTACGATTTACAACCTGTCGGCCCACCTCCCATCATGTGGTGCTCGCCACCACCCATCAGTCTAGTTCCGCCGACGACCGTCGTGTGCACTCAGCCACCTGCGACTACTTGGGTTGTTTGGAAGGAGAGACAGCATTGGTCGTATCACATGTGATCGCTGTAAGCTTGTTGACACCAGTGCTTACCAATTTAAATTATATATTACAGCACTGAAGATGGTCACTAAGTTACCGAAAATCGATTTTGCGGTAATAAAACAAAAATATACGACCAATGCTGTCTCTCCTTCCGAGTATACCCATTATCTGGTCGTGGTGCACAGGACACTCCATGGAGTCGCCAATCAATACTTGGGTTGTACCGCAGCACTATTTATCTGGCCCACTGTCAGTCTTGGTGTGTGGCCCACTGCTCCCGAGCTTGGGCTACCTACTTCTGCCTGATGGGTGGGGACCCACGCCTATGCTCTAGTTGGATTCCACTGTTGCCCTATGTTTGGGTGCCATTCCTTCCTAACTCCTTTATGCCACCTCCACCAAACGTCTGTGGCTCACCCAGGCCACCTCATTTGGTCCAGCACTAGCACCCACCTCATTTGTTCTGCCACCACCACCCACCTCATTTGGTCAGCCACCACTGCCAGCCTCATTTGTGCAACCTCCGCCCACCTCATCTGCACCACCACTGTTGCCCCACTCATTTGGGCCACCACTACTGCCCACTGCGTGTGTGCAATAGCTACCACCTTACTCGTTTGTGCCACTGGGAATGACTGCCTCTTTTGGTCCACTTCCAGTGTCCACATCATTTAGGGCAGTGCCACAACCAAACTCATTTGGGCAACTCACACCCCCTACCACATTTGTGCCACTGCAACCACTTGTCTCATTTGGGTTACCATTACCTGCCTCATGTCAGAAAGTGCTACAGTCCACTTCTCACAGGACACTGCCACTGCCTGCCTCGTGTGGGACAGCGTCATTGCCCACCTCACTCGGGACTTCACCCCTGATTGCCTCACATGAGACACCAGGACTGTATGCCTCGTGTGGTAAAACGCTACGACCTGCTTCGCTCTTGACGTTGCAACTGAACCCCTCACTCGAGACGGAGCCACTGTCCACCTCGCACAGTATGCTGGCAGTATCTGATTCGTATGACACACTGAAACCACCTGCCTTGCGTGGGCTGAAGCTGCTTACCTTGTGCTCACTGATGAACCACAATCTGGCGACATCCCACTGTGTGCAGCAGGTGGTCTCTTCGCCTGTACTGAAGAAGATCGCAGTAGCTGAATGGCTAATTGAATCGTTTGAGCGGGGAAGCACTGCCTCACGTGTTGATGAACCACAATCTGGCGAGACCTCATTGTAAGCAGCAGGTTGTCTCTTCGCTTATAGTGAAGAAGATCACAGTAGCTGAATGGCTAACTGAATCGCTTGAGCGAGCAAGAGCTGTTTCACGTGGGCCACCGGTGCTTACCCCATACTTAGTAATGAACCACAGTCTGGCGACACCCCAATATACACAGCGTGTAGTTACTTCGCCTACAGCGAAGAAGAACCCAGTAGCTGAATGGCTAATTGAATCTGTCGAGAGAGCAGGAGCTCAGGCGATAATTGAGGGGGCCTTCAAAATAGCCAAAGCATCAAAACTGTACAATACTATTACAATAGCTCAGGAAGTACTGAAGAACTCAAAGTCTTTAATTAATAACGAAACTTCTCGCTCATCAAGCACGTGTTCTCCCAGGCGATACAGTTCACCCTGCAGTTCCACATATGAAACCACTTACCCTGCAGAGAGCCCAAGAGCAGGTGACCGTTCGTTGTCATTGCCTAGTACATTGACTTCCTTAAGTCATTGGGAAGAAATCAGTGTATCAGTGGACATGAACATTTCTGAACAAAGTGTCTCGCCTGCTGCATCAACTGAGCAGCATATATTTCTGAACTCGAGTTTGTCTTCGGCTCAAAGTGTTGGTCCGGCCGAGAAGCTTACAACTTCTCTTCCACCATCACGTGTACTGAACTGTTTTAGTGATTAAATTTTTATTGTTCAGTGTCCAACATTTGATGTTCGTTTATGTTAAGGTTTCACACTCTATTTTCGATTAATAAATTTGATTTTTTACATTATGAAAATGTATTTACTGGAACTAGCAAAATACGTAAGATGCGAGCTGTAGTTTCAGTGACGAATGGCATACATTTGTGTGAATCTCAGTCATGTTCGCCATAGTATTAAACTCCATTCTCAAGGCTATAAGATGTGGGGTGAGCCTAAAAGGTTTGAGCAAACACGGTTCACACGTTACTTGGGTTACTTCTAACAATATCTCTTCTTTCCTGAGAGGTCTGCTGTCACATATCAAGTAAGCGAAATAAAAATACCTCTCTCGTCGCTGGCATATGAGCGGATGGGAGTGCTTGACATAGCCCTCCACTGGGCGCCCGCAATTTTACATTCGTTACTGACTCAAGTGAATCAATAATTGTTCTGTTTGCCTGCTTATGCAAAATACCTTACCGTTATTGACCTTACAGGACATCCTCTTTGGTGGGCAGGTATGTGGGTACTTGAGATAAACTTCTGCACCTAAACACCTGCACTGTGCACAACCGTTTTTCTGTTACTCTAGTGTAAAATTTATACACGACGGAAATGAAACGCAAATGAGAAGATATTTGGCACTGCGTAGTGGAATGGAAGATGGCATAACATATTTTATTCCAAAACTGCACCTATTGTCTTAAAGGTAGGTAGAAAAAATTAATAAATTTGGTAAAGGAATCTTGTCTCCCTGAATAACGAACAGCTCTGAACATCGCGACAGATTTATTTCCGCCGCGCGGGATTAGCCGAGCGGTCTCAGGCGCTGCAGTCATGGACTGTGCGGCTGGTTCCGGCAGAGGTTCGAGTCCTCCCTTGGGTATGGGCGTGTGTGTTTGTTCTCAGGATAATTTAGGTTCAGTAGTGTGTAAGCTTAGAGACTGATGACCTTAGCAGTTAAGTCCCATAAGATTTCACACACACACACAGATTTATTTCCACACGACGAGAATGAGACGGAACATAACACACCAGTTATATTTATGTGTATGCTGATAAAATAACGTGTGTTGGTGTGTTGCCAACGTTGAACGTAAGATGGCAAGTTCACTCTGACATTGACTTCAGAAAATGGGTATTTTGCTAACAGAGGTAATGGAGGGGGGGAAGGGCAGTGGCAGGGGTGTTACAACGGGGGACGGGGAGGACGACAGAACCGTGAAGTGACGTGTTTGGCTCTGTGCTCCACAGCAGCCGGGAACACTCGCCCTCGCAGCCGTCTAGTGGCTGGCATGGGATGAGTTATAAACAATGAAGACCGGCCTCTGGACAGACTCGTGGCACTACGGAGAGGGAAGCTCTTCGTGTTCGATGTACGGCTGTGGCGCGTCGTACTGCATCTGCAGCAGTTGGCACCGCAGTGACACAACGAACTGTTACAAAGCGCCAGCTTCAAGGGCCGCTGCGAGCCAGACGCCCTTTAAGCCCGTCTCACACGGAGCAAGGTTCGCTGCAAGTTTGCGAGATGGCGTGCATGCCTGCCGGCTTGCAGGGAAAGGAGCCGGCTATCTTCCATGCCGAAGCTCTCCCACGGTGCAAGATCGGCAGCTAGTTGTGATCGGCTGCATGTAGTATCGAACGAAGATGGCTGCTTCAGTTACAGATGTTCAGAGCAAACTGGCGTTATTAGCTGTTTTGATGCTAAACGATGCAGAAATGCACGTTAATGGGAGAAGAAGATAGAAAGAATGGATGAAAAACTGGATTAAGAGGAGAAACGCTGGAAAAGGTGCGCTCTTCATGCTTCATAAAGAGTTGAGGTTAGTTCGCATAACACTTACTTTTGTTTGAAAAGTATCACCATTTCATTACTGTTTGATTTTATAAATATACCAATAATGACTATTATATACGACTTTATTTTATAGGATAGAAGATCGTACATCCTTTGCAAATTTTATACGAATGGGTGTATTGGTATTTTGCTTCAATCGCTTCCTTGGACCACTGCAGTGCCATTATTTAATAATTATAAGAACTTCCTAGCGCACCTCACAACAGCAGAAAAGCTGCTATCAACAAAGGCTTCCCGCCCAAGCTTTCCGCGTCTGACGTCACAAACGAAACGTCCCATGATTGGCCAACGCATGTAGCATGCAGGGAACCTTGCAAGAAAAATAGCACCGGACCTATCCTGGAAATCTTGCAAGGTTCCCAGCAAGGTAGCCCGCTAGCAGACGAAGGAGCCCGCAAGGTAGCCGCCGCGCGAGCCAGCAAGGAAACTTACAGCGAATCTTGCTCCGTGTGAGACGGGCTTTACCGTGCATTCCACTGACCCGAAGCCACCGCCATTTGCGACTTCAGTTGTGTCAAGAAGAAGCTCGTCCGAGGGCAGGCTGGAGGTCTCTTAGGTTTTCTGATGAAAGCTGGTCCTGCCTCGCTGCCAGTAATGGCCGTGCGCTCATTAGAAGGCCGCCAGGTGACTGCCTGCGTGCCACACACACGGAGGACCGACGCGTGGAGTTACGGTCTGGGGAGCGACTTCGTATGACAGCAGGAGCGCTCTCGTGGTTATCCCACGCGCCACGATTTGGAATTTGCACGTCATTCTGGTGATCCGACCTGTTGTGGTGCCGTTCGTGAACACCTTTCTGGTGGGTGCTTTCCAACAGGATGACTTTCGCCCACATACCGCTGTTGTAACCGAACGTGCTCTGTAGAGAGTCATAATGCATCGGCCTGGTCGATCACCAGATCTGTCTCCAATGGAGCACATACTGGTCGTCGTCGGACGACGAGTCCAGAGTCATCCACAAACAGCGTCAACAGTCGCTGTGTTAACCGACCAAGTGTAAACTGGCAGGGAACTCCGTCCCACAAACTGACATCCGGCAGCTGTACAGCGTACTGCGTACACGTCTGCGTGTTTCCCTTCAACATTCTGGTGGTTATACCGGTTACTAATGTAGCAGGATTTCATTTTTGCAATGGGTTATGTCACGATTATATTAACCTGTGACCATGCAATTTTAATCACTTAAATAACGTATGTTAGATAAATGTATTCCTGAAATTTCATTACTCCACATTACATAACTTTTAATGTTGCGATTTTTTTCCGGTAATGTATTTGGAGGTCAGAGGACAGATAGGAAGTTTTCATTCATCACTGCTGGGAAATACGTCCCTAGTCTGTGTGTTTTCTTTTCTTTTCTTCTAAATAAATGCGATATTCAACTTGGTCTGTCTTCTTCCACATGGCACATCGCACGAGATATGCCATTACGCCGTATGAGTCACTTTCGTACTTTAGAAGCAAACACACTGGTGCAATTAATATGTATTGCATTGAGCACCATACGAGAAGATACTAAAGCGAGGCTAAAATCATTACTTGTGTAATTCATTTTGTAGATAATTTTTGAGTGAATGGGGTCACTGTTTATGGAAGTTATCTATGTTTGAGAAAGTCATCTTTTGCGAGAATATTTGTGTCGGCGCTTATGTATTACTACTGTGAGTGAGACAGACACCTGAAAAGGAAACATGGTGACATATTTGTCGCCATGCTGTCACATGTATGAAAAGAGAGAGAGAGAGAGTGGTGAGTCTTTAGTGAAAGTAGCGATATATCTATTTCAGTGTGTGTACAACGTCATTGACGTAGAACCAAATAACAGAGCTTATTTAACATTTTTATCAACATTTTGACGACAAAATGTATGACTTTAAAGAAACTAATAATATCTGTTTCTCCAATTTTCGACACTGCTGTGGTACAGTGATGATATGGGCAGCCGGGGCGTGGTACTCCATGGGCTCCACGGCTGCTCTGTGAGGTCGCGTTACTGTGAAGGTCTGTGCGACTATTGTGGCCGACCACGCCCATCCCGTGGCGCAGTGTTCGCCCCCTCCCCAGGGTTGGTGCTGTGTTCCTAGACGGCTCGGCTCACATCGTCCGGGACTGGTTTTGTGAGCACGGGTGCGTTCGGTCGCGTCGCCTCTGGCCACCGTAGTGACCAAATCTCAGTGCTGCTCAGCCTCTGTGTCCTACCTTTGGAGAGAGAGAGGTGGGTTATCGCTATCGACCTCTGTGTCACCTGAACTTGCCACTATCTTGTAGGACGAACCGTATAGTACTCTCTCGAAAAGCACACAGGACCTGTATTTCCAGTCTGAGATGACCAAAAGCTGTTTTGAATCCCAACTGGTATCCTGCATCGTATTACGCACGGTAATGTGTTCTGTGTTTAGTTTTCGAGAATTTTAATCCACTCCCAATATACTGTACTTCTCAATTTAGACGATTTGTATTGTTGTGTAAGCGGGACTGTGAAAAAAGCCTCGAAATCTGTGGAAGAAGCGTTTATTTTAGAATATTTGGAAGTACGTAGTGTACTGTTCTTTGGGCCTCCACAGCTTAGCGCACGGCGCGGATCACATCCGGAAGACCCGGCTTCGATTCCCTGTACTTCCTGCGGGCTTTCAAAAAATAACTACGCACCCTCCGACTCAGAGTTGCAATATTAAAAGTTTTGGCTGGTTTCGTTGTCTAGAGGCTGGGATACGTAGTTCCCACATTACAAGCCAAATGCTTCTGAGTCTACGGTATACAATATGAATACACACATGAATAGAAAAGTTGAAGGTTTTTATAACTCGGCAATTGCGAATTAATATAGAAATTTATAAATGAAAGATTGAAAGTAAATAAAATCTGCAGGTACTACCTTAACGACTTTAAATTATGTGTACGATAGCAGAAGTACTTTTGAAAATGCGGTATATTTCTGCAAACACTTATTGGTGGCAATGGTCGAGCATTTAAATGAAAGATAAGTTGAACAACAGGGAAACAATGGATTCCTACTGCACGTAATTAGTTAGGAACGACAAGAGATATTCACATCCAAACGGACACTACGTCTTCACTGTAGAAGCCACTGAAATCTCGTAAGTACACAAGTCGGCACTCCGAAGTATTTCTATCTCTCGCGACCACGCGGAAACCGCTCCACGCTGTCCAAGCCCTTCCGCGACTCTTCGTCCGTGCCCTGTGCCGCCCTCTCCGGAAACGATGCTCCTCCCCACTTCCAAACAGCCTCTCCATTCTCTAGGTCTGTGATTCGCTAGAGCGCTCGCGCCATCTCTTCAATCCAACGTACTCTCAAAAACATGATGAAGCATCTTCGAAATACTGGATTTACATTTAAATACTTGAAAGTAAATAAATATTCCTACGGCTGAACCATAAACACGCTACAACACACATAATTAAATACATAAGCAATTAAATAAACATAAATGAAAAGAAAAGAAGCGAAAGGTAGGCCAGGAGCCTAATGTCCCTGTGCTTTCTAAAACATAGTAAATTATTGACCAGTTTCTTCATGAATAGCATATATCCGATATTAACAAAGACATGGATGAATCAATATATTTATAAGCATGCTGCTACCGTTTTTTTTTCGTGTAACTGTGAAGTACTTATGGCCTGACGCGATCGATAGTGATCGGCCACTTTGACCTGCAATAACTCATGTATTATTCAAGTTACATGCCTGTAATTTATACCAATTTAGGTTTACACTAATAGCTTTCTAAAGACATGACGATCGACAAAATCGGATGAAGCGTTTATATTTTGGAAATTCGTTGCTGGGTATTACTTGTATACTTTACCGTCAGATACTAAACTTTAAACTAATAAAAATATTGAAAATGTGATAACACCATCAGAATCGTCGTGCAAATAATAGTAATGTCCATGTTTCTTTTTGAGGTATCATGTTCATCTGGCTACTATTAACTTCTATGTGAAATGTCTGCCATTAAGGTTTCACAAAGTCCGCCATCTTTGGCACGTCCGGCACAGACATCTCCTTCACCGACACAAAGCACCGTCCTCGTCACAGAGTCGACATGGAATTCCCAGCCACGCGGCTGGACCGGCCGTTGTGCGCCGTGCGGCATCCCGCGGTTGCTCAGCTGACGCCCGGGACCACGTGGTCGCTGCCGGGCCGCGGCTTTGGCCAGCGTCCTGTGCGGCCGCGCCAACTGGGAATATTTTCAGGGCGCCACAATTCGCCCGTTACCTCACACACTCCCACTCATTAACATTCTGGCTTGCCAAAATGTTCAGAAGTAGCACCCTTCAGTTCACACAAGTACATATAAAACAAACTTCAAAGAACAGAATTAACTGATTAAAATGCCCGGCCAATAGTCCAGTAGTGTTTACAAGATTTTTGTAGTGGTTTGGGAGCAGCTTGAATTTCGAAATAAACTTAAACCAACACAAATTTTGTACGAAACGACATATTAAATAAATGCCTGCATTTCAGTAATGCATACACAGTTTTTTGGACAAGAAATAAAGTTTCTTTTATGCACTTTCATTTAAGTGTCATTTTGTAAGCACTTCTTGTGCCACTTTACTCTGTGCTAACATGTCTTCTCGCACCAACTTTTCCGTCGCACTACACACGCTCACACGGATTTTACCACGAAGTATTGATCAACTCACATCAGTCTTCTGATCAAGTGCCTCGCAGAAATCGTATCTGCCTCTCAATTCCGAGTTCCACCGTTTATCGTGACAAATCTGTCTACAGCGAAAACCAAGAGTAGAAACCCGTCAAAAATCCATTTTCCATAATCAACCAGGATCCTCGCTAAAAATTCCCTCCAGCGGAGAACGACACTTTAGGGACAAAGTCTCAAGGCAAACGACTGAATCACAGTAAGCTCAGCTTCCCACAAGTTCTATTTAATTGACTTTAATCAATCCTTCCTACCTCCACGCACCAAAAATTGGATGCACATACAATTACAATTTTAATACCCTTCAAATTGACCACTAAATTCTTTGCCACAGTCTTATACAAAGCATAAATCAATACATATTTTACTTAAATCTCCGAGGTCACTGACCTCCACTCCCCTTTTTTCACACATACAGTGCCACAAATAACCAACAAATTACTAAGGAATTCCCTAATAAACATATAAATTATCCCTCCAAAATTACTACCACTAATTACAGATTAGAAGAGCTTTTCACCTCTGCCCTTTCTCCATATACCCTTAGCAATCTTAAACCTCTCTCGTTTCCACATATGTGGCAGCAACGACTGCAGCGTTCTACCGTACCAACGCCAATCGATCTCACTAGAATCAAACTCCTCCTTCGTATACCAATTTGTACGAACATCATTACACAAACCATCCCCATCCACACTATTCACTTCAGCCCTCTCTAAATTTTCCGTTAGTTCCTCCATACATTTCGCCGATTCACTACCCACAGCATGCACAACTTTACTGTTTTTCCCCTCCAAAATATCGACACTTGCAGCTTCAACAAAATTACTCATCGATTCACTGCTAAACACTGTATCTTCCTGAAATAATATATCGATATCTAAGCCATAGATATTCATCTCAGCAACGTTATCTGCTGTTACACCATTAAAATCACTACAAAAATTCACATCAGAAGTCTTACTTTCCTCCGTCGACAAATTAACTTTACGTGAATCGTACACAACTTTATCCTCCGCCGCTACATTACACAAATTGCAGCTACCCTGTCGAACAAATTTGGGACTTCCACACTTGCTATATTCCGCTGTGATTGGACAAAATTCAGCACACACTGCCATTTCTACTCACCTTTCATCCAGATTAACCCCCGATTCTATTTTACATACATTCTCACTTTCACACTCTGACAAACGTTTTTAAGTCACCAATTCATCAATAAGTTTCATTTCGACTTCATTCGTGACTAGAAACGCGTAGATTCCTTCCTGAAAAGTATCAATACCAGCAGCTTTTACATCATTACGTAAATTACCATTACTCTGTTCCTTTAAACAGAAATGATCTACCTCCGCAAATACATTTTTAACTTCAACTGCTGGCGAGACCAGTGCTAAGTCTCCCTTAGTAATATCGACACTTTCCGCCGAAGCACAATCACCCTCACTTGTAGCTGGCGAGACCGAAGCTACGCCGCCTTCACTAACATAGACGCTTTTCGCCGACTCACAAATACTTGCTGCTACAACACCTTCCTTACTGCAATTGCTACTATTTGCTAATACCTCTACAGAACTCTCCACACAATTTGCTTTCTCAAAATTCATCTCCTCTATGACTTCCTTTTGACCCACTGCATCTTTCCATTTATCACCATTCGCACACTCATTCATTACACATTCATGACTTACATCATTCCCCGCAAATTTATTCCCATTACTTTAATCTCTCAGAAATCTATGCTTCCGCCGTTCGCGCCTGCTTTGATTGAAAGAGCCACCTATATAGCCTTTGTCTTTAACATACTCCATATTACATATTTGTTGTCCTTCTCCAAACCTATCAACATTTCTACAATTACCATTATCTCCAGTCCTTTTCATCGCCTGTTCAGATCGCCATCTCCGGACCTGAGATGTGTCGAACACCATTTTTGCTACAAGTTGTTACGCGATTGCACTTCGCGCAAATTTCCGCACTCAAATCTGCGTTCTTTACTTGGGTCCCGTTCACAGAAGTTATCACACCAATTCGTTCTCTGATCATTCTGCTCATTCCAGCTACTATCTCCCTGAGAAATCCTTTGATTTCTCTCACTATTATTGTTTTGGTGATGGTTATTTTGATTCCCATTTTGATAACTACCACCCGGTTTGCTCTATTGAACTTCAAAGCCCTCTCAAATTTTTCTACAAATTCTAGAAATTCGTCCGCGGAATCACATGGACTATGGACAAGATCGCACTGCAAATCTTTGGGTGATCGCCTTTTCAACGTGGTGATTTCCGTTAAAAACCCCAACGGATTTTTCACATGCATAAGTTTGCCAATTTCGCGCTTACAAAAATCTCTCATCGTCCCATTACCGTACCTGTAACTCGGCCCGTTTAAAAATTCGTTTTGGATCCGTATCTGTTTTACCACGCTCCTAAATTTATTCAAAAAACGCTTTTCGAACTCTTCGTACGATTCGCACGAACTACATCTAACATTTGCCCAAGACTGTGGGTCTCCCTCCAAATGCCGTTTAACGTATTTTATTTTCGCTTCGTCCGACAGGCCGTGAACAAAATCGTCCCTACACGCAGCCAAAAAAATTACTGGGTGATATATTCCGTCATCTGTGTAACATTTCACAAATCCGGTATTTGCCCAAGTGACATTTATAACCGCCGTGGCTTGTTAGGAGGTTAACGAATTTAAATCACTCTTCATCCGTTGCATTTGTTTTTTTAATTCATTTTCACTAGTGATACAGGACTTTATTTTATCTTTAATTTTGCTCATTTCTTTCTCCCCCTCATCTACACGATTGCCAATGTCACTAATTGCTAAATTTATATCGCTTTTATGAGTATCTTGCGTTTTTATATAGTCGCTTACCCTGCCCCAAGTTCATTCTGTATCTTATCCATTTTTCCCAAAGATCTATTTCCACTGATTCGATTTTAGATTTTATATTACAACTTCGTCTGTAATTTTCCCCACATCCACTCGAACACATTTTAATTTATCATCAATTGCTTTTTCAAGATTACCCGTAATTTTTTCAACTATTTCAGTTCGCATTGTACCCATATCAGTCAGAATTGTATCCACAAACTGTTTGAATTGTACTGATATTATTTGTCATTCCCTGGATCATTTGCATTAGCTGAGACACCATATTTCTCCCACATTCATTCCCCTTGCCTGAATTCCTACTAGTTACACTTTCGCGCTCTGATTTCGGACTAATCGCCTCACTTCCGTTTTCAGAATTACACATACTAGGTGACTGTTTTATATCCGCGAGATCTATAAGTGTACCTTGAAATTCAGAAACAGTCACTATCTCTCTATTTGCGCAGGCACTCTTCTGATCTGGGACGGTTCCCTCTGCCATGATGATGCGGTCGGTTGTAGTGGAAGACGACATTGAAGACAGCCCTTGAGTACTCCAAGACGCTGCCGTCGTACTGCTGTTGAACTGCGTCCGCTACCGGAGAAAACCGCCTGATGTAACTGTAGCTGCTGCCGATGACCGCGTGTTCCAACCATCTCCGATACCGCTGTCCGTTAAACGCCTTAACCGCTACTGTTCCCTGCACTTGACATATTTAGACTTTTAACCCCCCCCCCCCCCGAAAAAGCCTTTAACGTGATAGATTAGGACCTCTATTGATAGCATGTGTTAATTGTGAAAATTACTGCGTAATTTCACTATTTTCAGAAACCTACTTGCGAAAAAAAATACCGATCTCACACTGTGTTTTGTGAGAAGTTCACTCTACAGAAATCTCTACTGGTTTTGCAAAGGTTTTTACACTTCGCATAGTATGCTCAATAACAGCAAAGGAATTACTACTTTGCAGGACACAAATCTCGGACGAGAAACTCCCAATTGTGGGCATTCCAAAATAATAACTACGCACCCTGCGCCGCAGAGTTGAAATATTAAAAGTTATGGCTGGTTTCGTTGTTTAGGGGCTGGTATACGTAGCTGCCGCATTACAAGCCAGATACTGCTGAGTCTACAGTATACGATAAGAATATACATGAATCGAAGGGTCAGATGAGATTAAATTAGATTAGCACTTGTTCCATGGATCATGAATACGACAGTTCGTAATGATGTGGAACGAGTCCGGTTAATAAAAGATGTCTATACAAGATACTACATGACACTTAATATTTTTAATTTTTTTTTTGGTGGGGGTTGGGGAATTACCCACTTACTATATCCAAAAATTCATCTAATGAGTAGAAGGAGTTGTCATTAAGAAATTCTTTTAATTTCCTTTTGAATGCTATATGGCAATCTGTCAGACTTTTGATGCTATTAGGTAAGTGACCAAAGACTTTTGCGGCAGCATAATTTAGCCTCTTCTGAGGCAAAGTTAGATTTAACCTTGAGTAGTGAAGATCATCTACCTTACCTACCGATATCTGATCGAAGTCTATATTTATTAATGGGGTCATTCCATTTACTGTGTGGAACTGTATATACTGTGTTTTGTCAAAGTTTAATGAGAGCCCATTTGCAGAGAACCACTTAATGATTTTCTGAAAAACATCGTTTACAATTTCACCAGTTAATTCTTGTCTGTCGCGTGTGATAGCTATACTTGCATCTTCGTGAATATAGAATGGCAAGTCGTCAATATATATTAAGAAGAGCAGAGGACCCAAGACCGAATCTTGCGGCACTCCATTCTTGATTGTTCCCCAGTTTGAAAAATCACCAGTTTTTTGCATATTATGTGAACTGTTTATTTCAACTTTCTGCACTCTTCCGGTTAGGTATGATTTAAACAATTTGAGCACTGCCCCATTCATACCACAGTACTTGAGCTTATCGAGAATTATTCCATGATTTACACAATCGAAAGCCTTTGATAGATCACAAAAAATCCCAACGGGTGACTTCCGGTTACTCAGTGAAAGTATATATACCATTTTCCGTTGAAAAACCCTTCTGGAAACCAAACTGACATTTTGTTAAGACTTTATTTTTACAAAGGTGTGAAGCTACTCTACAATACATTACTTTTTCAAGAATTTTGGATAAGGCAGTCAGAAGAGAGATTGGGCGGTAGTTGTTGACATCAGACGTATCCCCTTTTTTATGCAGTGGTTTAACAATGGCATACTTCAGTCTATCTGGGAAAGTGCCCTGCTTCAGAGAGCTATTACATGTAAACGTGACGGTCAATACTCGGCGTTTGTAAATATGTCCTGTGAGTGGACGATTTGATGTCACAGTTGTCTATAATCTCTTGAGGTATGGAGCCATCTTTAGAAATGTACGACACTTCTGTGAAGCACGCTTTTACGTCTCAGTACGCGTTTTAGAAGCTGGTACGGCGGTGAGAATTTCTCGTCACCATGTGTGATGGAATTGCTTACCGATTCACAGAAACAAATTCGAGTATTAAGAAAATGAACATATGTAACATACATCAGGTGGAGGGAATAGCTAATTATGGAAAGCGCCCAATATTTCTAACATTTCGAGTCATCTTCTGCTTAGCACAAGGACGTATAACAGCTGGCAAAACCGAGCAGTACAACTATTCTGTGAAATAACTAAAGCTCTTTACATTTTCTGCCCTCAGAGAGGCCACAGAAGTCAAAGTGCGTAGCAGTAAATTCAACATGGACGGCCGCCATTGATCTTAGTGTCGAGAGAGTACAGAGGAATTCCCCCTCACGGTTACGAATGAGTGTGGGGGGATAGCGTCGCAGACATCGACACCCTATTCGCCAACACACTGATATGGTCCCGAAAAAGACGCGATGGAGATTTTCATCATAATCCTGATTTGCTGTTCCAACCTAACGCGTCAGTAATACATACAGCGTCTGTTACACAAGGATGGCGTCGCGAGAGAGTCATTTTCCAGCTGAATGGAATTTTCTTATGACCAGAACCTAACGTAAATTCATCAGATACCAATACTGATTAAACTTAAAGTAAACTTCAAGTTTCTACACTGAGTATCCTGAATCGTATTAGGATAAGCATGAAAACTTTAATCGAAGCTAGAAGTTTCGATGCTTATATCGAATCACGTGTTTGGACGAAACAAAAGAGTCGTTCCTTTGCATGCGTCATTGATAGGAATTATAGGAGTACCAGATACAAAAATTTATTGTATTAACGAGAAAGTACATAGTAATACTACCGCAGCAGATGTCTTCGCCCTCGATGGGGCGTTGCCTTTATAAGATGAGATATACGTACTGTTCGTGACAGTTCCTGGTACAGCCTGGTAGTATGGTCTACAGGGTGCCCCAAAAGGTACGGTACAACATCGAAGCGATGTAACTCGACTGTGAGTAACGACGAGGAAAAACTAAAGTTTGTCTGATGCAAATGAGCACAGCGAGAAAATTCGAGAAGTTGGGGCTGATACTACCGATCATCATTATCCCAGTAATTGTTGTGTATTTTTGTAATCATACAGTAAACGATCTTCCTGTGTATGTACTCGCAATATGTTACATTTGTCCCTGTTGAGGGTCCACTGCGACTCCCTGCATCAAGCGTAGAACCTCCGCAGGTCCTCCTCTATTCCGCTACAAATGGTTCAAATGGTTCTAAGCACTATGGGACTTAACATCTGACGTTATCAGTCCCCTAGACTTACAACTACTTCAACCTAACTAACCTAAGGACATCACACACATCCATGCCCGAAGCAGGATTCGAACCTGCGACGAGAGCAGCCACTTGGTTCCGGACTGAAGCGCCTAGTACTGCTCGTCCACAGCGGCCGGCTATTCCCCTACAGTTTTCTACCGTCGCGACTCCTCTGTGTGCAACAGCATTATCCGCGAAAAGCCTGACGGAACCTCTGACGTTATTTACTTCGTCCTTTATACACTGAATTGCCAAAGAAACTGGAACAGGCACGCGTATTCAGATACAGAGATATGCAAACATGCAGAAGACGGCTGTGCGATTGGCAACGCCGATATTGTATAAGACAACAAGTGTCTGGCGCAGTTGTCAGGTCGGTTACTGCTGCTACAATGGCAGGCTGTCAAGATTTGAGTGAGTTTGAACGTGGTGTTACGGTCGGCGCACAACCGATGGAACACAGCATGTCCGAAGTAGCAGTGACGTGGGGATTTTCCCATACGACCATTTCACGAGGGTACCGTGAATGTCAGGAATCTGGTAAAACATCAAATCTCCGGTATCGCTGCGGCCGGAAAAAGTTCTTGCAAGAACGGGACCGACGACGACTGAAGAGAATCGTTGAACGTGACAGAAGTGCAGCCCTTCCGCAAATTGCTGCAGATTTCAATGATGGGTCATCAACAAGTATCAGGATGCAAACCATTCAACGAAACGTCATCCATATGGGCTTTCAGAACCGAAGGCCCACTCGTATACCCTTGATGATTCCACCACGCAAAGCTTTACACCTCGCCTGGGCCCGTCAGCACCGACATTGGACTGTTGATGTCTGGAAACGTGTTGCCTGGTCGGACGAGTCTCGTTTCATATTCTATCGAGCAGATGGAATTGTACATGTATGGAGACAACCTCATGAATGCATGTACCCTGCGTGGTAGCAGGAGGCTGTTCGTGGTGGTGGAGGCTCTGTAATGGTGTGGGGCGTGTGCAGTTGGACTCCTGATCCGTCTAGATACGACTCTGACAGGTGACACATACGTTAGCATCCTGTCTGATCACACGCATCCATTCGTGTCCAGTGTGCATTCCGACGAACTTGGGCAATCCCAGCAAGACAATGCGACACCGCACACGTCCAGAATTGCTGCAGAGTGGCTCCAGGAACACTCTTCTGAGTTTAAACACTTCCGCTGGCCACTGAACTCACCTGAGATTAATATTGTTGAGCATTTCTGGGATGCCTTGCAACGTGCTGTTCAGGAGAGATTCCCACCCCCTCGTACTCTTGCAGCCCTCCGCACACGCAGCGACTTAAACGCAACCCGTTGCCGATGCCAGCTGGCAGTCGAACCATTTCCTGTGCTGTTAATTGGGGCTCCGCAGACGACGCGACTCACCGGCACATCTCTCGCAACGCCTTGTCAACCAGTTGCATGCAACTCGGCGCCCGCGTTGCAAGCGATCCGAGTTGTGTCGTATCCTCGATATCAGCTTTGTTTTACGTGATTTTGAAGATCAGCGAGGAAGTTTTAAACATTCTTATTGTGCGAGAAGTAGAAAAAGATCCCATTTTATGTAATTACATGCTTCCAGGCTACCGCAGGAGAAATTTGACGAACTAGGCGTGAAGTGAAATCGGAAAAGAAGTTCATATGTCAAGTATTTAACGTACTGTATATCAATTGTTTAAAATAAAATTACCAGTAAACCGGTGGGAACAAACGTACAAAATATATACATAAATAATAACTGGATTATTTTTAGTATGACAATGCCATTCTGTAAAATTTCATTGTTATGCGCAAATAAACCTGAAAACGGCGGGAAGAGATGCCATAAAGCTGTGATGTGTGTTAAGTACAGTGGTGTTCAAATATAAATGATTTAAACACCATAAACCGTTTCCGTGTGCAAAAATGTAATCACGTCCAGGTTTTCAAACTAAAAGTAATCGACAATAGGTTAAGTGAAGAATTAGACTTTATACATTCGAAGAATTTAACTATAGTCAACATGAAAATTCATGTGCAGTAGTTCCATTGCCACGGAAGAGAGGCACGTGGGTTTAAAAACGAATTTGCTAAATAATTTCTTAATGCAGTTGCTGATGAATTAGCACATATTGAAACGTTATCATGTGCTTGAAATACTGCCGCGTCATTAGGGGGCTCATGATTTTCTTGCAAGTGTGTTGATGCATATTCTACACCTTCACGTTTCTGTACGTTATTGTGGAGAACACAAACGGCTTTGATAACCTCATTCGCTGTCAGGATTCTTGCAACGTATTGGTCCATTTAAAACTTGAAACTTTTGTGAAGCCATTCCAAATGCACATTCAATCGCTTTCCTTCCTCTGCTTAAGCGGTAGTTGGAAATTCTTTTCACATTATGGAGACAAAATGGTTTAAATGGCTTTGAGCACTATGGGACTTAACATCTGAGGCCATCAGTCCCCTAGAACTTAGAACTACTTGAACCTAACTAACCCAAGGACAGCACACACATCTATGCCCGAGGCAGGATTCGAACCTGCGACTGTAGCGGTGGTGCGGTTCCAGACTGTAGCACCTAGAACCGCTCGGCCACTCCGGCCGGCTTATGGAAACACTTTTTAGAGAATCACTATAAAAAGTAATGAATTTGGAACCTATTTGTTGCAGCTCCTTCGCTGTTACTAACAGCCTGCAGTTTATGATTCTGTGAGTGTATGAATGGACCCAGAATTTCGTTCTTTTTTCCAATCGTAAGTAATAATACAGAGGACCACATCATTTTCTGTGCTCGAATCTCTATTCGACACGTCCTGTGTAACAAAAGATGTTCCGGTCCACGCTCGCAAACGGCAACTGCAGTTTTTCACTGCAGAGCAGTTCCTTCCTGAACTACACTATTGGCCATTAAAATTGCTACACCACGAAGACGACGTGCTACAAATGCGTAATTTAACCGACAGGAAGAAGATGCTGTGGTATGCAAATGATTAGCTTTTCAGAGCATTCGCACAAGGTTGGCGCCGGTGGCGACACCTACAACGTGCTGACATGAGAAAAGTTTCCAACCGATTTCTCATACACAAACAGCAGTTGACCGGCGTTGCCTGGTGAAACGTTGTTGTGATGCCTCGTGTAAGGAGGAGAAATGCGTATGATCACGTTTCCGACTTTGATAAAGGCCGGATTGCAGCCTATCGCGATTGCGGTTTATCGTATCGCGGCATTGCTGCTCACGTTGGTCGAGATCCAGTGACTGTTAGCAGAACATGGAATCGGTGTGTTCAGGAGGGTAATACGGAACGCCGTGCTGGATCCCAACGGCCTCGTATCACTAGCGGTCGAGATGACAGGCATCTTATCCGCATGGCTGTAACGGATCGTGCAGCCACGTCTCGATCCCTGAGTCAGCAGATGGGGACGTTTGCAAAACAGCAACCATCTGCACGAACAGTTCGACGACGTTTGCAGCAACATAGATTATCAGTTACCCTTGACGCTGCATCACAGATAGGAGCGCGTGCGATGGTGTGCTCAACGACGAACCTGGGTGCACGAATGGCAAAACGTCATTCTTTCGGATGAATCCAGGTTCCTTTTACAGCATGATGGTCGCATCCGTGTTTGGCGACATCGCGGTGAACGCACATTGGAAGCGTGTATTCCTCATCGCCATACTGGCGTATCACCCGGCGTGATGGTATGGGGTGCCATTGGTTACACATCTCGGTCACCTCTTGTTCGCATTGACGGCAATTTGAACAGTGGACGTTACATTTCAGATGTGTTACTACCCGTGGCTCTACCCTTCATTCGATCCCTGCAAAACGCTGCATTTCAGCAGGATAATGCACGACCGCATGTTGCAGGTCCTGTACGGGCCTTTCTGGATACAGAAAATGTTCGACTGCTGCCCTGGCCAGCACATTCTCCAGATCTCTCACCAATTGAAAACGTCTGGTCAATGGTGGCCGAGCAACTGGCTCGTCACAATACGCCAGTCACTACTCTTGATGAACTGTGGTATCGTGTTGAAGCTGCATGGGCAGCTGTACCTGTACACGCCATCCAAGCTCTGTTTGACACAATTCCCAGGCGTATCAAGGCCGTTATTACGGCCAGAGGAGGTTGTTCTGGGTACTGATTTCTCAGGATCTGTGCACCCAAATTGAGTGAAAATGTAATCACATGTCAGTTCTAGTATAATATATTTGTCCAATGGATACCCGTTTATCATCTGCATTTCTTCTTGGTGTAGCAATTTTAATGGCCAGAAGCGTACTTCAGACAATAGTCGAGTCCATGCCACGTCGTGTTGCGGCACTTTTGCGTGCTCGCGGGGGCCCTACACGATATTAGGCAGGTGTACCAGTTTCTTTCGTACTTCAGTGTATATATTGCCTAAAGTAACGGTCCTAAAACACTCCCCTGGGCCACACCCGAAATTACTTGTACGTCTGAACACTTCTCCCCGTTCAGAGATATATGTTGTGTTTTGTTTGCTAGACACTGTTCAATTCAGTCACGCAGCTCATCTGATATTCCGTACTGTCGTTATTTTGTTGATTAGGCGGCCGTGAGAAACTGTATCGACTGCCTTTCGTTGTTGTTGTTGTTGTTGTGGTCTTCAGTCCTGAGACTGGTTTGATGCAGCTCTCCATGCTATTCTATCCTGTGCAAGCTGTTTCATCTCCCAGTACGTACTGCAGCCTACATCCTTCTGAATCTGCAAAGTGTATTCATCTCTAGGTCTCCCTCTACGATTTTTACCCTCCACGCTGACCTCCAATACTAAATTGGTGATCTCTTGATGCCTCAGAACATGTCCTATAAACGGATCCCTCCTTCTAGTCAAGTTGTGCCACAAATTTCTCTTCTCCCCAATTCTATTCAGTACCTCGTTATTAGGTATGTGATCTACCCATCTAATCTTCAGCATTCTTCTGTAGCACCACATTTCGAAAGCTTCTCTTCTCTTCTTGTCCAAACTATTAACCGTCCATGTTACACATCCATACATGGCTGCACTCCATACAAACACTTTCAGAAACGACTTCCTGACACTTAAACTTATACACTATGTTAACAAATTTCTTTTCTTCAGAAACGCTTTCCTTGCCATTGCCAGTCTACATTTTATACCCTCTCTACTTCGACCATCATCAGTTATTTTGCTCCCAAATAGTGAAACTCATTTACTACTTCAAGTGTCTCACTTCCTAATCTAATACCCTCAGCATCTCCCTGATTTAATTCGACTACATTCCATTATCCTTGTTTTGCTTTTGTTGATGTTCATCTTATATCCTCCTTTCAAGACACCGTCCATTACGTTCAACTGCTCTTCCAAGTCCGTTGCTGTCTCTGACAGAATTACAAGGTCATCGGGGAAACCTCAAAGTCTTGATTTCTTCTCCATGGATTTTAACACCTACTCCGAATTTTTTTTTTCTTTCCTTTACTCCTTGCTCAATATACAGATTGAATAACATCGGGGAGAGGCTACAACCCTGTCTCACTCCCTTCCCAACCACTGCTTCCCTTTCATGCCCCTCGACTCTTATAACTGCCATCTGGTTTCTGTACAAATTGTAAATAGCCTTTCGCTCCCTGTATTTTACCCCTGCCACCTTCAGAATTTGAAAGAGAGTATTCCAGTTAACATTGTCAAAAGCTTCCTCTAAGTCTACAAATGCTAGAAACGTAGGTTTGCATTTTCTTAATCTTTCTTCTAAGATAAGTCGTAAGGTTAGTATTGCCTCACGTGTTCCAACATCTCTACAGAATCCAAACTGATCTTCCCCGAGGTCGGCTTCTACCAGTTTTTCCATTCATCTGTAAAGAATTCGCGTTAGTATTTTGCAGCTGTGACCTATTAAACTGATAGTTCGGTAATTTTCATATCTGTCAACACCTGCTTTCTTTGGGATTGGAATTATTATATTCTTCTTGAAGTCTGAGGGTATTTTGCCTGTCTCATACATCCTGCTCACCGGGTGGTAGAGTTTTGTCAACGCTGGCTCTCCCAAGGCCGTTAGTAGTTGTAATGGAATGTTGTCTACTCCCGGGGTCTTGTTTCGACTCAGGTCTTTCAGTGCTCTGTCAAACTCTTCACGCAGTATCATATCTCCCATTTCATCTTCATTTACATCCTCTTCCATTTCCATAATATTGTCCTCAAGTACATCGCCCTCGTATAGACCCTCTATATACTCCTTCCACCTTTCTGCTTTCCCTTCTTTGCTTAGAACTGGGTTTCCATCTGAGTTCTTGATATTCATACAAGTGACTCTCTTTTCTCCAAGGGTCTCTAATTTTCCTGTAGGCAGCATCTATCTAACCCCTCATGAGAAAAGCCTCTACATCCTTAGATTTGTCCTCTAGCCACCCCTGCTTAGCCATTTTGCACTTCCTGTCGATCTCATTTTTAAGACGTTTGTATTCCTTTTTGCTTGCTTCATTTACTGCATTTTTGTATTTTCTCCTTTCATCAATTAAATTCAATATATTTTTTGTTACCCAAGGATTTCTACTAGCCCTCGTCTTTTTACCTACTTGATCCTCTGCTGCCTTCACTACTTCATCCCTGAAAGCTACCCATTCTTCTTCTACTGTATTTCTTTCCCCCATTCCTGTCAATTGTTCCCTTATTCTCTCCATGAAACTCTGTACAACCTCTGGTTTAGTCAGATTATCCAAGTCCCATCTCCTTAAATTCCCACCTGTTTGTAGTTTCTTCAGTTTTAATCTACAAAATATGTACTACAAGCATGAAATAAGTATATCTTGACTTACTTTGAAAAGAATCGAAATAAATAAATCATTTTTTTCGTCTGAGTTTCCAACACAACGCGGAACATTTTTGGTCTCAGATGAAAAATAAATGATCTGAATCTTCTTGTTCGAGCTCGCTCCCAACGAAGTGTGACCTTCAGCAACTTAAAATTATACGTTATACTATTTTTGTATTTAGTAGTTCTGAAAACAAAGCACCATTCGTGGCATGGGGTAACAAGAGGCATAAGTAATTAGGCGCGACGCTGCAAGAAGCGTTATCTGAATGGAGAGAGAGAGGCAGACTTCAGAGAAAGCGGTCGTGAGTCACGGGCTGGGAGCGACCGTCTGTGTGGCGCATCTTGAAACGAAAAATCTAAACTAAATCAATAGCAGCGGGACGCGAAGGGCGGACAAGTTCTGTTACGTAGGAAGAGTACCCAGTAATCTGTGGGTGGCGACATGGTACTCTGTGGATAGATTAAGATGGCGTCACTGATCGGTGACTGGGACACGGTACTCGGCACGCACCTCACGACTGCCAGGATACGCGAGACTCTGCTGCAGGTGGAGTTTAGGAAATTAGTACGCTGCCTCAAGCGGGGAGAGATTCCAAACAGAAACACGGATTGACGTCTGCCTTTTTCGTAGATCAACTTTTGAATGTAAATCATTAAGAAATGTTATGTACCTAATACTTCTAGAGATGTAGCTGGTAAAAGCGGCTCAAGTTTCAAAGGTACACGTAATTTCCTTAACGCTAACTGAATGTAGAAAGAGGAAGTACGGTAACTAACGGATAAGTAGTTGACAAAAATTGAAAGTAAAATTGTTTATAATCATGCTGCTCTTAAGGAGTATTATACAAAGCGTTTAATATCTTTATATCGATACCAAGAAAAGATACCGATGTTTCAAATGTGCTAAATTAGCGAAATGACCGATGAAGAGAAATGATTACATGCAGGTAAACACGTCACGCGTGGTGTACGGGGTCAGGTTTGCCACATGACGATCGTCACACGTCAGTGTGGGCCGCTGCCGTCTGTAAACGCGCCTCAGCCGCTGTGGTCACCGTTAAGGCTTCGTGAACGACTTAGCAGTCACTACAGCTCTATGATGGAAGACATCTAAAGCTAAGTCTTGGTATTATGCGCTTTTCTGTCGTTATTGCCGCCTAAACTGCAACACATATTCACACTATGCGGTACGTAATTCGGTTCGCCCTTGTACTAACAAGGGAACCTCCCCATCGCATCCCCCTCGGATTTAGTTATAAGTTGGCACAGTTGATAGGCCTTGAAAAACTGAACAGAGATCAATCGAGACAACAGGAAGAAGATGTGTGGAACTATGAAAAAATAAGCATAATATACAAACTGAGTATCTATGTGCAAGATATGCAACATCAAGGACATTGTAGTAAGGAGCGCCGTGGTCTTGTGGTTTGCGTGAGCAACTGCGGAACGAGAGGTCCTTGGTTCAAGCCTCTCGAGTGAAAATTTTAATTTTTTATTTTCAGTTTATGTGACAAACTCTTATGTTTTCATCACTTTTTTTTTTTTTGGAGTGATTGTCACATCCACAAGAAAACCTAAATCGGACATGGTAGAAGAATCTTTTTACCCATTCGCCAAGTGTACAAGTTAGGTGGGTCGACAACATATTCCTGTCATGTGACGCACATGCCGTCACCAGTGTCGTATAGAATATATCAGACGTGTTTTCCTGCGGAGGAATCGGTTGACCTATGACCATGCGATCAAATGTTTTCGGTTCCCATTGGCGAGGCACGTCCTTTCGTCTACTAATCGCACGTTTTTGCGGTGCGGTCGCAAAACACAGGCACTAAACTTATTACAGTGAACAGAGACGTCAATGAACGAACGGACAGAACTGTGCGAAAATAAAGGAAGTAAATTTCTCATTCGAGGGGAGATTTGAACCAAGGACCTCTCATTGCACAGCTGCTCACGCTAACCACGGGACCACGGCGCTCGTATGGTTACACTGTCCTTGATATTGCCTATCTTGCTCATGGACTACTCAGTTTGTATATTTTGCTTATTTTTTCATAGTTCCACACAATTTCTTCCTGTTTTCTCTGTTGATCTGTGTTCAGTTTTTCAAGGCCTATCCACTGTGCCAACTTACAACTAAATCTGAGGGGGGTGCGATGGGGAGGTTCCCTTGTAAGTATTCAGTTTATAAGGTTACATATAAATTCCATGTAGAGCTATTTACAAAATCATTCCTATGTCGGAACAGGAAATGCTCTGGCTGGAGACACGGTGTCCTGGATGATTACATGCTGGACACGCAAGACTGCTATGTCGTTTGAGCATTTTGCTCGTTCGTTACCTAAGAAAGATGCGAGAGTAGTAATAGTCGACTCCGACACGAATTACAGCCTTAAAGAGTAGTTCTTAAGAACTAGTCGAAGTCAGTTGTGTGTAAAATGAAATATGGCAAGGACGATACCTTTAGTGAATTGGTGTGTGGACGGCGTTAAGTTTAAATCCGGGTTTGTGCAGAGCTATTAACTCAGTCCCACTACGTAATTTATCGTTTAAAATAGCATTAAAATAGCAGGAACGTGCAGTTTCACTGCTAGCTGCCGTGTTTGACACTTCTTTACGTTTTTATTCATTTAATAGAATCCCAATTACTCCGGAGAAAGTCTCAATTTAACTGCCATCATTCCGTGGCGCCAACAGCAACAATCGACCGCTGATTCACCGACAGAGCTCTGTGGTCTACAGGAGACGGAGAATAAACGGAAAGATAGACTCGCCTTCTGGATTTCTGCGACTTGCATTTGCGATTAATGCCTAAATTGTGCTGACAATGAGTACAGCGTCACTATGCGGATGTGATGCTGGTTTCCCAATTTTGCGGATCGCGTGTTAGCAGCATGGGTATGTGAGTGTCTTCATTTCTAAATAAGTACTGCCTGGTTCGTCAGGTAAGAACGATACACGTGCAAGTAACGCTTTAAACTTATCTTGTTCTCATCGTGACTGTTTATTAGTCCAAACATTCTGTTTACGTATACATCTACTATAAGTTACCCATCATTTTGGGTAAAGACATTCGTCTGTTAGATTTCAGTTGCGTTCCTGTGGTGGTGGTGGTTAGTGTTTAACGTCCCGTCGACAACGAGGTCATTAGAGACGGAGCGCAAGCTCGGGTTAGGGAAGGATTGGGAAGGAAATCGGCCGTGCCCTTTCAAAGGAACCATCCCGGCATTTGCCTGAAACGATTTAGGGAAATCACGGAAAACCTAAATCAGGATGGCCGGAGACGGGATTGAACCGTCGTCCTCCCGAATGCGAGTCCAGTGTGCTAACCACTGCGCCACCTCGCTCGGTGCGTTCCTGTAGCACCGAAGATATTCAGTTGCGATCCCTAGTTGCTATACTCAAATTCCTGTGTTTAATGCTGCCTTTCCACCCTACAATTTTGGTCAAATGGTTTTCCCGCAGCCTGTATGACGATGCTGGATGGCAAACCTCGCACACCCAGCGCTGTTTCAATTATTCATTTTTCACATACGTTATACACACGTCTCATTGGCCCCCAGCCCGGTCATCCGCCTACATTCTGCCACGTCACTGGAAAGCCAGCACGCGATCCGCGAACATGTTGCGAACATCGGTTGTCCATTACTAGTCACGAACAATGTTATGAACAATGTTTCGAACTCAGTGTATACGCGCCTTAATATATTTTGTCTTCATGAATTTTGGTGCTCGTTTGTTGGAAGTCATATGTTCTGTCTTTTCAAAAGATACCTGCTGGCCGACTTTTTCCGCAGTTCCTTTCAGGAGTTCTGTTTTTTGCCTGCTTTTAGCGTGTTGAAACATCGCGAGTTAAGATGGCTGGATCGTCCGCAAATGCTAAGCAATCTACTGTTGATTTTCCTATGCCGAGAGTAATTGCTTGGTCGATCTTGAGGACTGATTTCAGTTTGCGCCATTCTTGTATCACCTTTTCAAGGACGCAATTGAACAGTAGTGGAGAGAGTCCATCTCCTTTTCTTACTCCTGTTTTGATCAGAATGGGTTCAGAGATTGCCGCTATAAATTTTGTGTCTATTAATGTCTGTTATATGATTGCAAGTGTTTTCAAATCTAAACCCTGTTCTTTTAATATTTGGAATAATGACTGGCGATCAACTGAATTGTAGGCTTTTTTTAAAGTCAACAAATATATAAACTACATGTTTGCCACTTATTCTATGATGTCTTAAGATGAGTTTTAAGTTCAAAATTAGCTCTGGACATCAACGGCCTGCTCGGAATCCTGCCTCATATTCTCCAAATTTTTGTTCTAAATGTTGTTGTGCTCTATCTAGAAAGCAATGGGATAGAATTTTGTAAGGTACTGATATCAATAAGATTCCCCTGTAGTTGTTTATATCCGAGCTATCTCCTTTCTTGTGTAGAGGATGAGTTAATGCATTTTTCCAGAAAGCACTGGGATAGAATGTTGTAAACTACTGATATCAATAAGATTCCGCTACAGTTGTCCGATCTATCTCCTTTCTTGTGTAGAGGATGAATTAATGCATTTTTCCAGTCGTCCTGAATTCGTTCTGTTTGCCAAATGCCATGTATTTTTTCGGTGATTTCTTTTATAGTATTTGGGGCAGCTGATTTGAGGATTTCCGCTACGAGTCCATCTTCACCTGCAGCTTTATTGTTTTTAAGACGTTTGATCTGTTTGGTGATTCCTCAACATCCCGTGATAATGTGTTTGGGTTTGTGGCTTCAGGTTCCTGAGGCGGAAATCTCTGTGTTTGTTCTGCGCAGTTCAGCAGTTTTGCAAAATATCTTGCAAGTACTTCGCAATTTTATTGATTGTTTAGTGCAAATTTCCTATTTCCTTTCGTGAAACAACGATTTTGCGGCTTATATCCTATGAGTTTCGTTTTCAACTTCTTGTAGAAATTTCGCATGTTATTGCTTTCAAAGTTTTTCTCGATTGCAAGTAGCTGGTCCTTTTCGAATTTCCTTTTGGTCTTTCTGATTAATTGGGCTGTCTCTTTCCTCACTGCCAAGAATGTTTTCCAATTCTTCTCAGTCTTTCTGCTGTTCCAATTACTGTATGCTTCCTGTCGAGACTAGATTGCTTGTTCACATTCTTCGTTCCACCAAGGGTGTTTTCTCCTTTTTTTGCAGAGGTATCAGTGTTTGTGCGGTTTCGATTAGTTTGCTTCTAATTGTTGGAGGGTTTTTTCTGTAATTCTTCTGTGAAAGATGGTAAGATCCGGCTAGTGTTAAATTTGGGGATTAGTGGGTTCCTTTATGTGAACCTCTGAGTTACTGGCAGAAGTAAAGCTGTGAGTACCGGGCGTGAGTCGTGCTTCGGTAGCTCAGTTGGTAGAGCACTTGCCCGCGAAAGGCAAAGGTCCCGAGTTCGAGTTTCGGTCGGGCACACAGTTTTAATCAGCCAGGAAGTTTCATATCAGCGCACACTCCGCTGCAGAGTGAAAATCTCATTCTGGAGTCCATTTTGTGTTGGGAAGTTTCCTATTGTTTTCCTGCATTTTCTTTCTTTGCCTAGCTGCGCATTGAAATCACCTACTAAGATTTTGACGTGGTTTTGTGGAATTTTGGATATTATTTCTTCTAGTGCTTCCCACGATTTGTCTACCTTTGCGTGATGTGTTTTATTGTCATCATTGATAGGCACGTGTGCATTTATCAGTGTGTATGTTTTGTTCGCACAATTTATTGTGATTGTTATTAGTCTATTATTTACAGGCTTCACATGAGTTACCGAGTTGAGTATGCTCTTTTGACTGCAAAAGCAACTCCTAAATGTGGAGTATTTTTGAGAATCCGTTTGTCTGTTTTGCTTCTGAAAAGTCTTTAGTTCCCGAAATCCATTGCGTTTCCGTCGGTCAGTCTTGTTTCTTGGAGTGCCGGTATTTCCAATTTTTGCTCGTTACGGATTTTCTCTAGTTCATGCAACTTCCCTACCCGCAAGAGAGAATTTCTATTTAAGGTTCCTAAAAATATTTTGGTATTTGGGCGAAGTTGGCCAGAGGTCTCCGACTCCCTCTGTATGCGTGTCAAGCCAGACTCCACAGAATCCGATAGTCTGGTTGTCCTGTTGATGGCAGCAATGTATTGGTTACCATCTGGGGTAAAAATTTGTTTCCTGTCACGCCTCGTAGTAGTTGATCATCACAAGTTTTGGACCGTAGTCCAGTTTCATAGGACTGGAGTGGATAGTTCCAGAAAATACATTTCCAGCCGCTCTTCTGGTGATCAGACGCTGACCACTTTGCTGCTTGTTGCAAGTCAGACGCAAAGTAGATTTAAGTCAGTTCATCCGCCCTCTCTGCCATTAGGATTTCCCCTCCGCCGGCCGAAGTGGCCGTGCGGTTAAAGGCGCTGCAGTCTGGAACCGCAAGACCGCTACGGTCGCAGGTTCGAATCCTGCCTCGGGCATGGATGTTTGTGATGTCCTTAGGTTAGTTAGTTCTAAGTTCTAGGGGACTAATGACCTCAGCAGTTGAGTCCCATAGTGCTCAGAGCCATTTGAACCATTTCCCCTCTTCTGCCTTCGAGACTGTTGACCATTTTCCTCATTCCTCAGTTGATCCGCAGGTGCTTATTTGGCTATGCCTTATTCCCACGTTCTGCGTATCTACAGGATTTCCCCTATCAGCCATTATTATTATTATTATTACTACTACTACTATAACTACTAAAAGGAAGTTCACTAGGTTCAGATTCCACTCAGTACATTAATGTAGTTCAAGTCACAGAATTTCGTTTTCCTTCTCATCCTGCAGTAGGCTGTCTGCTGAAGTACAAGGACCGGTTGAAGATATCACTGCGGCATATCCTGTCAAGGTGACGATTTCTGGGAAAACAGCCGGCCGGAGTGACCGAGCGGTTCTAGGTGCTACAGTCTGGAACCGCGCTGCCGCTACGGTCACAGGTTCGCATCCTGCCTCGGGCTTGGCTGTGTGTGATGGGTTAGTTAAGTAGTTCTAAGTTCTAGTGGACTGATGACCTCAGCAGTTAAGTCCCATAGTGCTCAGAGCCATTTGAACCATTTTTTTGGGAAAACATTCTCCGGCAGCTCGTAATCGTGACAGGACTTAACAACTCGATTAATACCAGCTCTTATTGTAATCATGGCCAGCGATACTATTGGTTCTTTTATCGCTCTCGAGAATTCTCGTGGTGCAATTAAGGATAGGCTACTTATTGCAACACTTTTACATTTTGGGGCAAGCGGCATTGCAGCTCAGAAGCAAGAGAAACAAGAAAAGTTCACATCTCTTCCTTATGACATTCTCAACCACAGAAGAAATTTTGTTGGGAGCATTCATATTTTGCAGTAAGACTTCGACTTAATGACCTAAGTATTTTCTTGGTCACTTGTACAGGTAACTGCGAACATCTGCTGTTAAAAGATCGCCTCTATACCCTGGTACAACTATTCTCCTTACGAGCCCACTAATTAGTAAAACAATATCGTTTAGGAGTCGTGATTGGTCTGCAGAATTTGACTGAAATTCTTTTTTAACAGCTGACACTCTTCCAAATAATGTTTCAGAAAAGTAAGGTAAATTTTGTTTACGTCATCACTGTACATATTATGAAGGACTTGGACAGTGTAGAACTTCTCATGAAGCGCTGCTATCTCAAAGTGGGTTTTTAGTTCGACCCACTGAGGCAAATCACGAGAAACAGCCCCTAAAATAGACATCCGACGTGTATTGCACTTCTGAGCTATTTTGAACAGATTAGCTCCATCGCACTTCTGAACTATTTTGAACGGATTAGCTCCGTCATTTATTGCACCGAATAACTTTCTATAAGCAATTTGACGACATGAAGATGAGGAAAACCAAGAATACGTTTCTGACAACAAAATTTCCAAATTCTGGGACAGAGTTTCAGCTGCAGCAGAAGATACCGCAGCTGCACGGAATGGCAGACACCAGGAATTAAGACAAGATGAGGAACTTCTCTTCTGAAATTCTGATGCACACAGTTATTGATGCCTACCATAGCTGCTGCACCGTCAGTACCCAAACCGCGCATTAAATAAATGTTCAAACCGTACTCATTAAGCAACGATTTCAAACCATTGGTTACTGCCACAGCGTTGCTTTACCATTCCCAAGAATCTAGAAAAAATGCGACCTTGGGCCCCAGAAAAGTATATCGCACATGAAGCTAACAGTTTACTGGCACTAATGTCTGTAGATTCATCCAAAAGTAAACATAAATATCCGTCTTCCATATCTTCTTCAGACTGGCCTTGAAATGTAGGTAAATAATGTTTTTAATCGCACCACTACACTTGCTTCTATGCAAACGCATCAGAGAGACATGGTCAGCACCTATAAAATATCTTTTTGAAAGGCTGCAGCGGTGATCCACAGATCTTATTGCGGAGTTGTTAGCCACAAATAAATAGAATGCAGCTCCTGCAACAGAAATTTCATTGGACTACCTAACTGCATGTGCATTTAGTTGCAACTGCCCCTGTGAGGAAAAGGGTGCAGCAGCTTTTACATGCTTTTTGCTTTTTGAATGATTCAATAATTCCGATAGATGCGAATTTAAATTGCACTGGCAAAATCGACAACGCACACTAGAAGGATTGGCGGGGATCTCAAGAAGCCTGTCTTTCAATTGTTTGTTGCTAAGCCTCTCTTTTCTATGCTTTTGGGTGTATTTTTTGTCCTTGCGCTTAGACATTTTGATGAGACAACTAATAAAAAAGTAAAGAAAATCACTGATTGCAGTGCAATTAACTGCACCATAAACATTAACAATTCAGTATTATGCATTGTACCGAATTCGGACCGCGGTAACTTGCAAGTGCAGTGCTAAAAGCAAAGAACTAAGACGGGAAAGGATTGTTCTGTTTGTTGAGACAGGAGGAACACTATATCGAAATGTGATTATTAGAAGTAGCTATAGCCGTTTTGTTGCAAGTTTAGGATTTTTCACGCTGAATATAGTTTCAAAATGTATAATCGAAAGACTGAATTAAACGGACAAATATGGTTGCAGACATGAATCCACAAATCCGTTAAAAAATCCGTTGACCACTAAATGCAATATTTCTGGGGAGTGTTAGAAGACAGGTAAGCGGCCGGGCATTCCCTCAGAACGGCTGTGTCGAATACGGGACACAGGTATTTGAATTTCACTTATTTGTTGAACTTAACAATTTCCTCTTGATAGATGTTTCAATGATGATTATTTAGGGACCGGTTATGACTTTTAGTCGAATTAACCGGATACACAACATTCTGAGAATGTGATTTCCGTCAGATGCGACCACGCAGTCCATAAATACAAATCTAAATCTTCATTAAACGTAGTAAGAGATGTTACAGATTTCCATTTATTATTGATGAGAATTTTTAAATTATCTTGCGTCGATGTCAGAGTGTTTTATTCAAAATTTGTAACGAGTGCGCGTTTTGTGAGACGAGTCCGTTTTCCTTAAAAGCATTTCACGCTAGCAATACGTCGCCACAAAATCCTGCTCGATGGCAGCCATGAAGTATAAAAAAATCTTCTCAGCGAAATGCTGTCGACATTTGCCTGCCCGTGTTGATTATTTAGTGCATGTGAATGAATGTCTGTCGTTAAAATAGAACAGTGACCACGTGTTCTTCCAAGACTTTCCCTTCCCCACAGGACTATGCAAATTGAAGCCAACACGGCATGTAATTCTTAGGTGTGATATTGTGAAACAGAATTTCGAAAGGTATTTGATACCTTGTAAATGATATCAAACTGTTAAATGCAAAAAGATAATCGAAAGTAAAAATAACTTGCAATTTGAAAGCAACTTCCGTTTCTCGCTACCTTATTTCTAACAATGCCTGAAAAGAGAGTCACGTTAATAGTATTTATGATTAGGCAGCCCCAGTCTTAAGTTCTCGGCACAAGAGTAGTTCAGGCCAGAACGTAGTTTTCTCTGACTGACCCCGAATTCCTACTGCATTATCCGTTGCGACCTTATAAAATATCCGTAGGTGCAAGAGAGTACACGAGAATAAAGCTTAATCGGTGACGGATTGTTATCAGAATTTAGGTGGGCCGAAACCTTAGTCTATTAACGGGCAAAATAGCCAGAGAAGGTTACCTCGGCGATAATAAGGGTGTGTCCCAGATCTTCTCTCAAAGCATGAAAGAAACTCCTGTTATCAAAAGTAAGCAGCTTCCTCTTTAGCCTGCCATTATAAATTCAATAATTATATTGAACGGACAGGCAGAGTTAATGAAATGCAAACAAAACTAGCGTGACGCCCCTGCCAGGATTTTAATTCGATCACCGGTTTCTTCAGATCGAGCAGTCAGTTGTGATAGGATGTACTAATTACACTTCTTTTTCAGGCATCCACAATTCTGTTTTGTGTCCTCTTGCAGCGTTGATAACGGCGTTGAAAATACGGCGGTGCTTTTGTTTTTTAACTGTCTGAAAACCTTTTGGAGGGGTAAAGAAATTTGTGAACAATTAATTAGTTTTTTCTTTCTTTTTGGGGTGTAATCATTTCGTTAGGCGTATAGCGGTATGCGAGTTACAAGGGCGCGAGCGCATAGTCTTAGAGCTGTAGAAAACGCAGAGTGCAACTTAGAGGCAGTGGAGACCGTAACGGCAGCCAAGAAAGCGAGAGCGCGTAAACGCTGACACACACACAGGGTATGCAGGGGTGCACAAAGGAGCACGGCAGCGGGCTGCAGTCGGCCGAGCAGGAACCGTTAGAGCTGGCGGGGGTGGGGGTGGGGGTGGCCGAGAGCACGCTTCCGCAAGATGAAACTCAGGAGCGGGCGGCGTGTGTAGAAAGCGCGCAACCAACATTCGCGGTTACCGCTGGTACCAATGATGACATTTTAGGAGAAATTCTTAAACTCGTGCGAAAACTAAAGCGTAAATTAGACCAACAGTCGGAAGAACAGAAACGAGTTTCGGAAGATTTAACAAACAAAATTGCTGTCATAGCAGAAGACTTGAATAAACGGTTCGATGAGCAGGAACAAAGATTTGCGGAACAAACGCAAAAGTTTGGAGAACTCGAAACCCGCGGGAATGCGTTGGCGACAGATAACCAATCGAGTAATAGGGGAATAAGTACCGAAGTCGTAAAATACGTACAGATATGGAGGAAATTACCGAGCGAATAGAAAATCGAATTGTATTTATTGAAAGTGAGACTTGAAAGGGCGCTTTGCAGTTGTAGTAAATTCAGAAGCCATAGAATGCGTGTGTGAAGAGCAGCAGGAAACTCTGAACAGTGTTTGCCAGCAACTGTGTCCACAAGTGGCTGCACTGAAGGCGCAAGCGGGCGCTATGGCACAAGCCACGCAGAAAATAGGCGTACCGACTTTGGCAGTCGAAAGTGCGTCCGAACGGAGGGAAAATGGATCTGATAGGACACTCCCTGTGGCTGTTCGTGATAGCGAAGAGGCGCAACCACTATTACGCTTGAAACAGACGCAGAATGACATAAATAGAAGAAACCGTGAGTTGCCAAATCAACTGCTGCAAGTGAACGAGCGCGAGGCAGCCAGGCGCGGACACGTAATAGATGGGGGATCATATGATAGGGAAACGGACACAAACCAAAGTCAAGTACATGACGAACTTCGTCAAATGGAAGCGCGCCTGTTCAATCTACAGATGCAGATCCGAGTTCCGTTAAAGGAACAGTAGACGAAAACTGTCGGAAACATTTCGGTACTGAAGTACTCCTTATTTCCATACCCAAATACTTTGCAACACCCCCGAATTTGGAATTCACAATTTGATTACGCCATACCTACATGATCGGGGGAGCTGTTAACAAATGAAGTTCGTGTATAACCACCTCCGAGACGAAGCAGCTGTTAGAACGCAGCCTATGCTTCATTCGAGAATTCTGGTCCGAGACCGAACAAGAAAGAACTAAATTAGGGACTGTTACGAACGCAGACTATAACGGCTGTAATAATCCACTTACTTACTTACTTACTCCTCGGCTCTACAGCCCTTGAAGGGCCTTGGCCTGCATCACAATATTCTATCCGATCCCTGGCTTTCCGTCTCCATCCTGTGACACCCAGCTTTTTCATGTTTTCTTCAACTCCATCCACCCATCTCTTTCTGGGGCATTCCCTCCGCCGTCTGCCTCCGCCTTGCCATCAAAAATCCTCTCACATGCTCTGTCTTCTTCCATTCTGACCATGTTTCTGACCAATTGTTGCGAATGCTAGCGAAGGTGATCATCCACACCCTGTCGCTTACTCCCGCGACTTAGCTCGACGGAATCAGAATCTCGATGCACCTCATTTACCTTCTCAGCTCATTTGAATATGTTTAACAAACCTACCTGAAAAGCTCAGGAGCGAGATAATGATAGCAGGAAGAGGACTAAAAGATGTCACCTCTTTTCAACATCTCCTGCAAGAAGTTGGACGACCGTGAGTTGAAAATAATTCGAATGAAGACAGAAATAGCACAGAAAACGCGTCCCCACGTAATGGTGACCACCGGGATTGGCCGTAACATTCCGGACCGCGGAGGAATTATGACCGGTGGGACAGAAACCGTGGGAGGGGAAGTTGGAGGCGGCGGCCTTACGACAGTCAGAGACCACGCGGACCGCCAAATAACGGCCGAGACTCGGAACGAGTAGTTGAGATGCGATGAGCGGACCCACGCCACAAAGACCGTCAGCGTCAAACGACACGCAAAACGCAAGAATTATTGGATAACAGGACGGAGGGTACGCAAAGAACAGGAGGTAAACCAAATCAGTATATTCTCCGTGGATTTTGAAAAGATCCGTGAAGAATTACTGAAAGAAGGAGACGATATAATTTCGGAATAGTCCCTCGTAATAAATTTAGAAATTAACGGAATAATTGTGCCTTCTGACTCAGGCAGCGAAACGTCGGTGATTAGGGAACACGTTTTGAATCGTTGCAGTAGAAAGTGTGAGTGACCATCCTTACCACTGCAGAAAACAAAAGTTAGGGGCGCCGTGCAGAGCAAATGTGTGGATGTGCGGAGACAAGTACACCTAGAACTCACGTGCCATTCACATGTATTTAAAGGTGTATGTTTGGTGCTACCGTTTCTGGCAGCTGAGATGATTCTCGGACCCGACTTTCTAATTGCGGCCGGCCGAAGTGGCCGTGCGGTTAAAGGCGCTGCAGTCTGGAACCGCAAGACCGCTACGGTCGCAGGTTCGAATCCTGCCTCGGGCATGGATGTTTGTGATGTCCTTAGGTTAGTTAGGTTTAACTAGTTCTAAGTTCTAGGGGACTAATGACCTCAGCAGTTGAGTCCCATAGTGCTCAGAGCCATTTGAACCATTTTTTCTAATTGCGTATCAAGCTGTCCTTGATTTCAAACAGAGCTGTGTTTCATTAGCCCTGCAAGGCCGCACAGCGTAAATAAATTTTAACAACGAGACAGACTTTGACGATCTCGTGTCCGAATTATTCGGTATGAGAATAGAATCGGATGAACCTTTAGGCAGTACTCGGTTTGCACGCAGTATGCAAAACGAAAACCACGACGCAGGTGTAATGAGAAACAAAGCGGAGCATATCGTGACGGAGGAAGACAGGAGAGAGCTGCAGAAAATTCTGCAACACAACGCAGCAGTGCTTTCAGAAATTCCAGTAACAATCCGGGAATTCGTGTAAAGCACCATGGCCCATTTTCCGTTCACCCATATGGGATACCGTCAGTGTCTCGAAGTAAAGTCGAGGCAGAAGTTCAATCAGTGCTATCACAAGGCACCACAGAGACAGCTGTGAGCACCTGCAACAGCCCGTTGCTCCGTGTGGCAAAGGAGGACGGTTCTCTCCGACTCGTGCTCGATTCGAGAAGGATTAATACAATAACTGAGTCGGACACGGACCGCTCTGAAACGCTAGACGGATTATTACAACGATTTCACGGAGTAAAAGTGTTGACCTCACGCGACCTTCGACGGAGCATCTGACAGGTCAATCTCGCTCCCTCCTGCAGGAAATGCACTGCCTTCTCATGCTACGGGATATGTTTTCAATTCCGCAAACTTCCGTTCGGGCTTGATGTTTCGTTTTCTGCATTCGTGCGGGCGCTGGACACTGCGATACCGAGGGAAATTAGGGACAGGGTGACTCCATACGTAGACGATGTGCTCATTGCAGAGGGGTCGCGGTCAGAGCACAGTAAATTGCCCGACGTTCAACTGAACTCATTCAGAGGTAAAGGTGTCCCTGTAAATTTGAGTAAATCCGAATTTGGTAAAAGGGAAGTGAAACTCCTGGGACACATTGTGTCATCAGATGGAACCCGTCCCGATCCTGAAAAACTCAGTGCAATACAGGACTTTGCCGTACCCAAACCAAGACGACAATTGCGCAGTTTTTTAGTCATAATAAATATTTATAAAAGTTTTGTAAAACTAACATCCCTGACGACTCAGCTTCTATGCACTCTAACCGGGAAGAAACCCTTTTGGAACTGGGATGGAAGGGCGCAGGTCGATTTCGACGAATTAAAGAAGGCGCTCCTTGCTGCTCCACTGCTCACACATCCCGATGTAAACAAGGAGTTCTGCCTATGGACAGTTGGTTCACGAGCTGCATTGGGGGTGACGCTGTTTCCAAACTTTGAACAGCATTTGCTAGCTGTGTATTAAAGAAGCCCGAGAGAAATCGTACCGTCACAGAATTGGAGGCTTTAGCAATCATTTCGGCCTTTACCAAATTTAGATACTAACTGTTAGGCCGAAAGACAAATATTTAGGCCGATCACGAGGCCCTGCCGTTTCTCATGACGGCAAAAATAAACCATGGCAGACGTAAACAGTGGGCAGTACACATGCAGGATTTTCAATTCTCACTTATCTGTGTTGGTGGGTCACAAAATATCGTGGCTCATGCCTTATCGCGAAGTCCTGACGGACTCATGAGAGGCGCAGATGGAACATAATGAGATGCCGTTCCATGTCTTATACATGAAACAGGTTCCATTTGAAAATTTTATGATTCTAACACTCACAGGGATAGGGAAAGAATAAGATAAAGATCCTACATGGTCTCTGATAAAAAATAAAGTGAAGGAAGAAAGAACTTCATCTTTGAGGGAATAATATACAACTGAAAATGATGTTCTTTTCTTCCGAAAATGCCCTAATGAGATAAACTAGCGCTTTGCATTCCAAATGTGCTCATTAACAAACTAGTCTGGTAGTGTCATCTAAGCTACGGACACTTTGAGGCACAAAAATGTTGCAAGAAGTTAGAAGAGTCAGTTTTCTTTCACAACATGGCCAGTCGCATTATAACTGTCCTCAGCACTTGTAAAAGTTCCCAAAAAGGCAAAACCACCAACTGTGTCGTTCAAAGCACCATTATATCCGATAGTGCCAACACAATTGAATCAATTAGCAGCAGCTGACCTTTTCGCGCCTTTACCTAAGACAATAAATGGGTGTCGATGTGTTGTGGTAGTGGTAGAGCTGGTGTCAAAGTACGTCGCATTCACTCCGCTACGCCGCGCGACTGCCAAAGAGGTATGCACGGCGTTCGTGCGAGACTTTCTCGCCGAAGTCGGACGCGTAAAAGGGATGATGTCCGAGAGCGGAGCACAGTTTGGGTCCAAAGAGTGGAGATCACTGCTACACAGAAGACAAATCACGCCCATCTTTATATCCAGATACAGCGCGCGTTCGAATACCGCCGAACGAACGATAAAGGAACTAGGTAAACTTTGTAGAATCTATTGCCACAAACAACATAAGAACTGGGGTCTGTATATAGAGGAATTCGAGAATATACTGAACAAAATGCCCCATGGATCAACTGGAATTTGTCCGATAACTCTATTAAAGTATAAAACGCCACGTGACAGGATCAGAGAGATCGTGAAGTTTCCGGCGTCACAGAATCTGACACATACGGAAGTATTTCGCCACGCTGTAAAACGTATCACAGTGGAATCTGAAAACAGAAAACGACGGCACAAAGGTGCATTGCGCCAGATACATGTGCAGGAGGGAGACAGTCCTAGTCCGTTCTCACCGGTTGTCAAAGAAACCTAGTTATCAGAGCAGTAAATTTTCCAATCTGCATGACAGACCATTTCGTGTAAAAAGAGTGGCACACGATAATGCATTTGAAATACACACTCTTCGTACGAGAAAATCCCGTGGTTTACACCACATCAGCAACCTAAAACTGTGGCAGTTAAAAAAAATGGTTCAAATGGCTCTGAGAACTATGGGACTTAACATCTGAGGTCATCAGTCCCCTAGGCTTAGAACTACTTAAACCTAACTAACCTAAGGACGTCACACAAATCCATGCCCGAGGCAGGATTCGAACCTGCGAGCGTAGCGGTCGCGCGGTTCCAGACTGTAGCGCCTAGAATCGCTCGGCCACTTCGGCCGGCAACTGTGGAAGCAATAGGGTACTAAGAAAGGAGCGATTGTGTTTTAATGTAATCATTATTAGAACGAAGGTTTATGTCATACTATGTTTTTCAACTCACAAATAAATGTTTAAATCATAGTTCTCTGAATGTTTGTCACTTGCAAATTCAATAAGGCAAGTTATTCATCTAATTTGGTTGATCTCTGGTTGAGTGTCAGTCGAAGGCAGAATGTCCGAGTGAATGAGAGGCAGGTCAAGGTGCATTTTCTAATAAAAGGAAACAGAATAGACGAGCACTGGTCACGTCGATAGTAGTAGTAGATTTGCGGCGTATAGGAACGTCTTAATCGATGGTAAAGCGGAATGCGCCATGTAAAGAGTGGATGTTGAGAAGCCAATAGAGGCGATATGTTGTGTGCCTTATGGGAGCACATGCGTTGTAGAAAGATAGTGCAGATCAAGAAAGTGAATTCCGATAGAGGGAAGAGCCTGAGAATTCTGTGTTTCAGGACGACAAAGTATATCTGGGACTGTGCCGACGGAAACCACGACCAGACCATATCGTGTAGGAGATCTACTCGCAGCGACAATGTTCCACAACTCTCCTTACACTGAGACACATTTGAAGGCAAAGAAGAGAACAGAGAATAGAAAAAGCAGTGTTTATAAGTGTGTAAAAATAAAAGAATCGTAATGGTTAACCTTGATAAGCATAAATATTTAAATAATCATTAACACGAGAAATTTTATCGTTAACTACCCTGATTTAAAATTAAGTTTAGACATAAATTTGCATTATACCAGGTAGCTAAATTTGTTGCCAACTTTTGCCATAAGCACAATCGCAAATAACTAGCAAAGAAAATTATCCATGAGGAATTTATGAACCACCCCACCCCACCCCACACCCTGCTCTTACACCTGATGCGGCCCCAGGCCGAGGGACTGCAGCTCACCCCAATGGACCAAATGATAGTCTTACATTAGTGGCCTCCAAGGTCACCGGACCGGACTGTTTGTGATTATTCCTTGTGGGAGCTTACGAAAGACTGTCTATGTGGTTCCGTTACCAGCAACAGTGAATGAACTGAAACATCGCAGAACAGAAGCTGTGGAAGCTGTGACTTGAAACCTGCTCGCTGCAGTGTGGGAACAATTTGAACACCGCATTGACAAATCACATGCATCTCAACGGGTGCTATTGAACACCTGTGCAAAGGAAGGGAAAAAAGCGAATTTCCAGAGTAGATTTTGAAGTGTTTATATGACTTCGCAGAAGCGGTATTGGGAGTTCGGTTTACGAAATCCTGTGTTGGGAGCCCCACGTAAACGGGGTTTGCCTTGCGAACAGCAAAGCGCACCACGAGACGCCGTGGTGTCGATGGAGGCAGGCGGCCCGGCAGTGCGCACACCGACGTAGACGCCTCGCCGGCTTGCCGCAGCCGCTCCCTCGCCTGCCCTGGGCCCAGCTGGCAACGCCGCCCCGTGACGTCAGAAAGCAGTTTTCCAGCGCGAGAAATAAGGCGCTACTGCGCATGCGCGGCTACGATGACGTAGAACTTCCGCGCGCCTCGGCTGTTTGTGCGGCCCAGTTCTTGAGTGAGGAGCGAGGCGTATAGAACGGCGAGACGCGGTGCTGCCTGCTCGAGAGCTCCTTTCTATCACTTCTCCGGGGGAATACCAGAGGAAGGTAAGGCGGGCAGCCGGCCTCTACTGTAATTTCTGGAAGCTGCGGATGTTGTTCCGCTGTTTTGCACGCTTCTGTGTGGTCCGTCGCCTAACTCGCAAAGTCAGCAAAATTGCTCCTCTCCAATGCAGCGTCGTACTTTGAAAACAGAAAATTAGCATCGCTACGAATGGCGAATAGTGTGTTAATTTACCGTGTCGAGTGTTTAATAATTTTTTTCTCGTTATTTCCTGCCTTTCTAGAGTCATTTAATCGCTCAAAACCTGACAGAGAACAACGTGGTACAAATGGAAAATAGCGCCACATTGTCTGTCAGTGTTTCGATGTGCCAGTGTAGATTCCTGCAGAATTCTCGTACCACACATATTTAAAGTCAAAACCACGCGTTCTTTATTATGTCGCTGCATCGAAATAACATATGTCCGTAGGACCAAAGTTGGCGATAACCATCAAATGCAGCAGACTGAGTTTTAGTACAACACTGCGTCTTCTGCCTCCGGTTCCATAGACATCTGTTACGGAACCCCCGGCAGAAATTTAATTTTGAATGTTTCACATAAACTGACCGAATTTAAACATCTAAAATGCCGTCGTAATCCAGTATTTAAGAGGTACAATTTTGTTACGGGTCTCACGCAGTAAGAAAAGTATCACAGTCCACTTAGCGTGTCTCTTGGAGGCGTTGAAATTCCTGGACGTTAGTCACCCAGTATTTGAGAACGAGACAGCTTAGCGATTTGCGATAAACTCAACAAACTTTCAAAGACTGTTATTTCCCTCGCTAACCTCCTTCCTTCTGGCTCTACAAACGACAAACGTGAACAACCACCTTTTCGCTGCTCGTGCAGTCACCTTCGGCATCAGACATGGCGTTTTATTGCTTCATTAGTACCGACGCTGTTTGCAGCGCACTTCGCAGGCAGTATCCACATACGCCACTGAAAGTATCGGCTAAATTATATCATTGTACGGCAAACACGTCAGGAGATACGTCATGAATATTTAGACGCGACAAACTTTTTTTTGCTTAAAACGGAGTGCAAATTAACGAGAGCGTATTCATGCAGCGTTTCATAACGAGAATACTGGCGGCATTGAAGACACGTTCAGAATAATTTCAAACCGTTCTTCTTTTTCTCGCTTTTATACGACAAATATTACACACGTTAACTCATTTCTAAGGTAATCAGACGTTGTTACATTTTTCTGTACATGTATTATGTTCATAAATGCAAAAATGTGCGTAACTTGGGGGAAGAAAAGCTGTTTCGTGCGCGGGCGTTCCGAATCAACTCGCGAAGCAGAACACGTGGCGACATGCCGACATGATTCTGGGGGTGAAACAGCTCTTGCGTTAATTTCAATATTTTTACAATGTTCTGGAACTGAGGCAGTGGTGAACGTGCGATCTGTTGCGTTCCCCTATATCTTGGTTAGACTGTGCCGAAGATGGGGTGAGTAGGTCGCGAATCCTTGAAAAGTTACTGTTATGTTCGTGCTTCATGAAATCTTAGTTTTTTTATCGTTCTGTCACGCCTCCTCTTTGGAGATTTGCTGCTGAAGGGGAAGCGATTAAATACAACACGTTTTTTGTTCTCTGCAGTGCTGCAGCGCTTCGTTTGGCTTTTCTCGTGTTAAAAGTTGCGTGATACGAGAGCATGGTGCGTTTACAACGCATCGGAGATCTGTTTGAGACGCGTCGAGTTCTGTGCGGCTTGTTGCGCAGAAAATTGTTGCAGTCATGCTTCCCCATTAGTCGTATCTTTCTGTACGAAGCAACGAATGTTACCGGTTCTGGCGCTGTCACCAACTTCTTTACTTGAATTGAATTGGATTTTATTTGCCTGTAGACAACTTTTATCCTGTATAAGGCATCGTCATTTGTTACATAATTGCCGGCCAGTGTCCGAGCGGTTCTAGGCGCTACAGTCTGGAACCGCGCGACCGCTACGGTCGCAGATTCGAATCCTGCCTCGGGCATGGATGTGTGTGATGTCCTTAGAACTACTTAAACCTAAATAAACTAAGTTCTAGGGGACTGATTACCTCAGATGTTGAGTCCGATAGTACTCAGCCATTTGAACCATTTTGTTACATAATTATACAGTTGGTTACACAAATTATAGAGAGTAGATACATAATTCCACAGATGGTTATACAAAAGGTTAACATATAGATACTATTATGTAAATACTGCATATCTTCTGCTCATCCATAATTAGTTACACCGGTTGCACAGACGAATTTTGTTGTATGTCGTCAGATACAATTTTGTTAGTTCACAATCACATTTTTTGTTATGTAAAAGATCATCTTATTTTTCATTATATGAAAGACTATCATATTTTTCATTGTACAAAAGGTTTCGTTATTACATATGAATACATTTGTACTAGAGAATGCTTTCTCCTTCAGCCATGTCGCTACCACCGTTTTAAATTTTTCATGCAGCTCCTTTGTGCCATGTGAAAGTGTTAAAAAATGAGTCAAACGAAGAGATTAACCCTTAACTAAAGAAGTGACTTTCCTGTAAGGTATACTTCAAGATGGGGTCTGAGACCCCTGTGTTTAATCTGAGATTTAAGGCGCAAATAATTCGATATTTTTAAGTTAAATGACATTTCGTTTTAGAATTGAGTGTTTTTTAAATATTTATTGATTTGCAGGAGTTTACTTTTTATTAAACATTTTGTGCGGATTTTTAAATAGTAGACATAAACGAAGTTTTACAGAACTGAATTTTAGATTCTCAAAAATTACAGTACATCTGTAGCAAGTAAATTCTCACGTCAACTAAATGCTGGGATTTCGACGTGCACATAAAAACTGCTCTATGGACACAAAACGAAAGTCGGAAAAAGTGACATTAAGTGCTGGGATTGTTTTCTTTATCACCACAGTGAACATATAATTTTAACTAAAGCATTAAGAATTTTATTGGAGAAACAGAGGACCACATCACTATTGTCCTGAAGTTGTTCCTCTGAATGACCCTTCGCCAGCAGAACTGCGATCACTGGCTCTCGTAAGATCCGGCTATTTCTTAGGCTTTGTCACTAACATCTCCCTGCATCCACTGACAAATGGTTTCATTAAATTTTCGATCGTTAAAACTGAAAAGTTCACGAGTCGCGGTCTAGGAGACATAGTTTGTCAGTAACACGTGTAAACAAGTCAAAGAAGACAGCAGTGCAGCTCACAAACTATTGTGGAGTTGGTGCTTGAGGGAAAAGGCAGGTGTGGGGGGTATAGAACCATTCTGCCAGAACTGACTGAGAGACAGTTCCAAATTTTCACGCGGGCTGGGAGGTAGCACTTCGTGAGTTAAGGGTTAAAGAGCAGTGTAAATTCTTACGTGCAGCCCATAACGACGGTAGACTTGAAATTGTCATTTCGAGTGTAATAATTGTGAGAATTGAGGTAGATTTATCATCGCGGCTGTGACAAAGTACGTTACTTTCCCATAGCACAGTTAAAATAAAACGTTAAAAACGTGTTTTTTCAAGTATAAACTGATACATAAAATGAACACTAGGTAAAATTCGAAGCTCAATTTCTGGCTTTGTTCACTTATTCCATTAAGTGTAGGGCCCTGTAACGCAAAACAGAAATAGGCCTATACTCAACGTGACCTATTCGTTTACTCCAGTAGAAGGTAGTCCATTTGAGGGAAGTATATAAATACGGTGCTAGAGTTGAGATCTGGAAAACTGCCAGACGTCTCCAGCACCGAGAGGGTCTTAATTTTTTGCTGGAAGAATGACCGATCATCACGTCAGTGGAAGGCTCAAGTCTGTCGTGGATGCAGCACGTTTAACACTTTTGTAGGGTCGACAGAAGCGTCCGATCCCACGTGTCGGCTTTGACCCGTGACGTAAGGGTGTTGTCATGTGACGTCATGACGGCGCGGAGTTTGGTTTGTGTGTGGCAGTCTCCAGTTCTGTTTTATCTTATCTTATTTTATCTTTCTGATCTGTTCGTTCTATCCCGTGAGATTTTTTTTAAGACAAAAAACACTAATCAGCTACTGAAGCATCTTTATCTTCTATGGGTTGCAGGGGTTACGACCCCTGGGAGGTGGGTGGGTATTCATGCATGGCTGTCTTCACTTACACGTTGTAGCTACGTAAGGCGTCTAAATTTGTTTATATTTAGTTTGCCCCCACCCAAAACACCCCATTTCCCGCGCTTATCCCGTTAGTGTCATTAGGCTTCTTGTGGAAAGTGTGTGTTTGTTTTTGTTTTCGCCATATTTGTGACGTCATGGGTCAAAGCAGACGGGAGGGATCGGACGCTTCCGTATTTCCCTTTTGTACGCATGATTGCTCTGGATGATTGCTTGTGTCAACCACGTAACAGATTTAAACTCCTTTTTAATCTATTGCTGTATTTCAGCGTAGGGTATCTAGATTCCGAGAGACCGAATTAATAGTATTGATGTGCGGAACACGAATTTGCAGCAAGTTCTCTGTAATTTCTTAGTAACGATTTTCTGTCCTGAGAAGTACTTTCTGTCGCTTCCATGTATTGCCTTTATTTACTTAAATATGACTATGTGCACATTCTGTCAAATGAGGCAGTAATATTTACTCTTTACGATATATTTTATCTGCCTGCCTGTTTAGTTTTTCTTTTCTTTATTTTTACAATTTAATATCGTGACAGGCAAATATCTAAATACATAACAGGCTACTTAGTGAACGAGGCGGATGGCCACTCAAAGTAGGTTTTGTATACAGCAAAACCTTAACATGGAAATAAGTGCATCTGGCAGAAAGTTTCACAGGGTGTATACGATCCGGGAGATCCGGGAATATTTTCATCCGGGAGAAAACCGTGCAAAACCCGGGAATTTTTCATTGTTTTAGTTTTCAGTTACATTTTTGTAATTTTGACTGGTAAGAACCGATACTCTAACAAAGGATATTACTGTTTCCCGCTACTGCAAAATAATACTTCAACAATAAAACCTAAACGAGAGAAAAAAAAACGAAAATAAATTGCAAAGGAAATGCGCCATGTACAACGATGACACACAGTGCTCGTGCAAGCGTCTGCGAACAGCAAAATGTGTCAAAGGCTTTGGGAAGACTCTGCAATGCTTCATAACAACAAATTGCCTCCGATGAGCGTGAAGTCACAACTGTTTACATTTGATTCGTTTCAGCAGTTACGAGCGGGCTCATGCGGGTGCGCAGTTGAGTCGCGTTTGAGTAGTAAATTTCTCCCACTTTGGCTAAAGGAATGTCACTGTTGGCTGTGAAGCAGTCGCAGCAGGCAGCTAGGTGCTACCGGGAAAAAAGGGCCGCCAAATTCATATTTTTGAGGGGGGGAGAACTTGTTTCACCAAGCGCCTAGCATCCAGCGCACGTTTGTCTATCATTTATTCATATGATATTGAAAAGCTTCCCTTTTGGTTTTTGAACACATTTTAAGTTGATTTCTGAATGAATCATAAGTTGATTTTTGAATGCGCGCATATTGTACCTAGTGTCTGTTAGGAGAATCAAAAAATGGTTCAAATGGCTCTGAACACTATGGGACTTAACATTTTAGGTCATCAGTCCCCTAGAACTTAGAACTACTTAAACCTAGCTAACCTAAGGACATCACACACATCCATGCCCGAGGCAGGTTTCAAACCTGTGACCGTAGCAGTACCGAGTTTCCGGACTGCAGCACTAGAACTGCTCGGCCACCGCGGCCGGCGTTAGGAGAATCCTCGTCGAATCTAGAAATACACTTCACGCAGGCAAAAGGGGACGGGGCTATACGAGCTGAGCAGAGTAAAGCCGAACGGATGAATGCCAATCTCTATCTTGATTGTGTGGTTGATTGGGTTTGCGAATGATCAGAGTTGTTATAATTACTAGCGAAATAAACGACTGGCAGGAATAACGGTTGAGAAAGATTACGTATTATCTTCTCGGTGTATCCAAGAAAATTAAATTTTGACAGAAAATTTTTGTCCAGATAGCTACTCTAGTAAGGACCGGTTGTACAGTCCCCGGCTAGAAGCCGCTCAAGTTCTATTCTGGAAGTAACGCGGAAAACTTGTTGTACGAACACGTAATAACGCCTAACCGGAAAATAATTAGAGAACGACATTTCGATTTTCCTTGTATCAAAACGTTCGACGAACTTTGAGGTAATAGATTCTTTCGCAGAAAGGAAAGCACGCCATGTAAAGCTGTAGCAACATTAGAGAGAAAAATATGCTAGGAGCTAAGGATTGAAGAAATGTGCACTTTCGTCCTTGTCTCTTGTCTTTATTGGTTTTATGTATCCTATATCTAATTTTGTTACACAAAACAGCAAGTTATTAGCCAATTGGCAATAAAGAGTGCAAATTTTCTGAAGAGTTATTGTTCACCCGATTACAAATAATCCCATCCACTGTTAATTGCGAGATTTTTTAAAGAGGGGCAGGCTGTCAAACCGGCCGACTGGGAGCAGTAGAGGCACCACAAGATATTTCAATTTCCACTGTCCTGAATATAGTTTGATGGCATCCATTACAAAATATACACGTATCAATTCCACAGAGCGGAATACAGTGACTTGCGATAAAATAATGCTTTATCAAGAGCACTGCACTTTGGCACACTTAAGACCAAATAATATGTATTACATTTCCTCGAACACACATGTTTTATGTTCCAGACTTTCTATAAAGGTGCGCTACAAGATGAACATATTTTTGAAAATTCGATTTTTTTAGTATTGACCAGTTTCGCAAACGTCCGTAGATCCGGGGCTGATGCGCAGAGCAGTCTGAGTTACAGTGGGTAGTCTCCACGTGACCCGTGTTTACATTCAGTGATTTTGCTGTTTCCCCTTCGTTTACTCTCACGTCAAATGAAAACAAAACGGATATCTGTGGCCGGGAGCCATCAAGTGAATTAAAATACATTCACATAATAACGGAAAGCTAAAATATGTCATTAGTTTCATTTTATTTCCACCTTTATGACAGTCAAGCATTAATCGCCTTGCAGAACAATGAAGTTATTTTCATCTGTTTGCTAAAGAAATTTGGCTTTTATTAACCTTTTCTGCAGAGGTGGTCAACGTACCTGAAATGAAATGTTTAATTCCACAGTACTTGCTAGTTTCAACTGTTCGCTGCATTTCTAGTGCACGTTTCCATCTTCTAGTACGTATGGCATTGTGCCATAATAAAGAACCAAATATGATATAATACAGTACTGGAGCTGCAAGAAAATTTACATCCCGAAAACCACACTGAAAAGCTTAATATCAGGTCTAGGTCTAATTCATTGGGAATCTGGACATACGAATGTGCACTTTAAGTATGCACTTTAAATGTGCACATTTTAGTATGGTTCACGAAATTCCGATGCTCTTGGAGTATCCTCTGGTGTCTTGTTTCTTTTATGACATATGTATGAGCTTTCAATATTTTACACGTACATACATACGGGCTTATTACGTCATTATAGCTGCGCAAGCGCTGTGTTGCCTGTTATCTATATTCTCTGGCAACTGCTGAAACAAACCTATTTCTGACAAGTCGCGGGAAAATACTGCGACTGGTGGTTTGAAATGCGTTACTTTAAAAGTAAATATCCTTTTACGTAAGTTTAACTATGTGCGAGAATGTACCATGAATTTCTTAAATCACAGCGTTTAACTCTCATTTAAAAATAAACTTCTTGATTGCGAGCCATTTAGAATTTCAAACCCTGAAGATCAGACATTTGTCATTATTAAAAATTTTACTGGCACATTTGTATGATATATCTTAAAGTGCAACACGCGCAAAAAAGATCAACATTATATGCGAAAGCTTAGCTTCTGTTGCAGCTTATTAACGTTAGAGACCAATATTATATGTGTAAGCTTTTCTTTTCTTGTAGCAACACTATGTATATTAATTTAAACTATTAACTTTCCCTGTTTGTGTGTCCGTGCTACGGAATAGTGATGTTGCTGTTGGCTGTCTACATCACGTGTCCTATCTATGCTCTGAATATCCGCTGTCATCGACTGGCGATATCACGTGACATGAGCTATGACTGGCTTACAATAGCGCTTCGCAATCTCGATTTCAATGATTCGAAAAGTAACATGCGGTGTTTGGTGGAAGTCCAATGTATACTTTCGTAATACGAAAATACGCAGCGTACATGTTGCTGCACATCAAATATATTTGGACTCGCATTCGGGAGGACGACGGTTCAATCCCGCGCCCGGCCATCCTGATGTAGGTTTTCCGTGATTTCTCTGAATCCCTCCAGGCAAGTGCCTTGATGGTTCCTTTGAAAGGGCACGGCCGACTTCCCTAGTCCAATGAGACCGATGACCTCGCTGTGTGGTCTCTTCCCCCAAACAACCCAACTCAACCCCAAATATATTTCCAAAACGTGTTTTTTTCCCCGAGTTTCGTTTTCTAAAGTGCCAGGAAATTATACGCCTGTGTATAAAACCATAACCATTCAAAGGATTGATAAGGGAAAATATAGTGTCACTTATCACGGAAAAAGCGTCTCTTCACCTGGGAGAAAGTGTATTTTTAACCCGGAAATCCGGGGAAAAATCGGGAAATGTTTTTCCTTGTCCGCGTATACACCCTGTTTTCAGTGTCGCCTAACATAGGCGTAACGAACTAACTTCAGCCCTCTGTAAACAAAAAGCATCTGTTATTCGTGCAGTAGGCACAAGTTCTAGAAGGCGTAACGTAGGCATATCTGTACTTATATTGCAATACCTCTCGACAAGTTGAGCAGCTCGCTTCGTCGCCTGCAGTCGCGACTTCGGCACAGAGATCGCATTCTTTCTTCCTGAAAACGGCCGGGCTGTGTCGCTGCCCCGGCGAGTCCGCAGCACGAGTAGCCGCGCGTGAGAGTCGTGGGAGGTGGAGGGAGGGTGGTGGCGAAGGGGGGTGGAGAGGGGGCGCTGAGTCCGGGGCGCTTCAGGCAGTGGGCGGCGCGAGGGACACAAGTGTGTTCTGCACAGGCCGGAAGCCCGTCTCCTGCGTGTAAAGTTTGTTTCAAGGTCGAAGTAAAGTTCGTTCCGTTAGATGGTGATAGAAATCAAAAATTATTTCCACATCTTTCGGTGTGGTGCAGCCCCTTCCGCAGTCTGTGTTTCAAACAATTCTTAGCTATACTTGTAATTCGAATACATCCAGATCGTTTGGGATCTGAGAGTAAACACTCCAAATATGTGAAATAGCCATTAAATTCTTTTTGAAGAAAATGAAGCTTCAGTGTGTAGTCTCTCCTTGAAACGGAAAGTAGCTGTTGTTAAAGGAATGAAAAATAGCACGATGGTCGGGTTAGAAACTTCAAAGCGGTCACACACATCGTCATTGTGTCGGTGCAGGATGCCTGCCTAGTCTATATGCGTATTGGATACGATGGTGTCTTGATACGCTTAGAGTTCAATTAGTGTATTTCAAAACTTTGATCAGAAAGATAAATTCAGTTAACAACATTACAATAGATTCCGTGCAAAAGACTGACGAAAGTATTCATCATATAGGAGCAGAGAAATAAACGTCTCAATTTTCCCAGCATTTTCGCTACGATTCTCGGGTTACGTCGACAGTGTGGAAACTCGGCTACAGCCAGAACTCAACACACCTGCAGTGTGACGTGTGCGTGATTAATTTCATAGCAACATTAGCCTCCCAGACTTCTGTGCCCTCCGACGTAAATTTTCACGACTTCACAAGTCTGCAGCCACAAATATGCCGAAGTTTACACTTAGCTCTGCTCGCTGCTTTTTTACTCTTCGGAGAGAACAAAATCCACCCACACAAGCTCACTTGCAGATTTCAACTTGCGAGCTTTGTTTTTGAATTGGCATTACTCGAAGAAGAAGAAGAAGAAGAAGAAGAAGAAGAAGAAGAAGAAAATGGTACCAGACATTCATCCTGTAGTGAAATTCGGAATAAGTGATATTCGTTGACATTGTGTTTTTGTGGTTAACGTTTCAATAAAATGGCAACGAAACATAAACTCGTCAATTTAAAATGCGTTCTAAAACGACAGTCGTCTTAAGGCCCCAACACTGAGCAAATACCGTGTTTCTTACCTAGCTGCTCCCCTCCCCCCCCCCCCACCCCCCCCACCCCCCCCAGTTCTTTGCACGATGAAAATATTAAGAGATGTTGAATTTCATTGTCGGTTCTCAGTAATGCTGCAATCTTAAAAGTAAAATTTGCCACGAAACGCATCAATGACCCACCCTGCCGCGGTACACGGCTGCTGGGTGCTGTGTAGAGATGGACAGACACGTTCATCCTTCAGAACTAGTTCACTGGTGATCGTTCTTTTTTGGGAGCCATTCATCTTTATTCGTTCACCGTTAATTTGTGCATGGTATACGGTTCTTAAGAAAAATTGAAAACCAGTAGTGTAGGTGACTGAAGGATGGAAGCCGCCAAGAGGGGGCACTTGCCTCCCCTCTGGAGTAGAGTTTTTATTCATTGCAGAACTCACACACTTGTTGAAGTAATTTCCGTGATTCTGCAGAACCTCTCGTGGTAGCCAATTCAAAAGTTACATGGCTGATCGCAGTGAAATAGTATAGGGTCGCTCACGGAAAAGTGGCCCCGGTTACAGACTGCTCGCCAACTAAGCCCGTTATGAGCAGATACAATAAAGAGGTGAACATGTAATAATTAGGCAATAAAGAAATACCAAATAAGCCAATGCGAGCCCAAACTGCGAAACAATAGATGACGATTGGTGGGCGACAATGAGCAGTCCAGTACTCGGGGTCGATTTTTCATGCGCCAGCCTGTACCACTGAAATAATGTTGTAGAAGTTGTCATATTCTCCTTAGAAAATGTGACACCAGACATTCGGTTATGGAGTGCGGGCTTCGTTCGGTTGTAAGTTGGTCTGCCTTCCACAACAATAAACCTGCCATTTTACCTTAGATCATCTAAAGACTGAAATGAAAGTAGCCTCTCGTCTGCCATGTCGACTTCCTTTACTGCCTTCTTTGAAATATTGCTGTGGAGTTGCGTATGAGGCATTTAACCGCTGTCGTGGAACCGAAGTCTGCGTCACGGGTTTCATTATGAATCAGCAGTAGCTAAATGTAGCGCTTTCTGGAGCAATGTTGTAACAGAATGCCTTGTGCATTCCACTATGCCTTAAAATTTGTTTTCTGCTTTATCACTTTCTTGAAAGATTACTCAAAGGCTCTTTGACTGATTCATTTTCCTTCTAACAAATACTATTCTCATTCCTAATCATTTCATACTTCAAATTTTTCATTTTCACTGTTGTTACTGGTACTTGATAAAATGTTTTCTAAATATATTGCAGTTTTATTTCCTAACTTATTGGTCATTTTCTTGAACACATGTTGAATGCTATCATAGAATGATAAAACGTTAGATTGTCAACTTAAGAAAAGTGTCGTGTCCAGGCCCCTATTAATAACACAGAAAGGTTTACTTCGAAGAAGGTAATTGAGTCAAGCCCGTCTTGTAAGTATCAAAGTAATTTACCCATAATAAATACAAATACTGAGTCGACATCGATCATTTTGTGGAGAGTTCTGGAGGCATGATAACATCTCAAAAGTGATAAATTATGCCCCCCTCCCTGAAAAAAATTTCTGCTTGTACTGTAAAAGTACTACGTTTTAAAGTATTGGATAAAAATTGTAGAAATTGTTTTTTTAAAATTACAGTTCATGAATCTTTCTTTCATAACACAAACCCATTTCCAACAAAGTATTATAGGTACTACAAAAATTGTAGTATTTCAATAAATATTTTACATTTTACAAACTCAAGTGGGTTCAGACATTTTCGCATATGTGCTATTAAAGAAAGACAACCGCAGTGGCCATGCGGTTCTAGGTGCTCAAGACTGGAACCGCGTGACCGCTACGGTCGCAGGTTCGAATCCTGCCTCGGGCATGGTTGTGTGTGATGTCCTTAGGTTAGTTAGATTTAAGTAGTTCTAAGTTCTAGGGGACTGATGACCTCAGATGTTAAGTCCCATAGTGCTCAGAGCCATTTGAACCATTGTTAAAGTAATTTGTGGCTCGATTGAATGTAAATGACATTAGAATAAACTCAAAGTAGAGCATGGCAAATTTCCTTCCCCATCCTTACCTAATCAGAGTTTGTACCCAAACTCAGATGACCTCGATGCTGATGGTATGTTAAAACACTAAGCTCCTTCATTTTGAAAGACTGCAAGATTTATGCACTTAGCTGCAAATTGAAGAAATTGGGTCTCCTCTATTTCTAAAGACATCTTGTGGAAAATTAGGATGCTGCAACAAAATTGAAAACCTTGAAAATTGTGATATCAAATACTTGTAGCTTTTCACCTGTTGCAACAATATTACACAACAAAGATATATTACAGTTTTAACGAACTGTCGATCGATACAGGTCTACACTTGTTGACAGTGTTACGTAACGACAGTGCTGTTCAGTAAAGCCGTGTTTCAGAATCGACTACCATGGCAGCCGGGAAGGGAGTTCCAGACAGCACACCTGCATATCTGGGTGGCCTACTAGATGCTGGGGAAGGTACCATGGTGACTTTGGCGGCGGGGGAGACGCGGCTGGTGGCACACAGAACCGTCCTAGTTAACAGGAGCCCTGTGTTTGCTGCGATGTTTCGGCACGACATGGTGGAGTCAGGCAGTGGTCTGGTAGACATAAGAGATGTGGATGGACCAGTGCTGAGAGAGCTACTGACATTCATGTATACCTTACATGCCCCCCAGCTGGCGAGCATGGCTGCACAATTACTAGTCGCTGCCAATAAATATGGCGTGCTTAGCCTGAAGGCTCAGTGTGAGCAGCAGCTGGCCGCTGGATTGGCTGTGGACAACGCGGCGGCCACAGCTGTTCTTGCTGTGCGTCACTGCTGCCCTGGCCTCAGCCAGACCGCCATCTCCTACATCAAGGGGCGCACGCATGAAGTGATGGCCACGCAGGGCTGGGCTGACGCAGTGCGCACCCAGCCAGAAGATGTAATAGAGGTCAGCAAGCTGCTCATGGAGACACCAGAGTCCAGGTAAGCACAAGATGATCACCATTAATCGTGTGTGTGTGTGTGTGTGTGTGTGTGTGTGTGTGTGTGTGTGTGTGAGAGATATTCTGAACTGTTGTGCTTGATGAAAAAAACTTGTTAGCACTATGCGGATTTCTTAGATTTACTGCTGGAGAAGGCAGAGTGGATTCTACAACACACCCAAACTAGTATACTGTGTTTCTTTATTATAACTTTAAGATGAAATAGTTAACTTTGAAACAATCCATGTTAACAGGAATGTGGTGTTTGTTACTGTCGCTAAACGCTAATTTACCACATAAGTACTTCCTCTCAATGTATGACTGTAAACTTTACTACATGGTGGCGTCTAACGAACTTTTGCACTGCTGGCTGTGTAGAGGGACGATACTGTAATTTTAAGCAATTATTGCAGAGTTAAAGTTAAACAAGACTCTGGTCTCACGTTAGTTATTTAAGCAGTGGTGGCATACAGAAACTGTTGAGGGCGTGTCTTTGAAAACATCTCTCAATCATTGCTGCAACTGGCTGTGACAGTGCTTGTGGTTTCATTCTGAGGTACCGATTGTTCTATGGGACCTCATTCTTTGACACCACCACATTTCCCCACCACGAAACCTCCATACCATTGTCATCTAGTGTTGTCACATGGTGATGGTGGGGGAGAGGTGGCCTGAATGTGAACACAGATCAGAAGAGGAAGTGGAACAACAGCCAACGGCTGCTTGTTGTCCACACCACGATAGCCACCTTGCGAATGACTAGGAGCACCGACTGAAAAACTGGCCATGTGGCAGTCGCGTATCCAGTAACACATTCTGTCGGTTGGGTCGATGGCAAGTGAAACACCTGGGGCAGCGTGATGGCTGTCTGTGGGCGGCACCTCCATGGATACACGGATGTCAGCTCAGGCTGCAATCTCGGTTGACAGCACTCTGGCACTTAGTTGCCAGGATGTTTCCTCAAATGTTATGGGCAGTTTAGTCAACCTTTGTGTAGAGCAACTTGCTCATAGATTGCATGTGTGACAGGCCAAACATGAAAAAATGTGGCTTTGCATTGTCATAAATGGTTCTGTGCACCTCAATCTTTAGTCCTCTGCAAATCTAGGTCACACAGTCTGCTGTTCTTGTCACATGGGTCACAGACTTTAATGAGAGGCACTGAAAAATTGAACAAGTCTAACCCAAAAATCTTTGCACTCTTCCTAGAACTGAGTGCATGAAACACATATTGCAAGTTCACGAAAAGTTGCTGGCATGTTGCATGCGTGAGCACGCGCAAGTGTCCCCCCCCTGCCCCCCCCCCCCCCCACACACACACACAGTACTGGCGTCATCTGTAGATACTACAGAAGTAGGCATCTGTAGATGTGGGCTACTGATACTGTCGTGTATGTTTATTGATCCACCAGTTGCGAACTAAAATTTCTTTTCTATTGGTGACATTGACACAAAATGCACCTCGTGTAAGCTTCACTGAATCCGTGCACTGGACCTGTGCTTGCCCAGGCTGCCTTGTAAACAGACTGTCAGGCTAGGTCTTTGCATACCATGTGGAAGCATTTTGTGTCACACCAAGGACAATGTTACCTGTAATTTGAAAAGAACTGAAGACGACTTTCTCACTCTATTCTGCAGTGAACCTCACATACGATGTCACCGAAAGTTTTTACCCTCACTTTCAGTGTTCATCTGATCACTGTTTTATTCACTTAAACATTAGGATGAACTTTAGACTGAGTGTCTTGTGCATCATTTAAGAAGAGAAATAGATGGAGAATCAAAGTCAACTTCAATTGTGTCCACCGTACTTAGATTCCACAATAGACAAAACTGTTTTCTGATAGTGTTCAAGCAATTTTAGAACATCTGTGCAAATGCATGTGTCTGACACATTTTATGTGACTGCAATATGTAACAAAATAATGCTATGGCTTAGCCCAAAGCACGTAAACCTAAAATATCTTGTTTAACCCTGTAAGTTCAGCTATCCACTGTTCAAAACACTGTTGGGGCAACTTCTTGAGACGAATAAATCTGAACGTCACTGCAGTGATACATATCTGAGCAACAGAATGTTCATCTAACTTCCAAACAAGGTCATCAGGACGAAAATCGGGGCACAGTTTTGAACACCGAATTGGGGCACAGTTTGAAACACAGTTAGTATGTCAGTTCCGACAGATAATGGAGAGAAAGCAATGGGCATCATAGCTGTAACATTGTATGTGTCAAAGTGGGCTTCAACTTGCGTGTGATATTCAGACCAATCCTCTTCATTACTATTAAACTAATGGTGCTTGGGAGGAGTGACTGGCTGTGGAGCAACTTAGTCATTTGTTAGATGCTGAGCAGCAGTTGCTCAGTGTGCTGCACCTGAAATTGAAGAACTTTGTGTTGAGAGGTAACCTGTTATGGCTCAGACACAGTTAAATGCTTTATGGCATACACAGGGTGAAACAGTACACACAAAGAATAGTATACCCATTGTCAGATGTCACAGGCTGCACAGATTGCTAAAGCAGGACAAGTGGTGAACTGTGGTGACACTAACATCAGTCTTCAATGCTTGGAAGAGTGCAATTGTCTGAACACAGTGTACTGAACACCTCTAATGATAGGCTCCACAGATAATGACTGCATGTGGCAATGTTAACACTGTGACATCAGCAACTAAAACTGAAATGGGCATGTGACCATCGGCACTGGACGTTGGTGCAGTGGCAGAGCATTGTACAATTGTACAGTCTGATGAGTCCCAATAGCTTCTTCATCAATCTGATGGTAGGGCATGAATGATATTCCAGGGGAAAAGCTCCTCCCATCTGTTCTGTGGAGAGACAAGCTGGCAGTGCCGCCGTCATGATGTGGGAACATTCACAGGGGCATCTTATGGGTCCAGTGGAGCTTGCTCAAGGCACCACGATAGCAAATGAGTATTATACACTGGTTGCAGACCACGCACAGCCCTTTGACTCACATTTATTGACAGTAGTGGCAGTTTTCAATAACATGTGCCATGTCACAAGGCCAGGAGTGTGATGGAGTGGTTTGAGGAACACATTGGCGAGTTCCAGTTGATATGCGACCCGATCGCACACATCTGGCATACGATGGAATGTGGCGTCTGAGCTCATCTTCCCCTCTATGGAACTGATGGACATTAGGTGACTTAGGCTGTGTCCTACGTGAGCAACAGAAGAGACTGACAGTGCACAACAGCTTCAGGCGACAGAACACAACTGCAGGTGTAGTTACGGAAGTGTCTTACGTGAGCGACGTCTGTGTCGCTGCCTGTCTCCCGCTGCAGCTGGCTATGTTTGAATTCAAACGTATTTGAATCTTGTTGCTGCAGCATGTGCGACAGAGATACAGCCACGTGTCTTCTCGGCAAGGCAGTGGAGCGGACTCGATGGCAGCCATTGAAATATTTAGGAGATTATAAGAAAACTATTTGGTGAAAAAATTTGGTTCATCCGCATATTACAGCTTGATATCGTTGCTTGATAAAGGTCTCAATTTATTTTCGTTATTCATCATAGTTACTGTGCTGCATGAAATTGAGTACATGGGTGCACGAAATTTTGAAGAATTTGCAGAGGTAAAATCACATTGCATAGACTTTCCATATAGTTCATTTAAGGTCATACATTATTGTGTATGAAATGTAATAATATATCTAAACTGTATTTAAAATTGAGACCAGAATATTTCTTTTCATTCTTGAGATATTGGTTGTTACATCCACGGATGGGGCGGAACCTTTCCTGCGCTTTGGGAATCAAGTGGTCGTAAAAATTGTTGTATTTCATAAACGGTTCAAGATATCGAAAAGATGATCTTTGGAAATGACAACACGCAGAAAGGACTATTTATCGTATGATTGACACTCGATTCACTTTTGTAAACGCGTAAGCAGAGCAAAAACAAGACTCCCTCTAAATTACACCATGAGGTTTTTCTGAATTTTCATAGCCAAACAAAGGGAAAGAAACAGAAAACGGGGTATCAAAGTGATCAGCGTGAGGTCTAGTTTTGCATGAACATACGTAACTGCTTGAAAGTAATCTGGGTAATTATAAAAAACTTAATTAATGAGGTGAGGAAAAATTGAAATATTTCACAATAAGCTGCTGCCAAGCTATGTAAATGAAGTGTCAAATTTCGTCTGTTCAAGGCCTAGCTATTTTGCACATAAAAAGATACATTGGTATTTAAATGTCAAAAAGGATTCCATCGAATCAAGTATGTTACAAAGGTAAACGAGGAGTCAGTAAATCATCCATTCTGAATAAAACTTGAAAATCAAAAATGAAAGAAATCATCCAGATAATTTATGAAATGATTTGTGTAAAAGAAATAAGTAGATCAGAGAAATGTTCTACATGCTTTTGAATGATGCTCAAAATCATGAACAGAAAATGAGGTGCTCCAAACTTTTCCCTAATATTTTTTATATCTTATTTTTAGACAAATCATTACACAAAATCTTTGACTTTCTTTTTAAAAAATTTGTATGCTTTACCTTTACACACTTTAGATTAATGGTAACGCTTGGCCTTAACTCTGACTGCTGATGAATTACATTTGTAATAGCAGATATCTGTAAAATTTCGTGCTTCATTGTAATTTGTTAGGAATTTAATGTTTGTGATATACTGGGATAGTGTATACACTTAAAGATAAAGGTCTTTGGCAAGACCTTAAAATATGCTTAGCAATGCAGTGTAAACAGTATATATAAAGTGTATTATACAGAATTGTAACGGAGTCAGTTAAAATATAAGATGCAGCTGAAATCGAACCTAGGACAAAAAAATCGTACTCATGTTCTGTAACGCTACCTCTACACATCTGTCCTTCAGTTATCAATCTATATACTTACATGTCTATTTATGGTAGTCAGTAATGTAGTCAGTCATTCTTCTGCATTTATTGGCTGTTAAAAGTTCTTGATCACGTAAAAAACATTTGTATTTAATGTACTGGTGAGATAGTGGAATGCTCCTCTGTTCATTCACGTGTCTTTGAAGGTTTGTGTGGTGATCTTGGTAGTTGATATTTATGAAATTCTCCATGGAGATTCCTCCCTTTGTAAATTTCATGCACAGCATTCCTTTTCGCTTGATTTTCTTAGGTAAATCTAATTTTGTTGTAGCCTTACTCTCCTGCTACAGTATTCTACAGTTTAAGGGCGCTGTTTTATAGAGACAGCTGGTTGGCTCTAAGCAGCCTTCTTGTAGTGTGACATGGTCGCTCGCACGCAGGAAATCCGAGCTCTTGCCTGATGTTGCTGCTTGTCGTTGGAGTGTCACGTATCCAGAAGTCGCTCGCTTATGTCACTCACATAGGACACTGCCTCAAGTGTGCAGATGCAGTGCCAACTCCCTCCAGTGACCTACAAAGGCCTCATATTTCTTCGATGCAATTAAGTCACTGCTGTTGTCCATGCTGGCTATTAGGTAGGTGGTCATAATGTTGTGGCTGACCAGTGGCTATATAATACATCTGTTGTTGGTGTCTGGAGTTGAGTCACTTAATTTGTTTTCTTCTTCCACCCTATGTGTTCTCATTTTGCTGCCCATTAATGTCCCCCTCCCTCCCCCCATTATGGCACAGTGTGTAGGGATTCTTGATAAGTTGTATTAGAAATTTAGTCTCCCAATTTGGTTAGCTGGTTCTATTGCTTGAGGTCATGGCTTCATATATTTAATGTTCGGTGGTTACATTGTGTACCTGTCAGTGGTATCTGAAATTTCTTTAATTCCTGCAGAATAGGTCTGTGTGTTAAGGCATTCCTAATTTTTTAAATGTGAAACATTCTCTGGTTACTCATGCAGTTGAAGTGCTTATGGTAATGTCAGCTTCCAGATTAGAAGTGCAGCGTGCCAGAGCTCAGATAGACATGTTTGATTCTTAACCTTGTGTGAGATGTGGGGAGAAATATACAGACTTGTTGCCCCTTATTGCCTGCATTTTAATCACCTTCCCAGGTCTCCATTTTTCAGAGTTTAAGTTGGTACTTGTTAGTGGATGCACAGTTGATTAGTTAAACTTCGTCTAGTCTAGTCTACTCAACTTTAACCAGTACATTGCTGCCCAATGTGGTAGTAATATCAGCTGGGTTTGTTCTGATCCCCACACACAGTGTTACCACTGTAGTGATGCTGAAAACACAGCTGACAGTCTAAGCAGGCCACTCCTCTGCCTTCATCTAGCAGCTGTTCTGTTGGTTCAAATTACTCAGTGTGCCTGCGTACTGGTTGAAGAGTGCCTACAAACCATTCTACTACTGCATACCTGCAATAGTCTAAGGATTGTAGCACCTAGAGTTGTCTGAAACTAGCAAATATTGCAGGGCATCCGAGTTTGTCGAAAGCATATGCAATATCTTTTGTGATGGCTGTGGCATCTTTGTTTTGTATGTTTTTGACAATTTCCAGAGCTTGATTAACTACATCGTCTGTTGCTTTCCTTTTATTAAGACCAAAATCTTGTGGGCCGAGGCCCCGAAGCACTCGAAGCCTGGAGGCAGCTGTACAGTAGCTTGTGCACCTTAGCCATTCTGGTTTTTGAGGAAAGTTGGCCTGCATTTTCTGGATGATTCCTGCAATTATGGTTCCCCAAACTGTAAATAGCGTGCCTAGCCTTAAGGCATCATATATTAATTCTGGTAAGTGGAGTGATCTGTGATGCTAGTCTTTGGAGTATCTGTGAATGCATCCATTCTGGATCTGGAGTTCGTTTATTCTTTAGTTCTATTATTCCTACCACAACTTTGTAATGTGCAAATGGGTGGGTGACTAGCTGAATTGCATGGAGTGTGTTTGTGCTCCCTGAACATGGTCTGTTGTGTGTCAGTGACATCAAGGTAGGAGATCATTCAGTAGGAATTGTTTATTTCATCATCTTCCTGTCACTGTACTCTTATACTGCTGTAGCTTACACAGCACACAGGGCAGCAATACATCCACACATTGCAATGTTGTACATGATAACCTGTTGTAACTTCTAGATGTAGTGAAGCATGTCACCATGCCTAGTTCAGTCCCACATTCACATCTCACAGTACACATTCAGCAGCCAAGACGACACTTGGAACTGACAGTTGGTCCTGTGCACACGACAGCAGCCTAACTTCTGGTAGCCCCAGCTTTCACAAGCATCTTTGAGGTACTGACAACTGGGAAGTTTTCCATCAGTAATTGTGATTGGACTGAAAGATGAAAGGGGAAAGATGTTCTTGTTGGAGCACAAAAGGGTGAAAATATTGCTCTTTGAAGGACTCGTGCAGAAAAATGGAGAACTAGCTGCTTGAGCCCTCATTCTGCTTTATGTACCAAAATTTTTATCATGTGAAGATATTCATGCACACTCCCACTGCCACTGCCCATCTCTCTCTCTCTCTCTCTCTCTCTCTCTCTCTCTCTCTCTCTCTCTCTCTCTCTCCCCCCTCTCCCTCTCTCCCAGCGATAAATGGAAACCCTTTCTTACTTACACTGTCTCCCTTTCTTTCTTTTGCAATGCCACTGTCTCCACCTAACTGCACCAGCTCAAAAATGCTGTGGTGTCAATGTTATTTTTTCCCATCCCCATGTGTTCGAAATTTCAGTCCATAATGTGCTGTCCCCCTATACCTGTGTGTATTAGGATGCAGACCGACAAAGCATGTGTAGGGTCTCCACACATCTATTTTTATTTGCACTGTCATCTCTCCATTTTTCTCCTATTGGGTATATGTCCATCTATCTCTCTTTCAATTCTACTGCTATTGTCTCACACTAACCAGCAATATCTCTTTTGGTTTCATTGCTGTTGTCTTCATGCATCTCAATTTTTCACTGCGACTTTATCACCGCCATCCCGCCACCTAGCCTCCTCTCTTTTTCTCCCACTGGCACTGTCTTTCCTAGCTTTTGCCATAACTCTCTACTACTCTTTAAGCACAAAAAAAATTGAGTATTTCCAGACACCAAAATTTTTGGTGAGGAAGGTGCAGTGAGGACTGAGGCAGCTGGTTCCCTACTTTGCTGTCACTCTTCAAAGAGTTAAATATTTTCACCCTTTCATGCTCTGATAGCATTTTTCCCCTGGTAGTCTTTCCCTGTGCATCTAAAGTTTCCACAGCCAATATCTCTGGAACCACGATACATACTGACAAACGGCTTTTCCGGCTATTAATGTAAGGCAGGGAGTCGCGAATATAAATTCTGAGAGACATTCTAAATGGTGTGGAAATACTGGTATCAACTCACTTACCTTTTTTTTTTTTAAATGGACACTCCATATTATTCCATACACAATCAATAACAAGAGCAATCACAATAATAATGGCGTTGGTTGCATTGCAATACATAAATTACATTCCAAGAAATTGAAACGTAAAGTTGCTGCATGAAATGAACGAAATGCGCTGTTGTTGTACTTCCCGCTAAACGAGAGTGACCCGCACATTGCTCTTAATCACGAAGTGATTGACGTGCCTGTTCTTACATTCATTTTTTAATTTTTTTTATTTATACAGCAAGTTCTGTAGGACCAAATTGAGGAGCAAATCGCCAAGGCCATGGAACGTCTCAGTACATGAAATTACAACATAAAAGTAATAACAGATAAAAATAAATGACTTTGTGACCTAGGCCTCCTAATTGCTGAGGACTGCTGCATGTTCCCTAAATCTACAGCTACACAAGGCTACTCTCCACTCAACCCTGGCAGTTGGTCAAATCTATTGCATATATGCAAAGTAAAGCTGTCTGAATACCTCCTCTTCCTAGCTGCCTTCTTGCCAATTGCCAGTTCCCATTCCCCCACTACCCTTCACCTGCCTCAACCTATCTAGTTCCTCCTTTGCGTGTTGTAACTGCACCTGAAGGGCACGATCTTACGTTCCTGCTCCTCTATCAACTTATTTCTGCTACAGATTCTGCATTCCCAGGAGAGGATCTCACTAAAATGACCACTGGCTTCGCCACTGCATTCCCCCCGATGAAAATACGAGGGCGGTTCAGAAAGTAACCTCCGATTGGTCACAGTGCGGGTTGTGGGGGGGTAGCGACGCCATCTGTGCGTTCACGCACTCAACAGGTCAGTCGGCATCAAGCCGTGGTCGAGTGAACGTCGTACCTGCGCTAGTTTAGTTTTTGTGGCAGTTTGAAATGTGTGCTGCAATAGAAAACCCCGCCAAATGTGAAGTGCGTGCTGTCATAAGGTTTTTTACAGCCAAAGGATATTCTGCAGCAGCTATTCATCGTGAGCTTTGTGCCGTGTACGGACCAAGAGTTATGAGTGAATGAGTTGTCCGTGAATGGGTACGTTTATTTAAAAGTGGACGAGAAAATGTTCATAATGAAGAGAGGAGTGGTAGACCATCATTGGTGACTGACGAACTCGTTCAGTTGATGCAAAAGTTCGTGAAAATCGACGTTTCTCAATGTCGGAGTTGTCTACTGGTTTTCCACAAGATTTCTAAGACACTCTTGTACAAGATAGTGACAGCAAGATTGGGTTACCATAAGTTCTGTGCACGATGGGTGCCCAAAATTCTTACCGACCACCACAAAACTCAAAGAATGGCCTCTGCATTAGACTTTGTCACGTTAAGAGGACGAAGGAGAACCATTGTTAAACAGAATCGTGACCGGTGATGAAACCTGGATTAAGTACGTGAACCCTGAGACAAAAGAACAATCAAAGATGTGGGCACATTCAAATTCACCTACCAAACCAAGAAAAGCCTCGCAAGATTTTTCTGCCAGAAAGCTGATGGCAACGGTGTTTTGGGATGCCAAAGGGTTGTTGTTGGTTGAATTCATGGAACGTGGTATGACCATTAATAAAGACGTGTACTGTGAAACAATAAAAAAGTTACAACGGGCTATACAGAACAAATGCCGTGGTATGCTGACTTCCGGTATCGTTTTTTTGCACGATAACGCCCGTCCTCACTCTGTTCGCAGAACAACGGCCCTTCTTGAGTCCTTCAAGTGGGACGTTATCAACCATCCTCCTTACAGTCCAGACCTGGCGCCAAGTGATTATCACCTCTTCATGCATTTGAAGAAATGGCTCGGGTCACAGCGGTTTGATGGCGACGAAGAGCTCAAAGATGCGGTCACAGGCTGGCTCCAGGCACAAGCGGGTGATTTTTATGCAGAAGGAATTTCAAAGCTTGTGAAGAGATACGATAAGTGCCTCAATCGCTATGGAGACTATGTAGAAAAATAGTGCAAAGATGTAGTTGTTAAGATGTATATATTAAAATATTTTTATTTAACTTGGTGTATTTTTTAAATCAACCGGAGGTTACTTTCTGAATGGCCCTCGTACTTTGAACAAATCCCACACCGTAGCCCACTATTCACAAACCTACGACAGAACCCACACTCCTCACTCGTGGTAAAATTTTACAATTACTGAAAAAACTATATGGCTACATTACCAAAGTTCAGTTACACCACTAGAATTATTTATAGAACTAACAATAAAGGTCTCGAAGTTCTCTGCCTACTGAGAAAGCAAGTACTTGTATAAATACCACTACACAACAGCTAATACCAATACCAACAAAACTTCACAAAATTATTAGCTAAAACCAAAAAATTCAAAAGGCTACTGGAATATTAAAAGAAGTTAAAACAGCGAATGAAAATTTTACTGAAGTATTTCACTAGAAACAATAAGAGACGTCGGGTGAAAACTAATGTACGAAATGTACTAAACAACTTAAACACACAGAAAACTCTAAAAAACACAGCAAGTGAACTATTCCAAAAGTTTATTAAATCGTTATTTCGCTTCAAACAGCATGAAACACTGCCAAAAACTATTAAATTTAATAACTGTATAACAGTGGACAAATAAGTTTGTCAGTACTTAGCTTTCTAACCGCTACAGCTGTAGTGCAAGCTGCAAAATGTACACACACATTGCTATCATGAGGGCCTAAGGAAGTAATAAGGGTTTCTGCCACAACCATTGATATCTACATAAGTGTCCCTCATACTTGTCGTATTCATCTACATACAGATTGTGGAACAGTACCCGCCAGTGTACGCTGCCCCGTTACAGTGTCCAGGTCAACCCTTCGCCTCTGCAGTTGCGTACAGCAGTGGGCTGCAATCGGCACTGTATGTGGGGAATGGCTCACTGTGATGCAGGTTGTTCTTTGTGAAAGTATGTACAAGTACATGGCACTGGTGTACTGTACACTGATTGGTGTCAGTTGTAATCGTGGTATTAATTTACCTGTCAATCTGTTCTAGGAATTTGACATGGTATTCAAAAATGAGGAAATGGTTGACATGATGTTACTGTACAGAGAATGCCACAAATATGGCACATCTCCACAAGTATTGTCAGAAGGCTTTGTGTGACAGGGCAGTTCTGTCCATGAACGTGGTTCTGCAGCAGGGGCCTCACACGTGAAGCAACAGATGGAGTTGTTGTAGTGATCCCTGCAATAAAGCCTCGTGCAAGTATTCGTCAAATGGTGACTGGTGGGAATTCCTCGAATGAAAGCGTCACATGTATTCTGCACAGGCATAGATACCACCCGTATCATGTGGCAGTACATAGTCCTCCATAACGACTACGTTCAAAATCACCAGGAATACTGTCAGTGCAGAGTTGCCACAAGCTGTGGGAATCAGGGAATTTCAAAAATGTCAGGGAATAAGGGAAATTTGAAAAAAAATAAACACAGCAAATATCTTGTTTTGGTCCCAGTAGATGAAATGGTTTATTTACTGAGGTACCAAGCAGCCACTGGCGGGGGCAGCTGAGTATGTGATCCACTTCCTTCCCTTGTTCTTTCTGCTTCTCCCTTTCCCACCTGTCCCCTCACTTGCAGTCAGTACTGCCACCACTTCTTTCCATTAGCGTAGCAGCTGCCAACAAGAGGCAGGGAGGTGTGAGGAGTGGTTTGTTTGGCTCTGATTCTCAAGAGACTGTAGACACAGCGACTGGCGATAGCAGTCGTGTGTGCATGACTTCTTACTGAATGATTGTGTGTGCGTGTGTGCATGTTTGTTTTGGTTTTCAGACAATGGCCGTGGCCGAAAATATAGTTGAGTGTGTGATTGGTCTTTTTTACACACCTGTCTGCAGCTCAGTATGGGTTGATCACTGTGGACTCACTTCATCAGCATGGTTTCTGTGACACATAAATAACTGACCACATGGGTGGACTTCCACGACAGGCCAAAACTGCAGGCCGTTGCTGAAGGTATCTCAAGGGATCGGGCCTGCCAATATGAAACCGTGAAAAACTCTAATTTTTCATTGTTTTAGTTTCAGTTAAATTTTTTTAATTTTGACTGGTAAGAATTGATTCTCTAGCGAAGAATACTACTGGAGAACAATACTGCAGCAATAAAACATAAATGAGAGGGGAAAAAGTAAATCTTTAGTTGTGAAGGAAATGCTCCATTTACAACAAGAAATCATGTTGCACGCACAAGTATCTGCAAACAGCAAAAATGTATCAAAGGCCTTCGTAACAATAAACTCCTTTCTGTAAGTGTGGCGTCACAACTGCCTACATCAGGTTCATTTGAGCAGTTGTCAGCAGGCGGATGTGCAGTTGACTTGCATATGAGCAAGCCTCTTCTGGCTACTTGAAGTGCGGCTGTTAGCTCTATCGGCAGTAGCAGCAAGCAGCAAAATGCTAATGAGAAAATTTTTTCTTACGTTCCATAGCTGCCAGCTTCACGCATTGTGCAGAGTTACCTGAGTTGTAGTGGGGAGGGGTTAGCCTCCACGTGACCCGTATTTGCGTTTAGTGATATTGCTGTATAATCTGCTTTTACAGCTCCCAAGTCAAATGAAAATAAAACGTTTTTCTGTGGCCGTGAGCCATCAAGCGAATTAAAATACATTGACATAATTGTGGAAGGCAAAAATATATTAGTTTCAGTCTTCTGGATTTTATTTTATTTCAAAGATTTTAGCAGTCGAGCATTAATCACTTCGCAGAACAATGAACTTACCGTCTTCTGTTTGCTAAAGAAATTTGGCGTTATTAATCACTCCCACTGAGGCAATCAATTTATTTGAACCAAAGTGTTTCATGCCACAGTATTGGCTAGTTTCAATCGTTCACTGAATTTAAAGTCCACGTTCTCATGTTGTGACATGTATGGTATTATGCCATTATAAAGAACTATACATGAGATGGTACAGTACTGCTACTCGAAAAAAATTTACATCCCAAAAACCACACTGAAAAGGTTAATATCATGTGGGACCTACTTCATTTTGAATGTTGACAAATCAATGTGCACTTCAGGCCGGATTAGGAGATTCAGTATAGTTTACAAAATTCCGATGCTTTTGGAGTATCCTCTGATGTCATGTTTCTTTTATGGCGTAATGTAAGATCTCTTTATGCTTCATACATACATACGTGCGGGCTTCCTACATCATTGCAGCTGCTCACGCGCATTAATGCCAGTTTTCGGGCGCGCCCTGGCAACTGCTAAATCGAACCCACTTCTAACAGTCTCTGGATAGTTTTGCGAATGGTGGTTTGAGAGGCGTTACTTTCAAAGTAAATTTCTCTTTATGGAAGATGAATTATGTTATGTGTGAAAAAGTGGGATGAATTTCTTCAATCAGAGCGTTTGACTCTTGTTTAGAACTGAATACTTTCAGGCCCAACCCTGTAGAATAATTTGTGTCTCAGGAGACCACACACATCATTATTCCAAATTAGTGGCACATTTGTGTGAAATACCTTAAGTATAACACACGCAAGAAAGATCAATACTACATGTGAAAGCTTAGATTCTCTTGTAGCTTATTAATCTTAGAGACCAATATTATATGAGAAAGCTTGGCTTTTCTTGTTGCCACACTACGTATATTAATGTAAACTGTTAACTTTTCCTCATTGTGTATTCACGCTACGTAAGTGATCTCACTATTCGCTTACTACAGGGTGTGCCCTATTCTCTGAATATCTGCTATCATCGGCTGCCAAGATCACGTTGCATGAGATATGATTGGCTTACATAAGGGCATCGCAATCTCGATTTCAAAGCTCTGGAAACTAACGTGCTGTGTTCAGTGCAATTCGAATTTATACTTAATATGAAAATATGCAGCGTATTTGTTTCCAAAACCTGATGGAAGACCTACCCTTCAATTGCATCAAATAATGTTGTGTCAACATGATGGATGCCCTGCGCATAATGCCACAGTGGGACAGTAGGAGCTAAACTAACCACCCCACATCGATGAATTGGACAGAGCAATCGTATCGAGGGATTTCCAGGAGGATCGCCAGACCTCACGCCCATGAACATTTTTCTCTGGGGAAATGTGAAAGACGCGGTGTACCAGCAGGTCCCAACAACAAGTATGAACACTACAGCCTATATTCATGCTGCATGCTCTGCAATAGCATCACAAACACTGATAGCCATGAGTGGATCAGTGACGGAGTGGGCACAGCTGTGTTGCCAAGGATATAGTGACAGCAGTCACTAAAGATGTTCAGTGACACGTCCTGTACATGGCATGTACCATTGTGTAATTGATATACAACTACATACAAATAGCATGTATCCCTCTGTGTGACCCTTTGACAGCCATTAATTTTGTTTACCCTGGTCAGTGGATACCAGTATTTTCTTAGTTATGTGCACTGTAGTAGTATGAAGCACATAAGAGTAAACCATGCCCTTGTTTATCTTGCGGGTGACTGGAAATCTGTGTGTTTCCTAGGCCACGTACTAACAGTGTACATAGCGATACGTAAATACAGCTTTGTTGTATCATAGTACTTAAATCACATCGCAATTTCGAGCAACATGCGGGTTTCTCTTGTATTGTGAAAAGTGCAATAATTTCATGTTCCGCTTATTTCAAGTGTCAAATTCATGTACCAATTTCTCGATGTAATTGATGCATTGTGGTGAAATCAATGCCATTACTGTCTGCCCCTGGTAACTCGGTGGTCAGCGCAACAGAATGTCATACCTAATGGCTCGGGTTTGATTCCCGGATGGGTCGGTGATTTCCTCCTCTCAGGGACTGGGTGTTCTGTTGTCCTTATCATTTCATCCCCATCCACATGCAAGTCACCAAAGAGGCATCAGCTCGAAAGACTTGCACCAGACGAACTGTCTACCCGATGAGAGGCCCTAGCCACATGGCATTTATATTTTAATGCCATAACTACTACTTTCTGTTGAAACCAATATTTCCGCACAGTTTAGAATGTCCCATAGTTTTTACTTTCTTGAGCCCCTGCTGTACATTCATACCCGTGAAAGCTGTTAGTCAGTATCTGTTGGTGGTTCCACAGATAATGGCAGTGAAAAGTTTAGGTGGTACGCCACGTATCAATCAAATTCTGTAAGTCAACAACATTTAGACAGTTTACTTACCTACTTCGGCACATTTAGGTTCTTCGTCATATATAAACAACAAATAAGTATGCATAATATGAAGTTAACACAAAATCATTTGACTTAGGTTTCTTTCTGTATACCTTGATCAAGTGAAATTTTTGTCTTAAGACATAAAAATGTTGTTAGTAATAATTTACAGAATCAACAGCTTTTCCAGTTATATATGTTTTTAACAGTAATTTTAAGTTATTTTCAACACGTGAAAACCCTCATGAGGCCATTTTTAGCACTGTAGTACAGCTTCCCATCTATTTATATACGTGCAAAGTGCCTATTATACAGAGGTAGTATGTCATAAGGTTTTATTGATGGAAAAATGATGGGTAAAAACAAAGTTTCATGACCTCAGAACCTGTGCAATGGCCCTAAAACCCTTGCCATGTGTTCATTACATCAGTTAAAACTATGTGTACTTCAGATGGGATATCACACACATACTTTGAGTGGATATAGACACTAAATATGAACTCTTAGATATCATAACAGATAATGATATCCAAAAAGTTTCAAAGTTCCTGAAAAATGTCATCTTAAGAAGACACAGCGAAGGTGCTGTCATGAATAGAAATTACTGTCCCCACAATTGGTGCTTTCCCTACACAAAAATCTTGGTCCTTTGTGGCTTTCCCAGGAACTGCCCATGAACAAATTGTGCTTTCATAAGCCACCTAAGGTCCAGCGTGAGCCACACCTAATGCAAAATAACCAGATGATTTCCTCAGTTTGCCTGGGCTGGAAGGAGTGTGTGGTGTTCAAATTTTGACGCTGTACTGAAGGATAGCAACAGTATGACATATCTTCTGTCTGGTATACAAATGGCCTTCAGGCTAAGGGCTATCCGAAACACTGCATGCTTTCTGTCACCAGCGGAACAAGAGTTATGACCCACTGAAAATCCGTATTTTGGGGCGCAGCATTTGGAGCATAATGGTACCTTGAAGTGTGATCCATGGGATGACTAAAACACAGCATCCTAAAAGTGTTAAGTTGCTTCTCAGAAGTGTGATGTCAGTCAGTGTAATCACCAACTGGTGTTCCTTATGCTTTTGCCACTGAATGCTTCTGCTGCAGTACAGACTTTACTTTGTGTAATTGTCATTCATTTCCTTGGTATGTGTATGGTGTATGCCAGCAATTTCTGTAGCCAATTTATTCTACTATGTACAAGGAGTACAGGGGAATGTGGCATAATTTTATATATAATTTTATTTATAATCAAATAAAAATAGTTGTTTCTTGTAATATGACAACAGCTGATCCTCCTATGTAATTTAACATGATGATTAATATTTGAAACGGAAGCACGTCACTACTGTTTGTCTTTTCAAGAAATCTTGTTACTCATTCATTAGATGTAAATATAGTTCAGATTGCCACTCAGCTTGCAGACATTAGCTTCTAAATCTCATAGGCAAAAGTCACAGACAGCTGATGTTACAATTACTTCCTTCAAAATTTTTAGATAACATTATTGGGATACATCGGTATATCAGTTAAGCAAAATTTGTAAAAATGTCTCGAAGACACAATCATTTATTAAAGATATGACTGTTTTCCACCTCTAGAAGTAGGCCATTTTCAGATAATGCTCTGTAGAGGTAAAAATTAAAAATTCTCATTTACACAGGGAAGTCAGCAAACATGAAAAAGTGTGCATTGAAACAACGTATCGTCATTTAAAAATGTATAAAAATGTAACTGTGAATGGCCAAAAAACAGGTTTGTATAATCTACAGATTTCGTATGTCTTAAAAACAGTTCAGTAAATAATAAGCCAATATGATAGGTTAAAATGTAACCCAGAACACCGCCTCGAGGCAATAGTTAGCATTGCAAAGATGCTGTTTGCATAGCAACTGCCATAAAGTCACCACTTATGTACAGGGCTACTCAGAAAGAGGCAACAGATTTCACATTTATTGCTTCCATAATACAAAAGACAAACACAGCTGCAGCATTCCTGGAAATAGAAATCTTCAACTTTTAATGCACTGAATGTGAGCACCATGTGTTACACAAAAAATATCAGCTGGCCGTGGTGGCCGAGCAGTTCTAGTAGTTTCAATCCGGAAACGTGAAACTGCTTTGGCTGCAAGTTCGAATTCTGCCTCTGGCATGGATGTGTGTGATGTCCTTAGGGTAGTTAAGTTTAAGTAGTTCTAAGTTCAAGGGACTGATGACCTCAGATGTTAGGTCCCATAGTGCTCAGTGCCATTTGAACAAAAATATCAAAGCAGGGCCTCATTTCCTGCCACAAACAAAGCAGCTGGTCTCTTGTTATAGAATTCGCAGATTCAACAGTGCAATGTTGCAGACTTCGAAGAGTGTCAGGCATGGGGGAGGTAGAAGTTTGATGTTTTACGTAGCCCCACAGATAAGTGACAACGTGTGAGGTCTGAGATGCTGGATTGGAAGAGAAGGACCGGAAGACGAACATCATTGCTGGTGGCCCCCTAAGTCTCCAGGCCGGTGGGCCATTATGAATATGTGAGATAACTTAATAGCAGTTGCTATGGAAACAGTGTCTTTGTATTGCAAACGATCGCCTCAAAATGAGGTTCTGGGTTACAGTTTAACCTATTAGATAGGCTTATTATTAGTTCTATAAAACTATTTTTAAAATACACGATATCTGTAGGGTGTAGGAAGCCCCATTTTGGTTAAATTGTTGTTTATTTTTAAAAATAGATGTTCATAGCTTTACATGTGAATTGCTTCCCACTGATGTCATGTGCCATCTTCCATGAAATTTAACCCATGGCTCCTCAGCCATCAGCAGCAGTTTCGCAGCTGAGGTGAGCATAGCTCCTCAAAGCTTGTTGGCACTGGCAGCCCCATGGCTAACGATACGCCATTGCAAAGCACACTCTTTTTAGTGTTCAGTGATTTCCCTGTGTAAATGAAAATTTTTAAATTTTATCTCTACACAGCATTGTTTTAAAATGGTCAAACAGTAAAGGCAGGAACCACTCATATCTTCAATAAATAAACGTACAGTTGAGGTGCTGTTCAGTAATTTTACTCCCTTCGTGCAATCATGATTCCTGGAGCTATCACAGAAATCAATTATCTTAGCTTGTGTAGGTGGTTTTCCTTCAAAAACATGTAAATATGTTTACACTGAATACAGTGACAAATTCGAACTTTTAATTCTCATTCAGTGGCAGCCTCTTACCAGATGTTGGTAACGTATTTACGTTGTCCTCATTACTGATCTTCCTCGTACTCATTCGGCATTGTAGTCTGATGTCTATTATGGGCCTACTGAGTCAAGTGTGTTGTTTCCTCATGTCTATCAACACTATTTAGTGGACAAAATTTAAATGTTATGATTACTTTTTAATGACTAAAAGTTTCCACTGGCTTAGCTCCATTCTCTTGTGCCTTATCTGAAATACCTTCCCTGCAAAGTTAAGTATCTGCTGTCTTAATGTTTGTTACGTGTGCCTGTTATAGTTCAGTCTCTGCTAAATGAGCTAGTTTGAGTATTGCTTTAGTGACGTATTTGCAATGTCCTGTTCAATAATCCTGTCAGTCCAGGAATACTGGGACCTTACATTTACCTTTGGTTTGTTCTTTCTGAACAATTTTTTGTTTGGTACACTTAGCTGCTGTTATGGTGGAACTTGGGAAAACCAGTGTGTAAACTGACAGAACGGTGGGCTGTTGAACTCGTGCTCCCCACCAGCGTCACAGACAGCGTGTGTCGTGTTGCCACTGTGGACAGGCCCCCGGCTGCAGTAAGCGGCCTTCTGCCCCCCCCCCCCCCCCCCACAATACCCTGTGCACCCACCCGCTGACGCAGTGCCTCTTGTTTTCAGCGTGCCGGCCACCGCAGACTGCAGGCCCACCAGCACCAGCCACGGCACTCAGCCGCTCAGCGACCGCGGCCGCACTCCCACCGCAGCTGCCCACCATACTCCCCCGCCACCTGACGACTCGGCCGTCTCCCGCCTGCGGTGAGTACTATCACTGTTAACGCACGACTTGTACATTCACAGTAACTCTCAGTGCCGCGTCAACCAAATGTTACACTGAAAAGATCTAATTTAAATTTTTTAAATTTTCGATGAAGCTGAGCTTGGAGCTATCAGGAAAAATTACTTCTTCATTTAATTGGTGTGTTTAATGTGGCTGGGGCTCTTTATGGTGTTGACGTACCTTAAAAATTAGTCCTAAAAGAAGTTGGTGAGAAGACAAGGTTTCAGTGCACTGCCATTCAACGAAACTTACATGTCACGTGAATGTATTCTCACAAGAAACCTCTTTTAAGTGCGAGGTCACAGACTGTCTTTCACTCATTTGAAAGTGTTAACATTTCTGATGGAAAAAATGTTAACTGCTAATGACTCACCATCTTCATCAGGAGGGTGACAGAAAAATGTTTCTGTGAGGTTCAGAGATCAACCTCCTATACGACACACTTATTACACTTAACAGAATAGACATTGTCGACACCAGAGAAATGTTCAGGACAGACCATTAACTTGAACCACGAGCACAAATGACAAAAGGTCACAAAGGCAAACTGTTCAGAACATTCAGCTAAGCATCCACTCTTTTAAATGATACACGTGTAATGGTGTGATAACAACTGATGGAATTTGATGACACGCAAACGAATGCAAAACAGTCTGTCATGGAGTTTATCATGAAACTCGCCATCCTTGAAGGTGTACATGGAGATAGTGCAATAGTACATTTTATAGGCATTGAACAAACATACATCTAGAGGCTAAATTTTCCAGTGATACAAATTGTTGTATCACACACCTTTAAGGAGGGATAATTTGCTCTAAAGGAGTGTGGTTTTTATATGCAGACCAGGAATTGAGCAAAAGACATTTTAACAAGCTGTTGGTCAGAAGCAGTGCTCATACTATAGCTGTAGTTCTCTTATGCCTGTTTTCCCGCTCTTGCTTGCTTTCACATAACTATTCCCTGTTATTGGAAATAAGCGACCGACGGTAGCGGTCAGACAGTTGGCTGTATAACAAAAATTTGGCTGACAGTGAATTGAAAGGTTTAAAAGATGCATTCATTGGGACTAGATTGACATTGCAGTTCCTTCTTAACTTGAACATGCTCAATGTACCAGACTAGTACCTGCACGGGCATAGGACGACCAACAGTGTGACTATTCAGCATGCCATTTGAAACTGATCAGAGAAGAATGCAGCAAGACGTTATGGAATAGTGTGTCCCAACTTTCAAGTGGGAAAGTGGGTGCAATGCATATGTTGTAACTTAAATGGCATGTGAAATGCATGAATTGACTTAAGAAAATTCATTGCTCCCACCTATACAGAGATTCAAGGATTCCATAACTCAATATCTAGAATGGTCAACCGTAGATATGAGCAATGTGTGTATCTACTTGCAGTGGGTCCCACGGCTTCCTATTGTTATCCAATTTGGTTATTGTGTTAGTGAAGCAAGGGTTCCATTGTTCTGGCCAGTAAAACTGTCTGTGTTAAGTTCTTTGTGTTCCACTGCCCAGAACCCCATCAGATTCCCTTATTGATTTCGTTCTTTTCTCCTAGTTCAGTATACTGAAACACCTGTTCATTTTCATATATTGGTATGTTTGTTGCATATATCGCGATTCTCAGCTGCCATTGACGGAAACACAATCTGCCTGTGTGCCATGCCCACCTGCATAGCCCAATAAATGTGCGAACATTCGATACATATAAACTTCTTACGTTGTGAACAGCCTCTTCACTTGCTCCACAGAATTGCTGTGGGCTACTGGTAAAATAGCGACACCAGAACAACCACCCTGACTCCACAGGAGTGAAGCCCAGCTTACACACTAAATAGTGAAAGTTACTCATAGCTACTACTGGATTTTACACTAAAATTATTGATGAGGCTAAGATTAATGAGAGTAACAACAAGCTCCATTGGAATCATCACAGTGGCAGTACATGGCAAGCGTTTAACAAGATGTGAGTGGCCAGTTGTTCTTTGTAGGCTTGTGGATGCAGCTCTCAGTGCAGAGACGTCAGGCTGTGTCCTACTCAAGTCTGGTGCCGCATGCGAACTTCCATGAGAAAATATCATCATTTGGAGCTAGCATCATGGTGTTTCAGTGAAATATCAGCAAACCCAGTAAGCAACTGTGAGCAGCGTATTCCCCAGTAACTGACAAAACAATTCTCAGCCAATATGTTATACTACTGCTGGCTGCTATTAATCGTTGTTCCAGTAACTGTCTGGAATTTGTGCTGTTACCCAGTGACAGTCATGGTACAACCAATGCCTAACCAACACCTGACAGCTTCATGGATTGGACTGTTCCCTGGACAGCATATATATGCCACGAGCCGATTTCCTTCCTTCTTCTTGCTCAAGTCTCCAAACTTTTTAAGAAGAATGATGAAATGCTCGTTCGGACATGCATGCATGCATGTTTTATCTCCCCACATCAGTCAATGGCTTTCAATCAAAGCGTCCTCCCCAGTACAGAAATTGATGTGTGTCTGAGTACAGTTAGTGATGCATGAATGATGACATTTTGGAAGTTTGGGTCTGGCCATGAGTTGTGCATGTATAGCGAAAGTGGTTAAGGCGAGCACTTGCGTAAAGCGGGAAGTCTGGGGTCGAGTCCAGGTCTGGCATGAATTGTCACTGCCAGCATTCTCTTATGGACTTGAAGGCTGTCGTACTCGCATCTGCAAAAGCATTTCACGCATTTCATAATGGCTGCAGCCGCTGCAGTGCATTTTTCTTTGGACATGCACGAATTCACAAACGAACATTGTGTTGGTCTTCGTAACACAGCCACTGCAATACTGTCAATGATAATACACTGATGTGATAAAAAGTCATGGGATACTTTCTGAATTGTGGTGGACCTAGACATGGCAGGGACTCGGCAAGTTGTCAGAAGTAGCCTGCAGAAATAGAGCCGTGCTGCCGCTACAGCCCTTTATAATTGCGAAAGTGTTACCACTGACCTCTCGGTTATGTCCCATAAATAGTCCATGAGATTCATGTCAGGTGATCTGGGTGGCCAAATCATCCGCTTGAGTTGCCCAGAATGTTCTTCAAACCAGTTGCAAATACTTGTTGCCCAGCGACATGGTGCAATGCCAGTCACTAACATCCCATCATTGTTTGGGTAAATGAAGTGTATATGAATTGCTCCAGATGGCCTCCCCTAAGTACCCAAACATATTGATTCCCAGGCAATGTTTGGTTCAGTTCAACCAGAGGACCAGTGCATTCTATATAAACACAGCCCTCACCACTTAGAGCCAGCACCAGCTTGCATCATGCCTCATTGACAACCTGTGTCCATGGCTTTGTGGGATATGCGCCTCACTCAAACCCTACCGTCAGTTCTTACCAACTGAACTCTGGACTAATCTGACCAGCCCACAGTTTTCCAGTCATCTAGTGTCCAGCTGATACAGCCACGAACCCCAGAGAGGCAATGCAGGCGATGTTGCGCTGTTGGCAAAGGCACTCACATCGGTCTTGTTACCATTGCCCATTAGGGCCAAATTTTGCCACACTGTCCTAATATATGTGTTCTTCATAATGTCTCACATTGATTTCTGTGGTTATTTCACACAGTGTTGGTTGTCAGTTAGCATTGACGACTCTATGCAAATGCCACAGCACTCGGTCATTAAGTGAAGGCAGTAGGTAACCATGTTCTGTGATGAGAGGCAGTGCCTGAAATTTGGTATTTTTGACACACTCTTGACACTGTGGATGTTGGAATGGTTCCAAAATGGAATTTCCCATGCATCTAGCTTAGTTGCATGATGAAATGAAAATATCATTAATTTCTCCAAAAAATATTGATATACTGTTGGAAAATGTGACACTGATATATATCATTGTATCGATATCAAAATAGCAATATCAACTGCTGATATTTCAGTTTTATAGTATATTTTTTCACAATTTTCCAAAAATATTTGAAGTATTTTTTTAAATTGTAGTAGGACATAATTTTACTTTCACTGTGTGAAGGGGTCCTACTACATTTTGAGCTTTCATCATTTCTGATCTTTCTGTTTGACACTGTAAAGCAAGTATATGTGGCACAGAACAATTTAGATTGCACTGGGGGTGGTGGTTTGAATGGAGTAACAAGACTGATAAGAAACAGAACACCATTGGCGTTGAAACACAATTTTTGTGGCAACTAGTGTGCTATTTCTTTGAATCGATATTCTTTAAAAACAGTTGCTGAAAATAAACAACAAAAATGTAAATGTCGAGAATGGTAATTGCAGTGGGTGCAGACGTGTGAGGGGAAATGCTGACATAATTGGCGGCCAGCACTACCAACAGTAACTGCAAATGTTTAGAGTCACCATGCAATTTTGACACTACAGCTGCTAGGTCGCTGGCATTTGCGGAAATGAAAGAACAGGGAAGGTGACATGAAGTGTATCAGACAAATCCCATATATGCGACAAAACCAAACAATTGACCCATCAGACGCCTTTCATTGTGCCACTTGTGTGGAGTTACCACTTTTAACGAAGTGTTTATCGGCATGCGTGAACATCCAACATTTCGTTTCAATTCTTGCTCTAAAGGAGATGGGCAGGTTGCTACCTTGTTGATGTACAGAATATGTAATAATAAATAGATACTTCTACAGCTCGAAAACCAGCAGTATATTTACAACGTGTAGCCGATATTTTTATAGGCAGGAGAGCCCCAATATTTTGTCCACCGATAGACACAGGTGTTTCAATATATCAAGAGTCGATATAAACATTTTAATAAATATTCATGTATTGGATACTCCATATTCTTAAAAATATCAACAATCCTAGTCTAGCTCTGACTGCCATTCTGCAATCAAAGTCTGCTTATTCCCATCGTGCAGCCATTAAGGCGACGGCAATGTTTGCATGTGAGTCACCTGAGTAAAAGTGACAGCCTGACCAACGCACAGCCCTTTTATACCTTGAGTGCACGATACTACCACCATTTGTGTATGTAGACATCGGTATCCCACGACTTTCATCAGCTCCGTGTAATACTTGACCTGTCTTTGCTTGAAGGCACACAAGTGCTTGTTAATGGTGAAACACATACTGTCAGGTCGAAATTATAAACTACTTGCCATTATAAACAGACAATAAACTTTAAATAAGTTAAACGTTTTGTTCAAAGTAACTGATGACTTTTCACCCACAAACTAAATACTTTTGTTAACAAAATGCTGTTTTAAATTTAAGTAAGTACTCAAGTTGTGGACCATCCACCTCAGGCCACTTGTGGAATTGCTGTTTGAGAAATAGATGAACAGGAGATGCATTGGATGATATGCAGTTGCATTGTATGGCGGTTCAATGGCTCATATCATCTGACATAGTTGCAGTTCACTACAGACTGCATGTCTCAGTGCTCTCCATAAAAAGTAATAGAGGAGTGAAATCAGGGTAGCTTGCCTGCTGATGTTCTGCAGCATTCCATCCTGCCCAGAAGTCAGGAAACTTTTCATTTGGTGGTTGCTTTACAGCAGGAGAAGAGTCTGGGCAATGGTCGTGTTCAAACCACATACACTGTCAGTTATACAGTGGTACTTCATCTGGAAGAATGGCCAGAATGTTTGTAAGAACATGTCCATACGTACATCCATTTAACCTCCTCCCCTTTGATGAAGTAAGGTCCCACAATGTAATTTCCTATCATACCACACCATACATTCGCAATTCAAGGTCGTTAGTATTGTACCTGACCAAGCCAGCATGGATTTTTAGTGTCATGTGCAGGCACTGCAGATCAGATAGATATAATTGTATGCTATGTCCAAAATGTCTTCGACTGTTTCTGATGTACTGACAGACGGTAGGGATGACATTTATGTGAATGTGGGGTGCGAATGACACTCTTCTCCCACATTCCTATCGATATGTCTCATGCTACTGTTTGAACTGACAGGCGTCGTAGCTGGAACAGCGTCTTCAAGTTCTCTGTCAGCCACAGTCTTCGTCCTTATCCTCTGTGTGATGATGCTGGAGCTCTCTGTTCGCACCGGTGACCTAATTATTCGTGCAAGGCTCTGGTGCAATGGACAATGGAAAGAAGACATTCCTGTTTCAACAGAATTCCTTTGACATCCTTGATATAAAATTAGCATGTCTGACTTCTCATTGGTGTACATACCTGCATTCGAAGAATACTGAAGCACAAAAGACTCGCATATAGACTTGGTAGTTCATGCTAGTTCTACAGTGCAGTCAAGTAAACAGTTGAAAGGTCACTTACAGTGGTGCAGCCTTGCCTGACTATCTTTTGTTCATGATGCAGTGTTGTCTGTCAGTGGAGTGAGTGAGTGAGTGAGTGAACGAGCCAGTGAGTGCCCACTCTGCCTACCCACGTACGTCATGAGATACTTCTCTGCGCTCTTTCAAAGTGCTGTACCACAGCGCATGTTTTAAATCAGCAGTGACCCAGTGTGGAGACAAATCCTGGCAGTGTTTACTGCTATGTAAATGAGTTGACACTATCATAATGCAGCAGACGACTGCCCACTCCTGAAATGCAACGTTATGGAGTAATTACATTAACATGGGAACAGGAATCAAAAGTCAGGGCTCCCGTATATGTTACAAATATAAAACCGAATGCCTGTTCCACTGAATATGTGTTTGTCTACAACTTCCTCCAAAATTGGCATATGTATTCCATCTGATAAGATATTAAACAAAAAACACTGCAGGTATACTGGAGAATTTAAGGCTTTCCTTTGATGGGATGTGTTGAAACGTGACAATTCTTGTGACACGAGTTGTGCTCAAAAGTGATGGAAAACTTGTTTTGCATGTTCTAAAACTCATTTGCATGACTTTTTTGTCATGTTGGTAAACATATCTCAAAAGTATGTGTACATCAGGCATATAGGATATTTAGTGTGTTGTCAGATGTTAACAGGGTTATTGGTGTGTTAGTAGTAGTGGTGATTATTTGTTTAATGTAAAAGCGGTTAGTGCATTTGTATTACATGTTGTTACAAGAATGGAATGAAATGCATCAAGATTTTAGAAATATTACATACTGCTTTTGGTGAGTCTACCATCAGTAAAACTAGTCTTTACGACTGATACACATGTTTTGAAGATGATGATGATGATGATGATGATGATGATGATGATTATGAGAAGGTTCATAAAAGAAGACGAAATAAGTTTCACGATATGATGTTTGAGCTAACAACCAATAGTCTGTGACAATATTCCAGATGGCCAACAACGGTCAAAAGTGAATGTCATGTTTCTCACAGTGTTCTTAGATTTCAACAGTTTAGTGCACCATGACTTCCTGTCACAAGGTGAAATGGTCAGCAAGCAGTGCAACTTTAAAACTCATCGCCAGTGGCCTGAATAAAAAAAAAAAACTCCAGATTTGTTGTGGAACAAACATCCCTGCATTGTGATAATGCACCTGCTTACAATTTGTTGTGTGTTCTTGCATGTTTGGCTACAAATCATACTGTAGTCATGCCCTTGGCACCACGATCATCCCGTATGAAATTTTGTTCCGAAAAATTAAGACAGACCTTAAAGGCCTGTCTTTTTCATACACAGATCATATTCGAAACACATCCCTGAGAGATAAGGGTTATCTCATAGACAATTCCAGAATTGTTTCAGTAACTGGTACAAACACTGGAATAAATGTATAACATGTAATGGGAAATGTTTTGAAGACATTGATGTAGACTAATACATAAACCCAGTAATAGATCCAATATTCACCGCTTTCGCTTTCAATAATGTTGTCAGTGTTGGCACCTACGTTTTGTTGACAGGCGATGACGTATTTCACTACTTAGGTATGTGATTAGTTACTTGTGTTTTCTTCCTAAGTATCAGAAGGGTTTGCTGCCAACAGAAGGTAGTGTTAGAGTTGTATTCCTGTGGAGGTCAACCATTGGTTACCAACAGGATTCACAGGTCAAAGGAGGTGACTCTTTGGAGTGAATTAGGAGAACGTTACAGCTCATTTAGTAATGAGATGGAGTGAACCAATTTTTAATGGGAAGTGGCTGCAGATTTGTATTGTGGGCTACTGGTAAGTATGTCAGCAATACGCTGATAGATCTGTATTGTAGAGGGGAGATTTCTAGATTTGTAACTTGTCGTTAAGCAGAAGTGTATACACGACTGGTCACAGTTTTACGTCTGTGATGGTTTTTTCATTTGGTGTCTGAGTGTTTATAGCAGAGTGTAAGAGTGTTGATGTTTTGTGCAGGTTGCTTTCTGAAGCAGAGAGAGGGAGGAGGCTGATAGAAGCAGCCAAGGAGGGGGCGGTAGAGCAGCTGTGCAGGTTGCTGGCGGCAGGAGCGGACGTGGGGGTGAGGGACAGAGCGTGGTACAGCCGGACTGCCCTGCACTGGGCAGCAGTCTGGGGCCATGTGGGGGCTGCCAGCTGCCTCATAGGGGCCAGCGCGGAGGTCGACGCCAGGGGCAGGAGGCAGACGACACCCCTACACTTCGCTGCAGCAAATGGCCACACGGCTTTGGTACAGGTGCTGCTGGATGCATCTGCTGACCCAAATGGCAGAGATGACTTGGGGCTCACGCCACTACACTTGGCGGCAAGGTGGGGCCAGACAGGGGTGGCGGTTGAACTGCTGCAGGCGGGAGCTGACAGTGTGGCCAGGGATGGCGGGGGGAGGACCCCTCTGGACCTCGCCATGCAGAACAACGAGCAGCAGCTAGTGGAAATGCTGCAACAACACTGATGTACAGCATCACACAACACATAATTAGTTTTACCATATGTCTTAGTCTTAAATAAAGAATACAAAAAAATGATCTTTTGTTCACTCATTTATACCTAACATTTCGTGCTGCATATCACTACTCCGGTAACACATGACAACTGCAACAATCAGAGATAGCTGTAAACTAACATGAGGAACCATTATTTTGAGGATTCAGTCTGTAAAATACTTGACGATAGATTTTTCAAAATCTCAACAACTGAAAAACACCCCATTATTAATAAACATCACCTCTGTCTCATCGTATACAACATATTCAAGTTACTTACAAGGATACAGACAGTACCTATCATGACTGCCTGCATTTTGAAATGTGAACACCCAATCTCTTTGAAGACACTAATGGCACAATAGTGTTGATTGTCTAGCACATCATGCAGTTGCATTAACGTCTGTTGTTCGAACCAGCCCCGACATTACCTGATTACTGGCAGCATGCATGGTGCTATGTTGCACCAGTGTAAACTGCACGATACTCAAACTACTGTCATACAAAACTGTGTGCCGGACTGAGACTTGAACTCAGGATCTTTGCCTTTTGTGGGCAGGTGCTCTACCAACAGAGCTACCCAAGCATGACTGATGTCTCGTCCTCGAAGCTTCACTTCTGCTAGTACTTCTGGTAGAGCACTTGCCTGTGAAAGGTAAAGATCCCGAGTTCGAGTCTTAGTCTGGCACACAGTTTTAATTTGCCAGGAAGTTTCATATCAGTGCACACTCTGCTGCAGAGTGGAAATCTCATTCTACTGTCATACAAGTTGTTCAGTTAGAACGTATCTTCAGTTGCAATCTCATGCTGAGTGTACTTCTGTATCTGTAGTATGCAAATACTTGTTGTCTTTAATCACAATCTCATATTTGTAGCAGCACTTCTACCACACACTTCACAATACTGTACACGGAATGTGTCACAGATCAGGGTGATTCGTACAGATGACATTATCATGAAAATTAAAAGAAATAAAATTCTTGACTTTGGCCCATAAGTGAAGTAATTCCAACTGGTGTGAACCTAATAAGCGACTTACTGTTAGGTTAGTTAATTGAACTATAGATGTCTGCGTCAATGTAATTTGCATCGAGTGTCAAACTCGCATAATTTTTTAGAATTTTTGAGGAATATCAGTCATTCTGTGTCAAAGCAGGTGACCATCTCTGCAGACAGCAAGCATTTCACAGTTCAGACTGTCGCACTCTCAGTAAAGGCTCCCACGTCGGTCGTCTGCTGCCACAGCGCATTAATGCTAAATGTCGCTGCACTGCCCTAATGGATACGTTCCTTGTCTCCCACACTGATTGCTGTGGTCATTTCAGGCAGTGTTCCTTGTCTGTCAGCACTGGCAACTGCATGCAAATGGGACTGTGCTCTGTCGTTAAGTGAAGGCCATGAGGCACTACCTGGAATTCGGTTTTCTCTGTGCACTCTTGACACTGTGGACTTGGAATAGTGAATTCCCTAATGATTCCCGAAATGGAATGTCACATGCATCTGGGTACAATTACCATTCTGTGTTGAAACTAGTATTGTCGTCATGGCCATAATCACATGAAACATAAATTTCTTGAGTACAAGGAATAGCTTCACCAAACAGCTGCCCTTTCATACCCTGTGTGTGTGATACTATTCATTTTATATATGCATATTTCTAGTCCATTACTTTCCTCACTTCAGTGTATAGTGTTTAATAAAAATGATGGAACAACCAGTGGGTATGTGAAAAACAAAACACAATATGACAAAGTTTTACTAGATGTTGCCTTTGACGGCAGTACTACATGATTGGTAGTTACAGAGAAGGAAGAGAGATGTGTCCTGTGTGCAGAGAAGAGGTTCTTTTAAAGCATCAAGTGATGTGAAAGACTCATAAAGTGTTGAAGTAGGAAATGAACTGTCTGAATTGAGCATGTGTGGTTGCTTTTACTATCAACAACAATTTTGTAAATTTTACATTTTAATGTGACACTGCAGCTAATGGAACAGTGCAGAATACACCAGCGGTGATGAACGAGAAGCAGTTTCCCATGCAGGCGGCTGCAGGAGATTCACCATGCGGCATGGCGATGAGTCAGCCGTGGGGCCGTGAGACAGACTCGCAGCCCACGGCCTCTGTGATTGGGTGCCGCCAGTACTCAGGTGAGAGATCTGGAACTTTCCTTCAGTAAGTATCGGTCATCAGTGCACCTGTGGCATGGCAAGTGGTCATATGTATAACTGCTACATGATGAAATAAACAACTTATACTCAAAACTTCACACCACAATAGAAATAGAAACTGACAACACACTAAGTTTTCTGAATTTCGCCATATGAAAAAGAACAGTCCACATGACTTCACAATATTTGGGAAACTGACAACTATGAGCATCACCATTCACAATGTGTCTAATCGCAAGCAAGCAAGAGAGCTTCAGATTCATGCTCCATGGGTTGAACAGAACATCCATAAGCAAACAGGATCAGACACAGGAGCTAGACACAATAAAACATGTAGAAGAGGAAAATTGTTGCAAGCCCCGTAAGATAGAGAAATCAAACATTTGTAGAGCGCGCGCACGCCCACACACAGACAGAGAGAGAGGAAACAAAATTCAAATTCGTTTATAACAAATGAATGCCAACAGAATTAGAAAACACAAGAACATTGTAAGAACAAAATTACAAGAAGTACATGAGTGTGAGTGTGCAGTGCCCTCATAAAGCAAAAGGAGACTGTCACAATAGAACCTGAGTAATAACAAATATGTACGCAAAATATTTTGACACACCAAAATCGCGTTGTTTAGAAATCAAGACATGTTAAGTTGCTGATAAACCTCACATTTCCAGTGTTTGGTTTGCAGATTACAAGCTATCAGTCCAGGACACCATACAGATGGTCCTGCAAAAAGTGTATAATTTAAAAATCACAGAAGAAGAATAAAAATTTTCTTTAGATGTCACTTTCTTAGATTAATTGAAACATAAAGTATGTTCACTTTTTACAGTTTCCAATAACAAAATCCCACTGAGATGGTACAGAGGTGCCGAACAATATTTGGGTACCAAGAAACAAGTGTTTTTGCATAAAAGGCGGACCAATTTCCAAAAAAATTAATGTATCTTTTCCGTTTACTGTAAAAGTTATTTTCCACAGTTGCAATTTTGGCTTTGGGCACAGAAAATATTTCATTCAAGCACATATCACAGTGAACTCCTGACATATACGCGTTGATTTTTAGTAACTTATGTTGAACAGTTTCACCAATTTAAATGTTAACTGTTTCATTGCATTCATTATTAAATGCATTATAATGGCTTCTCTGAATTTATTTCAAATGGGTTAGCTACCCTTACTCTCAAATTACACAGATTGTCTGCTTGCTTGTCAATAGGAATCCATAGTGCTACATTACAAGAACTGCTTAAGTGACTACATCGAGAGACCCATGAAGAACAAGGAGGAAATGCGGTGCTTCAACCCATTAAGACTATACAGGAAATAGTTGACTGTAGCAGTCTTGGGTGGGAAGTAATGACCAGTGGTAGAGTATGGTGTGTACAATTTTTTTTTAGTAATGGCTAAATTTAGGAAAATGTTCAGAGACTGGGTACCAATTGGGGGTCAGCACGTAAGAAAACGTTGGAACAAAGCTAAGGATTAAATATTTGTACAAAGAATGGGTGTGAAAAATGAAGATGGATAAGACCCAGGACAACCAGAAATCTGGGAAGAACCCGGAAATTTTTTCATCCGGTAGAAAACAGTGAAAACCCAGGAATTTTTCATTGTTTTAGTTTTCTGTTAAATTGTTATTTTGACTGGTAAGAATTGACTCTCTAGCAAAGAATGCTGCTGTATCCTGGCACTGTAGAATAATACTGCAGCAATGAAACATAAATGAAAAAAAATAAATCTTTAGTTGCAATGAAATTATGCCATTTGTAACAAGAAAACACTGTGCTCCCACAAGTCTGCAAACAGCCACTGACAAGTGGCCTTAGGGCGAAGACTATGTAATACTTAGTAACAATAAACTCCTTTCTGTGAGCATGATGTCACAACCGCTTACATCAGGTTCATTTGAGCAGTTGCTAGTGGGCTCATCCGCATGCGCAATTCACTTGCATATGAGGAATACCTTCTCCTGCTTCCGATTACTTCAAGTGTGGTGGTTAACTGTATTGGCAGTAGCAGCAAGCAGCCAAACGCTACTGAGAGTTTTTTCTCGGCCCCTAGCTGCCAGATTTGTGCATGTGCAGAGTTGAGTTGTAGTGGGGAGGTGGGTAGTCTACACATGACCCACGTTTGTGTTCAGTGATTTTGCTATTTCCTCTTCGTTTACAGCCCCACGTCAAATGAAAACAAAATGTATTTCTTTGGCTGAGAACTATCAAGAGAATTAAAATAATTTCACATAATTATGGAAGGCAAAAACATTAGTTTCCTGGATTTTATTTCATTTCAAAGTTTTTAGCAGTCTAGCACTATTCACCGTGCAGAACAATGACTTGGCATTATGCCATAATGAAGAATCAACATGAGATTAGTACAGTACTGCTACTCCAAGAAAACTTATGTCCCAAAAACCACACTGAATAGCTTAATGTCAGGTGGGACCTACTTCATTGTGAATGTGGACAAACCGATGTGCACTTTAGGCCGAATTATGCACTTTAGTACAGTTTAAAGAATTCCGATGCTTATGGAGTATCCTCTGATGTCATCTTTCTTTTATGGCGTAATGTAAGAGCTCTTTATGCTTTATACACACAAACATGCGAGCTTCCTACATCAGTGCACCTGCACACACGCAATTACGCCTGTTTTCTGGTGCTCTCTGGCAACTGCTAAACCGAACCTATTTCTGACAGTCTCGGGATAGTTTTGTGAATGAATGGTGATTTGAAAAGCGTTGCTTTCAAAGTAAATTTCCTTTTGTGGAAGATGAATTATGTTACGTGTGAAAAAGTGGGATGAATTTCTTAAATCACAGAGCGTTTGACTCTCGTTTATAACTGAACACGTTGAGGACCAACCACATAGAATAATTTCGAGCCCAGAAGACCAAACACTTACATCATTATTTCATATTTACTGGCACATTGATGTGGCGTACCTTAAGTATGACACACGCAAAAAAGATCAATATTACATGTGAAAACTTAGATTCTCTTGTAGCTTATTAATCTTAGAGACCAATAGTATATGAGAAAGCTTGGCTTTTCTTGTTGCTACTCTGTGTATATTAATGTAAACCATTAACTTTTCCTCTTTGTGTATTCGCACTACGTAAGTTATCTTGCTCTTGGCTTACTACAGCACGTGTCCTATGCACTGAATATCTGCTGCCATGAGCTGGCGAGGTAACTCGGCATAAGATATGATTGGCTTCCAAAAGGGTCTCGCAATCTCGATTTCAAAGCTCTGGAAAGAAACGTGGTGTGTTCGGTGCTATTCGAATTTATACTTTTGTAATACAAAAATATGCAATGTATATGTTGCTGGTATCAAGTCTTTCCAAAACTTCTCTCCTTTTCTTTCATCAACCGCCATTTCAAAACATCTCTCCCCCATTCCATTTTTTCCCAGGAAGGTCTTCGCCAATGTATAAAACGTTAACCTCTCAAAGGATTGATGGGCTTTACAGTTCCGACGGAAAATCTACGGAAAACCTTGTCACTTAGCACGGGAAAGGTGTATTTTCGCCTGGGGTAAAAACTATATTTCTTAAACGGCTGTCTCTCTCTCTCTCTCTCTCTCTCTCTCTCTCTCTCTCTCTCTCTCTCTCTCTCTCTCTCTCTCTCTCTCTCTCTCCCCCCCCTCTCTCTCCCCCTCTCTCTCCCCCCCCCCTCCAGTACCACACGGCTCTCGCTAGCCTGGCCATTCTCACGCTGTGCATCCATCTGGCGCGTCGTCCGACGAGTCTGCCTTGTCACCCTACCTACTCGCCACCCTCCCATAATAGCAACAGCTTATGATATGATACTTCTTTGGGGTACTCTGGAAATTAGTTACATCTACATGGATACTCTGCAAATGACATTTAAAGGGCTGGCAGAGGTTTCATCGAACCACCTTCACAATTCTCTATTATTCCAATCTTGTATAGCACACGCAAAGAATGAATACATTTATCTTTCCTTATGAGCTCTTACTTCCTTTATTTTATGATGGTAATCGTTTCTCACTATTTAGGTCGGTGTCAACAAAATTCTTTCGCATTCGGAGGAGAAAGTCAGTGATTGGAATTTCGTGAGAAGATTCTGTCGCCACGGAATTAACCTTTGTGTAATGATGTCCAGCCCAAATCCTCTGTCATTTCTGTGACACTCTCTCCCACATTTCGCGATGAATCTAAACGTGCTGCCCTTCTTTGAAGTTTTTCGATGTACTCCCGCAATCCTATCTGGTAAGGATCCCACACCACGCAGCAGTATTCTAAAAGAGAACGGACAGGTGTAGTGAACACAGTCTCCTTAGTAGTTCTGTTACATTTTCTAAGTGTCCTGCCAATAAAACGCAGTCTCTGGTTAGCCTTCCCCACAACATTTTCTGTGTGTTCCTTCAAATTTAAGTTGTTCGTAACTGTAATTCCTAGGTATTTAGTTAAATTTATGGGCTTTAGATGGGGCTGATTTATTGTGTAACGTAAGTTTAACGGATTCCTTATAGCACTCATGTGGATGACCTCACATTTTTCTTTTTTAGGATCAACTGCCAATTTTCGCAGCATTCAGATATCTTTTCTAAATCGTTTTGCAATTTGTTTTGATCTTATGATGACTTTATTAGTCGATAAACGACAGTGTAATCTGCAAACAACTGAAGACGGCTGCTCAGATTGTCTCCCAAATCGTTTATACAGATAAGGAACAGCAAAGGATCTGTAACACTACATTGGAGAACGCCAGAAATCACTTCTGTTTTAGACGATCACTTTCCATCAGTTACAGCGAACCGTGACGTCTCTGACACGAAATAGCAAATCCAGTCACATAATTGAAACGATATTCCATAAGCACGCAATTTCACTACAAGCTGCTTGTGTGGTACAGTGTCAAAAGTCTTCCGGAAATACAGAAATACGGAATCGATCTGAAATTCCTTGCCAATAGCACTCAACACGTAATGCAAATAAAGAGCTAGTTGTGTTTCACAAGAACGATGTTTCCTAAATTCATGATGACTGTGTGACAATAGACCGTTTTGTTCGAGGTAATTCATAATGTTCGAAAACAATATATGATACAAAATCCTGCTGTATATCGACGTTTATGATATGGGCCTGTAATTTAGTAGATTGCTCCTACTATCTTTCTTGAATATTGGTGTGACCTGTGCAACTTTCTTGTCTTTGTGGATACACATCAATAATCGAGCGAATGGTTGTGTATGATTGTTAAGTATGGAGCTAATGCATCAGCATGCTCCGAAAGGAACCTACCTGGTATATGGTCTGAACCAGAAGACTTGCTTTTATTAAGCAATTTAAGATACTACACTACTCCGAGGATATTTACTTCTACATTACTCATGTTCGCAGCTGTGTGTGATTCGAATTGTGGAATATTTACTTCGTCTTCTTTTGTGAAGGCATTTCGGAAGGCTGTTTTTAGTAACTCTGCTTTGGCAGCACTGTCTTCGATAGTATCACCATACTTATCATCCAGAGAAGGCATTGATTGATTCTTGCTGCTGACATGCTTCACATACCACCAGAATCTCTTTGGATTTTCTGCTAGGTTTCGAGACAGTTTAGTTGTGGAAACTGTTATAAGCATCTCGCATTGAAGTCCACACTAAATTTCGAGCTTCTGTAAAAGATCGCCAATCTTGGGGATTTTGCATGTGTTTAAATTTGGCATGGTTTTCTTCATTGGTTCTGCAAAAGTGTTCTGACCCGTTTTGTGTACAAAGGAGTATCAGCTTCATCGTTTGTTAATTGATTTGGTACAATCTCTCAATTGCTGCTGATACTATTTCCTTGAATTCAAGCCACATCTGTTGATTTTGTTCCATTAAGAGAGACATGTTGGTAGTAGGACAACAAGGACGCCAGTGAATTTTTTAGTGCAGTTTGCTTACATCTGGTGCCGGTATGCTCTCAGGGGCAAACCTATTGTTCTGCTTTGATTGACAGGTCATTAACCTGTTGTTCTGCTAAAAGGATCCTTCCTTTTGACTGACAGGCACTTAACCTATGGTTACCCTCCCCATTCCACTCCCCTCCCCCTCGTCAGGAAACCTCCCCCATCGCTGCTACGGGTACAGTTTCAGGTCTGAGTTACTGGAATAGCCCCTCTCACTCTTAATAATTTGTTGACTACTTGATTAAATTGATCTCCCCCTCTGGTAAACCCCCTCCCTTCCCATCCTCCCTCCCAGAAATTAGCAGGAAAAAGACTGAGTTGATTGGTCATTTGGAGGAAATTCGGTTGTAATATGTGGAATATTGTTTAGACAATGTATAGAATATTATTTAATTATTTATGGCACTGTATGGAACATAGTTTATTTAATTAGTTAAAGAATTTGTCTGGAAATAGATTGTTGTGTATGGAATATAGTTTAAACAATTTAGACAATGTGTGGAATATTGTTTATTTAAACAGTTCACAGGACTCAAGGCAGTGTATGGAATACATAGAAATTGGAGGCTCTTTGGTGGAGAGGAAGGATCTCATAACAGGAAATTCAAGGGTATATTGTTTATCTATAAAAAATTCAATTTGTGGGAGTTCGATTTCTCTTGCTCATCATTCTGTGCTGTTTGGAAACATGTACGTGTTGTAAAAACTAATTACATGGGGCAAACATGTTGCATGACCCGATGTTTGGCACTGTACTCTGGGTATCTTAGCCTTATGTTTGGTCCTTTGTCGGCACTTAACCTATTGTTCTGTTAAGTGGTTTGCCATGTCACCTCCATTTCCTTAAGCTATTGTACCGCCTTTGATACCAAATTAAGTAATTAGTTATGTCCTCCCACCATTTTCTGGTACACCTTTCGAATTTCACATGCTTTTGAATGACATTTCTGGTGCATCCATCTTTGTCACCCACCCCCTTAAACTACTGTACTGCATTTTACATAAAAAATATGCGACTTAACCTAATGTTCTGCACTTAACCTGCTGTTCTGCTCCATGTCACCCACTCACGCACAGCCTCCCCTTAACTATTGTACCGCTAACACCACATTGATATAAAAAATTTATGCAAATTAAATAAATCGATATCCTTCACATAGAGGGTGGTCCATTGATAGTGACTGGGCCAAATATCTCAAGAAATAAGCATCAAATGAAAAAACTACAAAGAACGAAACTATTCTAGCTTGAAGGGGGAAACCAGATGGCGCTATGGTTGGCCTGTTACATGGCGCTGCCATAGCTCAAATGGATATCAACTGCGTTTTTTTAAATAGGAACCCCCATTTTTATTACATATTCGTGTAGTACGCAAAGAAATATGAATGTTTTAGTTGGACGACTTTTTTCGCTTTGTGATAGATGGCGCTGTAATAGTCACAAAGGTATAAGTACGTGGTATTACGTAACATTCCACCAGTGCGGATGGTATTTGCTTTGTGATGTTAAAATTGACCATTTCTAACTGTGGAAATGGTCGATGTCGTTTCGATGTATGGCTATTGTGATCAACATGCCCAACAGGTGTGTGCTATGTATGCTGCTCGGTATCCTGGGTGACATCATCCAAGTGTCCAAACCATTCGCCAGATAGTTACGCTATTTAAGGAAACAAGAAGTGTTCAGCCACATGTGAAACGTCAACCACGACCTGCAACAAATGATGATGCCCTAGTAGGTGTTTTAGCTGCTGTCGTGGCTAATCTGCACATTAGTAGCAGACAAATTCCGAGAGCATTGGGAATCTCAAAAACGTCGGTATTGAGAATGCTACATCAACATCGATTGCACCCGTACGATATTTCTATGCACCAGGAATTGCATGGGGACGACTTTTATCGTCGTGTACAGTTCTGCCACTGGGCACAAGAGAAATTACAGGGTGAAGACAGATTTTTTGCACGCGTTCTATTTAGCGACAAAGTGTCATTCACCAACAGCGGTAACGTAAACCAGCATAATATGCACTATTGGGCAACGGCAAATGCACGATGGCTGCGACAAGTGGAACATCAATAAAGCTTGGTGGGTTAATGTATAGTGCGGCACTATGGGAGGAAGGATAAGTGGTCCTAATTTTATCGATGGTAATCTAAATGGTGAAATGTATGCTGGTTTCCTACGTAATCTTCTACCGATGTTACTACAAGATGTTTCACTGCATGACAGAATGGCGATGTATTTCCAACATGATGGATGTCCAGCACATAGCTCTCGTGTGGTTGAAGCAGTATTGAATAGCATATTTAATGACAGGTGGATTGGTCGTCGAAGCATGCATTCTCACAAATGATAAGTTCACAAAGGTACATGTATCACACTGGAACAACCAATATTAAATGTACAAACGTACCTACGTTCTGTATTGTAATTTAATAAAACCTACCTGTTACCAACTGTTCATCTAAAATTGTGAGCCATGTGTTTGTGACTACTACAGTGCCATCTATCACAAAGCGGAAAAAGTGGTCCAACTAAAACATTCATCTTACTTTACGTACTACACGAAAATGTAATAAAATATGGGTATATATATATATATATATATATATATATATATATATATATATATATATATATACACACTACAATACTCACATGCTCTTTCCATTTCATATCACTTTGCAACTTTATACCCAGATACTTAAACGACTTGACTATGTCAGACAGGACACCAGTAATACTGTATCCGAACACTGCAGTTTTGTTCTTGCTATTCATCCGCATTAACTTACATTTTTCGACATTTAACACTAGCTGCTATTCATCACATCAACTGGAAATTTTGTGCAAGTCGTCTTGTATCTTCCTCCAGTCAATCAACTTTGACACCTTACCATACACCATGGAATCATCAGGAAACCACCACAGATTGCTGCCCACCCTGTCCGCCAAATCATTTATGTATATAGAGAACAGTGGTCCTATTACACTTCCCTGGGGCACACATGACAATATCCATGCCTATGATAATGACTCACTGTTGGGGACAACTTACTGGGAGTAGTGGGACAAGGGTTATGCTACCCCACATTCCACCGTTGCCAGATGTATCCAAGAAGTGCGGCGATAACGTCATCCAAGATGGCGTCATGTAGACTTGGCAACAGTGCATGACGTCATCCAAGATGGCGTATTTTGGCAGGAAGATAGGTTAATTGGGCTACCTCCACTAACCTAACACTCCAGAAAAAAAGCCGGTATGGTCAGATTCCAACAAGATAATGCACCAAAACCCATTTATCTCTACTAAGCAAAGAAAATTGGGGGAAGATAGCTCACTTGGCCTACCTCTACTAACCTAAGTCACTCTACCGCCACCTCCTCCTAGAGATTCGTGGGAAAAGGACTTGGGTATAAGACTTTATTTAAACAATTTCATGCAGGTGCGTTCGCCATGAGGTCCGACCTCCAAATAACTTAGTACACAGCACCACTGCCAGAGGGCGCTACCGTTATGTCAGATGATGACACAAGTACCATTATCCAAGACTGCGGCAAACAGTGTGTTCTCCACGAGGTATAGTACACAGCGCCACCAGCAGAGAACACCACTGTGACGTCAGCTTATGATGCAGGTACAGTTATTCAAGATGGCCGCACCTACTGTGTCAACCACCACGAGGTCTAGAAACTACTTCATGTCACTGCCACCAGAGAGTGCCACTGTGACATCAGATCATGACCCAAGTACAGTTATTCAAGATGGCTGCATCTACTCTGTCCACCAGCACGAGGTCCAGAGTGTACTTAATATCTCTGCCACCAGAGAGCGCCACCTGGACGTCAGAACATGACATGTGTACCGTTATTCAAGATGGCTGCAACCAGTGTATCCACCATGTGGTGTTGGCCTAGTTCCTATTGGTGCAGCGATGTTGGCCGCTGGCTCAAGATCGTCAACTTTCACTCTCGCCCCGCTGATGTCACAGCTTGGGCCTTACACTCGCGCTGGACATAGTCTTCTGGAAATATTCTCTGACATTATGATCATGCTACTCTTCAAGCATAAAATATATACTTGTTTTCTTCATGTAGTCAATATAGCTAAATCGGTTAAGTGATGGAACTATACTGACTACACACATAAATCTATTATTATCCTTCCAGGTGTATTTTCTATATACGTAGGTAAACTACATGACCGTGCATGACTCATTTAGTATAATGGCGGGGCTTTGTTGTCTGTCTTCGTATGGGTGCTGTCGTATGGGTGCTGTCGTATTTTATCTAAGTCAAACATATTCAAGAATCTCCAAACAGCTTGTTAGGGTAACACAAACATCATTATAGCCTTCAAGCAAGACAATCTGAATTTAAAGCACATTTACCAAGCACATGTGGGACTGGACATGTTGTCCATTGATTTTGTAATTCACAGTATGGATTTCTCGTCATTGATAAAACAAGAAAACTTAATTACGGTAGGTACAGACGAAACTTTCAAGAGTTTTTACATATATAGCATGGTAAGAGATGTTAGTACATCAGTCAACTCCACACCATGGACCAATCTGAGTGAATGTCTACCTCTCAACCCGATAGGATGGATGTACACAGACAGAACATTCGCTTGTACTTGGATGTGATACTTCAGGCTATGGCACATAAAGTTGCAGGTATGTGCAGGGAACTACAGACATATTACTAGACTCTTCTGAGAATGTTGAATGCGCTAAATGAGCTAGTTAATCAAGTCAGTAAGAAAGTAACGGACATAACTGAAAAGGCTGATGCTATTCAAGGGAAATATATGTACACTTCCTTGTTGTTGAGAAGGTAAGTAGGAGGAGGAAGAAAATGACTGGATATATGAAGCATCACGGCACAGAGATATCTGATTAGTATATGCCGAGATGTCGACGATGAAACAAAAAATGATTCAACTGCGTAAAGCAGTTCTTAAGAAATTGTGACAGTTCTGTGAGCTGTGGTTTCGGCACTGTACTGAAGCCAAGCTGGATGCTAACCTTTACGGACCAATCCTAATATAGTGTCCGTACCCCCCCACCTGCCCTTCGCATCACCTCATTCAGCCCTTATCGAGCTGAAGAAAGGAACTGGTCCAACACTGTTGTGCATGAATTCCGTTTCACAATTACCAACATGTCATAAACATGGAAGCAGTTTATGTCCAATTATTTCTCCCCATTCCTCATAAGGATTCTCCCTCCTTACTTGCTTCACAGAGGAATCGCAACAGTAAAATTCTATGTGTCTGTGGACAAGGAAAATCTATGAGTCTTGCAATTCTTAATTCAGTTTTACGAGATGGGGTTTTTGTAGTACACTTGCAAGAATACAGCCATTCAGTACTGTAAGTGTGTATATCCATACTTAATCCATTTTATGCACTGGAAGAGAGGGGAAAAAGAAATGTAATTTCGAGCTCGAGTTGATGTCCTCTCCATGAGTGGGACCACCTCAAAGTCCAAGAGTGAACACTGCGTCACATGCAGTTGCAGAGTTAAGAATTTTGTGTTCTAGTATGTGTGGCTGCACAGTGATATGACAAACTGGAGAGACTAGGGTCGGGTCAGTTCAGTCCTAGGCTGCTAAAAGTACATTCTGCTGGCCAATTTGAGGGTCTTTTTGGGAGATTTCTCATGTTCATCATGTCTTGGTCAGGCACTGGTCTCTGCTTGACTTAATCCAACCAATATAACTTAGCTTGCAAAATACATTATTTAAACTTAAGTTATACAAGTCACAATAAAAATTATGAAGCATAAAAGTAATGCATTAAATATATTAATCTGATTAAATATGGAGTTTTAAAAGTAGTCAGTTTTGTACATGGCATCAGAGTTCAAAAAGCCTTTTTTGTGTGTTTCTCCACATTGAGGAATATTAATGTGGCATTTTCCTGTTTGAAATTGTTGATTTTCAGTTAGTCCAACATTAAGGTAATGTGAATATTTTCTAGCTTTGTTCCATAACTCATCACGTATCTTCAATTTAATCACATGAGGATGTAATTTGAGTTCGTTGAATCAGAAATTTGGCATCTGGATTCATATTACCAACACAGTCTAATCACTTCTGCTCATTTTTCTTATCCACTATTATAGCAGTGTTCCAAGTGGACACCAAGCTACTCTTTAGATTGAGATACAGCATGAGTGTGAATAATATTGTTTATATTGCTTGTAACATAATTTTTACAAGAGGGAGTATTATTAATGCAATAAAAATCAGCAGTCACTAAAAAATTACACCACAATTTTCTTTTCTTAGTTTGTTATGGACCCATTTGATTCCTACAAGGAATGAAATGGGTCCATAACAAACTAAGAAAAGTAAATCATGGTGTAATTACAGGACAGTCTGCTACTGATTTTCTTGTTATGTGCATATCTTCGCTGAAGAATGTTATTTTTCTGTAAGAGATTCATTACTTTCTCAAAAAGTCAAAGTATAGGTACCCAACAATGTGAACTTCCATTCGTTACACTTCCAGCCAAATTAGTGAGTTAGTGGAATGCAAGAAACTTGTATGGAATACTATATCTCTATTATTTAACATACCAAATAAGCCCCAACAACTGTAATTAGAAAGAAATTTTCACAGGTGTTATAATGAAACAGTAAAAGCAAAGAAGAAACAGTTAACCAATTGTTGCTACCTCTGAGCTATTAATGGCAAGAATCTTCAACACTGTTGTCTTTTGATGAAAAAGTAATTACATGTACAAAAAACAATGTTTTCCAAAATTGCAAGAATCTGTAAATCACTAGACTCCATACAGAATTCTTGTGTGTCAAGAAAAGTGCCTCTCATAATAAGAACAGACAGCAACAGAAATATGTGCTTGTTATGATTTAATACTGTGTTCATATTCTCTTGCTTTCAACATGATAAACCGCAGTTATACAAATATTCAAAAGTATTTTTTCATGAATAAGTTGTACCTTATGTCACTAGATCAGCTCATTTTAATTTATTTGACAATAATTCATGTCCCTTGATAATTTACTGATGCTTCAAATGCAAAAATGAGGTAGCTATTTCTTTAATTAAGTAGAAATGCAATTGATACTGGCTTTCTTGCCACTAGGTGTGCTAGTGTTGTTCCAACTGTCAGATAATAAAAACTTTTGTAGCACTGAGTGTCATAGCTGTTTATATACATTACTTTGCATGTACTATTGAAATATGCTTACACAGTTTCGGTACCAAAGCAATCTGCTTTGAAAATACTAAGTAGATAACTATCAGTATTTTGAGACATAATAAATTTTGTGTATTTCTTGTCAATTTTCAAACTTGCTGACAAGTTATATGAAAACTGGCAATTTCTCCCCTTGTGGAAAAATTCCTGTGGGCCCGCACAAAAAGAAATAATAATCTTAATTTCAGTATGTCGGGATCTTTCAAATACCACCTCATATTTTTTGTAGGAATTCTAGAAAGCTTTCGTATAATGTTTGAGTATCTATTTATACAAATTTCCTTGTGATCTGAGACTTTCCGCTGGCCGGTGTGACCGTGCGGTTCTAGGCGCTTCAGTCTGGAACCGCGTGACCGCTACAGTCGCAGGTTCGAATCCTGCCACGGGCATGGATGTGTGTGATGTCCTTAGGTTAGTTAGGTTTAAGTAGTTCTAAGTTCTAGGGGACTTGTGACCACGGATGTTAAGTCCCATAGTGCTCACAGCCATTTGAACCATTTTTTTTTGAGACTTTCCCAGTATATACTCTGCTTCCAAGGGGTCTGGTGCACTGCAAGAACCAGTCATCAAAGGGCCACAATATTTCATTGAACAACTGTTCGGCGATTATCAGGTCGTGCTGGTGGAATGATGTGTCTGCAGCGTGCTGGCGATATTTATTCCTGTCAATTCAGAGTTCAGGCCTTGTGCTGCCACATCAGTGTGCTGTGCTCGGTGGTTGGGGAGGGGGAGGGGCTGTGGCGGTTGGAGGAGAGAGTTTGTTGCCTTCCACACGTTGACCTGTCGAATTTCACATCCGGATGTCGCCTTCTGTTTTGATGGAGTTTAGTATTGGCTTGCACTACTCATTGTAATCCCTGTATTATATGTCACACAGATTTCAATCGTTTCTTTGAAAATGGAGCCCCAAAATTTATCAATAGTAACCTGGACTTCCACTTGTTGCTAGTTCATTTTATGTCCATTTTCAATGCAATGTTCTGCTACAGCAATCTTAGTGGGCAGCAGTAAGCAGGTGGGGTGCTCATCTTCTCTACATCAGTTTTGGATTATGCAGATCATCTGCCCACTATAATTTTTTCTGCATTAACATGGAACGTGGTACACCACTTTTTTGAGACCCAGGTCATCTTTCATTGTCCTTAATGAAGCTTGTATTTTGGATGGTGGGCAAAAAACTTGCGTTATGTGCTGTTTTTACAGTAGTTTGTCAATTTTTGATGATACAATGTCAACAAATCTTATTTTTCTGTGTTTTTGGCCTCTGTGTTATTCTTGGGGCTCCTGTGTCACATGGTCACCCGAATCTGTCAGTTGCTGTATCCATTGTCGTGGAAGACAAGTTCAACGGTTCCCTGCTCTGCTGTCAGACTTCATTTGTCTGAAATAGAGTATGTCATGTGTACCTGAGGGCTGAGCACACGATTCTTCTGTGAGAGATGATAGCAGCTGGAGGCATGAGATAGAAATTCGTATGCACTGAATTACGGTAAACCTGTGGACAAGCGAGGCGTCAGGCCTACATGGAACTAGGACATCGAGAAAAGGAAGTTTGCCCTCGTCTTCTATTTCAGTGGTAATTTCAATATTTTCTTGGATGGAACTCAGATGTCCTCAGAATTTCTGAGGTTTTTTGGGGCACCATGACCAGATGACGTGTGTGTTGTTGACATACCAAAAGAAACAAACAGGCTTAATTCAGTGATTTTCAGTGTTCTGGAAATGAAAACATGAAGAAATTCATTACAACTGGCGAGAAGGAGCTGCCCATTGCTACCCATCACTGCTCACAATGTTGTCTGTTGAAAGAAAATAGGTCGATGTTGGAACAAGTATATAAAACTTTGTCAGCTTTATGGAGTCTTCCAATGGGACTTGAGTCATAAGCGAAATGACGCCAAAGCTGACTATAATATCGGTCTCGTGCAGCCGTAGATCCTTCAGCACCTTCATCAGTCAGCTGCAGTCTGAAAATTTCATTCTGGAAACATCCCCTAGGCTGTGGCTAAGCCACATCTCCGTAGTGTCCTTTCTTCTGGGAGTGCTAGTGCTGCAAGTTTCGCAAGAGAGCTTCTGTGAAGTTTGGAAGATAGGAGAAGAGGTGATGGTAGAAATAAACCTATGGGAATGGGCGTGTTGGTAGCGCAGTCGGTAGAGCACTTGTCGACAAATGGCAAAGGTCTCGCGTTGGAATCTCTATCCTGCACACAGTTAAAATCTGCCAGGAAGTTTCGTATCAGCGGATACTTATCGTAGAACTCCCCGCCATGATCGGTTTGGAGATTGTCTGGGCACCGATTCGTTCCTGTCTGTAGAAAACGTTCAAAAGCATCAGTCACATTTGGACCCGTTTTTGTCTTGACCGGTAATGCCCACACAAATTTCGAGTATGTGTCAATAACGATTAAAATGTATTTGAATCCAGTATTCTCATGTGAATATTGCTGCACATCTACAAGATCGACTTGCCACGAGTCATCCAGCCCTTCATTCATAACGTGCCTGCGAGGATATGTTATTCGTGCTGGCTTGTGCAGTTCTCGAACTACCGTCTCCATACTTATTAGATGATACCTCTCTCTCGAAGTTCAGAGATTATCGAAACAACCTCCTTCGAATGAGCTGTATTACCTGCAGCAGCTGACGCCATGAGCAATCGTAGTCGATCTATTAGTTCGTTGGGGTCGTCATAATGTATATACTGCAGGATTCGATTGTTCACTGCTTTAAGCCCAATGTCAATACCATCACCGCTGCTGATGCTGTTGTTGATGTTTTCGTGTTCAAGTGTTGGTTTTATAATGCTTTTATATTTCCTGTTGCTGAGGCTTTTCTTGATCTTGTGTACACCAGTCATGTGCAGTATTTCACGGTACATTACCTTATCATTAACTGAATAATTTATGGGTTTCTCGGTAGGTCTTAGGAAAATAAGATACATTAAGCTGGGTGTTCTGTCAAACTGCCTATCACGAAACTGTATTTTGTCTTAAGTTACAGTTATGGGATGCGCAGCAAACATGTACGGTCTTCCCCTGCTAACGCCGAATGTTCTATCTATCTGACCTGGACCATGATTAATAATGAATTCATCAATGGCAACACCTATGATCCTGATCGCCCTTCTCAACAACAAGGAAGTCTACATCTATTTTCCTTGAACAGCATCAACGTTTTCAGTTAAGTCAGTTACTTTCTTACTGACTTGATTAACTAGCTGATTTAACGCATTCAATATTCTCAGAAGAGTCTGGTAATACGCCTCTAGTTCCCTGCGCATACCAAAACTTTATGTGCTATAGCTTGAAGTTTCGCATCCAAGTACAAGCGAATGTTCTGTCTGTGTACACCCATCCTATCGGGTTGAGAGATGGACATACGCGCGAATTTGTCCATGGTGTGTAGTTGACTGATGTACTAACCTCTCTTACCATGCTATATATGCAAAAACTCTTGAAAGTTTCGCCTGTATCTACCATCATTAAGTTTTATTATTTTATCAATAACGAGAAATCCATGCTGTGAATGGTTCCAGCAATCTGCACATATCTTTACAAAATCATTAAATGGCATGTCCGTTCCACATGTGCTTGGTAAATTTGCTTTAAATTCAAATTGTCTTGCTTGAAGGCTGTAGTGAGGTTTGCGTCATCCCTAACAAGCTGTTTGGGGATTTTTGAATATGTTTGACTTGGATAAAATACGTCAGCACCCATACGAAGACTGAAACAGAAATATCTTCGAATTTGGTCTTGGTTTTCCAAGGCAACATCGTCAAATATGAAGACTGTGTTTGGTTTTGCTTTATCAGGTGGTGGGATACCACCGCATTCACTGAATATTGTGTATGTAACACCACCTAAACCTCGCAATATCTCTTTCAATAGCTGATACTCGGGTTGAAAAAGTGTTTTTGAAATTACACATGTTTGAATCAGACACCATCTATATGCGTTAGCAGAGTCATGAGCATGTTAGTCTTGCCGCAATTGGATGGACCTACAATAATCGTGGTGGTGGACGGAGACGATGCAGCCATCTTGAATAACTGTACTTGGGTCATAAGCTGATGTCACAATGACATCCTCTGTTGGTGGCGCTGTGTACTAGACCTTGTGGAGAACACACTATTTGCCGCCATCTTGGTTAACAGTACTGATGTAACTGTAGCGCCCTGTGGCAGTGGTGCTGTGTACTAAGTCAGTTGGAGTCTGAACCTCATGGCGAACACACCTGCATGAAACTGTTTAAATAAAGACTTATGCCCAAGTCCTTTTCCCACGAATGCTTAGGAGGAGGTGGTAGTCGGGTGACTTAGGTTAGTAGAGGTAGGCCAAGTGAGCTATCTTCCAGCGATTTTCTTTGCTTAGTGGGGATAAATGGGGTGTGATGCATTATCCTGTTGGAATTTGCACTTGCAGCCTTTTTTCTGGAGGCTTTGGTTAGTGGAGGAAGTCCAATTGACCTGTCTTCCCACCAAAATCCGCCATCTTGCACATCTTGGATGACGTCATGCCATGTTGCCAAAGATACAAGACGCCATCTTGGATGACGTCTTCGCCGCCATCTTGGATACATCTGGCAACAATGGAATGTGGGGTAGCGTCACCCGTGTCCCACTACTACTGGGTTCTGTTATTTAAAAAGTCTTTGAGCAACACACATACAGTATCTGTGAACTTATTCCATACGCTCGTACCGTCATTAACAGCCTGCAGTAGGGCACAATGGCAAATGCTTTTTAGAAATTACAAACAGAGAAAATGCCTGTAGCAGTTCGTCCATAGTCCGCAGTATATCACGTGAGAAAAGGACAAGCTGAGTTTGCATGAGTGATGCTTTCTGAAACCATGCTGATTTGTGGACGTAAGCTGTTCCGTCTCAAGAAGATTCATTGTTTTTGTACTGAGAATATGCTCGAGGATTCTGCAGCAAACCGATACTAAGGATATTGTAATTTTGCGGCTCCATTATTTTACCTTTCTTATACTCAACAGCAGCGCATTTTTCCAGTTGCTTCGGTCTTTGCAGTGACCGAGAGATTCGCAATACATGCAAGATCAGTTAGGGGCCAATACCGTAGAGTTCCGGGGTTCATCCCTGGGCTGGCGACTTATTTGCTTTCAACTCTTTCAGTTGTTTCTCTCCGCCAGGGATGCCTATTACTATGCCCTTTTTACGAAGGCGTGTGCGATGGTCAACGATGAGATGTTTGTACTATTCCTGTGTGAATGATTTCATCAATGCAAAATCTAAAACTTCCATTTTCCCTTCGCTGTTGCCACACCAGACTCGTCGTAGAGTGATTGGATACAACCGTTTGGCCCTCTAAGCAGTATTACGCAGGCCAGAATTTTCTCGGGCTCTAGGTGAGATCTTTCGTTGAAGTATGATGGTGGAAGCTGTTGTATGCTTCGCGCATCGCTATTCTTACAGACGCAAGAATTCCTATTAACTTTTGCCCGTCGTCATCTGCAAATTCTTTTTTTTGAACCAAGGCTGCAACAACAATGTGAAATCTCACCATTTTGGGATTCCAGTGGCATGGGGCGAGTCTTGAAATTACAGTGATTACTATTAATTCTGCTCTTGGAACATATGAGGACACAACTTTAAATGAAAAACTGAATCTTTTATTCTGTACCTCTGCCATCCGTTAGACTTGATGGCACGCTTCCACTTTGAGGGAAAGAGCACATGACGGGTCTGATGAAAATTATAAATTCAATGACTGCCGCGTGCCCCAGTTGTTTTCACAACATGAACGGTATGATTTGGTCAGAGATCTGTCATTTCTAAAAACCTCTCCGCTACAGGAAAAGAAATTGTTGGCCTTTTGAACTTTTCTTCTTCTTCGTTCAGAATTTTTTTAATAAAGAATTTCCTTCCTAACTTTTCTAATTGCGATGACCTCCTGTACATCTCCAATGTTCCTGGTTTGACGCAAATGTTTGGAAATTGTAAGTCAACACGAGGCTGGAGACTCTTCATTAAATCTAAAGAAAGAATTCTCAAGGCTGTTGTTCTGCAGTGCGAACTTCCATACCAGTTGGATATTCAATACATTTGAAACACAAACATTATATTGTAGACTTGAAGCCGGAGGATCTCAATAACAAAGAATATTAGTCCATGATTTGTGGGAATCTGAAAGTATTCTCCTTGACCCTTGGTGAATATGGTGGCCACACTCCGTACCCCTACTTCCTATGCGAAAGGGACGGCAGTGATAAACACAGACATCGGTCTCAGCAAGTCTTATCAACTACAATGCAAACGCTGGATGCAAAACTGTAGTATTCCATTTTTTTGTGGACTCAAAGAAAAGTCCACCTCTATTTTACGTAAAATAGTTGGTTTTATGAAGCTATTAAAGTCCTAGCGTTTCATCGTAGATTGTGTCGGCTACAACTGACGGATGAATCGCAATATGATGGCTATAGTTTGAGTGGCACATTACACCACCCTATTGTTCAATGGGCATGACTGAACAAGTTCTGCAGTCAACAGCTGAGGCACTGTTACTTACGTTAAGTGCATCCACCCTTCTTATATGCTGGAGTCACCCGCGCTTTCTTCCAATCACTGGTGAGTTTCTGCTGGACGAGAGATTCACGATAAATGCAAGCTAGGTAAAGAGCCAGTGCCGTAGAGTACTCTTCGTGAAACTGAATTGCGATTCCATCCAGACATGGTGATTCATTTGCTTTCAGATGTTTAAGTTGTCTCTCTACGGCAGAGATGCACATTACTATGTTGTCCATGCGGGAGTCTGTTCGATTTTCAAATGACGGTATGTTTGCACGATTCTCCTGTTTCAATGGTTCTTAAACGTAAAATTTGAACCTTCAACTTTCGTTTCCATATCTTCAACTGCCGCACCAGACTGGTCAACAAAGGACTGAATGGAAGCCATAGACCTGCTCTCCCAATGTTTCCACAATCACAATCACAAACAACTATAACATCATATGTTGCCAGTTTGCAATTATAGACAATGGAAATGTTGTCTTGGCATAATGTTTGCAGATAAGGGCGTTCTTAGAGTCATTTGGATTTTGAGTTTTGCTCTGAACAGATTTCCTTATTAGATCAAGATTTGCTAGGATACTAGATGTGAATTTGACAGCATTCATTACACATTCAAGATTGTATTTCTTTATCGCTATAGGAGTCATTATGCCACAGGCAGTTGCGAATGGCGGTATGACCGCGGAACATCGAACAACACACATCGGTTCTATATTAACACATCAGCATATCTACCAAGTAGTAACTGTGTTAGTAACTACACTTTAATTACAACCACCCGATATGTAGTACACTTTATGCCAATTTGTCCGCATGCTTAGCTGGATGGTAGCGGACCCGGGTTCGATTCCCGGTCGGGTTGAAGATTTTCTCCGTTCGGGGACTGGGTGTTGTGTTGTCCTCATCATCATTCCATCCTCATCACCGGCGCGCAAGTTACCCAATGTGACGTCAAATGAGATAAGCTTTGCTCTTGGTGGCCGAACTTCCCCGAGTGGGGCCTCCCGGCCAACGATGCCATACGCTCATTTCCATTTTATTTTATGCCAATTTCATGTCTGTTGCCTTTTTAGCGACCAGTCATGTTATTAGGGAGAGACGAAAGCGTTGCAACAAGATTGCAATAGCTGCGAAACATCACAAGATGAGTTGAGTCTGTATCATGTAAAAAAAAAGAAGTTAAAGAAAAAGTAAAGAAGTTACGAGCAAATTTCTTTTTGCCGACCGTAGCAACATCCATTACGTAAGGACGGCTTGTGGGATGAGGTTTGGTTTAAAGTGTTTATTTTTTTTTTTTTACTAATTTGTTGTCCAACCACGCAACAAGGGTATGCAAACTCCTAAGATATATCCGAGAATGGTCGTAGACCTGTAATCGGCGTATATGATGCTCTGCTGTGATTGTGGGGATGCTAGAAAAAACGAAAATGAAATAATCTGAGCTGTTATTACAGATGGTTTCGCTCGTTTTCGTGAATGTGTAAGCCATTTGTCATAGCATTGAAGAAGAGAAAATAACTAAGAAAAGTTAGGGACTGAGGTCATTTTTCGTGTAAGACGAGGGTAATTACGAATGGTCGAAGTTCCGTGTTGCCTTGGCAGGCGCTTTGGAAGACCAGCGACCACACGACCTTACAGAGATCACACGTACCGCGGGTTTGTTGCTGAAATACAACCTTTTCATTCTTTTGGCTTTCGGTTACAAGGACCATGCAGCCAACGACGTTTGTAAAGTGCCAAAGAAACACAACAGCAAAAAAGCAGAATAGCATAAAATGACAAAGTTAGCATATAAACACACTGTTAAAGTAAAATAAAAGCGCAATTACACAAAAACCAGACAACCAGCGGCAGTGATGACAATGACATAGGAACAGAATTACAAATAGAACAACACAATAACGTTATGACAAGCATACAGGGTGACACAGAAAAACGGGAACATTTCCACAATCCCATAAAGTTGGAAGTGATGAAGGAAAAAACTTTCATTCATAGTAACTGAAACCTTACAACTTTGCCATTTACGAAATATTTATGGCATTCATCACTTTTTAAATATTGCGTCCTTTAGATGGCGTCCTCCTGTACGAATACATTCGTGAAAACTGCTGTTGAGATTCCTCATTGACCGCTGCAACGTCTCAGCTGGGATACTGTTTTAACTCATTCACGGTTCTTGATCGAGTCCTGTAGACTTCGCTGTTGAGGTAGTCCCACAAGCAAAAATCACAAACGGATAAATCAGGTGATCTAGGGAGCCAGAGAATGTTACCGAATCGTGAGATCACACGGCTGCCAAACAATTCTCGCACATATGCCATTGATTGCCGTGCAGTGTGTGATGTCGCTCCGTCCTGTTGAAACCAGGCTTCTCGAACGTTTGTAAAGTTGCGCAATGCAGCTGAAACGAAAGTTCGTAACATCTCCACGTAACGATCGGCATTGACAGGTATTGTGTTTCCCCGTTCATTTGCGAAAAAATACGGTCCGATAATCCCATGTGATGAAACATCATACCATACTGTCGCTTTACTAGCGTGTAAGCCGGCCGGGGTGGCCGAGCGGTTCTAGGCGCTTCGGTCTGGAACCGCGCGACCGCTACGGCGCAGGTTCGAATCCTGCCTCGGGCATGGATGTGTGTAATGTCCTTAGGTTAGTTAGGTTTAATTAGTTCTAAGTTCTAGGGGACTGATGACCTTAGAAGTTAGGTCCCATAGTGCTCAGAGCCATTTTTACTAGCGTCTAAGGGTCGCTCATGAACGTCATTAGGATTTTTGTTTGCCCAGTAACGGTAGTTCTGTTTATTCACATAACCTGCGAGATGAAAATGTGTCTCATCTGACATCCAAAACTTGTTTAGCAATTCATCTTCATTGTTTATTTTTGTTATCATTTGTTGACAAAATCCTAATCGTGACCGGTAATCGTTGTCCTTTAATTGTTGCACCATCTGTAGTTTTTACGGGTGAAATTTTAAATCAAGATGAATTCTGCGAACACTCTCCCGGAAAATTCCAACCACTGCTGCTTCCTTACCAACTGAGCGCCATGGGCTTCGTATGACAGACTCACGTACAACATCAATGTTCGCTGGAGAACGAAAACTTCTTGGTCGTCCTGTTGGTTTCTTCTTGAGGGCGGATTCTGTCTCTTGAAACTTATTAACCCAACATTTTATCGTGTGTTTCAATGGAACGGCATCATGACATCCTAAATTATAAAAACGACAAAACTCCCTCCGCACCGCTACCAAACTATCATTGGTTTTATAAAATATTTTTATGGTTAACGTATGCGGTTGTCCGATCCACTGATCCACGATTACTGAAATGGCGGACTGTTTACTCGCTAACTGTTACGAACCTGCAGTGCTGCCACCTGCCCATGGCTGCCACTACTCATTTCAAACATTCCCGTTATACTGTTTCACCCTGTACATATGCTCTTATAGAAAAAAACAAAACATTAAAGGGCAAACACCGTACATCACTTAATAAGTACTACAATATCTGAAGAACAGAATTGCAAATAACATCATATAACAATACGGCAATTACACCATGCAGATAGACATATTTAAAATAAAAGAAGAATCCAGATAGACAAACACAATACAACCAACAGTATATAGAGTAGTGGCAGTAGAACAGTGACATAAAATGCACAAGAGAGCTACAATAAAAATGTAATGTACAAATAGAGGTTTGCACGCAAACTGAAACACAAAGTTACGCACCCGTTTATGTATCGCGTCGATGCCATTTGAAAATGAAGACCTCGGCACATAAATTAAATCTGGATGCTGGTAGTTTTCAAACAGTCTGTTAGCAAGCTATACTTCTGTTTATCGAAACTGCGGAGTAGAACAGGAACACTGGTATGGAGGAGGCAACCTGTTGCAAACAGTTTCTTATGCAGGGTGCGGCCCGGGAACTTCCCTATTTGAAACACGCGGCACACAGCGGCTGTTACTCTTTGTTGCGTTGGTTTCAGTGCTACCAAAAGGGCGAGACTTAACGTTGTTTTTTAAGGTTCGTTTAGTAGCGACCATGCTGTGGGCAAGAGAAGAACGTGCGTTCGCCATTGCGGCCTACTTTACGAATGGACGTTGGGTCACCAAAACTGAGTGTGCATTCAGGAAGCAGTTCAACATCGCGCCTGAAGGTCGTGTGCCTGATGGGAAATCAAATGTTATGTGGGTAGACACCTTCATGGATACTGGAAGTGTGCAGAAAAAGAAACCATGGCCTTCAAGAACCACCAAAGGTGAGGATGTCGATTTTGAATTCCCCCGAGCGATCTGCACGCAAACATGCAGCTGCCGTTGCAGTTTCTGAACGCTCAGTGAGACGAATTCGTCAGGAAGCGTTGAAATTTCATCCGTATAAACTGTCAGTGGTGCACACACTTCATTCGCGTGATCTTGTTTCACGAAAAAATGCGTGTGAAGCCTTGTTCGATGAGCTGCCTCATGACGCCTCAGCGTTCTTCAGCGACGAGGCACGTTTCCATTTGTCTGGCTGCGTGAATAAACAAAACATACTGTATCGGAGTGGCTCGAACTCTCGAGAACTTCATGAGCAGCCCCTGCATACAGAATGTGTGACTGTTTGGAGTGCACTACGTAAAGTTGGCGCTATTGGCCTACAGTTTTCTGAAGAGAACGATAAGGCAGTGAGGGTCACTTCTGAGCGTTATGTTCAGATGATTGAAAAGTGTTTTCTTCCAGAACTTGAAGAAATGGATGTGGGTTATGTCTGGTTCCAACAACATGGCGCCACAGTTCGCACGGCACGAACATCTAAGACCGTGTTGCGCGAACACTTCCCCAGTCGCCTCATCTCTTTGAGGGGCGATCTCCAGTGGCCAGCACGCTCGTCAGATTTAGCGCCATGCGAGTTTTTCTGATGGGGCTGTCTCAAATCCTTGGTGTATACCAGTCGTCTGCAGACCCCAGCTGAGCTATGGAACAACATTCTTGTTGGTATTGCCAACATCCAGATAGACATGTTGGAAAAAGTGGACCGAAACTTTCGATTAAGACTCCCGAAATGCATTGAACAGAATGGAGGCCACTTTTAGGATATTGGTTTTTTGTAAAAAAAAAAAGAATTAAATTGGTGTCTAATACTTTCTGATTGTTTTTTTTTTTTTTTAAATAAGGTAGTTTCCTCGCCGCACACTGTAAAAGTCTGACTGTGCAGTCGTATACTTGCAACGTGCCAATACGATGCGGTTAAGATCCGCTGCTGCCGTCGTGTCCTTATCCCAGTGTGCAGACGTGACAATCTTCAAGCGATACAGGTGCGCGGGGTAACACACGTGTCGCAGCCTCATGCGAATGACAGAAACCACGTGACGTCTACGAAGCTGCACCGAGGCGACCACGGCCGAGGAGATGCGCTCCATTGTACGGCCGCCAGGTGGCTGAGAGACATATCTGCCATTCACTGTTTAAGTGCGACAAGTCGCCCTCCGTTTCGTCGATGTGAAGGAAATACAAGCTTCTCCTTGGCAGAGTTCCCTGTCACGGATTCTGCTCAATGCGTGGAATTGTTATTCTACTCGCACGACCGCCAATTATTCTATTCCCCAAGCAGGGGGAAAATTGCAACGTTATTATCCTTTCATAATCTGCGCTAGCCGATTCTGCGACATTTCGCATTCTGTTTAGTCTCTCTGCGAGGTCCTGGAGTCAGTGTCGCAGATTATTAAGTGGAGGAGTGTGCAAATCTGACCAAAAGTTTCAGTTTTCACTTTTCTTTTCGATCAGTAGTAAAATTTATTAACTACTATTGGGACTTGCATGGGAAGCGATGAAAACAAAATCTGTGTTATTCGAAGTTCCCTGTCACGCCCCCTTTTGAAACTGTCTGTGGAATAACAATTCCTATAGCAACAAAGAAATGCATTCTTAAATGTCTAATGAACGCTATCAAACTCACTTCTAGATTGCTGGCCTAGGTTCCTGACCTACTAAGGGTGACTGTTCAGAGAAAAACTCAAAATTAATTCCAGTTGTGGCCACCAGGTACGAACCTTGCACTGTGAATACAAGAAAAACGTATAGAATTGCCTTCGTATCTTAGGGATTAAGAACGGGACATCGGGAGAAAAGGTCAGAAAAGTGAGAAAAGGATAATGTTATTATTGTAAAGGCATAATATTATTATGAAACACCGCTCACATAACTCGTGCAATTAGAGCACCGGAGACGTCGACGGGATGCTGAATCTGTGTGCTCAGCAGCAGGTCCGGTGGAATCTGAGCAAAGTGCTCCCGTATACTGGTCTTCAGGTCAGTAGAGACCGGACGTGTCCCTGTTAAACGCGTTCATTTAGCTATCCTCAGAGGTCTCGATGACGTGCAGACCTCTCGCTGTACCTGACGGGCCGTGTAGGTGTAGTCTTTCCCAGGAAAAGCAGACTGAGAATAAAGGTGCTGTAAATCCACGCAACATAGTCACATATGGCAAGTGCAGTGGCTCTTTGTGCACAGCACACGTTTTAATAGTACCCCAAATTCGGCAGTTCTGTGTATTCGCGGCACCCTGTGGTGTAAAATGTGCCTCGTCGCTCCACAGGAATTGTCTGGTCACATGTCGTCAACTTCAGTCCACCCAAGAAACTGAAGACCAAATATAGAACGTTGCTGCGGATCATGAGGTTTGAGTTGCTGCACCATGATGATCTTCTACAGGTGCCAGTGTAAAATAGACCATAAAATTTTCCGTACTGTTGACCAAGGGATCGACAGTTCTCTGGACTGGGGACGTGCTGCGTGGGCAGTTACAGCAGCCCCGACCTTGCCATTAAGATCCAGCAGGCTAAGACACCCTTCTCTTCTGTGTGCCACACCACCTGTATTTTCGAATTTTATATCATCTTCTTTAAATGATCTAAAGACATCGGACCTTTCCTGAGACGTTACATTCGACGATACTCTCTCAATGCAGCAGTGTAATTGCTGCCGTTCACATAACTCAGTTTCACTGACAGGTCATGGTCCCTCTTGGTGACTGTCACACTGTTCAGTCACGTTACGGATTTTCAAATGAAAGCGCGAATGTCATACCATCATACAAACGGTGAATAGCACCACATATGCACCTAGTGGCCAAAACTGGAACTTCTTTTTCTCCAGTATAAGTCAGTTCTGCATTAATGAATTAGCCTATCTACCAAGTTTCGCTGCCATTCGCTACTTACAGCCCACATGGATCTCCACAGGTATCTGCTCCTTAATTATAAGCACCCAGTACCTCGATATGCAAATTATTTACATTTCAGAACACATGCACATAGCATGTAAGAGTAATGCCCTCTATGTTCTGTATATAAGGGATGATTATGCAGTGGGTCTGACATTCAGAAATCGCATTTGAATTTTGTTGGTTTGTGAGAATATTGGCCGGCCGGTATGGCCGAGCGGTTGAAGGCACTTCAGCCTGGAACCGCACTCCTGCTACGGTCGCAGGTTCGAATTCTCCCTCGAGCATGGATGTGTGTGCTGTCCTTAGATGTCCCGTAGTGCTTAGAGTCATCTGAACCTTTTTTTTATTATTATTATTTTAAAGAATATCGCGTCTGTGCCTCGTATAAGAAGGAGAAACCTCTGCCAGTACGTGTCGGAATTCGACAGTGTCGGCATAGTGCCCTACTGGAGACTGCCGTTTATCGTTCCACCACATTGCTGGTCACGTTGGTCGGGATCACGCGACTGTCACACGAATACAGTGTCTCAGCACCACCATACGACATCTCAGCAGCTGCACGCGACTAGCGCCTGAGAGGACAGGTGAAGCATTCGTGCAGCCATGCAGGATCGTACTGTCTAACCGAATAAAAAAATTAAAAAAATACCTTTTTCAAAATTTTACTAGTCACTCTCAAATATTGTACATGTTGTAAGATTATTATTACTTTTATTTAATTATAACAATGAAATCTTAGACGAAGCTGGAATCCAGTCGTGCAGTACCTTATTTCGTAAATTGTTATCAACAAACTTTTCTTTCGTATGAAATGCTAATGAGACAAAACCTTGGAATACATCATAATTTATGTTAATAAATGTCTTTGATAAAATAAGTCCACTCCAAGCCAAAGTTTTCAGTGATTTCGACTTGTGGAATTTGAATAAGATGGCTGAAAAAATTTGAGTGTGCCGCCTATCAGGAAAAATCATCGAACTTCTTTAACATAATGTCGAAAATTGCAGATTGCTTTGTCAGATATACAGTGTTATTAAATGTTGGTGAAGCTGATTCGAAACTCTCCCACAAGAACGTCGTCTTTAACAGATGCCTCCCATCTCACAATATTTCTCAAATTAAGTTGTGCTTGAGATTGCATTAATAGTAAACACGAGTTAGAAGAGCACTTTGTTGTCAAATTATGTTTTCAACATACACTCGCCTTAATTCAAGAATGAACAGTAATCAGAATCAAATCAGCAAAGTGGTACGATGCGAATGAGAATCAGAATACGAAAACTAATAAAAGAGTCTACATTGTTTCGTCACTTATAAATTAGTTCTCAAAAACTATTCTAGTCGCCTTATGACATAGTTTGTAGTATGTCTGCCGCGCGGGATTAGCCGAGCGGTCTCAGGCGCTGCAGTCATGGACTGTGTGGCTGGTCCCGGCGGAGGTTCGATTCCTCCCTCGGGCATGGGTGTGTGTGTCTGTCCTTAGGATAATTTAGGTTAAGTAGTGTGTAAGCTTAGGGCTGATGACCTTAGCAGTTAAGTCCCATAATATTTCACACACATTTGAACATTTTTTTGTAGTATGTCTCAACAATTTAGTTTCTCATCGGTCTTACATAATCTTAGGCACTGCACTTATACGTAACCAATAAACCATAAAAGTTACGTAAAAACTCGTAAACATAAGAAAAGAGGGGCCATAGCTGTCACATCACACATACCTTGAGCACAGACCAATGTCTTTATTTACTTATTTATAATCAACCGATTTTGGCTCACGTTCACGAAAGAAAGCGCTGATGTAGGCAGGGACATGATGAAGTTGTTGTAAACAGTCTAGGTGTCTGATTTACGGATGTTCGACGATCACCGCTATTAAAAAAAAAAAAAAATCAATGGCTGGAGCTTTAACGCCAGTGTTTCACTATCTGACGTTTGACTATCGATACGGAATTCTTAAAAAAGTCGTGACGTTGGTATCAAAGACAAATTATCGACTTTCAGGGTTGGAAACAAAACAAAAAGTAAAATAAAAAACTAATCTTTTTGTGATCATGTCTCGTAACGATATAACAACAGTGATTAGCACTACCAAGTGGTAAGTTGAAAAAGGAATTACACTTCAGATTACAAGGAGCGATCAAAAAGTTTCTGTCTGGGGGCATTGCTGCACCCTATATGCAACGCAACGTGTCTCCGATGCGCGTATGCAAGGTGATTCAGCAGCCCGCAATGTTATACTATTTGGCCTTCAGAATTCACGAGCGAGATTTTCATATCGTCTCGCTCGCTACGTACAAGTTATTAGTCCTAGAGGAAGAAATGAATAGAACCTTTCTTGAAGAAAAGCTTCTTCTTCTTTCGCTTATGCCTTTATCCCGTGGTTTCGCAGGATCGGCATTGTTAGAATCGGAGTTTGCAAGGTTAATGTTAAGGGGTTGCCAGATGCCTATCCTGCCGCCACCCTGTAACCCCCCCCCCCTGCCCCCCAAAACGGAAGTAGTGTACCCCAGCTGTCTGCGTGTAATCCATAGAATAGTGTGAACGTGTTCAGATGTCTGCGGGTTGTGTGACTGAGGCGGGACGTGGGGATCAGCCCGGTATTCACCTAATGGAATGTGGGAAATCGCCTAAAAACCACATCCAGGCTGTCCAGCACACCAGCCCTCGTCAATCCGCCAGGCGGATTCGATCTGGGGCCAGCGCGCCTACCCCTATCCAGGAAGAAGTGCATTGGCGCTCTCGGCTAACCTGGCGGGTTAGGTAATACAGTTAAATTTTGTACTGGGATAGGTTTTCACTGGTGGCCACGGTTTTCGAGGTACTGGAGAAAAATTTACAAATTTTACATTCAAGCAGACCTCCACCCCCCCCCCCTTCCCCCCCACACTCATCCCTCGCGTGTCGGGATTTCTAGTATGTTGTTCGTGGCTCTCCTTCTAATCAATGTAGAAAAATTTATACTATACGAACTGTTCTCGATATACGATGTTTGTTGGTCTCTGTAGATTGGGCTATTACGCCACCAGCGTAGTCGGAGATGTGGTTAACATTATTAACCTAACCGTACTCGTGAGAGTTATGAAATGAAAACGTCTTTGGTAAACGTTACGCTAAAACTAATTACATTGCCTATTCGACCCAAACATAAGCATTATAAGCACAGAAATTTCGCTGTCAGAAAGCCTGACTAATATAATGGTGTAGTTATTTATTTAATGATGTTAAAATTCACAAAATTGTTTTATAAAATTTACGCAAGCGTCATTTTTGCAATCTGTAGTGCTCCGCTAAACTGCTGCGTAATAAGGCCAGTCAGTGAATCCCAAAGAAGGTCGAATGTGGGATGTAATTCGTGCAGGCACAAATATTTATACAGTGGTAGTTTAATGCGATTCTGTCTGTTTTAATTATTCGGGTGTTGACCGTCTAGTTTTAAACTTTCTTTGCTTTCTGCGTGTAATTTGATTGGGAAACCGTTGAGATTGAACTTAACATATACATTGATGGACATGAGAAATCAAAGGTTGCAAGAAATTTTTTCATCTGTGATTGTTATTTACTTATTTATTTATTTATGCATTTATTTTACCTGGCAAGATTAGGGCCTTCAGGCCCTCTCTTACACCTAACCAGGAATACTCAGATTCAACAAATTTCAGTTTCTACAGAACATTACGGACATATAACATGTTATACAGTTTTAATGTTAAAGAAAAAAAAATAGAGATTATAAAAGTAGTACAATGATAATTATAACAATCAAAAAATAATTATAACAATCAAGAATAATAATAATAATAATAATAGTAATGACTATGTATACGAAAGTAAACATATTTTTCTTTTTTGAATGTCAGTCCTATTGCTAGTTGGGAATTTTCTCGTTATATTCTTGCAGCTTGTGAGTTATTCTCGTCAAGCAGAGACATGAGACGATAGAATGGGGTGAAAGAGATATAGAAGAGGTAGATAGGTTAGAGGAAGAGAAATAGAATGGTAAAATTCGAAGCTATGATGGAGAGGAGAAAGAAAGAGATGAGAGGGTCACAACAATGGTGGCTGTACTGTCCCTAATATGTAAGTCTTGAGTTCCCTCTTGAATGTTGAGTGGTTCTGGATAAGACGCAGATCACAGGGGAGCGCGTTCCATAGTAGTATGGCTGAGATGTAGAATGACACGGAGAAAGATTTTGTGTTATGTAAAGGTACAGCCAAGATGCTAGACGTATCCGATCTGGTATTGCGGTTGTGGAATGATGATAGGTGTTTAATGTGAGAAGATAAGTATTGGGGGCACCAGTGGCTAAGAAATCGATGAAGTAAGCACATCGTGTGGAGATCGCGTGCCTTATGTGGGCGTATCCAACCTAGCTGGGAGTATGAAGGACTGATATGATCACACAACCGTATATTGCATACGTATCTAACGCAAGCATTCATCACTAGCTCGAGGCATCTCGAATTTCACTATTTGTGCCGTATTGAACTACATCACAGTAGTAAAGATTAGGCAAGACTAGTGTTTGGACTAATTTTTCTTTAACATGGGTTGGAAATATTTTTCTAAATTTTTGAATTGCATGTAGGGAGGAGAGCGATTTCCGGCAACCTGTGACTGTTCGTTCTTCCCAGTTTAGGTGTTCATCCGAGATTATTCCAAGGTCTTTTACTGTTTTTTGGTATGGTAGTTGGGTACCATTGAGGAGTCTTTGAGTGACTGTTTCGCGAAAGTACCGGCTGATTAACTTTGGATGACCTGGGATTTCCTGATTAACTTTGGATGACCTGGGATTTCTTGGGGTTTAGTTTCAGACCTAGGTTCTGTTCCCATCGAGAAATAGAGCAAAGATCTGCGTTCATACTCGCTACTGCGTCAGCAATGTTCTTGGGGCTTGCACTTATGTACAGTTTGATGTCGTCGGCATACATATGGTAGTTGCAGGAGTGAATCACTGAAGAAATATCATTAATGTACAGTGAGAAGTGTAATGGACCAAGGACGGAGCCTTGGGGAACTCCAGAGCGCACGTTTTCCCATGATGACTTTTCTGACCCACAAATGACTTGTTGACTTCTGTTTTTGAGGTAGCTGTCGAACCAGTGTATTGTGCTGTTTGAGAAATTCAGCTGCTTCATTTTAATTAGTAATATATCAAAGTCAACTGTATCAAAAGCCTTGCTAAAGTCAAGCAGTGTTAGGATGGTAGCTTCACGTCTGTCCATAGCATGTTTAATGTCATCAGTTACTTTGATTAATGCAGTTGCTGTACTATGGTGCTTTCGAAAGCCTGACTGATATTTGTCGTGGATGTTATGAGTTTTGAGGTAATCCGTCAGCTGTTCATGGACGATGTATTCTAGGGCTTTAGATATTGCAGGTAGTATGCTGATCGGCCTGTAGTCACCTGGCGACTTAGGGTTGTCAGTCTTGGGTATAGGTTGAATTAAATTTTGCTTCCACTCAGTAGGATATGTACTACTGACAAGAGACAGGTTGAAGATGTCTATGATAACTGGAGTAATAGTGTCTACGACGTTCTTAATCATGCCAATGCTCACTCCATCATTTCCTACTGCCTCGGAAGAGATTCTCATAATTGCTTGTGTACTGTGCCGGTAGTGACATGTTTTAGGAAAAACTTGTCTCTCGAGAGATTGATATCTTGGGGCTGGTAATTTGTCGCTGCGTGGCAGTTTACAGCTGTTGAGAAGAAATCGTTTAATTCTTCTGCAGACGCTTGATAAACAGCGTCAGATCTTCGCTTCCCTATACCGAAACGGCGCAGCTTTTTCCACAGTGCAGCAGGTTTTGATATGCCGCATACGACAGAGCGGGCATGTCTGATTTTGGCATTCCTCACGCTTTGCTTGGTTCTATTTCGTAGTTTCCTGTAAGCTTCGTAAGCCTCGGGAGTTGGGTTACACTTGAAGGCCCTATGTGCAGCATCACGTTTATTACATTACGTATGAAATATTCTGTTGCAGATTAGTAAAAATGAATTTCTTTCAATATTCCAAATTATTTATTCAAGTTTTACTTTTATTCAAGTTCTAAAGCTGTTTGTGCAAGAATTAAAATATTATTGTCCATCGAACTTAGCAAACATTTTCATGTTGCAGTGGATTTTTGTTTAACTGAATATACCCCGACCAGCTCTGAAGCATAAGACTATCTTTACCTTATGAAAATGCTTTCATTTTTATATTGCTAAGCTCTCATGAAAATTATCCAGTTTCAAATACACTTTACGATATGTTCAGAATTTATCACTTTTTGAATGAAAATTTACAAAAGCTGCAGCTTGTATCCACCTGTGAATGCACAAGATAAAATCTACTATCTCCTTTCATTCTGCGTCTGGAACGCTGTGAAAAGAAACACGTTATTATTTTCGTTCACCTCTACCTGTACCCTTTTTAGGATGTGGTCGTTATTGCGATCGTATATTTAAATCTGCCGCTGCTGCAGACTGCTCGCTCGCGGCGCAGCTCCGCACCGCCAGCCATATCCAATAAAATGCTGAAATTTCTTGAATAAAGTGGGTAATGTCCGGTGCGAACTTTGCAGTAATTGTGACAAACAGATTTTACTAGATAAATATATTTTAACAGAAACAATTAAAATCTTTACACACCTTTTACAATCCCAGCTACAAATGGCGTCAATCATCGACTTATGACAAATGAAGACTACATAAGAGCCTAATGCAACGTCACGGGTTCCTCTCCCATTAAGTCCGTGTAGAAGACAAGCGATTCTATTACAATATATTGCCTATTTATATCTTAACTAATTCTAGTACAGTCTTTGTCATTTCTCTTTACATATCGTTTCTGCTGTGGCGGTTTTCACATCCTCCGCCACAGATAGTATTTCACACTCTTTGAATAATCATTTATAATAGCAAAATTCGTAATTATACTTTTCCTCACTAAATTAAGTGTCCTTTTGAAATTCAATTAACAGAAACACATATAAATTATTTGTTACAGTGAGCATTATACATTGAAATGTTCCTTTAACTCTCACTATGGATGCGTGCTGCCAGAGAACGTTACAGTAGGAAGGAGTGCCATTAAGAAAATACTAGAAATTCTGACCGGTGGGGGTTGAAAGGTGGAAAGGGGGAGAGTTTTAAGGTCACTTCTGTAAGTTTTTCTACAATAATTCGAAAAATGTGGCCTCTAGCGCGAAAGTATCCCGGCACAAAATTTAACCGTCACAGTCCCATTTGTATTGTAAGTTCCAATGTTCTTATGTCATCATCTGGAAGATCATTTAAAAACCTGTCCCAAATATAATATTAATCGCTGACATGTATGATTAAATAAGGCTACAAATTGAATCTTCAGTCATGTTGCAGTCTGCTGATGGATTCAGTCACAAGGCAGCACTGCTTTTTAACCTCTTGAAGGGTACTGTAACAGGGATATCCTCTGCAAATCAGCTGGACAGATTATTTCGTATTCCAAAAAAGCTTATACAAATATTAAAAGGCGTCAATGTGAAAGTAGTTTTTTTTTTTTTTTTTTTTTTTTTGCTTGTAAGTCTCTAAGACTCTGATGTAATGCTTGCCTGTATTTATCTCCTCGTGTGGGAGATGAAGTAATACCTTTAACCACTTTGCAATCCTCAACATTTCCTATTTCTCGGAGCTTCATTTGACTGGCATACGTTAATTCTATGGCTCCAAAATTGTTTCTCAGCAGCAGTGTCTTACGCCTTTTCCTGTGTTCGCTTAACTCGACGAACGACTTTTGTGGCCTAGCAACTCGATTTTTAGAACACGGAGTTGTAATGGTACTTTGGAGCCAGTTACGGCTATTTTTTTAAGGAAGTACTTTCAGGTTAGTGTGACGCAAGCCATCGTTTCTTTAATCGTGACTTTATATAATATAGTTTGTGTTTAAAATCTTTCTTTCCTTCCTCAGGGAATGTAGGATCTGATATTACATAATTTGTCATAAAGTCCAGTCCTTTTACAAACTCTTTATCAGAACTTCTCTTCATGTGGTAAAAGAGATCTTTTCCTGTCATAATTCTGACTTCCGAAGGGCCTAGGATAAAAACCAATAAGGTTTCAGAACTCATTCTGGAGATGACATTTTCGTAGGTGGCCACATGTATACTCTGCAAATCACACTTTAATGCCCGCACTAATTTCTCTATTATTCCAACCTCGAGCAGAGCGCGGAAAAAGCGAACACCGCATGAGCTCCGATTTCGCTTATTTTATTATGATGATCATTTCTCCCTATGCAGGTCGACGTCAAAAAATATTTTCACATTCGGGGGACAGAGTTGGTGACTGAAATTTCGTGAGGAGATCTCGCCACAACGAGAAGTGCCGTTGTCTTAATGATGTCCACTGCAAATCATGAATCACGTCAGTGACACTCTCTCTGCTATTGCTCGGTGATACGAAACGTGCTCCCCTTCTTTGAACTTACTCTATGTATTCCGTTAACCCTGTCTGGTAGGGATCCAACACCGCGCAGCAGTAACCCAAAAGAAAACGAACAAGCGTAGATTAGACAGCGATTTTAGTAGATCTATTACATCTTCAATCGTATAAAATTAAACTGCGGTATTCAGCGGCTATTTCTACTTCTACATCTACATCTACATGATTACTCTGCAATTCACATTTAAGTGCTTGGCAGACGGTTCATCGAACCACAATCATACTATCTCTCTACCATTCCACTCCCGAACAGCGCGCGGGAAAAACGAACACCTAAACCTTTCTGTTCGAGCTCTGATTTCTCTTATTTTATTTTGATGATCATTCATACCTATGTAGGCTGGGCTCAACAAAATATTTTCGCATGCGGAAGAGAAAGTTGGTGACTGAAATTTCGTAAATAGATCTCGCCGCGACGAAAAACGTTTTTGCTTTAATGACTTCCATCCCAATTCGCGTGTCATATCTGCCACATTGTCTCCCCTATTACGTGATAATACAAAACGAGCTGCCCTTTTCTGCACCCTTTCGATGTCCTCCGTCAATCCCACCTGGTAAGGATCCCACACCGCGCAGCAATATTCTAACAGAGGACGAACGAGTGTAGTGTAAGCTGTCTCTTTAGTGGACTTGTTGCATCTTCTAAGTGTCCTGCCAATGAAACGCAACCTTTGGCTCGCCTTCCCCACAATATTATCTATGTGGTCTTTCCAACTGAAGTTGTTCGTAATTTTTACGCCCAGGTACTTAGTTGAATTGACAGCCTTGAGAATTGTACTATTTATCGAGTAATCGAATTCCAACGGATTTCTTTTGGAACTCATGTGGATCACCTCACACTTTTCGTTATTTAGCGTCAACTGCCACCTGCCACACCATACAGCAATCTTTTCTAAATCGCTTTGCAACTGATACTGGTCTTCGGATGACCTTACTAGACGGTAAATTACAGCATCATCTGTGAACAACCTAAGAGAACTTCTCAGATTTTCACCCAGGTCATTTATATAGATCAGGAACAGCAGAGGTCCCAGGACGCTTCCCTGGGGAACACCTGATATCACTTCAGTTTTACTTGATGATTTACCGTCTGTTACTACGAACTGCGACCTCCCTGACAGGAAATGACGAATCCAGTCGCACAACTGAGACGATACCCCATAGCCCCGCAGCTCGATTAGAAGTCGCTTGTGAGGAACGGTGTCAGAAAAAAAATGGTTCAAATGGCTCTGAGCACTATGGGACTCACCTGCTGTGGTCATCAGTCCCCTAGAACTTAGAACTACTTAAACCTAACTAACCTAAGGACAGCACACAACACCCAGCCATCACGAGGCAGAGAAAATCCCTGACCCCGCCGGGAATCGAACCCGGGAACCCGGGCGTGGGAAGCGAGAACGCTACCGCACGACCACGAGATGCGGGCAGGAACGGTGTCACATGCTTTCCTGAAATCTAGAAATACGGAATCAACTTGAGATCCCCTGTCGATAGCGGCCATTACTTCGTGCGAATAAAGAGCTAGCTGCGTTGCACAAGAACGATGTTTTCTGAAACCATGCTGATTACGTATCAATAGATCGTTCCCTTCGAGGTGATTTATAATGTTTGAATACAGTATATGTTCCAAAACCTTACTGAAAAGCGACGTCAATGATATAGGTGTGTAGTTCGATGGATTACTCCTAACACCCTTCTTAAACACTGGTGCGACCTGCGCAATTTTCCAATCTGTAGGTACAGATCTATCGGTGAGCGAGCGGTTGTATACGATTGCTAAGTAGGGAGCTTTTGTATCAGCGTAATCTGAAAGGAACCTAATCGGTATACAATCTGGACCTGAAGACTTGCCCGTATCAAGCGATTTGAGTTGCTTCGCAACCCCTAAGGTATCTACTTCTAAGAAACTCATGGTAGCAGCTGTTCGTGTTTCAAATTCTGGAATATTCCATTCGTCTTCCCTGGTGAAGGAATTTCGGAAAACTGCGTTCAATAACTCCGCTTTAGCGGCACAGTCGTCGGTAACAGTACCATCGGCACTGCGCAGCGAAGGTATTGACTGCGTCTTGCCGCTTGTGTACTTTACATACGACCAGAATTTCTTCGGATTTTCTACCAAATTTTTTATAAAATTTCCAGCAGAGGTATGATTTTTCTATCACACTATGTTATAACATCTACTATATTAAGAGATACTCAGGAAAACACCCTGAACTATTAGAAAAAAAAAATTAGTAATACAATAGTAAGAATGTAAATCATTATAAATAGCAATACATATCTGGATTTTCGCAATCCATATGCTTTTCACCACACTTCAAGTAAAAATACACTTTACCGAATTCAGAGACGTAGACTGATTTCTAGAGATTAGAGGAGCTTCAGACGCACTGCAAGCGAGACGTAAATGCAGACTGGCTGTACCGCGTATCAGTACAGAACGAGCGAGCAACACACCGCCTCAACAGTGTCCCTTCTATCAGACTACAGCAGGAAATCACGCATTCTGGGAATTACTCGCATTTGAAAAGTGGACTTCTCGCCAGCTTTTAGGGCAACATACCCCCACGTGCGTCGATGCCAGGTGGGACCAGGCAGCTCCAACTTAGCCCTGCGCCGTCGTCAGCTGGTCTTCAAGTCGCCGCTAGACCTGATACCGTATTTTACGACTGTAAGACGCATTGTTTTTCTTCGAAAAATTTCCTCCAAGAAGTCAGGTGCGTATTGTACTAGAAATTCCATAAAAACGTCCAGCGTTTGATTTAAAATTCCCGCCAGTCTTAAAAATAGCCGCGGGAAACCTACCTCTACCTGCAGCAGCAGTACACCCATGCGACGAACACGAGTTGCCGGCATTCACCAGCTTGTTAATTCTGTCTGCCTCCCGCCCCACCATCACAAACGCAGAACACACTGTCTAGCCTGTGATGCGTCACTGCAGGCTACGCTGACAATGAACTTGAACGGAAAGTGTTCTCGGTAACAGTACAATGTTTTTATTAGTAGCTAGTTTCGCTCATGGCAGGAAATAAACGGTATTATGATGTGGGCTATAGACTGAAAGTAACAGCGTATGCAGAAGAACATGGAAACACAGCAGCTGAGCGGCATTTCGGCCCTCCACCCAGAGGAAAAAACCATTCGCAATTGGCGGCCTAGTAAGGAAGAACAGAAAAAAGACGAAGAAGACTAAATGTTCAAATGGAGGACTGAACGCAAAATGGCCAAAACTAGAAGACGACGTACTTAAATGGATTCAAGGAAACCGTCAAAATGGCACTGGAATTAATACGAAAATGATTCAAATTCACGCTCGTAAGCTAGCGCTACTGTGGAACTTCGAGGGCGGAGAAGCACAGGTTCATGAAGCGCCGTGAATCTGGCGCGAGAACCAAAATATCTCGGACAATGCCGCAGGAGTACGAAGAGAAAATATTATCTTTCTATCGCTGTGTTATTCCACAACTAAAGAAAACCAGTGTCGAACTAAGTCAATTAGCAAATATGGATGAAACGCCTCTGACTTTTTATGTGCCGAGTAACAGAGCTCTTGCTGTGAAAGGTGCTAAAATTGTAAACATAAAAACAAGTGGAAATTTCAAAAATACATTGTACTGTTGTCCTGTCATGCTGTGTTGACGGTACTAAACTTAATCTAATGATCATTTTCTGGCGCAAAACCATGCCAAAATCTTGTGAAATACCGCCAGGTATTGTTGTTGAAATTATGGATTAGGAGAGAGTAGGAGAGAAGTAAAGGTGCTTTGTTGAAGAAGAGTTCTCTTCTTGTGTTAGATCAGTTTAGTACTCATTTGAAACAATATGTGCAAGAGAAATTGAAACAGGGAAATACAGAGCTTGCTGTTGTTCCGCGAGAGCTTGCTTCGCAGTCGCAACCTCGTGACGTCTCGATAAATAATTTAAAGTGTATATGAGAGAGGAATGGAACAGATGGGTGGTGGATGAAATCCTACATGAATTCACGCCGAAGGGAGCTTTAAAACGAACTACAATCAAACAAGTGCGTCAGTGGATAAAACAGTCGTGGTCTAGAGTGAGAGAAGACATCATTATTAAATCTTTAAAGAAGTGCGGCTCTCGATGGCAGTGAGGGCCATCTTATATATGAAGAGGACAACGATGACGACGAAGAGGAAGAAGAAAAAGAAGAAGAAGAAAGTTAAGAAGGTCAGTTCTATTTTGTAAACTAAGAACTTTTTGTTTACTGACTTTGCAATCTAATGATAAAAATGGTAAAAATTTTATTTTTTAAAAAAATAATTTCTTGAAAATTAAGGTGCGTCTTGTAGTCCGTAAACGCAGCGGCGTTGCCGCAGTGGTAGCAGCGGCTCCCGTCAGATCAGCGAAGTTTAGCGCTGTCTGGCTTTTTCCAGCCTCCTTAGCCTACACATGTGTCAAGCACATGTCACAGTGTTCTGCTGTATGCCGTTATAGCCAAGGTGCATTGCGCTATAGGGAAAAAAATTACGAATAAAGTTTTGCAAATCTGTTTAAGCTATCATGGCAGTTTCTAAATTACGAGTCGCACCTGTATTTTAACCCTTTCACACCAAGTGGTTATTATTGTTTCGATTAAATTTTACTGTCTCTTGACTTCCACAAAAACATTTTTCCTCGATGGAAACGTCACGGCATTATTGCACGGTTGGAGGCTGTTCAATGTAATGTACGGCCGGCAGTATATAGAAACCCAACAGCGGATTCATGGTACTTATGTTGCACACTAAGAAATATAATAAAATAGTAGGTAAAATGACTGGACGGGAGGTAAATCGCTGCAAAAAGAGACGGTACTCACTTTACAACGGTCTGCGTCGTGTTTGTGGACATTGTGGGTGGAGAAAAATGATCAATGTTCTTCTCCGAGCTCTTAACAATTTCGCAACATGTGCCACTTTCCACGTTTTGTCACAGATTGCCGGCATAGAATTTATTTTCGACGCGTGACGGAGCCGGCTTTTCGAGTCAGAACGTCGGAACGTCAGTTAATAGAACGCGCGAAGCAACAACGAACGATTCGTACTATCGCCGTCAAAGCTCTTCGATACCCGTGTCAGAGACGTGTCTGCGCGACACGGCAGCAAAGATGATGCCAATCACTGCAGCCACCTGTTGCTTCCGACGGCGACTGCAGGGCACTGAGATGGGAAGGCGCAGACCAGCAGTGTTCGTAACGGGAGGCGACGGCCAATGGCGTTGTGCCGAGAGCGGGCCGTCAAATGGGGGAATCGACGTAGCGGCGAAGGAAGGGGCAGGAGGAGGGGAAGTGTAGCCAGTTTAGCTCTTTTCCTGCTATATCTGCGGTATTTCATTGGCGTGTTCAGAGTTAAAGATAATTAATCCTTACTGGAGAGATTTCTAACTTACTAGTTTCTCGTATTATTTTCCTAATATTAAGCGCATCATACGTTTCTATACACATCTGCACTGAGGTAATGAAGGTCATGGGATACCTAGTAATATGGTGACGGACCTCCTTTTTGCCAGCATATTGCAGGAACTCCACCTGGCATGGACTCAACCAGTCGTTGCAAATGCTTTGCGGATATTGAACCGTGCTGTCTCTAAAGGCGTCCATAATTTCAAAAGTGTTGCTGGTACCGAATTTTGTGCACGAACGTCCTTTCAGTTATTCCCCATAAATTGTTCGATGGGGTTCGCGTCCAGTGATCTGGGTGGCCCAATCATTAGCTCAAACTGTCCAGAATGTTCTTCAAACCGAATTTGAACAACTGTGGCCTGATGACACTGCCTGTTGTCATCCACGAAGCTTTTATCACTGTGCGGGAACATGAAGGCCATAAATGGCTGCACATGGTCTCCAAGCAGCCAGATGTAACTGTTTCCCATCAGTGATCGGTTCAGTTGGAAAAGAGGACACGGTCTGTTCCACATAAACAAAGCTCACTCCATCATGAAGCCATCGCCAGCTCGCACAGTTCCTCGTTGACAACTTGGCTCCACGGCTTCGAGGGGCCTGCGGCACACTCGCATCCTACAATCAGCCGTTACCAACTTAAATCGGGACTCATCTGACGAGGCCACAATTTCGTAGTCATCTGGAGTCCAACCAATATGGTCACGAGCACAGGAGAGGCACTGTAAGTGATGTCGTGCTGCTAGCAAAGGGACTCGCGTTGGTCGTCTGCTGCTATAGCCCATCATCGCCACATTTCGCCGCACTGTCCTAATGGATACGTTCGTCGTATGTCCCACATTGATATCTGTAGTTATTTCGTGCGGCGTTGCTTGTCTGTTAGCACTGACAAGTCTACGCAAACGCCGCTGCCCTCAGTCGTTAAGTGAAGGCCGTCGGCCACTGCACTGTCCGTAATGAGAGGCAATGCCTGAAATGAGGTATTGTCGGCACACTCTTGGCACTGTGGATCTCGCTATACTGAATTCTCTGATGACTTCCGAAATGTAACGTACTTTGCATTTAGCTCCAATTACCATTTCGCGTTCAGTTCCCGCCGTGAGGCCATAGTCACGTCGGAAACCTCGCCACATGAACCACCTGCGTACAAACGACGGCTCCCTCAGTGTGCTTTCTGCCCTTTTACACCTCGTATACGCGATGCTGCCGCCATTTGTGTATGTGCATGTCGCTATCCCATGATTTTTGTGATCGCAGTCTGCGCTGCCTTTTCTTTGGAGCATGTACAAACTGTCGAAAAGATGACTGTGAAGTGGGCGGCTGTTTTGCAAAATTGAGGTAATAATAATTTCTCGCTCTTGGGGCGTGATGGCACCTTAATTTCCTCCCCTCCCCCTGAAAGTATTCACTATGGGCTGATAGTGTCCTTACCTGTGATCACTGCATTACAGTTGGTGCCTCACTGGCAGAAATTCATTGAATTGCTTTAAACCGGCTTTATGATGAATTCTCAAATAATATACTCAACAAAATGTTGAACAACCTCAACTGTTTTGCATAACTGCCCTACCTGCTTTCTAGATTTGTTAACAGTCACACCAATGGGACGACCATCCGCGGTTCTCACATAGGATATTAACCACGTGCAGACACATAAAGTAGCCTCCAAATCAGTCTGACAGCGGCTAAATGTTTACGAGGTGCTTTCACATATGAGTTCTGACAGATGAACATCACAAAGTTGGTATCCCCTTACACAGTTAGTGCAGGCGGTAGATTTAACAATAACTGATATTCCTCTGCAGAAATGTGTGTAGTTGACATGGAGAAATTGACGCCATGATGTAATTGGACAGTAGCCTCGAGTTATTGTGCGGCTGCTAAATAGGCACGAACTGTACTTTGAGCAACTAGCTTAACACACTGAACGCTAGCCTTCGACCTTGAGAACTTTGTTACGTAGTGATTAAAATTCTTATGGGTATTATGCCGCATCGTTGCTAAGAACTAACAACAATAATACACTAAAACCGACGTTTCGGCCGAATTGCAACGGCCTTCCTCAGGGCACGACTGGTCTTGAATGGGGATAGGTGCTTCTATTTATGACAGATATCGATGTCTGACGTCACTGTTGTAAAACTTATAATTGGCCCTCTAATATGATTGGCTAGTCATGACGTAAGGGAACATGGAAGGAAAGAGGTTATTCGTGGATGTCCATGTCGTCAACGATTGGTAGCTGTCCGCCAATCAGCGTTCGGCTTCTGGTCGGCAAGTTTTGCTCCTGGTGTGGGCGGAAGTGGACTGACAGTTGCTCTAAAAGCTGTTTCTGCAGATACGCCCGTGTCCCGTGTAGCTTCTGCCCCGCGGCCCGTTAGACTGGGATGGCCGGCAGCCAGGACGCCGGGAGTTTGAAGCCATCTTCTCTGTTGATGTTGTCAGCCTGTTCAATAATTTCTATCGCCTCCCGTATTTTGCGTTCTCGCATCCACGATTCTTTCGCCAGTACTCGGGCTTCCTGGAACCTGATAGATTGTCCACAGTCACGGTGGTGTTCCGATATCGCCGATTTATTATGTTGTTGTAATCGTACATAGCGTTCGTGTTCTGCTACTCGTAAGCTGACAGGTCTCCCTGTTTCTCCTATGTAGGAACCTCCGCACTCACACCGTAGTTCGCAAACACTTGCAGTGTCAACATAAACTGAAGCGCCTAGAACCGCTCGGCCACAACGGTCGTCTGACGAAATATATAAAGACTGTCGTTTGAATAGCTTAGAATTTTGAAAACTACACATTTGTTTATAAAATTTTAAGGTGAAAATTTACTAGAGAACTTGCTTTAATTAAAATATAGTTAGTTAACAAATTCAAAAGGTTACAGAACTGTTTTGTATATCTCTGGTGTGACTTACTGATTGACACTTAATGTTGCAATATTTGAAATTACGTTAAGTTATAGAATTTCTTAACTAGCAACTTAACTGGATAATGAATGACTACATTCAGCGGAGAAAATTAGTGTAAAAAATTCTAGTATTAAATCCTGGAGTTCAACAAGTGCAGTGGTTGAATTGGAAAAAGTAAATTTTGATCTGACTAATCTTTAATGGCAATTGTATTTCAAGTACTTAGTTTTTGAAAGACTGAAGCGTGTTACCAGAAAGAATGAAACAAAAATTTCTCATGACAGGTGTCAATTCTCTGAAATCTACTGATTAGCTCATACTGCTGTAAGCATCACACACTGTACTAATAGTTTCATTTATCTGTTACTTTACATTAACGTCGTTTCCACCAAAACTAAATATCTAGCTGTAATCAGCAGCCTGAAAGCTATGTCTTGAATAATAAACTAATGAGAAATAGTGTATGTACGGTATTTTGGTATTTTGGGGCCTGTGTAACATACACAGAGAGTCTTTCGTCACAGACAGTTTAAATATAAATCAGATAAAGTAGTTTATCAGCAGGAGAAGAATGTTAGCAGCTGGAATAGATCACGTATTCCATGTTTCAGGCTGAATTCGTCAATCTCAGTGGACACATTAAATATAGTGGTAACAGTACTTTAATTTCAGGTAACAGTTCAAATTTTGAAATGTAGGTAGAATTGTTATGTCATCGTGCAGTGACTACAACCCCACGCAAGATAACATGGCCCCTGCACAGAAATGAACAATGAGGAGAATAAAGCTTTTATTCTTTTTTTGTTGCTATCTTTTTTATATGTTCAAATGTTCGTATAACTCTCATTGTGTAGCATTTAGCATCAGATAAAAGGAAACTGCTAGTCGAACCTTAACTCACTGAATTTTTGAATAACGTGAGAAATGAACGTAAATAGGGCGAGATGGATGAAGTCAAGAAATAAAAGAGCGTCTTTCAGAAGGACAGTCCGCCTCTGCGACTGAGCGCTCACCATGTTCGTTTCGCGGCACTGCCAGGGGTTTTCCCTCGGTGGAGGACTGGCGCAGCTTGCGTTCATTCTCGTGGTGCCAAGTCGAGAGCTACTCGACCTATTAGGGGCGGTCTCAAGTTCAAGAACCCAGACGACGAGTGGGGGAGAGGTGTTCCGACTACGTGGCCTTCCACACCGCATCCAATGACTGCATTGGATGCAGGATGACACGGCAATCAGTGATGCCAGTTTGGCCCATCTAGGGCCAGAATACTGAACTTTCGACTTGAAAATTATAACGGCTCACTGCCGTACACATAGGTAACAAATGTATGTTGTGTAGGGTGTGAACGAGCAAACAGTCTTATAGAAAGCAGTATATTTATTCATATCTTGAAATTAAGTACATTGTTCCTCCTACTGGTTTGCTCCAAATGTGCTTTTAATATTCAAGTCAGGAAAATAGGGCATTGCCATTAAGAGATCATTACCGTAAATTTCTCAAGTTCATATCTGAGCCATTACCATTCACTTTATAAAACTATACTGCAACTCCACCGAATTACTATATTTTTGTATCTCACTGCTGGAACATAGCTTGCCTAGCAAGCGATTTATTGTGCTTGACGATGTGAGAAGAAAAACCACCAAAAATAAAGAGCAAGCTAGCCGAGATATAAATTGGTTAAATTCACTTAATATTCAGTATAAGCAAGGAAGCAAGAAAATTTAGATACTCACTATCATGAAAACAACAAGCTTGAAAATGTATTACTGTATACAAGCTTCTGACACATTGTTCCTACAAATACCAAGGCTCTTTCTGTAACACACATTACCAAGTGGGAGGAGGGGGCTTTACTTCATACCCACTCAAAAACATTGTTGTTGTTGTGGTCTTCCGTCTGAAGACTGGTTTGATGCAGCGCTCCATACTATTCTATGATGTGCGAGATCTTCAACTGCAGCTGCAACCTATATCTTTCTGAATCCGCTTACTGAATTCATCTCTTGGCCTCCCTCTAAGATTTGTACCGCCCACACTTCACTCAAATACTAAACTGGTGATCCCTTGGAGTCTCAGAATATGTCCTATCAACCGATCCCTATGTAGTTTGTGCCACAAATCTCTTGTCTCCCCAATTCTGTTCAATCGCCCAGATTAGGTACGTGATGGACCAATCTAATCTTCAGGATTCTTCTGTAACAGCACATTTCGCAAGCTTCTATTCTCTTTTTATCTTAACTGCTTACAGTCCATGCTTCACTTCCGTACAAGGCTACACTCTAGACAAATACCACCAGAAAAGACTTCCTAATACTTAAATCTATATTCGATTTTAACAGGTTTCTCTTCTTCAGAGGTGCTTTCCTTGCCATTGCCGGTCTACATTTTATATGCTCTCTGCTTCACCTATCGTCAATTATTTTGCCGGCCGAATACCAAAACTCATCTACTGCTTTAAGTGTCCCGTTTCCTAATCTGATTCCGCAATCATCACCTGATTTAATTCGACTAAATTCCATTACCATTACCTCTTTTCAAAACATTGTCCATTTCTTTCAACTGTTCATCCAAATCCTTTGCTGTCTCTGACAAATTACAATGTCATCGGAAAACCTCAAAGTTTTTATTTCTTCTCCCTGAATTTTAATTCCTACTCCAATTTTTTCTTTTGTACCCTTTACTGCTTCCTCAGTGTACATATTGAATAACACTGGGGATAGACTTGTCTCAGTCCCTTCTCAGCCACTGCTTCCCTTTCATGCCCTTCGACTCTTGAACTGCCGTCAGGTATCTGTACAGGTTGTAAATAGTCTTTCACTCCCTGTATTTTACCCTTGCTAATTTCAGAATTTCAAAGAGTGTATTCCAATCAACATTGTCAAAACCTTTCTCTAAATTTTCAAATGCTCTAAATGTAGATTTGCCTTTCCTTAATCTATCTTCTAAGATAATTCGTATAGTCAGTAGCGCCTCACGTGTTCCTACATTTATACCCATTTCAGATTGATTCTCCCAGAGCTCTGGTTCTACCACATTTTTTATTCTTCTGTATTGAATTCGTGTTATTATCTTGCAGCCATGGCTTATTAAACTGATAGTTCGGTAATTTCAACACCCTCCGCAACTACTCTCTTTGGAATTGGAATTACCACATTCCTTTTGCATTCTGAGGGTATTTGCTCTGTCACACACACATATTGCACACCAATGGAAGACTTTTGTCACGGCTGTCTCTTCCAAGGCTATCAGTAGTTCTGACGTAATGTCGTCTGCTCCCGAGCCTTGTTTCAGAGCTTTTTGAAATTCTTATCGGAGTATCATATCCCCTGTCTCATCTTCATCTACGTCCACTTCCCTAGCTATAATATTGCTTTCAGGTTCATCTCCCTCGTATAGTGCCTCTGTATACTCCTTTAACGTTTCAGCTTTCCCTTCTTTGCTTAAGACTGGTTTACAATTTGAGCTCTTGATATTCACACAGCTGCTTTTTCTTTCCTCAAAGGCCTCTTTATTTTTCCTACACGCAGTATCCGTGTTTCCCCATAGTGAAATATGCTTCCAAATCCTTACACTTGTCCTCTAGCCATTCCTTTTTAGCTATTTTGCACTCCCTGCCAGTCTCATTTTTTAGACGTTTGTACTCCATTTCGCCTGCTTCATTTCTTGCATTTTTAAATTTTCCGCTTTCATCAGTTAAATTCAACTAGTATCGCCTGCGGTCAAAATTCGGCCAATTGCGTCAGTGGACCTGATTTGCGATGGCAAATTTCGTGTATGTTATAGTGTCCGAAATTTTAGACGCAGAACTGGTGAGTGATCAATGCTGCATTGTAGCTACGTGTATTCTTTAAATAATTCATTGATTTCTAATTGTTCGATAATTTCAAGGTAGTCTTTGACATAATGCGTTGAAAAATAAATTTTGTGTTAATGGTGGGAAATTAACTTTATCCTTATGACAACATAATGTGAACGCCGTTGTATCGCGTAAAGTCACATCAGACGCGACGTGATATGCATTACAAAATCTGCGCTGTAAATTCATCAAACCCCAATTGCAGTTCTCAAAATTATTTGTAATTATCTTCAACGCACATTTAAATGTATCTTTCACAACGGCAATAGAATTATCTTTATCAATATTTGCATTATTCCTATTATTTCTTATACTTTGTCTATGCAAAAATTATGTCTCTCTAGCTCTCTCAGTCCGACCCATTAATTTTCTTCTTCGAGGCACAGAGTAATACAAATATAGTTTCCTTACGAGACGTTGTAGCTAATGAAAATGAATAGACTGAAAATCAGAAACATTAAATTTTGTGGTGAAGGCGGCAACCGAACACAGAGTTAGTTTTGTTTACTCTTAGACCACTACGTTTCGTTTTCCACTGTTGACATGAACCAGTAGCAGTCTGGTATGTGTGTGTTAATGCAAACGATCTGTCTGTAACATTTCTGCAAGATCGTCCCTAGAATGCAACTTCATGTAGCGTTGTTACTTTCTTGTGTCGTTTCTGCCATAGCACCTGATCGTCGCGCGTAGCAGAAGTTGGTAGCAATGTCAGAGACGAAGCAATGCTTTTCGCACGTGTGTGTCTACTTCCTTTTACTTTTCCTAATGCCTATGTATAAACTCAATTTTTTTTTCTTTTGTGCACATCTACTGTGAAATTCCTTTGGAATTATGTAAATTTCATTGGCCTCCTTGTACAATTGATTTTAAAAATTAGCACTTCACTTTTTGATGCTCACGTATTAATACTGTGGTTGTTAAAAAAGAGCAGATGCATTGTCATTATGAATGCACACATTGCTATTACTTTCTCTACGCAAAAATTGTGTCTTTCTAGCTCTGTGTCTTTCACTCTAGTCCGTTATCATTCTCCTAGGCATGCCTTAAGACAAATATAGTTCCCACTTAATAAGGGAAGTCGAAAGTAATAGTTATTGAAAATGAAAAAATGAAAATTAATTTACTTCAAATGTTCTGGTACCGGCAGCAAAACCACACTGCTTATAACACTATCATATATCCCTAACAACCGAACCTTTAGTCCTGTCACGGGAAAAGCCACATATAACTTGCCATGAAAGCCGCTAATGTTACCTTCTGAGAAGATTTAAAAGTTTTATCGCGAGTGTGTCTAATGGATAAGGGTATCGGACTATGATTTCGATTTTTGTGAATAACAGAAAAACCAAACGGGCTTTAATCTTGGGAGACAACGAATGTGGTAAAATCATAAATGAATGAAAAAAGTTAACGGTCGGCAGCCCAATTAGGCATATTAATTTGAAAAATATACACTATGTGATCAAAAGTATCCCGACACCCTCAGAAACATACGTTTTTCATGTTAGGTGGATTGTGCTGCCACCTACTGCCAGGTACTCCATATCAGTTACCTCAGTAGTCATTAGACATCGTGAGAGAGCAGAATGTGGTGCTCCGCGGAACTCACGGACTTCGTAGTCAGGTGGTTGAGTGTCACATTGTGTCATACGTCTGTACGCGAGATTTCCACACTCCTAAACATCCCTAGGTCCTCTGTTCCCGATGTGACAGCGAAGTGGAAACGTGAAGGGACACGTACAGCACAAAAGCGTAAAAGCCGAACTCGTGTGTTGACTGACACAGACCGCCGACAGTTTAAGAGGGTTGTAATGTCTAATTTAACATCTATCCATACCATAAACTGGTAGAAGCCAATCCCGGGAAAGATCAGTTTGGATTCCGTAGAAGTGTTGGAACACGTGAGGCAATACTGACCCTATGACTTATCTTAGAAGAGAGATTAAGGAAAGGTAAACCTACTTTTCTAGCATTTGTGGACTTAGAGAAAGCTTTTGACAATGTTGGCTGGAATACTCTCTTTCAAATTCTGAAGGTGTCAGGGGTAAAATACAGGGAGCGAAGGGCTATTTACAATTTGTAAAGAAACAAAATGGGAGTTAAAGGGGTCTAGGGGCATGAAAGGGAAGCAGTGGTTGGGAAGGGAGTGAGACAAGGTTGTATCCTATCCCCGATGTTACACAAGTCGTAAATTGAGCAAGCAGTAAAGGAAACAAAAGAAAAATTCGGAGTAGAAATTAAAATCGATGGAGAAGAAATAAAAACTTTGAGGTTCGCTGATGACATTGTAATTCTATCAAAGACAGCAAAGGACCTGGAAGAGCAGTAGGACGGAATGGACAGTGTCTTGAAAGAAGGATATAAGATGAACACCAACAAAAGCAAAACAAGGATAATGGAATGTAGTCGGATTAAATCGTGTGATGCTGAGGTAATTAGATTAGGAAATGAGACACTTAAAGTAGTAGATGAGTTTTGCTATTTGGGGAGCAAAGTAACTGATGATGGTCGAAGTAGAGAGGATATAAAATGTAGACTGGCAATGACAAGGAAAGCCTTTCTGAAGAAGAGAAATTTGTTAACATCGAGTATAGATTTGAGTGTAAAGAAGACGTTTCTGAAAGTATATGTATGGATTGTAGCCATGTATGGAAGTGAAACATGGACGATAAATAGTTTAGACAAGAAGAGAGTAGAAGCTTTCAAAATGTGCTGCTACAGAAGAATGCTGAAGATTAGATGGGTAGATCATGTAATTAATGGGGAGGTATTGAACAGAATTGGTGAGAAGAGAAATTTGTGGCACAACTTAACTAGAAGAAGGGATCGGTTGGTGGGACGTGTTCAGAGGCATCAAGGGATCACCAATTTAGTATTGGAGGGCAGCGTGGAGGGCAAAAATCGTAGAGGGAGACTAAGACATGAATGCTCTAAGCAGATTCAGAAGGATGTAGGCCGCAGTAGGTACTGGGAGATGAAGAAGCTTGCACATGATAGAGTAGCATGGAGAGCTGCATCAGACCAGTCTATGGACTGAAGACCACAACAACAACAACAACAATCCATACCATCACACAGGAATTTCAAACTCCATCCGGATCCACTGCAAGTACTGTGACAGTTAGGCACGAGGCGAGAAAACTTGGATTTCATGGTCGAGTGGCTGCTCATAAGCCACACATCACGCCGGTAAATACCAAACGACGCCTCGCTTGGTGTAAGCAGCGTAAACAATGAACGACAGAACTGTGGAAAACGTTGTGTGGAGTGACGAATCACGGTACGCAATTTGGCTGTCCGATGGCAGGGTGTGGGTATGGCGAACGCATGGTGAACGTCATCTGCCAGCTTGTGTAGTGCCAACAGTAAAATTCGGAGGCGGTGGTGTTATGGCGTGGTCGTGTTTTTCATGGAGGGGTCCTGCCCTCCTTGTTCTTTTGCGTGGCACTATCACAACACAGGCCTACACTGATGTTTTAAGCACTTTCTTGTTTCCCACTGTTGAAGAGCATTTCGGGGATGCCAATTGCATCTTTCAACACGATAGAGCACCTCTTCATAATGCACAGCCTGTAGCGGAGTAGTTACACGACAATAACATCCTTGTAATGGACTGGCCTGCACAGAGTCCTGACCTGAATCCTATAGAACACCTTTGGGATGCTTTGGTACGCCGACTTAGTGCCAGGCCTCACCGACCGACATCGATACCTCTCCTCAGTGCGGCACTCCTGAGGAATGGGCTGCCATTCCCCAAGAAACGTTCCAGCACCTGATTGAACGTATGCCTGCGAGAGTGGAAGCTGTCACCAAGACAAAGGGTGGGCCAACGCCGTACTGAATTCCAGCATTACCGATGGATGGCGCCACGAATTTGTAAATCATTTTCAGCCAGGCGTCCAGATTTTTTTTATCACATAGTGTATATTTGAGAAAACTGAATATTGGTTATTGAAGTTGCTTTTGTTGAGATTTCCCTTGGAATAGCAACCAGGATACAAAGTGAAATGGGGCACTCTGTACTGTGTGTAGCAGCAGTTGTCAATAACATACACACCAGTAAATTATGAGGAGCAAAGGTGCACCAAGCTTATATTAATGACAACCACTCTCAAAAGCATCACTTACCCAAATACTGATATATCACTATATGCAGTGCAGAACTAAATTTGGACACGAAGGGCTTCTATCTTGACTGCCATGAAAAACACAAATAAAGATGAAATGGTTCAAATGGCTCTGAGCACTATGGGACTTAATATATGAGGTCATCAGTCACCTAGAACTTAGAACTACTTAAACCTAACTAACGTAAGGACATCACACACATCCATGCCTGAGGCAGGATTCGAACCTGTGAGCGTCGCGGTCATGCAGTTCGAGATTGAAGCGCCTAGAACCGCTCGGCCACAGCGGCCGCCAAATAAAGATGAATAGCATCATACATACACAGTTTAAGCTCGTCTACATGTAGCAGTTTTCCTTAGTAACAGTAACAGTTCAGTTTTATCCTAATAGGTGGAGAATATGATGGGGACACACAAAGTAGTATAGTTTCACTAGTCAATGCAGTTGATTATTACAATCATTCACTTCACTTGGAGTTATTCATAAATTACTTTGCTAGACAATAAAGTATAACACTGAGCTTAATTAACTTCAAAAAAGGAACCTTTCATGATGGGTTCCAAAACTACCCTTCTTTAAAATTCTGCATAATTTTCCTTCTAAAAATACTATCGTAAATCTGTTCATTAAAGATTTATATGTACTTGAACTTTAATTAACTATGAAGCAGATATTCTTTGGAATAATATTTACGCAATCTTCCACTGTAATCCTACAAAACTATATTCTATAATAAATTAAGGATACTTTAGCAAAAGCCTTTCCAACTTCACTTTTGTGGTTTTAGCTTTAGCTTTTACTGCTCCTTTTACTTCAAACAAAAATTACTTTAAACACATGAATGCAATAATTGTTCATATAAATCAGGATACTCGGTTTTAGTAGCACTTAGGTGAGGACCCTGCATAGGTTCGTGATCAGGGTTGAAAATATGGTTCCAGACACCAGTTTTGGTTTATGTGATTATTATTGAAACAACACACAAATTAACTGGTCCATGCTCATATACATTACTTAACTGAATGTATGAAGTTTGTGGAGCAGTGCCGAAGATTGATGACAGGCGACATGGCGGCTAACTGTACGGACTGTACGGCTCTTGATTTACGAATGCTCTATAAAATCTCTTCTTGGCGTCGGATTTTCTACATATTAGAGCCATTCCATTATACCATGAATACCAAATAATAGCCAGATCCACATCCGAGGCAAATCCCTTATAATGCAGATTCCAACTGCCTCTCTTAGCACCACCGAAGTGTACCGTGCTAAGGCTAGCCACGTACTGCGTGTCGTTCACACAAAGGAGCCGCTCAGTTCGACCGCCAAACCCACCTTTTACATCGCGCCATGCCACTTCCGTTGCGGAGGGACTTCCCTACAGCGTTTACATGTTGCAAATACAATTTCCCTAAGCATGAACCAGCTTTTAACAAAATTTTCTTTTTATGAACATATCTATATTATAATAATTCATCATTTCAACATATTCTTTTGCATTTTTCATATATACATTACAAAACCCTAATTTTCTCGCCATGGAGGTAGGAGTTTAAACAACACAGAATACACACTTCATAAATTGTAAGGAGAGCAGCATCAAACCAGTCTCTGGACTGAAGGCCACAACAACAACCAAACTGCAAATACACGGTTACATAAAATAAGCCTATTCTTGATCGATATAAGTGTTACAGGCTGATCTTACAGACTTGTACAGACAGTTATTTACATACTTCATTACTACGATGTGTTGATTTTCACTATTGTCAACATCATCGACCTAGCAGTTGTCGCATGCTAGATGCACAGTGTGCCTGTTTTACTGCTAATGAACCATGTAAACGTGAAAGCCTCTAGAACGCGACTTCACGAAATGTCCTTGATTTCTTGTGTCACTTCTACCACTAATGTAACCTAACCTACCCTAAATTGCATCTGATCGGTGCGCAGGGCAGAGGTTGGTAGTTCTCTAATTTTCGATGTTCAGGTAGTGGAGATTTTAACGCGTGGTAGAGAATGTAGCATCAGTGTTATGAATGCGAAAGCTTCTGCTTCCGTTGAACACTCTTAAAGGCTAAAGACACAGTACCTTTCGAATTACGCAAGGATCGTTGTGCTCCTTGTACAATTAATACTAAAAATCGGTATTTCATTTCTCGAATTCACTTACTAATATTATGAATTATCCAACAGATCCTACTAGGCTTTGTATTTTATTCTATTTTATCCTCAATATTTCGTCTCTTAAAGCTACCCATTCATCTTCTACTGTATTCCTTTTCCCTGTTCTAGTCAATCGATGCCTGATGTTCCCTCTGAAAGCTCTCACAGCCTCCGGTTCTTTCGACTTATCCAGGTTCCATCCACTTAAATTCCTACCTTTCTTCAATTTCAATCTGCAGTTCATAACCTATAAATTGTGGTCAGAGTCCACATCTGCCCCTGTAAATGTCTTACAATTTACAATCTGGTTCTTAAATTTCTGTCTTACCAATACATAATCAATCCAAATCCTTCCAGTGTCTCCAGGTCTCTTCCACGTGTACAGTCTTCTTTCATGATTCTTAAACCATGTGTTAGCTACAATTAAATTATGCTCTGTGCAAAACTCTACCAGGCGGCTTCCTCTTTCATTCCTTTCCCCCAGTCCTTATTCACCTACTATTTTTCATTCACTTCCTCTTCCTACTACCGAATTCCAGTCCACCATCACAAATAAAATTTCGTCTCCTGTAAGTATCTGAATAATTTATTTTACCTCATCATTCATTTATTCAATTACTTCTAAAGAGATAGCATGTATGTAAACTTGTCCTACTGTATCTATCTTGACTACGATAATGCGTTCACTATGCTGGCCATAGTAGCTTACCCGCATTCCTATTTTCTTATTCATTATTGCACCAACTCCTGCATTATCTCTATCTGAGTTTGTATTTATAACCTTGTATTCACCTGACCAGTAGTCCTGTTTCTGATGCCACCGAATCTCACTAAAGTCCACTATATCTAACTTCAACCTATCCGTTTACCTCTTTAAATTTTCTAAACTACCTGCCCAACTAAGGCACTAGCATTGCACACTCTGATCCATAGAATACCAGTGTTGTTTCTCCTCATGATGACATGCTCCTATGTAGTCACCGCCCAGAGATCCGAATGGGGTACTATTTTACCTCCGGAGTATTTTACCCAAGAGGATTCTGTCATTAATTAACCGTGCACCCAGTAAAATTTACGACTGCTGTTTCCCCTTGCTGCGAGCCATTCTGAGATCCAACACAGCAAGGCGGGTTTGGTTGGTGTTACAAGGCCAGATCAGTCAATAGTCCAGACTTTTGCCCTTGCAACTACTGAAAAGCCTGCTGCCCCACTTCGTGAACAACAAGTTTGTCTGGTCTCTCAATAGATACCCCTCCGTTGTGGCTGTAGCTACGCGGTATTGCTGTCTGTATCACTGAGGCACATAATCCACCCCAGTAACTGCAAGGCGCATGGTTCATTAAAAATTAAATAGCAAAAACAAAATTTGTTAATTGTTGTTGAACTATGCTAACAACATACTTTTTGAAGAGTTACTGATGAGCAAGTATGTTCTAGAACCTGAAAACGCCTTTTAGCCTACTCATAGCAATATTAACACACTTTTAATAATGTGTTATACTGGCTTCATGACCACCACAAAAAATTTAAAAAGGCAAATTTAGCTCATTGGTGTTGACTTTTGCTCTGAACATACTTTTAAAAAAAATGTTGATGTGTAGGTCAGATCCTGAATGTGGAAATATTGAATACGACGTTCAGTGGGAAAAGTGACATCTAGAAAAGAGACTTAAATTTTTGGTTTAATTTTAACCGACAAATTGAAAGTGCATATGGAATTTGGTAGAAGAATTCATTAAAAAGGATAAATAACAATTTTATGTACTGTAAAATATAAAATAACTGATTAGATTATAATATTTTCAAGAGGTGGGTATAAAATAAGCCCCGCACCTATCTTGGTAGGAGCAAATGCAACAGAAATTGTATAGACACAAGTAAAGAACTGAGTGGCTGTCAAGAACGTTAGTTTTCAGCTCGAGGATCTATGGAAGACGGCTGAGGAAAAATTTTTCTCTGTGAGTGAGCTAAAATGGCAAGCAGTTTGGAGTCATGTGGAAGATGTCGGAAAGAAAGGTACAGAGCATGAATAATAAACAGACGAAATAGAAGTTGTTGTTGATTTTTATGCTAGCGATTCCATGACACCAATGACGAGAATGGATTTCGATCGTTATTTTGTGACGGCAGCGATTCAACGAAAGCCAGTAAATAATACTCTACATGTTTTTCATGTAATCAGTGTCGCATATGCGAGGTTATCCACTACACTTTTCTCCCCTTTTATTTTGATGAGATTTCCTTCGTGCCGTGTGTGCTTGGACTGTTATTTTCCATTGATCGATCCGTTGTTTAGGTGATAATTTTTTTTTACTTTCAGTCTCTAGTCACACATTTGTACACTCACGTCCTTATTCACCTACTGTTTTTCATTTTCTTCCTCTTCCTAATTTGTACGCTCACGTTGACCTGCATTCTTGGTGATAGGTTGATCGAACCATACATTCTCCCATTTCACCTCAACGGATGGAGATATCCCATTTTCGTGAAAAACATGTGGCCAGAATTGATTGGAGGATGTACCTCTGAATGTTAGATTAAAGATGTGTCAGCCCATTTCCGCATCCCTGTGAGGACTCGTCTGGGAGCCACCTTCGAGAATCCATGGATTGACTCAGGAGGTCCTGTGGCCTGGCCTCCCAGGTCACCTGAGCTCACGTGTCTCGATTCCTTCCTGTATGGACACAGGAAGCACCTGGTGTTGGAAAACCGTTGTGGAAACAGAAAAAGACCTCGTCACTAGGACTGCTGTCACTGCAGACACCGTTGTGGATGTGCCAGGCACCTTCATATGGAGACGACAGTCTGTGATGTGGTGTTGTACTGTGCCCTTACTGGCCAACGACTGAGCATTCGAGCAGTTCCTGTGAGTGTCACTGCTGTAAATAGCTTGCTAAACTATCGTCTGTGTAAATCATCCCTAGCATCAGAAACTGCCATCAGGGATCATATGTACCATAACTAAATGTATTTGTTTTTATGTTCTCTTCCTATTGTTATAATTTCAACTTTACAATAAAATTACCGTTGCTCCATTAAGTTTCGGGAATGCAGCCGCATGAATTCTGCTTCTTCTCCTAATATTTCGGCTGTATACCTTTCAGCCATCTTCAGAGAGAGCCGTACGACTGACGCTCCAGCGCTCGCTCCATCCTTTTAAACTCGCGGACCGCGCCACTGCGCTTGCGGCCACAGATAAACAAGGCGCCAGTGATGTTGATCGGCGACAAAGACGTACAATATGCATGAGTTACGTCTGTGGCTGCACATTCGATCCATGCTGGGAGGTCGATGTATTACTGGGAGCTGAACTGTAGCGACGTCTTTGTAAGTTCAATATTGAAAGTGCCGGATTCCATGATTTATCTAATGTGAAACCGCTGTCTCTATTAATTAAATTCTTCGTCAAGCGGATTTCAATGGCCTCTTTTACTACGGAGTCCCAGAAAGATGAAACAGAAGTCAGAATTTCGACATTTTCATATACCATAGAGTGACCAGAATCAATGCAATGCTCTGCCACAGCCGATTTACTGGGTTGTAAGAGCCGAGTGTATCTGCGATGTTCCGTACACCTCTCTTGGACTGTACGATTCGTTTGTCCGATATATGAAAGGCCACATTCACATGGTATCTTGTAAACTCCAGGCTTGCGGAGTAGTAAGTCATCTTTAACGGAACCCAGGAGTGCAGCCGTCTTCGCCGGTGGACGAAAAATCACTTTTACTTTATGTTTAGTGAGGATCCGTCCTATTTTGGATGAAAGGCTTCTCACATACGGCAGGAAAGCCATGGATTTAAATGTTTCTTCGTCATCTTCTGCATTCCTTACGGACACCCTAGGTTTTATTTGTAGTGCCTTACGTATCTGTTGTGGAGAATACCCGTTGTTCTCAAAAACTCTCTTCAGATGTAAAAGTTCGTCTTTTAAACTACTTTCATCAGATATGACGTGTGCTCGGTGTACCAAAGTTCTTAGAACACTACTCGTCTGCGAAGGATGGTGACAGCTATTTGCATGTAAATATAAGTCCGTATGGGTCGGTTTCCGATATACTGCATGACCCAAAGTGCCATCTTCTTTGCGCCGAACCAAGACATCCAAAAATGGAAGACATCCATCCTTTTCTACTTCCATGGTAAACTGAATTTGTCCATGGATGGAATTCAGATGGTTTAAAAAGTCCTGCAGTTTGTCCTCGCCATGGGGCCACACTACAAAGGTGTCACCAACGTACCTCCAAAAAACTGTAGGCTTCAAACTAGCAGACTCCAGGGCCTTCTCCTCGAAGTCCTCCATAAATAAATTGGCCATCAAGGGTGACAAAGGACTACCCATGGCAACACCATCAGTCTGTTCAAAAAATTCGTTATTAAATAAAAAGTATGTGGAGGTCATCACATGGTGAAACAAAGCTAAAATCTCCTTATCAAAACTTTTTCCAATGAGATCTAAAGATTCAGAGAGAGGTACCTTAGTAAATAGCGACACTACATCAAAGCTGACTAATAGATCAGAGGTGTTCAGTTTCAAAGATTTTAATTTGCCAATGAAATCTGCAGAGTTCCTTATATATGATTTCATGTGTACTGGAGATTCCCACGAGGCTTATGTCCACTCTTTGATTAATTTGAAAGTAATGCATGGTAACGAATCAGTAACACTGTCATTCATATCTCCTCTTCTAACTCATGTGCTTACTTTTCATACCTAATTCTGTCCCACACTTTATATGATACCATCTCGAGCACACACGTTGATGACCTTTTCTTTGTCGATTCAGCCGACTGAAACAGTACAGATAATGAAGTAGCTCAGTTATGTGCAGTTTCCCTACTTTTGTTTGTAATTAAATTCTGCATTCATAATTTTTAAGTTGTGAAAGGTAGTTTTAGATGCTGGATACAGAATGCACAACATCTGTGACAGATTTTTATAGTGCATGTTTTCAAGTACCCTCAAAATAGCTTGCAGGGAACATGATGCCGTCCAGTTTCCGCAATAGTACACGTAGGTCTTGTCCTTCAACCTCCATCATTAGTCATTTGCCTTGGTGAGGTGTTACCTATAACGGAACATTTTCAGATTAAGGTTTTGTTATTACATTCAGAGGGAATCATCCCTTTGCACTGTCTGTGGCTACAAGTTGATCACTTCTGCACTCTGAAATTTGAATAGTTTTTTGTGAGCGATTTTCACACTGTTTGACGTTTAGTCGTAACACCTGTGCTCACCATTTACCAGATGTATGGTCTGTTGTAACTGCGTTATACTGTGATTGCTTCTTTTTCTTAATTCTGAAGTCTGATTACGTTACAAAATTGGTTACTGTGTCATGAACATTTATGTACTAAGTCATAGTATGAACAAATCATGTCCTAGTTTACTACGTACGTTAGTAGTCCAGTTCTTAACTCAATAGGCAAATTACGAAATATTGGGGTCTGATAAGTTGTAGGAAAACGAAATGCAACGACCGCAAAGTCCCAGTTGTACGTAAAGCAGGTCGGTGGCAGACATGTTTCATGAGTAAAATGACAGGTATGTGCTAACAGTCTACAATGAATGCACCCGTACGATACATCATAGAATATTAATAAAGTGTGTGGGGCTCTATAGAATACGACTAACAGGAGACAGTGAACGGATAGAAAGAAAGGGTGCACCAATCGCCACGTGTTTGTTCGATGCATGCGAGAGAGTCACGAAGGTGGTGAAAGAACTGCACTGGGAGGCGCTTCAAGAAGGATGCATACTACACCGTGGAAACGCATTTAGTAAATTTCTGGAACTAACTTTAAATGATGAACCTAGGAATATATTCCAGCAGTCTATGGAACGGAAAAAGTCCTATTAACTGATAGAAAAGGACCGACCCTCCGCCGTGCACTTTGCACTGGTTTGCAGGGTACTGATGTGGAGGCAGATGTGGTCAGCAACCCTCTCCCACTCGCTTCACAACCACTGCCGCCTGACTTTTGTTCAAGTTGTAAACGGCCTCTCCGCCTCCTTATTTCACCCCTGCTGTCCTCAGCACTTTACAGCGTATTGCAGGTCAATACTGTCAAAAACTTTCACTTACAAAGAGAGGTCCTCAACGCTGGAGTCGATTTTTTGGAGTCATCAATGACGACAAGCGAAGGTCAGTAGAGATTCGTGCGTTTGTGGAAAGATCTATGTGCGAAGCATACAACTACCAACGTCATACCGGATCTGGCCGAGAACCCGACAAAATTCTGCTCGTACATGAAATTACTAAGCGTGTATAAGGCTTTCATGTAGTCCGTTGTTGACCAAACTCCTGTCGCAACTGCAGATAGCAGAACGAAAGCCGAAGTTTTAAATTTCATCTCCAGAAATAGTTCACACAGGAGAATCGTACAAACGTACCATCATTTGACCATCGAACAGGCTCGCATATGGGCGATATAGTAATAAGCATAGCTGGCGTAGAGAAACAACTGAAAGACATGAAAGCAAATAAATCACAAGGTCCGGATGGAATTGCATTTCGGCTTTACAAAGACTACTCCACGGATTGGTCCCTTACCTAGCTTGCATTTATCGTGAATGTATAGCCCAGCGCAAAGTAGCAAGCGAGTGGAGAAAACAGCAGGTGACTCTGCTGTGTAAGGGTAAAAGAACGGACCAGCAACACTACAGACTAATATCCCTAACTTCTCTTCGCTGTAGAATCTTTGAGTATATTCATAGTAGGAATATAATAAAGTTTCTTGAGACCGAGAAGCTTATGTTCAAGGATCAGCATGGTTTTAGGAAGCATCACTCTTACGAATCTCAGCTTGCCCTTTTCTTACATGTTATACTGAGAACTATGGATGAAGGGTAACAGGTGCGTTCGATATTTCTAGATTTTCGGAAAGCATTTGACATGCTGCCCCATTGCAGACTGTTAATGAAGGTGCGAGCATGTGGAATAAGTTTACAAATAAGTGGGGGCTCGAAGACTTCTTCATGTAATAGAGCCCAGTATGATGTTCTCGACGGCGAGTGTTCATCGGATACACATGTGTCCAGGGGAAGTGTGGTAGAACCGCTGTTGCTCTCTGTATACGTAAACCCGGTAGCTAAGTGGTCAGCGTGACTGACTGTCGAGCCAAAGGGCCCCAGTTCGATTTCCGGCTGGGTCGGAGATTTTCTCCGCTCAGGGACTAGGTGTTGCGTTGTCCTAATCATCATAATTTCATCCCCATCGACGCGCAGGTCGCCGAAGTGGCGTCAAATCGAAAGACCTGCTCCAGGCGAACGGTCTACCCGATGGGATGCCCTAGCCACACGACATTTCATTTTCATTTCATATGGATGACATCGTGGGCAGCAGTCTGTGGTTGTTTGCTGAAGATGCCGTGGTATACGATAAGGTGTCAAAGTTGAGTCACTGTAGGAAGGTACAAGAGAACTTAGACAAAATTTTCAGCAGGTGTGACGAATGGCAGCTAGACCTAAATATGGAGTAGTGGAATTTAATGCGGATGCATAGGAAGCTCAAACCTGTAATGTTCGGATACATTATTACTAGTGTCCTGCTTGACACAGTCAAGTCGTTTAAATATCTGCGGGTAACGTTGTAAAGCAAGGAGGGGGAAGGAGCATGTGAGATCTATGACAGGGAAGGCGAATGGTCGACTTCGGTTTATTGGATTAGAACAATTTTTGGAAGGAGTGGTTCACTTATAAAGGAAACCACATATTGGATGCTGTTGCGACCATATAGGATGCTGGTGCGACCTATCCTTGATTAGGATTAGAACAGTTTTAGGGAAGAGTGGTTCACTTTGTAATGTCCCCTTAGAAAAATTGTACAGGGCAGAGCTTAAACTGACACACAATATTTTTAGCGCAACGCAATCTGACTTTCAATAATCCCTAAAAAAGAATGGCCCTGACTAACATTAAACTATTCCTTTCACAAATCACTTACATCACAAAAATCTTCGTTACTCAAGCTACTGCAATACAGCGAGCGCCACTACTGCCAGCTAAATAAAAGATTCAAACTACTGAAGGGATTAACTACTGGTAGGCATAGTTAGCAAATGAAAGATTTTGATAGAGAACAAACAATGTATTTACCTCAATAGTGTTCAAAAGTCATAATGTATGTAGCAGTTCATGACATCCAGTCTTACAAATTTCAAAACTCCGCCATCTCTCTCCCCACATCCACCACTGCTGGCGGCTCACCTCCAACAGCGCAACGCTACGCACTGTTAACATCCAGCTGCCCAACACTACAATGGCAGAAAACAATGCAATCCAGCCACAGACTGCACACATCACAGCCAGTGATTTTCATACAGAGCGCTACATGGCGTTACCAATGAAGAAAACCTAAACAGCCTACTTACATAGCCCTCATGCTAACCACAAAAAATTTTACAAAATGTTTTGGGCAGTGGCCAATAATGATTTGATAAAATTTTTCATAATTACAATAACAAAGATATCAAATGCACACACTTATTGAGACAATGCTGGTCAAAAACTAAAATTTTCTCACAGTCCATAAAGACAGTCCTGATCATTCATCACAGTAAAATTGCAATGTTTTTTTTTTCCTCAAAGTCTGAGCAGTAAAAGAGAATGCACACGGAAGTAGTGGATTTCCATGCAGTCTTGAAGAAGTAGCGCTGTCCTTCCAACGGAAAGACAGTGCTGACTCTTGACATGCAGACAGATAATGCGCCACAACAGAGCAAACCCACAGCAGAGTCAGTCGAAGTTTTGAAGAACATTGGTAGGTAGGTCATCACAGAGCAAACCCACTGTAGTCCTAGTAGAGATTATGGTATTGGTGGGCCACCAGAGGTGCAGACCCACTGCAGTCCTTGTAGAGATGGGCAGCACCAATCTGTTGCGACTGTGTAGGTGCACAATCACCATCGAAGAGTCTTGCGGAGAATATAGCAAGTCCATAACCCTCCACTTGTGCACGCACAAAGTTTTTGGAATTGTCCTTAGAAGTCTTGCAGACAATATAGCAAGTCCATAAACCATCACTTGTGCACTGACAAAGTTTTTTGAATTGTCCTTTAGAACCAGCAATGCTGTTAATCAGTCCCTAGCTGAATTATTAACACATGTGCAAACACTATCAGTCCCTAATTCTCACATATTGTCCATATACTATGACCAACAGAAACATGTGCAGTGAAATGTAACTTACAAGTTACTTAATTTGATGAACTGGTGTCAATTGCAATTTTATAACATAAGGATACAATAACAAAGGTACAAAATACGTCATTAAAAACAGAATAATACAGATAACATTTGTAGTAGTACAGGCTTTACAAAAGAATAGAAATATACATATATATCAGTGTTACAGGAATTATGAAATAAGTAAATATATAAAATAATGAGAATAGTTTTCGAAACATTGGTTTCACACATGAGCATTGAAACAGAACAGAATTAATAATGTCTAAACATCTTTACGAAGAAAATAACATAGTATTTGAAAAATTCTACAACATAAATCTTATTAGCTAAACACATAAAGACAGGAAAAACACAAATATACAAGAGTACACAAACACATAGCAGAATAACACAGGGGGAAAGGACAGGATTTGTTTTCAGTGTAACATTTTTTACTGCAGTATTTTGCAAACAAAACCTTTTTTTTCTTGGAGATCTCCCTTCGTTCATCATTATTCCCAAAAAGTCCTATCTATACCTGCTTTCTGTACTTTTTTCGTATAACTTCTCAATGCATTTCTTCCAATTCATCATAGTTAGTTTCTTATATAGTCTACCCCCTCTTAAGCTAACTTAAATCTACTGAGCTCAGATGCATAAACTAAGGGACAAGGCAATGCAGCAACACAAAACAAATAACACAAACAGCAATGACAAAAAAAATGGAAATTGGCAAAGCAAGCTACAGTAAATCTAAATTACCAAGCAATGCAACATTACAACTAATATGAGCCAATGTGCAGCAACAAGAAAAATAAATCAGTAGTGAAACTAGCTTAACAGAGTAATACAAAGTGAAATTTAGTAGCAATATGCCTGGCAAACAGCAGCAGCAAATGTAATAACTTATATCTAAACATGACAAAGCTCAAGCAAAAAAAATATTACAGTAAAAATGGCCATGTTTAATACCTATGTCACATTTTAATACTAGAGTGATGCATTACAATTTATTCTACAAAAAAAATTACCAAGTAGTTGGAAGGAAAATTATGTATGCAGTTATTGTTATTAATCCATTTTTATTGTTCTTTCCATTCCAAGCGCTCCTTTTTCGAAGAATGTGGATCATAAAATTATTATTTAATAGATCTGTTCGCAGAAAGTGTTCACATTAGCAAATGCATTTAATTTTATTTTATAAAACCAATGTTGCAACACAGCTGGATACCAGATATTAAATGAAATAAGCAACTATGTACAAAGTAAAGCATAAAAATATCATTCACTAGTTATGTGGCATTTCATAAGTTAGTAGAAATTCTCTGAACTCTCGTAGAAAGACGCTTGTCATAATCAGGTGTGCAGATGTAAGAATATTTCCCATCAGTTCATAAGCATTTCAGTAAGTAGCACAAAGTATGAGTAATCATATGTTTTCAAGTAATGAGCGTGTCATATTTGCGATGCTTTCTACAAAAGAACGTCAATAGCGAGGTTAATGGTCTCTTTTTTTTCTCCACCTGTGCCTCTGAAAGGCACACACTAATGGCATTTTCCCAGGCGACTATCGCGCAGCTGGGTGCCCACCACACATTACATGAAGGTCACTTAACTTTTCTACCAAAATATTTACGACAGCAGCTTCCGCTACAGTGGCAGTCTCATATAAATACAACAGTGTCCAAAAAATTCTCAGTGGCATTGTGATACATTCACACATGTACACACATTTCATAATTCTAAAGTACGATTCTTGGTTTCCAACATCCTTTTCCACAAATCAGAGTCCCTAACAACTACTCATTATTCCTTACCTTATTATACATATACATATTCGTAGACACTTCTTCAACATTTCATCATAAGAAATATGTAGCATAATCAAATTCCTCATATAGCATCAGCTTATTGATCATAAACATACCGCAACAGCGTATTACAAATCGTCATCATAAGATCATAAAACCTCAACCAAATCTCAAAATCGTTGTAGCTTCCTCCAATAATTTCAAAACCTAAAAAAAAATCTCTGCCACTTCAATAGTGTCATCTACCTCAAACGTACTTTAAAAAATCGTGATCCCATACCAAATATATCATTCAAAGCTCTCATAATATCACAATGGTTCCGAAAAAATATGAACAGTTCACAAAGTACAGACAAAATACAATTTCCAGAACAATACATAAAACTGTGCAGACATAAAATAGAAACACCGCAAAAGCAACATTGTAAACTGTCTCTCATTAGTAGTGTCGTGATAAAATCGTGTAGCTGTCACATAAACTAACCACTGTGTCATCTGGTATCTCTCAGAAAGTACTTTAAATCCAGAATGTATTTTCAAGTAAACCAAAATGTTGCATTAAAATCTCATTAGCAGTACCAGTATATGTTCTAAGTATGTAAGTCTTATAGTCGTTACGTAATCGTGCAACTAACAAGCAAGAATGTACACACACAATAACACTGTGTCGTCTGTTCACCATAACAATGCATTCGTAATTTCTGTTTAAATATGTTCTCTTGGTTCTTGACTGGATATTTAACTTCAAACATTGTTGCATGTTAACAGTTTCTTAAGTCTGACAAAGCATACTAGAAATGTGAAGTGAAAAATTTTATGGCAAAGACTAAGTTAAAAAGCAGATTATCTTTCAATGAACGGTTTTACGTGTGAAATGTGGTGCAATCCTTTACTCTTCCTAGTACGCAGAGTTTCAAATTCAACGCAATTATCATGTGGTATACGTCGGATTCTGTGAGGTCCATTGTAAACTAGAAAGAATTTGTGACTCAAGTGTTTCTTCTTATGTGACAATGAATGAGCTTTAATGAGAACTTTCTGACCAATGTATAATTTCTTTGCATTTGCTTTACCATGTAGTTTTCTCCTTTTGTCTTCTGCAGATTTTATATTTTTAATAGCCAAATCAATTATGTCCTTGTATCGAAGTTTACGTGTATTCGGGAAAGGTACAAGCTCTCTGATTCTGTTCGGTGGTTCTTCATTCTTCAGTACCAGAGTAGGTGGTAAAGCAGTGGAGTCATGAGGCATTTCATTCAGCACATTTTGAAATAAGTGTAAATATCTGTCCCAATGCTGATGCTTTCTGTGACAATAAAGTCTGCAAAGCTTATTGATTTCTTTCATAATCCATTCAGACGGGTTAGAATGTGGTGAGTACCATGAAATAAAAACAGGTTTGATTTTATGGTTCCGAAGCATGCGTGACCAAACAGCAGATCTGAATTGCGGTCCGTTATCTGAAATGGCTTTAGCAACATGGCCAACTTCACGTAAGAAATTTTTAACAAAAGCGTTGGATACAGACCGTCTGGTGGCTTTACGTAACGGAGTGAAAGAAACAAATTTTGAAGTAAGTTCAACAGCGACTAGAACGTACGAAAATCCATTCGATGTTCTGACAAGGGGTCCCAAGAGATCAACAGCAGCAAATTCTTTTAATTTAGAAGGAATGATAGGAAACAATGGAGTACGATGTGAGATAGTAGATGGTTTCGCCTTTTGACAAAGTTTACAAATAGACAAGACTCTTCGAATTCTCTTTTTCCATATTGTTAAAAAAGCAAGTCGTTCGAAGAATATGATAACATTTTCGTGGACCAAAATGTGCGTAGCTGAAATGAATGTACCAAATGAGCTTATTAACAAAATCGACTGGAATGCAAAGTACCCATAGCTTGTCATCAACAGTGCAGCGTTTGAAGAGTATGTTGTTTCTAACAACATAATAATGCCGAATCTGAGTGTGTGTCTTTTCATGCCATTTACTTTTGATGTCTTTCCAAATCGGATCTTTATCTTGTTCATGAGCAATGTCCTTTAAAGATGTAGTGATGAAGTTTTCAAAGGCGACTTTCTGAATGTAAAGAATACTGAAATTTTTCTCGAGGTTGTCTTCTGTGTTACTTTTCTCAAGCCCAGCCGGTGCGCGTGACAGTGCGTCCGCAACAATGTTCTCCTTGCCGGGAATGTAGACTATTGTGAAGTGGAATTCTTGCAGAAACAATGCCCAACGTTTTAACCTGTCATGATTTAATTTTGAAGACATAAGAAATTGTAATGCACAATGATCACTGTATACTTTTACGTGCTTACCAGAAAGAAAGAAATGGAATTTGTTAAATGTCCAAACGATAGCTAAAGCTTCTAATTCAGTAACGGAGTAATTTTTTTCAGATTTCGTTAGCACTCGGCTAGCAAAACCAATGGTTTTCTGAACAGTAGTATCATTTTCTGTGGTTTCTTGAAATAAATGGGCACCAAGACCGACTTTAGAAGAATCCATGCTAAGGCAGAAATCTTGTGACAGATCTGGATGAGCTAGTATTGGCACGTTAAGTAGCGATTCTTTCAAAGAATTGAATTCCGACTGTGCTTGTTCGTCCCAGTTCCAAATAGTATTTTTTCCAGTGAGAGAACAAAGTTTTGGTGTAACTAGAATTTGCATATTCAGAAAACGACGGTAAAAATTTACGAGACCTAGAAAACTTTGGACTTGTTTCTTTGTGGATGGAACTGTAATTGCTCTGATTGCTTCTAACTTTTCAGGATCTGGCTGAATACCTTCAGAAGAAATAATATGTCCCAAAAACTTCACCTTTGTCCTACCGAACTCAGACTTTTCCAAGTTAACTGTAATTCCAGATTCTGCAAAAATATGTAACATGCTATTGAGGATGCGATTATGTTGTTCCCATGAGGCTTCTGCTATCAGAATATCGTCCACATATAAGGTGATGTGACGTTTTAAGAACTCAGGTAATATGGAATTTAGCCCGCGAATGAACGCTGCCAAAGAAATGTTCAAACCAAAAGGAAGTTTGCGAAATTGATAACAAACGCCGAAACAAAGGAAAGCTGTGTATTTTCTACATTCTGGATGAAGTTCGATCTGATAAAAGCTGGATCTGAGATCAATAGAAGACAACACTTTTACACCATTAAAATTTTGAAGAAGTTCTTCCAATGATTGCGGCCTGTCTGTTTCAGGAATGATGACAGTATTGATTTGTCTCGAATCTAAGACAAGCCTGATCGATCCATTTTTCTTCTCAACAAGATGTATGGATTGTTGTATGAGCTTACTGCAGGTTCAATAATGCCCTCGTCAAGCATAGATTGTATTTCTGTTCTAACACGGTCCCTATAATGTGCCGGAATTACGTATGGTCTAACACAAAATTTAGTATGCTCAATCCCTTGATTGTTCCTGTTTTGTGAGTAAAAACTGTGGAATGTACTTGTAAAATCTCAAAAAGGTCCTGCCTATCAGTGTCATTACAATTCTCAATTGTTTGCATTTTATTCTGAATTAACACATTAGTATCAAATGCGCCGTCGATATCATCCCTGTCAGTACTTGCAGAGTGATTGTTAGTGACAAGTTCCGTCGAAAATTCCGAACTGTTGTCTAACAGGAGGTAAAGCCGGTTAATTTCTTCATCATGGTTTGAGAGCCAATCTTCAAATTTCAAAGCTACTGACATACCTTCTTTCTCTAAACTTATTTCAGCATCATGAAAGTTTAAGATTGCTTTGTATTCATTCAAAAAGTCTACTCCCAATATAATTTCCGTCGACAATAACGGAACAATAAGAAAGTTCATAGAGAAGCTGTGGCTTTGACAAAAGAATTCTAAGTTGGTTTGCTGGCGTACATCTACACTTTTTCCAAAGATTGCACCTTGTAATTTAATCCTACGTAATGGAAGTGTGGGGCAGTCGTTCAATTTGTTGCATTTGCTAAAGGCTGTTTCACTAATTACTGAAATGGGACTACCAGAGTCAAGTACTGCCATAAATTTTACGTCATTTACTGTAATGTGAATCATAGGATATGCTATGTTGTTATGTTTTACGTCGTGTTCCTGGAGTAAGATGTCCCTAATGTCTTCCATTTTTACGTAGTTACTAGATACGGCAGCTGCGTCGTCAGTTTCATAAGTACGTTTAGTGGCTGCCAGCGGTATGAGTCATTGCCTATTGTCTCTTTGTTGGCGCGCGTCGTTATTGGTATTTGGAGACCTAACTTCTACAAATTCGTCTTGTCGAGAGGGCCCTGCTCTGTTTGAATTTCGCCAGTTCTGATGCAATTCAGGTCTGTCGTTACGATCATATCGTCTGTCATCGTGTCGGTAGATTCCATAGTTTCTTTCTTGTTGGTCATGTGGTGGAGAATTTCTCCCGGAATCGTAACCGTTACGTCTAAAGTTATTCTGTCTCACTTGATAATAATTATTTTGGTTCCCATATTGTCTGTTTCTCTGATTGTCTCTGTGATAGTCACTACTGTGGACAGGTGATCTTTCCCTGTAATTATTACTACTCTGCCAACGGTTATCATACAGGTGGTGTCTGCTTTGGTCACGATTTGTGTTGTGAGAATAGCCTTGTCGTGTCCAGTTATTATTTCTTTCATCGCGGAATTGCAATGGATGTGACCTGTAATTGTTGTGTTCCTGTTTTCACGTTCCGCGATTGTCAGTGTCAATTTCTAATTCTTGTACGAGTCCCTGAAAAGCTTCAATGTTGTCTTTGCAACGTCCTGCCAAAATAATATGTCGTAAATGATCAGGTAATTTGATTAAGCAAATGCGGATGAGTTCTGAGGGGCTGTATGGGTTTGACAGGTATTGATTCTTGTGCAACATGTCTTCAAAATATTTCACAAGACTGGAAAATTCAGATTGTTCGAAATGTTTCATCATTATGATGCTATGTTTTACTCGGTAGCTTGAGACCAATATGCTGAGAGGAAGGCATGATAAAATTCTCCTTCACTGTGGCAATCGTGAATAACCGATCGCATTCTTACAGCTGGTTCATTCTCTAAATAACCACACATAAATTCTAATCTGTGCTCTAATGGCGGAAAACAATGAGAGAATTGATGAAGCCCCGCTTGTGGATGAATGTCGTTGCCGGAATTCTTGAATGTTTTGAATTTACATGTAGTAATGAACAGTTTATAGTCAAAATCATCATGTCGGCGAGTCGCATATCGGTCTTTGTTACGTCGTGTCGGCGGTTCCATCTCAAAATTCGGTGCACCTTGCCAATTTCTTTCATAATTTCCAAAATGCCATGTGTTACAATTTTGTGAATTTTCCGTATTTCTAAGTTCCTCTTCCCGTGTTGGAGCGCGAGTGTCCACTGAAATATGTAATTCTTGTATTACTTGTGCCAACTGATCTTGTACTTCCCGGATTTCTCTTTTGTACTGTGTATTCATTTGATTTTGATTTTGTTTGAATTTTCTAATTTGTTCATACTCTTCAGTGTCAGTGAAGGCTACAGGTCTTGTGTCATTCAGCTCATCATCTACCTTTGTAGATAAATTATTTAGCTGATCCGAAAGTTCGACTACTTTCTCTGATAATGAACTAATTTCCTCCATGTGTCTTGACTCATTTGAGAAAACGGTGAGAACCCAAAACCTGAGTCTACAGTATTTGCAATATTGTGTTCTGTCGTTCCCAATTCCTGAGGCGAGCTGTTGCCCATCGATCGATCGATAATGTTTCCCTGTTCACTACCTGTTTCACTGTTTACACCATTATTTGACGCCCGCTCAATTTCCCTATGCACAGTTTCCAAATTACTACTTTGAATGTCTGTTAATTCATTACACAGTGGTGCTGGTAAGCTACGCTCGTCGTCACTATTATTTCTCAATTTACTTTGGAGCCTAGTGTTACGTTTTTCACACGCCATTATTGTCACAATATTTCACACGATAACACAGAAAAGCACAATTTGAAGAGCAAAAATAAGAGAACACATTAACATAGCACTGAAAATAATATCTAGTTAATTGCAAGCGCAGCTGCGAAATACTTGGTGCAAATCTACATGCATGCCACAACTGTTTTACTGTACAACAGTGAAAGTCTGCTACTACAAAGGAGATTCTCTCTACAATTGCACGCTAGCAATAAACAAAAGCTACACTAATTACACAAACTACAAGAAAAAATCAGAAGATTCCAGGGAGGTATCCTGGCAGGGTCACCATATGTAATGTCCCCTTAGAAAAATTGTACAGGACTGAGCTTAAACTGACACACAACATTTTTAGCGCAACGCAATCTGACTTTCAATAATCCGTACAAAAGAATGGCCCTGACTAACATTAAACTATTCCTTTCACAAATCACTTACCTCACAAAAATCTTCGTTGCTCAAGCTACTGCAATACAGCGAGCGCCACTACTGCCAGCTAAATAAAAGATTCAAACTACTGAAGGCACTAACTACTGATAGGCATAGTTAGCAAATGAAAGATTTTGATAGAGAACAAACAATGTATTTACCTCAATAGTGTTCAAAAGTCATAATGTATATAGCAGTTCATGACATCCAATCTTACAAATTTCAAAACTCCGCCATCTCTCTCCCCACATCCACCAGTGCTGGCGGCTCACCTCCAACTGCGCAACGCTACGCGCTGTTAACATCCAGCTGCCCAACACTACAATGGCAGACAACAATGCAAACCCAACAGCCTGCACACATCACAGCCAGTGATTTTCATACAGAGCACTACATGGCGTTACCAATGAAGAAAACCTAAACAGCCTACTTACAACTTATAAAGGAAACCACATATAGGATGCTGGTGCGACCATATAGGATGCTGGTGCGACCTATCCTTGATTTGGATTAGAACAATTTTAGGAAAGAGGGGTTCACTTATAAAGGAAACCACATACAGGATGCTGGTGCGACCATATAGGATGCTGGTGCGACCTATCCTTGATTTGGATTAGAACAATTTTAGGAAAGAGTGGTTCACTTATAAAGGAAACCACATATAGGATGCTGGTGCGACCATATAGGATGCTGGTGCGACCTATCCTTGATTTGGATTAGAACAATTTTAGGAAAGAGTGGTTCACTTATAAAGGAAACCACATATAGGATGCTGGTGCGACCATATAGGATGCTGGTGCGACCTATCCTTGATTAGGATTAGAACAATTTTAGGAAAGAGTGGTTCACTTATAAAGGAAACCACATATAGGATGCTGGTGCGACCATATAGGATGCTGGTGCGACCTATCCTTGATTTGGATTAGAACAATTTTAGGAAAGAGTGGATCACTTATAATGGAAACTACATATAGTATCCTGGTGCGACCTATCCTTGACACTGAAGGAAGACATCAAAGCACTTCAGAGGCGGGCTGCTAGATCAGTTATCAGTTACTGGTAGGTTCGAGCAACACATATGTGTTACTGATGGTTTCGGCAACTCAAATGGGAATCGCTGAAGGGAATGCGACTTTCTTTTCGAGAAACACTATTGAGAAAATTTAGTGAACCGGCATTTGAAGCTGACTACCGAACGATTCTACTGCTGGCAACATACATCGTGCGTAAGGACCACTAAGATAAGATACGAGAAATTAGGGCTCATACGGAGGCATATAGACAGTCGTTTTTCCGTCGCACTCTTTGCGAGTGGAACAGGAAAGGAAATGACAAGTAGTGGTGCAGGGTACCCTCCACCACGCGCCGTAGTGTAGCTTACGGAATATCTATGTAAATATAGATGTAGATCAATACGGCGATGTAGGTTAAGATCCCACATATCAATCTCTGCCACCATTCACCCTGATGGGCTCCCGTTCGCGGGTAATCGAAGATAAAGGTTCGGAATTTCGCGTGAAAGTCTTTAACTTTTGAAAAAAGGTACACACAATATACTGATTTAGCAGCGTTACAGTTAATGTACAGGCCTTGTGTCCCAAAGGCGATGGGGTCGAATGTTGTTGGACAATGTAAGATTTTCATTTTTCGGTCTTTATCGAAATGATTTTAATCATTTTTATTGAATTAACTGGGTTAAATGTATTTCTTTATTTCGTCTCATTGTTTCATGCTTTTCATTCTGATACTGATATTTTCTGCATTCTAAATCATGACCTTACTGAGCACCTGCAGTGCGTAAACACACTGTAAATGATACGTATCTATTTCCAGTACATCTTGTCGTTTTCGTGCTGAAGTTTTCTAAAATGCAGGAGCAACATACAAGGGGTACTCGGAAAGTAAGATCCAATCAGCCGCGAAATGGTAACAACTGTGAACATAAAAAATTTTTTACTTGTAATAGTTAGCTACAAGTTCCAGCTACTTATGTACGTAGTCGCCCTCCGACTTCGACATTTTTGTAGCGTTGTACCAGCTTTTCAGTAGAAGGCAACCACCAGCGATTTCTGCCAATTGTCTGCGGTGGTCTATAGCTTACTGTCTGTGGCAAACTGTTGTCATCATAGCCAGCGGTTCATGTGAGCGAAGATGAAACTCAGAGGGAGCCAATTATGGGCTGTATTGTGGACGACCAAACACACGTCCTACTCACTCTTTCCCGTTCCATCCACATATGAAACGTGGGAAGAATGACAGCTTAAATGGTTCTGTGCACACTGCAATTAATGTAATCTTGTCTCCCATGCACTTATGGGAGTGACACCTTGGGGGGTTGAAATACACTGCCGGAGAAAAAAGTGCACCTGCAAAAAAAGACGACATCGATTTTCTTCTCATGATGGCATATGCCATACAGCCTATAGTAGAAACACTGATACAGGTTTCAACGTCGTCTGCCGACAGATGGAGTAGTAGCTTAGCTACACAGCTCATCTGTGGCTACCCTGTAATAGGAAATGCTCACAGGCAGAAGACTCACTGTAGTGCAGGCGTGTGACGCAAACAGCCAGCCATGCCAGGCATATGAAAGCGTGCTCCCCACAGCCAGCAGAGATGGTGGCCTTCCGAGTAGTGGATGGTTCTATCAAAGAATTGCCACACAAGCTGGACGTGCTGCGTCAGTTGTGCAACAGTGCTGGTATCATTGGTCACGTGAACATTCTCACACCCATAGGCGAGGTTCTGGATATCCGCACAGCAAAGATGTTGTATTCTAAGGGCAGCAGTGGCAGATCTTACAGCTACCACAACACAGATAAGAGGGCTTGTAAGCCGTGATGTGCGAGCACAAACATTTGGCAAACCAGTTATTAGCAGTGGGACTACACACAGGCGCACATCTAGCCTGTCTTCCTCTCATGCCACAGCACTGACATGCACGGCTCGATTGGTGGCGTCAGAGGATCACTTGGAAGATGGAATGGCATGCCGTGGTCTTCAACGGTGAAAAGAGACTCTGCCAGCATGCAAGTGATGGTTGTTCGCATGTGCAATGTAAACGTGGTGAGTGCTATCTCACAGTGTGCTTTCTTCCAAAATGGACATCTGCATTACCATTAGTCTTACTCAGCCTACATAACATCTGCAAGCCTGACCTAGATGCTTCACCAGCTAATATGTGGAGAAGTTCTATGGCTACCTGGTGATTTCATCGACCCACGTGCAAGTCACTATGGATATCTCAAATGAATCACATTTAATTACTCACTTAACGAGAACAAATATCACAAACCCATCCTCGTCAGGCATCGCGCCATGGAGCTCCACAAATCTTTGTGCATTGAGATTTGCAATTCTGTGCACATACAATGTTGAACAGAGATGCGGTGAAACCTTCACCGACGCCTCTGTATACTGGAAGAATATTGGACATTCTCATTAATGGCAAGTCTAACACTGTCTTATTCGATAGAGTGAATCCAGCTTTCATTTAGCAAGGAACATCACAACTAAATCCTCAAGGCGACCAGCTGCAGCCTAGACCTGAAATTCAGTAACTTCCACCAGAACTACCACTACCTCAACCACAATTTGTTATGTATAGGATGTGTGTGATTGTTCTATATAAAACACTGTCTCGAGATACAGCATTATGTTTCACATCTGTTCTCATTGTACAAGAACTCAGCATATTTATTAAGTTCATAAGTCTCGAAACAAACTGTGACATATTTGTCATTTGTTAGTTTTTTGGCCTCCTGATAATTTTATTTAAGATCTGCTTGTATCTTTTAAAATAAACATCAGATTCTGGAATTGTTGTGGTTTGCTTGCCTATATAATAGAGAGCTCCCATATCCTTTTAATTACATTGTAAATAAATGTATTTGTGTTATCTTTCCGTTGAAGTTCTGAACAGTAATTATTAATGATTTAACATAATTTATAGTTATATTACTTATGCAACATGATTTCCAAAACCTGTTATGAAACCTTTTGTGCTATTTTTGTTTAGTAAAGTGCTGAGAAGTTAAGGAACATACCAAGATATAGATATTTAATTGTTAATGAAAACATACACATACAAAAACATCAATCAGTATTTATAATGGAATAAATAGTCTGTTTATCGCATCCACTATGTTTTTCCTTCACATAATTAATAACATCATAAGCAACCGAATTTTCTCTGTCACTAGAGCTGTGTATTTCATTTAAAATGTTATTTAAAGAAACTTGCTTCATAACCTTATGTAGATGTCAGCTTTGTTCTGTCATTGTAAAACCTAAATAAATTTTCGCTTTCAGATGTATCTTCCCACTGTAGAAGAAAACTCGACGGAAAAAATACCCAAATCGCCTTAGAAAATTTACAGTTTGTATGTTGGTAGAGCTATAGACTGTGTAAATATCGCTGACAGCTCTCTGTGGCCTCAGCAAGAGAGTGTTTGGTTGGACACACTAGCAGTTAGTGAGTGGATGGAGAAGTGTATGGACATATTTTTCTTCGTGGAGACTATGTTGGTACTACATGCATTGTAAAATGAGGATAAATTTTGGTAATGTTAGGGTAGTGAAATTATTGACAACTATATAATTTTTGGAACTTGATGTCACATAAATAAGGTAACATTTTCTAAATACATTGTTTGGTCTACAACAAAATCTTTCTTTTGCTAACCACAGGCCTCCTAGTAGTTAGAATCTGTAGTAGTTAGAATCTTTTTATTTAGAATCATTTTATTTAGCTGGCTCTAATTGCTCCTTACTGCAATTGCTGTAGTTCGTGTTATGAAGGTTTTCTGTGAGGTAAGTGACTTGCATAAAAAAATGGAGTTTGCGATTAAAATGAGTTTAGGCTACTAAAATAGTTGGAGGTAATTTCATGTTTCTTTAATTTCATTTTTTTTAATTTTATTATTGTTAGGGTTTCTTGCAATTGAGGGCCCTTCTTTTGTGTTAATTATTGGAAGTCATGTTGTCACTGTAGAGCAGTCAGATTGCGTTGGGCTTGTATATTGTGGGTGATAAACGAGTAGGTTAAGCTGGAGTTGTCTTTGTCAGGGAAAACTCTGTAGGTGAATGTTTAAATAATAAATGTAATTAAAGACATAGTTTCAAGTCTACCAAGATAACAAAGCACAATACTAAAATTAAGCTTAAGATGAGACAAAAGCGCAAAATCCATGAATATTGACAAACTGAGTGTTGTGAGAATAGGTTACCTTCCGATGTTAGCAGCTATGCCACTGTCAAAACTTTAACCTCAGGAAATCACGACGTGACGTGAAATGACGTGACGGTTCATTAATGGCCTGTGTGAATGCTGCAATCTGAGACGCATTGTAGACATGACATGATAGCCAGTACGAATAACAAGACTGTTCTGACAGCCAAACATGGAAAGTGATGGTTACTGGTTATCACTGTTAGCATTCAACCGCGATTCTTATACATATATTTTAACAACGCGTTTCAAGAGACAATGCTCTCATCATCAGGATGTAAAGTCTATGTCATGAAATTAAACGGACTAAAAAGACAAAATACCATCACAAATAGTTCGGAAGTCCATAGAGTAAAACAGAATTAAAAATATATTGGACTGTGGGTCCTCGTCTTATATTGAAGTTGTTGACCAAGTATGCTGTCGCACTGTGCCGGCTCGGGAGCTGTTGTGGACTGACGTGCCTAGGTGTTTTGGCGTGGTTACAGCCGTGTGCTTGACGGTAACGCTATGCTATTGGGCGCCTTTCCTTATTGCCATCGTTAGCCTCTCGCAACTTCGTCAGAGACGTGCTACAAGTTTAAAGTCGTATACCTACCCTAAAATAATTCAAAAAACCCGCTAAAAATCTCATTTCTTTAAAATTATCTTGTGCATTTAGAATATTGCTTTGTTTCTTTTCATGGATAGCTATCTCGAATTCCTCTAGTAAATCAGGTTTCCTCCCTTTCTTTTCTACAAGCAATATTTCTACGTTATCTTCTACGCTATTAAGGGGATGGCCTGTTTCATATATATGGTTCGCAACAGCTGAGTTGTCATAATTTCCTAACCTGAACGCATCTTTATGTTCTTTATACCGGATCGCGAATGATCTTCCTGTCTGCCATATATATTTTGCATCACAAGTTCTGCACTGAATCTTATAAACTCCCGATCTATCGAACTTATTTCTCTTCTCGCCAATATCGTGATTAAGGCTATACCTCACTTGGTTATTAGTCTGAAGAGCTATTTTAACATCGTATGGCTTAAAAATATTTGCTATCTTTTGTGCTATATGGCATAGCGCATCCAGAAGAGCGCGGCACCAGCGACCGATTTTTATAAATAATTTTGATCTTTTTTTTACTTTTGCGTAGGTGTTTGTTTATAACAACTAATTGATTACTGTCTCTCTGTCTCTCTCTTGTCTTCATACGAAAGACGTGTATTTTTCGGCGCTGTGTTAAATATGGTTTTAAGTGGAAATTAAAACTATATTACGAAACGAAGTTATTTCAATAGTGATTCGAAATGGTTATCGCCAAATTTATAAATTAATCCTGACAGTGACAACTTAAAGAAATTTTCAACAGACGGAGAACAATGAAAACAGGTCATACTACAAGAAAATTAAGAAGACAGCCATGAAGACTATACTATAATTAATACTGCGTTTCTAACAAACGCATTTCAACTTATTTCTGATGCTATTTCCTGATAGTCGCTTTTTGTAGTGTTGCTGACCCGGTCTGCCATGCACGGTCAAATTACAGCACTATCTCAATCAATAATACGAAGTCCGCCTTATCCGTAACTTATTCCATCAAAATTCAAAACCCAATCAAATTTTCTATTTTATATTTTCACGGCAGAACCCCGAGGAAAGGAAACACTTCACCGTTAGTGAAGATTTGTCGATGTATGTGGAAAGGATAAGGGTAGCTTGGCAGGCCTTGCTAAGTGATTTATCAGAAGAACAATTAATTGCAGTAGTTTTGGAAGGCATGGTGGCTGCTGACAAAATAAATTTTATTTTCAAGTCACTCCCAAAGACCTGGGAAGAACTCACTGTTGTTGTTACGTCTGCATCTGCGCCAAAGTTAAGCGAGGACTCTAGGAATGTTAGTGTGTTGAGACAAGCAAGGAAAGTTTTGGAGTGGAGAGAGATGGGCTAGTAGTGAGGCTAGTACGCATTTGGTTAGGAGTTGTCCGGTTTTACATGGGGCAAGAAGTACTAAGTGGCGTAAGGGCAGGCGGCACGTTTCCAGGAATAACTTATCGCTTGCATCTATATCTACATTTATACTCCGCAAGCCAACCAACGCTCTGTCATTATCTCCCTTTTCTGCCATTATCTCCCTTTTCTGTTCCAGTCGCGTATGGTTCGCGGGAACAACGACTGTCTGAAAGCCTCCGTGTGCGCTCGAATCTCTCTAATTTTACATTCGTAATCTCTTCGGGATGTATAAGTAGAGGGAAGCAATATATTCGATCCCTCATCCAGAAACGCACCCTCTCGAAACCTGGACAGAGCGCCTCTCTTGCAGAGTCTGCCACTTGAGTTTGCTAAACATCTCCATAGCGCTATCACGGTTACCAAATAACCCTGTGACGAAACGCGCCGCTCTTCTTTGGATCTTCTCTATCTCTTCCGTCAACCCGATCTGGTACGGATCCCACACTGATGAGCAACACTCAAGTATAGGTCGAACGAGTGTTTTGTAAGCCACCTCCTTTGTTGATGGACTACATTTTCTAAGGACTCTCCCAATGAATTGATAACATGCTGTGTTTTGTTTGCTAAAAACTCTTCAATCCAGCCACACAGCTGGTCTGATATTCCGTAGGCTCTTACGTTGTTTATCAGGAGACAGTGCGAAACTGTATCGAATGCCTTCCGGAAGTCAAGGAAAATAGCATCTACCTGGGAGCCTGTATCTAATATTTTCTGGATCTCATGAACAACTAAGCGAGTTGGGTCTCACACGATCGCTGTTCCCGGAATCAATGTTGATTTCTACAGAGGAGATTCTGGGTTTCCAAAAATGACATGATACGCGAGCAAAAAACGTGTTCTAAAATTCTACAGCAGATCGACGTCAGAGATATAGGTCTATAGTTTTGCGCATCTGCTCGACGACCCTTCCTGAAGGCTGGGACTACCTGTGCTCTTTTCCAATCATTTGGAACCTTCCGTTCCTCTAGAGACTTGCAGTACATGGCTGTTAGAAGGGGGCAAGTTCTTTCGCTCAGTGAGGGGGTGTGCCGTAGTTACTGGTTCCCGGTTCTGTCGACCTTATGTTTGTCTCAGCTTGTATCGGGAACCCCTCTGCACCTTACTGGATACGGGTAGCACTTATTCCTTGCTTAATGAGGCTTGGGTTCTGGAATTTGGCAGTCTTACCAGGCTCAAAGGTGAAAACATCCCGCTTCGGAGATGTCGTATGGCCAATGGTCAGGTGTTGCCTCTGGCGGGGTGGGTTAAGGGTTGTTTCTCGGTAGGGCAGTTCTCCTGGCCAATGACCTTTGCTACTGTCGCTAACCTGCCGATAAATACAGTGCTGGGTTGTGACTTCATTTCTAAAACTCAACTTGTTCTGGATTATTCAGGGGGTAAGTTTTTTTTTAAATTTGCGCCAAGTCAGAAGTTCGGATTTTGTGAACGTCGAGTGGTGGTGTCATCCATGCCTTCTTCCTTGTCGGTTACTAGTATCGAGAATGTCAATCTTGATCATCTTTCTCCCAGTCAGGTTCAACAGGTCCATCAGCTACTGGAGGCTACTCCTGACTTATTTTGCGATAAACTTGGAGTAACTAATAATTTAGAATATCATATTCGTTTGACTGACAATATTCCGATTGGGCAGTCCCCATATGGTCTCTCACCACCTAAGATGAAAGTGTTGCAGGAAAGGTACAGAAGATGTTAAATCAAGGGGTTACTCATCCCTTGACTTCTCCGTATGCCTCCCCGACATTCTTGGTACCAAAGGATTAGGGTAGCGATTTCAGGGCGGTGGTCGATTGCCATCGTTTGAATGAGAAGGTGGTGTGGGAGTCAGTTCAGTTGCCTGATCTACACAATTCCTTTACTGTCTTCGTTCACCGTTCTTGACTTAAATCAAGCTTTTTATCAGATTACGTTGACCGAGGAGTGTAAACATGTTACAGCGTTTTGCACCGACTGGAGTCTATTCGAATTGAACCGGGCCCCATTTGGGCTGGCTACCGGAGCTGCTGCATTGACTCGTTTATTAGATAGTATACTGAGTGAATTTAAATTGCGTTTTGTTTGTAACTGTTTGGATGACCTTGTGATATATAGTAAATCGTTTGAAGAGCATTTCAGTCATTTACATCAAATATTTACTAAACTTCAGCAGGCTGGTTTAACCGTTAAAGTCTCGAATGTTACCCTGACCAGGCGACAGATTTCCTTTCTAGGCCATATTGTCTCGGGCGAAGAAGTTCTGATCGATCAAGAGTGCACTAAAGCCTTGTGCGCACTCCCACCTCCTACTGATAAGTGTGGAGTCGCTAAGTTTATTGGCATGGCAAATTATTTCACGAGGTTCGTTCCGAATTTTGCGGCCCTAGCTGACCCTTTGAACCAGCTTCGTAAAAAAGGAGTAACGTTTACTTGGGGTCCAACCCAGCAGGCGGCCTTTGAACAGATCAAAACCGTCATTGCTAATCCTCCAGTGCTTGGGGTGCCTGATTTTGGTAAGCCTTTTATAGTTCACATGGACACGTCGAGTCCGGGTGTGTCAGCCGTCTTATTACAAGAATGGCAAGGTCAGCGGCAACCTTTGGCCTATGCCTCGCGCTGTTTGAATGATGCTGAGGAAAAATACGCAGTCTACGAATGTGAGGCCTTGGGGGCCCTATTTGTATTAGAAAAATTCCGTTTTACCTTGAGCACAAACCTTTTTTGCTGGAGACAGATAATCAAGCCTTGAGCTGGGTCTTGACTAGGCCACGTAAGACCTGTCGGATCGCACATTGGGCCGTGGGAATCTCGGCCTTTAAATTTAAGGTTAGGCATATCATGGGTGCCGAGAATGTGGTCACTGATGCCCTTAGCGGATGTTTGACCCACCATCCGATTGTTCGTAGGAGCACCACCTGGGTCCACTTCAGGGTCAGCTTTGGGTTTTGGGGGACGTACCCCAACTGTTTAGTAATCTCGAAGAAAACCAGGAACAGGATGTTGAATTGGGTTCCATCAAACAGTGGATTAGGTCGGGTGAGGTAGTCGAAAGTTACAGCTTGAGGAAAGGTATTCTGTGTAAGGCAGTGAGTCGAGAACGCCACATCCGAATTTGTCTGCCACAAATATTAATCCAGCCAATATTCCAGTATTATCATTACTCTTCGGTAGGAGGTCACTTAGGCACATATAAAACGATTCAGAAAATTGAGCAGTATGTGATCAGACCTCATCTTGAGCGTGACATTAAGAAATTAGTAGCCAGTTGTCATTTGTGCCGGGCTGTGAAACCTAGCAATGCCCTACAGCAAGGTCTGTTGTCTTCGGAACGTGAAAATTATCCGATGGATCGTCTTTATATCGATTATGTGGGTCCGTTGCCACGTTCCAGTAGAGGGAATATGTATATTTTAATGGTAATTCATGCCTTTTCTGGCTTTACTTGGCTTATTCCCAGTAGAAGTAGTACTACCAACGTAACTATTTCTGACCTTACTAACATCTTTTCGATGTTTGGGATTCCTAAGAGCTTGGTTAGGGATAACGCCCCTGCTTTTGTGTCAGATACGTTTAAGGCCTTTTGTTTCAGGAATGGCATCAAGCACATAAAAACACCGTATTACCCTCAGGGGTCCTTTGCTGAACTTGTGAATCTTAACCTAAAATCAGCTTTAATAATTTACCATCAATTTAAACCAAGTAAGTGGAATACTAACTTGCTCTGGATTAATTTTGCGTTCAACACAGCAGTTCATAAGGCATTGAAGACTGCTCTGGCCTCTCTCTTATTGGCCGATCCTATCAATTCGCCTTTGTCTAACTTATGGCGCATCCAAGACTTACTTCCTGAGTGGGTATCCCCGGGGTTAATTAGAAAGTAATCGAATTGGGCTCATCGCAATATAGCGACTGCCCGTGGTCGTCAAGCTGTGCGGTACAACCGCAATAGGCGTCCATATCAGGGAAAATCTGGGGATCAAGTCTATATTAAGAACGTTCAGGGTCGAGGAAGGATGGAGGGCCGAGTAGGGAAGTTCACACGCCACTTTATAGGTCCATGCATGGTGCTCCATGTGTTGGGGCCGGTTAACCTATTAGTCAGACATGATCAGACCGGTAGGGATATCGAGTCCATTTGAGCCAGGTGAAGTCTCCGAGTTCAGGCGCCTGTTCTAGTTTGATGGGAGGATGTTGAGCCGTGGAAAAAATGCTGTTTTGAAGAGTGCGCTGGCTAAAATGCTTCAAAGGACTCTGAGCACTATGTGATTTAACTGCTGTGGCCATCAGTCCCCTAGAACTTAGAACTACTTAAAGCTAACTAACCTAAGGACATCACACACATCCATGCCCAAGGCAGGATTCGAACCTGCGACTGTAGCGGTCGTGCGATTCCAGACTGAAGCGACTAGAACCGCTCGGCCAGTCCAGCCAGTGGAGAGCATGCCGCAGTATGTTGTGTGAAGCAGTCGCCCTCTGTATCTGGCGGTGGCGCTGCTGTGGCAATGGCAGCTTTGGTGTCTCCCTCTGGTGGAAAAGGGGAAAGGTTTCTTGTTCACATGCATTTAAGGGGCGCTATAAGCTCGCCAGTCGGTCAGTTGGTCAGTCGGAGTGAGTCTGGGTCAATCACTTGTCACCAGTTGCTGGTCTGTCTCTCGTTCGCAATTATGCGGCAGTGTCTGTCTGTCGTTCGGAGTGCTAGTATGTCTGTCATTTGGATCAAACTTTAAAGCCGGCAAAATGAGAGCCCTGCTATTCTGCCAGTAACAGAACTCAGCTAGTGGTCGCCCGGTCGGGGCTGAGTTCCTGCATCTGAGTCTGCGCGTAAGGCCGCCAGTCTGCTCGAGTTGCTCAGGCAGCGTTCATTAGCGTTTGGATCGGTCGGTTGGTCGGTCGTGCACTGAGACACAAGTAGACTTGTTCGCCTTGAGCATCTACGCATGTGAGATCGCCACGTGAGTCCAATGGGCCGCGCCGTATAGCGAGGGGTAGTGGCTTCGCATCCGACACGAGAGCAAGAGGAGTCAACCCGCGACATCGGTCTGGTCGGTGTGAGGTGCGACGCCGTGACATGGGAGATCGGCGTGCCTTCCTGCGTCCATTGAAGCGGCTGGCAGCAGACGGTTCGGGAGAGCGTTTGGGTTGCTGGGCCAGGTCTTCGCCAGAAATCGCAGTTTATTAGAAGTTAAGTGATTGGAGATACGTTGTTTCATTTACTTGTTAAATTCTACTTGTTTTCTTGGTGAGGTCACCAGCTGCTTTGTTTTGGTGTCGTCCCACTATTCTTCTCCGTTGGCCCACCTGCGGGGAGGTCGTTATTTATGAATTGGGTGGTCCGTTTTTCTCTTGTGGAGTAGGGGCGGGTTAGAGCAACCTGCGGTTCGGGTTGTTCAGTAATCCCTCTGTCAATCTTTGTTCTTATAAAAGAATGATCTGTAGTTTGGTGGAGAAATAATCCATCATGCTTCCACCTATGGTCTCCAGAGCATATAGGAGCTAACATTTTCTTTAAACTTCCTCATAGTTTCGAAATTAAAAATGAAAACATAAACATATGTAAGTTGACAATCAAAAATCGCAATAGAATGTAATTCCTACTACTGTACTTATTCCTTAAACTGTACATAATTTTAAAATATTACTGCTGAGTAAGTTTTGTACTTCACTATGTTTCACTTGTCGCAAGACATGGAAGATGCTCAACAACAAAACAGTTAACAAACATGACGAACCAGAGTTTTGTCAAATGATAGTGTTTTGGATGGGGACAATCTTCAGTGTCAACCATAAACACACCTACATCAAAATGTACATGTAGAAGACCAAAAAGAAGACCTTCTATCAATAGTGTGCAACAAATTAAAGACGTTGGAGAATGAAGACGCTACAGGTGCTATGGGAACAGAGTATGCTGATAAGCTTAGTTAACTGGATCCATTGCAAAGAATTTTCCCCGAAGGGCCTATCAGTGAAATTTTCTATGAGGAACAATTGCAAAATCTTAATGGAAATAGTATACTACTGATGAAAGGTACAAATCCTGTGCATGGGAATTCTGTAACATATTTTTTTAAGCCTTCAATCGGAATGAGATATGTAAAACTTTCATCCTTGTTCCTCAGATTTTAATAGGCCTACATTCCATATGTATAAATTTGTAAATAAATTTGACTGTGCTCCTTCACTGCACAACATTAAGACACTTAATCACACTAAAAAATTAAAAAAAGATATGTGATTTACTTCTGTTTTCGCCTTCAAATATTGTTGCATTAATACTGCATGTATCGCATGACATGTTTCTGGAATTATCTGAGTTAATGATGGTGATGACACTGCAGCAGAAAATTTAAGATCACCATAGCTTCTGGCACTAGCTAGAAATCTGTGTAGCTAAAGTCTCTCGTAAGCACTTCTTGATTTTCTTATTATGCTGTAATGTCTCTATATGTGTGGTGTGACATGTTACAAAGCATTAAAATGTTTCGTCATCCATTCTTAAATAGTTGGACCAGTCATCTTTTTCCAATTTAGCTTCTTCAAAAGATTAACATATGAATGTGACACATGGTTCAGAAGCCAGTGCTTTGTCCACTTTTTACACTGTGATCTCTGTCTTTTTCAATTTCCGAAATAAAAGCTATAGACAGCAAAATTGCTTTATAAGCAGATTTCCTCAATTTGGTCGTAACGTCTTCACTGTTGCTCGATAAATTCAACACTGAGCACAACTGTACCTACAGTCGGAAGGTGTAAATGCAATGTAAAAGGCGCAGACAGTGATTGTGAATCTAGTCTGCACAGACAAATCGGAAGGTGCAAAAGTCCTTTTAGAAATTAGAATAGCTTGATGCCTTTTGCTGAAAGCACACTAGAATTTGACGAAAACAGCAACTAACAGACTTTACAATCCACCAATATTCATCACTTCCCGTGTTTTGCTGTCGAAAAACTCATTTATTCATACAAAAGACTGGTCTAGCCATGCAGAAAGTTATTATTATTCATGTATGGGTCCAGTAGGACCACGTGAGGTACAATCCAACAATGTCACGTTTGATGGTTGGCCTTTCTTTGTGCCTAAATTTGTTTCATCCTTTCAGAATGAAATCTCTTTCTTTCATCAGACCACGGTGTTCAAGTCCGTTTCCTAATTTCCCTCTGACCAACGTTCCATTCAAACGTCTTTTGTATGAATGTTTTCCTATCTGCAAGGTATGCCTGAGTTATACCGGCTGCTTTAAGATCCTCCTTAATCGCAGCAGTCCATTTCATTGGCTAAGTTTTGGCCTTATTTCTGTTTTCGTAGAATTCTTCTATTTGCTTTTTCAACCTAGTGGGTACCATTCTTTTAATGTGCCCATAAATTTTAAGTCCTCGTTTTCTCATGTCACCATGGTATGTCTGTGTATTCTTCTATTTACTTATTACTTCTCCGCCTATAAGTTTCTCCATCAGTAGTTTTGGGACCTAATATTTTCCTAATATCGTTATTTCTTTCTTTCTTTTGAATTTATTCAATATCCCTCTTCCCGTTTAAAATCAAAGTTTCTGCTCCATAAAGACATTCAGTTTTCATTACAGTGCTCTAATGTCTAAGTTTACTGAATTTAGAAAGTGAGTTTTTATTATAAATGTTTTGTGTTAATCTGAATGCATTTGCCATCTTTTGACAGTGAACTTCATTTGCAGCTTTTTCCACACCGTTTCCTTATATGATTTCCCCCAAGTATGTAAACTGAGATGCCCTTCCTATTTTTCCATATTTTGTGTTCAAAAACTTTGGTGCTTGTTTCTTGCATGTCATGTATGGCACTTTTTCGAATGATATTTGTAGTCCTACCTTACCTGAGACTACTTTAAGAATTTCAATTTGTTTTCGAGCTGCGGTAAAATCCCTAGTTAAAATTAGCAGATCATCTGCAAAGGCGAGGCAATTTACTCTAGTATCACTTCTATCTAACTTGATTGATTGGTTTATATTTTGAATCGACTTTTGCTCTCGCCATTCTGTAATTACCTGTTCCAAAACACAGTTAAACAGTAATTGGGAGAGTCCATCTCCCTGTCTAACACCAGTTTTTATTTCAAACGGTTCAGAAATCTCTCCCATGAACTTAACATTAGATCTAGTGTCAGTTACCGTTTCCTTAATCAGTATTAGAGTTTTATTATCTAGCCCTTGTTCCTTTAAAATTTGGAAGAGATATTCACGTTCAGCTGAGTCGCAAGCTTTTTTTAAAATCCACAAATGTACATACAATATTCTTACTAGAAATCTTTTGGTGTCTGAGAATTACTTTTAAAGCAAGAATTTGTTCCATACAGTCTCTGTTTGATATAAAACCTGCTTGGTATTCACCAATTTTAGATTCTAGCTGTTCTTGGTTGCGATCAAGTAAACACTGCGAGATAATTTTGTATGTGACTCGGAGAAGAGAGATTTCTTAGTAATTACTCGTATTAACATCGATTGTATCCCATTTTTTATGCAATGGATGAATTAGGGCAGTTTTCCAGTTCTCAGGTATTTTCTCAGTTTGCCAGATATGTCATATTAGTTGACTGATCTCTTTTATAGTGTAAGGGCCACCTGATTTTTGCAATTCTGCGATTATACCATCTTCTCCAGATGCTTTGTTTTTTTTGAATGCTTCATAAAAGTTTCTTAAATTGTTCTTCTGGAAATCTTTTTCGATTTCCAAAAGTTGTGCATTTTCGTAGTTTCTTTTAGTCTGTTGGATTAATTTAGATGTTTCTTTTCTCACAGTTAGAAAGGTGTTGTTTTTTTCGGTTTTGTTACTATTACAATTTTTGAATGCCTCATGCCTATACATAACTGCTGCTTCACAATCCACATTCCACCAAGGGTGTTTTTGTTTCTTTCGAAGTGGAATTAAATTTTGTGCTGTTTTGATGAACTTTTCTTTTAGACTTTTCCAATTGTTGGATCTTTTTTGTTAAGTTCATTTGTTAGACTTGGGGTTATTTTAGCAGCTTCAAATTTTGGGATAACATTTTTTGTTTTGGAGAGTTTCTGAGGCTGCACTTTTTTTTTCACATTAAAGGATGGTCAGAATCAATATTAGCCCGTTTCCTAACTTGGACATTTAATATTTCTTTGTAGTTGGAGTATTAAATTGCTACATGAGCTATTTGAAATTCCCCAATAAATGTATTGGGAGCCCACGAGGTTTTTGTTTAGGTATTTTTTAATATGTGTTGACATGATTTTAAGGTAAAAATTTTTTGCATGTTTCAACAAGTTTTTGTCATTTTGGTTCGCCCATTTATGCACAGGAAATCCACCCACCATTTTCTTATATTTTTTCTCTTTACCCAACTGAACATTAAAATCATTCATTATAATTTTAGCATGGTTTGAGGGAATTTTCGAGATAAGCTTTCTAATGTTTCCCAAGTTTCAATAACTTCATCAGGTTTTTTACAGTTATCCTCATTGACTGGCATATGGGCATTAAAATGATGCTTTATTTGCACATTTAAGAGAACTTGTCATTAGTGTATTATTAATGGGTTTTATATCCATTATTGAGTTTAAAATATTTTTGGAGACTGCAAAAGTAACTTCCAGCTGTTGCATTATTAAGTATTCTTTTGTCAGTTTTAGTTTTAAAAAGACGATAATTGCCGAAATCCATGGTGTTATTGTGCATCGTGTTTCTTGAAGTGTCAAAATTTGGACCATCTGTTCTTTTAATGTATCTCCCAACTTATGAAGTTTTCCTGGCTGTAAAAGTGTTTGTATGTTAAGTGTTTCAATAAATGTATTTGTTTTCGTTTTAAGTTGACCAAAAGACTCGGACTTCCTCTGCTGAATTGCATTTTAACCTGGCTGCGCCAGAATCCAAAAGACCAGTTGCACCAGAAATACTGGCGGTGGATTGCCCACCTGGGCTAATACTGTGATTATCAAAATGCCCCATGATGATTGTACCTGGAATCAGGAGGGGTTGAGTAGACTCATTGAGTGAACTCAGAATGTTAAGACTAGAAGGGTTAGTTCCAGAATACGAATTTCAGCTGCACCACTGGTGAACAGACACTGACCATTTCACCACTTGCTACAAGATAGTTCCAAAGTGGATTTAGTTTTGTTTTGCCTTGGTCTGGGACTGCTTATTTTGTATTCTCAGCTGAGGGAATGTATTCACTTCCACCACCTGTGACCTGTCCAATACCCTAGGCAAGGATGGCTTCTTAGACTTTTAGTTAAAAATTCTTGAAGTCTGGATATTATATTTTGCCGATATCACACGAGACTTCGATTTAAGGTCGACAGCAGTGGTATCGAGTATAGAATGAATGGACATCGGTATGAAAATATGGAATCATGTAAACTTTACACAACCGCAAAATGAAGTTGTAGGTTTGTCTTTTGTGTTTGAAGTGTAGTTTTGTTCTACTCAGATTTTGTGCTGCAAATGGTTAAAGTTCCTGTGAAGTCGGAGCATTGCTTGGGTGATGGCTAATATTTATGAAGCTCTTCAAAGTGTGTAACGAAATGAAATATGTAATTTTTTCCCATAGTTACTCAACAGACCAAATACTTTTTCATGATTTATTTTCAGGTGTGAATTTTGATGGCCAAGCTGTACAGTTTCTCTTTGAGTCTGAAGGTTTATCAAGCAATTGCACGTGTGATGCCATTGTAACACAAAAAGATGCATGCAGAGTCTGTTGCACTCATGGTTCAAAAGGGAATGCACAAATAATTGCAAGCAAAGATTAGTAGAGATTCGTGTGTCGGTGAAAACGTCTGTACATCAGGGTATATAACAGCTACCACCATCATACGTTAGAAAAAGATGTGGCAGAGAATCTGACGAAATCTCGTCGTATGTAAGATCGCTAAGTCGGTGTAAGGCCTCCATTTAGTCCCTTGTTGACCAGTCTGGTTCGGCTATTGAAGGTATCAAAACAAGAGCCGAAGTTTTAAATGTCACATTCAAGAAATCGTTCACACAGGAGTATCATATAAACATTCTGTCATTTGACCAACAGACTGACTCCCATGTGGGCTAACATAATAATAAGCATCCCTGGTGTAGAGAAACAGCTGAAAGATTTCAAAGCAAATAAATTGCCAGGTCCGGATGGAATCCCAGTTCGGTTTTACAAAGAATACTCTACAGCACTGGCCTCTTACCTAGCTGGCATTTATCGTGAATCTCTAACCCAGTACATAGTTCCAGGCGACTGCAAAAAACCACAGGTGACTCCCATGTATAAGAAGGGTAAACGAACAGACCAATATTACAGACCAATATCCCTAACTTTAATTTGCTGCAGAATCCTTGAACATATTCTGTTTGAATATAATAAATTTTCTTAAGACTGAGAAGCTGATGTCCACAAATCAGCAAGGTTTTAGAAAGCACAGCTCGTGGGAAACTCATCTTCCCCTAATCTCACATGATACACTGTGAACTACGGATGAAGGGCAACAGGCTGATTCCATATTTCTAGATTTCTGGAAAACATTTGACACAGTGCCCCATTGAAGGCTGTTAATGAAGGTGCGAGCATATGGAGTAAGTTCAGATATGTGAGGGGTTTGAAGACTTCTTAAGTAATAGAACCCAGTATGTTGTCCTTGACGGCGAATGTTCACGGAGACAATGTTATCATCAAGACTGCCTCAAGGAAGTGTGGTCGGACTGCTGTTCCTCTCTATTCATAAATGGTTTTTTGGACAGGGTGGGCATCAACTTAGTTGTTTCCTGATGAGCTGTGGTGTACAGTAAGATGTAAAAGCTGAGTGACTGTAAGAAGATAAAAGACGACCTACATAAAATTTCTACTTTATGTAATGAATAGCAGCTAGCTCTAAATGTGCAAAAATGTAAGTTATGCAGATGGGTAGGAAGAACAAACCTGTAATGTTCAGATGCAGTAATAATAGTGTCCTGCTTGACACAGTGAATTCATTTAAATGTGTGGGCATAATGTTGCAAAGCGATATGAAATGGAATAAACACATGAGAACTGTGGAAGGGAAGGCGAATTGTGGACTTCAGTTTACTGGGAGAATTTTAGGAAAGTGTGGCTCACATGTAAAGGAGACCGCATACAGGACACTGATGCGGCCTATTCTTGAGCACTGCTTGAGTGTTTGGGTTCAGTACCACATTGGGTTGAGGGAGGACATCAAGGCAGTTCAGAGGCGAGCTGCTAGATTTGTTACCGGTAGGTTTGAACAACACACAAGTGTTACAGAGATGCTTTGAAAACCAGCATTTGAAGCTGACTGCTGAATGATTCTACTGCCGCCAACATACATTGTGCATAAGGGCTGCGAAGATAAGATACGAGAAATTCGAGGTCATACAAACAGTCGATTTTCCTCACTCTATTTGCGAGTGGAACATGGGAGGAATGACCAGTAGTGGTACTTGATACTTTCCACCATGCACCATATGGTGGCTTGCCGAATATCTTTGTAGATGTAGATGTAGAGAGAGGTGGCAGGTAGACAGGCTATGTGATGAATAATTGGTGGAGCCTGTAGGGTGCAGCACTTACTGCAGGTGACGTGAGTTCATGTATTTGGACGGGGTGGCAAGATGGAGGAGTGGGAAACTGTTGGTTGGAGGGTGTGGGAGATTAAGGCCAGGACGATGATGAGAGCAAAGGATGTGTTACAAGGGTAACTCCCACCTTCGGAGTTAAGAGACATCGGTTGCGGAGGGAAGGATGCAAATGGTCTGCGTTCTGAAGTCACCATTGAAATTGAGTGTGTTATACTCAGATGCATGTTGCGCCACTAGCAGGTCTGCTTTGCAGTTGGTCAAAGTTTGGCAGTGGCTGTTCACTCTGGTGGACAACTGTTTGGTAATCATTCCTACATAAAAAGATATCTAGTGTTAGGGCAGAGTTCTATAGGACATGGCTGCTTTCCCCAGTGGCCTGGCCTATGATATGGTAGGATAAGCTTCTCACAGGACTGGAGTAGGAAGTGATGGATAGATGGAGTGGGCATGTCTTGCAGTTTGGTCTCCCACAGGGATATGATTCATAGGGATGGACTAGGGTGTTGTGGGCCACAAACACCACTTTCTGAGTGGTGGCAAGAATCTTGAGTAGAAAATCCCTCATTTCAGGCATGCTGGTAGATAATCAAAGCCCTGATGAAGAGTATCTTTCTGTCATTCCAGTACAGGGTGAGAAGCACTCCTCTGTAGCTGATTGTTGGGGGTGGTGGGAGGATTTCTTTTTTTTGGGAGGGGGGTTCATTGTGGGGATACGGCACAGGAAATTAGTATGTGGACTATGTTTGGGGAGTGGTGCCTGTCTGTGAATGTGAAGGCTTCATGAGACCTTCAGGAAATTGTGCAAGGGAGTTCGTGTCACTGCAGACATGTCATCCATGGTTGATTAGGCTGTAGAGGGGGAGTTTTTTGATGTGGAAGGGATGGTAGCCGTAAAAATGCAGGTACTGTTGGTTAGTGAATTTATTGTGGATATAGGTGTGGATGAACCCATCAGAGATGAGTAGGTCAACATCAAGGAAGGTACCACGTTGGGTTGAGGTGGACCAAGTGAAGCAGATGAAAGAGAAGGTGTTGAGGTTGTGAAGGAACGAGGATAGGGTGTCATGGCCTGGAGTGTGGATCATGAATCTGGAGGAGATTAGGCATTGGGGCTTTTGGCAGGCTAGGAAGGTTTCCACTATATGGCCCATAACAGCTTGGCACAGGAGGGTACCATGCAGGTGCCCATGGTTGTGCCATGGGTTGTCCCATCAAGCGACTAGTAGTAGTTGCGAGTCAGGATATAACTGGTAAGGTGTGTAAGAAATGGGGTGGTGGGTTGGTAGTCTAAAGGATGGTGGGATATGTAGGCAGCATTAAATAGTGGCAAGGGCATGGGCACGAGGTATATTGGTGTATCTGGAGGTACCATCAACAGTGAGGAGTATGGATCCCAGAGGAAAAGGAGTGGGGATGGTGGGGAGTTGGTGAAGGAAGGTTATTATCTTTGATGTTGGAGGCTAGTTTTTATGAAGCTGGTTGGAGATGTCACTCAACAAGAGAGAAAATTCTTTCAGTGGGATCAAGATAGCCTTCTACAATGGGATGTCCAGGAATGTTGGGCTTGTGGATTTTGAGGAGCATGTAGAAGATGGGTGTAGCTTAATCGCCCAATAAAATGTTGAAAGGCATGTATTGCAATACGACAGGTACTAATCAGAGCACACTAAGAGGAATATTGTACTTGTATTCCGATGTGAGCAGTTCAACATTGTATTGGAAAATTACGCATTTTAAATCATGACATTGGCACATTTGTGCCACTTTGTCAATGGAGGGTGTTCATATAGAATGAAATGAATGGCTTAATAAATGCACATAAAATAATAGCCAAAGTGATTTTCGTAACTCACACATTAATCAGTTGTGGAAGCATCATTTGTATGGGATAAAGCATATATGGCATGAGACACTTAAATGTGACAAATTATGAGCATGCAGCATAAAAAAAGGAGCTTGGCAAACAGTTTTTATAAAGCCATATCATAAGAAGTATCATACATTTATAACTATGTGCAAAATCAAAGACAAAAAAATTATTCATGATTTTAAGAATTTTTGTGTCCATACAATTTAAGTGCAGCATGCTTTTGAACAATTACAAAACTTATTGCTTGTACCTATGATAATAGATAGTGAATGGCTTCTGTGGTATCCAGAGATTAAGTGAACATTTTAGTTACACATCACTGTAGACCAGATCTAACCAAGAAGGCCAGATAAGTTGAATGTAATAAAGAAAATTAATACTTTGTAAGGGAAGATAGATTGCTGCTTACTATAAAGATAACACACTAGGTCATAGACTGCACAACATATTAGCTTTGTGTCACAGCGTTTATCAGAAAAAGAAGCACAGACATGTTCTTTCTCACAAGTAAGCACACCTCATGCACACATGATCACCATCTCTGATGTCTCAGACCATTCTGGGCTGAGCTACATGAGATTGCAGTCATCTATGCGCGAGGTGTGCTTGCTTGTATGAATGAATGTGTGCGTGCTTTTTTTTTTTTTTTTTTCTAATGCAGACTGTGTTCAAAAGCTAATCCGTAAGTGCATTTAAGTTGGGCCTGTTTCCAGTATACTGTGCAATATTTATTGTAAGTAGCAAACTATATGTTTCGTACATGTTTGGTATTCTAATCTGGAGTTGCCATTGTTTGATTAGATTTCGCACTTTGTAAAGTAAATCCCTCAACTGCCACTAGAAGAATGTATAGGCTATCAGATGAAGAGCTGCAAAAAGTCTCAGATTATATTGGAAAAGTGTGTTGTAGCATTGGTTATGTCATAAATTGCTCGAGAGGGCTAGTTTACATAATTTAAAAGACAAGTGCAATGCATAATTTTAGATTCAGATGAGATTGTTAGATCACCATAGCATCTTCCTGTTGAAGACGAGTAAAACATTGCTCTGTGCAAGGCACTCAGGTAACACGTTGTTAAATAACACCAACATCATTGTTTCTGTAAAATGAAGGTTTACCTAAGTAAGTTATTTGTAGTCTTTTTGAGCATGTGTAACTGTTATGGTGTATGTTAAAATATCTTCAGTTATCATGGATAAGCCAGATGCATATTTAAATTAAAAATTCTAATAATGTAATAAATTGATTTTCATTAAATAAAAGCTAATGAGTTGAAACCTTCTTTAGTTTTTGGCATACTACAACACTATAAAGAGTTCAAAGCCGTACAGATGATACCCAAGGTGCAGCACTTACCAATAAATTAACATTTATTTTAATATATTCCCACTGAAACACCATCATGAAATTTGACACACACATTTACAAATAGTGTTTGAGTAACATATATCAAATTTTGTAATTTTCAAAATTGAAAAATAATTTCATCTCGTAAAATTCAGCATTGTTATGAATATTGTCAATTAGCACACACTCTCAAAACTTATAAGCAACCGAATAAAATGGTACAAATTTTAGGTGTGTAAATCAAATAGTTTTTGAGGTATATTTACTTTAAGGTTTCAAAACATACTAAAAATCATATAATTTTGGAAGCTTTAAAAATTAATAACTAAATTAAAAGTCCAAAAAAAAATTTAATCTGGGATTTTTCATGCAAATGGCTATTACTATAAGCATACAAAAATTATAAAAGTCTGAGGTATCAAGAACCAGATCACTGCTTGATTTCACGTGGACTAACGCTTTCCTGATAATATGCCCTGGCATGCATTCCCTGAGCAGTTGTGTCACAGAGTATCTCCAATGCCGTCTGTACTGGTTCTTCTATTAATATGCTCTAGCATACATTCTGTAATACAGAAGTCAACACTGATGACAATCTTTGGTGTCTTCCAGTTGTGTTCATTGTTTTCTGTTGTTGGTAATTGACCATGTCAGAGTGGTGATACCTGCCTGAATTTAAATATGAAAACTGTTCATAGATTGGAATTTTGTTTCACGACAATCTATTAGACATTTTGGCAATTGATAACTCACGTAACTCACTTACCGGCCATTATACACGCATCTCACTTAATCTACGAGTGTAATTTTTGGTAAGAGACGAGGATTAGCAGAAATATTTGCAAGAAAATGCTAGAAGTGTTAATTTGCAGTAAAATGTTGTGATAAAGTATACTTCTTGCCATTTGTAAATAGACTATTGTAGTGTTCGACTTTACATAGGGTGAATTCTTTGAGAACTTGGTGGAGCTATCAACTGGAAATTTATGTCACGTAATAATGTGTGTGGTTTCTTCATTGTCTACAAAATAAAAGCTACTAAATCACTGCAATTGGCAATTACAACGATTTCTATTAGATATTTTGGTATTCGATAACTCACTTATTGGCCATTGGTCAAAGTCATCATCCCCTCTTTACTACAGGTGGCTGGCATGTAAAAATGTGCCATGTGAAACAATTGTGTATCATGTACATGGAATAGCGCAGCACATTTAAGATGCATCAGAGGTTGCATTTTGGAAGCTTTTTGTGGCACTACAAATATAGAAAGGTGTTTTATAATCTGGAATGAAATAAAATGTTTTTTTTTCTTTTTTAGACAGCGATATGGAAATTACTTTCTTCAAAGTTAACTAGAATAGTTTACACTGACAGGTTTATATAATAAATGAAAACCAGGAAAGACAACAGCAATTTCACTGTCACCATTGATGTTAATTTTTTTCACTGAAAGGGAATTAGAGACCTGTTGTTTTTCAAAGCAAGGAAATTTGCACAATACAATTCATTTATGATGCAAAAGTGATATCTGTAGCTGAAATTGTATTGGAACCGAGTTTTGCACTAATAGTAGTGGAACATGTGTTACCTGTAGGTGAAGATTAGCATTTAAAAACAAAGCATCATTGGGGGCATGCTAGATGACTAAATGTTGCATCCAGGAAAAAGAATCTTAATAGGTGCACACAAGGCACAGAAGCAAAGACAAGACTGAAAGGTCTTTCGCAAGAATCACTAGCAGCTAATGCCCATGATATTTGATGACAGTGTAATATCCCTTTTTGTGCCACATCAAAGACTTTTGTCACAGATGAAAGACAAATATTTGATCAAATTTCTTTGTCAAAGAAATTTGCTAGTATAATACTGGCATTAATGTGAACAATTATGTTGTACCAGCTGTCTTACTGTTATGTTTAACAAACGCGTTTCCTCCAACTTGGCTAATAATGTTAGATTTGCACCCAGGCTGCAGATCCATTCAGAAACTTCTTCCATTTTTTGTGCCATGTTCGCTTCTTTTTACAATTTCTTAGGAGTTCCTGTTCACTTGTGATCTTATAACATTATTATCTGCTGTCATTTACCATGTGCTGTCACAAGTTGTATTCAGTTCACTTTTGAGCTATTAGGAGTTTGAGAGTTTAATGCTTCCTAGTCTAGAGGCGTATGTGCTGTAAGTTCCTGGGCTTCCCTTCCTCTTTGCCACTGCCCAAAATTCCGCTCCTATCTATTTTCTATCGTACTCCTTATTACTGTCCTCCTCTTTATCAACCTTATCCATAGATTAAGCCTTATTTTCTGTTTGTGTGGCTATAGTGGTTCGTGTTCTACCCTTCAAATTGGATGGTCTTTTTGGCCTTTCTGTAACTCATTTTCCTTTTGATGGGCGTTTTCATTTCTTACAAAGATAATGAGTATTTGTATTAACTGTCTGATCAAGGAGATTATGATTTACAATTTCATTCCCAAGTGGTGTTTCATCTTTAACTGTTGACCCAGTATCACATTTCCAGTTATCATTATTCTCTGGTTCCCTATGAAATTTGGTAACCGATTACTCTGTGGTTTAGAATCCATGTTTTGTTCTTCGAATTTTCCCCTCCAAGAATATTGGATGTACCTTTCAGTCTTTACACTGTCAGCTGCGCAGTTTCTTTCTGTTTACACACAGCCTGTAGTGTCACTCACTTGCTGTTTTTGCAGTCCTCCTTCAGAAGGCCTGATACTCCACAGAGGGGCAAACAGCAAACTATGTCTCTCAAAATTTTGCATTGCACACACAGTTCTGACATTCTGTAACTGCAAATCACAGTGATTGATTAAAAGCTAACATGCACCCTCTTCTTTGTAACTGTTTCTGAATTTATATTTTACACCAGCAGGTGATGCACTGTCTATTTTCCTCTCGGACCTGCTTTAAATCTAGTTTTTGTTTCACCCAACCATTTATAACATATTGACTAATTCATTGCACTTTCTGACAGAATTACTGTAAAGTCTTCTATTATCACTACAGGCCTCCATTTTCTTGGGTTCTCATTTTTCTTTGTTTCCTCCCATATGTTGTGACCACTTGCTACTTTCCTCTTTTAATTCTTTTTCAGTTAAGAACACACTGTTGGGCATTTTCATTTCCTTAGTTCATCCTTTTCTTTCTTTCTATGGTGTAGCTCCATGACACGAGTCTATTAGCCTTTACATCCATCTTATCCTTAATTAATACCTCACTATCTAGAGTTACTTGTGCACTTTCAGCCTTTAATTTAAGTGGTTACATTACTGGTGATTAGTAGTGCTGCCTCCTTTCTGTTATCCTCCCTAAGTCTTGCAAGCAATATTACCCAGTATATATATATATATATATATATATATATATATATATATATATATATATATATATATATATGCATTTTAAGTCTAATGTTTTTGTTCTGGTAATCCTTGTAGTAACCTGCAGTTTGTCTTCAAAGAATTTAATTAATGATTCAAGTTTGCTAGATGCTTGATTAATTCCAAGAGCTCAGAATTTTTTTTGTATTTTTACTGAGCGTTTGCACCTCTCTCTCTCTCTCTCTCTCTCTCTCTCTCTCTCTCTCTCTCTGTGTGTGTGTGTGTGTGTGTGTGTGTGTGTGTGTGTGTGTGTGTTTTTAGTAGTAGAGTTGTCTAACAGACTATGGAACAAGAAGATTAGAACAGAAAAAAGAAGGAAATGCTGTGTGGGTAAGTAATGAGGAAGGGGCATAGTTTATCTGACTTGGCTACTCAGGAAAACTATTGTTCATATTGAAATGATAAATGAAAATTTAAAAAACAGGTGTGAACTATTATATCTTCTAGAATTGCAGGCTGACTGAATGGTTGTCTTTCTCATTCACATCATTGAACGCCACTGCAAAATAAATATATAAATAATCTGCAATGTAAAGTTAATAGACACAACAGTGGATAAATAAAACAAAGGAGTAATTAGGACTTTAAATCTGTCAGCATTGTGGGATGGGAATTGTGGATCTATAAGACACCTGCAGTTCAGTAAGGAGAGAGAATTTCATAGTTAATTTTTATTTAAAATGTTATATTTATCATATGTCAAATAGCATTATATTCCCCACAAATGGAAAAAAAATTAGTAAAATTATTAATAATTATTATTTTATACATTGGGCCACAGAGAGAAGAAACTAATCATACAAGCCAACACTGCACAGCACATAAAATAGTATGGCCCAGGTCTCTATGCTCATTATATCAGTCAAGATATTCAGATGAACTATCACTGACAACATTCATTGATTTCAATATTACATGTTTTGTGATTGGTTCTCCCTTTAGAAGTGCTGCATATACATCATTTACAGCCTGATATTCTGTTGAGGTATGAATAAACTCTGCATTTTTCTTTTTAACAGCTTTGTCATTTTTTGTCTTCAGTTGAACATATTGCAGAACTTCTTCACTGAAAAGTAAGAAAATGAATATAACTTTTGTAACATAATAATGTATTGCTTCATGTTTGTTTTATGCAGTATTTCAAAGATCAAGCTAAAAAAATTAAATTAAATTAAAGTTTCCTAAAATACAATACTTTATGTGAAGATATAGCAACAATTTTTTTCGATCCTTATACGACCATACCTCCCCAATAACAGATGAAAGATTCAGTAGCACACAAAAATCACAAAACACACTGTAAATGTGAAGGAACTTGGAAAGTTATTTTAATAACATTAAGTACTTGACAGGTTTGTACTTTTTCTCAATAGACTATTCTAAAATAACTATAGATTACGAAACTCCATGTTAGCTCGATTCATTTTTTAATACATCACAAGTGCTGTTCTGCTATGTGCAGTCTTTCTTACAGTGTTAGAAATATATACAGCTGTTGATGTAAGGCTGAATCTCTACTGGAATGTTGTTACTCTGTAGCACAGTAAAATATGATGAATATATGAGGTGTGATTGGAAAGTTTTAAGAATGGGCTTATAATTGTACAATGGTGGTACTTAGATGCTACTGTGATGCATCTCCTTCAAAGTCCCCTTTTGACTGAACAAACTGACTCCAATGGTGTTTCCACTTTTGGAAACATTCCTGGAGATTTTTTTCCTTAAGTCTGTTAAGGATACTCTCCATATTTTCCTGGATGTCTTCAATCGAGTCAAATCCCTTCCCTTTTAGTGAAAATTTCAGTTTAGGAAACAGGTAGAAGTCTGCAGGGGCCAAATCATGGTAATATAGCAGTTGTAGAAGCACAGGAATTTTGAATTTGGTCAAAAATTCAATGATGAAGGCACGATGTGCTGGAGCATTGCCATGGTGTAACACCCAACACCTGTCTTTCCTCAATGCACGCCTTTTCTTCTGCACCTTTCGGCGCAAACAGTGAAGGACACATTTGTAGTATTCATTGTTAATTGTCTGTCCTCCAGGGGTAAATTCATGCTGCATAATACCGGCAGAATTGAAAAATATCACCAATATTGTCTTCACAGACTGCACTTTGGTTTCGGGATAGTATCCATATACCCATGATTTGTCACCTGTAATTACACTATTTAACAAATCTGCGTCTGTTTTAGTCAAATTAACCAGTTCTTGGCACAATTCAAGTCGGTATTGTCTTTGGTTACTTGACAACGCTTTTGGAATGAATTTTGCGGACACTTGACGCATGTTCAGATCTTCAGTTAAAATTGACTGAACTGCATAGAAACTTAAATTAAGTTCATCAGCCATCTCCCTAATTGTAAGTCTACGATCAGAACACACTAAGTCACGACTTTTCACATTTTCATTCGTTTTTGAGGTGTAAGACGGCTAGAACGTGGTTCATCTTCAAATGATTCGCGGCCATTTTTAAATCTGTCGAACCAGACAAAACATTTCACTGGCTCATACAATTATCTCCAAAACTTGTTTTTAGTAGTTCGTAAGTCTCAGAAGCTGATTTCCTGGTTTTAAAACAAAATTTCACACAAACTTGTTGCTCCGTTTTTACATCCATTTTCACAGAGAGCGAATCCGGCAACGAGCTCAACATACCCGCACTCAACCAGCTGCCACAATGAACTGAATAAAGGAAACCCAGTTTCCTGTCAGAGGACGTTCGAGGAGAATGCAATGACTCACTCCAGACCCTCAGTGTACCTGGCTGCCAAACCAGTAAGCAGTAGTGGATCCATTCGTAAAACTTTCCAATCACACCTTGTACAAGTAATGATTTCACTTTCAAAATATACCCTCTTACCAACATCACTAAACAATAAAACATATGCTAATGGTTGCAGCATATCATTTACTATGACAATATCATTTGACAGAAGTATTCAAGGTATGAAATGAACTAAAAGGATTGCAAACACTGTTAGAGAAGAAGCAAAAAAAAATGGAAGTATTTGGAGTGTTGGGCCATTACTTACCTTTAGTAGGAGAAATTACAAGTATTGTAAAAGACATTAAAAACTAAAACAACCATTTCCATCTCAGTAATGCTTGGAGTTTTGCCCCCTCAAGTAAAGAAAAAGGAAACAATTCAGTCTCCTTGTAATTTTAGTTTCCTCAAGTGATTTTTTCATTTAATACCATGAGCTAAAAGTTTAACAGTGGATGAGGCATCCAAACATAATATTTATGTCTTATTTCTATATTTTATTTAACATTATTTAAATTGCATACTTTATTTATTTTCATTTGACAGTTTCTTTTATATTTCTTTATCAGCCTTTTATCTCTTCTGTCATCTCTGACACAATGCTTACTGATGTACAGTACCAGCTTTTCTCTCCTACACCCAGTCAACTTTTTCCTTTGTCTTTGCCATTTTTCTCATAAACCTTAGCTCCCTCTTAACTGGGGAATATCACTGCCTGAACTATTAATCAGCCCACCTGTCTCTTTTAGATTCTAACAAATTTAAATTTTAAGGTATTACAAATGTTTGGATGGAATTATCACTTTTATAGAGAACTTGAGATTTCTGAAATATGAAGAAGTTTCAAATCTCCTTACTAAAAGAAATAGGTATAGTGGGAAGGTTTAGGAGAAGGGTGAGGGAGCATCAAAACTTGTTCAGGTCAGGGTTAAATATTGTTATGTTAGAAGCAATTTCACATGAAATGATACAAATATTCATTTCATAAGCTGACATCCCCCCCACCCCCCTCCACAGAACACACCTGTTTCATATTCTGCAAAAAACATCACAGTTGTATTTGCCATAAAAAAAGGGGACACTTGATTGAGGAGCAAGATGTTTGTCCGTACATTAAAAAGGATAGATGAAACTCATTTTGTGGCATCAAAGAGTATATTTTGTTGTCAAATTCAACTGGAGACCAAAGAATAAAAGCAGCAGTGAACATGAAAGCAATAATGCAACTGGGTTCATTGTTTCAAAATAGTAGCTTCAGTTTCTTGTGGCAAGAAATGTAAAACTGAAAGAGGAATGAGATAAGGAGATTCCATATTGCCCAAATTATTTTCTGTAGTTCTATATGAACTTTCCATGTCCTTAACTTAGGAAAACAAAGAAGGAATTTCTGTTAATGGAACCTACATGACCTGCTTTCATTTTGCTGACAACATTGTACTGTTTGTAGTGAAGATGAACTTTGACAACTAATGGAAAAACTCAATACAGCAAGTTTGAAAGTAGGTCTCAATATCAATCAAATTAAGAATAAAATAAGGCAAAACGAAATTTTATATGTTGACAATGAAGTCGTAGAACTAGTAAATAAGTTTTTGTATTCAGGGCAGTTGAAAACAATGACACAACAGACAACAAAAGAAATAAACAGGTGAGTAAAAATGGCTTCGTGAACTGATGGCAAACTACATAGGGTTTTCAAAACCAAGCTTATAGTCATTGTGTAGAACGAGTTTTGGGTTATGGTGGTGGGACATGAACTTCTAATGGAAAACCATTCCAGGATTCAGGCTTCTTCTGTGAGTAATGGAGAGATGCTTGTCAGAGATTGCAAGGAGGGAGTAAAATAAACAAATCAATAAGGGAGCAGAATTCATAGTTACAACTGCAATGAAAATAAAATATGAGGGAGCACAGATGTAGCCAGGAGAATTGATGACAGACAGACAAATTTCTCTACTAGGCTCCAAGAAATAAGGAAAAGTACCAATGATAACTTAAAGGAAAATGTGTAAATTACAAACGAAAATATGAAGGAGCAAAATATGGATGTGTATAACTGAAGATTAATGGATTGTAAAGCCTACAGGAGTTCTCTGCCCAGCTCCAAATGTCATACTGATGATGATGATGATGCTGCTGCTGCTGATGATGATGATGATGGCGACAGTGAAGCCAATAATGCTATCTTACCCAGCAATTTACAGTATTATAATACAAAATGTAAACAATCTTCAACATGAATTTAGACTAAACCCTTCAAGAGATGAAGATTCGCATCCTGCAAGTGATTTTTCACAATAACCTGCAAGTGATTTTTCACAATAACCTGCAAGTGATTTTTCACAATAACCTGCAAGTGATTTTTCACAATAACCTGCAAGTGATTCTTCACAAAAATCTGCAATTGATTCTTCACATAACCTGCAAGTGATTCAATTTAATGGGTCAAAATTGCCAGATTTCCAGCAATTATGCACTCACTGTTATTTGAATAACCTGCTGCTTTAATGGCAGCATGAATTTTGATACAGAATTCAGTATAAGGACTGAGAAAAACTTGCATCCTTTCCAGATTAGTCAATTTAATTAATTACTATTTCAGAACTGCAGTCACAATTTTTAGACATGGGAACAATTTGACATCTGAATCCTGTCTGCTTATCCAATACAAAGTTCCTTGGACTGAGTTTCATGTTGTGTAAGAGAACTTTGCCATTAACTGAATGAGATGTGTTACAAATGACCATGAAATTTTGAGAGTTAAACAATTAAGACAGCAATTTAAAACAGTTATCTGTCATCTTCGTTACTGTAGATTTTTTTATGCATAACATAATACAGTCAAAATAATTCAGTGAATAGTTGTGTATGTAGGAATTTGTAACACCACACTGTTTTTCTTTGCATCCATGAATGATCTACACAAGTTGGACAAAAAATAGTAACAACTGTTTGATATTGTGGAGGACTACCTTTAGAATACAGTGCAGCCTGACTAACTCAAAACTGCAATTTGTGTAAAACTTATTGAGTTTCATTTCATTCCCCCAAAGAAACTTCTCCAGATCACTGAGAGACGATGAAGTATTGGAAGTACTGGAACACCATTTACTGTTTCGCAAACACAGATCACAGTGACTTTTCTAGCTGTATAAGGGAATCAGGACATGATCAAACTGGAAGTTGCAGTCCCTGCTGGGAACAATGGCAAGGAACATGGTTATCTAAACTGGTTTAATAGGGGGTGAATCCCAGTCACCATGCAAAACTGTGTCAGACATGGCTAATTACTGTGATATAAGGGCGAGAGCTGCAGATCCAAAAGATGAATACTGTGATGTCAGTGGGGAAGATCCAGTGGCAGACTAGACACTGTAACATAACAGGTGAAACTTTGCACCTGAAACAGTCATCCATAAATACATAATGCTATTAGCCTCTGCTTGGGAAATTGGTACTACATTTCTTTTTCTATGTTTATTTAATAACAAATTTATATATTAATAATTGCAGAAATATCTGAATAACATAATGAAAAACAGGCAAGAATGAATAAAGTAGTTGTTTTGACAAGTGATTGCTGTTCCAGTTCATGGAATATATTAAAATAAAAATAACTGAACTGTAATGAGAAAAAATAATAGTATGTGATAGAATAAGTGTGTACAGAACTGTGTAATGTATTTTGATTAAATATTTGTATAGTGTGAAATGTTTCTAAACAAATTATGGTGAAGTATATGGATGTTATTTTCACTAGCGCAGTGCATCATGTGACAAAACACAGGACAGAGATGCAAGCCAGAGATCGAGGTATTTGGTGCATTGGGAGCTGTGCAGGTAATGTGGGCTAGAATGGCCAGGGGCCACACACATTTTAATTCTGTGGTAGGATCATGCCTATATGATTGTTCAGAAGCTAATCTTAAGTTTATAAGTTTGTGAGTTATCAACATAGTGCAATTTACAGTGACAGTGATGTAGTGAACTGTTAATTGCCCCCAAGCACTATGCTAAAACTATTTTAGACTTGACTAGACCATTGTGTGAAGGACCATCATTCATAGAAAAGAAATTTTCTATGAATAAAGCAACAATATAATTTTATCATGTGCTAAATATGCATATCCTCAATTTCTGATTTCATTGCTCATTTTGCTCTTATATATTGGTATTTCACTGACAAACCTCATAGGTCACATTAATAATCATTAATCGCTTATGTAAGGGCATAAAGCAAACACGTAAAATGAAACCCCTGTGCAGACGGGTCATTTAACAGGTTGTACATTCACCCTCTACTGGATTGCTAGTACCAGTAGTTACTGCTTACCAACGGAATCATTGCAATTAGGTAGGCTCATAAGGGAATGGACTGTTTCCTTTCCACTTAACGAGTATTTTGGAATTGAGTGTCCCAGGAAGAGTATAGGTCTGAGAACAGTTAGTGTGGGGGCCCAGACCTACACACAGTGCACAGCAGTAACAGTTTGGCACTGCAATCATTGAGCATATGTGAACATTAGTACACCAGCATACAGCACCATAAGAGACTCTGCACTATGCACCTACTTCATGCAACAATATTTTGTGGGACAGTCTGTTTCATCAATTTGAAATACTGATGGTCCATGTGAATTTCGCAGAGCTGCTGTGTTCGTGCTACCACCAGTCCACATGGAAGTTGTAGCGAGACACCGCTGACCATACCAGTACTGCTAATGTTTCTGTTCTTGCTTGCTGTGCCACACACATATGTGCTGCGACTGTCTCCACACCATTGCCCTGCCATCTCCACGATGCTTGCTTTCATATGTCACAGTAATAGTCAATGTTGTAAAAGCCACAATTTGCATCAGTTGCATTATACATCTTGTGTTGCTAGTCATCAGCTGTGACTGATGAGACGCAGAAACTTTCAAGTGATTGTGGATCAGAGGATATTAGGAGTGATTGTAGTAGCCTTGGTTTCCCAAAGGAGAGTGGTTGGGTGCGAGGAAAAGAACTCACCCAATTACTGAATGCAGTGGGTGAGAAATGACATGAAAGTTTATATTCAGAATTGGAAAATATAAAATATGAACAAGATGCAAGCATAAAATCTGAAATTGGAGGTTTAAAAACTGAACTTGGAGATACCGTAAGTAATATACCAGCTGGGCAGGCAGATATGGTGATAGGATGTCCCATGGAGGTTGATATCATTATAGAGCCATTCAGTGGTAAAAACAGGTACCATGCAAAAGATTTCTTGGCTACGTGCAAAGATAGCTTTATAACAGTGATGAGTGAGGAGGTAAAAGCAAAGTTTCTAAAGGGACAGCTGGAGGGACCAACTCAGATCTGGGCTAACCAACATGCTGAGGAATTTGGAGACTTTAAGGGATTTGAAGTAATGTTCTTGCATAAATGTTGGGGGTAGGCCAAGCAATTAAGGCTGAACAATTACTTCTTAAATGGCCCAAATTACAGAGATGGTAGAGATACTACAAGAGAATTCTATGTGAAGGAACCAATGGTGGATACAGAAAAACCTCAAGGAGGGGGGAACTTAAGGTATCTTGAGCTACCTTTACTTTTATCGTAGTAAAAAAACAATCAAGTCATATGCAAAGTTTAAGAAAGTTTTACTTAAACTAAATATACACATATACAAGACAATGCCATCTTACGCTATAAAAAATTACAATTGTGGTTCTCTTCCTAAAATAATAATGATGATGAAATCTATGTGCCTACTCTTCCTGGCCAATTGGTTAATTCCATTGTCAATAGGACAATCAATGTCAGGGTGAGTGTTCAACAGAGCTAAGCTATTAAGCTGATCGTCCTTCGCTGTCAACCTCAGCCATGTCTTTGTACACCGCAATGTTGAAAAACTTCTTTCCACTATAGCAACAGATGCAGGTAGTCAAGCTAATATTTTGTACAGTGTGTGCAAAGTAGGATAGTCAGAGCTAGGACAGACAGACAACGCTTGCCTAACAGAGTCACGATCATTAAGGGAATTTATGCTCATTTGCTTGTATTGAAGAATCTCTCTCATTATTCTCTTTTTAATCATAAAGAGTGAATCTTCTTCAAAGAATGGTAGTTCAGTTAAGCACTGATTCAGTTTGTGCCAGATCATTACCGTTATGTTTCAGTAGTCGTGAGGGCAAAGGTATACTGAATTTTAAATGATAAATATCTTCTTCAGCAAAATGTTCTCTCGTGTCAGCCATAACATGGTCCAATATTGGCATAAAAACAGCTCTCTTCCAATATGTCATAGCATCATTATGATTGCAGTTTTCCCAGTGTCTTTGTCTGCCTGTAAGATGAGGAACACTCATCTCTACATCTAACTCTTCCGTAACTGCCTTCACCTCTTCAACAATACAAGCAAAGTGGCTATTAGCATTACCTCTCATGCCCCCCCCCCCCCTTCCGTATGTACTGTATGTACTGGAGGGAACTCTGCAAACTACTACATTTAGATAGAGCATTAGGGGCACTACCAGAAATATCAACACCAAAAAGAAGGCTGCCTGCCAGAAAACTTGCAATGGGATCTAACACACAGCCCTACTGATTCAGTGGAGAACATGATCAGGCCACTGTGTTCTTAACCAAAACTGGTAGCAAACAAGGAAGGTAGAAATCAGAATAAGGGTAACAATTATGGAAATAATTTCAATGGCAATGTGAACAGATGGTCAAGTACTAGGAATGGGCATAGTGACAATGACAGGAAATGGAGAAACAGGCAGGAGGGAGAAGAAAGAACCTATTTCTTCTCTGGAATGTGAATGAGTTGAGGCTGTATGCTGACAGGTGATATAGTAGTGATAAATGGGGACACTAGTGTTCAAGTATATTAGTTGTATATGTGAAATTGGTTAAGTATATTGAAGATTGTGTATACTAACCCATTGTTGTGTGTATACTTGTAAGAGATTTTGTAGGACTTAAGGTCTATGTTGGGTAAATGTAATTGTTGTTTTGGGGGTTAGTTAGTGAGCAATAATATTGGGGTGTAGGAAGAAAGCTTGTGGGGACAATAGGGTGTGTCTGAATATGGCAAGAAAAGTTGCATCTGGAGCTTGCAGCAGGTGCATGGGGGTGATGCCAGTTGTGAGCTGGCAAAAAAAGGACTCGGCAAGGGAAAATATCTGTAATTTGAAAAAATACTAGTGATATAATTGTAATTATACATCATATGCAATGAACTGTTACTTCGTGTCTGCTGGGTGGAATAGTACATAACGTACCTGTTTAAGAAAAATGTTTATGAATTATAAAGTCTATGATTGTGATCAGGTTCTGAGATTGATCCATAAGGAATTTGCATTCACTTGATATTTGTATGTGCATCATATTCTTTCACTTGTGATCTGATACAGTAAACACATGGTAAACCATGGAGGGTTTCAATAACATGATCACTGGTAAGCCATAGGGTTAAGTTACGGGCAACTTTTGATTTTGGTCATTTGTTTGATGCTTGTCAGCACAATGGCTTCACTGAAGAGGAGTACATTGCATTGGTGGCTGCACTTTAATGTGAGAGAGGTGGTCTGCTGATGCAAGATGGAGCTAGGACTCAAGGAGGAGGTCCTTACTGTGGCACCAACTGGAAGACTGCAATGAGGGCATAACCAGTGAAGTGGTGTGTAATGACATGAAGAACTGAAGATAGACAATTCCATTTAAACTGATTTGATTGATATCCATAGAGACTAAAGATAACTTACAGTTTAGATGTATATTGCTTACACATCTCTTATTTCAATGCCAAATTTTTCGCCACATGAAGTTGCTAGTCAGGTTTTGGCACAGTTTTATTTGTACTCACATTTGTTTCCTATATATTTACACAGTAGTTAATGAAATATATTAAAATAAAAATTACTGCAATGAGAAAATGTAACAGTATGTGATGGAATAAGTGTGAACAGAGCTGTGTAATGTATTTTATTTAAGTACTTGCATAGTGTGAAAAATGTTTCTAAATGAATGATGGTCAACTATATGGATGTTAATTTGAATAGAGCAATGGGCCATGTGACAAAATACAGGACAGAGATGCAAGGAGAGATCATGGTATTTGGTGTGCTGAGAAGCACACAGTTAATGTGGGCTAGAATGGCTAATTGCCACACACATTTTAATACCACGGTATGCATGCACAGAAGATATATAAATCACTATTGGATCACAGCGGTTTCTTATGGTTTCATATCTCCAATACCTATGTGGCCAACTATGCAGGTAAAGTTTGAGAATATGTGCACAGCTTTCCAGAATAAAGTATTTTGTTGGGCAAAACAGTGATGGAAAAATTCGTTGTACTTTTGCAGTTCAACAAAATTAATAAAATGTAATTTTCTTTTACACAAGAAAAAGAACTTCATCTGGCTCAGGCATCTGAAATAGAAGGCTAAATGGGAGACAATCAAGAAAAAATGCCTGTGTTTCAGTCAGTATCTACAGATTAAACATTCTGCCTTAATGTTGTTTAATGTAAGATCAATGTCATTTGTTAACGTGCATCATATACCTTATATGAAACATTAATATGGTAAAAGTGGTATTTGTGTTTACCTGTCAATTATGCTGCAGATCCAGAGAAACTGGTACACCTGCCTAATATCGTTTAGGGCCTCTGTGAGCATGCAGAAGTGACACAACATGACATGGCATGAACTCGACTATTATCTGAAGTAGTGCTGGAGGGTGCTGATACCATGAATCCTGAATGGCTGTCCATAAATCCGTAAGAGTACGAGAAGGTGGAGATCTCTTATGAGCAGCATGTTTCAAGGCATCCAAGATATACTCAATTATATTCATGTTTGGGAAGTTTGATGGCTAGCGGAAGTGTTTAAATTCAGAAGAGTGTTCCTGAATCCACTCTGTAGCAATTCTGGACATGTGGGGTGTCGTACTTTCCTGCTGGAACTGCCCAAGTCTATCAGATTGCACAATGGACATGAATGGATGCAGATGATCAGACAAGATGCTTATGTATGTGTCACCTGTCAGAGTTGTATTTAGATGTATCAGTGGTCTCATATCACTCTTAACTGCACATGCCTCACACCATTACATAGCTACAAGCTTTAAGAGTCCCCTGCTGACATGCAGGGTCCATGGATTCATGAGGTTGTCTCCATATCCGTAAATATCCTTACATTTGATACTACTCGAAAAGAGACTTGTGGGACAAGGCAACATGTTTCCAGTCATCAATGGTCCAATGCCTGTGTTGACGGGCCCTGGCGAAGCATAAAGCTTTGTGTCATCCAATCATCAAGGGGTACAAGAGTGGGCATTTGTCTCCGAACACCCATGTTGATGATGATTCATTGAAATGTACACACTTTGACAGTTACTGACGGACCAGCATTGAAATCTGCAACAATTTGCAGAATGGTTGCACTTCTCTCATGCTGAACGATTCTCTTCAGTCATTATTGGTCCAGCTCTTGCAGGATCTTTTTCCACCTGAAGTGATGTTGGAGATTTGATGTTTTACCGGATTACTGACATTCACTGTACACCAATGAAATGGTCGTGTGGGGAAAATCACCACTTCATTGCTACTTTGGAGATGCTGTGTCCCATTGTTTGTATGCTAACTATAACACCACACTCAAATTCACTTCAATCTTGATAACCTGCCATTGTAGCTGCAGTAAATTATCTAATAACTGCCCCAGACACTTGATGTCTTATACAGGCATTGCCAACCACAGTGCTGTATTCTGCCTGTTTACATGTCTCTATATTTGAATACGCATGCCTATACCAGTTCCAACAACAGTTGAGAGAAACACAGTATATGACCAGAAAAAACACTATGGTTACCAGTTAGCAAACTGCAATCTATGGTACTGCTGTGACACCAGTAACATCAAGTGGCACTGACCAACCACAGCTTATTAGCTGTGGCTGCTTGTTTGTTAAATTTCTAAGTATATTGGATTTCATACATCTTGTAGGCACCTTTCCTTCCATGTGACAGTAGAATGTTTTGGAAATCATATGACCATCCAAATGATTACAGATGTTCAATGATTCAACATGGAAAGAAGTCTGGATTTTAAACATCTGGGGCTTGAAATGTCAAGAGCATCTACTGCAGAGAACAATGAAAATGTATACTTATGGAGCACATATTTTCAATTCCTGGGAGCCCAGCACTGCTGAAATTTCTTCTTTGGATTAATCTATTTTGGTAACGGTAAATCTATCATGAAGGTACAGTTTATGGAGTTGCTATCATACTGTTTACATTCAAACTATTTTTCTAGATGACTGTTATGCTCAGGAGTCACTTTCACAGCAGTTATTGTCATATGAGAGGCGAAAAACCACTGCTTCAATTAGGAAATTTAGTAAGTGGTCCACTACTAGGTTGCCTGTCTCCATAGCATGGCTGACTGTCGACAAACTGCTTGTCTTCTTGTTGTTACTGTCGTTAGTTTCTGTGACACTGTTTAGTTGACTGAATATGTTTATAGAGTCCTTCCTGTTATATATTTGTTACTTCCATGTCTTTTATACTCACTGAAAGAATAAATTATAAATTTAAATTAGCTTTTGTATAATTGCATTGCAACAATTGGGTTTGTGAATATTGCAGCACAGAAGATAAAAGCAGCTGTAATTTAGTCACATGTTCATAATGTGTTGGGCAATTCCTAAATTGAAGCAGAGTTTATTAAATACATTAGGTATACTCGCAATTCAACAGTCCTTTCACAGTATTCTCATTCAAATTTCTCAGACATTTCTTCTTCAGTGCATTTTAATGTCATTGCTTGCAATATTTGCTTAATTTGTTCTCATAAAATTAATTTAAAACAGTGTGTCAATTTACAAGAACCTCCAAAAATGATTTCCCTATTTGAAAGATCGACACATTAAAATTCCTTGAGGTATTACTGTTCGAGAAATGTAAGTTCGTGTCAGAAACCTCTTTGCTTTGTACTGGTAGAATGAAAGACACATTTTATGAAGTAACTAGCTTGCAGCTAGTATAACTATCATTATAATATTATTGTTTTCTTCATTTCCAAGTGTGGGATGATTTTATAGATTTGAATGGTGGTGTAAGTTTTAACGTTGGAGAAGAAATGCCATGTTCAAAGCTACTTCCTGGAAGTTGTTTCAAGACACCTGAGACTTCCCCATCGCACTCCATATTCCAGATAACAACATGTAATAGGTAAGATTACTTTACTGCAGATTGATAGTTAAGCTAGCAGGTATAATGTGATCACAACTTCTATATAATGTATAGCTGATTATGTGCCAAGGTGAATTACAAATAAACCTATCTAACTATTCTGTTACGGGTAGTAGTTTACAGTGAGAGTGGGACTTGTAAATTTGGTTGAACAAACTGGGAGTTTCGCCTCCATGATACCATGGATGCAAGGCTGTATTTGGTCTGTAACTTTGGCAGAAATGAGGAGGGAATGTGAATCACAGTTGTGCAACATGCAGATGCAATATTTATTGATAACGGAAGTATTCATCATAATAAAAAATTGTGGACATTGCTCAGACATCCAGAATCAGTGCCATTGAAGTTTCAAGTTAGTTTTTTTTGGCACGAAGAATTTCCTGAAGGATTAGATACTATGAAAAAAGCTCTCTACGGTGGCAGGTAATAGCCCCAACTGTGGAGAGAGTGAAAGAGCCTTGGGGAGTAAACCTAGAATGAAAATCATGGGAACTCGGAGGCACTGAGGAGGCAGTGGTGTCACTAAGCTGTCCCTGTGCAGCACTGGAAACAAAGCCCAGGGAAAAATGCTTAACTGGTAGGAACCAGCCTTGGATCTAGATGTCCAAGGACAGGATAATTTCTGGAACAGGTTGTAAAGCCAACTCCATGACGTAGAGATGGTGATTGTAAAAACAAGTCAGCATCTGTACCATCCCAGAATTTCCATCAGTCCAGACAGCATTAAAGCATTGCATAAGTTTACTAAAACAATCATCACTTAATGATATCGGAAATTCAGCAGAAAACATGTATTCCCATATTAGCAAATACCTAAAAATATGTAGAATCTTGCTCCCATCAACTGAAAACCATTTTCTTGACAAAGACCCTTCTTAATAACTAAAATGGCCACAGTCTGGATTTTTGAGTTTTTTTGTTTATGACCCTGCTATGATGGTACTGCTAATGGCTGGAACAATGTAAAAATATAACTATTATACTTCTTAAGGACATGCAGCTCTAATGATGATTGCATCTTCAAGTGTAAAGTACTCCACAGATAAAGCAGTTCCCATTTGGGTCTCTGAGTAAGAAATACTGTACTTAGGAGGATGTTTTCACCAGAAAAACAAATTTGGTATTCTATGTGTCAGTGTGTATATCATAGGAATTACGATGGTTGCCCAGAAACAAATACACAATTTTTTTTTTCACTGCCGAAAACAATGCTACAAATGCAAAACATTATGTATGTATTATTTGAAGTCTCCCAAGTGGGTGTGAAAAGTTTCTGTCACTTTCACAGATCGTGTAGCAACAATTACTTGCTGGGTGTGGAGGATGAGGTCATCTACATCTACATCTAGATCCATACACCACAAGCCACCTGATGGTGTGTGGCGGAGGGTGCCTTGAGTACCTCTATCGGTTCTCCCTTCTATTCCAGTCTCTTATTGTTCGTGGAAAGAAGGATTGTCGCTATGCCTCTGTGTGGGCTCTAATCTCTCTGATTTTATCCTCATGGTCTCTTCACAAGATATACGTAGGAGGGAGCAATATACTGCTTGACTCCTCGGTGAAGGTATGTTCTCGAAACTTCAACAAAAGCCCGTACTGAGCTACTGAGCATCTCTCCTGCAGAATCTTCCACTGGAGTTTATCTATCATCTCCGTAAGGCTTTCACGATTACTAAATGATCCTGTAACAAAGCGCGCTGCTCTCTATTGGATCTTCTCTCTCTCTTCTATCAACCCTATCTGGTACGGATCCCACACTGCTGAGCAGTATTCAAGCAGTAGGTGAACAAGCATACTGTAACCTACTTTCTTTGTTTTCGGATTGCATTTCCTTAGGATTCTTCCAGTGAATCTCAGTCTAGCATCTGCTTTACCGACAATCAACTTTATATGATCATTCCATTTTAAATCAGTAGGTGATTCAGTGGAGTTCCACAATTTGCAGCAGTCGGGGAGACCATCCACGGCTGTCACACCTGACACATCTGACCTAGCCCCTTCACACTTTGTAGCAGTTCCACCTGCTTTTTATTTCTTTGTTGGCTGGCCTCAGTGTCAATGTTCTGCGTTGCTACACTGGCTGAAAACTAGAGTTTGTAAGCTGGACACTGATTACTGTAAATAATGTAGCCAACTGGCGCACAGTTGCATTTCATAATACTTTAATTTCACTTTTCACAACCCCCTAATAATACACAGTTATATGTCCAGTGCACTGTTGTTATAACTTTTGATAAGGCTTATTAATAGTTAGCAGGCAAACCTCCACATACTGCTACAATAGTTTACTGTTGAACATCTACAAGCAGTAAAAACCTAACCACAAAGTTCACAGTTCTTGAAGAGGAGAAAGGTACATATAGAGCAGAAACTGTCATTGGTTTAACACATGGCCTATTGGTGTAACACTTATTTCACTCTTAAGTTGAGGCATTGTTGTCGTTCTAACCAACACAGGTTCCTCATCTGAAACTCAACTGTGGATGGACTGTCTCATGACCAAAAATTGGGCCCCTATATATCATCACAATAATAAGTGCTGAAACTACACATTGTTTGAAGTTACACTTATTGAAATTATAATAAAAACGTAACTCATTAACTTAAATGAATACATTGAAAACTTCCATCTTTCTTAACAGTTTCTTCTACTGCAAGAATTAGACCAAATTATTTGTTTAAATCGTGAAATTAACATATATAGTTACCTAAACAATACTTTGGACAAAACTGTTAATTACTTTGGAATTAATTAAGGGCTGGCTTTGCTAACATGTTTTCAAATATAGCTAAATACATACTTTAAGGTTACTAGTATTTCATCTTCCAAATGTTTATAACTAGTATAGAATTTATATTTGTTTGTATGTCAACAATACAATATAAGTTACGAAACAATTACTCATTTCACCCTATATTGAAAGATACTAACTAGGAATAGTTCAATTAAATTAGAAAATCAATTACATACATAAAATTAAGCATAAAATTATGTCTGGTGTTATATTCTGTAAAACTGATGGCCAACCTTTCTCTTGTATGAAAATGCAGATAATATTCACGTATGTTAATTGTAATTAGTTCAAAAATGAAAAAAAATAACGAATTTAAGTGGCAGATGGCAAAACAAGAGGGGAATTAAAAATATCCCAGCTTGCTTCGCCACAGCTCCACAAGTGGAGATGAGAGAGAGCACCTCCATTTGTGTGTTGTGCCATGGACTTGTACTTAATGGTATAGCAATGCCTTAATGACATGGGGAGATGCATCAACAGCTAAAACCAGTGGACTTGAGGGACAATAGGACATAAGGCAAGGCACGGAATGCAGCATATGCTTTAGCTGTGTGAAAGTGTGTGATAATCAGCTGACCTGTTCACCTGAACTGGACACCCCTCCTTTGCAATCGGAGGATGCATAATGTGGGCCACTTGTGGAAGGAACTTGATGATGATGGTGATGATGATGATGATGATGATAACAATAAAAAAAACACGTGGAGGCCGGGAAAAGAATAGGCCTTCGGTATGTTCTGCCAGTCGTGAAAGGCGATGAAAAGACCAAACCACTAATAGGGCTAACCCCCCTTTTAGTGTGATTAGTTGGTTCAGGACAGAACTAAAGAAGTCTCCGACAAGCGCCATCGTGGTCAGGGACGACGCGTGAACCCTATGCCCGTCCACAATGGTAACAACACTGTTAGCCACCTGGAAAATGATTTGAATCCCAATAGAGGTGTTTTGCAGGATATGCTTCCTGCAACCACCCTAGAAGGAAAACAAAGACAGAGGATGAGATTGTCTGATGAAGTTAACTGACACCTCACGTTCCGTTATTACCAAGCAACAAACCTAGGAACCAACACAACTGGATACAAATCACAAGTATACACAACATTTATTACCAGATACCCAGAATTATAACTTTTAACAGAACAACGACTAGCTGATCAGATTCGTGTAATAATAAAAAATAACGGGATACCCCAGTCAGAATTAGAAAACATCAAACAACAAGCACAACAAATACTGGAACAAAATAATGTGCAATCAGAAGAAGAAGAAGAAGAAGAAGAAGAAGAAGAAGAAAATACAGTAATGGACTCAAACATCCCAGAGCAAACAAACAAAGAACAACATGCATCGATTAAACAATCAGAGGAAAATGAAATCTTAAGAGAGCCACCAGAACAAGCACAAATAGAACATGAAGTGACACACGTTAGATATAGAAGAAAAATTTGAGCTGACATATATAGAATACAAAGACACAAATACAGACATTAGTCCATTCTTGCATAGACCACCAAATAACCCACAAGTCAAAACAACAATAACAACTATCAACACAATCATACACAACAAAATAAATGAAAATACAACTATGGAAGAGTTACAACTACTGGTTTATATAGGAGCACTCACTACACTAAATATACACACTAGGCAGAGATCAGAACCAACCAACACACAGAAGAAACCCACAAAACCAGCATGGCAACACAGGCTACAGCTCAGAATAGAAAAACTGAGAAAAGACATTGGACAGCTAACACAATTTATAAGAAGTGAAATGTCAGACAAAAAACGAAACTGGTTAGATAAAAATCTCCCAACAAGAAGCGATAGAGCAATTAGATGAAAAGAAGCAGAAATTACAAGCCATGCGTCAATTTGGCCAAACGACTTAGAAGATACAAAAAAAAGTGAAAATAGAAGGAAACAAAACCAAACATTCAACACAAACCAAAAGAGATTTTACCGTACAGTAGATAACACACACATTAAAATAGACAATCCACCAAACATATCAGATATGGAACACTTCTGGAGCAACATAACAGACATGCACGGTGGATACAAGCAGAAACAGACACATACAAGATGATACCACAAATGCCTGTAGTGATAATTTTGCAACATGAAGTCACCCGAGCAATTAATTCTATGCACAATTGGAAAGCCCCTGGAAAAGATAAAATAGCAAATTTCTGGCTAAAGAAGTTCACCTCAACGCATTCACATCTAACTAAATTATTTAACAGTTACATTGCAGACCCATACACATTCTCTGATACACTTACACATGGAATAACCTATCTGAAACCTAAAGATCAAGCAGACACAGCAAACCCAGCAAAATATTGCCCCGTAACATGCCTACCAACAATATACAAAATATTAACTTCAGTCATTACACAGAAATTAATGGCACATACAACACAGAACAAAATTATAAATGAAGAACAAAAAGCCTGCTGCAAAGGAGCACGAGGATGTAAAGAGCAACTGATAATAGATGCAGAGGTGACATATCAAGCTAAAACCAAACAAAGGTCACTACACTACGCATACATTGATTACCAAAAAGCTTTTGATAGTGTACCCCACTCATGGTTACTACAAATATTGGAAATATACAAAGTAGATCGTAAATTGATACAGTTCCTAAACATAGTAATGAAAAATTGGAAAACCACACTTAATATCCAATTAAATTCAAATAATATCACATCACAGCCAATACAGATTAAGCGTGGAATATATCAAGGAGACTCATTATCTCCTTTCTGGTTCTGCCTTGGTCTGAACCCATTATCCAACATGCCAAATAATACAAATTATGGATATAATATTACTGGAACATACTCACACAAAATCACACATTTGCTATACATGGATGATCTAAAATTACTGGCAGCAACAAATCAACAACTTAAGTAATTACTAAAGATAACAGAAGTATTCGGCAATGATATAAATATGGCTTACGGAACAGACAAATGTAAGAAAAATAGCATAGTCAAGGGAAAACACACTAAACAAGAAGATTACATATTGGATAACCACAGCAACTGCATAGAAGCGATGGAGAAAACAGATGCCTATAAATATCTAGGATACAGACAAAAAATAGGAATAGATAATACAAATATTAAACAAGAACTAAAAGAAAAATATAGACAAAGACTAACAAAAATACTGAAAATAGAATTAACAGCAAGATACAGTTCCCCACAGTCGTTTAATGAACAAAGTAAGAGCATATGGACTATCAGACCAATTGTGTGATTGGATTGAAGAGTTCCTAGATAGCAGAATGAAGGCATGTCATTCTCAATGGAGAGAAGTCTTCCGAAGTAAGAGTGATTTAAGGTGTGCCGCAGGGAAGTGTCATAGGACCGTTGCTATTCACAATATACATAAATGACCTTGTGGATGACATCGGAAGTTAACTGAGGCTTTTTGCAGATGATGCAGTGGTGTATCGAGAGGTTGTAACAATGGAAAATTGTACTGAAATGCAGGAGGATCTGCAGCAAATTGACGCATGGTGCAAGGAATGGCAATTCAATCTCAATGTAGAAAAGTGTAATGTGCTGCAAATACATAGAAAGATAGATCCCTTATCATTTAGCTACAAAATAGCAGGTCAGCAACTGGAAGCAGTTAATTCCATAAATTATCTGGGAGTACGCATTAGGAGTGATTTAAAATGGAATGATCATGTAAAGTTGATAGTCGGTAAAGCAGATGTCAGACTGAGATTCACTGGAAGAATCCTAAGGAAATGCAATCCGAAAACAAAGGAAGTAGGTTACAGTACACTTGTTCGCCCACTGCTTGAATATTGCTCAGCAGTGTGGGATCCGTACCAGATAGGGTTGACAGAAGAGATAGAGAAGATCCAACGGAGAGCAGTGCACTTCGTTACAGGATCATTTAGTAATTGCGAACGCATTACAGAGATGATAGATAAACTCCCGTGGAAGACTCTGCAGGAGAGATGATCAGTAGCTCGGTACGGGCTTTTGTTAAAGTTTCAAGAACATACCTTCACCGAAGAGTCAAGCAGTATATTGCTCCCTCCTACGTTTATCCCGCAAAGAGACCATGAGGATAAAATCAGAGAGATTAGAACCCACACAGAAGCATACCGACAATCCTTCATTCCATGAACAATCTGAGACTGGAATAGAAGGGTGAACCGATAGAGGTACTCAGGGTACCCTCTGCCACACACCATCAGGTGGCTTGCGGAGTATGGATGTAGATGTAGAAACAAGGCAAAAGTTATAAATACTTATGCTATACCAATATTGACCTACTCATTTGGAGTATTGAAATGGATAACACAGACCTAGAAGCACTCAATACACTTACACGATCACAATGACATAAATATAGAATACATCACATACATTCAGCAACAGAAAGATTCACATTAAGCAGAAAGGAAGGAGGAAAGGAATTTATCGACATAAAAAACCTACATTATGGACAGGTAGACAATTTAAGAAAATTCTTTATAGAACGAGCAGAAACTAGCAAAATACACAAAGCAATCACTCATATAAATACATCTGCTACACCACAGCAATTTCATAACCACTTCTACAACCCTTTAGATCACATAACATTAACACACATGAAAAAAGCAAAATGGAAAAAGAAAACACTACCTGGCAAGCACCTGTATCATCTAACACAGCCACACATTGATCAAGACCCATCTAACACATGGCTAAGAAAAGGCAATATATACAGTGAGATGGAAGGATTCATGATTGCAATACAGGATCAAACAATAAACACCAGATATTACAGCAAGCATACTATTAAAGATCACAATACCACAACAGATAAATGCAGACTTAGCAAACAACAAATAGAAACAGTAGATCACATCACAAGCAGATGTACAATACTAGTAAATACAGAATACACCAGAAGACATGACAATGTAGCAAAAATAATACATCAGCAACTTGCCATACAACATAAACTAATAAAACAACACATACCCACATACAAGTATGCACCACAAAATGTACTGGAGAATGATGAATACAAATTATACTGGAACAGTACCATTATAACAGATAAAACAACACCACATAACAAATCTGACATCATAGTCACCAATAAAACGAAGAAATTTACACAACTAATCGAAATATCCATACCCAATACAACAAATATACAGAAGAAAACAGGAGAAAAAATTGAAAAATACATCCAACTGGCTGAGGAAGTCAAGGACATGCGGCATCAGGATGAAGTGGACATTATACCAATAATACTATCAACTACAGAAGTCATACCACACAATATCCACCAGTACATCAACACAATACAGCTAGATCCAAACATATATACACAACTACAGAAATCTGTAATTATTGATACATGTTCAATTACCCGAAAGTTCCTAAATGCAAAGTAACATATACCGTACAGTTAAAAGGAAGTCACACTTGATCAAGGTCCGCGTCACTTTCCACTTTTGACCAGACATAACGTTTGAGAAGAGAAAGAATAATCATAATAATAATGCATCTTCCAAGAAAGGCCTGCAGCTCCTGTAAGCTTTGTCGACAGGGTAGAAAGTCAGTAGCAGCATACATTTGGAGGTTAATCAAAGGGATTGTAACTCAATTGTCAACCTGGATACAGGCATCCTGGTTTGCAACCGTGAGATTGGGAAACAACTTAGTGGCAGGAGGATTGCCCTGAGAAACAACTGTCCACAGTTCAGGTACCGTCGCTTGATGCATGTGGGGACAAACAGTTCGAAGATGCCAATCTTTCCTACAATGGGCACAGTGTGCCCAGATACCCAGACAGTCCACTCATGGGTTTTCTATGAAGCAATCATGGTGGGAGATCCTGCTGCTTACACCAGTGGGATGTGACAAGCTGTTCAGAGGTCCTTGACGAGTCTGATATCAATGAATCATGACACCACCTTCAGGTGAAAGACTTAAGAGAATTCCACCCCTGAAGCAGTGACTAGACCACTGCTACCTGAGGTTGAGCCATGAAGCATTCGTTTTCTGCATGTGTGTTCTTGAAAGAGTGCATGATTTTCAAAATACTGTCCAAGAAAGGTTTGACTAGTTACAGGGTGGCAGTGCATAGTTCTGGATTTGGAGCGAATTGGACCACTGTATATTGAATAAAAGACTCTTCATACGAAGTTTCGCAAGCCAGGTTTGTACAAGTGAAATCACACTGTCAACTCAGTCCTTGCATGTCCGTCACTCATGATCAGTGCAACTGAGCGGCTCGTTTGTGGTACTGATGGAACTCAAGGCTTTATGCAAGCACATTGAGTCACTGTGAATAATTTTTTAACAGCAACAAGCACATCTTCTCAAACATGAGTGTGACAGGTTTCGAGAGTGAAGCCAACTTGTGTAATAAGATTAAAGTCTCTGCAGAATCCCAAGACAGGAAGAGCGACTGTTGGAGAACATAATCCGAAACCCAAAAAGTGGCAAAGTGCTTTCTCAGCTGCTGCAAGTATATGTCACAGTCCTCTTTGGCTTTGTTGAACAGTGGAAATGCAGGTGGGTGGCTCTCTGTCTGACAAGTGACAGCAGCCTGCATGGGGTGGGAACCCTGTATCTGTAGGCAATCCTAAATTCCCTGATGGAGTAAATCAGTTTGCTTTTGTTGCTAAAACAACTGTTGTAACTGCTGCAGCAGGAGGAGCTGTTGCTGTTCTACGAGCTGCATGAGCTCTGCGTTCATGGGACTATGCTAACCTTTGACCTCATTGCAATTATAGTGACTGGAATCAGACAAGACCTGGAATGACTCGAGAACCTGTGGAGACTGTGAGCCACCAGAGAGTAAGGTGGTGGACAACAACATCAAAAAGACAAACAATGGAGGAGGCAGAGCAGAATAACAGTGAAGCGGGTAAACTAAGATTGAAAGACTAAGATGTAGTGACTCCAGAACACCACAATGATGTTAGTGAGATCAGCCTAGTAGTGCAGTGAAATCACAAGTGGCAGCCATGGGTGCTGATAGGCTGGCAGAAAGGGTGTGTCTCTGCATCCAGTGCTGTGGTGGTGACAGCAGCAATTATAGATTAAGGCACTTCCATCTAGCAGCTGGGGTACCAGAGAAAGAAAGGAAGAGAATGTGGACTGGGGGAAAGGAATGAAATAGAAAGCCACCTGGCAGAATTTTTCACAGACTACAGTTTAATCATGGCTAGCACTTTGTTTAAGATTAATGAAAGAGGTTTCACTCAATGGAGGTACCCAAAGACAACAGAAGATTTCAGGTTGATTATATAATTGTAAGAAAAATTTAGAAACTATATTTTATTTTGCAAAACATTTCCAGGGACACCTGTACAATCTGATCATGCTGTGTTGGCTATGAACTGTATATTAAAACTGAAAAAACTACAGAAAGACAGGAAATCAAGGAGATAGGACTAGAATAAATTGAAATAACTAGTAGTTATTGAGAGTTTGAAATGTGATATGCTTAAGGCAGCAGAGTACCAAATATCCAAAAAGATAAGGCCCTTAGAAAACACATGGGATATGGAATTTAATGTGCAAGATGAGGCAGTATAAAAATTCACCCAGTGAATCAGGCAACCAGGAATACAGACATGAAATTGACAGAGACTTCAAAATGGCAAAGCCACACCATGACAAAAGTATGTTGCCTGATATGCAAGACATAAAGAGTCAGGTGAAATAATCATCAGTATGCAAGAAGAATATACAATTTCCAAAGAGGTGGGTGCTGACAGAAGCGAATATTTAGTTTAATATGGCATGATTTACTGTCAGAAACATGGAAAGAGTAATAGAAACCATATTCAAGAAAGATTAGTTTGGGTTTTGAAATGCAGGATCAAGCAAGACTATGGTGACCCCAAAACTTATCTTTGAAGACGCACTAAAGACAAGCAAACCTACATTTACAGCATTTGCAGATTTAGAAGCAGCTTTTGGCAGTCTATACTGGAATAAACCCTTTGAAATTCTGCAGGTAGCAGATACAAAATACAGGGATGAGGAACCTCATTTATAGCCTTTACAGAAACCAGAATGCAGTTACAAACAGTAGTTGAAATATGTGTGAGACAGAGTTGTAGCCTATCCTTAACTTTATTCATTTGGTACAGTGACAAGCAGTAAAGAATGTTGAGAAGAAATAAGAACTTTGAAGTCCACTTTATGACTTTTTAATTCAGCCAGAGACAACAAAGGGCTCCGAAGAGCTGTAGAAGGGAATGAACAGTGTCTTGGATAGGACTACCAGGATGAACACCGTCAAAAGCAAAACAAGGGTAATGCTACATAGTCAAGTTAAATGAGATGATAGTGATGATATTGGTTTAGGCAGTGAGACAGTAATAGATGAGTTTTGCTATTTGGGAAGGAAAATAAATGACAATAGCTAGAGTAGAGAAAATAAATGCAGTTTGGCAGTAGCATGAAAGTTGTTTCAAAAAATGACAAATTTGTTACTATTGAATTAAATTTAAATGTTAAGAAGCCTTTTCTTGAGTACTTGTGTCAAGTGCAACTTTGTACAGAAGTGACACATTAACAATAAACAGTTGAGGCAAAAAGGAAATAAGTTCTTTTGATATGAGTTGCTACAGAAGACTGCTGAAGATTAGATAGGTGGATCAGATAACTAATGAAAAGCTGCTGAACTGGATGGTGAGAAACATTTTTGCTACAACTTGGCTAACAGAAGGGATTGGTTTATAGGACACACCCTGATGCATCAAGGAATAATTGGTTTTGGTCTTCTTGGAGGAGGGGGGGGGGGGGTTAACAATAGTACAAGGAGACCAAGGGTTGAATACAGTAAGCTTGTTCAAGTTGATTCAGGGTTCTGCAGTTAAGTTAGAGAAGAAAAGGCCTGCACAGGATGGAGTTCACCACCAGCAATGGAGGGTAAAGCTTTGACAATGCCAGCCACTTGTGCTGGCAAGATGTCACTAAAATTATTATATGAGTGTTGGCTGAAGAACCTGAGACAGAAGCCAAGAGGCAGTTTGTCAACAAGTGGCCACTAAAGCCTTAATAATTTTGTATGGCTGACTGTGATTCAACGGAACCTCGGTTCAATTCCTTGTACTGCCACGGTTTTTCCTTGGTGGGAGGACTGGTATGGGGTGCACCCAGCCTCCTGAAACCAACTGAGGAGCTACTCAACTGATTAGTAGTGGTCCCAAGCTCAAGATACCCATCAATGACCAAGTTAGCAGTGTGCTGACCACATGTTTCTCTGTACCAGATCCAATGCCGTTGGCAGAGGATGACATGGCAGTTGGTTGGGCCTAGTTGTCTCATCAAGGTCAGGAGGAGGAACTTTACATTTACCACTGCCAGGTTCAGCAAGCAAAATTCCCTCATGAGCTCTACCAGCAAGAGGAAAGTCTGTGCGCCCGCTCAGTGACGTCACGCACATAGTCTGGTGCCAGTACTCGCAGTCCATTTGGCCACAGAATAGACTGTTAAGGGAACCGAACGAGGAAAATTCGTAAAGAAATCTGACATACCTCTCTCATGAATTACAAGATTTCCTTTCTTAAATGACCCAGTTCTTTTGTCTTATTTTTGCATACCTTTTAGCCCCGACGTAAAAAGGTGGCTGTAATAACTTTTGCTATCTGAGGCATCAAAACTCCCAAACGAATGGACCCATTTCATTGTAGTTTATTTTAAAGTTGCTTTAATGGGGATTGTCACTACTTGTTTGATGTCAGTCTGGTTAGCCGATCAGAGATCGTCAGCTATACAAAGTGCAAGTGTTGGCCGCCAGTGTGCTCTTTTCCAGTACCATTCCTAAACTGTAAGTGCTCTAGTATAAATTGTAAATCTCGAAAAGGCCAATCTAAACGTCTGCAACGGTACATATTTATCTTTTATGGCTGACCGCCATTCACCATTCTTCCATTTTGTAGTTCCTGTGTAAGACGATTTTTAATGACAAAAATTTTGATTGAAAGCCACCCGCGAAAGATTCTTGTATGCTCTCACAGACTATCTATTAGGGTTTTTGTTCTGTTTTTTAACTTAAATATTGCACCACTTTGACTCAAGTCTAATAATGTGGACGGCATTTTGCAAAGTAGCACACTGGCAGCTAACATTTTATGGACACTGTTATTGCCGCTGTTTATTTCTTATGTAGCAAAATCCATTTTAAAACCTGATTGGATGATATACCTATGAATCAAAAAAAGAAACACGAAAATTGGGCAAATAGTGTTATAATTATAACAGCACCCCCTATAGAGGCACTGGTAATAAGCAGTTGTATGAGTCGTTTCAAAAACACTGGCATGAAAGACATGTTCTATATATGTTTTAGTCCAGCATTTCAGCAACCTTGTATTCATGCTTTAAAAAAAAAAAATTAAAGAAATTTCTCCTGTTAATAGTTTTTAGGTGAAATGCAGTTCTAATGAATGATATGATATCTCTTCTCAGTTTGTGCACCTTTCCCTAAGAAACTTTCTTTCCATTAAGAAAATCTCACTGACCCAAGATGAGTATGTAATGGTATTGCCAGAAAGTTTTGTTATGCCAATGCGAATATCAATGAATTCTCTTTTCTCCATAAGTTAACTAAATTTCAATTATGTATTGAAGTTACATGAGGTCTCAAAATACAGATTACCAGGTTAGAATTTCGCTGCTCTAAACTGAATACCTTTGAAGAAAGAATGTTTCTGTACTAAGAAATATATACTTTTGAAACAAACTGTTTGCCTGAATTACACATAAATAAATGTCAACTACGAAGTAAACTTTCATTTCATCTGTTGAGAAGTTTTATGAAGTGATGTGACCTGTGATGAAATAATTGTGAAAAATGAACACTTACCTTCATTTGGCATCACATTTGGGCTGCACTGACCAGTGGCTTAGATACTTCATCGTTCCATAAGTTGGGGGAAAGGGGGGGGGGGTTCAGCTCTATTTAGTTGCAATACTTTAACAGATCATCATTCCAAAATATATATACTGGTAAAGTATTAGAAAAAGTTTAATCGATCAAAAAACAAAGATGATGTGACTTACCAAACGAAAGCACTGGCAGGTCGAAAGACACACAAACATACACACAAAATTCAAGCTTTCGCAACAAACTGTTGCCTCATCAGGAAAGAGGGAAGGAGAGGGAAAGACGAAAGGATGTGGGTTTTAAGGGAGAGGGTAAGGAGTCATTCCAATCCCGGGAGCGGAAAGACTTACCTTAGGGGGAAAAAAGGACGGGTATACACTCGCGCGCACACACACACATATCCATCCACACATATACAGACACAAGCAGACATATTTAAAGACCAATATGTCTGCTTGTGTCTGTATATGTGTGGATGGATATGTGTGTGTGTGCGCGAGTGTATACCCGTCCTTTTTTCCCCCTAATGTAAGTCTTTCCGCTCCCGGGATTGGAATGACTCCTTACCCTTGCCCTTAAAACCCACATCCTTTCATCTTTCCCTCTCCTTCCCTCTTTCCTGATGAGGCAACAGTTTGTTGCAAAAGCTTGAATTTTGTGTGTATGTTTGTGTGTCTTTCGACCTGCCAGCGCTTTCGTTTGGTAAGTCACATCATCTTTGTTTTTTGATAAATTTTTCCCACGTGGAATGTTTCCCTCTATTATATTAAACAGTTTAATTGTTTAGAAGTGGAACACAAGTTTCATCTACTGACGGTGCTGATATGCATGAATGCAAATAAAATAAGAAAATTCTGTGTATGACAATTTCTTTCTTTCTTTCTTTTATTCATCTTCCATACACTCTTGTCAATAATCACAAACATATGGAATGAGAAAATTTTTAGATTATAGTTGTAGTAACACTGTTCACGTTTACGTCGCACTTCACTTAGCGTAGACCGGGACTGTGTCCTAGGCATGCCCGATGTTAACTGACTGGGCACGGCCCGTGCTGCCGGAGTTGTTGTTGTTGTTGTTGTTGTTGTCATGCTGGCAGAGGTCGCGTCCGAATTCTCGCGTGCCCTCTGGTGGACGGGACTCTACTTGCGGCAACTACCGTCCGTGACGCGCCGTGCCAATGTGCGCCTCCCGCGATCTTTCTGGTGGCTACTACAATAGTGGTTCACAATAGAAAATTATAGATGTACAGCGTGAATGCTATGTAGGTACAAAATAATTAAGACTTATGGACACAAAGTCCAAACATTAACAATAAGCACATTCTTGAGACTTAAGTTTCATAATTTTAGGAATAATAATGATAAATTTTGAACAACAATTATGAAATTGCTATTTTATAATCTCCAGGGTAGTAATGGAAGGTCTTTAAGTAACTGGGACACTAAAAGAATGCAAATAAAACACTGCACTATAAAGTTTTGTGTAGGAAGAATGCATATGAAAGCACTGTAGTACAAAAATGGCGATGCATATAGACATTATATTAGGTCACCCTGTAAATTGCAAGTAATTACCATCTGCAAGTGTATGTTATGTGGCAAAAATGTATCAAGTGGTGTTGGAATATGATCAGTAATGCACAAGTTGGATCTGAACACATTAATTAGATTAGGTGAGTGAAAAGCAATTGTGATAGGCTTAAGCTTTTTGAATATTCTTTTATAAACAAATATATTTAAAAAGCCAACAGGAGGGCATACCTGAGAGTCCACCTCGATATATTTTCCTCCTCAGCGAAGATGAGCTAACAAGAAGGCACTTTACAGCACAGAGCAAGCATCTATTTAAGGAGCTCAGTAATTAGTCAACCTGAGGATTAGTGGCACTCAATAGTGCTTGTGACAGAAGTGAGAGCTGTTCCACAATTACATTACTATTAGATGAGGAGACCTGCCAATCACTATACACAAAGAAGGCTATGAAAGTACTGCAAAGCCCTCCCCTACCAGCTTCTCCACTTGTAATAGTAGTAAAATATATACAAACATGATCTACATAAGAAAATGTTGAGAGAACAACAGTTATAACAGCTGCAGAGAAAGTAGTAAACTCAGAAAAACAGAGGCAAATGTCACAGCATGCACATCTGCAGTCATAACAGTGACATTAGTAGAAGACAGAGGAACACCACAAACACTACTTGAAATCAAAGTTTGTCTGCCTAAATAATGCATAAATACTATAATAGCTTTTTCAACAGTAACAATTAATGAATCATTACAAATTGGCAGATTGCTCACATATATCACAAGTTAAAGTAATAACTTCAGTATACAAAGGAAAGTGTTGCAGAGAATGTAGAAAACTATAGAGCAATTTTGCTCTTGTCTCCCATTTATAGAAGTATGGGAATTATATTTATCACCAAAACAAACTAACCTTGTTTGCAAAAAAAAAGTGGAGTCTACTATAGCACAATTTGTGTAAGTTTTTCTCAAAATAATAAAGGAAGGTGATCAAAATGGCATTTTCTTGTCTTTGTCAAAGGCATGTGCCATGTTGGGCCACATAACTTTATTACACAAATTAGAAATACTATGGATAAGGCATGCAGCAAAGAAATGGTTTAAGTCATACTCAGAAAACCAAGTGAATTGATTTTTAGCTTTCACATACTATAAAAAGATTACTATTGGTCCTCTCTGCCTGCCACACCCCCTCCCCTCCCCCCTGTGTGTATCATTCACCACCCAAATTTCAACTGAGAAATAATTAGTGTAAGATTCTTTATATTAAAGGTCAATTTCTTTGATAAAAATTTCAAGTTAGGCTATTAGTGTTGATAGCTGTTAGCAGCTGTATATTAAAATATTTATATAAACTCTCAGCCATAAGTTGCAATTTGGTAAGTTTGACTAGTTTCAGATTAACCTAATTAGTTCAGCTTAAGAGGAATTTGTTGAGGTGGCAATATTACTGATGACAGGTTTTGTATTAATGATTTAAAAGAATGTAAGATAAAGATTTCAAAATTATGTTGTAAGAGTTTGCAGTTTTCGCTGAGTGTTTTTTGAATTTTTTTTTCCATTAACCTTTTTACTGTAGTTGTTTAAAAATATGTTGACACCAACCCAAACAACACTTTTCATTATTGCCTGGGATGAATGTCCATTGCAGCATACCCCATCAAATAATAAAAAGTCATTTTCTTGAAGAGTAGCAAGTGCTACTGCACAGGCAATAGCACGTTGATTTGTACAGGCAAGAAAATCTCTTTCATGTTCTTTGAGAAGTTTGCTGACAACAATATAAGTGTAGACAATCATATTTAAAATAGTGTCTGATTGGTATTTTAGTCCTCCATGATAAAGTCTCTGTATCAAACTAAAATGTTCATTTATTGGCAACTCCTTTTCAATCAGAATTTCACTAAGGCAACTCTCACATTTCAGCTTATTAATCACTGCATGAGCACAGTAGCCTGCAATGAAAGTTAAAGATGTTGCAATATCTTTCTTTGAAAGAACATCATCTACAGTTACACTGACTTCTACGTCTAATGTGTCTGTTTCTTCAACTTCAGAAAACATAAAAAATTTTATGGCCCCTACTGTGATATTGCCATAGGAAGGAGAACATAAAACTAAAGGTATTACACTTTGAATGTGCAGCTTTTTTTCTGCTTCATAGACTTGCATCACTGAAACATTGTATTGGGAACCTGCAAGCTGTGTATACTTTCCAAAACACTGCACATCTGTCTGAAGCTTGGCTGTCAGTAAATAGCTCATACCTAGCTCCTCAGTACAATATCGAGCAATCTCTACAACAGCATATATTGTATGCTGAATAGCAAAAAATGTTTCTTTTGTGAGAAACCCACTTGACAGACCCTTTGCTTTCCACATGTCAAGCCAGTATAGAAAATCTAGCAAAAATTGCATAGAAACACTATCAGTTGTCAACGGGTCCATATAAGGAATCTGTTTGTGTTTCCCTTTAAACACTGATTTCACATTCATGACATCAAACCATTTTGTTATTATTCAAATGTATTCTGCTGTTGATGGTGCATGTCTTAAATCAAATTTATCACTAGCTACCACAAGGCCCTCTGACACATGTCGATTGAATATCTGCAGCACTAGTTTCATGCTCTGTTTTTGTAACGATGTAGGGCAAAGTGATTTGAGAGAATGTGTGACAATATTTTACTAAAGAACTGGAATCTATGTCATAAATGTGTTTCAGTGTTTTAGAAGAAGCTACAGAAAACTTATTTTCTTCCACTTCTCTTCTAACTGGAAACTGAGGATAAAACATCTTTACCATCGTTTTTTTGGTTCAGCCACACATTTCTTGTGCATTTAACAATGTGTATGGCATCAATTAAAAAGAAAAGTGGGCGATGAGGATCAGATGGATGTTTAAAAACTATATTAACAGCTTTATCCAGAGAAAACATGGACATGGTTTTGCTATTGATTTTGTTGTTGTGTCAGTTACCACACAAAAAACCCTATAGCCTATTACTTCAAGGCCATTTATTATGGACAGTAGCACATCGTATAATGCATTAGATGAAATAGTTTTCACCGGTAAAATGTGAACAATATCCCTGTACACAGACTTGACACTCTGCAACATAAATACAAATGCTGAATTTGCAGTACATTCCGAGTTATATGACATGCCCAAAACACTACCTCCTTTATATTCCAAATAAGAATTTAGATGAATTTCATCTACACTCAAAACATCATTGACATCATTGCTGTTCAAGTATTGAAATTTCTGTCTCGCATAGGACAGGAAATTACTTCCCCCAAGCCTTTTGTGAGATGGATTCACATAAGCATGAGATGAAATTGAAAATAGCAAACAACACAGTATCATAAATGTAGAACTAAACCTATGATTAAATTTCGTGATATTTATGAGACTAACTAATTCATATATAAAGTCTACCATCCCCTTTTCACTCTCCTGTAAACTGTCTTTCAGCACTCCTAGACTGTCTTTCACTATCTCTACAATACTATATAGTGAAGTTTCTGAGTGCCCACAATCTGTCTCTGAAAACTCCTGCAGTACACTGACAATTTCATGGATATTGGTTACAATTACAGGAAAAGATCTTTTTCCTAATGTCTTAATTTGTACATCTTTCTTAAACAATGAAACTTTTAAATTACTATCTATAATGACAGAATGTGTGATTAATGGTGCTGGTTTTCTTATTATCTTCAAAAAACACACAAAATCACTGTGTTTTTCGATCACACTCCAATTGGGCAATTCCACTTCCTTCATACACAACATCAACTCTTCTAAAGAACTGAAGCTGAAAGTGTTTTCGTAGTCCTTCTTTGACGCTAAACTATATTGTAACACAGCAGCTAACTGCTCATTTTCAAGCCTTTGCTTTTTCTCCTCTGGCCCTTCACGTCTGCTTTCTTCCTTTGAAAGGTAAGAAGGACAGTTTGGGAGTAGTGACGGAACTGCATCTGGTCTCACACATGGTTTTTGAAGGGGGGGCTCTTAATAACTGACCAGTCCTTTCGTCCACAATTTGTGTTTCCCAAATAACATCATCCTTGTGGAAGGGAACATACATACCTGTAATTAAAAATGAATAAAAAATGAGAAGGTGCCTACAAATGAATGTGATGGCAATATTAAATTACTAAAACTATTTATGTATATACAGTTAGTTTCTAATTCTAAAATACAAATTGACTCCTAACTAAAATGCAGAGGAATACTCAAGTGATAAATGTGGCCATGGCACAGTAACTCTATAAAACATTAACACTACAATATCAAAACACATGCAGTCACATGTCATGGCAACAAGCTCTTCAAGAGATGATGAAATGAAGAAAGTACATGCCCTCATCAATAATTACAAACATTCACTAATGCTTGTAGCGTAATTCAATAACAGTGATATTTTTTTTTTTATAATTTATCCTTGAAACTCATATATACACTAGAGGGGTGGGATTTTTGCTTAATGTCTTGCTCTATTGCCTCCCTCCCCCCCTCCCCCCTCCCTCCTCCCCCCCGCACCCCCCCACCCACACACACACACCTGGGACACAAGAAAGCATGATGACACTAAACTCACACAGGTGTAATCCATAGAAGCAACTGTGAAACACTAGCAGAAAAATACAAAGTAATTGTCACACTGTGTAGTAACCTTTAGAACTATGAAATACTTAAAGGTAGTGCTTTTTATCAGATAGACACTGTTTTGCTTTTGTATTTCAGCTGCTATTTCCTAATCAATATACCAGTTCATAACTTACGTAAAAACTGACAATATGATGAACTAATACATTGCCAGTTATCTGCTACCTATTAGGCTAAACATGAGCACACAATTGCTTTCAAGTACTTTAGCTGTGTATCTATAAGACAGTTGTGTAGGCCACTGGCATGTATCTGAAATTCCAGACCCAGAAAGTAAGAATTTGTAATATCCACAAGCTTTTTTTTTACATGTTTTCACAGTTTCTCCCTTTGCATTTTGTGATGGCCTGTTAATCCATTCATGTACTCATTAATTTTTCCTGTCTATGGTTCACTGTAAAGTCAAAAGCCTACTATATTTACTAATAGTAACATTCCTTACATTGACTTCAAATTCCCACCAATAATTTTTTAAAAACAAGCGACTGAGACACTGTTTTTACTTCATTTTCAATTTCTGGGTACACCACATTCCTTGTTTTTGAACAGGCAACTTCCTAAAGACTTTTACAGCAAAAAGAAACAGAACTAAATACTAGAACCAGAAAACATCAAAAGTCGTCTGTATCTCAAGTGCGTGTACTTAATTATGAACAGAGTTTTATTCCTAACAACAAACGGCAAAAACAGTAAGTATAAAGATATACTGAGATATTTAACTACTTAAGTATGACTGTGCTTAGGCTATACTGGTTGAACTTGCAGAATACAGAATTCATATAACTTAAACCAGCTAAAAAGTAGAAGAAAACGAAACACTATTTTCTTCGGCACTTATGCAGTTAAGATCATATATATTAGTCAAAATGTCGCTGACCTTCCTTACTGCATAAGTGCCTGTTCTTTGTTAGCACCCTTAAACTCTTTTAAGAAATAAACAAAACAAATGCTCACTCTTGAACTTGAAGGAGGAGTGAAGTTATCTCTGCGAAAACTTGACAACCATTTCTTCCTCGTTGCCTCATCCTCCGGAAATTTAAACACAGTTACTTTTGGTCCACCATCTTAATTTCCTCTACAATTTGGCACACAACAATGATATGGCATTTTGCAGGCAACAAAATTTTCACAGGCAAGAAAAACAGATCACCAGTTTAGTGCACAGAAACTAAATAACCAAATCACGTATACTAACGCAGGAACACCATTCACTATAATAGTAAAGTGACGCGAAACTCGTCGAACGACTATTCACAAGCACTGTTCTGTGAAACTGTTGAAGAAGGGACCATGTGTGTAGCCATCTTGTGACGTCATGCACTACGTCGACAGGCTTTCTTTTACAGGGGTTGCTGGCTGTACGTATATACACACCATTTGGGCACCCAAACGCTTTGCCTTTACAAATGTCTGCTTGTGTCTGTGTATGTGCGGATGGATATGTGTGTGCACGAGTGTATACCTGTCCTTTTTTCCCCCTAAGGTAAGTCTTTCCGCTCCCGGGATTGGAATGACTCCTTACCCTCTCCCTTAAAACCCACATCCTTTCGTCTTTCCCTCTCCTTCCCTCTTTCCTGATGAAGCAACTGTTTGTTGCGAAAGCTTGAATTTTGTGTAAATGTTTGTGTTTGTTTGTGTGTCTATCGACCTGCCAGCACTTTCGTTCGGTAAGTCACATCATCTTTGTTTTTAGATATATTTTTCCTGCGTAGAATGTTTCCCTCTATTATATTCATATACACACCATTTTATACAGTAACTCTATATGTTTCTGTGATCTTTAGTCTGAAGTCCTGTTTGATGCAGCTTTCCGTGCTAGTCTATCCTGTACAGGCCTTTTCTTCTCTAAGTTAACTGCAGCACCCTGAATCAACTTGAATCAGCTTACTGTATTCAACGCTTAGTCTCCTTGTTCTATTGTAAACACCGCCACTCCCTCCCCCCCCCCCCCCCGAAGAGCAAAACTTATTATTCCTTGATGCATCAGTGTGTGTCCTATAAACCAGTCCCTTCTATTAGCCAAGTTGTAGCAAAAATGTTTCTCACCATCCAGTTCAGCAGCTTTTCATTAGTTATCTGATCCACCTATCTGATCTTCAGCAATCTTCTATAGCAACTCATATCAAAACCACTTACTTCCTTCTTGCCTCAACTGTTTATGTTAATGTGTTACTTCTGTACAAAGTTGCACTTTACATAAGTACAGCATGATCAGATTGTACAGGTGTCCCTGGAAATGTTTTGCAAAATAAAATATAGTTTCTAAATTTTTCTTACAATTATATAATCAACCTGAAATCTTCTGTTGTCTTTAGGTACCTCCATTGAGTGAAACCTCTTTCATTAATCTTAAACAAAGTGCTAGCCATGATTAAACTGTAGTCTGTGAAAAATTCTGCCAGGTGGCTTTCTATTTCATTCCTTTCCCCCAGTCCACATTCTCTTCCTTTCTTTCTCTGGTACCCCAGCTGCTAGATGGAAGTGCCTTAATCTATAATTGCTGCTGTCACCACCACAGCACTGGATGCAGAGACACACCCTTTCTGCCAGCCTATCAGCACCCATGGCTGCCACTTGTGATTTCACTGCACTACTAGGCTGATCTCACTAACATCGTTGTGGTGTTCTGGATTCACTACATCTTAGTCTTTCAATCTTAGTTTACCCGCTTCACTGCTATTCTGCTCTGCCTCCACCATTGTTTGTCTTTTTGATGTTGTTGTCCACCACCTTACTCTCTGGTGGCTCAGTCTCCACAGGTTCTTGAGTCATTCCAGGTCTTGTCTGATTCCAGTCACTATAATTGCAATGAGGTCAAAGGTTAGCAGAGTCCCATGGATTCAGAGCTCATGCAGCTCATAGAACAGCAACAGCTCCTCCTGCTGCAGCAGTTACAACAGCAGTTTTAGCAACAAAAGCAAACTGATTTACTCCATCAGGGAATTTAGGATTGCCTACAGATACAGGGTTCCCACCCCATGCAGGCTGCTGTCACTTGTCAGACAGAGAGCCAACCACCTGCATTTCCACTGTTCAACAAAGCCAAAGAGGAGTGTGACATATACTTGCAGCAGCTGAGATAGCACTTTGCCACTTTTTGGGTTTCGGATTATGTTCTCCAACAGTCGCTCTTCCTGTCTTGGGATTCTCCAGAGACTTTAATCTTATTACAGAAGTTGGCTTCACTCTCGAAACCTGTCACACTCATGTTTGAGAAGATGTGCTTGTTGCTGTTAAAAAATTATTCACAGTGACTCAATGTGCTTGCATAAAGCCTTGAGTTCCATCAGTACCACAAACGAGCCGCTCAGTTGCACTGATCATGAGTGACAGACATGCAAGGACTGAGTTGACAGTGTGATTTCACTTGTACAAACCTGGCTTGCGAAACTTCGTATGAAGAGTCTTTTATTCAATATACAGTGGTCCAATTCGCTCCAAATCCAGAACTATGCACTGCCACCCTGTAACTAGTCAAACCTTTCTTGGACAGTATTTTGAAAATCATGCACTCTTTCAAGAACACACATGCAGAAAACGAATGCTTCATGGCTCAACCTCAGGTAGCAGTGGTCTAGTCACTGCTTCAGGGGTGGAATTCTCTTAAGTCTTTCACCTGAAGGTGGTGTCATGATTCATTGATATCAGACTCGTCAAGGACCTCTGAACAGCTTGTCACATCCCACTGGTGTAAGCAGCAGGATCTCCCACCATGATTGCTTCATAGAAAACCCATGAGTGGACTGTCTGGGTATCTGGGCACACTGTGCCCATTGTAGGAAAGATTGGCATCTTCGAACTGTTTGTCCCCACATGCATCAAGCGACGGTGCCTGAACTTTGGACAGTTGTTTCTCAGGGCAATCCTCCTGCCACTAAGTTGTTTCTCAATCTCACGGTTGCAAACCAGGATGCCTGTATCCAGGTTGACAATTGAGTTACAATCCCTTTGATTAACCTCCAAATGTATGCTGCTACTGACTTTCTACCCTGTCGCCAAAGCTTACGTTATGTCTGGTCAAAAGTGGAAAGTGACGTGGACCTTGATCAAGTGTGACTTCCTTTTAATTGTACGGTATATGTTACTTTGCATTTAGGAACTTTCGGGTAATTGAACATGTATCAATAATTACAGATTTCTGTAGTTGTATATATATGTTTGGATCTAGCTGTATTGTGTTGATGTACTGGTGGATATTGTGTGGTATGACTTCTGTAGTTGATAGTATTATTGGTATAATGTCCACTTCATCCTGATGCCACATGTCCTTGACTTCCTCAGCCAGTTGGATGTATTTTTCAATTTTTTCTCCTATTTTCTTCTGTATATTTGTTGTATTGGGTATGGATATTTCGATTAGTTGTGTAAATTTCTTCGTTTTATTGGTGACTATGAAGTCAGGTTTGTTATGTGGTGTTGTTTTATCTGTTATAATGGTACTGTTCCAGTATAATTTGTATTCATCATTCTCCAGTACATTTTGTGGTGCATACTTGTATGTGGGTATGTGTTGTTTTATTAGTTTATGTTGTATGGCAAGTTGTTGATGTATTATTTTTGCTACATTGTCATGTCTTCTGGTGTGTTCTGTATTTACTAGTATTGTACATCTGCTTGTGATGTGATCTACTGTTTCTATTTGTTGTTTGCTAAGTCTGCATTTATCTGTTGTGGTATTGTGATCTTTAATAGTATGCTTGCTGTAATATCTGGTGTTTATTGTTTGATCCTGTATTGCAATCGTGAATCCTTCCATCTAACTGTATATATTGCCTTTTCTTAGCCATGTGTTAGATGGGTCTTGATCAATGTGTGGCTGTGTTAGATGATACAGGTGCTTGCCAGGTAGTGTTTTCTTTTTCCATTTTGCTTTTTTCATGTGTGTTAATGTTATGTGATCTAAAGGGTTGTAGAAGTGGTTATGAAATTGCAGTGGTTTAGCTGATGTATTTATATGAGTGATTGCTTTGTGTATTTTGCTAGTTTCTGCTCGTTCTATAAAGAATTTTCTTAAATTGTCTACCTGTCCATAATGTAGGTTTTTTATGTCGATAAATCCCCTTCATCCTTACTTTCTGCTTAATGTGAATCTTTCTGTTGCTGAATGTATGTGATGTATTCTATATTTATGTCATTGTGATCGTGTAAGTGTATTCAGTGCTTCTAGGTCTGTGTTACTCCAGTTCACTACTCCAAATGAGTAGGTCAATATTGGTATAGCATAAGTATTTATAGCTTTTGTCGTGTTTCTTGCTGTCAATTCTGTTTTCAGTATTTTTGATAGTCTTTGTGTATAATTTTCTTTTAGTTCTTCTTTGATATTTGTATTATCTATTCCTATTTTTTGTCTGTATCCTAGATATTTATAGGCATCTGTTTTTTCCATCACTTCTATGCAGTCGCTGTGGTTATCCAATATGTTATCCCATTGTTTAGTGTGTTTTCCCTTGACTATGCTATTTTTCTTACATTTGTCTGTTCCAAAAGCCATGTTTATATTATTGCTGAACACTTCTGTTATCTTTAGTAATTGGTTGAATTGTTGATTTGTTGCTGCCAGTAGTTTTAGATTATCCATGTATAGCAAATGTGTGATTTTGTTTCAGTATGTTCCAGTAATATTGTATCCATAATTTGTATTGTTTAGCAAGTTGTATAGTGGGTTCAGAGCAAGGCAGAACCAGAAAGGAGTTAATGAGTCTCCTTGGTATATTCCACCCTTAAATTGTATTGGCTGTGATGTGATATCATTTGAATTTGTTTGGATATTAAGTGTGGATTTCCAATTTTTCATTACTATGTTTAGGAACTGTATCAATTTACAATCTACTTTGTATATTTCCAATATTTGTAGTAACCATGAGTGGGGTACACTATCAAAAGCTTTTTGGTAATCAATGTATGCATAGTGTAGTGACCTTTGTTTGGTTTTAGCTTGATATGTCACCTCTGCATCTATTATCAGTTGCTCTTTACATCCTCGTGCTCCTTTGCAGCAGGCTTTTTGTTCTTCATTTATAATTTTGTTCTGTGTTGTATGTGCCATTAATTTCTGTGTAATGACTGAAGTTAATATTTTGTATATTGTTGGTAGGCATGTTACGGGGCAATATTTTGCTGGGTTTGCTGTGTCTGCTTGATCTTTAGGTTTCAGATAGGTTATTCCATGTGTAAGTGTATCAGAGAATGTGTATGGGTCTGCAATGTAACTGTTAAATAATTTAGTTAGATGTGAATGCGTTGAGGTGAACTTCTTTAGCCAGAAATTTGCTATTTTATCTTTTCCAGGGGCTTTCCAATTGTGCATAGAATTAATTGCTCGGGTGACTTCATGTTGCAAAATTATCACTTCAGGCATTTGTGGTATCATCTTGTATGTGTCTGTTTCTGCTTGTATCCACCGTGCATGTCTGTTATGTTGCTCCAGAAGTGTTCCATATCTGATACGTTTGGTGGATTGTCTATTTTAATGTGTGTGTTATCTACTGTATGGTAAAATCTCTTTTGGTTTGTGTTGAATGTTTGGTTTTGTTTCCTTCTATTTTCACTTTTTTTTGTATCTTCTAAGTCGTTTGGCCATTGCTTGTAATTTCTGCTTCTTTTCATCTAATTGCTCTATCGCTTCTTGTTGGGAGATTTTACCAAACCAGTTTCGTTTTTTGTCTGCTATTTCACTTCTTATAAATTGTGTTAGCTGTCCGATGTCTTTTCTCAGTTTTTCTATTCTGATCTGTAGCCTGTGTTGCCATGCTGGTTTTGTGGGTTTCTTCTGTGTGTTGGTTGGTTCTGATCTCTGCCTAGTGTGTATATTTAGTGTAGTGAGTGCTCCTATATAAACCAGTAGTTGTAACTCTTCCATAGTTGTATTTCCATTTATTTTGTTGTGTATGATTGTGTTGATAGTTGTTATTGTTGTTTTGACTTGTGGGTTATTTGGTGGTCTATGCAAGAATGTACTAATGTCTGTATTTGTGTCTTTGTATTCTATATATGACAACTCAAATTTTTCTTCTATATCTAACATGTGTGTCACTTTGTGTTCCATTTGTGCTTGTTCTGGTGGCTCTCTTAAGATTTCATTTTCCTCTGATTGTTTAATCGATGCATGTTGTTCTTTGTTTGTTTGCTCTGGGATGTTTGAGTACATTACTGCATTTTCTTCTTCTTCTTCTTCTTCTTCTTCTTCTTCTTCTTCTGATTGCACATTATTTTGTTCCAGTATTTGTTGTGCTTGTTGTTTGATGTTTTCTAATTCTGACTGGGGTATCCTGTTATTTTTGATTATTACACGGGTCTGATCAGCTAGTCGTTGTTCTGTTAAAAGTTATAATTCTGGGTATCTGGTAATAAATGTTGTGTATACTTGTGATTTGTATCCAGTTGTGTTGGTTCCTAGGTTTGTTGCTTGGTAATAACGGAACGTGAGGTGTCAGTTAACTTCATCAGACAATCTCATCCTCTGTCTTTGTTTTCCTTCTAGGGTGGTTGCAGGAAGCATATCCTGCAAAACACCTCTATTGGGATTCAAATCATTTTCCAGGTGGCTAACAGTGTTGTTACCATTGTGGACGGGCATAGGGTTCACGCGTCGTCCCTGACCACGATGGCGCTTGTCGGAGACTTCTTTAGTTCTGTCCTGAACCAACTAATCACACTAAAAGGGGGGTTAGCCCTATTAGTGGTTTGGTCTTTTCATCGCCTTTCGCGACTGGCAGAACATACCGAAGGCCTATTCTTTTCCCCGGCCTCCACGTGTTTTTTTTATTATCATCATCATCATCACCATCATAATCATCAAGTTCCTTCCACAAGTGGCCCACATTATGCATCCTCCGATTGCAAAGGAGGGGTGTCCATTTCAGGTGAACAGGTCAGCTGATTATCGCACACTTTCACACAGCTAAAGCATATGCTGCATTCCGTGCCTTGCCTTATGTCCTATTGTCCCTCAAGTCCTCTGGTTTTAGCTGTTGATGCTTCTCCCCATGTCATTAAGGCATTGCTATACCATTAAGTACAAGTCCATGGCACAACACACAAATGGAGGTGCTCTCTCTCATCTCCACTTGTGGAGCTGTGGCGAAGCAAGCTGGGATATTTTTAATTCCCCTCTTGTTTTGCCATCTGCCACTTAAATTCGTTATTTTTTTTCATTTTTGAACTAATTACAATTAACATACGTGAATATTATCTGCATTTTCATACAAGAGAAAGGTTGGCCATCAGTTTTACAGAATATAACACCAGACATAATTTTATGCTTAATTTTATGTATGTAATTGATTTTCTAATTTAATTGAACTATTCCTAGTTAGTATCTTTCAATATAGGGTGAAATGAGTAATTGTTTCGTAACTTATATTGTATTGTTGACATATAAACAAATATAAATTCTATACTAGTTATAAACATTTGGAAGATGAAATACTAGTAACCTTAAAGTATGTATTTAGCTATAGTTGAAAACATGTTAGCAAAGCCAGCCCTTAATTAATTCCAAAGTAATTAACAGTTTTGTCCAAACTATTGTTTAGGTAACTATATATGTTAATTTCACGATTTAAACAAATAATTTGGTCTAATTCTTGCAGTAGAAGAAACTGTTAAGAAAGATGGAAGTTTTCAATGTATTCATTTAAGTTAATGAGTTAAGTTTTTATTATAATTTCAATACATGTAACTTCAAACAATGTGTAGTTTCAGCACTTATTATTGTGATGATATATAGGGGCCCAATTTTTGGTCATGAGACAGTCCATCCACAGTTGAGTTTCAGATGAGGAACCTGTGTTGGTTAGAACGACAACAATGCCTCAACTTAAGAGTGAAATAAGTGTTACACCAATAGGCCATGTGTTAAACCAATGACAGTTTCTGTTCTATATGTACCTTTCTCCTCTTCAAGAACTGTGAACTTTGTGGTTGGGTTTTTACTGCTTGTAGATGTTCAACAGTAAACTATTGTAGCAGTATGTGGAGGTTTGCCTGCTAACTATTAATAAGCCTTATCAAAAGTTATAACAACAGTGCACTGGACATATAACTGTGTATTATTAGGGGGTTGTGAAAAGTGAAATTAAAGTATTATGAAATGCAATTGTGCGCCAGTTGGCTACATTATTTACAGTAATCAGTGTCCAGCTTGCAAACTCTAGTTTTCAGCCAGTGTAGCAACGCAGAACATTGACACTGAGGCCAGCCAACAAAGAAATAAAAAGCAGGTGGAACTGCTACAAAGCGTGAAGGGGCTAGGTCAGATGTGTCACGTGTGACAGCCATGGATGGTCTCTCTGACTGCTGCAAATTGTGGAACTCCACTGAATCACCTACTGATTTAAAATGGAATGATCATATAAAGTTGATTGTCGGTAAAGCAGATGCCAGACTGAGATTCACTGGAAGAATCCTAAGGAAATGCAATCCGAAAACAAAGAAAGTAGGTTACAGTATGCTTGTTCGCCTACTGCTTGAATACTGCTCAGCAGTGTGGGATCCATACCAGATAGGGTTGATAGAAGAGAGAGAGAAGATCCAATAGAGAGCAGCGCGCTTTGTTACAGGATCATTTAGTAATCGTGAAAGCCTTACGGGGATGATAGATAAACTCCAGTGGAAGATTCTGCAGGAGAGATGCTCAGTAGCTCAGTACGGGCTTTTGTTGAAGTTTCGAGAACATACCTTCACCGAGGAGTCAAGCAGTATATTGCTCCCTCCTACGTATATCTTGTGAAGAGACCATGAGGATAAAATCAGAGAGACTAGAGCCCACACAGAGGCATAGCGACAATCCTTCTTTCCACGAACAATAAGAGACTGGAATAGAAGGGAGAACCGATAGAGGTACTCAAGGCACCCTCCGCCACACACCATCAGGTGGCTTGAGGTGTATGGATCTAGATGTAGATGTAGATGACCTCATCCTCCACACCCAGCAAGTAATTGTTGCTACACGATCTGTGAAAGTGACGGAAACTTGGCACACCCACTTGGGAGAATTCAAATAATACATACATAATGTTTTGCATTTGTAGCATTGTTTTCGGCAGTGAAAAAAAAAATGTGTATTTGTTTCTGGGCAACCATCGTAATTCCTATGATATACACACTGACACATAGAATACCAAATTTGTTTTTCTGGTGAAAACATCCTCCTAAGTACAGTATTTCTTACTCAGAGACCCAAATGGGAACTGCTTTATCTGTGGAGTACTTTACACTTGAAGATGCAATCATCATTAGAGCTGCATGTCCTTAAGAAGTATAATAGTTATATTTTTACATTGTTCCAGCCATTAGCAGTACCATCATAGCAGGGTCATACACAAAAAAACTAAAAAATCCAGACTGTGGCCATTTTAGTTATTAAGAAGGGTCTTTGTCAAGAAAATGGTTTTCAGTTGATGGGAGCAAGATTCTACATATTTTTAGGTATTTGCTAATATGGGAATACATGTTTTCTGCTGAATTTCCGATATCATTAAGTGATGATTGTTTTAGTAAACTTATGCAATGCTTTAATGCTGTCTGGACTGATGGAAATTCTGGGATGGTACAGATGCTGACTTGTTTTTACAATCACCATCTCTACGTCATGGAGTTGGCTTTACAACCTGTTCCAGAAATTATCCTGTCCTTGGACATCTAGATCCAAGGCTGGTTCCTACCAGTTAAGCATTTTTCCCTGGGCTTTGTTTCCAGTGCTGCACAGGGACAGCTTAGTGACACCACTGCCTCCTCAGTGCCTATGAGTTCCCATGATTTTCATTCTAGGTTTACTCCCCAAGGCTCTTTCACTCTCTCCACAGTTGGGCCTATTACCTGCCACCGTAGGGAGCTTTTTTCATAGTATCTAATCCTTCAGGAAATTCTTCGTGCCAAAAAAAACTAACTTGAAACTTCAATGGCACTTATTCTGGATGTCGGAGCAATGTCCACAATTTTTTATTATGATAAATACTTCCGTTATCAATAAATATTGCATCTGCATGCTGCACAACTGTGATTCACATTCCCTCCTCATTTCTGCCGAAGTTACAGACCAAATACAGCCTTGCATCCATGGTATCATGGAGGCGAAACTCCCAGTTTGTTCAACCAAATTTACAAGTCCCACTCTCACTGTAAACTACTACCCGTAACAGAATAGTTAGATAGGTTTATTTGTAATTCACCTTGGCACATAATCAGCTATACATTATATAGAAGTTGTGATCACATTATACCTGCTAGCTTAACTATCAATCTGCAGTAAAGAAATCTTACCTATTACATGTTGTTATCTGGAATATGGAGTGCGATGGGGAAGTCTCAGGTGTCTTGAAACAACTTCCAGGAAGTAGCTTTGAACATGGCATTTCTTCTCCAACATTAAAACTTACACCACCACTCAAATCTATTAAATCATCCCACACTTGGAAATGAAGAAAACAATAATATTATAATGATAGTTATACTAGCTGCAAGCTAGTTACTTCATAAAATGTGTCTTTCATTCTACCAGTACAAAGCAAAGAGGTTTCTGACACGAACTTACATTTCTCGAACAGTAATACCTCAAGGAATTTTATTGTGTCGATCTTTCAAATAGGGAAATCATTTTTGGAGGTTCTTGTAAATTGACACACTGTTTTAAATTAATTTTATGAGAACAAATTAAGCAAATATTATAAGCAATGACATTAAAATGCACTGAAGAAGAAAAGTCTGAGAAATTTGAATGAGAATACTGTGAAAGGACTGTTGATTTGTGAGTATACCTAATGTACGTAATAAACTCTGCTTCAATTTAGGAATTGCCCAACACATTATGAACATGTGACTAAATTACTGCTGCTTTTATCTTCTGTGCTGCAATATTCACAAACCCTATTGTTGCAATGCAATTATACAAAAGTTAATTTAAATTTATAATTTATTCTTTCAATGAGTATAAAAGACATGGAAGTAACCAATATACAACAGGAAGGACTCTATAAACATCTTCAGTCAACTAAACAATGTCACAGAAACTAATGACACTAACAAAAGTTATGTTGGCATTTGGGCGTACTCATTACTTTACTGCATTGTACTTGCCATCTTTGCAAGAACATTAAACACAAGCACACTGATCAAAATGGGCACTAGGCAAAGATGCAGTCTTTCTCCTCCATTGTCAAACATGTACACTGAAGAAACAATGAAGGAAGTAAAAGAAATGTACAGAAGTGGGATTAAAATGCAAGGCAAATTGATTTCAATAACAAAATTCAGTGATAGCATCGCTATCTTCTGTGAAACTGAGTGGGATGAACAGTAGACTGAGTAGGAAGGAATTCTGCCACCTTGGAAGTATGGAGTACTTAAGAAGAACATTAGCACAGACAACATAGTCTTCCTCACTAAAAGAAGTTTCCTAGTATCAAATATAGATGTTAAATTGAGAAAGAAAAATTCTGAGAATTTGCATCTTGTAAACTGCATTGCGCAGAAGTGAATCATGGACTGTGGGACAAATGGAGAAGTAATGAATTGAAGTGTTTGAGAAGTGGTCTTAAAGCTAAATGCTCAAAATGAAGTGGAGTGATAAGACATCAAAATAAAGTGGACTGATAAGACATTCAATATTTGAGGGCACTGGGTGTAAGTACTATGCAGATACAAACATTTATCACAAACAAGAAACATCAAACACCATAAAGAAAGAGAAAGGGGGGATGGGGGCATACAGAGAGAGAGAGATAGAGATAGAGATAGAGAGAGAGAGAGAGAGAGAGAGAGAGAGAGAGATGCTAATGGAACAGCTGGCTAGTTCTGCATATGTGGAAGCCGTAGAAAGGACTGGATCAATTTGCTTTAAACATGCACACAATAATCAAGACCACTGGGAAAATTTATTTTATAGCTCACATCCACTCATGCCTGGCAGTGCCATCATCGGCACTTTGCAGGACCATTTTTAAAATCGGAGTTGTTAGTGGCTGTATAAACAGTTTTAATTTTTCATAAATCAACATGCAGTCTACCACTACAGATGAGCTCTTACTAAGATTCTTAGAACTGAAGTCTTCCATAGACGACTGCAATGGACACAGGGCCATAGTTTACATTAAATATATTTCTTTACTAAAAATGGGACTGACACAAGGGTTGTAATGCCCCACATTTTTTTTAAAAAATCCATTAATATACATAAACAAATGTCTTTGTTGGGACTTCACATTCGATGTTTGTTCTGTGCACCTGTGAAGTTTCGAACCATTCTGGCAGATGGAAGAGCCATATTACAGTGTCAAAATGGTGACTCACATTACAAGCAGCATGCTGTTATTGAATTCTTGTATGAAGAAAAGGAAACCATGGTGAACATCCATAAATGTTTGTGAGGAGTGTATGGCGATGCTGCAGTTGATAAGAGTATAGTTGGGCGATGTGTAAATAAAGTTACAGCCTAAGAAAATGCACAAACAGAGCTCCATGATCAGCTACACTTGGGACATCCTGTCACAGCCACTGCTCCAGATATGCTGAATTGCGCAGGTGCCATTATTCGTGGTGACTGGTGCATCACAACTTGACACCTGGCTCTACATTTGTCGGTCAGCCCTGGAAGCATATCTGCAATGATATTGTATATTCAAAGAGGTGCTCATGATGGGTTCCATGAATGCTCACAGTAGACCACAAGGGTCAAAGAAAAGCCATTTCATCTGAATTGTTGGTGCATTTAGAGACTGACGGATAGGCCTTTCTCTCACGGATCACTACAAGGGGAGAAAGCTGGGTGCACCACTTTGCGCTGGAAACAAAAAGGCATTCCATGGAGTGGCATCAACCTCATCCACCACAAAAGAAGAAATTCAAGACAACCCCCCCCCCACCCCCCACCCGCTGGAAAAGTCACAGTGACAGTCTTCTGGGACTGGGACATCATTTCTGTGGATGTGATGCCAAGAGGGTCAACCAACAATTCAGAAGCATAAGTGAAGACTGAATAAACTCAAGAACTGTTGGACAAGAATCCTGCAGAATTATTGCTGCAATGCGATAATGCATGCCCCACACAAGTCTGAGACTGTGGGAACACATCACCAAATTGGGTTGGACAGGACTGCCTCACCCACCCTACAGTCCAGACCTGGCGCCCTCAGACTTCCATCTCTTTGGGCTGCTTAGGATTCTCTATGGGGAACACACTTTGAAGATGAAAAGAGTGTCAGTCGTGCAATGAAAACATGCTAAGCCTACAGGACAAGAGTTTTTACCAGCAGAGAATACACGTTCTTCCACAATGTTGGCGGACAGCCATAGAACATGATGGAGACTACGCAGAAAAAATGGACATGGACAAGACATGTTGAAGTATATTGTCAGCAAATTCTGACTATTAACAATAAATAAATTCTGAGAAAAAAATGCGGGGTATTACTTGGGAACGGCCCTTGTAGTAATGCAACAGAATGTGAGGCACATATTGGAATATTTGATACCACACCATGTACACAACTGCGCCACAATTTTTTTAAGTTTGCACATTCTCTGAAGACTTTATTTATTCATTTATGCTTACTGCTGACGAATGTGTTATGCTTAAATACAAACAATGATGTAGTTGCACAATGGCTTCATTTACTTGGCATGACCAAGTTAATGTCAGATGTCATCACAATGTAATGTAAGAAGCATCAGGGAAGCAGCCACTGACACATTCTTTGGCTCACAACAGCTAAAGAATTCTTTAGCAAAAACCAGCCAAAATGTTCTTTCACAATAATGGCCAGAACTGATGGAGCAAGAGTTGCTGCCCAGGCCATGCTGTAGGCAAAGCTACCTCACGTCTAAGTCTCATTACCGCCAACTGCAACGAACATTACTGACAGTGGACACAGAGCCAAGCTGGAGTAATGCCAACTAGGGTTTTTGCACTGCCTTGGCAGCACTAGTCTTCTCTCCCCCTATGTGCCAGGAAATACTGACCTTTTAAAACAATGAGGCGACAAGCCCGCATAAACATCAAACTGGTGCCTTCCATGCGGAAGGCCACCAGCTGCAGATCTTATACTGGAGGGGACCATGGTTCACACCCCTACATGACTAGCTGCCTTGCATGAGCATGCTCTCCTGCTGCTGGTTTGCCCAGAGTGACACACTACCTCTGCTCAAATGCACACATTCTGGTGCTGGTTGTAATGGCATGTCTGCCAGTGCTGGCAACAGTCACAGCATGAAGCCAGGATAGAGCCACCAGCAGGTCACTATCACACCACAGCCTATCTGCACTGTAAATTGGCTGTGTCTTTGAGGACTGCACACTGAGGTCAGCATCTTTGATGCACACCAGGGCCACAACTGCCGTAAACTTATCAATAAACATGTGACAATTTCGTGCTCTTGATTTATCAGAAGATAGCAACTTGTTTGCTAATCACCACTTCGCTGCAACCATACCCACAGTGCAGAGCTGAATACCATCCTGACCTATAAAAAAATGGCTCTTCCTGCCACCACAAAGATGAAGTCCACTCTATAATATTATAACTCAAATATGTAAAAAGCAATTCTTTTCACTCTCTACACATTATCACATTAGCAGTTTATATGAAATTTCAAGAACGAGATTTTCACTCTGCAGTGGACTGTGCGCTGATATGAAACATCCTGGCAGACTAAAACTGTGTGCCGGACCCGGACTCGAATTCAGGACCTTTGCCTTTTGCAGGCAAGTGTTCTACCATCTGAGCTACCCAAGCATGACTCACGCCCTGTCCTCACAGCTTCAGTTCTGCCAGTACGTGAGTCGTGCTCGGGTAGCTCAGATGGTGGAGCACTTGCCTGCAAAAGGCAAAGGTCCTGAGTTCAAGTCTTGGTCTGGCAGAAAGTTTCATATGAAATTTCATCACAGAATAAGCATGCGACCTTAAAATATCCAACCTTGTTGTTGTTGTGGTCTTCAGTCCTGAGACTGGTTTGATGCAGCTCTCCATGCTACTCTATCCTGTGCAAGCTTCTTCATCTCCCAGTACCTACTGCAACCTACATCCTTCTGAATCTGCTTAGTGTATTCATCTCTTGGTCTCCCTCTACGATTTTTACCCTCCACGCTGCCGTCCAATGCTAAATTTGAGCTCCCTTGATGCCTCAAAATATGTCCTACCAACCGATCCCTTCTTATAGTCAAGTTGTGCCACAAACTTCTGTTCTCCCCAATCCTATTCAATACCTCCTCATTAGTTACGTGATCTACCCACCTTATCTTCAGCATTCTTCTGTAGCACCACATTTCGAAGGTTCTATTCTCTTCTTGTCCAAACTGGTTATCGTCCATGTTTCACTTCCATACATGGCTACACTCCATACAAATACTTTCAGAAACGATTTCCTGACACTTAAATCTATACTTGATGTTAACAAATTTCTCTTCTTCAGAAACGATTTCCTTGACATTGCCAGTCTACATTTTATATCCTCTCTACTTCGACCATCATCAGTTATTTTAATCCCTAAATAGCAAAACTCCTTTACTACTTTAAGTGTCTTATTTCCTAATCTAATCCCCTCAGCATCACCCGATTTAATTTGACTACATTCCATTATCCTCGTTTTGCTTTTGTTGATGTCCATCTTATATCCTCCTTTCAAGACACTGTCCATTCCATTCAACTGCTCTTCCAAGTCCTTTGCTGTCTCTGACAGAATTACAATGTCATCGGCGAACCTCAAAGTTTTTACTTCTTCTCCATGAATTTTAATACCTACTCCGAATTTTTCTTTTGTTTCCTTTACTGCTTGCTCAATATACAGATTGAATAACATCGGGGAATGGCTACAACCCTGTCTCACTCCCTACCCAACCACTGCTTCCCTTTCATGCCCCTTGACTCTTATAACTGCCATCTGGTTTCTGTAAAAATTGTAAATAGCCTTTCGCTCCCTGTATTTTACCCCTGCCACCTTCAGAATTTGAAAGAGAGTATTCCAGTTAACGTTGTCAAAAGCTTTCTCTAAGTCTACAAATGCTAGAAACGTAGGTTTGCCTTTTCTTAATCTTTCTTCTAAGATAAGTCGTAAGGTTAGTATTGCCTCACGTGTTCCAACATTTCTACGGAATCCAAACTGATCTTCCCCGAGGTCGTCTTCTACTAGTTTTTCCATTCGTCTGTAAAGAATTTGCGTAAGTATTTTGCAGCTGTGACTTATTAAACAGATAGTTCGGTAATTTTCACATCTGTCAACACCTGCTTTCTTTGGTATTGGAATTATTATATTCTTCTTGAAGTCTGTGGGTATTTCGCCTGTCTCATACATCTTGCTCACCAGATAGTAGAGTTTTGTCATGACTGGCTCTCCCAAGGCCATCAGTAGTTCTAATGGAATGTTGTCTACTCCCGGGGCCTTGTTTTGACTCAGCTCTTTCAGTGCTCTGTCCAACTCTTCACGCAGTATCTTATCTCCCATTTCATCTTCATCTACATCCTCTTCCATTTCCATAATATTGTCCTCAAGTACATCGCCCTTGTATAGACCCTCTATATACTCCATCCACCCTTCTGCCTTCCCTTCTTTGCTTGGAACTGGGTTGCCATCTGAGCTCTTGATATTCATACAAGTGGTTTTCTTCTCTCCAAAGGTCTCTTTAATTTTCCTGTAGGCAGTATCTATCTTACCCCTAGTGAGACAAGCCTCTACATCCTTACATTTGTCCTCTAGCCATCCCTGCTTAGCCATTTTGTACTTCCTGTTGATCTCATTTTTGAGATGTTTGTATTCCCTTTTGCCTGCTTCATTTACTGCATTTTTATATCTTCTCCTTACATCAATTAAATTCAATATTTCTTCTGTTACCCAAGGATTTCTATTAGCCCTCTTCTTTTTACCTACTTGATCCTCTGCTGCCTTCACTACTTCATCCCTCAGAGCTACCCATTCTTCTTCTACTGTATTTCTCTCCCCCATTCCTGTCAATTGTTCCCTTATGCTCTCCCTGAAACTCTCTACAACCTCTGGTTCTTTCAGTTTATCCAGGTCCCATCTCCTTAAATTCCCACCTTTTTGCAGTTTCTTCAGTTACAATCTGCAGTTCATAACCAATAGATTGTGGTCAGAATCCACATCTGCCCCTGGAAATGTCTTACAATTTAAAACCTGGTTCCTAAATCTCTGTCTTACCATTATATAATGTATCTGATACCTATTAGTATCTCCAGGATTCTTCCATGTATACAACCTTCTTTTATGATTCTTGAACCAAGTGTTAGCTACGATTAAGTTATGCTCTGTGCAAAATTCTACAAGGCGGCTTCCTCTTTCATTTCTTCCCCCCAATCCATATTCACCTACTATGTTTCCTTCTCTCCCTTTTCCTACTGACGAATTCCAGTCACCCATGACTATTAAATTTTCGTCTCCCTTTACTACCTGAATAATTTCTTTTATCTCGTCATACATTTCATCAATTTCTTCATCATCTGCAGAGCTAGTTGGCATATAGACTTGTACTACTGTAGTAGGCATGGGCTTTGTGTCTATCTTGGCCACAATAATGCTTTCACTATGCTGTTTGTAGTAGCTAACCCGCACTCCTATTTTTTTATTCATTATTAAACCTACTCCTGCATTACCCCTATTTGATTTTGTATTTATAACCCTGTAATCACCTGACCAAAAGTCTTGTTCCTCCTGCCACCGAACTTCACTATTTCCCACTATATCTAACTTTAACCTATCCATTTTCCTTTTTAAATTTTCTAACCTACCTGCCCGATTAAGGGATCTGACATTCCACGCTCCAATCCGTAGAATGCCAGTTTTCTTTCTCCTGATAACGACGTCCTCTTGAGTAGTGCCTGCCCGGAGATCCGAATGGGGGACTATTTTACCTCCGGAATATTTTACCCAAGAGGATGCCATCATCATTTAATCATACAGTAAACCTTATATTAGGCATAAATGTCAGCAAAGAATTCAAAGCAGCAATTACATGTTAAGGATTTAATATTTCTAGATTGTTCAAAATATTTATGTTGCAAATTTGAAATAAAAATTGAGTAATCAATATGTACATCATGATGTGTCCTATTTGTTTCATAATTAATTTTAGTAACTATAACTTTATTAAAATTGTTGTATCAACAATAAGAGAACTGGTTTTTACTGTTAGAAATATACTTAAAGATGCGTGGCTGAGTCAGCCAAACCAGTTCACAAAAATATACAGTTTTCTGTTGGACATGAGTCAGTTACAGTGTAATTGCAGTTCAAGTTTTTTCATTAAACTTCAATCAAAATTAAAAGTCATATGTTTGACAGTTATTTAGAATATCACAGTTATGTTCCACATTATCAAAACCTGGATACATGGAGGCTGCAGTGAAAAGATTATATCCCCCCAATATCAATGTGACAACAAACGTGCAAGGTGACTACTATTATTTATTTTTACTATCAACCATTTTATCAAATTTGTGATATGCTTCAGTCTCATGTATTTCAAAGAAGCAACACACAACATAATAAACTATAATTTTTACTATGGCATTGGCAGTTGGCTGTGTTATAACATGTCACTTCACCATCAGTCCATCAACAGAGTAATGGATAATCAGAAGGTATTGTGTTATGATTCAAGTAGAAGAAGAAAAAGCTTAAACAGCCATGAACCTATTACATAGTCCATAACAAGCAACACCAATAAGCACAAAATGCCCAGCAGAAGATACTTCAGGAGAAACAGTGAAGAACATTATTACATTACCTCCATACCCATCCCAATTCATCCCATAGCCTAACACCTCTCATTTTGAGCTAGGAACTCCGGTATGTGTATGCACTGGTGGAAGATATCCACAGTATGTGTATGCGCTGGTGGAAGATATCCACAGTATGTGTATGCACTGGTGGAAGATATCCACAGAACCTCATTGTGGTGCCACCAGAACCAGCTCCAGTCACAATTATCTCACCAGCCACCATTGCAGCAGTAATTTTTTACTATAAAATCTGATAGTGTAGCAGATTAATTATCTGTGCCTTGGAAAGGCAACACACCTTAGGAATTTCATGACATTTTCAGCTGAGGAATTCATAAAGGTGTACAAATTTTTATAACCCTATCTTCTATCTGTAATATTTTAGATTACAATGAATATTGATCATGCTCCGTTGGGAGGTGAAGGGCCTTAATTCAGAACCTATTGCCTTTTATATCAGAAATATTTATTGAAACACGGGGATGGTATTTATGCATCTTTACAGCAATATTACTCTGTATCACAATTAAAATACACTTTTCATGGAGGTATGTTCCACCTATGCTCCTAAACGAAGGGCAGCTTCTTTTTGCCATATGCGTTTTGCCTCTTTTGTTTATGAAGCCTCTCCAGTGGCCATGATATGTGTTTCTCTCTATACATAAAATAAATGTACTATGTAGTAGTTACAATATGTTACTACTTTTTTCTCTTATTTTTCAGATTAGTAACACCTTTTGTAGCACCCAATTTTATAATATTAAATTATCATTTGGTGTTAAGATTCCAAGCATTGTTAGCCCACATATGTAGTTCATAAATAAAAGAGTAGTTCATAAATAAAAGAAGAAAACCGTGTATGGCACAAAAAGTGACTTTCATTTACTGTAGTTGCATAGATAGACCATAATACCATGAATTTTGAAGTGACTAAGGGACTATGGAAAATGGATAAAATGGCGATAAAATCCACTGCTTTAGTATTATCCAAACTGAGAAAGTTCTAAGATATTACATGAAGAACTAGACAGATATTATAGCCACTAATCAAATTCTCGATGAGCTTCTAACCGGTATTGCTTATGCCATCTGCTCTGCAGTACATGATTAGAAACACTGTGAGAAGACATACAGTCTCCACTATACAGGCAAAACAGTCAAGCTGAGAGAGAGCCAACACATGTTAGATGACACAGTTATTAAAAATTCATGTCATAAATAGACTTTAAAAAATTTCTGGAGAAAAAACCAAGCTGTATCATGGTAAGTACTGTTGTCTTGTGTTCCAAAGACTGTCTTAATATACACTTTGTATGTTATAATAAGGAAGCAACAAGATAATTACAAATAGTTGCTTCTTGGGTATCAGGAATTTTGCATGTTTTTACTATGTGCTGCCTGTATTATACACTGTGTGGTATGTGGGAAGTGAAATGACAAATGACTGAATGTGCCTTCCAAAAACTTCTAACTAGATCTGCTGTGCTACGGAACTATCATAACCTTTCACTTCGATGAGGTTCAGAGCTATAGCCAATTTTCCATGTAAAACATACCTCACTACTAATTACCAAACAATCGAAAATAATATTTATGAAAAGGATATGTTGCTACTCACCACACAGATGAAGTGCTGACTTGCAGACAGGCACAATGAAGTTAAGTTTTCAGTCAACAAGTGCTTCTTCTGAAACAACACACACACACACACACACACACACACACACACACACACACACACACACACACACACACTTTCACGCAAGCGCATCTTACACACAAGTGGCACTGTCTCTCACCGCTGGGGTCCAGCTCCAAACTTTTCCTGCATCTGACAAATGCAGCACTCTTGGGAGGATGGTGGGGGAAAGGAGGAGACATGGGGTGGGGAGTGGGAGGGATATCAGGATAGCAGTGGGAGGAAGACGATGATGTGCTGGTGAGAACATGTAGGAACATGGTGGGGACAGGATGGGCTGCTAGGTGCAGAGTCAAGAGGCGTTGGAGGGGAGGGGGAAAGGGAGAGGACAGAGGAGAGAGGAGACATAGAGAAAAGGAAAAAGACTATATGTGCACTGGTGGAATGTGTAGTGCTGGAATAGGAGCAGCAAAGGGAATAGGCAAGGGCAGGACACTGACAAGCAAAGGTTGAGGACAGTGAGATTACAAGGATAACAAATATGTTGTAGAGAGATTTCCTACTAACCCAGTTCAGAAAAGCTGGTGTTGGTAGGAAGGATCCAGATGGCACAGGCTGTGAAGCTGTCACTGATGGGAAGTACACTGTGCTGGGCAGTATGTTCAGCAACCATGGATATTAGGTTGGAGATTCCTCATTTCAGGGTGAGAGGTAGTAGAACCCTGGCATAGAACATAGTTCAGTTACTCCAGTCCTGGTGCTGAGTCACGAAGAGAGTGCTCCTTTGTGGCCAGGCAATGGATATGTGAGAAATGGTAAGTGTATGGAGAGACAAGGCAAGCGTAATCTGTTTCTGAACAAGGTTAGGAGGGTAATTTCAGTCTGTGTAGAGCATTCACATTTTTGGAGAGAGACTGCTCATCACTACAGATGTGACAACTGCATGTGGCTTGGCTATATGGAAGGGACTTCTTGATATGGAATCGGTGTCAGCTGTCAAAGAGGAGGTATTATTGCTGGTTGGTAAGTCTGATGTGAACAGAGGTACTTGTCCATTATAATTATCCGGGCTGTTATGCCGTGGTCGGTTGATGAATTCTATGTCGATTCCCAACGTTTCGTCTCCGACTACGGGAGACATCTTCAAGGGGGTCCGTAGCTCAATGGAAGGTCCAACACACCCACTGGCTCTCTACTGACTGCCGCTAAATTTCGTGTCCGCGCGCTCCCATGCCGCGGCGTGACGTCACGTGTTTTGAAAACATCAGTGCAATTGGCCGCTGTCCATCGCCGTCGATCGCTGTTGCCATCACCCAGTAGTGGATGGGTGGTACACATCTTCTTTATCACCGGCATCCATATACCATTTAATTTCACACCCTCCTCCTTTTGGTTGAAATTATTTGGGTGTTTAGCAATTTCGATTTCCTCCCTGTACAGCCTTCATAATATCTGCTTGTGGCCGCTAGTACTTGCGTCTCCTCGAAACAAATATTGTGGTTCCCTGGCTGGAAAGCATGCTCCGCAACAGCTGATCATTCCGTTTCTCCTCTTCTACAATTTCCCTTATGCACTTCCAAACGTTTAGAAACAGTTCTTTTAGTGGTACCCACATAAACATCACCACAGCTGCATGGGATCCTATACACTCCAGCTTTTTCCAGTGGTTGGCGAGCCTCCTTGGCAGGCTTAAGGTATTCCTGTATCTTCCTGGTGGGCTTGTAAATTACGGTAATATTCCGCTTCATCAAGATCCTCCCTCTTCTTTCCGTTACATTTTTAACAAACGGCAGGAAAACCTTAGATTTTGCAGCAGTCTGTACGTCAGTATGATTTCTGCGTGGCTGCCTCAACGCACGTTTTATTTCAGCAGACGAATATTCATTCTTCATTAGTGAATTGTGGAGATGTTCCATCTCAGCGTTGAGCAACTCAGGTTCACAAATATTTCTAGCTCTGTCTGCTAACGTCTTGATAACACCCCACTTCTGTTGTGGGTGGTTGTTCGAATCCCGGTGCAAATAACGGTCCGTGTGCGTGGGTTTGTGGTATACTGAGTGGCCCAAACTACCATTTTTGTTTCTAAAAACAAGAACATAGAGGAAATGTAACTTGCCGTCTACCTCCTCCTCCATTGTAAACTGAATTCTCGAGTTTATACTGTTCAGATGTTCATGGAACCAGCTTAGTTCCTCCCTACCATGTCTCCACAGCATCATCCCCATATCAGAACCATACATTTGGTTTTTTTGCTGGCAGTACCTAAGGCCTGTTCTTCGAATTTCTCCATGAAGAAGTTTGCAATTACGGGACTTAGGGGGCTTCCCATAGCCACGCCATCCGTTTGCTCATAAAACTGTTCATTCCACTTGAAGTATGTGGTCGTCAAACAACACTTAAACAGTTCTGAAATATCGGCAGGAAAAATTCGATCCAGCTGTTCCAATACATCATTAAGTGGAACCTTGGTAAACAGCGATACCACATCAAAGGTGACCAATATGTCCTCCGGCTGGACCACTATGCCATTCAATCTGCTGATGAAATGTGTTGAATTCTTTATATAAGAGTCCAAACGGCCCACATGTGGTTTTAGCAGTGTAGTCAAAAACTTGGCTAACGAGTAGGTGGGCGAACCAATGGCACTTAGTATCGGTCTTAACGGCACATTTTCTTTATGAATTTTGGGCAATCCATAAAGCCTCGGTGGTAGTGCAACCGAATTGCAGAGACCTTTCTGTACACTCTCTTCAATGGAGGACTTTCTTTATTAACCGCGACACAGTTCTGAGAACGCTGTTAGTGGGGTCCTTATTCAGCTTCCTATATGCTTGCGGATCCAGTAGATCAGTAATTTTACTCTGATAGTCAGCCACATCCATAACCACTGTTGCGCTTCCTTTGTCAGCTGGGAGAACCAAAATACTATCATCGTCATTCAGGAGTTTTAAAGCTCTTCTCTCACCCACAGTTATATTACTTTTTGGCGGTTTTGCATTGGCTAATATTCTTACTGTTTCTATACGGATTTCTTCAGCTGTTACAGAATCCACACTGCGAATTCCTGCTTCTACACTGGCTATAATTTCTTCCATGGGCACAAAACATGGACTAACAGCAAAATTTCCTCCCTTGGCAAGCACAGATGTCTCATCGTCAGATTCCCAAATAATTTCAACCGAAAGGAGGAGGGTGTGAAATTAAACAGTATATGGATGCCGGTGTTAAAGAAGATGTGTACCACCCATCCACTACTAGGTGATGGCAACGGCGATCGACGACGATGGACAGCGGCAAATTGCACTGAAGTTTTCAAAACACATGACGTCACGCTGCGGCATGGGAGCACGCGGACATGGAATTTAGCAGCAGTCAGTAGCGAGCCAGTGGGTGTGTTGGACCTTTCATTGAGCTACGGACCCCCTTGAAGATGTCTCCCGCAGTCAGAGACGAAACATTGGGAATCTACACAGAATTCATCAACCGACCACGGCATAACAGCCCGGATAATTATAATGGACATGTTATTTCCTGCCGTGAAAGTCTACATTTTAGGAACAGAGGTACTGACATAACCAGTCTTAATTTGGAGGTCAATATTGAGGAAGGTGGTTAGTTGGGATGAAGACGACCACGTGAAGTGAATGGGGAAGAAAGTGTTGATCTGGAGGAACATGAATAAAGTGTACTCATCCCCTTTCCAGATTACAAAGATGTCATCAGTAAATCCAAACTACATGAGGGGTCAGGGATTCTAGGTGATTATGAAGGATTTCTCTAGGTGGCCCATGAACAGGGTGGTACAGGATGGTGCTATGTAGGTGCCACTGCTGTACCATGCATTTAATAGTACCTGGTGCCTTCAAGTAAGAAGTAATTGTGGGTGAGGATATAGTTGGTCATGGTGACCATGAAGGAGGTTGCAGAACTTTTATCCATTACAGATAAGAAACACTGTGTCTGTGATGAATAAATGTTTCTTGAAATTATTGCAACAGTCACCTTTTGTTTTCTTCTTCAGTTTCTTTATTACTCCATTACCGGTTTAGAACCATCTAGCAAGTCATCATCAGATGGTGGTTATATTAATTTTCTGCAGCAGGATGGATGTTATATAGAACCATTAGTATGTGTTGGTTGGATCTAGGTGTTTTGTAAAGCATGTGGAATGTGTTACCTCTGCTAAGCGTGTAAAGTACAGTACAATTATTGTCACTGGAAACATTCAGTATGTTTTCAAGAATACTGTGTACATCAACATCCAACCAATTGATGATAATCATTTTAAAAGACTCCCACACTGCTGCAGACAATTAATATATGTGCCATCTGATGATGAATCACTAGGCGGTTCAAAACTGGTAATGGCATAATAAAAAAAAAAAAAAATTAAAGAACATTAACAAAAGGCAACTGGTTGCAGTAATATCGAGATTCCTTTAAGGAGGTTGTAGGTTTGGAGTCACTCCGGCATTGGGAAAGGTAGTATTCAATAGCAGTAAGGCCTCCCCTCCCCCGATCCCCAGCACACCTTCCGAGTCTGCACCCAACAGCCCATCCTGTTCCCGCCACATACCTGCATGCTCTCATGAGTAGCACAACACCTCGCCCCTCTCCTGTCCCGTTATCTCTCCCCCCACCAGTTGCATGCCTCCTCTTACCCTAACCACACACCCCAGACTGCTGCATACAAGACACAGGGGCATTTCACAGTCAGGTCCCAAAGGATGGAGACAGTAGCCAAGTGTGAGTGAGTTGTGTAGCGATATGCCTATGCCATCAGCTATTCCACACACTTTGAAGTCCCAACTGAATACTATCACATCATTTACTTCTTCAATGCTTTCATCTGTGGTTGTGGTCTCAGAGGCCCTGTGTCTGTATCATCTCCGAGAAAAGAGTAATCGTGCTGAATTCAGGTATGATGATACTGTGTGTCATAACCCTAGCTGATACACAAAGGAATAATGCATTGCACTTTTATGTCCAAGAATGCACATGTTTGAAAAAGAATTTTGAAACAACATTCTCCTTATGCCCTTTTTTTTGCTTCTCAACAGTATTACACAATGTGGACAAAAACTCAGAAATAAAACCAGAGGAACCATAATTTTGCCAAAGAGTATTTGTTTGCAACTCTACCTGTATCAACTGGTGAATTATCAAGGAGCAATAACCTGGAGTGGGGTAGAGAAGGAGTAGAAGGGTATGGCTGCGAGAATAGGAATTTGTGCTGCTCGATGGAGCATGCAGGGACTAAAGGTGGAAGGACAGGGCTGCCAGATGCAGCATTGGGAGGCTGTGGGGTGAGAGAAAGGAGGGAGTGATGGGGAGTGGAAAGGAGTGAGGCAGAGAAGGTTAAAAGATTGATGGGTGCACCAGCAAGGAACAGTGCAGAGTGAGGGTGAGGGGGTTGAATTCTGAAGTGGTGACAGGACAGAGGGGATGAAGCAGTTGGGTGGAGGGTGAGGCTACAGCAGTTTTCTGTAGGCTGAGGTCAGGATGTATTCGGGAGTGGGGAATATGCTGTGAGGGTAACTTCCAATAGGGCAGTTCAGAAAGGCCTGTGGTGGAGGGGTGGATTCAGGTGTCTAGGGTTGTGAAGCAGTCTTTGAAATCAAGTATGCTACGCACAGCCACATGTTGTGATAAGAGAATGGTCTACTTTGCTTTTGGCCATGGTTTTGCTGTGCCGATCATCCTGGTGGACGGATGGTTGGTAGTCATACCAACATAAAAAGTTGTGCGATGATTGCAGCAGAGCTGCTATATGACATGCCTACTTTCACAGTTGGCTCAGTCTCTGATGGAGTGGGACTGGAATAGGAATTGCTGTGTTGGTGGACCATGCAGGTCTTGCATATGGATCATCCATAGGGATATGATCCCAGTGGCAAGGGGTTGGGATTGGGCATAGCATAGGTAAACTAGGACATTGTGAGGGTTGGATGAGTGATGGATCACCACTTAGGAGGGGCTGGAAGCATATTGAGCAGGATGTCTCTCATTTCGGAGCACGATGATAGATAATCAAAGCCTTTACAAAGGATGTGGTTCACTTGTTTCAGTCTGGGGTAGTATTGGGTGACGAAGAGCAGTACTTTGTAGCTGGTTCTTGTGGATGATGGGAGGATTGGGGTTTGTGGGGATATGGCATTGGGAAATCTGTTTGCAGACTAGGTCTCAGGGAAAGTGGTTGTCTGTGATGGCCTTTGAGAGACCTTCAGCATACTGGGTATGGGAGCTCCCATCACTGCAGGTACACCATCCCCCAGGTGGCCAGGCTGTAAGGGAGGGATCTTTTTCTGTGGAAGTGATGACAGCTGTCAAAATGCAGGTACTGCTAATGATTGGGGTGTTTAATGTGGATAGAGGTGTGGATGTAGTCATCAGTGAGGAGGGAATAAATATCCAGGAATGTAGCACACTCAGTTGAGTAGGACCAAGTGAAGTGAATGGGAGAGGTGTTGAGGTTGTAGAGCCCCTGAGTCCAGATTGTGAAGACATCATCCATTAACCTCAACTAGACCAGGGGTTTGGGGTTTTGGGAGGCTACTCAGCTTCCTATATTGGTATGACTATTAATCAGCTGTCAACCAGGATGATTGTCCACTGCGAAACTGTGGCTATGGCAACAACATGCAGCTGTACATAAAATGCTTCATTTCAATGTCTGCTTCACAATCTGGGCCATCTAGATCCTCCCATCCCCCACTGGCTTTTCTGAAGTGTACAGATGGGGTTATGCTTACAACATATTCTCTATTCTTGAAATCATCCCAGCCTAAACCTACAGTAACCTCTTGTCCTCACACGCTCTACCAAACTCCCCTCACCTTCACTATGGGCTGCTCTCTGAGGTGCACCCATTGGTCTTTTCTGCTTCTATGCTCATCTTTTCTCCTTCCTCCTTACCAATACTGCCACCCCCCCCCCTACCCCAAGACTACTGATGCTGTGCCTGGCAGCCCTGTTCTGCACCTGTTGTTTCTGGATGCTCCACCAAGCAGTGTTGATTCCTCTTCCTCACGAGTACCCTGCTATTTGTTCCCCACCCAGCTTCAGATTGTTGCTCCCATTCAATGTGCCTCAGTTCCATTCTGGCTGAAGTGGTTGGAGATAGCAGTCAAGTGTGTGAGAGGTGGATTTGCTTGTGTGAATGTGTGTAAATTTTTGTTTTTCTTTTCTGAGGATGACTTTGGCCGAAAGCAATATTTTGTAGCAATCTTTCATTGTGCTTGTTTGCAACTCAACATGCCATCTTTACGGTGGGTATCAATCTATCTTTTTTACAATGTTGTTGGTATTCCAACCTGTACCTTCTAATGTTTAGTTATACAACATAGTTTGAAGTACATCATGATGGGCAGGTCAGTTTGTATTTGTTTAAATCAAAGGAATTCTCACTCATTGTACACTTAATTTGCTTCTTATGTTCATGTTTAAAACACTGCACCAACAACCATTTCTGCAAGGCAACTAATAAGTATGGTTAGTGAAATGTAATTTCATGTATTACCTGTTGCAACATCAAACCAATGTCACAAGCAACAGGACAGAATGAAATTAATTATTACTACAATTCTGAGTGCCTCTACAGGAAGTTTATGGAAGACATTCAGAGTGTAGAAACAGCAGTGCCATCAGCCTCATTGCTTTTGAATAAAACCTTCAAATACAGGGCTTGCTCACAAATATGGAAATACTACATGAAATGCAAGCCTGAACATAAATTTCGATTCTACCCAAGCCTGCAGTTTGACCACGAACTGCTCTGTGCAAATCTCCACTCTTGGTCAGAACAGTGTTCTGTGTAGTTGTACTTGCGTTATGCAAGAGCTCAGTGCAGTCGAACATGGCAAATTAGTGGTTGTTATATGGTGGGTGCTTCTGTAACCAAGATAGCCAAAGAGTTTGGTGTTACAGGAGGCACTGTATTGAAGATTTACACCACAAACCAGGAAAGTGGGAAAACATCATCCGCTGTCACAATGCTGATGAAAGTGTGTGTTGAGTGATCACGATGGACCATCATCAAACGGGGTTGTGATGAAAAATAGGATAATGACAGCTGCAAAAAGCCATTGTTGAGTTGAATGTCACACTTGGAACAACATAAAGGGAGCTCCATAAGCTGGGAACCGAAGGGCAAGCTGGAAATCCAAAACCAGAAATCAGTGATACAGATCTGTTTACATTCCAAGAGTGAAACTTGGCAGAAGTTCTGTGACAATTTGGCAGCCATATTGTGGTTTCCATGGGCCCCACAGGTACTCTGCAAGGTCGCATTAATGCCACGGATTGTGAGACGATATTGGATGATCAGGTCCATGCCATGATTCTGGGATTTGTTCCCCAATGGTGGTGATGTGCTACAAGACAATAGGGCCCTCTGTTCACAAAGCTTGTGTTATCCAGGACTGATTTTGTGAGCATGAGGAGAAATTGCTCCTTCTCTGCTATCTGCCACAATCACCAGATCCCAATATGAGCCTTTCTAGTCTACTTCAGTGAAAAGGGTGTGTGATCACTATCAACCTCCATCATTGTTACCTCCACTTGCCACTATTTTGCTGGTAGAATGGTATAAAATTCCCTTGAAAACCATACAGGACCTGCGTTTATCCATACCGAGACAATTGGAAGCTATTTTGAATGTAAATGGATTTTCTAGACTGGTAATATGTTGTGTTTTTGGTGTTCCCATATGCCTGAAAGAGACTGATAATCATTTCTTTCCTGGTTTAATGCATGATTCCAGTTCAAGTTAAACTCTTTCCATAAGTAACTCAGCCTGAATGAAAGTCTTTTATAAATCTCTTCAAGTTAGGGGGCAGCACCAGCATAAAACACACTGGAGATTGCACATGTATTTCCGCTGTGCACCCAAAGCCTGGCTTGAGCACTGAATGGGTCATTCATTAAATTTTGTGTCATTGGTCATGTGCTACATGATGGAAATAACTGTTGATTCCATATAATAAACCAGAACTACAACTACATATAAACATCAGAAAACAACTGCACTAAAAGAATATGTCACATTGTGTAAAATATATATGCTAGTGTTTAAGAAACGAAGCCTGAAAGGGAATCTGTCGAACATATATGATGTACTAACTGATACGACGCCCCCATGAACCATAGACCTTGCCGTTGGTGGGGAGGCTTGCATGCCTCAGCGATACAGATAGCCGTACCGTAGGTGCAACCACAACTGAGGGGTATCTGTTGAGAGGCCAGACAAATGTATGGTTCCTGAAGAGGGGCAGCAGCCTTTTCAGTAGTTGCAGGGGCAACAGTCTGGATGATTGACTGATCTGGCCTTGTAACACTAACCAAAACGGCCTTGCTGTGCTGGTACTGCGAACGGCTGAAACCAAGGGGAAACTACAGCCAAAAGTTTTCCCGAGGGCATACAGCTTTACTGTATGGTTAAATGATGATGGCGTCCTCTTGGGTAAAATATTATGGAGGTAAAATAGTCCCCATTCAGATCTCCGGTCAGGGACAACTCAAGAGGATGTCGTTATCAGGAGAAAGAAAACTGGCATTCTACAGATCGGAGCGTGGAATGTCAGATCCCTTAATTGGGCAGGTAGGTTAGAAAATTTAAAAAGGGAAATGGATAGGTTAAAGTTGGATATAGTGGGAATTAGTGAAGTGCGGTGGCGGGAGGAACAAGACTTTAGGTCAGGTGAATACAGGGTTATAAATACAAAATCAAATAGGGGAAATGCAGGAGTAGGTTTAATAATGAATAAAACAACAGGAATGCGGGTAAACTGCTACAAACAGCACAGCGAATGCATTGTTGTAGCCAAGATAGACACGAAGCCCACGGCTACGACAGCAGTACAAGTCTATATGCCAACTAGCTCTGCAGATGACGAAGAAATTGAAGAAATGTATGATGAAATAAAAGAAATTATTCAGATAGTGAAGGGAAACGAAAATTTAATAGTCATGGGTGACTGGAATTCGGTAGTAGGAAAAGGGAGAGAAGGAAACATAGTAGGTGAATATGGATTGGGGGTAAGAAGTGAAAGAGGAAGCCGCCTGGTGGAATTTTGCACAGAGCGTAACTTAATCATAGCTAACACTTGGTTCAAGAATCATAAAAGAAGGTTGTATACATGGAAGAATCCCGGAGATACTAAAAGGTATCAGATAGATTATATAATGGTAAGACAGAGATTTAGGAACCAGGTTTTAAATTGTAAGACATTTCCAGGGGCAGATGTGGACTCTGACCACAATCTATCGGTTATGAACTGTAGATTAAAACTGAAGAAACTGCAAAAAGGTGGGAATTTAAGGAGATGGGACCTGGATAAATTGACTAAACCAGAGGTTGCACAGAGTTTCAGGGAGAGCATAAGGGAAGAAGTGACAAGAATGGGGGAAAGAAATACAGTAGAAGAAGAATGGGTAGCTTTGAGGGATGAAGTAGTGAAGGCAGCAGAGGATCAAGTAGGTAAAAAGACAAGGGCTAATAGAAATCCTTGGGTGACAGAAGAAATATTGAATTTAATTGATGTAAGGAGAAGATATAAAAATGCAGTAAATGATGCAGGCAAATAGGAATACAAACGTCTCAAAAATGAGATCAACGGGAAGTGCAAAATGGCTAAGCAGGGATGGCTAGAGGACAAATGTAAGGATGTAGAGGCTTATCTGACTAGAGGTAAGGTAAATACTGCCTACAGGAAAATTAGAGAGACCTTTGTAGAAAAGAGAATGACTTGTATGAATATCAAGAGCTCAGATGGAAACCCAGTTCTAAGCAAAGAAGGGAAAGCAGAAAGGTGGAAGGAGTATATAGAGGGTTTATACAAGGGCGATGTTCTTGAGGATAATATGGAAATGGAAGAGGATGTAGATGAAGATGAAATGGGAGATACGATATTGCGTGACGAGTTTGACAGAGCACTGAAAGACCTGAGTCGAAACGAGTCCCCGGGAGTAGACAACATTCCATTAGAACTACTGACAGCCTTGGGAGAGCCACTCCTGACAAAACTCTACCATCTGGTGAGCAAAATGTATGAGACAGGCAAAATACCCTCAGACTTCAAGAAGAATATAATAATTCCAATACCAAAGAAAGCAGGCATTGACAGATGCTAAAATTATCGAACTGTCAGTTTAATAAGTCACGGCTGCAAAATACAAACGCAAATTCTTTACAGACGAATGGAAAAACTGGTAGAAGCCGACCTTGGGGATGATCAGTTTGGATTCCGTAGACATATGGGAACACGTGAGGCAATACTGACCCTACGACTTAATTTAGAAGCTAGATTAAGAAAAGGCAAACCTACGTTTCTAGCATTCGTAGACTTAGAGAAAGCTTTTGACAATGTTGACTGGAATACTCTCTTTCAAATTCTGAAGGTGGCAGGAGTAAAATACAGGAACCAAAAGGCAATTATAATTTGTACAGAAACCAGATGGCAGTTATAAGAGTCGAGGGACATGAAAGGGAAGCAGTGGTTGGGTAGGGAGTGAGACAGGGTTGTAGCCTCTCCCCGATGTTGTTCAATCTGTATATTGAGCAAGCAGTAAAGGAAACAAAAGAAAAATTCGGAGTAGGTATTAAAGTCCATGGAGAAGAAATAAAAACGTTGAGGTTCGCCGATGACATTGTAATTCTGTCAGAGACAGCAAAGGACTTGGAAGAGCAGTTGAATGGAATGGACAGTGTCTTGAAAGGAGGATATAAGATGAACATCAACAAAAGCAAAACGAGGATAATGGAATGTAGTAGAATTAAGTTGGGTGATGCTGAGGGAATTAGATTATGAAATGAGACACTTAAAGTAGTAAAGGACTTTTGCTATCTGGGGAGCAAAATAACTGATGATGGTCGAAGTAGAGAGGATATAAAATGTAGATTGGCAATGGCAAGGAAAGTGTTTCTGAAGAAGAGAAATTTGTTAACATCGAGTATAGATTTAAATATCAGGAAGTCGTTTCTGAAAGTATATGTATGGAGTGTAGCCATGTATGGAAGTGAAACATGGACGATAACTAGTTTGGACAAGAAGAGAATAGAAGCTTTCGAAATGTGGTGCTACAGAAGAATGCTGCAGATTAGATGGGTAGATCACATAACTAATGAGGAGGTACTGAATAGGATTGGGGAGAAGAGGAGTTTGTGAGACAACTTGACTAGAAGATGGGTTCGGTTGGTAGGACATGTTCTGAGGCATCAAGGGATCACAAATTTAGTATTGGAGGGCAGCATGGAGGGTAAAAATCATAGAGGGAGACCAAGAGATGAATACACTAAACAGATTCAGAAGGATGTAGGCTGCAGTATGTACTGGGAGATGAAGAAGCTTGCACAGGATAGAGTAGTATGGAGAGCTGCATCAAACCAGTCTCAGGACTGAAAACCACAACAACAACAACAACAACAACAACATTTGATACGAAAACATTTTATTACCCAATACACAGTTTTCTTTTTACTAAAATTATCCTCAGTCTTTGAGCATCTCAGAGTTGCTGTCTCGGTGATTTATGGTAGACCACGACACATATCTTCTTACAGGGACGGCAGAGAGCAGAATTCATGTGTATTATAAGAACGCTAAACAAGTTTAATTCACCTATGAATGAGATCTCTTGCAAAATCCTTGCCAATCAATTCCTGAATACTGTTTGTCAAATACAGCACTTTACAAAACTGTTTTAGTGGTACACATAGATAAGATTCGAAACAGAGCTGCACACCTCATCACACATTTGCTTAGCTGGTGTGAGTTTGTTGCAAAAATGCTGCAAAAACTGGAATGGGAGATGCTACAAGACAGACTCTGTGCAGCACAGAGCATTTTTTCTTACAAAATTCTGAGAGGTCCTATTTCAGGAGGAGTCAAGATAAATACTATTTCCTCCAATATACATCTCACATAATTACTACAATGCAACAACTACAGAAATCTTTCTTCCATGTACAATGGAGGGATAGAGTGGTGGAGGGGATGGGGGTAGGGGTGGGGTATGGTACTGGTACACTATGAACTCTGCCAAACTTAATACAGATGAAGAACAGATGTAGACATACATATTGAGGTAGATATAAATGGTTAAATTAATACCTTGAGGGACAGGAGTTACTGCAGTACATTCATCAGGGCACAACATTGTAGTTTGCTAGTCGAAAACAAAGACAGAAAATAGGAAATTGTACAGAAAAGTTGTACGATCTAGGACACACACTTCCATCTTCTGTCCTGTATCATTAAAGTTTCAAAATTGTGAAACGTAGTCTGAAAGTGCATCAAAATCAATATTTAACAGGCATTCCACAGTCAATTTCTCCTCGATCAGTAGAGACTACTTTGCAAAAAGGTAACTGATGATCGATTCTGTGACAAGTGCAGGTGGTTGTTTTGTAAGTATGAGGCCCCCAGAGCTTTCTGTGTGATGGCCAATAAGCATAAATACATCATCATCACGAACATCTTCTAACAAGACATCAAATTGTTTATGTTAGATTGTACAACTGATCCAAATTAGAGCCTTAAGATCAAATTATACATGAAAAGTTTATATACATCTCCAAATGGTTCATACACAAAAATTTACTAACACAGTCACATATATTTACTGTAACCAAAAACTGTATATAAAGCAAATTATAATGAGCCAGGTCACAGAAGAAGAGATCACCCTTCACGTTGTATCATTCGTGATGAAACCTGGCACAGCAAGTACCAGAAATCAATCAAACCATCTGATACAATGGTTGTATGAAAGTGTATAAGTGCAAGAGGAAGGAAGGACGGAACAAACAAGGATTAGGGTTTAACATCCCATCGACATTAAGATCATAATGGATAGGTCACAAGCTCTGACTCCTTCAAGGATGGGGAAGGAAATTGGCCAAGCTCTTTCCAAGGAAGTATCTCACCATTTGCCTCAAGTGAATTATGGAAATCACAGGAGATCTAAACCTACATGGCCACTGTACCACCTTGCTCCTCAGCACAAATAAATCAAAGAGAGAATAATCCACCTGACTGCCTACAAAAAGCAAGTTGTATTGTAGGCGTAGATGTTCACAAAGGTGGGCATACAAATAAATGCTAACATAAGTAAGAGTGTTTTGGACCACAGAGTTGCATAAATTAGAGACACAGCAAGTTGACATGTGGGTGAATGGTTGGTTGGTTGGTTGAGGTTTAAGGGACCAAACAGCAAGGTCATCAGTCCCTTGTTTCAAATATGTGCCATTCCGCTAATGGGACAACTCAGTAAAGTCAGAACAATAAAACGGAAAAAGGGAAAAAAAATGTAAAAAGGAGGTCATGTTGTCATTGGTAAAAAACAAAATGAGGGAAGTCAGCAAGAGAACGAACCCAACACTATGCTGAAGCAGCAGAGGCAAGACCACCTGTGACTTAAAAGGTACAACTGCTATAATGTAGAAAGTACGTATGGGAATAGAAAGACTAACCAAGCCTTAAAAAAAAAAAAAAGCGTAAAAACAGAGTAAAAGGGGAAGAAAAGAGGAATTTGGTCAGTGAGGTGAATCAGGAATCTCCGAACACTGCTTACAGTGGGAGACACCCAAACACTCACTGCCCCGCCCCAACACCAGATAGAGATTAAAAACCTTAAAACTGAGAATAAAAACCACTTTCCCGGAGGAAACCGAGAACCAGAGAGACCATCCGGGAATCGTCAGCCAACATCAAAGGTAAAGTGTGGGGGAGCCTGTACTTAGCACGCAGAGCCAAAAGAAGGGGGCATTCAACCAAAATGTGGGCTACAGACTGGAAGGCTCCACAACCACATAGTGGGGGTGGCTCATCACACAAAAGAAAACCATGGGTCAACCGAGTATGGCCAATGCGGAGACGACACAGTATGGTCGAGTCCTTTCGGGAGAGGCGAAATGAAGAACGCCACGGGCCTGGTGTCACCTTAATTGCACGAAGTTTATTAGACAGGGGAGTAGCCTCCCAAGAATTGGCCCATGACTGTGCGAAGTGGGATTTGATGTGAAGCCATAAATCCGCTGCAGGAGGGGCTACAGAAAACGGGGGTAAGTAACTGCTCCCCCAGCCAAATGATCAGCAAGCTCATTACCCGGGATATCCACATGGCCAGGGACCCAAAGGAAGTCAATAGAACAAGCAGCACAGTGAATATCAGCGAGATGGTCATGGATGGCAGAGACCAAGGGATGGCGCGAAAAACACCGGTCAATAGCAAGAAGGCCACTCATCGAGTCCGTGCATAACAAAACGCGGTTGTGTTGGGACTGTTTAATAAAGGTAAGGGCCTGGGAAATTGCCATCAATTCCGCAGTAAACACCCCACATGTAGGTGGCAGCAGATGACTTTCCGTTCCAACAGAGGACATGAAGGCATACCCAACACGATCAGCAGATTTAGATCCATCAGTGTAAAAAACAACAGCATCCCGAAACTCCCACAAAATTTGGCGGAAAAAGGAATGGAACACCACCGGGGGGATGGAATCTTTCGGACCGCGGCGGAGATCCATCCGAAGTCGAGGCCGAGGAACTAACCAAGGAGGGGTGGAGGGGAGGGAGCGAGGAAGACAGGACAAAGAAGGAAGCTGAAAATCACGGCAAAGAGACGCAAGGCGCAGCCCAACCGGTAAACCCGCCCGAGGGCGGGAGTCGGGTGGGCGACGTCCTTGGTCTGGGAACAGGATAGAATAGGAAGGATGAGTGGGAGAAGAACGGATAGTGAGGGCATAAGACACCAGAAGCTGGGACCGCCGAACAGAAAGGAGGGGGGCGGGGGATCCCAGCTTCAACCAGGAGACTATCAACAGGGCTAGTAGGGAAGGCACCGGTGGCCAAATGGATACCACGATGCTGGACTGGATCCAGCACGTGCAGTGTGGAAGGAGCAGCTGAACCATAAACTTGACAACCATAGTCCAAGCGAGACAGAACTAGAGCACGATAAAGACGGAGGCGGAGGGAACGGTCCGCTCCCCAAGAGGAGTGGGCAAGGAAGCAAAGGACATTGAGTTTACGGAAACATCCTACCTTCAGGAGTCTGATATGGGGCAGCCAAGTGAGCTTGTTGTCGAAAAGAAGACCCAGGAAACGAAACTGTGGGACCACAGGCAATCGTTGTGCAGTGAGATAGAGCTCTGGATCAGGGTGGATCGTAGTACAGCGACAGAAGTGGACCACTCGCGATTTTAAAGGAGAGAACTGAAACCCGTGTGAGAGGGTCCATGCAGAGGCACGCCGTATAGCTACCTGGAGCTGCCGCTCTGCAGATGCCATCGAGGAGGAACTAACCCAAATGCAGAAATCATCCACATACAGGGCAGGGGCGACCAAGGGACTGACAGAGGCCACAAGCCCATCGATAGCAGTGAGGAAAAGAAGGACACTCAAGACAGAACCCTGTGGGATGCCCGTCTCCTGGGTCCGTGGAGAACTAAAAGCAGTACCAACTCGAACTCTGAATGACCGATGGATCAGAAACTGGCGGATAAAAATCGGGAGTGGGCCCCGAAGACCCCACTGATGAAGGGTAAGATGTGATGGCGCCAGGCCGAGTCATAGGCCTTGCGGAGGTCAAAAAACACTGCAACCAAATGGCGGCGCTGGGAAAAAGCCTGCCGGACTGCGGATTCCAAGCAAAGTAAATGATCGATTGAAGACCGTCCCTCTCGAAAGCCACACTGATAAGGCGACAATAGATCCCGAGATTCGAGGACCCAATTGAGCCGATGGGCTACCATCTGTTCAAGTAACTTACAAACAACATTGGTCAAACTAATTGGTCGATAGCTGTCAACAGATAGGAGGTTCTTACCAGGCTTAAGGACAGGAACCACAATGCTATCCCTCCACTGAGAAGGGAAGGCACCCTGGAGCCAGATACAGTTAAACACCCAAAGAAGATGTTGGCGTTGTGGAGCACTGAGATGTTGAAGCAGTTGGTTATGAATGGAATCTGGGCCAGGGGCCGTATCATGAGAAGAAGATAGAGCAGAAAGAAATTCCCATTCAGTAAAAGGTTCGTTGTAAGATTCTGACTCACAAGGGGTGAAACATAAGGTGGAAGCTTCAGCCAGCTGCTTTTGATGAAGGAAAGCAGCTGGATAGGAGGCTGACGCCACTGCAAAATGGGTCGCAAGATGTTCTGCAAGAACTAATGGGTCCGTACAAATGCCATCTGGGAGGTGAAGGCCTGGGAGGGTGGACTGCCGATGTCAACGTTGGAGAGAACGAAGTGTAGCCCATACCCGTGACAGAGGGACAGTAGAACCAAGGGAAGAAACGAATCGTTCCCAACATACCTGCTTACCCTGTTTTATTAAATGACGGGCTTTAGCACGGAGGCGTTTAAAGGTAGTAAGGCTGGCTACGGATGGGTGCCTCTTAAAGTGTTGCAAAGCTCAACGGCGATCACGGATGGCAATGGCAATGGCCGTACTCCACCATGGGACTTGCCGGCGATGAAATGGTCCAGATGAGCGCGGGACAGCAAGGCTAGCAGCGCGAACAATCGCGTCAGACACGTCACGTAGGACGTCATCAATACATACCGACAAAGAGGGAGAAAACTCGACCTGTGCAGTGTATAGAGGCCAATCGGCGCGGTGGATAGACCAACGAGGTAACCTATCCATCGGGGAGCGGGAAGGGAGCGTGATAATCAACGGGAAATGGTCACTATCACAAAGGTCGTCGTGTGGCGACCAGTGTAATGAAGGGAGGAGAGAGGGAGAAGAAAGAGCAAGATCAATGGCAGAAAAGGTACCATGACCGGCACTGAAATGTGTAGGGGAGCCATCATTAAGAAGACACAGGTCGTGGTCTGCAATAAATTGGTCTATAAGAAGACCTCGTCTAGATGGAAAGGCACTGCCCCACAAAGGATGATGAGCATTAAAATCCCCAACGAGGAGGAAGGGAGAGGAAGTTGCTGAAGAAGGGTGGTTAAGGCAGCAGGTGTAAGAGTCCTGTCAGGAGGGAGATAAAGATTGCAAACTGTGACTGCAGAGTCTAAGTCGACCCTAACAGCAACCGCTTCCAATGTAGTTTGGAGAGGAATCCACGTGGTAGTAATGTCTGTACGGACCAACGTACAAACGCCACCAGAAGCCCGCAAGGGTCCGACCCAATATCGACAGAAAACACGGAACCCACGGAGGGTCGGTGAGTGAGCATCAGTAAAATGAGATTCCTGGAGAACCACACAAGCTGCAGAGTTGGACGAAAGAAGGGATTTCAATTGCGGAAGGTGACGATAGTATCCATTACAATTCCATTGGAGAACCACAGAACGATGGTTTAAATGAGGGCTGAGCACGCTAAATCCAGTCATACCGCCGGGTCCCCACCCGTCACCGACATGGAGGGGGCGACATCCATGAACGACAGGTCAGAATGCGGTTGTGAAGTCGGGGAAGGGACCTCCGGTGACACCAGAGGCTCTTTGTCCCGGGACTTATGTTTCTTCTTCTTTTCAGGCTGAGATCGAGGAGGGCTGTGTGGCATAAAGGAGCCAGCTGCAGCAAGATCAGGAACAGAAAGAGACCGGGCGACCTGGGGGCCGACAGATCGCGGCTCTCGCGGTCGCCGCGCGGCAGCAGACCTTTGACCTGGAAGGTGCCGGGAAGGGGCATCCCGGGAGAGGCGCCCTTCACCGGCAGACGCCGAAGGAGTGGGACACTTCTCCGGCTGGGGAGGGGGAGCAGCGCCCATAGGAGAAGGTGTGGGAGCCGCAGGGGTGGGGGGGAGGAGAGGGGTCCGGGATGGGGGTAAGGAAGGAGGAGGAAGGGGGTGAATATTTAACCAAGGCGTAACTAGATGTCATGGACACAGGGTGCAGTTGTGCATATTTCTTATGGGCCTCTGTGTAGGTTAAACGATCGAGGGACTTATACTCCTGTATCTTTTTTTCTTTCTTATATACTGGGCAATCTAGTGAACATGGAGAATGACTACCATGACAATTTACACATACAGGAGGGGGAACACAGGGACTCCCCTCATGGAGTGGACGTCCACAGTCACCACAGAGAGTGGCCTGGAAACAGCAAGAAGACATGTGGCCAAAACGCAAGCACTTAAAACACCTCATAGGAGGTGGGATGTACGGCTTCACATCACAGCGATAGACCATAATCTTAACTTTCTCAGGGAGGGTATCCCCTTCAAAGGCCAGAATAAAGGCACCAGTATCAATATGATTATCTTTAGGACCCTTCTGAACACGCCGAACAAAGTGAACACCCCGCCGTCCAAGATTGTCCCGAAGTTCCTCATCAGTTTGAAGGATGAGGTCCCTGTGAAAAATCACACCTTGTACCATATTTAGAGACTGGTGAGGGGTAATGGACACAGGAATTGTGCCAAGATGGGTACAGGCACGTAGGGCCGCAGATTGGGCAGCTGAAGCAGTTTTTATCAGCAACGAACCCGACCGCATCTTGCTCAGGGAGTCCACTTCGCCGAACTTGTCTTCAATGTGTTCCACAAAGAATAAAGGTTTGACACTGGTGGAAGTATCTCCATCAGTCCTGGTGCAAACTACAATCCTGGAAATGGAAAAAAGAACACATTGACACTGGTGTGTCAGACCCACCATACTTGCTCCGGACACTGCGAGAGGGCTGTACAAGCAATGATCACACGCACGGAACAGCGGACACACCAGGAACCGCAGTGTTGGCCGTCGAATGGCGCTAGCTGCGCAGCATTTGTGCACCGCCGTCGTTAGTGTCAGCCAGTTTGCCGTGGCATACGGAGCTCCATCGCAGTCTTTAACACTGGTAGCATACCGCGACAGCGTGGACGTGAACCGTATGTGCAGTTGACGGACTTTGAGCGAGGGCGTATAGTGGGCATGTGGGAGGCCGGGTGGACGTACCGCCGAATTGCTCAACACGTGGGGCGTGAGGTCTTCACAGTACATCGATGTTGTCGCCAGTGGTCGGCGGAAGGTGCACGTGCCCGTCGACATGGGACCGGACCGCAGCGACGCACAGATGCACGCCAAGACCGTAGGATCCTACGCAGTGCCGTAGGGGACCGCACCGCCACTTCCCAGCAAATTAGGGACACTGTTGCTCCTGGGATATCGGCGAGGACCATTCGCAACCGTCTCCATGAAGCTGGGCTACGGTCCTGCACACCGTTAGGCCGTCTTCCGCTCACGCCCCAACATCGTGCAGCCCGCCTCCAGTGGTGTCGCGACAGGCGTGAATGGAGGGACGAATGGAGACGTGTCGTCTTCAGCGATGAGAGTCGCTTCTGCCTTGGTGCCAATGATGGTCGTATGCGTGTTTGGCGCCGTGCAGGTGAGCGCCACAATCAAGACTGCATACGACCGAGGCACACAGGGCCAACACCCGGCATCATGGTGTGGGGAGCGATCTCCTACACTGGCCGTACACCACTGGTGATCGTCGAGGGGACACTGAATAGTGCACGGTACATCCAAACCGTCATCGAACCCATCGTTCTACCATTCCTAGACCGGCAAGGGAACTTGCTGTTCCAACAGGACAATGCACGTCCGCATGTATCCCGTGCCACCCAACGTGCTCTAGAAGGTGTAAGTCAACTACCCTGGCCAGCAAGATCTCCAGATCTGTCCCCCATTGAGCATGTTTGGGACTGGATGAAGCGTCGTCTCACGCGGTCTGCACGTCCAGCACGAACGCTGGTCCAACTGAGGCGCCAGGTGGAAATGGCATGGCAAGCCGTTCCACAGGACTACATCCAGCATCTCTACGATCGTCTCCATGGGAGAATAGCAGCCTGCATTGCTGTGAAAGGTGGACATACACTGTACTAGTGCCGACATTGTGCATGCTCTGTTGCCTGTGTCTATGTGCCTGTGGTTCTGTCAGTGTGATCATGTGATGTATCTGACCCCAGGAATGTGTCAATAAAGATTCCCCTTCCTGGGACAATGAATTCACGGTGTTCTTATTTCAATTTCCAGGAGTGTTGATAACGGGGGAAAGGTTTTGCCCCTAGACGACGGGCCTGACCCTCTTCCCAGGGGGTAGCCATGGAAGGGAAGGACGAAGGGGCAAGAGAAGCAGCACTTGAGGAATCAGTTCCACGCAGAGAGATGGCCGCGGAAGAACGGCCAGAGTTTTGGACCCGTATGCATTTCATCTGCATAGCATCCGCCCTGATACCACCCACTCCGATCAGGGGCTCTCCTCACGGGCGCCACCCAGCCACGGCAAGGGCTGTCTGGCACAGTGGCCATTGCCGGGAGTTCCGATGCTCCAGGATGATGAACAACCACTCCAAGGCATGCATGAGGAGGTCACAGCTCAGGTATCAGAAGTGAGATCCCTGTGTGTTCAGGGGGCTCAACCAAAAGGGTACATAGCGACCCCACCACACGGGCTGGCTACCGTGCTGGCTATGCACCCTAGCATCAGACAGCGACGTGAAAGAAAAGGTGGAATGTACTAGGAGGGCGCACGTCGGAGACACTAGGTAAGGTGCTCTTCCCCAAATGGCTCACACTACGGAGGAGAAATTTTGTAATGGAGGTCAAACCCCAGAGGGGGACCAAGGAATGCCAAAAGGAGGAGATGATTACGCAACAAAGCCGGAGTGTAAAACCAACAGAACCAGGAGGATAACGGGGGCCAACATAAGCAAGGACACCAATAGAGGGAGAGGAGAGGGCGAGGGGAAAGGAGCATGGAGGGGAAAGGAGGGGAAGGGAAAGGAAATGCAGCCCGGGAGAGAAAGAAGGCTGCAATGGCTCGGGGCCCCGTGCTCGCCACGCACGTATCCACAAAAGAGTTGTGGACTCCATGGGGGGACATGTGGGTGAAGATGTACTTACAGACAAATGGAAAAATCACTATTTGAGTGTACTACTGAAATGAATTTTTTTAAGGGATTGGATTACAATGGTCTCAATAAAACTCATACGATAAATCTAAAACATTTATTATGAAAGCACACAGACACCAACATCTTAAACATAACACCCTGCTATTTTCATCAACTACGTCCAAATTTTTTTATTTTGTGATAGAGTTTTGTCTATTTTGGCCAGTTTCTTCATCTGCTTCAGGGTATGTGGGAGTTTTCTGATAAAATCTGCAATATTGATGAAACAATAATAAAAACGTTGAAAATGTTATTTTAAAAACTGTTCAAGAATTAAGGTGTATTTTATAGTCTGTAAAACATGGTATGTAGTGATGAGTCACATCCTGCCTTCAGAGTTTGGAAGAGTACATTATACAAGAGAGATATTGCAAGATATTGCAGTAGGCTCACAGAGGATCACTGACCTATACACCATAGAAAAGATCCACATATAAGAAGACTGAATAATGCTGCTTTCAAAAATAATTTTTACAAAGAAGCTCATTATCCTGAATGCACACTATAGTTTAGTATTTAATGCCCAAACTTAAACTATTGGCTGGAGTCCATATAGTGTTGTTGTTTCTACTGAACATTTGTTAGAATATGAATGGCAGTTGGAGACATTGAAGCACAAGCATCTATTAATACATCTTCACAACTTTTGCTTTAATCTCTGAACTTTATCTGAGGGTCCAGAAACCTAGCAGAGAATTTCTTACAAATAGACAAATACAATGCTAGGAATAGAGAAAGTATTAATCATTGTCATTAAAATGTTGGTGCAAGTACACGGGTGTCCAAAATTAAAACAACAAATGGAAATTTTGCTAGGTTGCAATTATTTTGCCACAAAACAATGTAAACAGGTGATAGTAAAGTAGAAACAATTCAAGAATGCAGACTGTAAACAACATGTGTAATTTTAGACAAAAATGTTGTTCTTTTTTTCTAACTTAACGGATTTGCACACACATTCAGACAACTGGTTAGTGTGCTCAGTATGGGGTGTGACCACCTCTGGCAACAATACAGGCCTGATAATGATAGGGCATGCTGTGAATATCATCAGTCACCTGTTGAGGCAATAATGCCCATTCTTCCTGCAGAGCTGCTCGCAGTCTTGGAGAGTGGTTGGTGGATGCTGATGTCATGCAAGCCATCTCCATGGTGCATCACAGATATGCTCTATGGGACTCAAATTGGGACAGTGAGCAGGCCAACCATGCGTGCAATACTGTTTCCAAGAAAACATCAACCAGCTGTCTCTATGGGTGTCAAGCATTAACATCCATCAATACAAAGTGTGGGCACAAAGTACCCTGCAACAACTGCAGGTGAGGTCCCAAGATCTTGCACTACTAAGGCGCTACTATTGTGCTCTTAAAGCCAAATAACAGTCCTCTCCTGAAATCACACATGGTCGGCCCTGCCCTGTTCTTCGGGATACAGTTTTGGTTTCTATAAACTGTCAGCAAATCCGAGAAATGACAGAACAATTCACATTACGCCACTGGTCAAAATCAGTTTGCTGCTGTCCTGTTTCCCTTCTTTCTATGGCCCACCACTGCAGAGTGTCTGATAAACATCTTCTCTGCACCATCTGTGACTGTGTAAAAAGCTATTGTGGCTGTTGCGCTACCTGGCAGACACTACCTTTTTTCATAGGTGCCCTGACATCACCGTTGGCACGGTTGTCAGTTGACCAGAATGCCATCTTATATGCAGAACACAATACGGACATCTGTGTGACAGTGTGTATGATTATATTGTGAATTGGACACAGGTTGGGGACATAGCAGTTTGTTGCTTTAATTTTGGAGACCAGTGTATGTTTTACATTCTTTAAGTTGGGATACTGAATCAATCATCTTACCTGTAAAATCATTTCTCATAGCACTTGTTTTCATATTTTCAGTTTTCTTGGTGGTGCACTTACTGTTTTCATCATTGGTGGATTCTTTACTATCTTTGCCTGGTACTGAGACTGTAGTATTTGGCTTTAATTTTCCATAATTTATGTTATTACTTGATTGAATACTACAAGAAACTTCATTTTTACCAACACCATCATTCTTGTTCTCATATATTATGGCATTATAACATTCATTTTGTTCACTGATGTGTTTGTTTCTACTCTTTAGAACTCTCCTTTCTGAATTTGTAAAATGAATTGGGTTTTCAAATTTATTATATAGACAGTTATTGCCATCTAAAGAATCACTATTCACAACTTTGTCTGAGCCAGGTATGGATGGCTGTCATTATTTTTTACTTTTCTTTACATTTCTGTCAGCTAATTCTTTTTTTTTGTTTCGAGTTGACTGCATTTCTTATGCTTTTTAGTGGTACTGCCTCTGGATTGTTCATTTCATATTTTTTCTTGTCACCTGCACTTTGTACTCTGTTGTTTTTCACAGCCTGTAAAAATAATTAAATAATTCAAAACATGCACATCAACTGAATTCAAATGTAAATCAGTCACCTACATTACACCACCACAAATAATGATATATATAAAACATTTTAAAATAAATTAAAAATACAGGTGATAAAAGCTTTTAGTTCAATAATTTTTAATCACTGTGGGTGATGATAATCAACTATCACACAGATGGGGTGTTAAGAAGCATAAAGGTACATAATAGCTACAGACACTACTAATGCTGGAGCAATCAAAAATGGTGACCAGCCCTCATACACAGCCCCAATTTCTGTTAGAAATGTCCTCTGCCTGCTACTACCATCTTGTTCCATTCACTTTTTGCTCACTTATCCCATCAGATCCCACCGATATTCTAGTTGGGAGACACGTTCAGACCTTTCACATGTGTGTAAATAGAAAATACGTTTCTCCACATTCTGCATATCAGCACTCTTGCACCAAGCATGTAACAGTCATGCATAAAATAATGTATTTCCTACCCTTTGCATGATTACAAATATTTACAGAGACCAGGAAGAGGACTTTAAAAAGCTGCAAGATTATTCAGTCATTTGATAAACTGATGCACTAGATAAATGAAACAAAATGTGAAGGCACAGTGATGTGGTAGGCTATTCATCCAGTAGAAATATCATTGGTCATTTGAGAGATGAAAGAGAAATGAAGAGGTGGGAGAGTATCATGGTGAATTAATAACCACTACTCCACTACAGCCAGTCCATCCGTTTTGTTGTATTCATATCCTAACAAGTTGGTGCAGAGCGTAAATGTCATTTCAAGCTACTTTTATTATTTTAGGACTTCTTGTCATCAAACTCCATGTTATTTTGCTAATTAATGTACTATGCAGCATGTAATCTATTACAGGAGTGAAAAACTTTGTGCATGTCCACATTTTGTTATGATTGTCAGCTAACGACATGCTTCTCCTTTCACGATATCAGGGGCTGGAATTGAACTAGCACTAAACAGATTCACTGATTAAATTTTGTCATGTCATTTTGAGCTCAATTTTTTGGTTATTCTATACGATTTCCTTCCAGGGATCATTTTCTTGATTCAAAACTTTATATTATTCATAATATATAAAAACAATCTGTGAGTGTTCATGTTTCCCACTCACTGCTACATTGTTGTTGCTTCATTAGTTTTCCTGTAGTTTCCTGCTTCACCTGACACAATTTTAGGTTTCTTTGTGACTACATAATTTGAGTGTTTACTGGGTGGGACTAAATAATATTTTAACTGGGCGTTCTTTACTGTAGCTCCGAAATGCTATATGTTTACAATACAAGACTTCATGTACACTCTCTCCCTTTCTAGATCAAAAGAACATAATATCTTAACAATTTGTGGAGTTTTGGGCTGACTCATGTTGCAGATACTTTCTGTTTTACTAAAACAGTAATCTTATGGTTAACATAATATGTGATTAATTAATTTGGATCAGAATGGAATTTAAGTTTGTAGCACTCTTGAAACATTCTTTTGGAACATGATAACATCATAGATAAACATAAGTGAGAACATAATTATCAACAAAATATTTACCTACAAAATTATGACAATATGGTTTATAGTTAAAGTAGTCATTTAGCCAAAGATGTTAAAGCATTTTCGTCCATACAAAATTCTTATTACTGATTTTTTGATAGGGAGGACAAAATGTGTGCATATGAGGTTCAACATCAACAGGGATGCAGGAAAATATGGAATACACATTCTTACAGGGTTAGGAATTCCCATCAGAGAGCCTCGCTCCAGGCATATTCCAACTGGTAAAACCACCTGAGCGTATGAACAATGTTTCCTCGGGAGAGAACTGGAAGCTACAGGAAAAGTTCAAAGCAGAGCCACTTGGAGCTGGTGACTGGCCAAGGCTACACATTGGGAATTATACCAAATGCAAAAACCATCAACATACAGTTCACACCACTGGTCTGACAGATGTGACTAGCCTAATGACAGCAATGAGGAAGAGAGTCACACTCAGCATGGAGCCCTGAAGGACACTGTTCTCTTAAATCTGTGGGCAGCTGAGTGATATACCAACCCTGACATGAACAAACCAACAAAAAAATCAATATCGAGCCCCAAAAGCCCCAGTTATGGGCAGTAAGTAAAATGGTGTCATACACATTACGTAGGTAAAAAGAAGACTGCAATGAGGTGTTGGCATTAAAAAAAGCCTTATGGACTGCTGTTTCCCATCTAATCAAATGGTCATTTGTGGTCTTACACATTCAATAATGAGAGAACACTTAAAAACACAACAGAATTCACACAATATGTCAAAGACATACAAGTACGTGATGGAGCCACACTTTCCTCATTTGACATACAAAACCTTTATTCATCCATACCAATAGATCCCACACTACAGATAATGAATGCCAACCTACATTAACACAAAAAAATCCCTTCAACTCACATTTCTGAACCAATGGACGTGCTTGAATTCACACTTTCACACAACTATTTTAAATTTAACAATAAAATCTACAAACAAACAGATGGTCTGGCAATGGGTTCAAATCCTTCCAGATTGCTAGCAGAAATATTTATAAGTAACCTAGAAGACAAAATCCTAAATTCCAATCACCATCTCCAGGGAAATATCATCTACTACTACAGATATGTAGATGGTACCATCATTTTAATCAAAGGCACTAAAGATGACATCAGTGAGTTGAACCAGTTTTTGAACAACTACCATGAAAACATAAAATTCACATTTGAACAACAAACAGATGACAGTATAAATTTCCTAGACCTTACCATTAGAATAAAGAATAACAGACATGAGTTTGAAATTTATCCACAACACATACCACAATCCACAACTCCTCTTGTCATCCCACAGCACACACAATGGCAGCATTCCGGTAAGTGATCAATAGAGCTATCCAACTACCACTCTCTGAAGAGAAATGTGATCAAGAATTTAAAACAATAAAACAAACAGCTTTTGAGAATGGTTATAACAGCTCCATAGTAGACACCTTAAAACACTCAATAATGGCAAAGCAATCACAACACAAAAAACAAAAAGAAAATAACATCTTCCATACAATCCCATTTCTAGGGAACATTTAATACCAGACTGCCAATGTCTTCAAACGAAAAGGCATAAGCATATCCTTTACAACAGACAACAAGATTGGACAGAAGTTACCCCACAACATCGGCACACGAAACACACTTCATCACACAGGTGTGTACAAAATTGAATGTTTGGGCTGTGACTGCTTCTACATAGGCCAGACAGGCAGATCATTTGGGATTGAATTCAAGGAACACATGGCAGCACTAAAAAACAAAAAAATACCACACATCAGCAATAGCCACCCACCTGCATGAAAAAAAACACCATGTTAACAACACAAGTATCAGCATCCTACACATCCAACCAAAAAGCAGAAAACTAGACAGCTTTGAAACACACCAAATAAAACAACCTGAATCCATCTTAAATGACAAAAATGACAATATTTAAAATAGTATCTTCTCTGTTTTCTGCAACTGCCTACATCATTAAAATACACACACACACACACACACACACACACACACACACACACACACACACACACACACACATGTGCACATGCACACACACCTTAATAGTTACCATAAATATTGACAGCTGCCAAGAGTACAAGAGATTGACCTCATTTACAGATAATTCATCACACCTACAGCTTGTACACCTTGTCAGCTTGAAACTATATGTACATCAACTACTGGCAGAAATTGTATATCTATCTGCATATTTTAAAGCATTAACCAATGTATTACCCCAACCTTTAGGCAGCTAATATATGTAGCACGTAAACATAAGACCCCTTGCCATGTATAGTTTACTCTCATACAATAACTCTTTCCACCTTCTCTCTCTCTCTCACCTTCTCTCCCTCTTCCTCTCCTTCTGCCTCCAGCCTGCCACATCTGTCTATTAATCTCAATTGTCATTTATATATAATTTTCCTGCTGTAGCCAATATGATTACTGTACTCAATGTCTGTAACGTATCACCTGACTGTCATTAACAAGTATGAAGTTTAAGCCATTTTAACATTTCATCTGACTGTATAAACGAGTGTGAAGTTTAAGCTGTTTTAACTTGTCAAAATTGGATTTATGTGCCACCTGAATTACACACACATGTATTCGACACCTCAAAACAAACACCTCCAAATCCTTTACATAACTATTCTGTAATAATGTTGTTACGATGTATATTCTTTGTACTTTGCGATTATGTCTTCTCTTCTGCTATACGAACCTTGCACCCAGCAGATTCCAGATGCCATATTTGTTTACAAATATGACAATATACATGTGATGTGTTATGACAGCAAAAGGAACCTGCGACCACTGGAGATACTCTATTTTACTTATTTTATGTTTACTGTTAGATATCAGTTTAATTTTTGTCAGAAGTAACCCAAAACTATGTTCTCAAATAGTGTCTTGTATCTCCACTAAACAGTGCCACAAGTTCCTCCAAAAAGTCGTAACACAACACACACAGAAATGTCATACTAACTAATGTAAATCCACCCGATGATGGAGGTTTAAACCTTCGAAACACGTTGTGGAAATAAATAAAACGGTGACTGGTAACAACGAACATGTTTTTTTGATTTAATGTCAATAACAGTCACGGTAAAGCCTAACCTAAAATGTTCGAATTTATAGGATTGACCCTTCCAGAAACTAAACTGACAGGGGGCGAAAGGTCCCACAACAGAAAACCCAAAATAACCGTCGTGCTATAATCTTTTCAACCAATTTGCAGAGGATGTTGGTGAGGCTAACTGGCCAGTAGATGTTGATGGATGTGGAGTTTTGTCTGGTTAGAATTGGGAAGTTCTCAGTCAGTGAAAGGTTGTTATATAATTCAGAGTGGTGAGGGTGAACAATAGGGGTATATCTTCAACTTTCCCATTATGCAGTCATAAGGTAGTTGGGTAAGAAGAGCTCACAGATGCTGATACAGAATGGGTTGCAAGGTGTTCAGCAAGAACTGACACCAGTTGTTAATCTTTGGTGGCCCAGAAGACTATGGAGCTTGGTCTATACACAGAATTAAGACATACATTCCCAAGGTGCAGATATGGTGCTCCCAGCATTCCTCCTTACTGTGCTTAATTAGACTGTTAGGCTTGTGTGCAATCACTTCAAACTGATGAGTGTGGTCTCTGAATGATGTCACTTGAGACATGCAGTGCCCTTAAATGATCCTGAATTGTTGCTGCAGTGTCTTTGGTCAACCACTGCATTGCCCGGTGGCAGTAAGGGCCTGTAGAAACGGGAATAACAGTTCCTGGAATGCAGACGATCAGTTAGGACACGTCACTCAGAACATGAAGTGGTAGCAGAAATATATAAGTGCCAGTTGACCATTTGAAGAGCTCAAAATGGTACATGATCTGTTACACTTACAAAGAAGTATCAGGAACATTGGAAAAAGGACACTACCATACAAATCATTGTGTAGTGACCATTGCAGTGAGTCCATGAGATTGGGGGAAAAGTCTGGACTAGAGCTATTCAATTAGAAGGCCCCTACCAGACAAGATGGTTTTTCCCTACGAGGGGAGAGGTGGTGGTGGTGGTGGTGGTGGTGGTGGTGGTGGGGGAGGGGGGAGCACTTAAATCCCAACATAGGAGAAAAATGGGAGGGGGAGGGAGAGGAGTTGTTGGATTAAGTTGGTCACCTCAAGGTAGGTAAGTGCCCTGCTTGATATAGTGATCAATAGGGCTGTTTGTATTTGTGTTGCTGTTGCATCCAGTGTGGATGCAAACAGGTACAAGCATTATGGTTGAGTGGCCTTGCACATGGGCAGAGTCATGTGCAAGAAGCACAAACAAAAGTAGGGATTGGTCAGTGGTCAGACATTGGAGAGTTGTTGTGGTAGATGCACATGTGTGAACGCGAGAGAGAGCTCTTCTGTGTAATGGTCTCTATAGCACTTATTTAAATGTTAGTGGTGTCAAGACTGAAGATAGCTGGGTTGGATCATAGTAAAAATTGTCTCAGTTATGTAAATAGTCGAAATTCAGGAATTTCCGACTGAACTGATGGTAAATTGTCCAATGTGTAATGGTGTATAAATGCACATTGGAGTGCATTAACAATGGCTACCAGTATAGAGACATGAAGACATCATCCTGCCACCATGGCATCTCAACTTGTAACAAAAGAAGGCAAGATATGAGACTTTTGTTAATAATTTTTATAATTTGAAAATAATTTCAAATCTATGCAGAATACCACCAGTTGATAATTTCAATTTGTGATCAATTTAGTAGTAATGTGGAACTAGTTATTGGAATTCTTGTAAAGTTATTTTGCCTTAAGCCACATTCCTCTTTCCTAAAGTACATTGCTATTTGAATATCAGTATTACTATTCAAGTTTATTTGTAGCACAGTATAAAGAAAAAACTTGTCTTATCCAATGTTACATTATGATGATGTATGCTCCTTTCGAGCGGCACTGTTAGTGCAAAGACAATGTGGTCACCTGCGTATAGGTAATTTGTTTAAAATTATCTGTCACTGAATTACAAAAGTTCTTGCAATGAATTATTTAAAGCCTAAATCAATTCAGTTCATTTCAGTCAACAATATTATTCCATTAGTAGCAAGTGTGCTAAGAATATTAAAATTTCAGTTCTGTGTTTACAGAGAAATAAAATTTCATTCTTGCAGGTAACTTTTCAGTCAAACAAGTCAGTGAAGTCATCTAAAGTCGTTAAAATTAATTCAAACAGGGAACAAAATTTGCTGCTCTAGAGCTGATGACCGACCTTCATTGAATTAGTTACTTCTCCACACGGGATAACTCTTGGTAAGTGACCAATGCTCTCATAGGAATTTGCTTAGGCTGCCTGCTGTTATGGCTGCCAACTGGGATTCTAAATCGATAGGAAAGTGGGTAAGGTAGAAAGTGCGACTGTGTATGAAATGTAAGGCAGTGTTCTACCTAGGATTGTTTATTGTTTAGTAATTGTGTTCGATAACAGGTGAACATTGTGTGTAGTGTCTCACTAATGCTCAACTGAGTGAAGTGACAGCATTGTTGAAAATACAGGATAAGGCAGGCAGCCAGCAGTTATATGAATGAGTGCCACGTGACCAGTCACGGCAGCAAAAAATTTCCAAATACGCTGGTGTAGAAGCAGTATATGGCTGCCAATTCCAGCAAAGTTACCACAGTAAAATTTGAATCATTCACTAAATTTTGTGAGTGATAAAGTCGAGTGGTGACATTAGGGTTGAAGAGAGTCAGTTGTACTTGTCATTACAGGGACTGAAATAGAACAAACATCACTTACATTGTAGATGGAAGTGACATCAGAATAACAACGCACAAGAAACGTGATTTGGGTTTGTCATTCAGGTTTCAACTCTTTACACCCCAAATTTAATTATATTATCAAATAATTTTTATACCATTTCACCTGTTGACTGCATGACAGGATTTTTAAAATTTGTGCGTTACTGCAGTAAAATGGTAATTTACAGAACCTTCAGTTTTGTAATTTTGGCATTGTAAAATAAATACCAAAATTGGTAAGTCCATGCGATAACCTGTATAATAATAGGAAACCTAACATTCAGAACAGTTAAGCAGCTTGTACTTCACTGCATGAAAATTTTAGATTGGCACAAATGAGAGAGGCACAAGATGATGTCAGGTCCTAATGTACCAGATGAGGCATTGCCTTTTGATCACAAGATGGTAGAAGACAGTGTAAGACAGAACAATAATTTAGAAGACAGGTCTTGAATGGTGTTACCAGCAGTGAAAACATTAATTTTTTTTATTTTTTTTATTTTTATTTTATTATATTTCTTTTATTTATTTATTTTTTTTTTGTTGGTGGATGTAACTGTACATGTGGATTAGACAATCTGTTAAGAAAATTTACGCTGATTATAAAAATGGAACAGGATTTCGGTCATGTAAAAATTAAAACTGAACCATATGTGACAGTGGAGGGGATGCAGATGGATATCGGTGTTGATTTAGTGACTCAAATAATGTTATGGCTACAGGTATTACCACTGATATGAACAATGTGGATGCAGGTTTCAAAAATAATGCAAAGCAGCTGGAAACTAACATGAACACTATTATGATGCAGTTAGAGTGTAAAATAAATATTAGCCTGGATACAAAATTGACACAAAAGGAAACAAAGATGACTAAACTGAAAGACAAAATTGATATTCAAGTGAAAACCGAGTATATCAAAATAGGAACCATGATATCCAATTTGGATTGAAATCTTTCAGGCAAGATTGACACAAATTTAATGATTTTCACTGCACAAAGCCAATGCATAACTGACATAAGCAAACTGGTAAACAATATGAAGACTGACGTAACTAAAATTAAGACAAAAATTGCTAGTATCAAAGAAAGATTTGATTTGGAAACTTAGAGAGTAGAATGAGAGCTAGAACCTCTTATAGAGGGACAGCTGCAAGTTATAAAACCCACAGTTAGGACTGAAATTTCAGATGAAACACAAGCCAAACTGGAAGCATTATGCAACACAATGAAGAGTATACTAGAGAACATGGGTTCTTGCATTCAACAGCAAGAATCCACAACAATTCATACAGAGGTGGAATTGGTACAATTGCAGGTACAGAATCAGACACTGAGTAGTTACACACCATTTGTAACAAAGAATTCTGGGATTTTAAGTATAGAGGGTAAGTTTGGCCCTCAGAAAAACAGGGAGGTTGGCATCCTACCGACTTCATCAAAAACTGTATGTGTTACCCACAATGCCAGACAAAGAAAGGATAAATTCAGTAACTAATTTGTTAACAGGAAATGCTAAGTGATGGGGACTGAATTTGGATGTGGAGAATTTGCCATTCTCTGAATTTTTGAGAGTAAGTTTCTGGAAGAGTTTTAGTCTGTCCAGAAACAAGACCAACTGTGATGAGAGTTTAACATTGCCAGAAAGCCAAAACATGGATGCGGATCCATGAAGGAATATTGTGAATCATAGTTTAAGAGCTTGGAGTATTTAAAAAGCAGAAGGTCTGAATCTGAGATAGCTTGAGAACTCAAGAAGAAGCTGCCATATGATTCCAAGCCATACGCAGGATGTAACCATGATAATTTTGAAGATTTTCTGGAAAAGCGGAGAGCAAAAATATAGAGTGCAAAACTCGCAATCGAAGAGGATTAAGGAACCATAATGTCCCTGAAAGAGCTAATGGCAATCAGCCACAAACAAATATGACGAGAGGAACAGTTAGAGAAGGCTGAGGAGGTTGTTACCACCAGGAAGGGGAAACTTAACTGGTAACAGGGTGCAAAACGAACTGGAAAAATAAGATCTGCATAGATATTACTTAACGAGTCGACGAATTGCGATGAGGATAAATCGTGAAGGAAGAGGAAGGCAGTAAGGGGAAGGATGATGCTGACATGCATGAATATTAAGAGATTATCTCTTTCGCTTCATATGCTCAACAGCTGGAGAAGCAGCCTGCTAAGAATCTGGCAACTTCCATAGAAGAGACTAATTCTGACCCAAACCTGCAAATAATAGAGTGTCATGTCAATTTCAATAGGTAATAGTGATAGCAGTCATGCATAACCAAGAAAACAAAAGATGTGACAGCAAAAAAGATGAGGTATCCGAAACTGTTGGAGTTTATACAACTGACAGTACTATCGGAGACATCCTACATAGATTAGAAAATTTGCAGGAAAACAAGGAAGATTTGAGCAGCTGCAATGGGGTGGTCATTTTTCCTGACAAACAAGTCGATGGAATTGATTTAAACCTGTGCAACCTGTTCAGAGAACAGACGGGGCAAGAAGAACAAGAAATTGGTCAAAATCAGTATTGAAAGACAGCATCTTTTAAGAGTAGCAAGATATGTATGATTCTGATGAATTGTAAATAGAGAAAGATGAACAACAGTAAGAAATATACACTCTAACAGTAAAATTTGTAGTGTCAATTTGAGCTAAAGAAAATAAAACCAAAAAAATCCATCAGGAAAACAATGAAGATGTAGTAAGCGAGGAAGTTTCCAAAACCATGGTAGAAGGGCATAACCAAAATGACACTGTAGAAGAGGATGCGGTCTCAGAATATGTAGGCATTGAGCTATGAGAGAAAGCAGAGCAGGATGGCTGAAATGGAGAATGAAACCTCCAATAATACTTTCACTATAAAGATGGGTCAGGTATCATGGCAAGACCTTGCAGTTGAAAGGATTTATTATGGTAAAATGAAGAAGACCAGAGGTAGGACACTAGGGTGCAAACCATCATTCCCATTAAAGTACATGGACAGGAAATGTTTGTACTTTTGGATACAGGAATGCAAATAACTACCGTTTCAAATGCTTTTCTTGAAATAACCAGGCACAAACTGGAAATTGAAAATATGCCAGTGACAGGTCTTAAGGTTATAGGCACCAAGAGAGTAGCAAACTTAAAAAGTACCAAGTATTATTAGATTTTCAGATATAGAGAGAGAGCGGCTTAGTTACGTATTTCTTGCGGTAACGGAATCAAGTGCCAAAATCATCCTAGGGATTGACTGGTTGATAAACTGAGCTCAAAAAGCTTGTGGGGGAACAAAATCACTATCCACACTGATCATAGAGCCTGACTCTCCTGAAGTACTGTCAATTGCTGCATAATGCACTGGCTTCATGTTCTCTGTTTTTACAGAAATTCAACATGGAAATCAGATACATCGAGGGTGCAGAGCATGCTGTACCTGATGCTTCATCACGACTGCCAGAGTGTAGTGGAACATCTCAAAAGGTGAGGGATAATGATGTAGCCTGCAAAATAAATTATTTAAAAAATTTAGAGGGAAACAAAAGAGGAAGTGTCAGAATTCCGATGAGATGCCTAAGTATGTTAAAGTCAAATTTGATGATGTAGATGCTAGCGACATAGGCTCCTATGTAATTTATGAAGCGATATAACACAAGAAGAAGATAAGTTGTCTGGGAATATGGTGAGTTGTCTCACAGCACATAGAGATGACAATTGATTATTTTCACCTAGATTTGGTCAAATGGGACAAAGAAATGTCCGGAAAAAAAAAAGGTTGGAGTGTCTACTGTTCAACAACATGGGCCATCGAATTATGCAAAGGGTAAAATCATGTGATCATTAAAAGTCAAAAGTGATAAATGGAACCAGTTGAAGGCCAATGTAGACAATAAAACCCAAGTAAGTACTAGAAATTGTGGCCTTGGACACTTTCGATCCACTACCCAAGATAACGGGAGGTTTTGTTTCTATATTTGTGGCAGTAGATCTATTTTTCAAATATATTACATCGTATCCAATGAGGAAGGCTATGTCAAAACAACTGAACCACATCCTTCACCAGGGCTTTGACTATCTATCATCATTCCCTGAAATGAGGGACATCCTACCTGAGATACTGCCCACACCTCCTAAAGGTGCTTTCCATTGCCGACCCAACCTCCACAACATCCTAGTCCATCCCTATGCCACTCCAATCCCAACCCCTTACCTCTGGAAGACCCAGGTGAATAACCTGTCCAATCCACTTACTCAGACTTCCTATTCTAGTCCTGTCACAGGTTTATCCTACCTCACCATGGGCCGGGACACCTGTGAAAGCAGCCACATCATTTGCCTGCTTTGCTGCTATCATTGCTCAGCTTTTTATACTGGTATGACTACCAATCAGCTGTCTACTAGGAGCAATGGCCACCATCAAATTGTGGCCAAGAGTAAAGCAGACCACCCTGTCGCACAACATGCAGCTGGACATAACACGCTTGATTTCAATGGCTGCTTCACTACCAAAGCCATCTGGATCCTTCCCTCCACCACTAGTTCTTCTGAAATGTGTAGATGGGAGTTATCCTTACACCACCTTCTCTGCTCCCCTTTATTATTCTTGCCTGAACCTATGGTAACATACTGTCCCCACACTCGTCACCCAATAGTTTCTATCTTGCAGCCATCTGTCAACACATCTGCCTCTCTTTCCCTGCCCCTCTCCTTTTTTGATCATGTTTTCCCAATTTCCTGCCACCACAATCTCCTGATGATGCACCTGTTAGCAGTCTAGTCATTGTACACTCCACCAGACATGGTTTGTCTCTCTCCCACCAATACACTACTACCCCTTCCCCTTCCCTGACCCCTCCAGACTGCTGCTTGCATCCCACGTGATAGTTGCATTCTGGTCCAAGTTACTGAAGTTGCCAGTCATATGTGCATTAAGTGTGCCTGCTTGAGCATGTGAATGGTGAAAGCTGTGGCTGAAAGCTTTATGCAAGTGTGTTTTTAACTGTGTCTGTCTGCAACTTGATGCATCTTCTTTATGGTAAGTGGCACTCTATCTTTTCCTACATTGTTCATATTTAATTATAAAAGTTAGTGGAAAGAATTATTTGAAGTTAAAATCACTTCAGAGCAGTTTCAGTCAACAGTAGTATTGCACTGCTAACAAGTGTGTTAAGAATATTAAAATTTCACTTTTCCATCTCTCCTCAAGTTCACTTTTCCATCTCGCATCTGAGTTTACATAGAAACAAAATTTCATTCATGCAGGTAGCTTTCCAATCAAACAAGTCAGTAAAGTCATCTAAAGTTTCCTACAATTAATACAAGTTTGAAACATGCAAAATTGCACAATAACCCTGAAAGAGTGGTTTGGTATGGGGCGGCAGAGGGGTGAAGTGGACTGCGGTAGTTGTCATGGGGTTGTGGACCCCTGCTGCTGCGGTGAGGACGAAGCCTCTCCATCATTTATAGGCCCCCGGTTAACATACAATACAATACTACACAATACAATACAATACAAGGTAGGAGGTGCTACTGTGTACAAAAAAGTAGGGCAGTATTCTCCCTAGGATTGAATCCCCAATCAAAGTTGTGCTTCAATGAAAAAGTTTGATTTGCGATTAATTTTGTGACTTATCCAAATTAAGTATTTTCTGTAGGAGCACATGACAAAAAATTTATTATTTAGTAACTGTGTTAGATAAAGTGTGAATATTATGAATAGTATTTCGCTAATGCTCAACAGAGTGAAGTGACAGCAAAATACATTGCAGAACTCATGGAGCTGGGATTGGTTTTTATGAACAAGTTCTGCATGACTGACCATGACAGCAAAAAATTACCAAATGTGCACGTTTAGAAATAGTGTGTGGCTGCTAATTCTAGCAAAGTTACCACAGTAAAATTTCAAATACTCACTAAATTTTGTCAATGCTAACAATAAGAGAGCCAGTTGTACTTGACATTACAGGAACTGTAATTAAATAAACATCACTTATATTGCTCGAACAGTCCACAGGTATAGTGCCGGTTCATAGTGTCAAACGGGCACAATATTTCGGTGATCAGACATGTTGCCATCGTCAGGTGTGCTGACGAACAGAGCTCCTGAGGGTGGGCAGCCGATTTAAATCCCCTCCCCCTGCGGACCACTCTCATCGCTGTCCGTGCCCGTGTGCCGGCAGTCACAAAGATGGAGCGGGTGTGCGGGTGCGGACGGTGAAGAGAGCGGCCCGCAGGGGGAGGGGATTTAAATCAGAGCTCAGTTCGTCAGCACAACTGACGATGGCAACATGTCTGATCACCGAAATATTGTGCTTGCTGGACACTATGAACCGGCAGTATACCCGTGGACTGTTCGAGTAACAAATACACCAGGAGAAACTGAAGAATCACATCGCTTATATCGTCGACGGAAGTGACACCAAAATAACAACACAGGAGCAATGTAAGTTGGGTTCGTCTTTCAGTGTACAACTCTACAACCCAAATTTAATTATATTACCAAATAATTTTTGTACCATTGCAAGGTGACAGTAATATCTATTGCACTTCCACTGAATTATCACATTAATGGTTTTTTGGCTGGTGTTGGGTTGTTGGTCTTTTCTTCAGCCAGGTGAGGGGAGTTCAGGTTCCTGCAGATGGCGCACCCAGAATGATGAGAGGGGACAGCCTAACGTCCCCATGGTTTAATTGACTTGCACAACTACCGGAATATGACATCAAGAGTGTAAAAATGCCCAGTACTGCTGACTACCTCGCCACCGTGAAACTGGATGTAAACAACACAATTTTTTCCAAGGTTCAAAATATGAGAGGCAATCTTTGACATACAGTTTCTGCATTTTGTGTTCTGTAATTAGGGTAGCACACTTCAAGGATCGAGAAGAGTGGTCATTTCTGCAACTGTCAGAGAAAGCTGATAGTGGACATGATCAGTTTTTTGTGAAGTGTCCAACCAGTCTCATACATGCACTGGGTGGACACATGTCCAAAAGCATTGGCAGTTACAGCTTTGCACTGGGGGTGGGAAATACAGCTTCACATCACAGCAGTAAATCATGTTTGTGGTCTTCCCTGGAAGTGAATACTCCTCAAAAGTGAGGAAAAGAGCTCAGTGGCAACCTCGTTATCAGGCAGGCCTTGACATACTCAACACTTTGAATGGATACCATGCTTCTCCAAGTGTTCACATAATTCCTTTGCAGTGTTAGGTTTTGGTGAAAAATTATACCTTGTAAAATGTTTAGGCTCTTGTGGAATATTACACTAGCAGGTACATTACTAAGTATTTTTTACAAGAGCCAAAGCCCATGACTGGGTAGGATTCATCATTTTAATTAAGATTTTTAATGTACTAATGGAGGAGATTTCACCAAATAGATTTTCAATATTTACTAAAGAGAACACTGGTTTAATATGGAGAAAAGATCCTCCATCCGTTGGGGTGCAAACTGGGATTTGAGGGGAGTAAGTTTCTGTAAGCCACTCAGTTTTGTTTTGCTCCCACAATGTGTCATATCCAATGCATGTATAGTGTTCATGATCCAGTCACTCTACAGAATATCTCGTCACAATATGATGTGCAATACTTCAAAGGTGGTTTATGATTTTCATATGAATTCATAATTGTGCAACAAAATTTCACTCTTGATGGCACTCCATCTACTTTCTGCTCACACAACTTTTAACAAAATTCCAGGGAACTGACAATGTGTAATAGACTAAACTTTGAAATGCTGTTAAAACATTCACTGGAATGGATAAGTACAGTTGATCTTCCGTACATCCTCTAATGGTTACTACATTAATAAAAAGCTGGAAAACCCATTCTGCATTTCATTATCTGTTACATGACCAATATTCGAACCATCATCAAGTGTGTGAAAATCTTTATATATATATGAAAGTAATTAAAAACAGAAGGTATAATCAAAACTAATAGCAATAACATTATTTGTTGTGCTCAACACAAATACGATTCCATAATTTTCATGAGAAATATCTGAGTCTGGCATAGTTTCAAGGGGAATAAAATGATATAAGAGTGTACTTACAGGCAAAGCATTAGAGCCTTGATCATTACATAGTTTCTCTGGTACATTGTTATTTTTCTCTTTGCTGTTGTCTGCCATACAGTTTATGACTGATGAAAGAGTCTCACCTACACAAAGTACATTCTGTATAAGCACACACATACTATTGTTTAACCATGAACAGAAACAGATGAAACAAGTTATATTAACATGGTCAAATGTTTTAAGTCATTTCTCTTAATATTTGAATTGTTCATTCGTGAGTCAATGAGGGACTGAGGCTTTGTAATGGAATCTACGGTTGTGAAACATGAAACATGGTATTTTGCTGCTGTGAGCCAATAAATTGGTATGAGTCTCAAAATCTTCTGTGTAAGAATTAGTACTTTAAGAAATTTCCTTCGGAGGAGGAGGAGGAGATTAGTGTTTAACGTCCCGTCGACAACGAGGTCATTATAGATGGAGCACAAGCTTGGGTGAGGGAAAGATGGGGAAGGAAATCGACCATGCCCTTTCAAAGGAACCATCCCGGCTAAATTTCCTTTGGCATTTGGAGGTTGTGAGAGTACAGAACTGAGCAGAATCAAATGGAACTTTCATGATACTGTAATTAAAAACTACAGAAAAATATTATTTATATGTACGAGGGTCACTCCAAAAGAAATCCATTTTTATTCTACTGTGTTTGAAAGTTTTACAGTGTGTAGATACATCCTTTAGGAATAATATTTCCTTTTCTCCACATAATTTCCATCCCTCTCAGCTGCTTTATGCCGTCTTGGAACCAGCGCCTGTACACCTGCATGGTAAAATTATGGGCCAACCTGTTGGAGCCACTGTTTGGCAGAGTGCACAAGGGAGTCATCATCTTCAAACCTTGTTCCACGAAGAGAGTCTTTCAGTTTCCCAAAGAGATGATAGTCACATGGAGCCAGGTCAGGACTGTAAGGCAGGTGTTTAAGTGCTGTCCATCTGAGTTTTTTAATTGCTTCCATGGTTTTTTTGACTGACATGTGGCCATGCATTGTTGTGCAACAGCAAAACATCCTGCTTTTGCCGATGTGGTCAAACATGACTCAGTTGAGCTTGAAGTTTCTTCAGTGTTGTCACATATGCATCAGAATTTATGGTGGTTCCACTTGGCATGATTTCAACAATTAAGAGTCCTTCGGAATCGAAAAGCACCATAGCCATAACTTTTCCAGCAGAAGGCGTGGTTTCGAATTTTTTTTTCTTGGGTGAATTTTCATGATGCCACTCCATTGATTGCTTCTTCAGCTCTGGTGAAAAATGTTGGCACGATGTTTCATCACGTCACAATTCTTCCAACAAATTCATCACCACAATTCTCGAACTGTTCCAACAGTTCGCTGCATACCATTTTTCTTGTTTCTTTGTGAGCCACTGTCAACATCCTGGGGATCCACCTGGCACAAACCTTATTTAACGCCAACATTTTCAGTATTCTGCAAACACTTCCTTCCCCTACCCCAACGTAGCGTGACAATTCGTTCACTATGATGCGTCTGTCAGCAGTCACCAATTCGTTAACTCTCTGCACATTGTCTGGAGTCCATGCAGTATGAGGCCTGCTGCTGCGAGGACAGTCCTCAATATTTCCGTGCCCGCTTTCATCATGTAACCTGCTTGCCCACCGACTAACTGTACTGTGATTGACAGCAGCATTTCCATACACCTTTTTCAACCTCAGTTGGATGTTTCCCACTGCCTCGTTTTCACAGCACAGGGATTCTATGACAGCACGTTGCTTCTGATGAACGTCAAGTGTAGCAGCCATCTTGAAGACATGCTGTGATGGCACCACTCACGGGAACAGGTTGAACTAAGTTTGAAAACAAACGGGAAGGATGTATCTACACACTGTAAAATTTTCACACATGCAGAATGAAAACTGTATTTTTACAAAAATAGTGTGCATTTCTTTTGGAGTGACCCTCATAGATTATAATCTTCATACTCTGCCAGAAAAAAAAAAAATGCAACACTCTCAGGAACTGGGTTCAGTGGCAGAAGGGAGTAATCAGCATACACTGAAGGATCATAGTATTTGTGATTCATTTTACACACAATTTGGCAGTCAGACGGTGCTCAAGATATCTGTCTGTGTATCCTCTGTTTTGACTCTGCAGGCACCAACTGTGCTGATTAAGGTGAATAGTGTCTGAAACATTCATTCCAGTGTACAATCACACCCCAGCAATGAGCAACACACCTGTTGAACAGCTTCAGCCATTTGCACAGTCACACTGTGGCGCTGGATGAGGCTGGATGAACGGATCGACAGGTTGCTGTACAGGTTGGGCACAGTTTTTTTTTATAATGAATAGTGGGTTGCTGCTTTCAACAGCACCCTGTGGAAAATTCCCACACTTGTAGGCCAGGTTCAGGATATTCACACAATACAGACATAAGTCAAAATTGGAAAACTGTGTGAGCAGTGATGGCCAAACAAACATTATCCAGGGGTGAAATCCATGTGAAGGACCATTGGAAACCATCTGCTCACAGCAGGATTAAGATTGTACGTGATGTGCATTTAAGTGGTATTTATGAAATGAGTGGAGCCCTGAGCTATATCCAGAAGGCTAAAAGAGCCACACACAAATGGAAATGCTATCTGACATTAAAATCAAAGTAAAAGATTGGGTCGCCACCAACTCTAGCCACATGACAAACAAGAGGTTCGATTGAGTTGCAAAATTTGTTAATTTAATCATAAGGAAAAAACTCATAAAAGAATATTCATTGCAATGTCACTCATAAAAAAGTGGGACGTAATTATTAATATGATACAGGGATTGTTCACATGGATCAAATATTAAAATAAAGTAAAAAGTGTGTGACCACTGTGAATAAGAGCAGCTTGCAGCAACATTCATGAAAACAAGATTTACTCTAAAGAATTTGTTTTAAATACAAAGGAAACACTTGTTATTGGACCTGTGCACACTGAAATGCTATGGTGGGCTAACAAGGAAACTACAAGGTAAATGGCGTAGGTAAAGGAGATGTAACATTGGTACACTGGATAAGACGTGAAACAAAATTGTTTGTTTCTTAAAACATTGATATAAGACATCTATAACTGCTGTTGCCTAGTAACTATGCACGATTTCTTGTGAGATGCTATACGATTCACGACAGAATCTCTTAATTTAGAATCATGGTCATAATAAGAGGGGGACGGGAAAAGTTTAATACTCACATTCAGACCCACATTCACTCAAAGAACAGCAAGGACAGCCCAAAAATCAACATGCAATGAGGCTACGAGGTTTGTTCCAATGTGTTGAGAAATGATTAAATAAAAGAGTAAATCTGAATATCACGGTTGCATTTAAAGTTGAACCTTGATATGGAGAAACAGCCTCAATGAGGGCCACACATACCTGCTTACACACTTAACATGAAATCACAAACCACAAATACAACTGAATAATCTGGACAGGACATATTTAATATTCCAAAATCAGAGCAGTAAGTAAACTCTAGGACAGAGGCAGGGGGCCACAGGAAAGTTGGGCTCACAGTTAACTCATGTGGACATGTGGTTTGCAGAGACACAATTTCTATGTACTGTGGCCAAATTTTAGCAACATTAAACTATACAGCCACAAACAATTAACATTTACAGAGGACACATTTGAATAGGCAAAGGGTAATGGCAGAGGGCCAACAAACTCTAGTATTAACCCATGTGGATGGTTTCCAATGGACATATAGTAATGAAACAAAGAAAATCCACAAATTCAGAAAAGATTAGAATGTATGCACACACAGTCGGAGGCACACAAGCATTCACACTGAACCGAGGGCATGCTTCCTATGTGAGATCGTGTCGTGCTACGTTCTTCTTATGGATCAAAGTCGTCATTAGGAATCATACTGAAAGTCTGGAAAAGCCTTGCATTCCTTGCTGCAATTCAACAAAACAATCTTTATAAGACAAAATGCGAGGTCATAAGCTGCACAAGGTGCAACTTCAGTGAGACTGAATTACATAAAAACTCCCCTCTCGCTATGAGACAAAGCGCCACATGGTTAAATGAACTCACCCTTCTTCAAAGAGACCTCGGCTGCAGACCCATCCCACACTAAAACTTCTCCCACACAACCCTGCGGCCAGGAAATCCCAGAGATGAGGCTTCCACCACCAACACAACACCAGTAACTCTCACACAAGGGGAAAAAACATCTTTGCCTACCTGAAAACTACAAGGATTGGCCATTCTGTATGACTACTCCTGATTCCCTGCAGCAGTCTAAACCACCGTACAGCAAAATGAAACACACCCGCATTCATTCACTCACGTATGCCAGAGAGTTTTGGAATAGGTGAACAAGGGATAAACATATTATGGAATCATAGTCATGAGTTTGGTTACATATAAAAACATGGAAGTCTTATAATGGCATTATAGATGCATTGCAAGTCTGAAAAGAACCAACATAACAGCCATATGATGCTTGCGGCGAAGAATAGGCTATGGCTAGATTGAACCATAGCACAGTCTTCTCTGGTACAAAATTTAGCAACAAGAACACCTGAATTGTTCTGTAGGATGCAAAGTGCACTGGAAATAAAATAAAATGATAGGGAAGAGGACTATAAGACCCTTTCAAGATCACATGTGCATCTGACCAGGCTACCATTGACACCATGACACCGACAAGCACAGTTACTCTGGTGTTGTGAAAGAGTTGAGTGGAGAGCGCAATGTCATTCTGTTGTCTTCAGCGATGAGAGTTAAGTTCTGTCAATATGTGAGAAATTGACCTACATGTGTATTGCACAGGTCTGGTGAGCTGCGTGTGCAAGAGTACATTCACCTTTGGCACACAGTTATCATTCCAGGCTTTGTGGTGTGGGGCAACCATTAGTTAACAACCTGCGGTCACATTTGGTGTTTCTTCTGGGTTAAGTACCAAATGCCTATACTGCAGTGCAACATGCTTTTTGTAGTGTACAACAAGAGACCTGTCCAGTAAGATTACCAAATCTGCAATGGAACACATATAGGACCTGATGAATTGGGAACTTATTCATTAACCAGAGCCTGCAAGAACCATTCCTGAATTGCAACACAAGGCTGTGATCAGTTTTATTGCAAGCTTTATCCTGTCAATTAGTCATAGTCGCCAGCCAAGTAACATATCACTTTTATAATAAAAATTGTATGCAATATGTTACACTGTATTACCACCAGTCATAGGTGCTGCTGCATTTACAAATTTTTTGTATAATACATATTTGTTAAAATAATAGAACTGTTTTCATAATTTTAAAATATCTGTCTTATTTTAAAAATGTCTGAGGCTGTTATTAATACAATATGAAAATATTTTAATTTAACTTTTCAACGTTTGGAATGTTTTAAAAGCATAGCAGTCAACTGATGGCCACAGAGCAATGATGCAGCAATGGGTAGGCTGTTAGTATTTGCGACAGTGCCTCTGCTGTTATCAAGGTATTTTGAAGCTATGAATACAATTTTACACTTCACCCTCAATGGGTGACTGTGTGGTGTGCAGTCTCCTGTCACGGAATAATCAGTGCAATATTCCTTGATGGCACATTGATTACTGAACAGTTCATGAAGGTTTTGGAAGATGATGCCATCCCCAGTATTCAAAGTGACAATGGTTTCCACAACATGTGGGTCATTCAAGACATAGCTCAACCCAACTGAGGCAGGAGAGTGTTCGATGTTTAGGAGGACCACTCTGGGGACCGCATATTCTCCGGATCTGAACACATGCAACTCCTTTTTGTAGGGTTATATTACAGACAAGGTGTATAACAATAACCCCAAAACCATTGCTGAGCTGAAAACAGCCGTTCAGGTCATCAACAGCATTGTTCTGACACTTCAGTGGGGCATGCGGAATTTTGCTATTCATCTGCACCACATCATCGCCAATGATGGCAGGCATATCGAACATGTCATAACATAAATCTGAATATATGAATTGATATTTACATGTTCAATGAAGTATGTGCAGGTCACAGTTTGTACCCCCTCCCCCCTTTTTTTCTTTCTTCTCCCTCCATATAGTTCAATAATTGTCACCCTGTAGAAACCAGTAGCATATTTAGTGCAAAAGCTTTACATACACACTTATTTTATCAAAATAAATAGTGTATCCTATATGTGAATTCATTTGTAAATGGTCAGCATGCAATCAAATTTACATATCAATTAAGTCAGTATCCTGTAAACTACCTCAATTCAATATCATTATGATATATTATCCAAAGTTACTCCTGGAGCATGTAACTGTTAACTAATAACATTAATTTCTTTGGTATTTCTCCCACTTACAATGGATCCAACCTGTCACATTTTATTCCAGTTTCATTTGTTTCCTCCCTACAGTCATATTTAATGTTTTCTTCTTCTTCTTCTTCTTCTTCTTCTTCAACATGCGCTTCAAAGGACATACATTTTACCTTAACTTCTACTCCTAAATGTCCAACAGTTATCTGATCCAAAAACTGTACACTCTATTTTATTAATTTCGATCATGTCTGTGAATTACACAGGTATGGGTCTTAACTATTAATTCTGCCATTTAGCTTTGTAAAATTAAACAGTAGATGCCAAAATTAGCTTAAAAAACTAATTACCTTCAATACTGTCAGCGTAGACAATCCACATATCTAAAACCTTATCCCAAAACCGTGGCATTCCACATTTGAACTTAGATGCAATTTGTGCAGGCAAACCTGGAAAAAATATAACAAAAACATACTACACCTGTATCTAGATTGTAACAAAAATTCCACTAAGTTTCAGCACATATTGAGAAGAAAAGAAATAAAAGGTGACACAATGCTTTGGATGCAGGGTTCCTTCTCTTGTAATACAGCTTCCATTTACGCAAATTTCCATTTCATCATTAAATTTATGACTACAAGTTTACCTGTTCTGCAGTACACCCCTTTCTTACAACCTTTGTCCTTCAGTGTTGCTGTATTTATCTTTACCTCTATGTTTACTTTCCTTAGATTTTTCTTATAATTGAAGAGTGAGATTAAATTATGTTGAAATTGTTCACACTAATAATGGTAATATTAAAACAGAGAAAAGAAAAGATTGCATAGGGCTGAGACAGGTGGTACACAGATACAGCACCAGACTTTACTCTGTCAGCAAGGAGTTGACATTACAGTCAACTTTGGAGGTGAGGGTTCTCCTTTGTCTCCATAAAACACTCAAGCAAATCTATTCATGGCTGGCTTTCTAATAACTTTCCTACAGAAAAGTCGCATGCCAACAGCGAGAGAGAGAGAGAGAGAAGATTGAGAGAGAGTAAAAAAGTTGGTAAATTATGTATTAATGTACTTAAAATTATAATAATGCATGGAAAGTTCTGGTTAATACTAAAGAATTATTTAGGAATAAAGGAACGATTTACCGAAAGGCATAAGTGCTGCGTTGTCGACAGATACACAAACAAGAGGTTTGTTTGCTAGCTTTCGGAATGAAATTCCTTTCTCAAGCTATAGGAGAAACATGCATGCATGTGCACACACACACACACACACACACACACACACACACACACACACACACACAAACTTACATGCACATTCCTTGCTCCCTACACTGTGCTCATTTGACTACCGGCTCTACTTAAAATTTTTTCTCACACATATGTATTTGAAAATAAAAGGGAAAAAAAGCACTACTAGATCAGTGCTGATAATTTCATACATTCTTGTGGTAGCAATTCACAGGAAAAGTCTTCCAACTATAGATCTAAGCAGAAGCTAATAGTTCCAAAAGAGTTGAACAATCCCTCCTTTCTGCATATTTTCCCTTCAGGAATGGGCTGCTAATTTTTAGTCTCCAATGTTTAACATTTGGAGTCCAATATTCACATAGTGCTTCAGCATACATAATACAACTTTTGACATTCTACATTGCGTGAATAGGTAAGTCATTAACATTCTGATGCATCACAGAAAGTTTCTTTAAATACATTTCTTTTGTCAGTCGGATGGGGTTTAAGGGACTAAACAGCATGGTCATCAATCCCTCGGTCAAGAAGCAGTTCTTCTGGAGTTACTGACATCAGCCAGAAATTTGATTGAAGTATGGAAGTATGTTGGAGTGGTAAAATTGAGGCACTGAAGGCAATGAAGCTGTGAAATGATTTGACAAGTGAAGGTATACGGCTCGGGCCAGTACATAGCTTGGCAATTGAACTAGGGGCTCCCAGGGCTTATCTGTGGAGAGAAAAATCTGACCAACTCCTGCCAAAGCAATTCAGGGTGAAGACATTGAGAGATAGAGAATGCCTTCTAGCCAGGAGATATTTAACAGTAAAAGTGAGAAGCAATGGATATCAGTTGTATCAAAAATAGGAAAACAAAGTGAGAGAAATAAGCATATCAATCGGTGGATGAGCCACACAAATGTCCCCCAGGGCTCTACATATGATGGGAGCTGTCCCTCCCACAGGTGTCCCATTACCAATTCATTACTATCAAAAGCGTTACATAGGTGAACAGCATCGTCCGTTCATTAGAGTCCTATCCCTAAAAGGGAGAATAGCGTGCACACAAAAAATGATGCGGGGGTGGCTCATTGTGTAACATAAAACTATCATTTAATTTGGCACTGTCAAAGACTAGGTGACATAAGATGGTGGATTCATTCTGGGAGGAATGGAAGTGTAAAATTTATTAGAGGGGGCAGTAGCCCAGCAGATGATGAGTAAGGAGAGGTCTTATTTGCACCCACAAATTCACACCCTGGGATCACCAAAGCAAATGTTGGACCATAATCACTTCTCTAGCCTTTCGTCTGATCAGTTCATTCCTTGTGATGCTCTCAAGATTTTGGATCCAGAGAAAGGCAACTGGGCAGGCTCTACGACTACCATCATTCTCTCAAGGGAAGTGAAAATGAATGTGGATGAGGAGCTGCTGAGGTTACTGCATGGTATTCCATGTGCCATTATGCTGCACATCATGAAATAAATAATCTGGTGTGTTAGATTTTTGCCTCACGGACATGAACGTGGCTGATGGGATGTATTACTGCTACATGCCACAAGCAGAAAAAAAGCAGCCACCATACTGAATGGCGTTAAATATCATATTTGGTGGGTTTTATTTCTCACTGAGTACATGGTACGAATATAAATTGTTTTGAAGCACCAGCAAATAGAAGATCCCCTCAAAATGTGTCGTTTTAGCTACCATTTGTTATAATATAATGACAGGAAAGTCAATATTCATAGATAATGGCTTCCTGTTGCTGATATTTTAAGTTTTATAACTTGAAATCTATAAAAATGTATCTTTTCAATGCTATGGCACAATGACTGCCTACCAAAAGCACACCTTTTTGGTACAATTTCCATATTAAATATGAATTATTGACATTTGTAGGTACAGTTCTTAATCTGTGTATGTCATTAACAGTGAGCCAGTAACTATGATGAAAGTGTAGCTCATGTGCTGATATTCGTGAGAGAATATAGCACATGCCTGGACAGCTCTGCCTTCCTTCAATGACATGGTTCGATACACAGTTTGTGGTAAGTACTCTTCATATAAAAAATATGTAATATTCATATCAAAGGAAAAACAGTATCAAGTCATACTATCAAAAACGAGTGTATTTGTGATATGTACAGTTTGATGTTAGAAATAGTGTGCACTGTGCAATGGGTTTGAAAACACCAGAGCAACAGTGGCAGACTTGCTGTAACAGGGTATGGTGTTGTTAAAAGCTGGTCATCATAGGGGCAAAGCTGATAGCCATGCCACACTGTCAGATGTCGTTGGGATAGTGGCCTTTAATTATCATTAAAAAAGATATTGTGTTGTAGAAAGCAAAAAAGATGAAAGAATCTGTATGATTTAATTAATGTATCAGTTGTTGCCTGGTTAAGTTCACAGAATTAAGTAGCACACATACGTGTGAGCAACCTGAGTTTCTGTTATTATATTGGCAATACAGATGTGTCATGGAAAATGAATAAAATCTGAACAGAAGATATTATCAATAGAAATTTAAAACCTTTGTTGAGAAGTTGTTTGTCGCAAGAGTGTTTGTTCAAGATCATCATGTCATTGAACAGAACCTAAATCATAAATTGAGTGAGGCTGAGAAAAAGGGAAGCAGACTATCTTCAAGATGGATGATTTTAATGAAATGACTTTAGGTGTTGGAGGCAGTATTAGCAGCCGTGATCAATTTAGAGAGGCTAGTACATGCTGTTTAAGTAATATACAGTTTTCAAAAGTGAAAAGGTGCCATAACATTTCACACTGGTGTAATGTTAGCTCAAAGACATGAGTCAGCTGCACTTATTACTGATTAGTTGCGTGTGCTAATATCACTGGTTGCCTTAACAACAGATGACATTAACTATATGATGAACTGCAAAAAATACATTATTGCTGGCGATTATGAGCAGATTTATTTATCACTGTTACACAATTAATGCCTGCTAGTCCTATTAAACAAGAATCTGCTAGGATAAAGCATTTCTTTGGCAGAGGCTACAGTGATATTGACCCAATAAGTATAGGTGGAACTGTTTCCAACATCTCAAAGTTAAGGCCTGAACACGGTAACCACCTCTCTCTCCCTCTCTCTCCCTTTCTTTCTTTATGTGGGTGTGTGGGGGATGACTAAATGGGAAGGTTGTCAGTCCCATGATTCAAAAGTTGTTTACCTAAGGTACAGTATCTGCTAAAAGTGGGTGGATACAGTGAGAGGAGTGACCTATAAAAGGATGAATTTACAACAAATGCAGTAGAAGGCATAAAAGGGTAGGCCAAATGTAAAAACTGGATGAACAGAGGTATAAGAGAGTGGTCTTTGCATAGGGGAGTGGTCATGGGTGCAAGCCTAGAAAACACAAAGAAAAGATCCAACCACAACCACCTTGCCCCTGATCCGGGAGGAAAGCAAAACTTATAAGTGAAAACAAAAACCCCTTTTAGGTAGGAAACTGAGAAACAGTTCAACCATCTCTGAATCGCCTGCTAATACTAAAGACAAAGAAACTAGAAGACTATACTTAGTACGAAGGGCAAAAAGAAGGAGACATTCCACTAATATATAGAATACAGTCAGTCTGGCTCCACAGACACATTGTGGGGGTGACTCATTACACAAGAGAAAACAGTGGGTGAGCCTAGTATGACTGATGCACAGACAGCATAAGACAGTGGACTTGTTCTGAGAGTAGCAGAAAGAAGAGCGCCAAACTGCAGTAGTGCACCGGATGTCATTTCACTTTTTGGCAAAGAGGGATTTGATGAGTATACTCTTATATGCACCTGAAATCATGAAATGGAATGGGTGGTAAGTATATGCCTCTCTAGCCAAACAGTCTACCAGTTCATTGCCTGGGATGCCCAAAAAGACCCAGAGAAAGACAACGGAGCAGGTGACAAGGCCAAGGGCAGAGAGGAGTTCATGGATAGCAGAGACCAAAGGGTGATGAAGCCTCTAAGCTGCTCACTGAGTCAGCACATATTAAAACACTGCAAAGGGAAGCCTGAGTAATGAAATGGAGGGCCCTCTTAATGGATAGCAGCTCTGCTGTGAACACACTACATGATCCCAGCAGCAAATGGTGTTCCATGCTAGTAGGAGGTGTAAAAGTGTATCCCACCTTATCTATCATTTTAGAACCATCAGTATAGAGGATGGCAGCACTCTGGAATTCTTCAAGGATGGAACATAGAAGATGCCAGAATATCATAGGGGTGTCAGAGACCTTAGGGCCCTGAAATAGATCAATCCTAACTGGTTTTCCAGGCATCGTAAAGGAGGGGGGGGGGGGGAATACACAAGGCACTTTCCAATGCGTGGAGATGGAGATTTTCCAATGAGTGGAGATCCCAACAGAGGATTGGTTGGTTGGTTGGCTTAAAAGAGGAGGAAAGGGACCAAACTGCTAGGTCATTGGTCCCTTGTTCTGAATAACACATTGCCACAAGGGTGAGAATAAAACAAGTGAGACTGATGACACAACACAGAGAGAAAGGAAAAACCACAAGAACTACAGAAGGGCAACAAACACTTAAATGCACAAAGGGGAGATGAAAACCACAGAAACGCAAGAAACAGGTAGAAGAGATTAAAACAACAAAACAGATTACCATGGTTGCCTGACCATAAGAATAAAAAGGAGAAGCCAGCCACTGTGCAACACATTAAAACCTCCAGCCTAAAAGCACTAGGAAGGAGAACACAGAGGGACAAAGGACATGCACTGAAACTTAGACCAAATGATAAAACCCACCTTCATGAATAAAACGTAAAACTAAATCGGCCAATGAGGCATTGTCAGATAAAATTAGTGGCAACGAGTCCGGTAATCAAAGATTTCGTCACAGGGCAGTCAAACTGGGGCACTGCACCACAATTTGGGCCACTGTCAACTGGGCACCGCATCGACACTGAGGCAAGTCTTCATGGCACAGGAGATAGCTGCAGGTCGCCCAAGCGTGGCCAATGTGGACCCGGTAGAGAATCATGAGAGGCCTACATGGAGGACTGCCACACATTAGTAGTCTCCTTACTGTCACGCCGTTTGTTGTGCATACTGAGACGATGCCATTCTGTCTCCCAAAGCCGAAAAACCTGGCAGTGTAAAAACAAACACAGGTCAGTTATTGGAATGCCGATCTACATAAGCAGTTTCCGTGTAGCCAGTTTGGCCAGCCTGTCAGCAAGTTCATTGCCTCAGATTCCGATGTGTCCTGGGGTCTGCACAAACACCACTGAATGAACGGACCACTCCAGGACATAGATGGACTCCTGGATGGTCGCTACCAAAGGATGATGTGGGTAGCACTGGTTGATGATAGCTTGTAGGCTGCTCAAGGAGTCAGTACACAGAAGAAACGACTCCCCAGGTCATGAACGGACATGCTCAAGAGTATGAGATATAGCCACCAGCTGTGCAGTGAAAACACTGCAGCCATCAGGCAAGGAATGCCATTCAATATGTCCTCCATGGACATACGTGAAGCTGATGTGACCATCAGCCATCGGGCCGTCAGTGTAAACCACTTCATGGCCTCAGTAAATGTCAAGAATTGGGAGGAAGTGACACCAGAGAGACACGGGGTGAACTGAGTCCTTTGGGCCACGTGAAAGTTCCAGACGAAGCCGCGGCCTAGGTGTACACCATGGAGGTGTATGTGAATGGACCTCAAGTACAGGTGGTAAAGGCAAGGATTCTAGTTCAGATAGAAAGAATAATGTGTGCAATGTAACTGGCGAGCAGTTGTGCGCACCTGACCTGCAATCGAGGGGCTCCAGCCTCCACCAGGATGCATGTCACCGGACTCGTCCTAAAAGCTCCTGTCGCTAGTCAAACACCAGAGTGGTGCACTGGGTCGAGTAAATGCAATGCTGAGGGCACCGCTGAACCATAAACCAGATGCCCACAGTCAAGGTGGGATTGAACAAGGGCTCTGTATAGCTGCAGCAGTGTAGAGTGATCTGCACCCCAGTTGGTGTTGGCTCACACGGCGGAGGGCATTCAGGTGCTGCCAGCACTTTTGCTTAAGGTGATAAAGGTGAGGAAGCCAAGTCCATCGGGCATCAAAAAGCAGTCATAAGAATCGATACGTCTCCACTACAGTGAGGGAATCATCTGAAAGGTAAAGTTCTGGTTCAGGATGAACGGTACAATGCCGACAGAAGTCCATAACGACTTTGTGGCCGAGAACTGGGAGCTGTGGGCTGGAGCCCATGACTGTGCCTTGTGGATGGCTCCCTGTAGGTGCCACTCAGCAACACCAGTACTAGACCGCTAATAGCCACTAAAAATAGAGATAAACTCAATACATAGCCCAGCGGGACCCCCTCTTCTCCTGGATATGGGGGGAACTATGGGAGTCACCAACCTGGATATGAAAGTAGGAAGTGACAGGAAATTCTGGATAAGAATCAGGAGCAGGCCTCGGAGACCCCACTTGTATAATGTGGCCAAGGATATGATGTCGCCAGGTGGCACCTGTGTTGGTGAGGCAGAGGTCGAGTTGTGACAGTACATTTTTGACATCTCTGCCTCAGCCAATAAGCGCAGTGCCACCCCACAAGGATTTATGAGCATCAAAATCTCCCAAAAGTAGGAAAGGCTTAGGGAGTTGATCAATCAGTGCAGCCGATGCGTTCAGGAGTACTGCACCACCTGGAGGCCAATATACACTGCAGACAGTTATTTCCTGCGTCATCCTTATTCTGACAGCCACAGCTTCAAGAGGGGTTTGAAGGGGCACAGTTTCACTACAGACTGAGTTAAGAACATACACACAAACTCCACCTGACACTCTATTATAGTCACTACAGTTCTTGTAATATCCCTATAGCCATGGAGGGAAGGGATCCGCATTTCCGGGAACCAGGTTTCTTTAAGGGCAATGCAGAAAATAGGTGTAAAACTTAAGAGTTGCCATAGCTCAGGCAGGTGGTGAAAAAACTGCCACAATTGCTCTGGACGATGACGTTATCGTGAGGCTGGGAAGGCATGAAGCATGCAAGGAGGTAGGTTATGCCTCAGGGTCATCTGCTGCCACCAACTGAGTATTTGTAGCCATTTCTATGCTGGATGAGGCATCAGTGAGATCCAGGTCTGCAGGTGATGCTAAGATCTCCACTGCATCCTCAGATGCGGAATTGGTAGATAGTGGTGGTGTTGAGGCCACCAGAGGGTCCTGTTTCTTATCAGACTACTTTTTAGTTTGATTGCTCTCTTGCTTCTCTTTGGGGACCGGCTGGGATGATTTCTCTGAAGCAGCTTCAGGCATGGAAGAAGACCGTGAAGCTCTTCATCCAGCAGCTTTTGGCTCCTTGAGCAACTGGCGAGTGTCTACCATGGCTTTAGTGGAGACCTTGGGAGAGAGGGCCCCAAGGGACCCCTTCCGCACAAGAGGAGCCAGAGGAGTCTGTTGTTTCTCCGGCAGGGGGGGAGGGGACCAATGTCCCCTGTGTTTGTGGATGCCTTGCTACCAAAGTAGGTGCTTTGGGACCAACGAAGGAAGATTTGGCGCCTACCACCAAGAGGGTAGATGTATTCTGGTGGCCTGGAAGGCTCACTGTTCACGGCACAGAGTGAAGAACCACTGGCACTTGGGACGGCGATCGTGACATAGCTGCAGTACATGTTAATGTCAACTGAATGGGGGTGTAATCTTTCAAATTTACATTTAGCCTCTGTGTTCGTAAATTAGTCCAGGGTCTTGTACTCCATGATTCTCTGCTCCTTTTGGAGTACTGGGCAGTCTGGTGAGCAGCGGGAGTGGCGCTATCCAGAGTTGATGCAAGTGGGAGGTGGCGCACATGGAGTATCTGGGTGCAGTGGATGTCCGCAGTCTCAACATGTGGCACTGTAATTGCAGTGGGAAGACATGTGCCTGAACTTCCAGCTCTTATAGCACCACATAGGGAGAGGGACGTACAGTTAAATGTCACAATGGTAAACCATCAACTTGATCTTTCCAGGCAATGAATCACCATCAAAGTCCAAGATGATGGCACCGGTAGCAACCCTGTCTTTGGGTCCCCTGTAAATGCGCCGGATGAAATGAACACCTCGCTGTTATAAATTGGCTCAGAGCTCATCATCAGACTGCAAGAGGAGATCGCGATGGAAAATGATCCCCTGGACCATGTTGAGGCTTTTATAGGGAGTGACGGAAACAGGAATATCACTCAACTGGTCACAAGCAAGTAACACCCAGGATTGGGCTGGGGATGCTGTCTGAAACAAGACTGTACTGTTTTGCATCTTGGACAGCACTGTCACTTCTCCAAACTTATCCTCATGGTGTTCAATGAAAAACTGAGTCTTCGTAGGTAGAAAGGAGTCCCCATCAGTTCTACTACAGACTAAAAACTGAAGCTAATATGGCTCTCTCCGCTCTGTAGCCCTATGCTCCTCCGATGGTGTAGCATTGTATTCGATCTTGCCCTTCTTAGAGACTGCTGGTGCTGTACGGTCACCAACAAGAGATGACATAGTCCGCTTCACTGCAGGTCGTTTACCTTGATGCCACCCTCTCTGATCAGGGGTTCTCCTCGCAAGTGTCATCCAGCCACAGCAAAGGCCAACTGGCATGATGGCCATTGCTGGGAGTCCTGATGCTCCAAGAAGACAGGCATCTACTCCTTGGCATACATGGGAAGTTTCCAGCTCAGTCATCAGCAGTGTGAGGGGGGGGGGGGCGGGTTGGGTTGTGTGGGGAAGACCAGACAGCGAGGTCATCGGTCTCATCGGATTAGGGAAGGAAGTCGGCCATGCCCTTTCAAAGGAACTATCTTGGCATTTGCCTGGAGCGATTTAGGGAAATCACGGAAAACCTAAATCAGGATGGTCAGACGCGGGATTGAACCGTCGTCCTCCCGAATGCGAGTCCAGTGTGCTAGCCACTGCGCCACCTCGCTCAGTATCATCAGCAGTGTGATCCCTGTGTTGTCAGGGGGCTACCACCAAATGGGTACATGATGACCCCACCACAATGGACTGGCTACCATGCAGGATACTGAGTGCAGAGAAATCCAGTGCTGTCATGGGGGCAAAAGAGGACAGGAGACAAGAGAAGAAGATGACATACCCCAGAAAGTGTACTTGCCCAAATAGTTGAATCACAGGTGGAGATACAAAGCCATGATGACAGATTCAGGAGATCGAATCTAAGGGCCTTATTGATAACTCTTGCACCACTTAAGGTGTCCTTCCCCATTTGGCCCACATTTCAGTAGAATTTTGAAAGTGACAGGTCAAACCATAAAATGGGACCTGAACTCACAGGGTAAAAAGGTGAGAGACTCCTTCTAGTTGCCTCTTATGACAGACAGGAACACCTCGGGCCTTTCTAACCCCCAGAGCCGCAGGGGGAGAGGGAAGTGGGACACATTTCAACCAGCAGTCCCACCTGAGTGTGGGTATCTTGGGAAACATCCCTCATTTGCAAAGATGATGGGGTATACAGGATGGTCAGGGAACCATCAAATGGTGATAAGAGACTGTCGACGAGACTACTGTGAAAAGCACTGACAGCCAGACACACCCTATAATGATGAACAACAGGGTCATGTAGTTTCAAAGTGGAAGGAGCTGCTGAGCCATAAACCACAGAAGCATAATCTAGTCTGGACAAAACCAGAGCACAGTAAACATGGAGAAGAGTAGCACAAACTGCAACCCACAATGTGTCCACCACAAGACAGAGCGCATTAAACTTCCACATGCAGGTAATCATCAGGTGGTGAATATAGGGTAGCCATGTCAGCTTTTTATCGAAAGTAAGGCCCAAGAAATGAGACTGTGCTCCAACATCTAGGTGCTGGTTTCCTAAATAAAATTTTGGATCAGGGTGCACTGTGGGTTGACAGCAAAAATGCATAACCTGCATTTTGGAGGGAGGAAACTGGAAGCCATGGGAGAGGGCCTATGCAGAGGCCCGTCAGATGGTGCCTTGGAGCGGGCATTCAGCAGATGCTACCAAGTGGGAACTGCAAAAATTGTCGATGTATAATGCCAGGGTAACCTGATGGCCAACATAGGTTACAAGCACATTGCTGGCAATGAGGAAGAGTGTGACACTTAAAACAGAACCCTGTGAGATATCATTCTTCTGGATCTGAGGGGTGAATGACAACTCAAACACTGAAGAGCCAGTGGGATAAAAACTCGCAAATAAAAACTGGAAGGGGCTGTGGAAGCCCCAGCTATGGAGGGTAACTAAAATGTCATGGCACAAAGCCATGTTGTATGCCTTATGTAGGTACCGTGACAAGCAGTTGGCTGATAGTACAAGCCTGTTGGATTGCTGCTCACAATCTGAGTAAATGGTCAGTTGTTGACCATCCTTCCCAGAAGTCACACTGATACAGTGATAAAAGGCCCTGAGATTTGAGAACCCAACATAATTTGAAGCTAACCAACCTCTCCAGCAGGTTAAAAAGTATGTTGGTCCACATAATTGGGCAGTAGTTGTCAAGAGATGTTTGGTTCTTCCCGGGCTTAAGGATGGGGATAACTATGCTGTCTCACCATTGCAAGGGGAAGGCACCAGTGAGCCAAATGCAGTTAAGACCCTGAATAAATGTTGTCTCTGGGTAACATCCAGGTATTGGATCATCTGGTTGTGGATGGTATCCGGGCCTGGGGCTGTGTCATGTGTAGTGGTAAGAGCCTGCAAGAACCCATTCAGTGAAGGCTTCACTGTAGAATTCAGCTTGGTGAGGGTTGAAACTGAGGGAGGTTCTTTAGCTTGGCATTTCTGCCAGAGAAACATAGCAGGATAGGAACAGGATGCCGATGGTATTGCAAAGTCGTTTCAAAGCAATAAGGTTGGTCTGTGAACAGTGACATTTAAATTGTTGCAGGGCCTATTGGCTATCCTCGATAGAGACTACTACCTCCTTCATCCATGATGGTATCAGTCAATGACAAGGACCTGTAGATAGGGGGATAGCAGTGCCAGTGGCATGAAGAATAGTTGCAGAAATGTCTCACACAAGCGCATCAATGCAATCCAACAGAGAGGTGTCAGAGTGCATTGCAGACATATATATAAAGGCCAATTGGCTCTGTGGAATGCCCAACATGGGGGCCTGTTTGCCAGGCAGCAGCAGGGGAATGACAGAATTTCCAGAAAGCGTTCACTGTCACAAAGACCATCATGTGGTGACCAATGTAGGGAAGCCACCAGAGCAGGGGAGGAGATTGTGGGATTGACAGCAGAAAAGGTGCCATGAGTGACACTGAAGTGGGTAGGGGAACTGTCATTCAGGACAAAAATCAAAGTCTGTAAGATTTTGTTCAATCAGAAGACCCCTACCCATTGAAATGCCACTCCTTCAAAGGTGTGGCGTGTACTGAAATCCACGAGGAGGAGATACGGAGGTGGGAGTTGCTGTATCAAGGGAGGCTGTCAACAAAAGGAAGTGGTGTATCTGGAGGGATGTAGACACTGCAAATGGTGATTGCTGGGGTCATTTGCACTCATGCCACTATTGCTTCTTGGTTAGTACAAATGGGGATCCAGTCACTAATGACTTCGGTGTGAACCAAAGTGCAGACCTCTCCAGACGCTATCCCATGGTCAGCATGGTTTTGACAGAATGCCCGATACCCATGAAAAGTTGGAGAGTGGTCATCAAGAAAGTGCGTTTCTTGACAGGAAAAGATACAATGCAAAGCAAGAGGAAATAAGCTGTATTTCTGGTAGGTGACAGTAATATCCTTAGCAGTTACACATATTTATTGTGTGGTTAGAGACCAGGTTAGACATAAAGAAGCTGAGGGGAGGTCATGTCACCGGGTCAGTGGTCTCCACGTACGAGGGTGGGGTGACCTCCTCTAGGAGGTTGAGGAGGGCAGGCCACAGATGTATAGCAGGCTCCCACAAGGTCTGGAAACAAAATAGAGTGGGCGACTTTGGGGTGTACAAATGGTGCACCCCACAGCTGAGTTGTGGTAGCAAGCCTATGGCCAGAGAGACACAGGGGAGGGTCCCGAGGGAGGGGGTGATGGGAGCATCACTGGCAGGTGGCAAAGAACGGGGCACTTATTCAGCCAGGGAGGGTGAACGGCAACCAGAGGAGAGGGCATGGGAACCACAGGGGAGGTGGGGATGAATGGGGGATGAAATTGGGTAAGGAAGTGGTGAGGGGGAAGGATGTATCAGAGGCAAAAGTGGAAGAAATCAACAGTGGCTGGAGTTGGTCATATTTTTGGTGAGCCTCAGAATAAGATAGACAATCCAGGGACTTTCCCTCTTGGATTTTCTTTTCTTTCTTGAAAACTGGGCAACCTGGTGACCATGGTGAGTGGCAGTCATGACAATTTACAACACAGGTGGCGGAACACAGGGTCTTCCCTCAGGGAGTGGGTGGCTACAGTCACCACACAGAAGGTACAGTGGGAAGACATATGCCTAAAACTCAAGCACTGAAAGCTCCTCATGGGTGGCAGGACGTACAGTTCCGCATCACAGGGGTAACACACAACCTTAATTTTCTCTGGGAGGGTATCCCCTACAAAGCCTAATAAAGGTGCCAATATTGGTGTGGTTATCTTTACGACACTTCTCCACATGTCAAACAAAATGAACACTGCGTTGCTCCAGATTAGCCCAGAACTACTCATAAGTTTGCAGGATGAGATCCCTACAGTCCCTTCCTGGATCATAAGCAGAGACTGGTGACGGATAATAGACACCTGGAAATGACTTAGGCAATCACAAGAGCTGCAGGTTGGGCAGCAGAACAAGCTTTGATCAACAGGGAGCCCGACCACCTCTTACTGTGAGACTCCACTTTGCCAAACTTGTCCTCTATATTCTCCACAAAAAACAACAGCTTTATGGAGGTGAATGTGAATCCTAATACAGACCAGGTAGTAGGGAAAGTGTTTCATCCAAAGACTGTGAGCCTGGCCCTCCTCTCAAAGTGCAGCCAGGGAAGGGAAAGCTGCAGGATTATATGAAGTAGCATTCAAAGATCCTCTACCACTAAATGTGATGGTCTTTGGAGAACAGCCAGATTTCTGCAGCTTGATATGCTTTGTACACCAAGCATCCACCTGACATGACCCACTCCGATCAGGGGCTCTCCTCATGGGCACCACCCAGCCACAGCAACGGCCACCTGGCAGGACAGCTGTCGCTAGGAGTTCCGATGCTCCAAGATGACAAGCAACCACTTCTTGGCATACATGGGGAGGTAACAACTCATGCATCAGTAGTGTGATTCTTGTATTGTCATGGGGGTATGCCAGATGGGTACATAACAGCCCCACCACATGGACTGGCTACACATGCTGGTGACCTAGTGAGGCAGTACGGGTTATGGTGGGGAAGGAAGAGAGGAAGGCAGGGACAGAGAATAATCCACATCATAGACACTACAGACGGAGATCTTCCTCAAATGGCTCACACTAAAGACAGAAAATTTAGAAGTGGACCAAAAACACCAAAAATGATGAAAGAGAACAGGCAAGAGGAACAAAATCACAAGGAATGCGGGGAAACAGGTGAATAGTCAGGTCAACATAAATAAATACGCCAAGAGAGGGGAAGGAGGGAGCAGAGAGTAGGAGCATGGTGATGGCAACCCAGTTCTAAGCAAAGAAGGGAAGGCAGAAAGGTGGAAGGATTATATAGAGGGTTTACACAAGGGCGGTGTACTTGAGGACAATATTATGGAAATGGAAGAGGATGTAGATGAAGATGAAATGGGAGATACGATACTGCGCGAAGAGTTTGACAGAGCACTGAAAGACCTGAGTCGAAACAAGGCCCCCAGAGTAGACAACATTCCATTAGAACTACTGACGGCCTTGGGAGAGCCAGTCCTGACAAAACTCTACCATCTGGTGAGCAAGATGTATGAGACAGGTGAAATACCCTCAGACTTCAAGAAGAATATAATAATTCCAATCCCAAAGAAAGCAGGTGTTGACAGATGTGAAAATTACCGAACTATCAGTTTAATAAGTCACAGCTGCAAAATACTAACGCGAATTCTTTACAGACGAATGGAAAAACTGGTAGAAGCGGACCTCGGGGAAGATCAGTTTGGATTCCGTAGAAATGTTGGAACACGTGAGGCAATACTAACCTTACGACTTATCTTAGAAGAAAGATTAAGAAAAGGCAAACCTACGTTTCTAGCATTTGTAGACTTAGATAAAGCTTTTGACAATGTTGACTGGAATACTCTCTTTCACATTCTAAAATACAGGGAGCGAAAGGCTATTTACAATTTGTACAGAAACCAGATGGCAGTTATAAGAGTCGAGGGCATGAAAGGGAAGCAGTGGTTGGGAAAGGAGTGAGACAGGGTTGTAGCCTCTCCCTGATGTTATTCCATCTGTATATTGAGCAAGCAGTAAAGGAAACAAAAGAAAAATTCGGAGTAGGTATTAAAATTCATGGAGAAGAAGTAAAAACTTTGAGGTTTGCCGATGACATTGTAATTCTGTCAGAGACAGCAAAGGACTTGGAAGAGCAGTTGAATGGAATGGACAGTGTCTTGAAAGGAGGATATAAGATGAACATCAACAAAAGCAAAACAAGGATAATGGAATGTAGTCAAATTAAATCGGGTGATGCTGAGGGAATTAGATTAGGAAATGAGACACTTAAAGTAGTAAAGGAGTTTTGCTATTTAGGGAGTAAAATAACTGATGATGGTCGAAGTAGAGAGGATATAAAATGTAGACTGGCAATGGCAAGGAAATCGTTTCTGAAGAAGAGAAATTTGTTAACATCGAGTATAGATTTAAGTGTCAGGAAGTCATTTCTGAAAGTATTTGTTTGAAGTGTAGCCATGTATGGAAGTGAAACATGGGCGATAACTGGTGAGGACAAGAAGAGAATAGAAGCTTTCGAAATGTGGTGCTACAGAAGAATGCTGAAGATAAGGTGGGTAGATCACATAACTAATGAGGAGGTATTGAATAGGATTGGGGAGAAGAGAAGTTTGTGGCACAACTTGACTAGAAGAAGGGATCGGTTGGTAGGACATGTTTTGAGGCATCAAGGGATCACAAATTTAGCATTGGAGGGCAGCGTGGAGGGTAAAAATCGTAGAGGGAGACCAAGAGATGAATACACTAAGCAGATTCAGAAGGATGTAGGTTGCAGTAGGTACTGGGAGATGAAGAAGCTTGCACAGGATAGAGTAGCATGGAGAGCTGCATCAAACCAGTCTCAGGACTGAAGACCACAACAACAACAACAACTATTTTTTTAAGGTAATGATGTGCATTGCGAATCAAATAAAGGTAATAATGGGTGCACGAGAGTGCTGAGAGCACCAGTTCATCCCATGTGCTGAGGTCACATGTCCTGTCCACATCCATGTCAATATTAGCTGATTTATCCCATGGGAGGACGCATTAAGGTCTAAGAGAGAAAGTTGTGAATAGCACACATCATAGGGTGACAAAAGCATCATCAATCAACAGCCTGGAGATTGCTCACTGAGTTACTAAAAAATTAAACTGCAGTTGAGGGTGGTCCATTTGACACATTGTAGGGCTCTATTAATGGCTGTCACAACTGCCATAAAAACATTAGATCATAGCAAGCAGAAGAGAAAGTGTGCTGACTCCCAGCGTGTTAACACAGGTAGTGTAGGGCAGATGGCAAGCCCGTAAACTACGAGCAGAACTGTCATTTCAGGCTCAAGTTGACATGATTTTGCCATATTGGAAGGTGTGTGTTGGTAGTGTCTATGCTTATTTTGCGTTTGAAATGTTGTGAATTCACATCACAGAGTTGAAGGCTACGGTGGTAAAGTGGTGTTAAGAGGCTTAGTTACTCATTTTTGAAGAAGAAGAAGAAGAAGAAGAAGAAGAAGAACAAATAATGCCTATGTGCATTGTTCCAGTGTGCAGATCAGGCAACAGAGAAAGTAAGGGTAAGCCTTTTTTAGACCTCCAAAAAATGTAGCAGAGTTTTCCAAATGAGTGAGAGCAATAATTCAGAAAGATTGAGATCTGACTCACCGTGGTTTTGTGTGTGGTTCACATTTCACTGAGGAACTTCTCACAAAAGCAGACTTGTTTGTCATCAATGGTAAATAAGTTAAAATTCCAAGACAAAAGTGGTCTCTAAAATGAGGAGCCATTCCTCATTTATTTCCCAAAATATCTATCAAAAGTATTGCACAACAGAAAATCACCAGTAAAACACTCACAAGAAAGAAGCTGTGGCAAAGGAAAAATGTTGAATAAGAATTTATGATCTCAGTGTTTCTTCTATCAAGGGAAGTTTGCAGAACCAAGTGGTGCCAGACACAGCAGTAATTTAATTAAAAAGAACATTAAAGTATATGAAATTGGAAGCTGTGCGATTACATATTAAATTATGAATAGCAAATGCTGAAATAAATCTTCTGCTAAAGCACCCCTCAGACAAAAAGCATAAGACAGTTCAGTCACATCTCTTAGATCATTCTAAACTAAGCAAGAAACAGAAAATCATAGTAGACACCAAATAAGGAAAAGCCTGTTGGGAAACAATAAGGGAATGTGGATGATAACAGAGATTCTTCTGGACAATGTGCTCTTAAAAATTAAGTCACCCAAAGGATATAGACATTGTTTGAAGCACGGATTGTTGCCACTTCCTTCCAAATCACCATCGGCGAAATTTAGTAACGGGTTTCTGATGCTCATACGGAATCACTATGCCTGTTATGGAAACAATTAAGACTTATTCTCAGCAACGATGAGATGAAAACAAACACATAGGTGCGCTGATTTTTGATGAAATTAAGCTCCAAGAAGAAGCTCATTTTAATAGCATGTTGTTCAGTGTTGATGAGTTCATCAATATAGGGGAATATACTCCAGAAGACTCATATGAATAAACTTGAAAATCATGTTCTGCTGTTTACATTTGTAGCTCTACTGTGTAACTGGATCCAACTTGTTGCTGTGTATGCTGCTTGCAATGCAACTACTGATGACTTCATCTCACAGAAATTGATTCAAGAGCAAGCCAGAATAAGAATTACTGCATTCAGATCTGATGGCAGTCAGCCAAATAAAAAGGTCTGGCAGTGTCTAGGAATTAGTGACATAAAAAATAGTTACCTGCTCTGTATCAAATCCAGTTGAAGAAACAAGAATAATTTGGGCAGTTTCAGATGCTATTCATGTAATAAAATGTGTAAGGAATAATTTTTGTCATAAATTGGAGGTACTTTGCAACAATGAAATTATAAGGTACACTTTTTATTGAAGAGATTATGAACGAAAGAATTCCTCGGAAATCACCAGATTAAAAGTCTACCACAAGTTAATTTCGACCCACTCGGATCCGTCATCATTTCAACAAATTAACTTAATATTAGCTCTGCAGTTATTCAATAACTCAGTAGCCAACAGGAAAAAATTCTTCAGGACAACTGAAGTGGCAGGATTTAAAGGCAGTGAATCAATGGAATCATTCACTAGATGTGGGAACAACTTAGGGGACGCACTTACTGTGTACTGAACTCGGAGGCTCACAAAACATTTACAAACTGGAAAAGCATCCTCGCTGATAGAAGAAACAGCTTTGGTTCTGAAAGATGTCTCGAGTCTCTAACAGTAACAACTGAATGTACATTAGGAACATCTGAATACTTATAGAAAAGAGATTTCAGCTATGTCCTGACAGTAAAATTTAATTAGGATCCACTGAACATCATTTCAGTATCATAAGATCTCCAAGTTGTAATGATCGTCTGTCAGTAAGAGACTTCCTGTGCTTGCACATGTTACAACATGTTTACATTCCTGCTAGTTTCATGATCTTTCAGTGGAAACTGTGAACACAAATGTGAATTTTCTTTGACATCACACATTCTGCAGCTGGAAGACATAATTAAAAACATGCTATGTATTCCACATAACTTGACAGAGGCTAAACACTATCCGCAACATATGTCAGAGAGTCTTGAAAACTCCTCTGCAAAAGAATGTTTAATTTGTAATCTGGCAGGTTATGTTGTGCAACAAGCAAGAAGATTCACAAAATGGCTGAAGCGTTTGTGCCATCTAAATGGGAATTCATGTGACATGCCTCTCACTTTACTGACGTGTATTAGAGATTATGGCTCCTGTACAGGAAAGACATTGCTTACACACCAGTCGAAAGGCATTTTCAAGGTTCTTATGTGGGTGGAAAAAATCTTCGCAGCAAATCTCCATTAGGACAGTTCATGAGGCGATATTTTTTATGAATGTTTAAACAGTTTGGATCACATTATTGTTGAAATATTGAACGTTGGCTGCTGCAAAGATCATGTGATGGACATCATTCATAAGCTGATTCTTCATTATATAAAAAGCTGGTTTTCCACAGGCATTAAACAAATTTGGAAGGACCTGAAATTTTCAAAAGCTTTGAAGACTGCTTGGAAACTGTCTAAACTAGCAGACAACTTATGTCTACTGAGGTAAATTAACTATATCCCTGTACCTTTCATTTCATTACTAAAATTTCTTGAATGGATAGGTTCGTATGCTGTGATTGCCATGGTAACATTTACTTCCATGGGTCACAAGCAGAGCAGCTGACATCTTGTGGCAGAACTGATGAACTATGAGTTAGCACACTTTCTCTTCTACTTGCTACGAATACATGTTCCCATCAATAAATGTTGTTGTGGACTGGAAGGAGGTGTAGAATCAAATACCTTCCTATCCCTTGTTTTAGAGCTGTCAGTGTATATGGCACTGGTTCCCCAATGCACCTGAACAACTGAGAGGCCACAGTGGTGATAAATAGATCTTGGAAACAGATTGGTCCTAATTCATGGTCTGAGTAATAGCTGATGGGATGGGATGGGGTGGAGTGGGGTGGGGTGGGGTGAGGGTGTGTTGGGGTGAGAGTGGGGCTGGGGGTGGACAGGGGTTGAGGGCAGGGGTGCAGGAAAACACAGAGACCATATACTCATGAGGTTAGCAGAAGTTCTTGTTAGAGGACTTCACTTGAGGCACATTCCAACTAGTAATCCACCAGAAGGTAGATATCAGAGTCGATACCACAAGAGTTGGTACCATCAGAAAAATCTTCATTTCAGGAAGGAGACTGTCTACAGACTAGTCTGAAATGTGCCAACACCTGGTCCTACTCCATGGCAATCGACTAGTTCCAATAGTTTCACAGCTGAAGGTGTCACTGAGCCTTAAACTATAGTTCAACCAGGACAAGACCAGGGCATAATAAACATGGAGAAGAGTAGCATGATCTGCACACCACAAGATGTGGAGGAAGCAGAGGGCATTAACTTTCTCACGCAGCTGGCCTTCAGATGACAAATATGGGGTAGCCATGTCAGCTTTTTTGTTACAGAGGAGTCCCAAAATTAGCGACTGTGCAACAAAGTGTGAGTGCTGGGTGTCCAAGCAGAGTTCTGTATCAGGATGGAACATGTTATGAGGACAGAAATGCATCAATAATATTTTCACTGGAGAGAAATGGAAGCCATGAGAAAAGGTCCTAGTGGAGGTCCACAGATGGCACCTTCGACCTGGTATGAGATTAAGACCAATGCCAATTGCAAAAACTGAGAGTCACCATTGGTCCAAAAGAGGTCACTAGCCAACTGATGGCAGTGAGGAGACGTGTAATACAAAGCACAAATCCCTGACAGTCACCATTCTCTTAGAGCCACGGGGAGCTGAGAGATGTACCTATCCTGATTCGAAACAACTGGTGGGATATAGTGAATAAGGACCCACAAAACTTCATTCCATGGAAGTTAAGTAAAACGTGATGGTGCCAAGGAGTGTCATATGCCTCATGCAACAAGTTGTTGGCATTTAGAAAAATGCCCGCCAGATTGCTGTTTCGAAACCAACCAGATGGTCAATTGTGTATCCTGCCCAGAAATCTACACTTACAGGAGACAAAAGGCTATGTGATTTGAGATCCCATCGTATTTGTCAGGTTTCCATCCTCTCCAACAGTTTCTGAGCAAGTTGGTGAGGTTCATCAGACACTAGCTGTCAAAGGACATGGGGTTTCGTCTGGTTTAAGGATTGGGATGATAATAGTATCTTCCCACTGTGAAGGGACTTGTACTGTGAAGTGTCTTCCCACTGTGAAGGGACTTGCACTGTGAAGGGAGAACACCTTCTAGCCAAATACAGTTGAAGGCCCTGAGTATACAGCATTTTTGAGTGTCATCCACATGTTGAACTGTCTCATGATGTCGCTCTAGCATTCCCACGAACATCTTTTGAACATGTTGAAGAGAAGTTCTCCCATGCTCTAGAAATTCAAAGTGGCTATTACCAAGACAATCAGCTGAAGCCAAATCCAGCAAAAACACAGATTTGTGCATTACATCTTAGAAATGCAGCAAGGAAATTGCAGGTGTTCTGGGAAGGTAAGCAATTAGAACACTGCTTCACCCCCAAATATCTTGGAGTAACTCTTAATTAAGCACTTACCTACAGAATACACCAAACAGAAGGTATCTGAAAAGGTCACGTGGAGTGGCCATGCGGTTAGAGGCACCATGTCACTAATTGCGTGGTCCCTCCCGCCAGAGGTTCGAGTCCTTCCTCGGGCACGGGTGTGAGTGTTGTCCTTAGTGTTAAGTTAGTGTCAGTAGTGTGCATGTCTAGGGACTGATGACCTCAGCCGTTTGGTCCCTTAGGAGTTCACACACATTTGAACATTTGTATCTGAAGGAACAACATTCTCCAGAAATTATCGGGTACAACCTGGGGGATGTATCCTCGCATCTTAAGAACTTCTGTGGATCTTTGTCATTTTTGTCTGCTTGTGTCTGTGTATGTGCAGATGGATATGTGTGTGTGTGCGAGTGTATACCTGTCCTTTTTTCCCCCTAAGGTAAGTCTTTCCGCTCCCGGGATTGGAATGACTCCTTACCCTCTCCCTTAAAACCCACATCCTTTCGTCTTTCCCTCTCCTTCTCTCTTTCCTGATGAAGCAACCGTTTGTTGCAAAAGCTTGAATTTTGTGTGTATGTTTGTGTGTCTATCGACCTGCCAACACTTTCGTTTGATAAGTCACATCATCTTTGTTTTTAGATATATTTTTCCCACGTGGAATGTTTCCCTCCATTATATTCATAATATTGTAATTATCTTTATAATATGAGAATAATATGGTGGGTACCCATAAACTGATACTGTATCACTAGTCAAACTCTATGATCATTTCAGTTCCACGATTCAATACAACTAAATTTAATTCTGAGCCCCACTTGGAATAGTTAATGTTTTCAACCTTCAAATCAAATATTACTCAACACTGAGCTCTATTAACCTCAAAAATCATTCATAATAGTAATCAAGACTAAATAATGTTTCAAATAAGTTTAACTTATGTGCTTTTTCATCACCTGTGAAGCAGGTATTTTAGACAGCAATGTTTACACAGTATGGCAATAAATTATTGCACAATTAATACACAGGAATAAATTACTAGTTTGTATGAAATGGTATACTCGGTTTTCTGAACACTTGGGAGGGGATTCTGCATAGGTTCATGATTAGGATAAAAGTCATGGTTCTAAACACAGGTTTATAACACTTGGATTATTATTGAAAACTCACACAACTTAACTGGTCCATGCTCTGATACATATCTGTATGCATGAAGTCGATGGAGCAGTGGCAAAGTAGTGGTGGCAAGCAATGTGGTGGCTAACTGTACTCATGGCTCTTGATGTTTGAATGCTCTTTACAATTTCTTCTTGGCGACAGATTTTTACCACATTAGAGCCATTCCCTGTTGGCGAGAGTACCATCCAATAGCCAAATCCACATCCAAGGCAACATTCCTTGCAAAACGGCTTCCAAATGCCTCCCTTGGCACCCTTGATGAGTACCATGCAACGGCTAGAAACTGACTGCGTCCAATTACCACCAAGGAGCCACCCAGTTTGACTGCTGAAACCACCTCTTACATCATGCCAAGCCACTTCTGTTGCGGAGGGACTTCCCTACATCTTTTACGTTATACAATACAAGTGTTCTAAGCATTAACCAGCTTCCTATATATAATGTTTTCTTTATAAACATACATATATTATAAAATTTCATTATTTTGAACATTATTTAGTTTTTTCCATACGTACATTACAAACTTAAAATTTCCTGTCACAAATCAATGATCTTAACTAACAAAGAACATAGTTGTTACACAATGATAATACCCATTTAAAGGCATCAAAGCCAGATTAAAATAATTTAGAATTAAACCTTAAACTAAGTAGAAGAGAAAAGAAAAGACAGACATTCTCAAAACAGTAAAGAGAAGGCTAATTAGATTATTACACTCAAAGGGTGATTCTGTGTTTTCCCAGCTGGATACATGCACCAAATCATCCTGAGGACTGTAAATATCCCAACCTCTGCAGAATCATTGCTTCATTTAATGCTTCAGGTCTGCCTGTGCCAATCTGAGCCTTTTGATCTTGAGAAACTCCATAAGAATCAGGTTAGAGTGCACAGAGGTACATATTTTGACTATATTCAAACACACAGTAAATATTGTAGCCATGTTAAAACATCCATAATGAGAATCCTTTAGATTAATGCAATGAGAAGTACACTTGTAGGCACTGAGCTCCCCAGATGGTGCAAGAATAGCACATGGGAATTCTGTGCATACACGAATCCCATGCAAGCAATGGCAAACTTACAAGTCTTCGTACCAATGCTGTAATAACAACTGGTGGCATAGACCATAAATCACTGATAATTGTACCCAGTACGAGCATAAACACTGTTATGATAACTCAGCTTTGCAGTCAACATCTTGTCACAATCAAATTGACACACGGCAGGGATACACAGGTGATTGCCTTGCCATGTGCACATTGTAGTCATAGAGTAAAGATTTATGAGGATTTAATTAAAGTTGTAGCCACCTACATAACAGGTAGGAAATTTTTCATAAGTGCAGACATCAACTGCAGGTCTGCCCTATGGAATTTTGACAGAACTGAAGAGAGGGGTTGCATCATCAATGAAACAATACAATAAGCACACTTTCACATAATAAATGCAGAAAGACAAACCACCAACCTACTCAGGACATGAAAGAACACACATCAACATTGAATACACCCACAAACAATGTGGCTGTCACACAGACAACAGGCTGGAAAGCAGAGACAACAATGCAATACAATTCATTCTAACACATGGCCAAACAGGACAGACACGACGCAAACCAGATACTTACCATTTCACAAAGCAAACTGGTACAAATTATCAGAAGCAGTACAAGAACATAAACCAACCAACAGAGAGATAAGGCAACAAGACTCACATTCTAACAAAAACAATAAAAAATGCACAAAGCACGTCCATACCAGCAGCATCCGGTACAAAATGCACATGCACACCATGGACAGATAAACTAACAAGACTTAAACAAGAGTCTTTACATAAACAGAAACTATATCAGAAAGTTATAAAAGATAAAAGACAAACAGCCAGACCAGACAAACAAGATTAAATGCATATAGGCAAGCAAAAGAATTTTATAAACAGATGTTCCTCAACACAATCAGACAACATTGTGGCCAATTCATAACAACAGGAACATATCAAAACATTGGGGAGGGGGGGGGGGGGGGACATACAAGATATTAACAGAAAAAAATTAAAGAATTAAAGCCTCTTGGTTCTGGAAATGCCAGATCAAGGGATGGAGAAAACTGCATAATTTCTCATGTATAAACTGCTCACTGACGACACCATCAATGCAGACTCACATCATCAAGCCACACTAAAAGAAAAAAACAGACAACACATATTAAAACCGCCACAGATACCTGATCATTATGAGAAAGAAAAATTTGTGCTAGCAATCTCTGAACTTAATAGAAAAGTGTCTGAACCAGATGGTATCCATTCAGAGGTGCTCAAACAACTAATAACATGGATCACCCCATGACTGACAACGTTACTGAATGATGTCCTATGGCTGAGTCTGGTACCTGAAGTTTGGAAAACTTCAAAAGTAGCTACACTCACAAAATCAACGGACAGAGAGCCTTCTCATCCTAATCATAATGAGCAACACATCTGATAAACACTCTAGCAAAGGTTCAGCACCTAGAGCTCTCCTGGGCCTGAGTCCACACCAACTAGGTTTCAGATACAGGATAATCTATAGGTGACAACATCAACAAAGCATTGCAAATTTCAGGAACACAACAAATAAATATGCTGTGACCATAATGGGACACTGCAGGGCATTTCACAACTTCTGGTGGCCTGCAGCATTTGCCATGTTAGGACAAGTGGAGGTATTACAGTCTTTCAGGCTGCTGCAGAGACAGAGCAGCAGGATCACAAAAAAAATTACGAAGGGTTTTCCACATGAACTGATTTGTAGCTTCATCTCCTGTAGTTACTAGATGGGGAGAGTAGGACAGTTGGAGCTGTTGTGCTTGGCAGATGATTTTAGTCACAATCTCTGCAAAGAAACAGAGACCAACTAGAAGAGAAAACCACTACACGCTATCACACAATGGTGTAGTAATAACAAAATCAGGACAGGAGAAAGTAAAACCTACTCACTATTGAAGGGATCACTGAAAAAGAATCTCTCAGTAAAGATTGAGGACAGAAACATCAAATGCGCCATGACATCGTATCTAGGAGTACACATATATGTTAAATTAAATTTCCATGAACACACAAAGTTCACATCAAACAATGCATAAAAAATGTTATGCAAACTGACAAGGGTAAGTTCAAGCATGTACAGACTGCCTCTACCAGTGATACGAACATACCACTGCGCCCCTTTGAATCAGTACTAAGTTTTACAGCCAGAATATTGGCATACAGTGTGGTGTCATCCAAAGAGCAATGTGCCAAGGCAAGGCTGGTACCTCATGATGAAAGAAGAAGTAAACATAGTCACTGCCAGAAGCAATGACGAATGTGAGATGGTAGTGTAGACATGCTTATAAGTTTCCATACACCACTGCATCAACATGGTCACTTATGGCAGAGCGGAGGCCAAATTACCCCGTCAACAATCATCACCAAGGACAACAGCATCATCTCTCTACTGAGCCAACAGTGTGATAATTGTATTAAACAGAACTCTGCATAGAAGTTTATAATCTGTTGTACTCTGTTAGAAGAGACCAGTATGGTGTTTTGTATCAAGAAATACGTTAATGTTCCATGACATTAATAAATACTCAAGACATTCCTGCGGACATGAACTGAAACAAAGTTAAGTATTTCATTTGTAATAAAGCTATCTGAAATTTTGTGTGTTGTTATATCACATTAACCCCTCCTGGAGTAAAGCTAGGAACCCACAACTCTAGCAGTCAATGTTATTTCATCCAGTACAACACACAAACAGACTCAAGTTATACTAACAAGGTGCCTGACAGACAAGGACGGAGAAGTATCTTGCTCAAACTATCAGGGGCATTCAGAACCAACTCAGGAAGAGTACTGAGTGTGTTACTATGAATAGACCTGATGAATATTACTTTATCTATTGAATATCACAATTACCAGTGTACCTACACACACCTAAGAGACAATGACATAAGGGAGCAGTTAAGAGTGGACCATACCTATCCCAGCCGAGGTATCTGTGCATTTCTTAACTGGACGTGGACCTCATCCCATGAATTTAAACCACGTGAGTCAGACAGACACCAACCTGTACATGTGGGCAAGAAGTATCCCCAGAACATACAGCTTGTCCTGCAGACAGTATACAAATATCAGACAGATATTATACCAAGACTACATAACTACATACATACACAATAATTAGAAACAAGAAATGGGGATAACTTAATACATTAAAAGACAACATCCCCAAAACTACATAAGAAAACTACATATGAACACAAACTTATTGATGGTGAGCCTATACACAACCTCAAGACAGATTCCATAGGGGAGCTGCATAAGAAGAAGAAGAAGAAGAAGAAGAAAGCAACAATTCACCTACAACAAAACAACTTTGGATGATTGATATAACCATACTATACAATAAGTTAGTGAAGGCGATCTGCCCCAATACTGCAATCTAAACCTGTTTATAAGATGAAGTATAAGAAAGTGCATGTGTATTGTCACAAAAACGCTCTATAGATCAACAGATACATATGGAATAAAAATGTCAACAGATAATTAAGATAATGATAATGATGATGATTATGATGATGATGATGATAATAAGGCCCGGGAAAAGAATAGGCCTTCGGTATGTTCTGCCAATCATAAAAGGCGACGAAAAGAACAAACCACTAATAGGGATAACCCCATTTAGTGTGATTAGTTGGTTCAGGACAGAACTAATGAAGCCTCGGACAAGCGCTGTCATGGTCGGGGACGACGCTTGAACCCTATGCCCGTCCACTATGGTAACAACACTGCTAGCCACACGGAAAATGATTTAAATCCAAATAGAGGTGTTTTGCAGGATATGCTTCCTGCAACCACTCTAGAAGGAAAACAAAGACAGAGGATGAGATGGTCAGATGAAGTTAACCGTCACCTCATGTTCTGTTATTGTGAATTGTGGTTTATTAGTCTCATATCTTACATAATCTAAATCATTTGATTCAGGTATAGGAGACACGTCAAGATTCTGGTAAAGTTTTACCACATACATACACCACCTGATTTTAACAAATGGTACCATAACAATAATACAATATAAAAATACACATACAATAAAAAAACTAACAATTAATTACAACAAGTGATTTTAACAAATGGTATCATAATAATAATACAATTTTGTTACACATACAATGAAAGACTAACAATTAATTACCCCTTGCTCAAACTATCACGTCATCCTCTATGAATTCTTCTACTGAGTAGTAGCATTTCTCCCACAGAATCCGCTGTAGCCTTATTTTTAGACTCTCTGGCTTTATATTAAATATATTTTTGCCCATCAACTTGTTATATATTATCATCCCCATATACTGTGGAGTTTGTGCATATAATTTCAAATAGTGTGTGGGTAACATAAAATTATTTTTATTTCTTGTGTTGTATGTGTGGTTAAAATGATTTTCCTCAAGTAATTTTTGTCTGTTGTGTACAAAGATTATAATTTCATAAATGTATGTGGAGACAACTCTTAGGATTCACAGGTTCCGAAACAATGGGCGACAAGATTCTGTTTGTTGTGCACTACACATGTATCTTATAATTTTCTTTTGCAGTTTCAGTATTCGAGATACACTACTTGAACTTCCCCAGAAAATGATACCATACCTAATGACAGATTCAAAATCACTATGATATGCTATTTTTCGTGTATTCATGTCAGTAGAGTTTGCTAGTGTTTGCATTGCAAATGCAAAGCTGCTTAGTTTATTTGATAGGAACTCAATATGTGTACTCCAGTTTAAGTTGTTGTCCACATTAAGTCCTAGGAATTTGACTGTGTTAACTTCTTCCATAGGATGATTGTGATCCCAACAAACTTAGGAACCAACACTACTGGATACAGATCACAAGTATACACAAAATTTATTACCAAGATACCCAGAAGTAAAATTTTTAACAGAACAACGACTAGCCGATCAGATCCGTGTAGTAATAAAAAATAACAGGATACCCCAGTCAGAATTAGAAAACATCAAACAACAAGTACAACAAATACTGGAACAAAATAATGTGCAATCAGAAGAAGAAGAAAATACAGTAATGGCCTCAAACATCCCAGAGCAAACAAACAAAGAACACCACGTATCAATTAAACAATCAGAGGAAAACGAAATCTTAAGACAGCAACCAGAACAAGCACAAATAGAACATGAAGTGACACACATGTTAGATATAGAAGAAAAATTTCAGCTAACATATATAGAATACAAAGACACAAATACAGACATTAGACCATTATTGCATAGACCATCAAATAACCCACAAGTCGAAACAACAATAACAACTATCAACACAATCATACACAACAAAATAAATGAAAATACAACTATGGAAGAGTTACAACTACTGGTTTATATAGGAGCACTCACTACACTAAATATACACACTAGGCAGAGATCAGAACCAACCAACACACAGAAGAAACCCACAAAACCAGCATGGCAACACAGGCTACAGATCAGAATAGAAAAACTGAGAAGAGACATTGGACAGCTAACACAATTTATAAGAAATGAAATGTCAGACAAAAAATGAAAAAGGTTAGGTAAAATCTCACAAGAAGTGATAGAGCAATTAGATGAAAAGAAGCAAAAATTACAAGCATTGGCCAAACGACTTAGAAGATACAAAAAAAGTGAAATAGAAGGAAACAAAACCAAACATTCAACACAAACCAAAAGATATTTTATCAAACAATAGATAACACACACATTAAAATAGACAACCCACCAAACATAACAGACATGGAACACTTCTGGAGCAACATATGGTACAACATAACAGGCATGCACGGTGGATACAAGCAAAAACAGACACATACAAGATGATACCACAAATGCCTGAAGTGATAATTTTGCAACATGAAGTCACCCGAGCAATTAATTCTACCTACAATTGGAAAGCCCCAGGAAAAGATAAAATAGCAAATTTCTGGTTAAAGAAGTTCACCTCAACACATTCACATCTAACTAAATTATTTAACAATATAATAGAGGAAAACATTCCACGCGGGAAACATATATTTAAAAACAAAGATGATGTGACTTACCATACAAAAGGGCTGGCAGGTCAATAGAAACACAGACAGACACATACATACACACAAAATTCAAGCTTTCGCAACAAACTGTAACACTGTGCCAAGATGTGCTGGCCGTGCACCAAGGCATGTTTAGCCACAGGGTGATCCTCATTACCAACAAACACTGTCTGCCTGTGTCCATTCATGCGAATGGACAGTTTGTTGCTGGTCATTCCCACATAGAATGCATCACAGTGTAGGCAGGTCAGTTGGTAAATCACGTGGGTGCTTTCACATGTGGCTCTGCCTTTGATCGTGTACACCTTCAGGGTTACAGGACTGGAGTAGGTGGTGGTGGGAGGGTGCATGGGACAGGTTTTACACTGGGGGCGGTTACAAGGATAGGAGCCACAGGGTAGGGAAGGTGGTTTGGGGATTTCATAGGGATGAACTAACAGATTACGAAGGTTAGGTGGACGGCGGAAAGACACTCTTCATGAAATCCTCCCCACTCCACCAAGAGTGTCTTTCCGCCGTCCACCTAACCTTCATAACCTGTTAGTTCATCCCTATGAAATCCCCAAACCACCTTCCCTACCCTCTGGCTCCTATCCTTGTAACTGCCCCCGGTGTAAAACCTGTCCCATGTACCCTCCCACCACCACTTACTCCAGTCCTGTAACCCGGAAGGTGTACACGATCAAAGGCAGTGCCACATGTGAAAGCACCCACGTGATTTACCAACTGACCTGCCTACACTGTGATGCATTCTATGTGGGAATGGATACTTCCCACCAACACCAACCTATCCGAACTCCGGACTCTTCAATATATCCTCTATTCCCGTTACCCACCAGGCCTCAACCTCCGCTAATTTCAAGTGGCCACCACTCATACCTCACCTGTCATTCAACATCATCTTTGCCTCTGCACTTCCGCCTCGACTGACATCTCTGCCCAAACTCTTTGTCTTTAAATATGTCTGCTTGTGTCTGTATATGTGTGGATGGATATGTGTGTATGTGCGAGTGTATACCCGTCCTTTTTTCCCCCTAAGGTAAGTCTTTCCGCTCCCGGGATTGCTATGACTCCTTACCCTCTCCCTTAAAACCCACTTCCTTTCGTCTTTCCCTCTCCTTCCCTCTTTCCTGATGAGGCAACAGTTTGTTGCGAAAGCTTGAATTTTGTGTGCATGTATGTGTCTGTTTGTGTTTCTATTGACCTGCCAGCGCTTTCGTATGGTAAGTCACATCATCTTTGTTTTTAATTATAAATTATTTAACAGTTACATTGCAGACCAATACACATTCCCTGATACACTTACACATTGAATAACTTATCTGAAACCTAAAGATCAAGCAGACACAGCAAACCCAGCAAAATATCGCTCCATAACATGCCTACCAACAATATACAAAATATTAACTCCAGTCATTACACAGAAATTAATGACACATACAACACATAACAGAATTATAAATGAAGAACAAAAAGGCTGTTGCAAAGGAGCACGAGGATGTAAAGAGCAACTGATAATAGATGCAGAGGTGACATATCAAGCTAAAATTAAACAAAGGTCACTACACTACAAACTTTTGATAGTGTACCCCACTCATGGTTACTACCAATATTGGAAATATACAAAGTAGATCCTTAATTGATACAGTTCCTAAACATAGTAATGAAAAATTGGAAAACCACACTTAATATCCAATTAAATTCAAATAATATCACATCACAGCCAATACAGATTAAGCGTGGAATATACCAAGGAGACTCATTAAGTCCTTTCTGGTTCTGCCTTGCTCTGAATCCACTATCCAACATGCTAAATAATACAAATTATGGATACAATATTATTGGAACATACCAACACAAAATCATACATTTGCTATACATGGATGATTTAAAACTACTGGCAGCAACAAATCAACAACTCAGCCAATTACTAAAGATAACAGAAGTATTCACCAATGATATAAATATGGCCTCTGGAAAAGACAAATGTAAGAAAAATTGCATAGTCAAGGGAAAACACACTAAACAAGAGGATTACAAATTGAATAACCACAGCGACTGCATAGAAGCGATGGAAAAAACAGATGCCTATAAATATCTAGGATACAGACAAAAAATAGGAATAGATAATACAAACATTAAAGAAGAACTAAAAGAAAAATATAGACAAAGACTATCAAAAATACTGGTAAAAGAATTGACAGAAAGAAACAACGCAAAAGCTATAAATACCTATGCTATACCAATATTGACCTACTCATTTGGAGTAGTGAACTGGAGTAACACAGGCCACTCAATACACTCACAAGATCACAATGCCACAAATATAGAATACATCACATACATTCAGAAACAGAAAGATTCACATTAAGCAGAAAGGAAGGAGGAAGGGGATTTATCGACATAAAAAACCTACATTCTGGACAGGTAGACAATTTAAGAAAATTCTTTATAGAATGAGCAGAAACTAGGAAAATTCACAAAGCAATCACTCATATAAATACATCGGCTACACCATTGCAATTTCATAACCACTTCTACAACCCTTTAGATCACATAATAGCAACAGATACAAAGAAAGTAAAATGGAAAAAGAAAACACTACATGGCAAGCACCCGTATCATTTAACACAGCCACTCATCAATCAGGACGCATCCAACACATGGCTAAGAAAAGGAAATATATACAGTGAGATGGAAGGATTCATGATTGCAATACAGGATCAAACAATAAACACCAGATATTACAGCAAGCATATTATTAAAGATCCCAATACCACAGCAGATAAATGCAGACTTTGCAAACAACAAATAGAAACAGTAGATCACATCACAAGCGGATGTACAATACTAGCAAATACAGAATACCCCAGAAGACATGACAATGTAGCAAACATAATACATCAACAACTTGCCATACAACATAAACTAATAAAACAACACGTTCCCACATACAAGTATGCACCACAAAATGTATTGGAGAATGATGAATACAAATTATACTGGAAGAACCATTATAACAGATAAAACAACACCACATAACAAACCTGACATCATACTCACCAATATAAAGAAGAAATTAACATAACTAATAGAAATATCCATACCCAATACAACAAATATACAGAAGAAAACAGGAGAAAAAATTGAAAAATACATCCAACTGGCTGAGGAAGTCAAAGACATGTGGCATCAGGATAAAGTTGACATCATACCAATTATACTATCAACTACAGGAGTCATACTACACATTATCCACCAGTACATCAATGCAATACAGCAAGATCCAAACATATATATACAACTACAGAAATCTGTAATTATTGATACATGTTCAATTACCCGAATGTTCCTGAATGCAATGTAACATATACCGTACAGTTAAAAGGAAGTCACGCTTGATCAAGGTCCGCGTCACTTTCCATTTTTAACCAGAGATAACATCTGAGACAGGAAAGAGAAATAATAATAATAATAATAACGGACTAAACTGATACACTGCTTGAGTATCAACCATATAGCCAATGCACAGTGCCTCTTCTACTCCTAACTATTAATGTTAAGAATTGTAACTGGCAGTCATCAGCTCAAAGCAACAGTTTCCAAGGTATTCATCCCCAGTCATCTATAATGTGTCCTATCTTCTATTATTTTCTTCTTAAATATCAAAACATTATTTACACTTCTCCAAATTTTATGTTCTATTAACTGGTTTTAAAAAATGCCACAGAAAATGAAAATTAAAATGAAAATAATAATAATACAATAAAACTTGCTCAAAATGGAATCACATGGGACTAAAAAAAATTTTCCAAATTGGACAAGTTTCCGGATCACACAAAACACACAAATCTGTAACTATGCACCTATTTAGATATCTTTACTTCCACACAGTTGATGTGCCTTAGAACACCAGACCATTACAATACTGATATGTGGTACAGCATATCTGTATTTTTACTGTAACTTTCTATCTGCATACACGTCTCATTCCCTTGTTTATTTGATAAACATTTTCCTGTTAAAAATTGTTTTTTAAGCAATATTTTACACCACAGGATAGTTCCAACAGCTTGAGAGAATTTGTATGTGCTGAAAATTGCATAACATTGTTTATGCTTGCAACAGCTTCTTCAGGTGCATTAATTTTTCTATGGACTTTACTTTGAACCTATTCTTCTTCTTTCTTCCCTTCTCATTGTCTTCTGTGTTCTGGATTTCTATTACTCCTATTGCCAAAGTAGAAGTGGAGCGAGTTGACAGAAAGTCATCACTTCAAATTCAGTCATTGAGACTACATATCATGTTTTGCATTTGAATTAATTCAGCACTTGCTGCAGAAATTTCTTGAGCTTTGAAGAGTACAGAAGCATCTTGTTCATCTCTTCCATGCCCCATTTTGTTGAAGCATTTAATGACAGTTTTGGACTTTATTTCCCTTACTGCCAAACAAATCCAATTTAATGCATCCAGTATAGAAACTGGCTGTACTAGAGGATATGCACTTTTGGCATCTTCATCACTAAGAATACGACTACATCAATAATCATCTGTATTGGGACTTGAATGTGTACTTAACCTTCTAGTCCATTCGTCATGTGAGGATAGTTGAACCAGGCAGGAACCAGTCAATTACACATTTGATAACTTTACTTTCAGTTTTCTGGATGCATTGTCTAGGAAAAGGAGAACTTGGCAATTTCCTTTTTTAATTTTGGCACTGAAAAAGCTCAGCCACTGTTCCATAAGACACAAACACCATCTATGCCTTTTCATTGTTTAGCCATTTGACTGGAAACTTACTGATGCCTGTGTTTTTGAAACAAGGGGGTTTTGCTACCTTCTCAATCACCAGTGGCTTCTCCATTTCATCCAACATGTTTCCATGCAGCTGTATAGCAAGTCATTCCTTGGACATTTTTCACTGATGTACTTTTCTCAAATTACTTCAGATTTTGTAGGTAGCACATGATAAAATAAACCCTTTTCATTGGCAGTGGACAAATCTTTTTGGTCATAATTTATCATTAGTTTGTGCAGTATTGTATTCCATTCTGTTGCTACATTTACTGCACATCCTTAGCTTCCCCATACAATGTTGTATCTAGCTTTTAAATTGTCCAGGCATGTCGTGGATGCCTTAAACTCTGTATGCTCATGCTCGTTACAGACTTTCAGAGCCCCTCTCTGCAACATGGGTCCAGCCAAAGGTAAGTTTATTTGCCCACGTACTTATGAAAATCCCCACACAATCTCTTTAATTTCTTCATTTCCACCTTCACTTTTCTTTTCACTTTCCCATTCCCTTTCACTCACGTGCAGTGCCAGAGCTGTCCCATTAGTTCAGTGAGATGAGCACAGCCATGGGGAACAGATAGGCAGACTCACCAAAGTTGAAGTTGCGTTCACGACAACCTTTTTTCTTTTCAAGTTAAAGCATCAAACTGTAACAAATAACAGCTCCACAATGTGGTATCTTCTTTCTGTTACTGTTACCTTTATTTAAACATTAAGACATAAGATGAACTTCCTATAGACACGAATGACCACTGTGTTTCGTCCACAACGCAAGTAAAGCTGACAGAAAATAATAGTTGATACATTAACCGTGTCTGTATCCAATGATGTGCAAAAAACACAATAGACAGGCTGAACTAGATTGCACATTGTGCTATGCACAATAATTCTATTCTGTATGTTTGACATCAGTCAGCCAGTACATACACATACAAGCTACATCCACTTTAGAAAAGATGATCAAACCCATCACCTCGCATTTGCTAACACTTTGCCACTTCCTGGATCATACTTTGCTCAAACCTATGCAGGACACCGGCATCAACTATTGCCAAAGCAGCATCCACATGAGCTATGTGGAGTGCTATAAACTTGTTCCTTTAAGTATCCTCACAAATAAAAATCTAGTGGATTAAGGAGCGGGGAACATTGAGGCCAGACCACCGGACCTCCATGGCCAATCCACTGCTATGCAAATGCTTCATTTACACAGTTACACACATTCAATCCAAAGTGTGGTAGTGCACCATCATGCTAAAGCCATAGCTGTTGCCGAACACCATGTGGAACGTTTTCTAATGCATTAGGCAAAGTATTGCAAAGAAACATATGATACAGAAGCATATTAAACTTATTTGGCAATAGGTAAGAGCCCAAAAGCACTCTCCCCACACTTCCAACGCATGGGTTTATGTCAAAACATGCCAAAGCCATGTTCTATGAAGACATATGGTTGTGTTCTGACCAATAATGGCTGTTGTAGATCTTCAACATACCTTCACGAGTGCAGCTACATTCATCTGTCCATACCATGTTATTTACAAAATGTTCATTATCTTTCACATGGTGCAAAAGCCATTCACAAAACTGTATTTTTCGAATATGGTCTTATGCTGGTGTTGGGTTAACGTGTAATTACACTGATGCCATTCTTCATCATGCAAATTCAACAAGCAGTCTTTGAGATATCTGGAACTGCCTTGCAATATTATGAGTAATTTGCCAAGGTGACTGGTGAACAGTTTCAAGAATCATGACCTCTGTGGATTACGTCTGGTCCTTGGATGACCTGTGTCCATTACTTGGAGAAGAAGATTACCAGTTTCCTGAACAGTGTTGCTCCAGGTGCCAAAAAACATTTTTATCAGGATGGCGTCTTTGATGGTGTACATATGAGTAGCAGCAGCAGCAACAACATCTCGATTATCAGATGGTTGGGCAGTGAGTTATTAGTAGACCCATGTAGTGGATCCCCCTGTCATGTGATGGCCAAGATTATAAAAGGGTCTTATGTGACTCACCCTGTATGTATTATGATGATCCCAACAAAATAATATAATGGAAATGATTGCTCACAATATCAACCACTGCAGGGAATACAGCTCACATGAATGAAATCATATCAGTCATTTCAGATCCTCAAGAAAGATGCATTGTTGAACAATTGTTATGGAGACAACAGTAACTCCACAAACAAGCGTGTGAAACATTCTCGTGTGGACGTGCTGATGTATGGCAGGCAGATCTCATAGATATTAGGCCTTGCTGATTTATGGCAGGCAGATCTCAAAGATATTACAGCTGTTGATAAAATATCAGCAAAATCTTTTTCACCAAATATTAAAATGGCAATAATATCAAGTGCCGATATTTTTAATCTATATTACTTTTTTTGTATTTTTAGTAAATATTTGAAACTGTTCTTTTGAAATTGTAGTACAACATAATATTACTTTCACTGTGTGAAGCAGTCTTACTACTTTTTAAGCTTTCATCACGTCCAGTCTTTCTCTTTGACTGTGCGAAGCAATTTGGTGGCACAAAGTAGTCTGGTTCCATTCAGAGATGACAGTGTGAATGGAATAACTAGATTTCCAATGTGAAGAACTAGCACACCAGTTGGGTTAAAAAACAATTTTTAATGCAACTGGTGTGCTATTTCTTCACATCAGCATCATTCAAAAACAGTTACTGAAAATGTAGGCGTAGACTTCCGTGGCCATTATCACTGTCAATAAAAGAGCTCAGGCACTGTTAAAATAAAATAGGAGTCAGCATTGTTAAAATAAAACAGGTGTCAGCTCAGTGCAAGCCCTGAGGAAGACCACTTACAACAGTGGTCGAAAGTTTGGACAATTCTACATATTTACAATGCTGTAACAGCTCTAAAGAATTTTATTGACAGTTGCTGAAAAAGATGAACAAAAATCTAAACAACAAGATTGGTCTATGCAGTAAGCCAAGAGCTGTGAGGGTGAATGCTGCTGTGATCGGCTAACAACAGAAACTGCAACGTTTAATTTCACTACACAATTTTGACATTACTACTGCTAGGTCGCTGACATTTGCAGAAACGAAAAAAACAGGGCGCAGAAATAAAAAATAAAAAGAAACATGGAAATCAACATGAAGTGTTTTGGACAGATCTGATATGTGATGAAACTGAATGATATACCCACCGGACACCTTTTACATGCCACTTACATGCAGTTACCATTGTTAGCAAAGTGATTATCGCCAAGCACGAATGTAATTTTCCTCTCAATTCTTACTCTAAGAGATAAGCAGGCTGCTAGCTTCTTGATGAACAGAATATCTAACAATAAATCAATACCATACATAAATATACAGCTCTAAACCCGGCCGTACATTTACAATGTACGGCTGATATTTTTATGGGCCAATGTTTTTTTCATCGATATATCAATAATTTTATTGATAACAATAATCTTCTAAATATCAATGTATCAGATTCCCAATATTTTTATAAATATTGACAGTAATAATAGATGTCACACGATAAGCATGAGCAAATAAAGGATTTAAATATATTTTAATGGTTATAGATACATATTCCAAATTTCCCTGGCCCTACCTGGGAAAGTAAAGAGTGGAACGGATGCTGCATGGGTGTTTGAATAATTGCTGTGGAGAGGGATCAATTGTTGCCCAGGCAACAATCAAATCGACCATGCAGGTTGTGATGTACCTTTCCCATTTCTTGTTTTCTTTGATTTCTTCAAAGGCAAAGAGAAGCGGGGAATTGGTAGCCCAGCATAGAGCCTGTGACTACCATCATGTATTTTTGATTTTTAAGTGTTAAAAAACAAATGATGTTTTTCCTGTTTCTCGGTAAGAGGAAGGACTCACTCTCTGTTAATAAATGAAGGTAGACGCATGTTATTTTAGAGTGTAATCTGCCATTTTGGTTGTGAGAATAAGTAAAAAGTCTGTATTTTTATGTGCATCAAAGGACAAATACAACATTATTTTACTAACTGAAACATTATATGAGTTATTATTCCAAGTGGTACTGTAATATATAAAAATCCAAGAAGCCCACCTGTGTACTTCGGAGTTACAATGAAGATCCGATTACAATGTCGTAGACACAGTCAAGATTTTGTAGGTGGATACGGCGATAAGATGTAGTATTATTAATTGGTAAGCATAAATCTACAACAAGAGAAAGACTACTTCGTCGATGCACAACTAATATGAACCCATTTATAGGCAGAGCCCAGCTTATTGTGCTTGTCAAAGTGCCTAAGAATTAATCTCATTATTTCCATACATCTAAACATTTATATTATTGTATCATATATTTTTTATTATATTATAAGGTGAATCTTACAGTATGTATTTCAATTACTGGAATACACTACTACTCAACATTCTCCCATCTGAAAGTGAGTACCATGGAACATTTGTACAGAACGATAAAAACCACACGTGTATGTGTTTTAATCTTTGGTTCTGGATATTCTCCCACAAATAATTCGGCAGTATAAGTGTACTAAATATCACTGATAAAAACAAAATTAAGGATGTTTAGGATAATGGGCTTCTAAATCTATATTACTCTATGAAGACAAGTCATTGTCTCATATTGTTATAAAACATCTTGAAAAGTTTTAGACCGATTTCTGCATGATAGTATAAAGTTTGAATGGACATAATATATATTCTAATAAAAATTCTGACAGACATATGCTACATGTATATATAGAGGGGAAACACTGTTTACAAAAATCTCAAAATGTTCTTGAACGATTTCCTTCAAACATTCACATGAAACTCTAGTAAAGGTTCGGACAGATGTATGATAGCAAAGTATTTACACCATTAGACAAACTTTTTCTCTCATATATATATGTATTCTTTTCCCTTATATATAACTTTAAACAAAAATTGTATACACAGTAATGTGCTTTTTTTTCTTCTCTTTCCTTGCAGTTGGTTTGTGCAGAACACAGGTAAGTTGTATTTATGGCTTATCAGCTTACGATTAGAATACTACTATGCAACTGAATTGTCTGAAACTTTGTAATTCACAGATTAAAACCATAGGAATTACTGTCACTGAAGCTACGATCTTCACAGATCCAGCAGCTGGAGAAGTCTCTCTCATACCCTACATACCAACAAACCCAACCGATTTACTCATTCATTTTAAGTGACTTCAGTTTCCAATCAAGGTTTCATTTACAATAACAATTAACAAGGCTCAAGGTCAAAGTCAAGGAAGAGTAGACAGGCAGAGGGGGGGATTGTTGTTGACAGGGGCAAGGTGGGGATGGACAGAGAGAGGGGAGGAGGATACAGAGTGAGAGAGGGGGAGGACATGATGGATAGAGGGAGGAGAAGGAGGTGATGGACAGAGAGGAAGAGGATGAGGAGGAGATGGGCAAAGAGAGGGGGGAGGAGATCATGATGTAATCCAATTCCCATACGTATTTAGCAACTGTGAAGCACTGATGGGTTCCCTAGTATGGTACACAAATGTGTTAAAATGGTGGATCAATGCAAGCAAAAATTTAATGCCCCTGATTCGGAACATATTTCAAAATATAAGATGGTGTTTGAGAAATCTTATCAACTGAACTGGTCAACAGAGATATTTAAAGTTTCCAAAGTTCAACGAACAAACACAAGAACTTACATCTTAAAGGACAGTGAAAGTGAAGATATTTCTGTTAGGTTTTTACACAGAAGAATTACAGAGAAGCTCTAAACCAGATGTGGTTCTCATAGAACATGTCACAGGGCATCAGGGGAACAGGGCTTCAGTTACATGTGTTGGCTTCTAAAATTCATTAAAAAATTTCATAGGGTGTTCATGCAGAATATGATACCAAGGGCAAAGTGGAAATCTAAAGAATGCTGGACTGTAAACCTACATGTTGCAGGGGCATTTAGTGTTCAATGTGCTGCATACGTAAAAAACGGAATAAAATCTACTAGTCTGACTCATTCAGTGATTTAAATCCATCACAAGAATTGTGCCACAATTTTACCAACAACCACATGTTCTACAGTGTTTGATGCCATCAAGACTCTGATACATATCTCATTTGATATTCCTGCCTACAGCCCTCTTGATAACCGTACATGTGTCAGTTGACGTTTAGATGTGATGTCATACCTTCTGACTTTAAAAGAATGGTCATAATTACTAAGCACAAATTTTATTAGCAAATTTTATTACATCATCTGTGTGCTTTAATAGTTTAGTTCCCTGAGTTTCTGCGCGTAAATTTAATATCTAATAGCCTCTGTTCTTGCATTTTCATTTGCGTCGGAAAGTAAACTGATTTTGTGACATATTACTAGTTCCTAATTGGGGCGAATTATTTAGTTTCACCTGAGTGCTTCGGTAGTTAGGTTTTCGAATATCTGCGTATTATTAGACACAGTTCCTGTGAAAACATTGTTACAACAAATAAATTAACAATGGAGCTGATCCTCCTTGGTACACAAAATGGGTTAGAACACTGTTGCAGAAACAAACATGCCAAATTTAAACAGATGTGAAATCCCCAAGATTGGTGATATTTTATAGATGCTCGAATTTTAGTGCCGACTTCAATGCGAGATGCTTATAACAGTTTCCACAATGAAACTGTCTCAAAACCTGGCAGAAAATCTAAAGAGATTCTGGTCGTATGTGAAGTATGCTAGTGGCAAGAAACAATCAATGCCTTCTCTGTGCAATAGCAATGGAGATACTATCAAAGACAGTGCTGCCAAAGTAGAGTTACTAAACACAGCCATCCGAAATGCCTTCACAAAAGAAGATGAAGTAAATATTCCAGAATTCTAATCAAGAAAAGCTGCCAACATGAGTAACGTAGAAGTAAATATCCTCTGAGTAGTGAAGCAACTTAAATCACCTAATAAAAGCTAGTCTTCTGGTCCAGACTGTATACCAATTAGGTTCTTTTCAGAGTATGTTGATGCATTAGCTCCATACTTAACAGTCATATACAACCATTTGCTTGACGGGAGATCCGTACCCAAGGACTGGAAAGTCGCACAGGTCACATCAATACTCAAGAAAGGTAGTAGGAGTAATCAACTAAATTACAGGCCCATATTGTTAGCATTGATATGCAGCGGGATTTTGGAACATATATTGTGTTTGAACATCATGAATTACCTCGAATAAAATGGGCTATTGACACACAGTCAACATGGGTTTAGAAAACATTATTCCTGTGAAACACAACTAGCTCTTTATTCGCATGAAGTGTTGAATGTTATTGACAAGGGATATCAGATCGATTCCGTATTTCTGGATTTCTGGAAGGATTTTGACACTGTACCACACAAGTGGCTCATAGTGAAATTGCGTGCTTATGGAATATTGTCCCAGAAATGTGACTGGATTTGTGATTTTCTGTCAGAGAGGTCGCAGTTTGTAGTAACTGACAGAAAAACATTGAGTAAAACAGAAGTGATTTCTGGCAGTCCCCAAGGTAGTGTTATAGGCCCTTTGCTGTTCCTTATCTATATAAAGGATTTGGGAGACAATCTGAGTAGCTGTCTTCGGTTGTTTGCAGATGACGCTGTCGTTTATCAACTAATAAAGTCATCAGAAGATCAAATCCAACTGCAAAACAATTTAGAAAAGATATCTGAATGGAGTGAAAAATGGCAATTGACCGTAAATAACAAAATGTGTGAGCACATCCACATGAATGCTAAAAGGAACTCATTAAATTTCGGTTACACGATAAATCAGTCTAATGTAATAGCCACAAATTCAACTCAATACCTAGGTATTACAATTATGAACAACTTAAATTGGAAGGAACACATAGAAAATGTTGTGGGGAAGGTTAACCAAAGGCTGCATTTTATTGGCAGGACACTTAGAAAATGTAACAGACCTACTAAGGAGACTGCCTACACTACAATTGTCCATACTCTTTTAGAATACTGCTGCACAGTGTGGAATCCTTACCATATAGGACTGATGGAGTACATTGAAAAAGTTCAAAGAAAGGCAGTACGCTTCGTATTATCATGAAATATGGGAGAGAGTGTCACAGAAATGATACAGGATTTGGGCTGGACATCATTAAAAGAAAGGCATTTTTCATTTTGATAGAATCTTCTCATGAAATTCCGATCACCAACTTTCTTCTCCAAATGTGAAAATATTTTGTTAACACTGACCTACATAGGGAGGAATGATCACCACAATAAAATAAGGGAAATCAGAGCTTGTATGTACAGATATAGGTGTTCATTCTTTTAACGCGCTATACAAGATTGGAATAATAGAGAATTGTGAAGGTGGTTTGATAAACCCTCTGCAGGCACTTAAATGTAATTTGCAGAGTACCGATGTAGATGTCGAAATTACTTTCCACCAACAGATCTAGGCAAGGGTCCTGGAGTATTGCACTGATCAATCTTGAGACATACAACCGATTTCCTACAATCCACAAGGCAAACAATAAACTACATCTAGGAGTTGGTAAAGTTGTGGAAATATGCCCGGCTCATATGATATTGATGATTTAAATGGATGTATAAAAAATTCATCTGTAAAAGAGTGCAACTTACATGCAAATGTTAATATGTGTAAAATGAAAATAAAAATGGCAAAACAGACAACAGACTTTAGCCATGAGGGTTCCATAAGGCCACCATAAGCCTTCTCAAGGATTCACATTTTGGACAAGAATTCAGATAAATTTTAAGGATCAGAACAACCTGTGGATGTACAAGCAGTTAGCATGATTAGTGTCGAGCATACTATCACAATGAATCTGTATCTTCACTACAAAGGCCCAGGATACAAAAATGTCGAGATGTGCCAAGCAAACTGATACACCTGCCAGTGACTTGGCAGGCACCAGACCATCTCAATTTGAATACTGTTGACCGGGACAAGAATACAGTTGATTTTTTACAAGAGACAACTGCCATACTACTTCAATTTAAACAGAATGGTACAAAAGGGATGCAAACAACCTTCAGTACATCACATCATTTCAGAAGCTCAATGTTGTAACATGGTAGAATTACAGGTTCCTTAAACTGATAGGATAGAAACCACATAGTGATGTCACTCAATATAATGGCTCCAGTTTGTGAATCATTTGCTAGGAATATTTCTCTCATAATCCTTTTGCTTCAGCAACATTTAATAATAATGATGGGATAAGAATTCTCATTCTACACACACGATGGTTTAACAATTGCGAGCAACAGTTTCCTATACTTGGAAGGGAAATTTGAGAAGAAAGATGGAGGCCCTATACCAGCTTCCAGCTTACATGTAATATTTTTGCCTTTATATGTCAAGAAATAAGATACTAACTGGATGGCATTGAGGTCAACCATCAAAACATATGTTTGTGTCTCAACTTTGGACTTGAGCAGGATGGTACAAACACAGATGAATAAGTCTCTGCTTTAGAGTATGTATCCCACCAAAAATGTTTATGGGGAGTGTTTAGGATACAAGACACATCATGAATGCTAAGCAAGAACTAATTCTGGTTTGAAGTACAACAGATAACTCAATATAAGAGCCTAAGCCTAAAGAGAATAAAAGCTCATCAGATAAACTGGTATAGGAAATGCCTCATATTCCTGTGACAGGGGAAATGTCTCATATTCTTGTGACAGATAAAGACCACTTGAATTTTTTATGGGTATTGAAATCAGAAGTTTAATTACCAAAAAGTTTATGTTCATAGGAACTGTTTGAATATTCAGTTCTACAGCAATTCAACTAGAACTGCAATGATTCATTATACTGGCTCTCCAGACGGGATGGGATGTCTGAAAAATCATTCGAGTGTGTTCAACAATTGTAAACTAACCAAAGCCAAAGTGAACTTAATTCTGAATTCTACCTATATGATAATTTACAATTTGACTGCGGTACTAACACTCATGGCCTACTCTCTGACATGTGTACAAGGTTTCACTCCAATTAGATACATCGTTCAAAACAAAATGAAAGTGAAATCAGGACTAAGAGACAGATGTGTTGAATTTAATCATCAGATAATTTCCCCAGGTACCTCAGATCCACAGCATTTCACAATGACACCTTCAAGTGTGAACATCGTTACTGACACACAGGGTTTCTACAAGGAAGGAGGAAAATTTGTATTTAAAGATATCATCTTTACTGTATTCACAAATGTTGGACATGTAATAATGACATTCTCTGCAAGTGTGACACCATCCAATTGTTCAGAAAAGTAATGCGTGCCAAGACAAAAAATCACATCGTGGTCAGCACATTATCACCACAGGAAATACTGGAACATCCCAGGAATTGCTTACAATGATATAATGACATCCGTCCAAATCTTTGTACACAAAGACAATGTCATTTAAATCAAAGTTAATGAAAATGTGTTGTGGATATGAAATTATAAGAATGCTTCAGTTAGCAACTGGGAATAGCATCCATCTGTCAAACAGGTGTATGAATTTGAGTGACCAACAAACGATATTTTCTTTTTCAAATAAGCTTCGTATTTAATCAGTTCAATATCCTTCTAAATCCTCCTCCACCAACAGGTTTCAACATGTGTGCAGACAGGGAATTATTCACAGTAAGTATTTATTTTCATCCAGAAACATTTAGGTTTCCCATCCAAAATAGTAGAGTTTTAGATGTGGCTTCTACATGTCTTTGGAATCAGCAACAGTCTCCTGCTACCTCTTTCCGACACACTATCCAACCCATTCTGAATGCAAAATTCCATGTATTTATTGCACAAACTGAGGTGCACACCTCATACTTAAAGTTCACTTTTTTCTTCATCACCGCACTCATGCTGGATAAAAACCACCCAACATTTATGTCTCGGCCCTTTAGATAATAATGTAACACTGGACAGTGCATACAGACACAGCTGTGTCCTATGCACTCGAAGAAAGAACTCTAATAATGAATTCAAGATATCCAGACACTGTCGCCTCCAGTACAATATTGATACCTCTGAACTTCTAACCCAGCATACGAAGTGCATTTTGGGCCTGAAGACAGCATACTGAAATGCTAACACTGGAACTCAAAATAAAATAAAATAACTTCTCAAATATGTACGGCTATTTGGCAATCTTCCTCGATAAAAGTTTTTGGATAGGTCTATAGCAGCAGCATGTCACAGCATTGCTGCAATCCTTTACTTGACTAAAGTAACATCAAGTACATAGGAATGCGCAGATATTTAAAATGCCCTCTTGATTTTTGGTGGTTTAAGATATCGTCTTTAAAAACAATAATGATTTTTGTGTGTGTGTGTGTGTGTGTGTGTGTGTGTGTGTGTGTGTGTGTGTGTGTGTGTGTGTGTTGAGAGGGGGGGGAGTGCAAGCTGGTTATCTACTGGGGGATAAAGCTCACTCTCTCTCCTCCATTCCACTCACTGACTCGAAACTAAAAGGACTGTAGGAAAAACATTGTCATCAATTAGGTCTCAAAAACAAAGAAAGCAGGCAAGGCCTGTTGATGCTAAAGGAGCTGGATTGGCTAAAAGGCTGCAAGAAATTACTGAATATATCAACACAGAGTGCAAAGCAGATGACAGTCCTCCAGGGCTCTTACTACAGTGAGAGTCTTTCCCTCCACATTTGCGATAAACACTAACATAAAGCTTAACAGAACTTCAAACTGGGGTAAAATCCGCTTTCTCTAATGAATCTTAGAATTCATCCAATACTCGCTTCACCGTGTCAGTATTTCATCAATATATGGGCCAATGTGAGGAGGGGTACCCAGATGGATCCTCTTGCCATAAGAGAAAATCATTACCGAGCCTTGTATGTGTGATCGACAGACTGCATAAAGTGGCAAAATTCTTTCCTCAAAGTTCAGTAGTGGTTTTCTTTCTTCATTCTGATTTTACTGGGGGTAGTAAAATTTTACCAATCAAACTCTCTTCCTGTTATGATTAGACGCATTTCTTGGCATATTAGGTCAGTACCAGGTATCCTAATGCCTAGTAATTCACTCACAGTTGCTTCCTTAGCAAGACGAGCTGTGAGCTGCTTACGAGCATAGGAGTGTGCCTCGGTGAGCACATGAAAGTGATGGCAGCACCCAATGGAGGAGGTCAATAGTAGATCCTGAATACTGACAGGCATTGCCTTGCATAGTGATGGCTAACAGATTGAAGACAGCTCTATGAGTCACAGACCAACAGTGACTTTTTGGCTACAATGTGTTATAGGGCTTTGGTGACAATTGCCTGCTCAGCAGTGAACGCACTTGGCAGAGACCAGAGTTTGTTATTACTACTGTACACAAACACACATTCAACTCTACAATAGTTCTATAGCCATCTGTGTACATGGTTTCTGAATTAATATACCCATGAAGGATTAAAAGAAACAGTCACCTACAGACATTAAGGTGTGTGTTCCCTTCAGGTCCACAGAGCAGTCGAGGTGTATGTTTGAGCTAGCTATGCACTATGGAGTAGTTTGAGGAAAGGATCTGTGCATGCAGTTGATTGGAGGTATCTAAAGACAATTCCTCAATATTTCCCAGTTGTTCTACTACCCCAGAGACATTTCACTTAAAGTCTAGACTTCTGATTGCCAGAGGCAGATGGCATGGATCACCAGGTGCCTACCCAATCATTATTACATAATTAAATAGAAGTTCCTGATGCTTAACTTGCAATAGCAGTAGCATGCTTCTGCCAGAAGGCCTTCAATGGGACCTGTGCAAAAGGCTCGTTGCCAGCCTTGTAACACTACTGTGGACAGAATCTAGTCAAATACCAATGGTGTTGCAAATCTGTATGTTATACATCCTTAACCTAAATGGGATAACATGAAGGATTTCTAGAATTTTGACAGAACTGTAACGATACAGTCACCTTACCACAAGGTTCCATTATGGAATATTAGAGCGATCTTAGAGTGTTGAATTTTTATATATAGTAATTTTATTTGGCACCCATGTGATAACCATTTTAGTTTCTCGTCAAAAATGCCTCAGGTGTGAAACAGCTCCACCACTTCTTCTACCTGATTATTTAAGATAAATTTAGGATGTGGATACCTAATTCAGATACTATAGAGCTGTATCTACATCTACATAGACCCTCTGGAAGCCATCATATGGTGTGTGGCAGAAGATACCCCATACCACTACTAGTCTTTTCCCCTCGTGTTCCACTCACAATATATGTCTCCGTACAAGTCCTGTTTCTTGTATCATATCTTCGTGGTCCTTACATACAATGTATGTTGGCAACAGTAGAATCGTTCAGTAGTCAGCTTCACATGCCAGTTCTCTAAATTTTCTCACTAGTGTTTTTCAGACAAAATGTTGCATTGCCTTCAGAGATTCCGATTTCAGTTCTCGAATATCTCTGTAACACTTATGTATTGCTTGAACCTACCAGTAACACATCTAACAGCCCCTCCTGTGAACTGCTTCAATGTCTTCCTTCCATACAACACGGTGTCCGCCCCTGGTAGCTGAGTGGTCAGCATGACGGAATGTCATACCTAACAGCGCCATTGACATACAAGTCACCGAAGTGGTGTCAACTCGAAAGACTTGCACCAGGCGAACATTCTACCTGACAGAAGGCTCTAGCCACAGAGCATTTACATTTTATCTGACATGGTATGGATCCCCAACACTCTAGTAGTACTCAAGAATAGGTTGCACCTGTGTCCTATATGCAGTCACCTTTACAGGTGAACCACTCTTTCCTAAAATTCTTCCAATAAGCCAAAGTCGACCATTTGCCTTCTCTACCACAATTCTTGCATGTTCATTCCATTTCATATCACTTTGCAATGTTAGGCCCAGATATTTAAATGACTTGACTGTGGCAAGCAGGACACTAGTAATACTGTAACTCAACATTTCAGGTTTGTTCTTTCCATTCATCTGCATTTGACCGTCATTCATTACACCAACCAGAAATATTGACTAAGTCATCTAGTATCTTCCTACAGTAACTCAACTTTGAGGAAAACATACTGTGTTCTTTTACTTACGAAATCTTCGAGCCACTCACACATCTGTGAACTTATTCCATGTGCTCATACCTACAATGCAGCAATGTACCAAATCTAGAAATATGGAATCTGTCTGTTGCCCTCCATCTACAGATCGCAGTACGTCATGTGACGAAAGGACAAGCTCAGTTTCTCACAAGCAATCCTTTCTAAACCATGCTGATTCTTGGACATAAGCTTCTCAGGCTCAAGAAAGTTTAATACGTTCAAACTTAGAATATGTTCAGGGTTCAGCAACAAAACGAAGTTAGGGATATTAGTCGGTAATTTTTTGGGCCAGTTCTTTTACTCTTCTTATTTACTAGCATCACCTGTGCTCTTCTCCAGTCACTTGGGACTTTGTGATGAGCAAGAGATTCACAATAAATGCAGGCTAGGTAGAGGCCCAATACCATAGAATACTCTTTGTAAAACCAGATTGGGATTCCATCCAGACCTGGTGATTTATCTTCTTTCAAACCTCCCAGCTGTTTCTCTATGCCAGAGATGCTTATTACTTTGTCATCTTATGAGAGTCAGTCTGATGCTCAAATGAGTGTATCTTTGCACGATTCCCCTGTGTGAATGACTTCTTGAACGCAAAATTTAAAACTTTGGCTTTCGTTTTGCTACTTTCAACTGCCATGCTGGACTGGTCAACAAGGGACTGAATTAAAGACTTACATATGACTAGAATTTTCTCAGGTACTCTGCCAGAGCTTTTGTTGAGGTGTGACTGCGATAGTCGTCGTGTGCTTCATACATAGATCTTTTCACAGATGCATTAATCTCTACTAACCTTCACTTGCCATCATTTGGGCATTTTCTTTTGAAGTGAGAGTGCAACAGCCTCTGTTTCCTCAGCATCTACAAAAATTTCGTTTTTAAACCATGGAGGTTCCTTTCCATCCTTCATCCACTTTCTATGCAGTTAACTCTCCAGACCATGATTTACAATATGCTTAAACTTTGCCCATAATTCCTTTATATCCACCTTACTCAAACTAAGTTTTGTCAATTCACTCTCTAAGTGAGATGCTAACAACTGCTTTTCTGCTCTATCTAGCAGAAATTCTCTCCTAGCCTTCTTTCCTGATTTATTAACTTTAGAAACCATAGTTGCTATAATGATATCAATATTGCTAATCCCTGTTTGTATACTGACATTGTCGATAAGATCCATCCTATTTATAGCTACAAGGTCTAAAATATTTCCAGTGTGTGTGGGCTGCTGAGTTAGCTGCTCAAGATAGATTTCAGAAATCATGTTCAAAAGTATTTCACATGACTGGCAGTCTATACCACCCCAATGAATCCATAGGAATTCCAATCTATACTCAGTACGTTAAAGTCGCCTCCAACTAGTCTTGCACGAAGTCAGTATTTATGCGCTACTGACAAGACTTTCTTTGAATGACTATAGAAATGTCACAGTGGAATTGGATGGCTGGTAGGAACATCCAACAATTAACATGGTTTCACCTACAACTATTATATGGAAACAGATAACATCACTGTCACACTCAGATTCAACCTCAATGGAGGCAATATTTTTGTCAACTGCAACGAACAATCCCTCAACTATGGCCTCCAACTTGCCTTTGCGATATACGTTCCATGACTTGCTAAGTATCTCACCTTGGGTTTCAGCCAGCTCTCGATCCATGAATAATTTGAGCATAAGAACTTTCCCGGAGGGCAGTAAATATGAGAACTGTATTCAAACACTTCGACAGTTTGCTGATATTGTGACAGTTGAAGTGTCTTTATTCTGAAGGCCATCTGGCTTCCTTTGCTGCATATCGACTGCGAATGGTCATAAGAGCACCTCAAAGTAACATCTAGCCTAAAAAAACCTTCATGTGCACTCCACAAGTAATCTGCTACCTGAGTAGCTGCTTATTTCGTGTAGTGCACCCCTGACCCATCAAGGGGAGTTCTACAAATCATGACAAGATAATGCAGGTCTAGAAATCTGCAGCCAAAACCATCACAGAGTCGACCAAGACTTGGTTGAGACCTTCCACTTGGCTGAAAACCAAAGGATCCTGATCAACTCTGGGAACAATACTGCAAAGTGCGACCTCTGCTTCTACCCCACACACGAGGCCAGCAGTCTTCACTACCTCTGCCAGTCACTGGAATGAGCTGAGGATGGCTTCAGGACCCAAGCGAAAGGCGTCGTTGGTGCCAATATGAGGCACAACTTGCAGATGACTGCACCCTGCATGTTCGATAGCCACAGGCAAGGCCGCCTCAACATCTCGGATTAGGCCTCCCGACAGATGTATTGGGTGCACATTGGCTTTCTTCCCAGCCCTGAATTCTGTGCTCCTAAGGGGCCCCATAATGCACCTAGTGTTGGAGCTCCTGATAACTAGTAATCCCCCCAACCCCGTGAGCCTGCTTGGGCCCTACTGAAGAAGCAGAGGAGTGGCCACCCGTCCACTCACAGGATGAATGGACGAGGCGAGGTGACCGGTCTCCACATTGGTGGTGTGGGTTTTTGTAGAGAACTGGGTGCCACTGTTCAGTATCCAGTCTTTTGAACACCTCCCTAGAGCTGACATTTTGTTATACCAGTGACGTGGAGCTGCAATGTAAAGAGAAGTCATCAACTCACAGCAGTCAACAAACCACAGAGCTCACCATGGATATGATGCCACTGACACCAATTACGAAATATTAAATATTGGTGATGCATGAATGCTTTTTAACTGGATATATCAAGAGTATAAGATGGTAAAAAACTGCATTGATACTGGAGTAAATATTGCCTGAATTGGAGAATTTGGCAGTTCATCATCCTTTTGAAGAGTTCACACATTCCATTCAACAGAGAGATCATGCTGTAGTTGTTCAAAAAATGAGGAACCTTTGCTGACCTCAAGGCTGCAATAATGCAACTCTTTAGCCATTAGGAGGAAAATACCCCATCTCACCATACCAAATTAGAAGACTTTGAGAATGTGCAGTTAATTCCCATGGCTGAGATGTTTTCATTTCTACTGACGTGTTGGAATATAATATAATGCACAATGCAGCTTCCATGGACTGTAGCACCACAACACTTTTGGAATCCTGTATCCTACTCCAGACTCATCTCCACTCTCCCATGAGGATATATATGTAATATTAGTAAATATATCTAAAAACAAAGATGATATGAATTAATAGAGGGAAACAATCCACATGGGAAAAATATATCTAAAAACAAAGATGATGTGACTTACCAAACGAAAGTGCTGGCACGTCGATAGACACACAAACAAACACAAACATACACGCAAAATTCAAGCTTTCACAACAAACTGTTGCCTCATCAGGAAAGAGGGAAGGAGAGGGAAAGACGAAAGGATGTGGGTTTTAAGGGAGAGGGTAAGGAGTCATTCGAATCCCGGGAGCGGAAAGACTTACCTTAGGGGGAAAAAAGGACGGGTATACACTCGCGCACACACACACAAATATACATCCGCACATACACAGACACAAGCAGACATTTGTAAAGGCAAAGAGTTTGGGCAGAGATGTCAGTCGAGGCGGAAGTACAGGGGCAAAGAAGTTGTTGTAAGACAGGTGAGGTATGAGCGGCAGCAACTTGAAATTAGTGGAGGTTGAGGCCTAGCAGATAACGAGAAAGGAGGATATACTGAAGGGCAAGTTCCCATCTCTGGAGTTCTGACAGGTTGGTTTTAGTGGGAAGTATCCAGATAACTCGGACAGTGTAACACTGTGCCAAGATGTGCTGGCCGTGCACCAAGGCATGTTTAGCCACAAGGTGATCCTCATTACCAACAAACACTGTCTGCCTGTGTCCATTCATGCAAATGGACAGTTTGTTGCTGGCCATTCCCACATAGAAAGTTTCACAGTGTAGGCAGGTCAGTTGGTAAATCACGTGGGTGCTTTCACACATGGCTCTGCCTTTGATCCTGTACACCTTCCGGGTTACAGGACTGGAGTAGGTGGTGGTGGGAGGGTGCATGGGACAGGTTCTGCACCGGGGGTGGATACAAGGGTAGGAGCCAGAGGGTAGGGAAGGTGGTTTGGGGATTTCGTAGGGATGAACGAAGAGGTTATGAAGGTTAGATGGATGGCGGAAAGACACTCTTGGTGGAGTGGGGAGGATTTCATGAAGGATGGCTCTCATTTCTGGGCAGGATTTGAGGAAGTCGTATCCCTGCTGGAGAGCCACATTCAGAGTCTGATCCAGTCCCGGAAAGTATCCTGTCACAAGTGGGGCACTTCTGTGGTTCTTCTGTGGGAGGTTCTGGGTTTGAGGGGATGAGGAAGTGGCTCTGGTTATTTGCTTCTGTAGCAGGTCGGGAGGGTAGTTGCGGGATGTGAAAGCTTTTTTCACGTTGTTGATGTAATGGTTCAGGCATTCCGGACTGGAGCAGATTCGTTTGCCACGAAGACCTAGGCTGTAGGGAAGGGACCGTTTGATGTGGAATGGGTGGCAGCTGTCGTAATGGAGGTACTGCTGCTTGTTGGTGGGTTTGATGTGGACGGACGTGTGAAGCTGGCCATTGGACAGAAGGAGGTCAACGTCAAGGAAAGTGGGGCATGGGTTTTGGAGTAGGACGAGGTGAATCTGATGGAACCAAAGGAGTTGAGGTTGGAGAGGAAATTCTGGAGTTCTTCTTCACTGTGAGTCCAGATCATGAAGATGTCATCAATAAATCTGTACCAAACTTTGGGTTGGCAGGCCTGGGTAACCAAGAAGGCTTCCTCTAAGCGACCCATGAATAGGTTGGCGTATAAGGGGGCCATCCTGGTACCCATGGCTGTTCCCTTTAATTGTTGATATGTCTGGCCTTCAAAAGTGAAGAAGTTGTGGGTCAGGATGAAGCTGGCTAAGGTAATGAGGAAAGAGGTTTTAGGTAGGGTGGCAGGTGATCGGCGTGAAAGGAAGTGCTCCATCGCAGCAAGGCCCTGGATGTGCAGAATATTTGTGTATAAGGAAGTGGCATCAATGGTAACAAGGATGGTTTCCAGGGGTAACAGATTGGGTAAGGATTCCAGGAATTCGAGAAAGTGGTTGGTGTCTTTGATGAAGGATGGGAGACTGCATGTAATGGGTTGAAGGTGTTGATCTACGTAGGCAGAGATACGTTCTGTGGGGGCTTGGTAACCAGCTACAATGGGGCGGCCGGGATGATTGGGTTTGTGAGTTTTAGGAAGAAGGTAGAAGGTAGGGGTGCGGGGTGTCGGTGGGGTCAGGAGGTTGATGGAGTCAGGTGAAAGGTTTTGTAGGGGGCCTAAGGTTCTGAGGATCCTTGAAGCTGCGCCTGGACATCAGGAATGGGATTACCTTAGCAAACTTTGTATGTGGTGTTGTCTGAAAGCTGATGCAATCCCTCAGCCACATACTCCCAACGATCAAGTACCACGGTCGTGGAACCCATGTCCGCCGGAAGAATGATGATGGATCAGTCAGCCTTCAGATCACGGATAGCTTGGGCTTCAGCAGTGGTGATGTTGGGAGTAGGATTAAGGTTTTTTTTTAAGAAGGATTGAGAGGCAAGGCTGGAAGTCAAAAATTCCTGGAAGGTTTGGAGAGGGTGATTTTGAGGAAGAAGAGGTGGGTCCCGCTGTGACGGAGGACGGAACTGTTCCAGGCAGGGTTCAAGCTTTAGCTTGTTTTGCCTCTTGTTTAGCTGAAACTAGTCCTCATCGTCAATTACAAGGAATGACTGTTTCTGTCAGTTTTATCAAACTGAGACCTTATGAGTACTTCCATCACCTTTTTGCACTTTGATATCCTTTCCCTATGGCGAGTTGTGAAATTATGCTCAAACGCTAGCAATGTAGTCAGCCATTCAGTTGATAAATATGTGGAACCATTAGAAATCACAGTAATTCATTCTTCATTTGAGATTTATTTGCAGGAGACAAACAATTTACTCTTTTACCACCCACTGAACTGTCAACCTCCTTGCATTTGAAGGCAAGGCCAGGTACTGTGTGCCACATCTTCACTGAGACATGATGAACCACTGAAATCAATATTAAGGGCATAGTTCTCATCGCTCCTACTTTTGCAATTATTACTGATTAATTGCTGCCTAGTTTTACACATAACCTGAAGTAAAATATTTGTATTCTGCTTTGGACTTTCTGCTAAGAAACTTACATTAAGGGCAGTTTCTCCCATGTACACAATTATTTGAGGAGACGGATGTATCCTTGGCTCTGCCCCTCAGTATTCAACGAAGGATGAGGCAACATGAGTGTAGTGAATGAAATGATCTTCATTAGAACTGGAGCAGATTCGTTTCAAACCTTCACTGAGGTATCTGTTCTTACTATCAATAAATTGAATTTTTATAGTCAAATAAGCTACATTTACTTACAAAATATTTTACTTTATGATTGCCCTCAGCTTAAGTGGGACAGAAAAGCACCCAGTATATTACAATAACTAGTAAGCTCTTAGGGAGTAATACGCACTTCGAAAAAAAGGTGTCACGAAATTTTAACCCAAAAGAACTAATGTTGTGTAGGCCAACAGCACACCATTTATAAACTATGGAAACTTGCTGCCATGCACTTCGATTGACTGCGGGATTGCCCTGTTGCTGGTGGTCTGGAGAATGCATAACTGTGAATGCTTTGCCTGCCAGAGATCACAACGTATCCAAGGCATCCCACACACTCGATGGTACTGTGCCAGCTTTCCACTCTGGGGGCCTTGGGACAAATCCACCAAGGTCCCAACACATCCATTGCAGTTTCATGATAAGATGTTCTGGGAACAAACCCATCAATAGCTGTTAGTTCATGTACAGAAAGCCTTTTACAAATTGTGTCGGCACTGAAAAGAGCCTTTTTTGTAGCTAGGACACTGTTTACCAAAGCAGGTGCTCAAACTGGCGACCCTCTGAAGTGACACAAGCCTGGTAACGTCGAACGGTGTTTTGCCGACTCATTCAAAGATTCCTGGCATTGCCCTGATGTGATTGGTGGCATGCTGAATGTGATACATTAATTCCTCTTCATTTGTAGGTGGTTCACGTCCAGGTGGGTGAACTAGAACCTTGAAGAATCCCCATAGGAAAAAGTCTGATGGCGTGAGATCTGGTCGTCAGGGCCATGTCCTACAAGCACCTCTGCCATTGAACTGGCCGTCGAAGAGTTCATTTAAATATATGCGCACAGCATGACTGTTATGTGCAGATGCCCCATCATGCTGCAACCACATGCGTAGTCAGATGTCCAGGGGAACGTCTTCCAGCAGGCTGGGTAGAGTTTCTTACTAAAAATCAAGGCAATTGGCCCCAGTAAGTTGAGGAGGTAGATGGACCGGCCAAATCAGATGGTTGCCCACAATGACTACCTAAATGTTAAATGAAAATCATTGCTGTTTTCCCTGGGCGCATGTGACATGAGCATTTGCCCTTGCCCAGTAATGAACGTTTTGACTGTTGTAAAGGCCATCTTGCCAGAAGGTGCACTCATCGGTAAACAACACAATGGCGGGGAAGTCAGGACCTCGTGCAACACTTCACAGAAACCACCGGAAAAACCCTAGGCTGTGGTCATAGTCCGCCACAGGATTTAGGTCTTTGACAGGGTGGAAACTAAATGGATGCTGGCCGTAGTTACTCAGAACCTCCCAGACTAACTGATGCGTGACCACCAAGTTGTGTCCAACCACTCGAGGACTTGTAGGTGCTTCCTTGAAGTGCTTGAGAACAGTCTCTTCAAATGCAGCATCCTATCATGTTCGAGGTCTTCCAGCATCATCACGATATCCCACTAATGAGTATGTTTCACTAAGTTGCTGGTTAATTGCTGTAAACGTCCGGGGATGTGGGTGGCGTCTTGCTGCATACCGTTCCTCACACAACTGTCGAGCTTCATGCACATTACCACTGGCTAGTCCATAGAAAAAACTCATATCTCGTTGTTCCTCAAATCAATACTGTGCTGCCATGCTTACTGCATGACTAAATCACAGGTGATTTTTGGGTGCTCTGAAGCGAAGCTTATGTGTGAATGCCTCTGATGTGAGGTGGAGACAAACAACAAGACCAATTTGACGTGTGTGTATCACATGGTGGCAGTGATGGGGCAAGGGGTGTTTGTATGTGTGAACCGACAACCATAGCACTGCCCGTCAACCGATGAACAGCAACAGGGCAATCCCACAGCCAATTGGAGAATGTGGTGCCAAGTTTCCATAGTTTAAAAAGGATGCATTGTTGACCTACACAACATCAGTAATTTTGGTTCCTATTGGGATCAGCTATCTAGGGTTAAAATTTTGTGACACAATTTTTCTCCATCCTGCTGAAATTATCAAGAAACTGCTTACTAGACAATGGACTTATTTTGCCTGAGTCATGATCATGGCAAAGAAGTCAAAACAAGATCTGAGGGATCATCATATGGACAATCTTCTGGGAGAGTATGCCAAACAGTGAGAATAGCTGCATAGTTACTTTTACATGGCACTGTGAAATATATGGTGAAGAAAACAAAGGTTTTTTAGTGAACTACTAAATGACATACATTAAACTCAAGATATCCCAGAGATGAGAAGACTAACCTGAAATGTGTGTGCAGAATCATTTTGAAAACCAGGTTAATATTTTAAGAAGATTATATGCTAAAAAATCAAATTTTTCAGATGTAATATCAATATCAATGCTCCTCCACCTCCTCCTCCTCCTCCTCCTCCTCCTCCTTCTCCACCACCACCACCGCTTAAACTTACCACCAATGTCTGAGGCATATTAGTTCTTCTCATGACAACTGATTGCTTCTTATTTCCATACTGATTATCATTGATTTTTGCCTTTTGTCAATTTGTGTCCAAGTCAACAATGCCATTATCTTCATCACTTGAGTCTTCACTATCACTAATGACATCGAAACTTCTTTCAGCTGCCAGAAAATGATTCTTTGTAGTTGTAGCTGTGTTGCTACATTCTGGTTTATTTCTTTTTGGGATTACACAATTACAATTAGTTCTTTCTTCTTCTAAACGTGGCTGATTTCCAGTACTTTTAGTATCACATTTTTTATTTATAGCATTATTAGAACCAAGTCCATGAACTGTATCTGTGAACTTATTGTTGGCAGGTAAGGGTGAAAATAGAGAATTCCTCTTTTGAGTTTTGTTTCTGAATTCCTCACAACTACTTTCTTGTGATGATTGTCCAGGGGCTTTTGGGAGGAGGAACAGCTGTCTAAAATAGCTGCATTGTCATTTCCCTTCCACTGAAAATCTTGTGGTTCTCCTGATTATCAGACAGAAAAAAAAAAGATTAAAACTGAAGTGATTATAATGAAGTAGTCAACTTAAACCATAAATGTAAAACAATCAAAAAGAAATAAAATAATTAATTATTGGAATTATCATATCATTTACAATGTGATATAAATATTTATGTACAAGAATTAAATGATAAACAAGCAAATCTGTGAAACTAAAACTCTTAACTGGTAACTAAGTCAGTTAAATGAGTTTAAAATGAACTAACACAACACAAAATCTGGCAGAAAAAGAAAGAAAGCTTTCTCAGAATCTACATAAAGATAACCACTAACCACATAGGTAAGGTACTGAATAGACAACATGCACATACAACGAGACTGGAAATGTTGTTGTGTTTTTGGACAATGTTCTTCTTAGCTTTCAATGTTCTCCTTCTAAGCTGATGAAAAGCACAGACCCACTGACTCAAACATGCACAGCTACGTTGACCCAATTGATTACATAGCCCTAAGGCAGCAGCCCAATGGTGTGAGTTCTGTTGGATGGAGAGGGTGGGAGGAGTAATGAGGGTGAAAGGCAGTGGGAGGAAAAGGCCACAATGGAAAGAGATAGGTATGCAGAAATAGAAGACCCACCCATGAGCAGACGCCACAGGTTGTGCAATAACCAAGAAGTCAAGCCTGTTGCGCCCAGCAACATGTTCTGCTACTGGATAGTCAATTTTGCTGTTTGTTATAGTTTTAGATTGATTATTATTCAAGTGTCAAGTTTACATAAAAATCTGTACCAAAGTCACAGCTGAGTTGGTATACAATATGACTGCTTTCACAGATGACCCTGTCTCTGATAGGGTAGCATATGACTGTTGGGGTGGGATATTCTACAGCTACACTCTGTGGACCACTGTGAAGAGCACTGAACTATATAAGCTTTTTCCTATTCCATTCCCACATGGAGCACAGGAAGAATGATTGTTCACAAGCCTCTGTGTGTGCTGCAATAAATTTAATCTTGTCATCACAATACCTATGGGAGCAATCTGTAGGAGTTTGTAGTATATTTGAAAGAGTCAAAATTGATAGCAATTCTAGAAACTTTGTTAGAAGACTTTCTCAGGACTCTAAGGCTGCCAGTTCACTTCTTTCAAAATCCATAACTTTCTTCTGTGGATCAAACAAACCTGTGACCATTCATAAAACAAGCCTGTGACCATTCATACTGCCCTTCTCTGTATGCATTCAATATCCCCTACTAGTCCTAATTGGTAAGGGTCCCACACAAGCAATATTCTAAGATGGGTCACATGATTGATTTTTAATCTACCTCCTTTGTAAACTAATTGCATTTTCCTACTATCCAATCAAAAAACTGAAGTTTGCTACCTGCTTTACCTACGACCGACCTTATGTCATTTTCCCTTTCATGTCCTACGAAGTGTTACACTTGGGTATTTGTGTGAGTTTACCAATTTCAACTATGATTCACTGATATTATGTTCATCTTATACTATGTTACTTTTTTATTTTTTATTTTGTGAAGTGCACAATTTTACATTTCCGAACATTTGAAGAAAGTTGTCAATCATTGCACCACTCTGAAATCTTATCATGGCCTCAGTGAATATTTTTGCAGTTTCCTTCAAACTGTATTTCATTGTAGATAACTGCATCATTGAAAAAAGTTAAGTTTCTATGAATATTGTCTGCAAGGTCCTAAATATGCAACACGGACAGCAAGGGACCCAGCACACTTCCCTGGGGTACATCCAAAGTTACTTCAGTTCTATATTTGTCAATAGTTCTCTATCCAAGATAACATTCTGCATCCTTCTTACTAAGAAATCTTGAATCCAGTCACAAATTTTGCCCGGTACACCACTCAATAGTACTTTTGTCGAGAAATGTAGGTGTGATATTGAATCAAATGCTTTTTGGAAATCAAGAAATACTGTACCTTTGATGGCTTTTAGAACGTTGCATGAGAAAAGCATGTGATGATTTTCACATGATTATGTTTTCTAAATTCATTCTAATTAGCATGGAGGAGGTTGTTCTGTTCAACAGCTCTTATACGTGGGTTCAGAATATGTTGTAAGTTTCTGCTACAAATCAATGTTCAGGATACTGGACAGTAATTTTGTGGATCACTTCTGCTAACTTTCTTATAGACAAGTGTAACCTATGCTTTCTTCCAGCTACTGGGTATGGTTTTTTGTCTGAGAGAACTACTATAGGTTGTAGTAACAGAGGGACTAACTCAGATGAAAATTGGACAGAATTTGAAAGGTACTCAACCGAGCCCTGGAGCTTTGTTCAAATTTAATGATTTCAGCTGTTTCTCAATGTCACTGAAACTAATACCATTTCACTCATCTCTTCTGTGGTATAAAGATTTAACTGGTGCATTACTCCTGCGTTTGCTTTTGTAAATGAACATTTGAAAACAGAGTTAAGAATTTTTGCTTTTGCATTACTACTCTCAATTTCAGTTCTCATCTAGTCTGCATTGTGCTTTCCAATGTACAGTCAACTATTCTTTTAAACTTGAGCCATAATTCCTCAACATGTTCCTGTACTATGCTGAAAGGTTCCAGTTCCTCACTGAGATATGATACTACTGCCTCTCTGTCTACTGAACATATAGGAAAAGATAGATTGCTACGTATCGTAAAAATGACATGTTAAGTTGCAGACAGTCACAATTTAAAGATATGTAAATTAAAGGGGTATCACTGCTGTTAGCTGAAGTGAAACATTAAGCAGAATCAGCGGTGATATTCATCATTTCAGAGCACTATTAAACGAAGGCAGATGCTGAGCTAAAAATGTGGTTAAGTTGTTTTAGTCTAGAGTAACAATGGGAGCATTCCACAGCAACTGGTTCAGTGGAGTGGTTCAAGGATTAGGGCCATATGTGGATATTCAACAGGAGATATACTTGTAGACTAGGTTTGCAATGGAGTGACTGTGAAGGTTCTGCCAGCATACCATAGGGGCGCATTGCCTGTCACTCCAGGTATGATATCAACATGTGGTCATGTTCTATGGTAGGGGATGGCTGCTAACAGAATAAAGTACTGTTGATGGTTTGTAGTCTCAACGACAGAGGTTCTCATAGAGCCATCGGAGAGATGGAGATTGTTGTCCAGTTCAGTGGCACGCCAAGTTAAAGAGGACCGTGTGAACAGAAGAGGAGAGAAAGTCTGGATGCTGTGGAAGAATGAGAATATAGTGTCTTGCCCAGATCAGATCATAATGATATCATCAACAAAGACAGACATGACAAGGGCACAGGATTTTTGGGTGGCTAGTAAGGCTTCCTTTAATGACCCATAAACAGACTGGTATGTTTTAGACTGGTAGCATTTTAACTTTTCTGTGGTTTCCATAAATTACACTGACTGACCACATTAAGGGGTGCTGTCAAAGAGTGGTACATGCTTCAGTGGCAGCTTCTCAACTATCAAAAGTACCGAATGTCAAAGCATGTCAACGATGATCTGAGCATTTTATAAGTAACACAGTATCGAATGTTACCGAGTGGCAGATTTTGATTTCACACGTATGTGCTTTTGAACAAAGGGGCTTTACACTGAAGTGACAAAAGTAATGGGATAGCAATATGCACAAATACAGATGGCAGTAGTGTTGTGTACAAAAGGTATAAACAGACAGTGCACTGGTGAAGCTGCCACTTGAACTCAGATGATTTATGTCAAAAGGTGTCCAATGAGATCAGGGCTACAGGAGATGAATTAACAGACTTTAGATGTGGAGTGGTAGTTGGAGCTAGACACACGGGATACTCCATTTTGGAAATAATTACATAATTCAATTTTCTGAAATCCACAGTGTCGAGACTGTGCTGAGAATACAGAATTTCAGGCATTACCTCTCAATGAGCACAATGCACTGGCCAACTGCCTTCACTTAACAATTGAGAGCAGTGATGTTTGAACAGACCTGTCAGTGCCAACAGACAAGAGACACTGTGAGAAATTACCACAGAAATGAATGTGGGATGTACGATAAACATACGCATTAGGACGGTATAGCAAAATTTGGCATTAATGGACTCTCACAGCAGATGACCAACATGAGTGCCTTTGCTAATGTCACAAAATGTGGCTTGTGAAGACACTGGTTAGACCTTAAATGACTGGAAAACTGTGGCATAATCAGACGAGGCCCAATTTCAGTTGGTACAAACTGGTGGCAGGATTCGAGTGTGGTGCAGACCCCATGAAGTTGTGGACCTGAGTCAGCAACGAGGCACTGTGCAAGCTGGTAGTGGCTCCATAATGGTGTGAGCTGTGTTTACATGGAATGGACTGGGCCCTCTGGCCCAACTGAATTGATCATTGGCTGGAAACGGTTATGTTCGGCTATTTGGAGAACATTTGCAGCCACTAATGGACTTCATGTTCTCAAACAACAATGGAATTTTTATGGATGACAATTCACCATGTCAATGGGCCACAATCATTCTGTACAATTCGAGTAAACAATCTGGCCACACAGAGCACCCAACACGAATCCCATTGAACATTTATGGGACATAATGGAGAGGTCAGTTCATGCACAAAATCCTGCACCGGCAAAATTTTCACAATTATGGATGGCTATAGCAGCAGAATACTTCAATATTTCTGCAGAAGACTTCCAATGACTTCTCAAGTCTGTGCCACATTGAGCTACTGCATTACACCAGGCAAAAGGAGGTCTGGCACAATATTAGAAGGTCTCCTAAGTCTTTTGTCACCTGAGTGTATTTTGGTTATTGTGCAGTTTCTGTTCACCCTAATCTTCCATCCTACAACTCTTTATTTACACAATCCCTTCAACAACAAGTTTCATAAACAAGGCATAAAGTAAAATGTACCCAACCATTTTCTCTTTTCTAGTTATAAAGTTCTTCACTAGTCATGTTTCTTGCTGACTCACTGCTGGACTTAGTTCCTTGTTCAATCAGTCTCCTGATTTTCAATAAACTCCCTTGGAACACCAAAATTTACAGGCTGTAATAGTTTTTTTCTGATTTTCCATCATACATGCTATGCTCTAAACAGACTTTAATTAATCTTTGTCTGATGTCTGCATATGGGGAAGTTTTAAATGGTGTTCCATTTTTATCTTATGCGACCAAATTGCTTAGGTCGTCAGTCCCTATGGTGTTCCATAATTCTACATAATATGATCAGCAATATACATCCACAATTTGGTATGCCTGTTTAACAATCATCCTGAAACATTAAGGAAGAAGAGTTGAAAGAATTACCATCCTTTCTCATAATTGATCTTTGGACAGCTGAGTAAAGGACTCTGAAGTGACTAGGGGGCAATGAATGAGACAACACTTTTAGCCGTGCTTTGATTATGTTAATCTTTCAATCTGATTCAAACAGAATACTTTCCGTCATATATATATGGTAATGCTATCACACAAAAACATCTTCAAAGATTTTTTTTTATATCTGTTGGGCACACTGTGAGAAAAATGAGAAATGTTTTGTCATACCAATATGCAAAAATACTAAGACAATGAAGAGTCAAGGTAAAACCACATCCTTAGGTAACAAACAAAATATCTAGAGATACAGGTCCAATTGCAGTCTGGACACTTGTTAAATATCTTGGAAGAACACTTGCTGAGTAGTTTGTAACTCGAGTCATATGACTGAAAGGTGGAAAGCTTTTCTAGAAATATTCATTTTCCTATAGCTGCCCTTACAATATTCATAGGCTTAAAAATATTTATAAGTAAAATCATAGTATTAACAGACAACCTGTTTCATTAATATAATCAGTATATAATATAAAAGGAAATGTGAGTTGTAACACAGTTTTATACAAAGAACAGTCAAGGGCAAGATGCAGAATTTCACTCAATCAACCAATTGTTTAATGTTCAATTAATGAGGGTATTTGAGATACAGGACAGAGTCGATTGGGGGAAAACCAGCCAATCTCCAGAAAACACAGAACAGAAAAATCTGGGTGGCTGGACAGTGATTTGCACCACCTCATTCAGCAATTCCAGTGCACAAAATACTGTGAAATGGTGAATAATGCTATCAAACATGCTAAAACCATGCATCACATGAGAGAACAGCAAACTCACTGAATAAAATTACAACTTTAACGTATGTCAAAAAATAACTATTACAACAGAAATAGGGCATTCAGGGTATTACTATAGGGAAAGTGAAAATTTACGCAATCCAGAAAACATTTCATAACCACTATTTTTCATTACTTTGCAAGTAAAATCAAGCTTTTCCTAACAAACATGTAGAACTTTTGAAATATTGTTTTCTGAGTCAGTTGCATCACATGCAGCAACAACAACCAAAGAAACAAACAGAGGAATCTGAATCAATTATTGAAACAAGTAAAGACTCATACATACAGTGTGCTCCCTGCCGCCGTTGGATAAGCAGCTGCAGCAGCAAGTCGTATACTCCTAGCTCACTCATTTGTTACATAGTTTAATTCTTTATTTCTTTGCGTGTTTTTGGTACTTGCATTGTTTAATTCATAAATTTTAGGCGTATTATAGTATTTGAGAGTTGTAGCATCGAGTTTTAGTACCTGAATAGTGTAAAATCGCGTAGTCTCCTTCCGCCGCCGAGCAGTGTGTCAGCAGTGCGCAAATAGCAGCATTACTGCATTTACTAGGCAATCTTGTATTTTAATAACCGTTTAAATTTTGTGTCGATTTGTTTGCGCTCTCTGTTGATTAGTTCAGACGTTCTTTGCACAACAGTTTTTAGCATGGATAGGGACTGCAACTGCTGTGTTCAGATGCCGGCTGAGTTGGCATCCCTTCGCTCACAGCTTCAGGCAGCGTTGGCTTTGGTCACACAGCTTGAGGCTGTTGCCAATGGGCATCACTGTGGGGGTCCGGACGGGGGTTTGTCGGGGACAGCCAGCTCGTCCCACGCATCCCCCGATCGGACTACGACTGTGGTTGCCCGGGATACTGCCCGCATTGAGGCTGATCCCTCACCTGTGGTAGAGTGGGAGGTCGTCTCAAGGTGTGGCAGGGGGCGAAAGACATTCTGGAGGGCTGAACGGAAGGCCTCTCCAGTTTGTCTGACGAACCGGTTTCAGGCTCTGTCTCAGGCTGATACTGATCTTCGGCCTGACATGGCTGCTTGTCCTGTTCCAGAGGTTGCCCCTCAGTCTGCAAGATACGGACGGTCGCAGAGGGTGGGCTTACTGGTAGTTGGGAGCTCCAACGTCAGGTGCGTAATGGGGCCCCTTAGGGATATGGCAGCAAGAGAGGGGAAGAAAACCAATGTGCACTCCGTGTGCATACCGGGGGGAGTCATTCCAGATGTGGAAAGGGTCCTTCCGGATGCCATGAAGGGTACAGGGTGCACCCATCTGCAGGTGGTCGCTCATGTCAGCACCAATGATGTGTGTCGCCATGGATCGGAGGAAATCCTCTCTGGCTTCCGGCGGCTATCTGATTTGGTGAAGACTGCCAGTCTCGCTAGCAGTATGAAAGCAGAGCTCACCATCTGAAGCATCGTCGACAGGACTGACTGCGGACCTTTGGTACAGAGCCGAGTGGAGGGTCTGAATCAGAGGCTGAGACGGTTCTGCGACCGTGTGGGCTGCAGATTCCTCGACTTGCGCCATAGGGTGGTGGGGTTTCGGGTTCCGCTGGATAGGTCAGGAGTCCACTACACGCAGCAAGCGGCTACACGGGTAGCAGGGGTTGTGTGGCGTGGACTGGGCGGTTTTTTAGGTTAGATGGCCTCGGGAAAGTACAGAAAGGGCAGCAGCCTCAAAGGGTGCAGGGCAAAGTCAGGACATGCGGAGGCCAAGCAGCAATCGGTATAGTAATTGTAAACTGTCGAAGCTGCATTGGTAAAGTACCGTAACTTCAAGCGCTGATAGAAAGCACCAAAGCTGAAATCGTTATAGGTACAGAAAGCTGGCTGAAGCCAGAGATAAATTCTGCCGAAATTTTTACAAAGGTGCAGACGGTGTTTAGAAAGGATAGATTGCATGCAACCGGTGGTGGAGTGTTCGTCGCTGTTAGTAGTAGTTTATCCTGTAGTGAAGTAGAAGTGGATAGTTCCTGTGAATTATTATGGGTGGAGGTTACACTCAACAACCGAGCTAGGTTAATAATTGGCTCCTTTTACCGACCTCCCAACTCAGCAGCATTAGTGGCAGAACAACTGAGAGAAAATTTGGAATACATTTCACATAAATTTTCTCAGCATGTTATAGTCTTAGGTGGAGATTTCAATTTACCAGTTATAGACTGGGACACTCAGTTTGTCACTCGATGCTCTGTCCCTACCAGCCGTCCTAAACATCTGAGTGCACTATCCGAAAATTACCTCGAGCAATTAAACAGAGAACTGACTCGTGGAGATAACATCTTGGACCTACTGATAACAAACAGACCCGAACTTTTCGACTCTGTATGTGCAGAACAGGGAATCAGTGATCATAAGGCCATTGCAGCATCCCTGAATATGGAAGTTATTAGGAATATAAAAAAAGGAAGGAAGGTTTATCTGTTTAGCAAGAGTAATAGAAGGCAGATTGCAGACTACCTAACAGATCAAAACGAAAATTTCTGTTCCGACACTGACAATGTTGAGTGTTTATGGAAAAAGTTCAAGGCAATCATAAAATTCGTTTTAGACAGGTACGTGCCGAGTAAAACTGTGAGGGACGGGAAAAACCCACTGTGGTACAACAACAAAGTTAGGAAACTACTGCGAAAGCAAAGAGAGCTTCACTCCAAGTTTAAACGCAGCCAAAACCTCTCAGACAAACAGAAGCTAAACGATGTCAAAGTTAGCATAAGGAGGGCTATGCGTGAAGCATTCAGTGAATTCGAAAGTAAAATTCTATGTACCGACTTGACAGAAAATCCTAGGAAGTTCTGGTCTTACGTTAAATCAGTAAGTGGCTCGAAACAGTATATCCAGACACTCCGGGATGATGATGGCATTGAAACAGAGGATGACACGCGTAAAGCTGAAATACTAAACACCTTTTTCCAAAGCTGTTTCATAGAGGAAGAGCGCACTGCAGTTCCTTCTCTAAAACCTCGCACAAACGAAAAAATGGCTGACATTGAAATAAGTGTCCAAGGAATAGAAAAGCAACTGGAATCACTCAACAGAGGAAAGTCCACTGGACCTGACAAGATACCAATTCGATTCTACACAGAGTACGCGAAAGAACTTGCCCCCCTTCTAACAACCGTGTACCGCAAGTCTCTAGAGGAATGGAAGGTTCCAAATGATTGGAAAAGAGCACAGGTAGTCCCAGTCTTCAAGAAGGGTCGTCGAGCAGATGCGCAAAACTATAGACCTATATCTCTGACGTCGATCTGTTGCAGAATTTTAGAACATGTTTTTTGCTCGAGTATCATGTCGTTTTTGGAAACCCAGAATCTACTATGTAGGAATCAACATGGATTCCGGAAACAGCGATCGTGTGAGACCCAACTCGCTTTATTTGTTCATGAGACCCAGAAAATATTAGATACAGGCTCCCTGGTAGATGCTACTTTTCTTGACTTCCGGACGGCGTTCAATACAGTTCCGCACTGTCACCTGATAAACAAAGTAAGAGCCTACGGAATATAAGACCAGCTGTGTGGCTGGATTGAAGAGTTTTTAGCAAACAGAACACAGCATGTTGTTATCAATGGAGAGACGTCTACAGACGTTAAGGTAACCTCTGGCGTGCCACAGGGGAGTGTTATGTGACCATTGCTTTTCACAATATATATAAATGACCTAGTACATAGTGTCGGAAGTTCCATGCGGCTTTTCGCGGATGATGCTGTAGTATACAGAGAAGTTGCAGCATTAGAAAATTGTAGCGAAATGCAGGAAGATCTGCAGCGGATAGGCACTTGGTGCAGGGAGTGGCAACTGTCCCCTTAACATAGACAAATGTAATGTATTGCGAATACATAGAAAGAAGGATCCTTTATTGTATGATTATATGATAGCGGAACAAACACTGGTAGCAGTTACTTCCGTAAAATATCTGGGAGTATGCGTGCGGAACGATTTGAAGTGGAATGATCATATAAAATTAATTGCTGGTAAGGCGGGTACCAGGTTGAGATTCATTGGGAGAGTGCTTAGAAAATGTAGTCCATCAACAAAGGAGGTGGCTTACAAAACACTCGTTCGACCTATACTTGAGTATTGCTCATCAGTGTGGGATCCGTACCAGATCAGGTTGACGGAGGAGATAGAGAAGATCCAAAGAAGAGCGGCGGGTTTCGTCACAGGGTTATTTGGTAACTGTGATAGCATTACGGAGATGTTTAATAAACTCAAGTGGCAGACTCTGCAAGAGAGGCGCTCTGCATCGCGGTGTAGCTTGCTTGCCAGGTTTCGAGAGGGTGCGTTTCTGGATGAGGTATCGAATATATTGCTTCCCCCTACTTATACCTCCCGAGGAGATCACGAATGTAAAATTAGAGAGATTAGAGCCCGCACGGAGGCTTTCAGACAGTCATTCTCCCCGCGAACCATACGCGACTGGAACCGGAAAGGGAGGTAATGACAGTGGCACGTAAAGTGCCCTCCGCCACACACCGTTGGGTGGCTTGCGGAGTATAAATGTAGATGTAGATAACAAAATATCATGTAAAACTATGTTGTTGTTGTGGTCTTCAGTCCTGAGACTGGTTTGATGCAGCTCTCCAAGCTACCCTATCCTGTGCCAAGTTTCTTCATCTCCCAGTACCTACTGCAACCTACATCCTTCTGAATCTGCTTAGTGTATTCATCTCTTGGTCTCCCTCTACGATTTTTACCCTCCACGCTACCCTCCAATGCTAAATTTGTGATCCCTTGGTGCCTCAGAACATGTCCTACCAACCGGTCCCTTCTTCTCATCAAGTTGTGCCACAAACTCCTCTTCTCCCCAATTCTATTCAATACCTCCTCATTAGTTATGTGATCTAACCATCTAATCTTCAGCATTCTTCTGTAGCACCACATTTCGAAAGCTTCTATTCTCTTCCTATCCAAACTATTTATCGTCCATGTTTTACTTCCATACATGGCTACACTCCATACGAATACTTTCAGAAACGACTTCTTGACACTTAAATCTATACTCGATGTTAACAAATTTCTCTTCTTCAGAAATGCTTTCCTTGCCATTGCCAGTCTACATTTTCTATTTTCTCTACTTCGACCATCATCAGTTATTTTGCTCCCCAAATAGCAAAACTCATTTACTACTTTAAGTGTCTCATTTCCTAATCTGAATCCCTCAGCATCACCTGACTTAATTCGACTACATTCCATTATCCTAGTTTTGCTTTTGTTGATATTCATCTTGTATCCTCCTTTCAAGACACTGTCCATTACATTCAACTGCTCTTCCAAGTCCTTTGCTGTCTCTGTCATCGGCGAACCTCAAAGTTTTTATTACTTCTCCATGGATTTTAATACCTACTCCAGACTTTTCTTTTGTTTCCTTTACTGCTTGCTCAATATACAGATTGAATAACATTGGGGAGAGGCTACAATCCTGTCTCACTCCCTTCCCAACCACTGCTTCCCTTTCATGCCCCTCGATTCTTATAACTGCCATCTGGTTTCTGTACAATTTGTAAATAGCCTTTCACTTCCTGTATTTTACCCCTGCCACCTTTACAATTTGAAAGAGAGTATTCCAGTCAACATTGTCAAAAGCTTTCTCTAAGTCCAAAAATGCTAGAAACGTAGGTTTTCCTTTCCTTAATCTTTCTTCTAAGATACGTCGTAAGGTCAGTATTGCCTCACGTGTTCCAATATTTCTACAGAATCCATACTGATCTTCCCCGATGTCGGCTTCTACCAGTTTTTCCATTCGTCTGTAAAGAATTCGTGTTAGTATTTTGCAGCTGTGACTTATTAAACTGATAGTTCGGTAATTTTCACATCTGTCAACACCTGCTTCCTTTGGGATTGAAATTATTATATTCTTCTTGAAGTCTGAGGGTACTTCGCCTGTCTCATACATCTTCCTCACCAAATGATAGAGTTTTGTCAGGACTGGCTCTCCCAAGGCCGTCAGTAGTTCTAATGGAATGTTGTCTACTCTGGGGGCCTTGTTTCGACTCAGGTCTTTCAGTGCTCTGTCAAACTCTTCACGCAGTATTGTATCTCCCATTTCATCTTCATCTACATCCTCCTCCATTTCCATAATATTGTCCTCAAGTACATCGTCCTTGTATAGACCCTCTATATACTCCTTCCACCTTTCTGCTTTCCCTTCTTTGCTTAGAACTGGGTTTCCATCTGAGCTCTTGATATTCATACAAGTGGTTCTCTTTCCTCCACAGGTCTCTTTAATTTTCCTGTCGGCAGTATCTATCTTACCCCTAGTGAGATAAGCCTCTACATCCTTACATTTATACTCTGGCCATCCCTGCTTAGCCGTTTTGCACTTCCTGTCGGTCTCATATTTGAGACGTTTGTATTCCTTTTTGCCTGCTTCATTTACTGCATTTTTATATTTTCTCCTTTCATCAATTAAATTCAATATTTCTTTTGTTACCCAAGGTTTTCTACTAGCCCTCGTCTTTTTACCTATTTGATCCTCTGCTGCCTTCACTACTTCATCCCTCACAGCTACCCATTCTTCTTCTACTGTATTTCTTTCCCCCATTCCTATCAATTGTTCTCTTATGCTCTCCCTGAAACTCTGTACAACCTCTGGTTCTTTCAGTTTATCCAGGTCCCATCTCCTTAAATTCCCACATTTTAGCAGTTTCTTCAGTTTTAATCTACAGTTCATAACCAATAGATTGTGGTCAGAGTCCACATCTGTGCCTGGAAATGTCTTGCAATTTAAAACCTGGTTCCTAAATCTCTGTCTTACCATTATATAATCTATCTGATACCTTTTAGTATCTCCGGGATTCTTCCATGTATACAACCTCCGTTTATGATTCTTGAACCAAGTGTTAGCTATGATTAAGTTATGCTCTGTTCAAAATTCTATCAGACGGCTTCCTCTTTCATTTCTTCCCCCCAATCCATATTCACCTACTATGTTTCCTTCTCTCCCTTTTCCTACTCTCGAGTTCCAGTCACCCATGACTATTAAATTTTCGTCTCCCTTCACTACCTGTATAATTTCTTTTATCTCATCATACATTTCATAAATTTCTACATCATCTACAGAGCTAGTTGGCATATAAACTTGTACTACTGTAGTAGGTGTGGGCTTTGTGTTTATCTTGGCCACAATAATGCGTTCACTATGCTGTTTGTAGCAGCTTACCCGCACTCCTATTTTTTTATTCATTATTAAACCTACTCCTGCATTACCTCTATTCGATTTTGTATTTATAACCCTGTATACACCTGACCAAAAGTCTTGGTTCCTCCTGCCAGCGAACTTCACTAATTCCTACTATATCTAACCTTAACCTATCCATTTCCCTTTTTAAAATTTCTAACCTACCTGCTCGATTAAGGGATCTGACATTCCACGCTCCGATCCGTAGAACGCCAGTTTTCTTTCTCCTGATAACAACGTCCTCTTGAGTAGTCCCCGCCCGGAGATCCGAATGGGGGACTATTTTACCTCCAGAATATTTTACCCAAGAGGACGCCATCATCATTTAACCATACAGTAAAGCTGCATGCCCTCGGGAAAAATTATGGCTGTAGTTTCCCCTTGCTTTCAGCCGTTCGCAGTACCAGCACAGCAATGCCGTTTTGGTTATTGTTACAAGGCCAGATCAGTCAATCATCCAGACTGTTGCCCCTGCAACTACTGAAAAGGCTGCTGCCCCTCTTCAGGAACCACACGTTTGTCTGGCCTCTCAACAGATAACCCGCCGTTTTGGTTGCACCTACAGTACGGCCATCTGTATCGCTGAGGCACGCAAGCCTCCCCACAAACGGCAAGGTCCATGGTTCATGGGAGGGGAGGGGATGTAAAAAATATAATAATGAAAATAATAATTTTTTGAAAATATATTGTAGTCTTTCATTCTCATCCCGGCCAGTAAGTCTTCCTTGACCTGGGGTTCTGGCTGATTTTTCTGAACTCTATCTCTTTTCCTAAACCTCACCAGGTCTTTTTCCTTCAGCCCTCTGCCTAAAGCTTGCCTACATAATACCTTTCTTACGTGTGTTCCCCTGCTGCCTTCAGTAACAAGATTTTTTATCTATCCATTTATATTATGTATAATTATAAGTATCAGTACATAATACTGTAATGCCTTCAGTAAATTTTGTGCATCACTGAATTAAAAGCAGCTCCACTATAGCTGTACGCAAGGCAAGTGGTCAAGCACAGAGGGGGTGACATGTAATTTTACAAGTGAGCCTGTCTGTACACTGTGGTGTAAGGCCACACAACAACAAACCAGCCTGCAAAGTATTTCCACAGCACTGAGACACTGAGATGTCGATATGTATGCGCCTGGGAACAAGGCAACGGCACAATGAGAGTGTTATTAATTGCCATAAATACTCTCACTTTGTAACACAATTATGCACAGTCTGGCAGCACCTTCAACGACATCAGTTCGGTGCAATTATTCATCATATTACAGGCCAGCCAGCAGCCGATACCAATCTGGGCAGCCACCTCCACCAGACCAACTCACAGTTTTATGTCTGCACCTGTAGACTCGGAATGACACAACAGATGAGCCACCCCAAGGCTCTGAGCTCCAATGCATCACCAGACTTCTGCCTTGGAGGGCAGCAGTTCACAACCACAGAGGTATAGCAGCGATCATTACACATTAGGGTGAGTTTCTAAACCAGTAGCAGTGGCTGCCTATGAGAATTCAGTGGTTTATGCAACACTGGCACTGCTCACTAAGGGTCACATAATGCTAACTTAGCCATGCACTGCCAAGTGAGGTAAACAGTGTCAGCAACATGAGACAAGGATATCAACCAGCCATCTTGCCCCCGCAACCCTCCAACATCAATGGAAATGGCAGTAGACCACACACCTGAAGAGGGTAAATCTGGGAGGATCACAGCACTTTGACATTGCAGCTCATGGTTAAATAAATTATGTCATATCTTGCAGCAGAGTTTTCCTAGTCGATCCTGGCCAGCACTATCATCTCCAGGTCCTATGTGCAATATGATTCAGGTGCTATCATTTACTGGACATTAGAATGTTTGTTGGGGGGGGGGGGGAATAATGATTTCATAAATGTTTGAAGGGATAATGCAATATCATTAAAAATGGAGTAACACATCTCAGTGCACGTAATTGATCACTTGGCTTCCTGAAGTGTGAGTGTGTGTGTGTGTGTGTGTGAGTGTGTGTGTGTGTGTGTGTGTGTGACTGGTTAAGTAGTGAGTTGAGGGCATTAAGTATATTTTCTTTCAACAGCCATTTGTTCATGTGAACAACACTACATGCTCGCATCACACAGAATATTACAGATTTATGTGGCAAACTGATCAGTTGTTTCTTTTGTATCTAACGCGAAGATAATAAAACCAATTCCAGCAAAGAGATAAAAGAAAATGTGGGACACTATGGGATTATTATCTGTATGGTCATCATAAATAGTTCTGGGGCTAACGCTTGGATAAAATTCAATAAGTTAAAATACAGCCATCATCCCAGTTCCTCAAACTCATGAACATTGATGTTGACTGTTGATATTGTAGCACAGACACAGTCCCTTTGACTGTTCAGAGATGTCACTAAACCCACCCAAAGATGTAAACAACCATGCATGAGCAGTGCCTATTAGATGGAGGAGGCCCGACAGCCGATCGGTTCCAGACATTCCACCAGGAAGGAGGTACATGGCTCGTGCTGTCTGTAGTTCAACCATGCCTAGACAGTCAATACCACAGTTTGATCATGTCTGCATTGTTACTTTGTGCCAGGAAGGGCTCTCAACAAGGGAAGTGTCCAGGGGTCTTGGAGTGAACCAAAGTGATGTTGTTCGGACATGGAGGAGATACAGAGAGACAGGAACTGTGGATGACATTCCTCGCTCAGGCTGCCCAAGGGCTATTACTGCAGTGGATGACTGCTACCAAATGATTATGGCTCTGAGGAACCCTGACAGCAATGCCACAATGTTGAATAATACTTTTCAGGCAGCCTCAGGACGTCATTTTACGACTCAAACACTGTGCAATAGGCTGCATGATGTGCAGCATTCACTCCCAACATCTATGGAGAAGTCCATCATTGCAACCACGACACCATGCAGAACAGTACAGATGGGCCCAACAACATGCTGAATGGACTGCTCAGGATTGCCATCACCTTCTCTTCACCGACGAGTGTTGCATATGCCTTTAACCAGTCAATCACCGGAGACGTGTTTGGAGGCAGCCCAGTCAGTCTGAACACCTTAGACACACTGTCCAGCAAGTGCAGCAAGGTGGAGGTTCCCTGCTGAGTTTGGGTGGCATTATGTGGGGCTGGTGAACGCTGCTGGTGGTCATGGAAGGTGCTGTAATGACTGTACGATACATGAATGGCATCCTCTGACTGATAGCGCAACCATATTGGCAAGGCATTCATCTTCCAGGACAACAAATTGTTGTATGGTGGTATAACATGCAATGTGTAGTTTTCATAAGCAATAAAAAGGGCAGAAATGATGTTTATCTTGATCTCTATTCCCATTTTCTGTACAGGTTCCAGAACTCTCGGAACTGAAGTGATGCAAAACTTTTTTTGATGTTTGTAATTCCTAAATAAAATTATAAAAAATAAAACTGAACGAATTCCTAAATAAATATATCCAATGTTCTGTTCTCTCTCTCTGTTCATGCTTGTATGACATTGCACTTCATAACATCATTACATCGCAAGTCAAAGCCAACACCTGATACAGTATGTTCAAGCAACCCAAAGCAACACGTATACATGCACAGCTACACTGTCCTGGGCAGCTCCATATTCTTACCTCAGCAGTGTAGTTTCTTTACTCCTTCCATTATTCCACTATTTTCCAGTATTGGAGTGCGTTAGAAATCATTTTAGTGATTTATGTGCCAAACACTGTGCTGAGAGGTGACAAAGTAGTGAGAAGTGGCACAGACCCAATGTGTTTCACTATTGATGTTTGGTCAATTGTCATGAAATCACTAGATTTAAACAAATACCGAAGCCTTGTTGACAATAAAAGTTGAACACAACCAAAACAAGAGTAAAGAGAGAAAATGAATTCAAAAATAAAATTCCAAATGTCAATTTGGTGAAAAATCCTAAGATATTTATGACTTAACACACCACCATTTCTGCCATCTGCTTCCATGGTGTTGTTGCAAGTCTTTTAACATTACCTATCCATTATCTACAAGTTCAGCATCTCTGTTCTTAGTCTAGCAGAGTCTGGCAAGTAGCTTGCTCAGTCCATCTGCAATCAAATTGTGTGGCTACAAGTCCTGTCCAACTCAATTTCATTTTTGTTAGCATTATCAAATTAATCTTCCACTGAAGTCTGTTCCCTGAGCCATTGGTATGTTTCTTCTTATCTTATAGTAATTCCCAATGTGTATCTCCTTATTGCTCGATGGACAACCCTCGAGTGTTTGAAAGGTTTTTTAATTTAATGGCCATGTGCCACTGCTTTATGACGAAACTGGTAACAAACACTGATTGTAAACTTTAATTTCAAACATGTCACAATTTTTAATGTATTTAGGAGCAAAATAAAAAACAGGGACTCAGTCCTTTCTGTTTGTCTTCAGCTCTCCATCCAGCTGTAGTCAAGAAGTGATCTGAATAGGAAAACTAAACTGTTCTACGGCTCAGCTGTCAACTTGCACCATTTTCTATTACATGTTTTGTAGGTCTACTTCTAAACTTACTGTATTAAGTTTTTTCATTAGTTATTGAACTCTATCTGCACTACACATTAACAGTGATTCTGTACTATCTTGTGTATATTTTTTTAGTTACAAACTAGTCTGCAATGCTTCAATGCATGTGGCACTACAATCCTGCAGACAAAGAGAACATTGCAGTGGAAAACAGACAACTTGAAAAGCGGAGAGAAGATGAAGTGAAATTATTATGGTGAAATGTAGACTATAACAAATACTGCATTCCAGAAATGATCACTGGTCTTGAAAAAGTGCTTGTGTTAACTCTGATACAGATCATTTTTAAAAGGTTTGTTCTGTATCTTTGCTAACTTGCCCTAACTGCAGTAGACCGTTCTCATACATGAAATGTGAATGTTGATTGTGAAAGAACTTTTCAGCAATAATATTTGGCATACAAGGTGAGGAGAAGTGACTGAACAGTTCTTGATCAACAGAGGGAATCTAGTGTCTGTATTCAATCTTGCAAAGGAGAAGGTGCAGGATACGGTTCACTGATTGGGCTCAAATTTTTTGAGTAGTAGCATGTGGATGTCCCTTACAGGTGCCTAAAATATCAAAGGATATTCCTCTCATACTGTCATGCCCTAGACCAATATGAAGAAAGTCAATGATTTTGCTGATGCTCGTCCAAAATGGAAATTCCTGTTATTAAAAATAACATAGTTGCATTCAACAGCTATGAAACATATGAAGGGTTTCAGGGTGCAATGGGCTGCTATGAACAGCTGACGAAGAGAACATTACAACAATGGGCAATAGCAATGCAAGGAGAGGGAAAAAATTTAACAGTGGGAATCAAACCAGAGAGAGAGAGAGAGAGAGAGAGAGAGAGAGAGAGAGAGAGACCAACCACATACCTCTTCATAATGATCTTGTTTGTTAGGTTCAGTGTATAATGTCATATCTCTGTTATTTACTATGAAATTATCATTCATAATTTCAGTAGCCTGCTCTGCAATTGCTTGACCCCTAGCTATTTCTACAGGACTCACATAGACAGAAAGATTGTTGGTGATCACACCTTTTTCTTCATAAATTGAGAAAGTGTCGTGAAAAGTTGTAGTTTTGATGTTTCCACCCATAACATCACTGGTAGAAGATTCTTGTTGGGTTTCCATTTTCCATTAAAATAATAACTTTTTATGAAAATCACTGCAAACACAACGCAAGACAGCATTCATAACTGTAGAGACCATTACAAAAATGTCAGGCAACAGATACAGCAACGACAAACTATACGGGATTTGAAACAGCTGCCAGAGCCATGTGCTCTGACCCGTAGAAGAGAAACAAACAGGAAGGGTAAAGTGAGGATATGACAACAGAATATTGCTACTGAAGGACAGTTGAAATCACAAACCATCAGAAATGTAACATTTAAAATAATTATTCTTTAAATATATTAATTAATTCAAGTAATCATAACTAAATTTAATATATCAAACAAGGAAACTTCAGGTCAGAATATCAACAATGTAGGAAAAGATAGATTGCTACTTATTGTAAAGGTGAAACATTGTGTTGCAGACAGGTACAATTAAAAGACACTTACACATAAGCTTTCAGACACCATTTTCATCAGAAAAAGATGAATGGTATAGGTGAAAGTATAGTGCAAGTATACTGTTACATTTAAAGCATTAATTTTAAACAATGAAAACTCCAGGCTGGAATATCAACAATATAACGAAAGGACAGAATGCTATTTACTGTAAAGATGATGCGTTAAGTTGCAAACAGGCATAACTACATGACATTAACACATTAGCTTTCAACAACAGTCTTTGTCTGAAAAGTAAACACACACACACACACACACACATTCATTCACACAAGTAGGCACACCTGATGCCCACATCTTGACTGCCATCCGTGGCAGCTCCTGCCAGAATGCAACTGTCACGTAGAAGAGAGAAGCAGCAGTCTGGAGGGGGCAGGGAAAGGGAAGTGAAAGAGATAGCAGTGTACATGTGGGAGGAGAGATAAGCCTGTCTGGCAGGCCATGCAGGGGACTAGGCTGGTGGCAAGTGTTGCTTTGGGAGGCTGTGAGGCAGGGAATTGGGTGGAAACATGGAGCAAAAAGGGAGAGAAGTGAGGAATGGGAAAGATGGGTGGGTGTGTTGGCAGAAGGTGCCAAACAAAGAGGTTGGGAGACAAGAGTAGGGATGAGGTGAAAACTGTTAGATGGAGAGTGTGGGAACGGTATGTTGCCACAGGGTTAGGTCGGAATAACTTCAGGTGCAGAGAATGTGTTGTAAGGATACTCCCATCTGTGCTCTTCAGAAAAGCTGGTGGTGGAGGGGAGGATCCAGATAGCTTGGGTTGTGAAGCAGCCATGAAACTCAAGCATGTTATGTTCAGCTGTGTGTCGCGCCACAGAGAGCTCTACTTTGCTCTCGGCCACAATTTGGCGGTGGCCATTCATCCTGGCAGACAGCTGGTTGGCAACTACAACAATATAAAAAGCTCTGCAACAATCGCAGCAGAGCTGGTATATGATGGTGGCTGCTGTCACAGCAAGGCAGCCTCTGAAGGGATATGATAAGCCTGTGACAGGACTACAAGAGGAAGTGCTGGGTGAGGGACTGGGCAGCTCTTGCACCTGAGCCTCCCAAGGGATGTGATTGGGATTGAGAGTGGTACAGGAATGGACTATAATGCTGAGGAGGTTGGGTGTGTGATGGAACACTACTTTCAATGAGGTTTGAAGTATCTTGGGTTGGATGTACATCATTAATCACTAATTTTATGTATATAAATGAACTGTTTAAACATATTTACATTTTACAATTAATAGATTAACATTGTGAGGTCCTTTGGTATAGCTTATGTTGATATCCCCCTCACCCATCCACCCACCCCCAAAATACAAAATATAGTAGTCCCCTTAGTGTTATTTGAGAGGAATAGGCAATGTGCCATTACCAGATTTCACCATCTTCCTTCATTTTCAGACTCATCCATGATAATGAGAGGAATAGGCAATGTGCCATTACCAGATTTCACCATCTTCCTTCATTTTCAGACTCATCCATGATAATGCAAGGCATAAACACAAATAAAACAGCACAACAAAGAAACAAAAAGATACCTAGACTAATGCAGGATAAAATTTCAGTTTGAATAAGTGACTATATTAGTTACAAGATACAACTAGTTTTCAAAGAAAAAAGAAGATGAAACTACAAAGTCTTCTCCTCCACCCCCCCCCCCATCCTCCTCCCACTGTCAGAGCCTTTTAACCGTACATTGTATTTGTAAAATATGGTAGAAACAGATGAAGCATGTTTCTTTGCTATGATAAGTCTGTACATGTTATCTGTCTTTACTGGAGATAGCACCTCTCTTTTCTTCATCAAATAATTACAAAAAGAGATCATGTTTCTTTCAAGCACAGGTTAGTACTTGATTCACAAAGAGGCTTAACATACCTGCTTTTAAAAACATGATCCACTTTCTTCTTAACAGTTCCCAGTCTTTAGGGAATCCACAAGCAAATCTGTTTTTAATGAAGTGTGGTAAATCTGGAACAGAAGCAAAAATGGAAATGTCAATGAATGTTTTTCAGGTATTTTTATATAAAAAACCTGATTAATGTACTAATGGAAAAAATTCTGACAATTTCTTTCACTGAAATCAAACATATCGGATTATTACAAATTAAAAACAGTATAAGTTGTGGGAATACAACACTTCTGCATGAAAAGCTTAAGGCAAACAGAAAAAAGGCAAATAAGAATATCACAAAAAGAGCTTACCAGTTACACTAGTTTAGTTCAGAGCTAGGTACCATCAGTTTGATTAAAAGTTGCTAACAAGGGGCTCTTGAGGCTTGGGGTAGTCAGGGCAGGAATACTCACATTAGTTGGTTGGTTGGATTTCATCACAATTTCAAGGGTTACATGGTGCTTTTGTGCCTGAAGAATTCTCTCATAGTTTTTACAGATGTGAGGCAGCAGAGGGAGTGGGGCTGAAGGGCTTCCAGGATTATTAACTGGCTTTCCTTGTTTTAAGATTGCTATTACCCATTTCTGCTCCCAGATGTTAATGTGTTGGTTGAAGATGAAGCAATTTACAACGAGTTCTAGCACCCATTGTTATATTTTAGCTCCAAAACACTTAATTTGTTGTACTAGAATATCATATAAGTCTTTGAGCCTTCTTCACTTTGCTCCTGTTAAGTGCCCTGTTTGGCTCTTCTGTACTGAAGGAGTTCCAAGTATTAGTATTTCTTCTTCTTCTTCTTCATTGTTCCTATATATTTTGAAGTATAATTTGGAGGATTTCAGTCTAGGTGTGCTGTTTTCCAGGAGAGCCTGGCTATTTGGCTGGCAGTGGTAGGAACATCCTCCTGTAGAGTATGGAGTGTTGCAGTTGAGATATCTCAAAGATTCAATTGCTCTTCCCATTTACAGTTCTTCCATTGCCTTTCTAATACAACTTGCTGTTTTGGCAATCTGTACTGAGTTGATTAACAGTTAGCTAGTACTACCTGTATGCACAAAGGGGTTAGCTTTAAATAGTTATACATATCTTTATAGCTTGTGTTCCATTTCTCATGATAAACCCTTGATCTAATTGCACCTACAGCCTCTTGGAATGGACTCTCTTAGAACTTTGTTGCTGGTGTTATTTCAGTACTATTTTATCTATTATGCTATGGAACATCTTCTGGTTTGCTTTTTGGATTTTATACCTGCGTGAAAATCTGACATTTGCAGATGAACATGTACATTACTTGAAAAATATTTTTCCTGTTTTGGTTGTTTGATATAGACGTGCAACATACACTCCTGGAAATTGAAATAAGAACACCATGAATTCATTGTCCCAGGAAGGGGAAACTTTATTGACACATTCCTGGGGTCATATACATCACATGATCACACTGACACAGGCACATAGACACAGGCAACAGAGCATGCACAATGTCGGCACTAGTACAGTGTATATCCACCTTTCGCAGCAATGCAGGCTGCTATTCTCCCATGGAGACGATCGTAGAGATGCTGGATGTAGTCCTGTGGAACGGCTTACCATGCCATTTCCACATGGCGCCTCAGTTGGACCAGCGTTCGTGCTGGACGTGCAGACCGCGTGAGACGACGCTTCATCCAGTCCCAAACATGCTCAATGGGGGACAGATCCGGAGATCTTGCTGGCCAGGGTAGTTGACTTACACCTTCTAGAGCACGTTGGGTGGCACGGGATACATGCGGACGTGCATTGTCCTGTTGGAACAGCAAGTTCCCTTGCCGGTCTAGGAATGGTAGAACGATGGGTTCGATGACGGTTTGGATGTACCGTGCACTATTCAGTGTCCCCTCGACGATCACCAGTGGTGTACGGCCAGTGTAGGAGATCGCTCCCCACACCATGATGCCGGGTGTTGGCCCTGTGTGCCTCGGTCGTATGCAGTCCTGATTGTGGCGCTCACCTGCACGGTGCCAAACACGCATACGACCATCATTGGCACCAAGGCAGAAGCGACTCTCATCGCTGAAGACGACACGTCTCCATTCGTCCCTCCATTCACGCCTGTCGCAACACCACTGGAGGCGGGCTGCACGATGTTGGGTCGTGAGTGGAAGACGGCCTAACGGTGTGCGGGACCGTAGCCCAGCTTCATGGAGACGGTTGCGAATGGTCCTCGCCGATACCCCAGGAGCAACAGTGTCCCTAATTTGCTGGGAAGTGGCGGTGCTGTCCCCTACGGCACTGCGTAGGATCCTACGGTCTTGGCGTGCATCCGTGCGTCGCTGCGGTCCGGTCCCGGGTCGACGGGCACGTGCACCTTCCGCCGACCACTGGCGACAACATCGATGTACTGTGGAGACCTCACGCCCCACGTGTTGAGCAATTCGGCGGTACGTCCACCCGGCCTCCCGCATGCCCACTATACGCCCTCGCTCAAAGTCCGTCAACTGCACATACGGTTCACGTCCACGCTGTCGCGGCATGCTACCAGTGTTAAAGACTGCGATGGAGCTCCGTATGCCACGGCAAACTGGCTGACACTGACGGCGGCGGTGCACAAATGCTGCCCAGCTAGCGCCATTCGATGGCCAACACCGCGGTTCCTGGTGTGTCCGCTGTGCCGTGCGTGTGATCATTGCTTGTACAGCCCTCTCGCAGTGTCCGGAGCAAGTATGGTGGGTCTGACACACCGGTGTCAATGTGTTCTTTTTTCCATTTCCAGGAGTGTATTTTATGCTCCAAGTTGTAATCTCTTCAACATCTCGGATTTTTAAATGACACAGGGAGTTTGACACTGTCAATCAGTTGTAAGTGGTTTGTCTCAATCCACTGAATAATGACCTCCCCATTGTTATAATCTTCGGAGTCGCCCCTTAAGTTTCTGTAACTGCTCAAGCCAGAACTAATGGCAGACAAAATTAACTGAATGTTAAGTCGTTGATGTTGTTACCAGAGAAATACATACCTGCTTCAATTTCAATAATATCTTAAGTAAATCTTCCAGAGATCTGCAAAAGGTATGACCCTACAAGCCATCAAGTTTCTATTCTGATAGGTTCTTGATGACAGAGCTATCTCTATATATTCCCATTTTATAAACTCCATACAACACTGTTTAATGTATACATGATTATTTCTAGCTGTTATGAAAAGAATGTTGGGTGGGGGGCTATGCTTAGTGCCTACATTTGAGGCTCTGGCATAAATGTTCAGCTCAAATTTTCAATGGTCATAGTATGAGAAATTCCATTTTTGTGCAGGATTAGAAAATACAAGACAAAAGTACTTTTCTGAAACTCTTCAGCTGATACTGCACTGATAGTGGTGACTTACCACTGTATACTCTATTCTAGAAAAGTATACACAGCAGACTATTTCAATTTCTTTTCGTTTGCCAACTGCTGAAACAGGAACAATCGGATTGACAAATTCACACAAATAGATGATGTATCTACAGTGTTTGCTCAATTATGAAGATAAAATAGGAGAAGGCAAAGAAAACATGGACCACAGCGTACATATTTACTTTGTGCTACACTTTGTTCATCATACGAACAAACTTGATGCAAACAAATACAAACGCGATGATTAGTCTGCAGCCATAGAACATGTACACTGGTGTTCTTACTCTCTTGGAAGCAGGTCCTACTTATGTATTACATATCTTATTGCTAGGTTACTGTAAATGAAACTTCAAGATCTTCTGTTGTATTAACTGCCATCAACAAGTGTGCGGGCGCGCATTGTATTGATGGAAGATGACTTTCCCTTACTAAACCCAGCCTTTTTTGCAAAACTTTTATTGCAATTTTCCCAGGAGGTTAGCATAGTATTCTCCAGTAATTGTTTGCCCAGTGGGTAGATAATCTACAAACAGAATTCCCCTTCCCAGTGAAGCAATAGTCTTTGCTTTCTTTGGTGGTGGAGAATCAACATGTTTTCACTGCTTTGACTGCTGTTTTGTCTCTGGGGTATAGTAGTGCACCAGAGTTCCATCTGTGGTCACAAACCGGTGCAAGAAATCTTTTTCATTTCTGCTAAAACAGGCCAAACATTCTTCCAATATGTCCCTTCTCATGCATTTTTGAACCAGCATCAAGAGTCGCAGCACCCATCTTGCAGATAATTTTTTGATTTCTAATTATTCAATTAAAATGTGATACACCCTTTCAGATGACATTTGGCAAGCACGAGCAATTTCACACACTTTCAATCGGCGATCCTCGATGACCATTTTGTGCACTTCTGGAATGATTTCTGGAGTAGTGACACATCTTGGATGACCACTGCGCAGATCATCATCCAAGCTCTCCTGACAAAATTTAAATTCATTTGTCCACAGTTTAATATGAAGGAGCAGAGGCTGCCCCCCACCCACCTTCCTGCCCCCCACCATGTATTCTGGAAATCAGCATGAATGTTGTTTCCTTTCATACCTTTCTTTATGAAATACTTAATCACTATTTAAATCTTGATTTTTTCCTATCTTGACAAATCACTACGTGGAAACAACAACAAAGCCATATCACTGCCACAGCTCTCTTCCAAAAGCACTGATGTGGCACGTGTTTACATGCAACAGTACAATGAATATCATGTAAACAACTCGTTGGGCTAGCGGTGACCTCTCGTAAAGATTCTGAGAAATTTGCACGCCTCCCTCATATTTCTTAAATACAACTCAGCTGTGTAATTTTTATTGCAAAAATTGTCTGCTTGTGTCTGTATATGTGTGGATGGATATGTGTGTGTGCGCGAGTGTATACCCGTCCTTTTTTCCCCCTAAGGTAAGTCTTTCCGCTCCAAGGATTGGAATGACTCCTTACCCTCTCCCTTAAAAACCCACATCCTTTCGTCTTTCCCTCTCCTTCCCTCTTTCCTGATGAGGCAACAGTTTGTTGCGAAAGCTTGAATTTTGTGTGTATGTCGACCTGCCAGCACTTTCATTTGGTAAGTCACATCATCTTTATATATATATATATATATATATATATATATATATATATATATATATATATATATATATATATATATATATATATATATATATATATATATATAAGATGTTGTTGAAAGTCAGGTGAGGTATGAGCGGCGGCAAATTGAAATTAGCGGAAATTGAGGCCTGGTGGATAACGAGAAGAGAGGATATACTAAAGGGCAAGTTCCCATCTCTGGAGCTCTGACAGGTTGGTGTTAGTGGGGAGTATCCAGATAACCCGGACGGTGTAACACTGTGCCAAGATGTGCTGGCCGTGCACCAAGGCATGTTTAGCCACAGGGTGATCCTCATTACCAACAAACACTGTCTGCCTGTGTCCATTCATGCGAATAGACAGTTTGTTGCTGGTCATTCCCACATAGAAAGCTTCACAGAGTAGGCAGGTCAGTTGGTAAATCACGTGGGTGCTTTCACACGTGGCTCTGCCTTTGATCGTGTACACCTTCTGGGTTACAGGACTGGAGTAGGTGGTGGTGGGAAGGTGCATGGGACAGGTTTTACACTGGGGGCGGTTACAAGGGTAGGAGCCAGAGGGTAGAGAAGGTGGTTTGGGGAATTCATAGGGATGAACCAAGAGGTTACAAAGTTTAGGTGGACGGCGTAAGACACTTTTTGGTGGAGTGGGCAGGATTTCATGAAGGATGGATCTCATTTCAGGGCAGGATTTGAGGAAGTCGTATCCCTGCTGGAGAGCCACATTCAGAGTCTGATCCAGTCCCGGAAAGTATCCTGTCACAAGTGGGGCACTTTTGTGGTTCTTCTGTGGGAGGTTCTGGGTTTGAGGGGATGAGTAAGTGGCTCTGGTTATTTGCTTCTGTACCAGGTCGGGAGGGTAGTTGCGGGATGCGAAAGCTGTTTTCGGGTTGTTGGTGTAATGGTTCAGGGATTCTGGACTGGAGCAGATTCGTTTGCCACGAAGACCTAGGCTGTAGGGAAGGGACCGTTTGATGTGGAATGGGTGGCAGCTGTCATAATGGAGGTACTGTTGCTTGTTGGTGGGTTTGATGTGGACGGACATGTGAAGCTGGCCATTGGACAGGTGGAGGTCAACATCAAGGAAAGTGGCATGGGATTTGGAGTAGAACCAGGTGAATCTGATGGAACCAAAGGAGTTGACGTTGGAGAGGAAATTCTGGAGTTCTTCTTCACTGTGAGTCCAGATCATGAAGATGTCATCAATACATCTGTACCAAACTTTGGGTTGGCAGGCCTGGGTAACCAAGAAGGCTTCCTCTAAGCGACCCATGAATAGGTTGGCGTACGAGGGGGCCCTCCTGGTGCCCATGGCTGTTCCCTTTAATTGTTGGTATGTCTGGCCATCGAAAGTGAAGAAGTTGTGGGTCAGGATGAAGCTGGCTAAGGTAATGAGGAAAGAGGTTTTTGGTAGGGTGGCAGGTGATCGGAATGAAAGGAAGTGCTCCATCGAAGTGAGGCCCTGGACGTGCGGAATATTTGTGTATAAGGAAGTGGCATCAATGGTTACAAGGATAGTTCTCGGGGGTAAGAGACTGGGTAGGGATTCCAGGCGTTCGAGAAAGTGGTTGGTGTGTTTGATGAAGGGTGGGGGACTGCATGTAATGGGTTGAAGGTGTTGATCTACATAGGCAGAGATACATTCTGTGGGGGCTTGGTAGCCAGCTACAATGGGACGGCCGGGATGATTGGGTTTGTGAATTTTAGGAAGAAGGTAGAAGGTAGGGGTGCGGGGTGTTGTTGGGGTCAGGAGGTTGATGGAGTCAGGTGAAAGATTTTGTAGGGGGCCTAAGGTTCCTAGGATTCCTTGAAGCTCCGCCTGGACATCAGGAATGGGATTACCTTGGCAAACTTTGTATGTAGTCTTGTCTGAAAGCCGACGCAGTCCCTCAGCAACATACTCCCGACGATCAAGTACCACGGTCGTGGAACCCTTGTCCGCCTGAAGAATGACGATGGATCGGTCAGCCTTCAGATCATGGATGGCCTGGGCTTCAGCAGTGGTGATGTTGGGAGTAGGATTGAGGTTTTTTAAGAAGGATTGAGAGGCAAGGCTTGAAGTCAGAAATACCTGGAAGGTTTGGAGAGGGTGATTTTGAGGAAGAGGAGGTGGGTCCCGCTGTGACGGAGGACGGAACTGTTCCAGGCAGGGCTTAATTTGGATAGTGTCTTGGAGAGTTGGACCATTAGAAGTAGGATTAGGATTATATTTCTTCGTGTCAAAGTGATATTTCCAGCAGAGAGTACGGATGTAGGACAGTAAATCTTTAACAAGGGCTGTTTGTTTGAATCTGGGAGTGGGGCTGAAGGTGAGGCCTTTGGATAGGACAGAGGTTTCGGATTGGGAGAGAGGTTTGGAGGAAAGGTTAACTATTGAATTAGGGTGTTGTGGTTCCAGATAGTGTTGATTGGAATTTTGAGGTTTTGGGGAGAGTGGGGCTGGAAGTGGGAGATTGAGTAGATGGGAGAGACTGGGTCAGTGTGCAATGAGAGGAGGTTGAGGTTTGCGGGAAAGGTTGTGAAGGGTGAGTGAGTTGCCTTTCCGGAGGTGGGAAACCAGGAGATTGGATAGTTTTTTGAGGTGGAGGGTGGCATGCTGTTCTAATTTGCGATTGGCCTGTAGGAGGATGCTCTGAACAGTCAGTGTGGATGTGGGAGAGGAAAGATTGAGGACTTTTATTAAGGATAGGAGTTGACGGGTGTGCTCATTGGCTGAGTTGATGTGTAGGTGAAGGATTAGGTGGGTGAGGGCAATAGATTGTTCAGTTTGGAACTGGTATAAGGACTTATGGATAGAAGGGTTACATCCAGAGATGGAAACTTTAAGTGTGAGGCCTTTGGGGGTAATGCCAAATGTCAGACTGCCTGAGGAAATAGAATATGGGAGTGTAATCTGGCTAGGGCGAAGGCATGTTTGCGGAAGGAATGTAAATAAAAGTTAATGGGGTCATTGTGGGGATGTTGTGAGGGTGACATGGTATTAGAAGGTGGAAAGTGTAACATGAGGCTGAAATGAAAATGAAAATAAAAATATATGGCGAGAGATAAGGTGAACTAGAAAGCAACTGGAGATCTGGTGTGAAAAAAGGCGAAAAAGTGTTGGTTATATCTGGGCTATGTTGATCCTGTGGTGAACTTGGGTTGGTAGACAACGATGTGCACAAACGTTGTGTGGTTGTGTTGCCGACAAAACACGTTAAAGGGTGGAGCAATTCGGGAAAATTTCGAAAAAACTGCGTGTAAATGTATTAAAAGGAGTGGTTTAGTGGTGGCAGATTGTGAAAATGAGGCTAACAATAGTCTGACGAAGAAATAATGACGTTAAAACCTGTGGGAAGCGGCTATAAATGATCAGTGATGTGGGAAAAACGGAAATGGAAAAAAAGCGAAAAAATTAAAATAATTATAACTAGCCGAAATGGCTGTTTAACAGCTGAAAGGAACTGTTTGTGAATTGGAAACGGTGGATTTTGTAGCAGCGGTATTGTTGAAAGCGGAAAAAATTTTTTTGGTTATGGTTTGGAAGTGGGTTACGTATTATTGAGTATATATAGGTGGGATAAAATTGTATAATAGATTCGGTAAAGAGGAGAAGGTGAATACAAAGTGAAACTACTCGGAAAAACAGAAAGAGAAAATAAGATGACAGGAAAGATTTCGAAATGCAACAGTGACAATAACAAACGTAATTGTTGGGTTCAAATTAATGATACGAATATAATAGAGGGAAACATTCCACGTGGGAAAAATATATTTAAAAACAAAGATGATGTGACTTACCGAACAAAAATGCTGGCAGGTCGACAGACACACAAAAAACACAAACACACACACGAAATTCAAGCTTTCGCAACAAACTGTTGCTTCATCAGGAAAGACGAAAGGATGTGGGTTTTAAGGGAGAGGGTAAGGAGTCATTCCAATCCCGGGAGCGAAAAGACTTACCTTGGGGGAAAAAAGGACAGGTACACACACACACACACACACACACACACACACACACACACACACACACACACACACACACAAGCAGACATTTGTAAAGGAAAAGAGTTTGGGCAGAGATGTCAGTCGAGGTGGAAGTAGAGGCAAAGATGTTGTTGAAAGACAGGTGAGGTATAAGAGTTTGGGCAGAGATGTCAGTCGAGGTGGAAGTAGAGGCAAAGATGTTGTTGAAAGACAGGTGAGGTATGAGCAGCGGCAAATTGAAATTAGCGGAGATTGAGGCCTGGTGGATAACGAGAAGAGAGGATATACTAAAGGGCAAGTTCCCATCTCTGGAGTTCTGACAGGGTGGTGTCAGTGGGAAGTATCCAGATACCCCGGACGGTGTAACACTGTGCCAAGATGTGTTGGCCGTGCACCAAGGCATGTTTAGCCACAGGGTGATCCTCATTACCAACAAACACTGTCTGCCTGTGTCCATTCATGCGAATAGACAGTTTGTTGCTGGTCATTCCCACATAGAAAGCTTCACAGAGTAGGCAGGTCAGTTGGTAAATCACGTGGGTGCTTTCACACGTGGCTCTGCCTTTGATCGTGTACACCTTCTGGGTTACAGGACTGGAGTAGGTGGTGGTGGGAAGGTGCATGGGACAGGTTTTACACTGGGGGCGGTTACAAGGGTAGGAGCCAGAGGGTAGAGAAGGTGGTTTGGGGAATTCATAGGGATGAACCAAGAGGTTACAAAGTTTAGGTGGACGGCGTAAGACACTTTTTGGTGGAGTGGGCAGGATTTCATGAAGGATGGATCTCATTTCAGGGCAGGATTTGAGGAAGTCGTATCCCTGCTGGAGAGCCACATTCAGAGTCTGAACCAGTCCCAAAAAGTATACTGTCACAAGTGGGGCACTTTTGGGGTTCTTCTGCGGGAGGTTCTGGGTTGGGGATGAGGAAGTGGCTCTGGTTATTTGATTCTGTACCAGGTCAGGAGGGTAGTTGCGGGATGCAAAAGCTATTTTCAGATTGTTGGTGTAATGGTTCAGGGATTCGGGATTGGAGCAGATTCGTTTGCCACAAGGACCTAAGCTGTAGGGAAGGGACCGTTTGATATGGAATGGGTGGCAGCTGTCATAATGGAGGTACTGTTGCTTGTTGGTGGGTTTGATGTGGACAGATATGTGAACTGGCCATTGGACAGATGGAGGTCAACGTCCAGGAAAGTGGCATGGGATTTGGAGTAGGACCAGGTGAATCTGATGGAACCAAAGGAGTTGAGGTTGGAGAGGAAATTCTGGAGTTCTTCTTCACTGTGAGTCCAGATCATGAAGATGCCATCAATAAATCTGTACTAAACTTTGGGTTGGCAGGCCTGGGTCACCAAGAAGGCTTCCTCTAAGTGTCCCATGAATAGGTTGGTGTACGAGGTGGCCATCCTGGTACCCATGGCTGTTCCCTTTAATTGTCGCTATGTCTGACCTTCAAAAGTGAAGAAGTTGTGAGTTAGGATGAAGCTGGCTAAGGTAATGAGGAAAGAGGTTTTAGGTAGGGTGGCAGGTGATCGGCGTGAAAAGAAGTGCTCCATCGCAGTGAGGCCCTGGACATGCGGGATATTTGTGTATAAGGAAGTGGCATCAATGGGTACAAGGATGGTTTCCGGGGGTAACTCATTGGGTAAGGATTCCAGGCGTTCGAGAAAGTGGTTGGTGTCTTTGATGAAGGATGGGAGACTGCATGTAATTGGTTGAAGGTGTTGATCTATGGAGGCAGAGATACATTTTGTGGGGGCTTGGTTACCAGCTACATTGGGGCGGCCGGTATGTTTGTGTTTGTGAATTTTAGGAAGTAGGTAGAAGGTGTGGGTGTGGGGTCAAGAGGTTGATGGAGTCAGATGAAAGGTTTTGTAGTGGGCCTAATGTTCTGAGCGTTCCGCCTTGCCATCAGGAATGGGATTACCTTGGCAAACTTTGTATGTGGTGTTGTCTGAAAGCTGACGCAGTCCCTCAGCCATATACTCCCAACGATCAAGTACCACGGTCATGGAACCCTTGTCAGCCGGAAGAATGATGATGGATCAGTCAGCTTTCAGATCACGGATAGCCTGGGCTTCAGCTGTGGTGATGTTGGGAGTAGGATTAAGGTTTTTCAAGAAAGATTGAGAGGCAAGGCTGGAAGTCAGAAATTCCTGGAAGGTTAGGAGAGGGAGATTTTGAGGAAGAGGAGGTGGGTCACACTGTGATTGAGGACATAACTGATCCAGGCAGGGTTCAATTTGGATAGTGGCTTGGGGAGTTGGATCATTGAGAGTAGGATTAGGATTATGTTTCATCGTGGCAAAGTGATATTTCCAGAAGAGACTGAGGGTAGGACAGTAAATCTGTGACGGGGGCTGTTTGGTTGAATCTGGGAGTGGGGCTGAAGGTGAGGCCTTTGGATAGGACAGAGGTTTCGGATTGGGAGAGAGGTTTGGAGGAAAGGTTAACTACTGAATTGGGGTGTTGTGGCTCCAGATTGTGTTGACTAGAATTTAGAGGTTTGGGGGGGGGGGGGTGGAGCTGGAAGTGGGAGATTGAGTAGATGGGAGAGACTGGGTCTGTGTGCAATGAGAGGAGGTTGAGGTTTGTTGGAAAGGTTGTGGAGGGTGAGTGAGTTGCCTTTCCGGAGGTGAGAAACCACGAGATTGGATAGTTTTTTGAGGTGGGTGCTGGAATGCTGTTCTAATTTGCGGTTGGCCTGTAGGAAGATGCTCTGAACAGCTGGTGTGGATGTGGGAGAGGAAAGATTGAGGACTTTGATTAGGGATAGGAGTTGACAGGTGTTTTCATTGGCTGAGTTGATGTGTAGGTGAATGATTGGGTGGGTAAGGGCTATGGATTGTTCAGTTTGGAACTAGTATAGGGACTGATGGAAAGAACGGTTACAGCCAGAGATGGAAACTTTAAGTGTGAGGCCTTTGGGGGTAATGCCAAATGTCAGACAAGCCTGAGTGAATAAAATATGGGAGCCTAATCTAGCTAGGGCGAAGGCATGTTTGTGGAGGGAATGTAAATAAAACTTAATGGGGTTGTTTGGGGATGTTGTGAGGGTGACACGATATTAGAAGGTGGAAAGTGTAACATGAGGCTAAAATGAAAATAAAAATATATGGGGAGAGATAAAGGTGAAGTAGATAGCAACTGGAGTTCTGCTGTGAAAAAAGTCGAAAAAGTGTTCATTTAAGCTGAGCTATGTTGATCCTGTGGTGAACTTAGATTGGTAAACAACGATGTGTACAAAGGTTAGGTAGTTGTGTTGCCTCCAAAACACGTTAAAGGGTGGAGAAATACGGGAAAATTTCGAAAAAACTGCGTGTAAATGTATTAAAAGGACTGTTTATGTGGTGGCAGATTATGAAAATGAGGCTAACAATTGTCTGACGAAGAAATAACAACATCAAAACCTGTGGGAAGATGTTAAAAAATGGTCAGTTATGTGGGAAAAACGGGAATGGAAATAAAACGACAGTTATTAGAACTAGCTGAAATGGTTGTTCAATAGGTGAAAGGAACTGAAGCTGTGAAATAATATTCCTGAGGTTACACAAGAAATGTTTGTAAACTGGGGACGGTGGATTTTGTAGCAGCGCTAGTGTTGAAAGCGTTAAAAATTTTTTGGTTATGGTTTGGAAGTAAATTACGGATTATTGAGTATATATAGGCAGGATAAATTGTATGGTGGATTACGGGAAAAAGGAAAGGTGAATACAAAGAGAAACTACTTGCACAAACAAAAAGAGAAAGTAAGATGACAGAAAAGATTTCGAAATGCAACAGTGACAAGTTCCCTTTTTCCCCCCTAAGGTAAGTCTTTCCGCTCCCCTCATTGGAATGACTCCCTACCCTCTCCCTTAAAATCCACATCCTTCCGTCTTTCCCTCTCCTTCTCTCTTTCCTGGTGAAGCAACCGTGGGTTGCGTAAGCTTGATATTTGTGTGTGTGTTTGTGTGTTTTGTTACGCCGGCAGAGGTCGCGTCCGAATTCTCGCGTGCCCTCTGGTGGACGGGACTCTACTTGCGGCAACTACCGTCCGTGACGCGCCGTGCCAATGTGCGCCTCCCGCGATCTTTCTGGTGGCTACTGCATAAGCCACACTTAAAAGATACATGCTTAATGCTCAAACAGGGATTAGCCTTGGATGATATTATATCTGAACAGACTAATCAGCGCTTTCCCGTTTGGTAAGTCACAGCATATATATATATATATATATATATATATATATATATATATATATATATATATATATATATATATGCTGTGATTATAGTATAGAAATTATAGTATGACACACACAAATCAGTTAGGTCTGAGAAATTAATCAATGGAGTAGAAGGATTTGGCCACTAATAAATCCTTTAGGCTTCTCTCAAACTGAATTTCATTGGTTGTTAAGCTTTTTATGGCTGCTGGCAAGTTATTGAAAATGTGTGTTCCTGAATAATGCACGCCTTTTTGTACAAGATTAAGTGACTTGTGAAGATTATTCTTATTTTTCGTATTGATTCCATGAATTGAGGTGTTGGTTTGAAAAAGTGATATATTTTTAATGACAAATTTCATTAATGAATAAATATATTGGGAAACAGTAGTTAGTATCCCTAATTCCCTAAACAGACTTCTGCAGGATGTTCTTGAGTTCACACCACATATAACTCTTAATGCATGTTTTTGTGCCTGGAAAACTTTAGCTTGGCTTGATGAATTACCCCAAAAAATAATCCCATATGACGTTATGGAATGAAAGTAAGCATAGTATGCCAGATTTTTCATTTTTATATCCCCTATGTCTGACAAAATTCGCATTGCAGCAAATAGAGATTTGTTAAGACGCTTCAGTAGTTCTGTGGTGTGCTCCTCCCAGTTGAATTTATTATCAAGCTGTAATCCCAAGAATTTAACACTGTCCACTTCTTCTATCTGCTTGTCATCATATGGTAGCCATATACTTGTGGGACACCCCTTACAGGTTCTGAACTGTATGTAGTGTGTTTTTTCAAAGTTTAGTGACAAAGAATTGGCTAGGAACCAGTGATTAATGCCCACAAATATTTTATTGGCTGATCTTTCTAAGACTACACTTGACTTGCTATTCATTGCAATGTTTGTATCATCGGCAAACAAAATGAACTTGGCAAAATGGAACATTGTGGGACCCCACATGTAATTAGTTCCCAGCTGGATGATGCCTGATAGCTTGATACATGTCTCTTTCCTAATAACACCCTTTGTTTCATGCCAGAGATATAAGATTTGAACCATTTTGCAGCATTTCCTGTTACACTGCAATATTCTAATTTACTTAAAAGGATATTGTGATTTACACAGTCAAATGCCTTTCACAGATCACAAAATATACCAGTTGCCTGCAATTTTTTGTCTAATGAATTAAGCACATTTTCACTGTAAGTGTAGATAGCCTTCTCAATATCAGAACCCTTTAGAAATCCAAACTGTGACTTTGACAGTATATTATTTGAGATAAGATGATTATAGAGCTGATTGTACATTACTTTTTCTAAAATTTTTGAGAATGCTGGCAACAGTGAAATTGGACGGAAATTTGATGCTATTTCTTTATCTCCCTTCTTAAACAGTGGCTTAACTTGATCATATTTCAACCATTCAGAAAATATTCCACTGATAAACGACTGGTTACACAGATAGCTTAATATGTTACTGAGCTCAGAATCAAATTCTTTAATTAACTTTGTTGATATTTCATCATGCCCACTAGATGTTTTTGATTTTAAAGATTTTATGAAGGACATTATTTCTGCTGGGGTAGTGAGGGTCAAATTCATATTATGGAAGTTACTTGAAATGTCTGGTCTGAGGTATTCCATAGCAGCATCTACCGAACCTGACAACCCCATCTTTTCAGTAACAGTTATAAAATGTTTGTTAAAAAGTTCTGCAACATTATACACATCTGTCACCAATGTATCATTTACTCTTAATGCTATTTGTTCCTCTTCATGTCTGTAACTGAAGCAGAACAGCTGCAGAAACTGAGACCAAGGAGTCAAGGATAAAGAAAAGAATAAAGAGAAAGAGTATGGAGGATAAGGAAAAGGAGAACAACTGGAGTATGCAGCTGAAATGTTCTAAATGAGCATAGTGGTAAGTTAATAAATCTGTAAATCTTCTCTTGCATTTTACCGAAAACTTGAATTTTCATCATTCAGGTACACTTTTCTCCTAAATGACTGAAGTTAAACTCACAAAAATTGGTACAGATATTTAGAATGACCTCCTCTACGTCCCTTGCCTACTATTTCCTGAAAAAATTTTGACAATATGATTATGATGATGATGATGGTGATATTTGAGCTACATTTTTAAATATTTTTGCTGTAGTAGAATAAATTACTTGTCTTTTTCACAGATCAGCATCAGGGAAGGAAATTGACGGCATAAAACAATTATGTGAATGTTGTCTTGAACTCCGACTCTTTTTTCCAAGCTGTGCCAATCAGTGATTCCAAAGAAAACCGTGCCACAGTGAAATAGTGCTCCATGTTTTATACTATTATAAATACTGTTGTCAGTGATAAAATATAATAAATATCGCAATGATGTATTGGGAAATGTTTTGACTAATGACCCTAATTGTGTATAAGAATTTTGAGCTATTTCCCATTTATCGATCATTTGCACTATGAGGGTGAAGATAATGCAGTATGTTCATGTGCATGTCCCTTTAAAGTAACAAAATTTGAGAATATACTTTATACACTTCCTCACGCCAAAATGTCCATAACTATGGTGAACAAACTTCATAACTAATTCAACTGTGCGAGATATACACAATCTCCACTTTCCGAACAGTGCATGTTTGTGATTAGTCTGTTCAGATATATTATCATCCAAGGCTAATCCCTGTTTGAGCATTAAGCTTGTATCTTTTAAGTGTGGCTTATGCAGTAGCCACCAGAAAGATCGCGGGAGGCGCACATCGGCACGGCGCGTCACGGACGGTAGTTGCTGCAAGTAGAGTCCCGTCCACCAGAGGGCACGCGAGAATTCGGACGCGACCTCCACGGAACAACAACAACAACAACAACAACTCCGGCAGCACGGGCCGTGCCCAGTCGTTTAACATCGGGCATGCCTAGGACACAGTCCCGGTCTACGCTAAGTGAAGTGCGACGTAAAACGTGTACAGTGTTACTACACAATTGGCGACGAGTAGGGTCTTTCTTTCGCGTGTTGCGTCGTCGTTCCGGTTTCGCAGCTTATCCACGTCAGGATGATTTAGTGCGGGTTTTGGTTGAGCAGCAGACGGAGCTCATGGCCACCATGAAACAAGTGCTACCGGCGTTGCTCTCCACGCAGTCTGCTCCAGCGCCGTTCCCTCCTCCCTTTCTCCCGTATGACGAGACGGCAGAGGATTCGGACGCATATGAACATCGCCTTCGGCAGCATTTCCAGGCGTTTCATGTTGCCGATGCAGAGGTATGTCGTGCTCTCTTCTTGTCTTGGATATCTACATTGCTGTATCAAGTTTTGCGGCAGCTAGCGCCGTTGCAGGAACCCTCGTCCTTGTCTTTTGACGCATTGTGTTCATTGCTGTCTTCATTTTATCGCCGCCGCACGCATGTTGTGGCGGCTAGGGTCGAGTTCTATCAATGCAAGAAACAGCCCCATCAGTCTTACCGGGCGTGGGCCGCTACCCTGCACGGTCTTAGTCGCAAGTGTCATTTTGTCACGAAGCAGTCGCGAGAGTCCTATGCCCACGTTATGGTACGCGACGTCATTGTTCGTTCGGCCCCTGATAGGGAGGTCCGGCAACGGGCCCTGCAGTTAGAAGACCCTTCCCTTGAGGAAGTCCTGTCCATTGCTCAATCATATTAAGTCTCTCACGCCGCCGGTCAACAGTTGGAAGCGTGGTATGACGTCGCGGCGGTTCAGGGCGGCGCGTCCGTGTCCACTGTGTCCCGGGTGGACGACGTGCGAGTGGTACAATCCGGCCGTTACGGCCGCTCCCACACGGCGCGTAAACAGAATTCCGGCCGCCGGCCCCTGTTGCCGTCCTGTGCGTCGTGCTATATACATCATGATCGGTCAGAGTGCCCCCAGCGTTGGGCCGTTTGTCGCAAATGTAATAAAAAAGGTCACATTGCTAAAGTTTGCCGCTCAGCCTCGAAAGAATCGAAGGAAGCAGGTACAGAGGACATGGACGTTGACATTCAGGAAGTTTCATCGGGCCAGGGCTCCCGACGCATCGGCACGCAAACTCTTTATCGAGGTGTCGGTTCGGTCACGCCGGTTACAACTGCAAGTAGATACGGGCGCGGCAGTTTGAATGCACAAACTTATTCCGACCTTGGATCGCCCCCGTTGGCGCCAGTTTACCGGCGTCTACGCGGTTATGGTAAACAGTTCATTCCCCTACTGGGTCAATTCACTACCGACGTGACTTACAAATCAGTCACTCGGCCTATTACTTTTATTGTTGTCAGTGATGCGAGCTCCGCTAACCTTTTTGGCCTGGATGCCTTTCAAGCTTTCGGTTTTTCTATCGCTGACACCATACAGTTGGTCTCCGAAGACGGTCCCTATCAATCATTGGAATCTTTGATCTCAGACTTTCCAGATATCTTTGAGGAGGGCCTGGGGCGTGTTTCAGATTTTGAAGCTCACTTAACGTTGAAGGCGTCGGCTCGCCCGCGTTTTCTACGCGCGAGGGAGATCCCCTTGGCTCTCCACCCTCACATAAAGGAAGAGCTAGACCGGCTGACAGCCCTAAGGGTCGTTCTTCCCATTTCTTCTAGTGAGTGGGATTCGCCCCTCGTTATTGTCAGGAAGCCTTCGGGAAAATTATGTCTTTGTGGCGATTTCAAGGCCACCATTAATTCCCAATTGGTGGTGGACACCTATCCTTTGCCTCGTGCTGATGAATTGTTCTCCGCCATGGCGGGAGGCCAATATTTTTCGAAAATCGATCTTTCGAAGGCTTATCATCAGATACCACTTGATGAGGACTTCAAACGACTGGCGGATGTCAACACCCCGTTTGGCCTTTACCAATACCAGCGGTTGGCCTTCGGAATATCCAGTGCCCCAGAGATATTCCAGCGTTATCTTGAGCACATCACGTCGACAATCCCTCATTGTATTAATTACCTGGATGACATAATTGTCACAGGCCGCAGCACTAAGGAACACTTGCACAACCTTCGCACCCTCTTTCTCAAATTCAGGTCTGTGGGCTTGCATTGCAACCTGCGTAAGTCAAACTTCTTCCAACCGTCCATTGACTATGTGGGCTACACCATCTCTCGGCATGGCGTACAGCCACTAGGAAGTTTGGTCCAAGGTATCGTCGACCTTCCTCAGCCCGCTTCGCTGAAAGAGTCACAAGCTTTTTTAGGCAAGATAGCCTATTACCACTGGTTCATTCCCAGGGCTTCCATCATATCCCACCCCCTGTACTGCCTTCTGCGCAAGGGTGTTCCTTTTGATTGGTCGCCTGCATGCGAGCGAGCGTTCACCTCATTGAAGGGCCTCCTCACATCAGCGCCTTGTTTGGCTACTTTTGACCCCCATAAGCCGTTGGTCCTGGCTACAGATGCTTCGCAGTATGGGGTGGGGGTGGTCCTGGCCCATCGCAACGCAGATGGTTCTGAGCAACCACTTGCGTTTGCATCTAAAACTCTTAGTCCTGCGCAGGCCCATTACTCCCAGATGGAAAAAGAGGCTTTGGCCATTGTCTATACTGTTACCAAGTTTCACCCTTTCTTGTATGGCACGAAGTTTCAGTTAATCACTGACCATAAGCCGTTAATATCGTTATTTGGCCCCGCCTCTCAGATTCCGGATAGGGCGGCCCACAGACTACAGCACTGGGCCTTGTTCCTCTCTAAGTACCATTACGACATTCATTTTCGCCCTACCGGACAGCATGCCAATGCCGACGCTCTTTCCCGTCTTCCGGTGGGCCCGGATCCTAAGTTCGATAGAGAGGAGATTATGTGTTTTCATTTGGATGGGGCGTCCTGCCAAGCGGTTGATGGCTTCCCAACCACTAGTTCTCGAGTCGCCAGGGAAACGGCAGCTGACCCAGTTCTCCAGCAAGTAGTTCGCCTCATTCAGCAGGGGTGGTCATCCCGCCCTCCAGGCCAGGTCTCGGACCCTCTTCCTAATTATTTTATTCTACGAGACCGACTCTCAGCCTTGGACAGAGTTCTCCTTCTGGCTACCGATGATACAGCTCCTCACGTGGTTGTTCCTGCAAGTTTGCGGAGGGAGGTCCTCACTTATTACATGAGGGGCAATGGGGTGTTTCCCGTACTAAAACCTTGGCTCGCAGACATGTGTACTGGCCCAGTATTGACAGAGAAATTGAGCACTTGGTGGCTGCCTGTTCCCAGTGTGCGAGCCAACAGGCACCTCCCAGGGCAGCGTTCTCTTCATGGCCACCGGCAACCCAAGCATGGGAACGTGTGCACATCGATTTTGCGGGCCCGTTTCTCAATGGCTTTTGGCTCATTTTCATTGATGCTTATTCCCGATTCCCATATGTGGTTCGCTGCTCCTCAACCGCTTCAGAAGTTGCAATCCAGACAATAGCAAAAGTCTTTTCTGTGGAAGGTCTGCCAGTCACCCTGGTCTCGGACAATGGACCGCAGTTTATTTCACAGACCTTCCAGGATTTTTGTAGGCGCTTCGGTATTCGGCACGTTTGCTCTCCCCCCTTTCATCCACAATCGAATGGGGAAGCTGAGCGCATGGTGCGCACATTTAAGATGCAGATGAAAAAGTATGTGCACGAATTTCCTGCGGAGGAGGCATTGACGTTTCTCCTGACTGCATACCGGACCACACCAATGGGAGAATGCAGCCCCACAGAGCTCCTCCATGGGTGCCAACCTAGGACTCTGCTGCACCTCCTCCGGCCTGGTCCTCGCCAGTCTTTGCAAAACGGAGTACCTGGCTTTCCACTGGGTATGTCAGTCTGGGCACGTGGGTTTGGTCGCAATCCACATTGGATAACGGCAGTGGTCCTGCGCCGAAATGGCCGCCGGCTCTATACCTTGCAGGCGGGGCACCGGGTGGTACGTCGTCACTAAAATCAACTACGTCCACATTTGGGCACCCACCCTCCAACCTCTCGGACACCAGCTTCCCCATTGCCGGCACCCGTGTTGGTTTCTCAGGGGACGTTACCGCCTCTCCCTGCTGTGACTCCGCCGCACTGCGATGGTCCTCAGCCTAGGCAGCCTCCAGTAGCTCCAGCACCAGCATCGCCATCGTTAGAGATGCCCCAGCGAGAGCCAGCCTCCCTCGCAGGCCCGGTTTCTCAGGAGGCTGGTTCACCTGTGGTCATCCCTTCCCCATCATCCCTGCCACTGGGTCTTGCGCCCTCCCAAGGTGGAACAGGATCCAGAGTTCGACAGCTTGTCGCCCGTTCTGTCCCGGGCTCCAGTGGTGGGACGACAAGGGCCTCTTCGTGTGAGTCACTTCCAGCCGTATTCGAAGGTTCCGGCACGAGGGCTGGCAGATCCCCTCGACTCTAGCCTTCCAATGGATGTGGAGGTCATCACTCCTGCCCGATGCTACACCTTCCGATGCAGTGGTTCACAGTGGCTTCACCCCCTGAAGGAGGAGGAGTACAGTAGCCATCAGAAAGATCGTGGGAGGCGCACATCGGCACGGCGCGTCACGGATGGTAGTTGCCGCAAGAAGAGTCCCGTCCACCAGAGGGCACGCGAGAATTCGGATGCGACCTCTGCCAGTGGAACAACAACAACTGAGGCAGTACGGGCCGTGCCCAGTCATTTAAGATCGGGCATGCCTAGGACACAGTCCCGGTCTACGCTAAGTGAAGTGCGACATAAAACGTGAACAGTGTTACTACAGCTTATCTATTAGGTCTTGTCTAGGACGTGGGCAAGGTTCCATAATTTGTTATTGGTGTAGATTAGTGCTAAGAAATTTAAACTAAAATTAACTCTAGGACCTTCTGTGCACACCATATCATTCATTCCTAACAGAAGACATGATAGTGCATCAGGAACCACATTTTTTGAGGACCTTACATGTAATTAATATGAATATGATACTCCTGCTAGAATACTACTCAATAAATCTATCTACTGTGTAACAATTACTTTCCATCAGGAATGCTAGTGCCTGATTATCTGTGTGAATAAATACTTTAAAACCCTAGATCGAAGTCTGAAACTTCTGTACACTCCATTCTGTAGGTAATAATTCTTTTCCTGTGGCTGTATAGTTTAATTTGTGTTTGCTTAAAGCTCTACTGGCACGCACTAATGTGATATGCTCTCCTATACTAGGGTCCTATTTGCCCTGAAATAGTTCACAAGCCATCCCATGCTCCGAAGTTTCAGAACTTGGTTTAAATGGTTTATCCATACATGGATGTTTTAAAATAATGGGTACTCTCACCAATGCTAACTTAATGTTGTTAAAAACATCTGATTCTGCCTCTCCCCAAATCCATTTTAATTTTTATTTTTCAAGTTTCAATAGGCATGGATCATTCTTAGATCAATCACGAACACGACCAGTTAAAAATACCACTAAGGCTCATGCACCTAAACATACAGTACCTTAGAAATAAGCTTAATATATTACAGGTTTTTGTAAATGAACAGTCACCTCATATAGTAGTGCTAACTGAGCATGGATTAAAATCTGATGAAATTATTTACTGTAAACTAGAGGGCTACTCCTTAGCAAATAGTTATTGTAGACAGCAACATAAGGGTGGTGGTGTGGCAGTTTACATTAAGTGAGAATCTCGAGTACAAGAAAATAAACTATCTAGACCAGTACAACAAAGAAGGCTTGAATGAAGTGACAGGCATTGAAGTCCACACTAAAGAGTGTAGAGAGATTATGAGAAAACATGAAGTTATTGGGATTTATCATCCACCAAAGGCTGATGTAGTTAGCTTCATAGACATATTTAGTAGAGTAGTGGGACGTTGTGGTCCCAATGACCTAACTATACTTGGTGATCTGAATATTGAGTCAAAATCTTCCAGTTTGTGTAATATGAGGTTAATAGATACTCTTAACCCATATAATCTCATAAATGTAGTAAATAGTGATACCAGGGTAACAAAGTCCACATCTAGCAGAGTTGATTATGTTGTACTATGTAAACATATTAAAGACAGTGTTAGGTGCTGGAATATGGATTTTCACTACTCTGACCACAAATGCCAGCTTGTAGAGTATGTAAACACAAGTATCCCAAAAATGACAAAAGTTATCGAAAATAAAAGAATCCTAAAAGAGGGTAACATCCTTGCCCTAAGAAATAAATTAGCTATAGAGGACTGGCATCTGGTTTACCAGACTGAAGGATCTGAAAACAAACGGGCCAAATTCTATGATACTATGCTAAGACACTTTGACAGATGCTGCCCTGTTAAGAAAATACAAAGAGTGTTCACCCATAACCAAAGTGCAAAAACCAACAGACTGATACTTCCAGCAAATATGATAAAACTCAGGCAAAACATCCAGGATCTGGATGTGTTACACAAGTCAACAAACCTGCATGTTTTTAAGGCCAAGTACAATGAAGCCAAGAAAATCTTTAAGAAAGAGCTTTCAAAACTAAGAAAACAGATATTCAGCAGTGAAATAGCTCAATCAGACAATATAGCCAAGACCTCATGGAGAATTGTAAATCAATTTCACAAAGCCACACCGAAGCCAGAAACTGAAATTGTAAATATAAGACATGAAGGAAACACAATTAAAGATCCTAATAAAGTCTGCAATGTTTTCAATAAATACTTTATATCTGCAGCCGTTAGTCCAGTTAATAACACAATTGTGAGCAGTGAGGTAAAGCTCTGCCCCTTTGAAGAGCCACCTTTTGAATTCAAACAAGTAAGTGAAAAAGAAATAGGCAGGATAATAAATAACCTAAAGAATAAGTTCTCATCTGGATGGGATGGTTTGAGTAGTATCGTGATTAAAAAATGTAATAAGGAATTAGTTAAAATAATCATCCACCTGGTGAACTGCAGTATTAGATAACATACATTTCCAAATGTATTGAAATGGAGCACAGTTAAACCAGTGCATAAAAAAGGATCAAAGGAAGAGGTTTCAAATTTCAGGCCCATTTCATTAATACCTGTCTTCAGCAAAGTATTTGAAGTTGTACTGCTGACACAACTTAGTGACTATTTCTTGAAAAATAAGTTCCTAACAGAGACAACATGGATTCTGAAAAGATCATAGTACTATTACAGCAATTACGAAATTTCTTCACAAAACGTATGGTGCCCTTGATCAAGGAATGCAAACAGCTGGCATATTTCTAGACCTTACTAAAGCCTCTGACTCGGTAAACCATGAGTTACTTTTAAGTAAACTTGAGTCAAACAATGTAAATGCTGCATCCATGCAATTGCTGGCTACATATTTATTTAACCGCAAGCAGCAAAATTCGGAGTAGGTATTAAAGTCAATGGAGAAGCAATAAAAACGTTGAGGTTCGCCGATGACATTGTAATTCTGTCAGAGACAGCCAAGGACTTGGAAGAGCAGTTGAACGGAATGGACAGTGTCTTGAAAGGAGGATATAAGATGAACATCAACAAAAGCAAAACGACGATAATGGAATGTAGTCAAATTAAATCGGGTGATGCTGAGGGAATTAGATTAGGAAATGATACACTTAAAGTAATAAAGGGGTTTTGCTATGTGGGGAGCAAAGTAACTGATGATGGTTTAAGTAGAGAGGATATAAAATGTAGACTGGCAATGGCAAGGAAAGCGTTTCTGAAGAAGAGAAATTTGTTAACATCGAGTATAGATTTAAGTGTCAGGAAGACGTTTCTGAAAGTATTTGCATGGAGTGTAGCCATCTATGGAAGTGAAACATGGACAATAAATAGTTTGGACAAGAAGAGAATAGAAGCTTTTGAAATGTGGTGCTACAGAAGAATGCTGAAGATTAGATGGGTAGATCACATAACTAATGAGGAGGTATTGAATAGAATTGGGGAGAAGAGGAGTTTGTGGCACAACTTGACAAGAAGAAGGGACCGGTTGGTAGGACATGTTCTGAGGCATCAAGGGATCACAAATTTAGCATTGGAGGGCAGTGTGGAGGGTAAAAATCGTAGAGGGAGACCAATAGATGACTACACTACGCAGATTCAGAAGGATGCAGGTTGCAGTAAGTATTGGGAGATGAAGAAGCTTGCACAGGATAGAGTAGCATGGAGAGCTGCATCAAACCAGTCTCAGGACTGAAGACCACAACAACAACAACAACAACAGTGTACAAAGCTGGCTTACAAAATCAATAATCAGATCATTGATTTCCAGTTCAAATATGAGACAGTCACACAAGGTGTACCCCAGGGCTCAATTTTGGGCCCTTTCCTTTTCCTAGTGTACATAAATGATATAGAGCAACTCCCAATTGGTAACCTATGGAGACGATACCTCACTGTTATTTCTTGGTAAACAAAATGATGAGTTAACGTTGGTAGCAACTGAGGGACTATGTCAAATAACTACTTATTTCCAAGATCAAGGTTTGAAAGTTAATATCAGTAAATCTCAGTTATTGCCATTTAAACTTACAAACTCACACCAAACCTCTATCAGTAACATAGGAGGAATTGAAGTAGTGGACACAGAAGGCTGCAGATTTCTAGGTATTCACCTAGATGAAAATCTAAGATGGGTAAACCATATCAAATTTTTATGCAATAAAATCAGCAGTTCATTACATCTAATCAGCCAGTTATCAAAAGTAGTCCATCAGACATTAAAAACAATTTATTATGGAACCATTTTTGCACAGATTAATTACGGGATAGAGATATGGGGTTGTGCTGCCGACATACATATCAACAGAATATTAACCCAACAGAAAAGAGCAATCTGAATTATCCATGGATTAGGGTATAGAGATTCATGCAGGGAAATCTTTGTTCATCATAAATACCTCACAGTCTACTCACTGTATCTTTACAAAGTAATTATATTTTTTGTGACACATCAAAACAAAGCAATAAAGTGCTCTGATATGCATGCCTATAATACAAGAAATAAAGACTGCTACTACAGACAAAGAACAAAATTAAAAACAACAGACCATAGTCCATGCATTAGTGGTCAAATATGGTACAACAGATTACCGAGCTCTATAAGGTGCCACAAAGGGAACTTATTCAAAGTGAAACTGAAATATTTCTTGATTGACAAGTGTTTATATTCTTTAAATGAATATTATATAGTTGTGTAAAATCTGGATATTTGTAATAGGTACAATTTAACACCCAATATTGTGCCTTATTAGGTACAATTACAATGGTCCATTTGTATCACGTATATGAAATCACATATGTATATATGACTGTACTAAACTTGTAAAAAAAATGCTATGACGTTTGCAAAAGACACCAGTTGGTGTCTCCATGCAAAAAAATACAATAAATAGAAAATAAAAGTAGAACTCTGCTAACCCAAAAAAGGACTTCAGTTGCTTTGCGTTCTTACATTCTGAGCAATCTTTAATTGCTCATGTCCTAAAAATTTTAGCTCTTCCCTATCAAAGTATGATTCTGAAAGCTTGAATGTAATACCTTTCACAAAAAACATTTCCAAAGTTTTTGTTAATAAATCACAATATCTTCTCACATTTCGGATACTAAAAGTATATCATTTACATAAATGATTAAGTGTTGTTGTAACTCCTTTCCCAAGTCAGCAGCTAAAGCTCAAATACTGAAATGTTCAATCCAAATGGCAGTACTTTAAACTGAAATGACTTATCTCCACATAAAAAAGCTGCAATTTCTTAGATTCCTCATCCACTTTCACCTGCCACAATCCAGCAGTCAGATTCATTCATGAACCATGGACCTTGCCGTTGGTGGGGAGGCTTGCGTGCCTCAGCGATACAGATGGCCATACCGTAGGTGCAACCACAACGGAGGGGCATCTGTTGAGAGGCCAGACAAACATGTGGTTCCTGAAGAGGGGCAGCAGCCTTTTCAGTAGTTGCAGGGGCAACAGTCTGGATGATTGACTGATCTGGCCTTGTAACATTAACCAAAACGGCCTTGCTGTGCTGGTACTGCGAACGGCTGAAAGCAAGGGGAAACTACAGCCGTAATTTTTCCCGAGGACATGCAGCTCTACTGTATGATTAAATGATGATGGCGTCCTCTTGGGTAAAATATTCCGGAGGTAAAATAGTCCCCCATTCGGATCTCCGGGCGGGGACTACTCAAGAGGACGTCGTTATCAGGAGAAAGAAAACTGGCGTTCTACGGATCGGAGCGTGGAATGTCAGATCACTTAATCGGGCAGGTAGATTAGAAAATTTAAAAAGGGAAATGGATAGGTTAAAGTTAGATATAGTGGGAATTAGTGAAGTTCGGTGGCAGGAGGAACAAGACTTTTGGTCAGGTGATTACAGGGTTATAAATACAAAATCAAATAGGGGTAATGCAGGAGTAGGTTTAATAATGAATAAAAGAATAGGAGTGCGGGTTAGCTACTACAAACAGCATAGTGAACGCATTATTGTGGCCAAGATAGACACAAAGCCCATGCCTACTACAGTAGTACAAGTTTATATGCCAACTAGCTCTGCAGATGATGAAGAAATAGATGAAATGTATAACGAGATAAAAGAAATTATTCAGGTAGCGAAGGGAGACGAAAATTTAATAGTCATGGGTGACTGGAATTCGTCAGTAGGAAAAGGGAGAGAAGGAAACATAGTAGGTGAATATGGATTGGGGGGAAGGAATGAAAGAGGAAGCCGCCTTGTAGAATTTTGCACAGAGCATAACTTAATCATAGCTAACACTTGGTTCAAGAACCATGAAAGGAGGCTGTACACATGGAAGAAGCCTGGAGATACTGACAGGTTTCAGATAGATTATATAATGGTAAGACAGAGATTTAGGAACCAGGTTTTAAATTGTAAGACATTTCCAGGGGCAGATGTGGATTCTGACCACAATCTATTGGTTATGAACTGCAGATTGAAACTGAAGAAACTGCAAAAAGGTGGGAATTTAAGGAGATGGGATCTGGATAAACTGAAAGAACCAGAGGTTGTAGAGAGTTTCAGGGACAGCATAAGGGAACAATTGACAGGAATGGGGGAAAGAAATACAGTAGAAGAAGAATGGGTAGCTCTGAGGGATGAAGTGGTGAAGGCAGCAGACGATCAAGTAGGTAAAAAGACGAGGGCTAATAGGAATCCTTGGGTAACAGAAGAAATATTGAATTTAATTGATGAAAGGAGAAAATATAAAAATGCAGTAAATGAAGCAGGCAAAAAGGAATACAAACGTCTCAAAAATGAAATCGACAGGAAGTGCAAAATGGCTAAGCAGGGATGGCTAGAGGACAAATGTAAGGATGTAGAGGCTTATCTCACTAGGGGTAAGATAGATACTGCCTACAGGAAAATTAAAGAAACCTTTGGAGAGAAGAGAACCACTTGTATGAATATCAAGAGCTCAGATGGAAACCCAGTTCTAAGCAAAGAAGGGAAGGCAGAAAGGTGGAAGGAGTATATAGAGGGTTTATACAAGGGAGATGTACTTGAGGAAAATATTATGGAAATGGAAGAGGATGTAGATGAAGATGAAATGGGAGATAAGATACTGCGTGAAGAGTTTGACAGAGCACTGAAAGACCTGAGTCGAAACAAGGCCCCGGGAGTAGACAACATTCCATTAGAACTACTGATGGCCTCGGGAGAGCCAGTCCTGACAAAACTCTACCATCTGGTGAGCACGATGTATGAGACAGGCGAAATACCCTCAGACTTCAAGAAGAATATAATAATTCCAATCCCAAAGAAAGCAGGTGTTGACAGATGTGAAAATTACCGAACTATCAGTTTAATAAGTCACAGCTGCAAAATACTAACGCGAATTCTTTACAGACGAATGGAAAAACTGGTAGAAGCCGACCTCGGGGATGATCAGTTTGGATTCCGTAGAAATGTTGGAACACGCGAGGCAATACTGACCTTACGACTTATCTTGGAAGAAAGATTAAGAAAAGGCAAACCTACGTTTCTAGCATTTGTAGACTTAGAGAAAGCTTTTGACAATGTTGACTGGAATACTCTCTTTCAAATTCTGAAGGTGGCAGGGGTAAAATACAGGGAGCGAAAGGCTATTTACAATTTGTACAGAAACCAGATGGCAGTTATAAGAGTCGAGGGGCATGAAAGGGAAGCAGTGGTTGGTAAGGGAGTGAGACAGGGTTGTAGCCTCTCCCCGATGTTATTCAATCTGTATATTGAGCAAGCAGTAAAGGAAACAAAAGAAAAATTCGGAGTAGGTATTAAAATTCATGGAGAAGAAGTAAAAACTTTGAGGTTCGCCGATGACATTGTAATTCTGTCAGAGACAGCAAAGGACTTGGAAGAGCAGTTGAACGGAATGGACAGTGTCTTGAAAGGAGGATATAAGATGAACATCAACAAAAGCAAAACGAGGATAATGGAATGTAGTCAAATTAAATCGGGTGATGCTGAGGGGATTAGATTAGGAAATGAGACACTTAAAGTAGTAAAGGAGGTTTGCTATTTAGGGAGTAAAATAACCGATGATGGTCGAAGTAGAGAGGATATAAAATGTAGACTGGCAATGGCAAGGAAAGCGTTTCTCAAGAAGAGAAAACTGTTAACATCGAGTATAGATTTAAGTGTCAGGAAGTCGTTTCTGAAAGTATTTGTATGGAGTGTAGCCATGTATGGAAGTGAAACATGGACGATAACCAGTTTGGACAAGAATTGAATAGAAGCTTTCGAAATGTGGTGCTACAGAAGAATGCTGAAGATAAGGTGGGTAGATCACGTAACTAATGAGGAGGTATTGAATAGGATTGGGGAGAAGAGAAGTTTGTGGCACAACTTGACTAGAAGAAGGGATCGGTTGGTAGGACATGTTTTGAGGCATCAAGGGATCACAAATTTAGCATTGGAGGGCAGCGTGGAGGGTAAAAATCGTAGAGGGAGACCAAGAGATCAATACACTAAGCAGATTCAGAAGGATGTAGGTTGCAGTAGGTACTGGGAGATGAAGAAGCTTGCACAGGATAGAGTAGCATGGAGAGCTGCATCAAACCAGTCTCAGGACTGAAGACCACAACAACAACAACAAAAGTCTTTGGCTTGCTCAAACTTAGCTAAGATTTCATTTATACTAATAGGTCTCTCTCTCTCTTGGTTTATATATGCATATTTAAAATGCAAGCAGAGAGCCACAAACGTACTCCACCAGTGGCCTTGTGCACCAAAAGTAGTGGTTCTATAATACCATCATTAATCCTTTTGTCAATCTCCTCTTGTACAGTGGGACGTATGCTTAGAGGTATTGGACACAGTTGAAGAAGAAGGTGTTTCATCCTTTATCTTGAAACTAAAAACGTAATCTCCAAGTACGCCTGGTTTATCTGAAAATATCTTCTCATATTTTAATAATATATTGTACAGATCTTCCTATTGTGACTGGTTCAGTACATCACTCACAAGCTTTAATCTTAATCTGTGCCTTTATCACACCTTTAGGACTGATTGGATCCTCCAAACTTACTGTCTTTCTTGTAGAAATGAAGCATATTGCATTATCTTTCATGTCTACTATGTTCCTATTTTTAAACGGTATTTCATAAACCATGTTGTTATAGCTACATGTCAATTTCTTAGTTGCAGATTCTAAGCTTACATTATATGTAACTACCCAGTTGATCCCAAACAACATTTGCATGTTAATAACATTAGGTACTACTAAACATATTTGCATAAATGGAAACTTGTTTACCAGTATTCTTAAAGGCAGTCATACTTCTTGTTTGATTTGTTTGGCTTTAGCCCCTGTAACACCAATAACATATACTCCAGTTACTGCAAGTATAGGATATACTACTCTATGTTTCAATAGCTCAAATTATTAATGAATAATCCTTCAACAAGGGTTTATTAATTTCGCCATGATCTTTCTGTTCCTCCTCCAGTAACCATTTCTTTACTGGTAAGTTTTGATAAACACAACTAATTTTTCTATGTATGTGCCTGATCTTACATAGATATGTGGGTTGGAACTTTAATAGTGGCAACTATTTATTTACGGCTCGTACAAAATAGATACGTGTTTCAAAGTTTTACTGACCTTCAAAGTAATCACCAGCATTGTGTATAACCCACTGCCAGCGATGTGGAAGTTGTAGCATACTCTTAGCAGTGCCAGTTGTGATGACAGTTTGAGCAGCATGGTCTATTGCCCGACAAATTTGTAGCAGTTCTGAAGCGAATGTCGTGAAGTGTTTCCTTCAGTTTAGAAATCAAGTTGAATTCACGAGGGCTTAGGTCAGAGGTGGTATAGCCCTTAGCAGACCCATCAGTCAAACAAATCAGTAACAGGTTACAATGAAAGTGCTTGAGCATTGTCCTACAAAATGATGGTCTCGTCCTGCAGAAAGTGTCATCACTTCTGTCTCTATGCTGTTCATTTTTTGAACACAACCTACGAACAGCTTAGAGATAGAAGTGACGACACTTTCTGCAGGACCTGACCATCATTTTGTAGGACAATGCTCAAGCATGTACAGTGCAAGCTGTTACTGATTTGTTTGACTATTGGGGCTGGTAAGGACTATACCACCTACTGCACTCCTCTGACTTAAGCCCTCGTGAGGTCAACTCGATTTCTAAACTGAAAGAAACACTTCACGGAATTCGCTTGAGAACTGCCACAAATTCGTTGGGCAGCAGACCACTCTGCTCAAACTGTCATCACCACTGGCACTGCTAAAAGTATTCTACAACTTCCACATCACTGGCAACGGGTTATACACAATGCTGGTGACTACTTTGAAGGTCAGTAAAACTTTGAAACACATATCTATTTTGTATAAGCTGTAAATAAATAGTTGCCATTATTAAAGTTCCAATTCTCGTACATCCTGGTTTTTGGCTTTTTGACCAGGACACTGCCCATCTTCCTCAAATAATGGGGCTCATGACTGTGTATATCATCGAAATATTGTTTTATCATCATCCCTTTTAGTTTTATTAAGTGTTTTTGTATTTGCATTTCTCAGCCTGTTATTCAGTTGTTAATGTTTACCCCAAGATAATTTGTAACCTGACAAAAGTTTGCCTTTTTCTTTACCTGAAATTCTGAATTAGGTCTACTATTGCCGTGATTTGTCTCTTCTGGATTTTGGTTTCTTTTTTCATTGTTCATGGTATCTAAACCTCCTATAAAAGAGAGTAATTCATTTACCGTTAACCACCTGTACACAAAATTTCTTTAGGTACATAGTAAATTAAACATGTAAGTAGTATCTTCACTACATTCTCGAGTGGGTAGTCTACAGACTTCGATCGGATAAGGTGACACACTGCATACTTTTTAAAATTGCCCCATGAACTGTTATAATATTTTAGGTCCAGTAATTCTAATGTTAGTTTTTCCTGTATATTTTCGTTTCAACATTTCCTGAAAAAAAAAAAAATCTGAGATGTAAACTCCTCTGAGTGTCCATTTTCTCACTCTGTTGCATCCCCTACCAAGTAAGTCAATGCAGAATCAATGTTCTTACAATCCTCCTACTTTTGTTGTAAGGTCCTAGAAAACACTATCAAGAAATAAGTAGAATGTACACTCGTGTCAGAAAAAAGCAGAACAGCTTGAACGACTAGAGAGAGGACATTGATATTCACAGGCATGTACATCAGTATGTTCTGCAGAAATGATTAGCATTTCAGTCAGCTCGTTTCAACATGTCTCCTGTTGCCTAGCAGGCACAGGGTCTGCCATGGGCACTGATAACGCATTCCAGCATGATGGCATCGATGCATATACACTGTGAATGTAGTCTTGTTGTATAGCCATCCATGCTCCATTGACATGGTTCCAAAGTTCATCTGTGGTGGTCGACACTGGGTCACAGCACTGCACCCGTCATTTCACCACATCCCACACATTTTCGATTGGTGGCAAAGTCTCGAGATCTTGTGGGCCACGGCAAAAGGCTGATACCAAGAAGGTAGAAGTTCGTGCAGCAAGATCTTGCTGAAAAATGGAATCTGGGGTGTTATTCAGAAAGACCAAAGCTATGAGTCACAGGAAGCCATTTGCATGGGTCAAACTGGTCACAGTGCCGTGGACTAGGAGCAAATGTGATTTGTAGTTGTACCCAATAGCACCCCACATTGTGCTTTTCCATCATTTGATGCTTGCCTAAATTTGGTGCTGTGTGTCTTTTGCAAATGTAGTCACTGTGATGCCGCTCCCTGTCTGCAGTGAACCAAAATGTGGCCATCATTTTCAAACAAACAGAACTTGGATTCATCCAAAAACACTATCTGATGCTATTCCTGTACCCAGCGACATCATTACATACACCACTGAGGTCTAGCATGTTTAAGCCACATGCACATTTTATCGGCAGGTGGTGGTGTGCCATGATATTGATGTTGACCTTCAACCCGCGGGCCGACATGATACAAATGCTAATCATGTCTGCAGAACATACTAATATACATGTCCTGTGAATATGAATGTCCTATCTCTAGCCATTCAAGGTGTTCTGTTTTTTTCTGAACACGAGTTTACACTGCCACCAGGTTTAAATGTCGCAAAATGTTTCTACATATTCAAGTTACTTCCTAATTACACTGTAGGAAATACTGCAGCCAGCCTCAAATATTTTTAAATGATTTTATTAAACCATTACTAGTTACAGAGCTAAGCCTATCATCAGATGGCAGCACTGACTTCTTTGCAAGTTTTACATTTGTGTCCTAAATTATAACAAGGTATTTGTGTTGCACTGTTTACAAAAGGCTTTACATTTGTTTCCTAAAATATATCAAAGTTTTTATGATTAAACCGTTTTATGCTCATATATGCTCCATACATAGCACTTACTTCACAAAAAGTCCTCCTTTACATACTATAAGACAGTGGTTTGATTTTCTTTTACAGTCAATGTTGACCAATGAAGTGAGCTAAATACATGATGGCAAACACATTTGTTTACATCGGCAGCTGATATAGTGTGCCAAATACTGAGATATGTGAACAGATATGGCACACTTCTAGAGCTACTGCAAAGGTACTTTTAATGGTACAGATAATTCCATACAGTAATACATTTAATTATTAAGGTTTCAAAGATGCTGGTAATGGCCAATGAAGAATTTTCTCCCTGCCAGTTAATTATTATTGCTATCATTTCAAATTATAGGAGCTGTACGAAATTTTAGAGATATACTGGATTTCTTTCTTTTCTGTTCTAGTAAAGGAAATATCACTAAGTTGTCTTTGATGCTTTTTTCTCTGTTTCCACATTGGGCCATGCGACTAGCAAAAGTTGACTTATTTACGTTGTTGAGCCTAAGAGCATCTATGTGTTCACAGTATTATACATTAAACCTCTTACCAGTTTGGCTAATGTTAAAGTTGGGGCACAGAGAACAATTTAGTTTATAAATGCCAGACCTATGCTGTACTTCAGTTTTTAAATTTAAGTTGTGAACAATTTTGTCTTTCATTTTATTGTTTGTGGAAAAACTAATTTTGATATTTTATTGCATGGAATAAGTTCGCAATATGATATGATGCTTTACCAATGTACGGAAAGCAGATATATTTCACAGAATTCTCATGAGGTATTTGAGCTAAATTGCTGTTTTATTTGGACTTAGAGCTATTTTTGTCCCTGTATTTCTTTTTAATTCTGTTGTGAAGTTTAGTGATAGTGTCAGAGCTGTAACCATCATTATGGGTGATTAGTTTGATCGTTTTTAGTTCTTGTAGTTTATCTTCAGTGTCCAAATGGATTTTTTTTCCCATTCTGTTAAGTGTTACCCTATAATACACCATTTTATGTTGCTCAGGGTGACATGATTAGCTGCTGTTGTGGTATCCAGTGTAGTGGATTTTCTATATATTTTAAACTTATATTTACCATTGTATTTAATAATTTTTTTATCCAAGAAATTTATGCCATTATCAGTTTCATGCTCAACAGTAAATTTTAGGTTTCGGTGGGATTTGTTAACCTCTTTTGAAAATTGATTAATTTCATCTACCATTCTATCAAATAAGATAAGTGTGTCATCCACATAGTGTCTGTAATATATGAGTTTTTTCTTTATTGTCATATTGGCATTGAAAAAGATGTTTCTAAATTATTTATGCAAATATTGGCTAGCAGACTAGCTAGGCACCTGCCTATTGCAAGGCCATCTTCTTGTTCATAGAAATTGTTATTAAAGCTGAACTAGTTTTGAGATAGCACTAAGATTATAAGTTTGACTAGATCATAAATTTCTGGTATACTGATCTTTTTTATGTTTAATCATGTTATTTTTAATTACTGAGATCGTTTCTTTTGCCGGTACTTTTGTAAACAAGTTAACTATATCAAAGAATGTGAATGTGGCTATGTGTGGTATGGGGATGTCTTTGACGTTTCCTGAAATCTCATGGCTATCGTTTTCACTAAAAATTATCTTCAAATGTAGAGGCCTTGGTGATCTTATTAAGTTTTTTTTTTAGTAAGGGCTCTTGAGGTCACAATCAGACATATAGGACAATGTTCTTTGTGAATCGATGATTGTGATCAAAGTCCTGAGGCTGGAGGGTACATTATTGTGCATTCAGATTTATCAATAATTTTAGGTTTTGCTCAGTATTAATTTCTTTTATGTTACGTTCCTGAAAAAATCTAGTGTTTGTTTAGGTAATCGTCTTCATACGTTATCATTGCAGAGCTTTGTTCTCACTGAGTTTTTTTATTTATTTTTCTGAGATCAGTTGAGTCTTGTGAAAATTTGCATTGAGTCTTGTTTGTGTCTGTGTGTTCCTGGATTAACTTGTTTATTTCATTACCTACTGCATTTTTACTGCAATTATTTACCTTAGCTATTTCACATGCAATTTTGGTTTCAACAATTGCTTCTTTAATGCTAATTTTTACTTGTTTTAGTTGTAATGTTATGTTTTGGGGCCTTGCTTAGCACATTTTTTTCAAAATTAATGAAACTAATAGTTCTGTAGTTGATAACTCTATCAAAGAAACAATCTTCATCAGATGATGGGTTTTTGTATGACTTCTTGCTTGAAATTAGGGCTTTTAATTTTCTCTTATGTCTTTGCGGTATGATATGATGTTTTGTCCTAATGAAAACATAAGTTTCATCTACAATGCATATGAAATGCACAGGAAACAGCAAGTTATTTCATTCTAAACGAAGCACATATATCTGTCTGTTCAGAAGCTCTTTCTGTTTGTACTGAGCTCTCATTTCACTATGTAGCCAACACAGTTCACACTTTACATTTGCTAGATACACAGTTTTACTGACGTTCTTGACATTCACTTTGATATATTTTGGAATGACTCTTTCAGCAAGATACTTTTTGTTAAATGCTACAGTAAGTATTACTTTCATTAGCTGAAGCTTGCACTTTTCACAAATCATGCACAGTTCTCCTTACCTGGTGGCATAGTAACAAAATTATTTTATCCACCTTGGTGAGAGAACACCGCAGCTGTTTTCGTAAATTATACTGTGGGAGTAACATTGACTTTTTTGGAAGTTTTACATTTGTGACCCCCCCCATGAACCATGGACCTTGCCGTTGGTGGGGAGGCTTGCGTGCCTCATCGATACAGATAGCCGTACCGTAGGTACAACCACAACGGAGGGGTATCTGTTGAGAGGCCAGACAAACGTGTGGTTCCTGAAGAGGGGCAGCAGCCTTTTCAGTAGTTGCAAGGGCAACAGTCTGGATGATTGACTGATCTGGCATTGTAACAATAACCAAAACGGCCTTGCTGTGCTGGTACTGCCAACGGCTGAAAGCAAGGGGAAACTACGGCCGTAATTTTTCCCGAGGGCATGCAGCCTTACTGTATGATTAAATGATGATGGCGTCCTCTTGGGTAAAATATTCCGGAGGTAAAATAGTCCCCCACTCGGATCTCCGGGCGGGGACTACTCAAGAGGATGTCGTTATCAGGAGAAAGAAAACTGGCGTTCTACGGATCGGAGCGTGGAATGTCAGGTCCCTTAATCGGGCAGGTAGGTTAGAAAATTTGAAAAGGGAAATGGATAGGTTAAAGTTAGATATAGTGGGAATTAGTGAAGTTCGGTGGCAGGAGGAACAAGACTTCTGGTCAGGTGACTACAGGGTTATAAACACAAAGTCAAATAGGGGTAATGCAGGAGTAGGTTTAATAATGAATAGGAAAATAGGAACGCGGGTAAGCTACTACAAACAGCTTAGTGAACGCATTATTGTGGCCAAGATAGATACGAAGCCCACACCTACTACAGTAGTACAAGTTTATATGCCAACTAGCTCTGCAGATGACGAAGAAATTGAAGAAATGTATGATGAAATAAAAGAAATTATTCAGATTGTGAAGGGAGACGAAAATTTAATAGTCATGGGTGACTGGAATTCGAGTGTAGGAAAAGGGAGAGAAGGAAACGTAGTAGGTGAATATGGATTGGGGCTAAGAAATGAAAGAGGAAGCCGCCTGGTAGAATTTTGCACAGAGCACAATTTAATCATAGCTAACACTTGGTTTAAGAATCATGATAGAAGGTTGTATACATGGAAGAACCCTGGAGATACTAAAAGGTATCAGATTGATTATATAATGGTAAGACAGAGATTTAGGAACCAGGTTTTAAATTGTAAGACATTTCCAGGGGCAGATGTGGACTCTGACCACAATCTATTGGTTATGACCTGTAGATTAAAACTGAAGAAACTGCAAAAAGGTGGGAATTTAAGGAGATGGGACCTGGATAAACTGAAAGAACCAGAGGTTGTACAGAGTTTCAGGGAGAGCATAAGGGAACAATTTACAGGAATGGAGGAAAGAAATACAGTAGAAGAAGAATGGGTAGCTTTGAGGGATGAAGTAGTGAAGGCAGCAGAGGATCAAGTAGGTAAAAAGACGAGGGCTAGTAGAAATCCTTGGGTAACAGAAGAAATATTGAATTTAATTGATGAAAGGAGAAAATATAAAAATGCAGTAAATGAAGCAGGCAAGAAGGAATACAAACGTCTCAAAAATGAGATCGACAGGAAGTGCAAAATGGCTAAGCAGGGATGGCTAGAGGACAAATGTAAGGATGTAGAGGCTTATCTCACTAGGGGTAAGATAGATACTGCCTACAGGAAAATTAAAGAGACCTTTGGAGATAAGAGAACCACTTGTATGAACATCAAGAGCTCAGATGGAAACCCAGTTCTAAGCAAAGAAGGGAAAGCAGAAAGGTGGAAGGAGTATATAGAGGGTCTGTACAAGGGCGATGTACTTGAGGACAATATTATGGAAATGGAAGAGGATGTAGATGAAGATGAAATGGGAGATACGATACTACGTGAAGAGTTTGACAGAGCACTGAAAGACCTGAGTCGAAACAAGGCCCCCGGAGTAGACAACATTCCATTGGAACTACTGACGGCCTTGGGAGAGCCAGTCCTGACAAAACTCTACCATCTGGTGAGCAAGATGTATGAAACAGGCGAAATACCCTCAGACTTCAAGAAGAATATAATAATTCCAATCCCAAAGAAAGCAGGTGCTGACAGATGTGAGAATTACCGAACAATCAGTTTAATAAGCCACAGTTGCAAAATAATAACACGAATTCTTTACAGACGAATGGAAAAACTAGTAGAAGCCGACCTCGGGGAAGATCAGTTTGGATTCCGTAGAAATACTGGAACACGTGAGGCAATACTGACCTTACGACTTATCTTAGAAGAAAGATTAAGGAAAGGCAAACCTACGTTCCTAGCATTTGTAGACTTAGAGAAAGCTTTTGACAATGTTGACTGGAATACTCTCTTTCAAATTCTAAAGGTGGCAGGGGTAAAATACAGAGAGCGAAAGGCTATTTACAATTTGTACAGAAACCAGATGGCAGTTATAAGAGTCGAGGGATATGAAAGGGAAGCAGTGGTTGGGAAGGGAGTAAGACAGGGTTGTAGCCTCTCCCCGATGCTATTCAATCTGTATATTGAGCAAGCAGTAAAGGAAACAAAAGAAAAATACGGAGTAGGTATTAAAATCCATGGAGAAGAAATAAAAACTTTGAGGTTCGCCGATGACATTGTAATTCTGTCAGAGACAGCAAAGGACTTGGAAGAGCAGTTGAATGGAATGGACGGTGTCTTGAAGGGAGGATATAAGATGAACATCAACAAAAGCAAAACAAGGATAATGGAATGTAGTCGAATTAAGTCGGGTGATGTTGAGGGTATTAGATTAGGAAATGAGACACTTAAAGTAGTAAAGGAGTTTTGCTATTTGGGGAGCAAAATAACTGATGATGGTCGAAGTAGAGAGGATATAAAATGCAGACTGGCAATGGCAAGGAAAGCGTTTCTGAAGAAGAGAAATTTGTTAACATCGAGTATAGATTTAAGTGTCAGGAAGTCTTTTCTGAAAGTATTTGTATGGAGTGTAGCCATGTATGGAAGTGAAACATGGACGATAAATAGTTTGGACAAGAAGAGAATAGAAGCTTTCGAAATTTGGTGCTACAGAAGAATGCTGAAGATTAGATGGGTAGATCACATAACTAATGAGGAGGTACTGAACAGGATTGGAGAGAAGAGGAGTTTGTGGCACAACTTGACTAGAAGAAGGGATCGGTTGGTAGGACATGTTCTGAGGCATCAAGGGATCACCAATTTAGTATTGGAGGGCAGCGTGGACGGTAAAAATCGTAGGGGGAGACCAAGAGATGCATACACTAAGCAGATTCAGAAGGATGTAGGTTGCAGTAGGTACTGGGAGATGAAGAAGCTTGCACAGGATAGAGTAGCATGGAGAGCTGCATCAAACCAGTCTCAGGACTGAAGACCACAACAACACATACATTTGTGACCTGAAGTATAACAATGTTTCTGTGATTGCATACTTTACAAAAGGTTTTACATATGCATCTTAAAGATAACCAAGTTATTGTGATTATTGTGATTACTTATATATGTTCCATAAATTGTACTTTAGTATTTTAAACAAAGTGATTGTGGCTAATAATGGGTACAATCAGAATATGATCGATTACTTGTTCAGTAAGAAAACTTTCCAAAACTGTTCGACCTTCCCACTGATAGCAAAGAAGCTAAAAACTTTATTTCCATTCTTTTCTTGGGTAATATACTGTATAGGATAAAACGTCTTCTAAGAAAAAAATATAACTGTAACGTCTCCTCCTCTACAGATAACAGTTTAAAAAGAAATCTTGTACATTCAGTAGAGATTGCCAGCGATTGGTTTTCCAATTCAGGTGTTAACAAACTAACCTGTAATAACTGTCCTTCATATTATATTGGTCAAACAGGCAGAACTGTGAAAACAAGATATAAAGAACACCTATTAGGTAAGAAAGGAGCGAATATACATAGCTCTACTTTTGCTGTTTCACTAAAAATTATCTTCAAATGTAGAGGCCTTGGTGATCTTATTAAGTTTTTTTTTAGTAAGGGCTCTTGAGGTCACAATCAGACATATAGGACAATGTTCTTTGTGAATCGATGAAATGTATGACGAGATAAAAGAAATTATTCAGGTAGTGAAGGGAGACGAAAATTTAATAGTCATGGGTGACTGGAATTCGTCTGTAGGAAAAGGGAGAGAAGGAAACATAGTAGGTGAATATGGATTGGGGGGAAGAAATGAAAGAGGAAGCCGCCTTGTAGAATTTTGCACAGAGCATAACTTAATCATAGCTAACACTTGGTTCAAGAATCATAAAAGAAGGTTGTATACGTGGAAGAATCCTGGAGATACTAATAGGTATCAGATAGATTATATAATGGTAAGACAGAGATTTAGGAACCAGGTTTTAAATTGTAAGACATTTCCAGGGGCAGATGTGGATTCTGACCACAATCTATTGGTTATGAACTGCAGATTGAAACTGAAGAAACTGCAAAAAGGTGGGAATTTAAGGAGATGGGACCTGGATAAACTGAAAGAACCAGAGGTTGTAGAGAGTTTCAGGGAGAGCATAAGGGAACAATTGACAGGAATGGGGGAAAGAAATACAGTAGAAGAAAAATGGGTAGCTCTGAGGGATGAAGTAGTGAAGGCAGCAGAGGATCAAGTAGGTAAAAAGACGAGGGCTAATAGAAATCCTTGGGTAACAGAAGAAATATTGAATTTAATTGATGAAAGGAGAAAATATAAAAATGCAGTAAATGAAGCAGGCAAAAGGGAATACAAATGTCTCAAAAATGAGATCGACAGAAAGTGCAAAATGGCTAAGCAGGGATGGCTAGAGGACAAATGTAAGGATGTAGAGGCTTGTCTCACTAGGGGTAAGATAGATACTGCCTACAGGAAAATTAAAGAGACCTTTGGAGAGAAGAGAACCACTTGTATGAATATCAAGAGCTCAGATGGCAACCCAGTTCTAAGCAAAGAAGGGAAGGCAGAAAGGTGGAAGGAGTATATAGAGGGTTTATACAAGGGCGATGTACTTGAGGACAGTATTATGGAAATGGAAGAGGATGTAGATGAAGATGAAATAGGAGATAAGATACTGCGTGAAGAGTTTGACAGAGCACTGAAAGACCTGAGTCGAAACAAGGCCCCGGGAGTAGACAACATTCCATTAGAACTACTGATGGCCTTGGGAGAGCCAGTCATGACAAAACTCTACCATCTGGTGAGCAAGATGTATGAGACAGGCGAAATACCCACAGACTTCAAGAAGAATATAATAATTCCAATACCAAAGAAAGCAGGTGTTGACAGATGTGAAAATTACCGAACTATCAGTTTAATAAGTCACAGCTGCAAAATACTAACGCGAATTCTTTACAGACGAATGGAAAACCTGGTAGAAGCAGACCTCGGGGAAGATCAGTTTGGATTCCGTAGAAATGTTGGAACACGTGAGGCAATACTAACCGTACGACTTATCTTAGAAGAAAGATTAAGAAAAGGCAAACCTACGTTTCTAGCATTTGTAGACTTAGAGAAAGCTTTTGACAACGTTAACTGGAATACTCTCTTTCAAATTCTGAAGGTGGCAGGGATAAAATACAGGGAGCGAAAGGCTATTTACAATTTGTACAGAAACCAGATGGCAGTTATAAGAGTCCAGGGGCATGAAAGGGAAGCAGTGGTTGGGAAAGGAGTGAGACAGGGTTGTAGCCTCTCCCCGATGTTATTCAATCTGTATATTGAGCAAGCAGTAAAGGAAACAAAAGAAAAATTCGGAGTAGGTATTAAAATTCATGGAGAAGAAGTAAAAACTTTGAGGTTCGCCGATGACATTGTAATTCTGTCAGAGACAGCAAAGGACTTGGAAGAGCAGTTGAACGGAATGGACAGTGTCTTGAAAGGAGGATATAAGATGAACATCAACAAAAGCAAAACGAGGATAATGGAATGTAGTCAAATTAAATCGGGTGATGCTGAGGGGATTAGATTAGGAAATGAGACACTTAAAATAGTAAAGGAGTTTTGCTATTTAGGGAGTAAAATAACTGATGATGGTCGAAGTAGAGAGGATATAAAATGTAGACTGGCAATGGCAAGGAAATCGTTTCTGAAGAAGAGAAATTTGTTAACATCGAGTATATATTTAAGTGTCAGGAAGTCGTTTCTGAAAGTATTTGTATGGAGTGTAGCCATGTATGGAAGTGAAACATGGACGATAACCAGTTTGGACAAGAAGAGAATAGAAGCTTTCGAAATGTGGTGCTACAGAAGAATGCTGAAGATAAGGTGGGTAGATCACGTAACTAATGAGGAGGTATTGAATAGGATTGGGGAGAAGAGAAGTTTGTGGCACAACTTGACTAGAAGAAGGGATCGGTTGGTAGGACATGTTTTGAGGCATCAAGGGATCACAAATTTAGCATTGGAGGGCAGCGTGGAGGGTAAAAATCGTAGAGGGAGACCAAGAGATCAATACACTAAGCAGATTCAGAAGGATGTAGGTTGCAGTAGGTACTGGGAGATGAAGAAGCTTGCACAGGATAGAGTAGCATGGAGAGCTGCATCAAACCAGTCTCAGGACTGAAGACCACAACAACAACAACATACTTTTGCTGAACGCCTCTTGATAGCCGGTCATACGCCTAAACAGTTAGAAGACACTGTTATCCTACACAGAGAAGTCAAAGGGCGTAGATTAGATCTGCGGGAAGAGTTACAAATTTTCAAACATCTAGAGCTCAAGGACGGTAATATACTGAACGACCAGTTGAACCTTGCTTGTAGACAATTTTTCGAAGGCTTTAAACCTGTACTGTTTATGGTATAGCATTAATGCTGGTAACCTTAGTGGTCTATCTCCTCAGGAAGCTATGATGCACCTTCAATGCTGTAAGCTCACTACCCTATATGTAATGTGCTTTTCTCACAATGTATGGTTGCCACTACATCGGCCCTTATGTGATTTTGTCTGGCTTTAAAATGTTGGTTCCCTGCAAATGTGTATTAACTGTATTGTATACCAGGATTCCTAATTTTGTCTTAAGAGCCATTATTGTCAATTTTAAAGTTCTGACACATATACCGTTTGTGGGCTTCACTCTCTTGGCATAAGCACCACATGCCTTTTTGATGTATAACTACATTAATTGTACCAATGCTCCCATACTGTTATAACGGGAGTGTTAAACGCCTTCCTTCTTTTCATTGTTATTTTATCTAATGACGTTATTAATACTGATAATTAACAAGTTGCCTTTGTACGTCAATTGGCACATGGTTCGCGCCATGAGAGCCACCTGCCCTGGTCGCAGAGCAACTACGCTCGCCTATTACACTCAGTTGGTTGGGAGCTCTGCAAGATCCATATACTAATTTATATTTACATGACAAACCCTAATTCTTGGGCCATATTTCAATTTTGACAAATGAATCTATACCGACATTTGTAAAAACGGTGATGGTACATTAGTCCTTACTAATGTAAAATTGTAAGTACCAGTTGTCATTCTCATATTTCTGTAATGCAAGAGCTCTCTAATTTGTGTTAAAATCTATACTTGACTTAAGTTTCATACTTTTCTAATGTAAGCTATGATGTTCATTGTCCTTAGGCCACCTTCTGAAGAAGACAAATTTATATTTGTTGAAACCTAGGTAAAGAATTCTTTATCCATTGCAACTGGTCGGCTGTTTATATTAATTGTACTTTACATATTATAAGATGAAGGTCTGATCACTTTTTTACAATCCACGTTGAACAATGCTGATGTAAACAAATGTATCCACCATCTTGTATTTAGTTCATTGACCAACATGAAATGTAAAAGAAGATCAAACCTCTGCCTTATAATATGTAACAGAGAGCTCTTCATGAAGTAAACACAATATATAGAACATATATACATGTAAATTCATGCAATCATAAAAACTTTGAAATATTTTAGAACACAAATGTAAAACCTTTCATAAATTAAGCAATCACTAAAACTATGTTCTATTTTAGGACACAAATGTAAAACTTCTAAAGAAGTCAATGCTACACACCTGATGATGGGCTCAGGCCTGAAATTAGTGCTGGCATAATTTTAAAAAAATCTTGTGGCTGGTTGAAGTATTTCTCCCAAAGTGTAATTTATGAAACCAGATGTGGTGTTCTCTAGCCAAAAGTGGATAAAATACTATCTAATTGAAATACTTCTAATAATGTACTAGTGGCACAGGATTTTCTCAGGCACTGATTTTCTTTCTATTGTGGTTTTTGCTAACTCATCCCACAATCATTTGAATTCCATGTTGTGTTGAGTAGCCTCATTCCCCAGAAAGTTTGATATTATCCAAGATCTTTGCCTTTTCTCAAAATTTCTGTTCTAGTAATTCTTCACCTTTTTCCTCCAAACTGGTAAGTGTATCTCGTGAACAAATTGGTTCACCATTTTCACACCACTGTTCTAATAATCTGATGTGGCCTTGTGCCTCTGAGATTGGATCCTTTACATATTTGCAAACCTTCTCAGTCAAATCACATACATGCTCTCTAATGATGTGTAATTCTTTAATATGACCATGTATTTCACACCTCACCAAATCACACTGCCATAAAATTTCAGTGTGTATCTCGTCTGTTAATGCTGACAGTTTTTCATCTAATTTATTACCTCGTCTCATCTCAAGGTATGATTTCAGAATCTCACAAGTTTCCCGAATCTATTTCTTTAGCTCTTCTACTAATTTTGCATTACTATTTTCTGGCTTAGTTGTACTCCCTTGTTTTTGAAGCATTTCACTATTAAGGTGATTGCCTTGAGCCATAATATTATGTTTTACTATTACAACTTCACAAGAGAAACTGCTATCTTCATTCCCTGTCCATCAGGGGTTATTTTTCTAGTCTTTCACTTTCTGTTGGTCTGTAAAGTCATGGTGCAGTTATGAATGCTTGTTGTGGCTAACAGAAGCCAAATGAAAGATTGGAACTTGCACTACACTGGACAGTATAGCAAAGAGTTTCTGTAGTATGATGTTCAATGATGTGTGTGTATGTAAGTCATGAAGCAACCCAACAAACTGGTTACCAGCAGCAGCTGATCAGGCCATGTCAGTCGAGATGTTGATGATACAAAGAAAAGTTTAGTGTACTTCGTAGCTTGCTTAATCCGAATCCGTGAACGATGTTCAACTTGAATATCATCACATGTACAACAAAGAGCCACCACTTATAAAAAACCATTAATTGGTGGGATACCCAGTTAAAGGAGACTGGCAGTTTGTTGATGAACCATGTTCTGGTAGGCATTCACTACGCCCCAAGTCCGTAGAAGCTGTACAAGTTAGCTAACTACTGAGAACCAAAAATCTGGTGTGTCTAGCATTGATAATTAGACCTACAAAAAAGATCAGTTCATAAGGTCTGAAAAAAAAGATCATCTTTTTAGGGTTACAAATTGTGGTTATTGCACAGTAACAAACTGACTGATAGGTCCAAATGATTGAAGTTAATTACAGAATGCTTGATGGGATCAGTTAAGATGAACAATTTATGAAGGAAATTGTGTACAGCAATGAGGCACATTCCATGTCTGTCATATTCATCACTGTTCATCAGAATACGGGCTTCAGAAAATCCTTGTGCCTACACTGAACACAAGGTCAACACACGGTGTGCCCTGATGCGTAAGTTTTAGGCCAATTTTTCTACGTGGAGCAGACTATGATGTCAACAACTACCTTGACATGTTGCATTGAATGCAGTGGCAGTGCCACAATTTCCAGAAGGTATCGTGTTTGAACATAATGGTGCTCCTCCACACTACATCAACAATGTTCGCAAATTTTTGGATACAGAATTTTCCCCCACAAGGAATAGGAAGGGGTGGTTTTAACTCATGACCACCATTATCCTGGAGCTAATATCATTAGAATTTTACTTTTGGGGTTATGTGAAGCAACGTGTATACAGTGAATGTATCAACAACATTAATCACAGAATCGCAGATGCTATTCGCTCTGTTACACCAGATGCCCATACACGTGTGGTAAGAGCTAGAATATATCATTTAGATGTATGTGGTGCAACAAATGGAAGCCACATAGAACTGCACCAAACATGTATGCACACTTGGAAAGTTCGTCTTTCACTTTCATCTCGTATCACATTTCTACCTCATTTCACTACATTTCTGTGACCAATTAAAACTGCACTATGACTTTACAGACACACTGTATCTTCTATTTACCAAATTTAATATCACTTTTCCATTATAGTACTCCCTGCACACAGTCACTTCATTTAATGTGTAGCAAACATCAACAATTAATTTCTTTACTCTATTCACCAAAACAAACAAATTTACCTTAAAATATATTAACCACAGCCCACCCTAAGATAAGAACTGTGTGCTGGTGATGGGTTGCGTGCTGGTGTGCTGCAGACACATCACATCAAGCAGCTGTCACAGGCTGCCGTTGTAGCGTGGCTGGCAACCAAAAACTGTGTGGTGCCGTGGGCTGCATGCCGAGTCGAGAGGCGGACACAATGTTTGTAGACTGCCATCCTGTCACCATTCTTCTTCACGGAACTCACCACAACATCTTCCTTATCGTAACACCAACTGTATAAGGATTGTAGACCTTTTTCTTCTGTCACACATTTACAATCCTTAGCGATGGACTTTTGTTACTATGATCAAATGTGCTCTTCTGTTTAACCTTTATTAGCACCCTCCTTTTACTTCCCAAATTCTTGGCAATTTGTTCTCCCCTATTTCTTTACCAATTCTTCTTATCTATTTATACTACGTGTCTACAGCTAGATGTTCCATTGTTGATGTCAGTTGCCCTTGGCAACTGTACTTCTCCTTGAATATAAAAGGAAAATCTTTTTAAATTGATGTTCTTTTTTGATTTTCCACTCTCCTACTACCATATTTCCTTTCTCCTGGCCTATATTGTCAACATATGCAACTTGGTTTGGGTCTTAGTTTGTCCTCAGACTGGATGTGTGAGTATCATGTTCACACACAGGGAGGTTCACACACAAGGGCTATAGAAGTTTCTTTACTCCTTGAATTCCATATATGCTCACACAACAAAACTTCTCTGAATATACAGTCACCTATATTATTTATTACAGGATCCACAGCTGGTCCTGCTATTCACTTCCAGCTTCTCTTCTTCTTTGTGCCTTGATGGGGACCCCTACTTCGACAATTTAAGAAATACACTGAAAGAGAGGTCAATTCTGATCTAGCACCTCAAACACCTCTTTCCACTTAAAACTTATATTCTCTCATCTGTTAAGAATACAACTTGGTCATATTACATCATCCAGTCTTGCAGACCTCAATTTAAATATTTGCCTCCACCTCAAGTACTTGTTCCATAGCAAGATCAACAACAAGAAGAACAAGAACAACTGGAGAAGATATCAAAGATACATTTTTACGTTTTTAATTCAAGTCTTACGTCTTCTCCATGAACATTTCTCATGACACTTTCCACTTGTGGCTGCACAGAACAACATACGCCCACTACAGCAGATGGAGACATGCGCTGACTATCCACTTCCACCAGACGGGCAGCTCTGCACAAACAGAAAGCCTAGCGGCAGTCTACAGCTCTCAATCATTCTTCCTTAATTTAAAACTTTTCTCTTTATTCACATGGATATTTTCATCTCTTGCAGAGCCTAAGAGATGTACATTGGCATTTTCCATTCTAAATGACACGTAACACTAACAGTAGCACTATCGCCATTTGCCTACATGTTCTTTTTTATTATTTCTTTTTTCGTGCCATTATTAATTGCAACTGGGAAAGAGATCAGTACATGTCAAGCATATCTGACAAACATATCACTAACAAAACATTTCATTGAGACCTGTAAAGATAAACCAGGCAGCACGAAATGGCTAACATGTACTAATATTTTTCCCAGTTGCATTTGGTAATGGCTCAAAAGCCTAAATTTGGGAAATAATAAAAAAACACACAGGCAGATGGTGGCAGTGTCATCATTTTAAAACTTTATTATGACTTTGGTACAAGAGTTGAAAACTGAACAACAATAAGCCATTTGAGTGTTCCAAGAAGAACCAAAAGTAACAGAACTTGTTTGTTTGCAAAGCACTTTCACTTTGAAGAAAACGGTCGCTTACTCCTTTGGTTACAGTGTAAATATTGTAACCTTTGCATTCTACAAACAATTAATGCTGCAGAAAAAAACAAATTGCTACTTACCATAAAGAAGACACATTAACTTGCATATTAATTATGCCTGTCTGCAACTTAACGTGTCTCCTTTACAGTGAGTAGCAATCTACCTTTTCCTAAATTGTTGATATTCCTACCTGGAGTTTCTATTCTTTAATTAGTTCCAAATGGAATACAAGAACTTATATGCCACAAGTCATCAAAGAAATCAGGAAAAACCACAGAATAATAGCCAGAAATATTTTAATAATTGTGGCATTTCAGCCCTGAAATTGATAATTCAATACTTTTTACATCACCAAACGTCGTTAATATCAAATATGCAAGACCAAAGGGAATTAAAAGTTGCTAAAAGCAGCAATATTTTACCATGACAGTGTTTCTAGCAGATTAGTAAAATCTTGTGAAAGGTTGATACAATTAACCTTGAACCGTATTCATAATCAGTCCTTAACTCAAACAAAATTTGCTAAATACTTTTGAGTTTCACATGTAGCAGCCACCATATACCCTTATGAATGAAAACCTAGCAGAACTAAAAACAACCAAAATAATCCTCCTGGTATATTTTGTGACCTTACTGACGCCTTTTACGTAACTAAATGGTTCAAGTTTGTGGAACAAATCCGCAAATTTACTTCACAATGAACTGCTAACTGCATGTTCAAAAATGGTTCAAATGGCTCTAAGCATTATGGGACTTGACATCTGAGGTCATCAGACCCCTAGACGTAGAACTACTTAAACCTAACTAACCTAAGGACATCACACACATCCACGCCTGAGGCAGGATTCGAACCTGCGACCATAGCAGCTGCGTGGTTCCAGACTGAAGCGCCTAGAACCGCTCGGCCACAGCGGGCAGCCTATATGTTCTAAGGTGAGTTTTCGGCTTCACAGGACCTGATGACAAGTCATATACTACTTAATCACAAAAAAGAGAAATATGAAATCAGTTAAATATCAATGTAATCTACATTTTGAACGTGACAAAAGGCAGTCATTGTAAGCAACATGTCAGAAACAAGTGAAATTTCAAACATGCTTACTTGTTCTCCACAGATCTCTGAATGCAGAGATCAAGTTCATCTGTTAAAACACACCACCATCTTTCAAAGGTCATCACTTTCTGGAAATAGAGGAAAGATAAGTCTTAATTATTGCATAAAGTATATCATTGATCTAAGTTTTATTTATACAGTGATCATTTCTTACTCGTGCAATTAGTTGCACAACCAAGTCTCTTTTCTTCGCTGCACTAAATGGATGGAATAATTGTACTGAGATAATCAGAGTTGGTTTAAGGCCAAAGTGACTCAAGTGACCATTTGCAGCACTGTTGGTGCTGGTCATGCAAAATTTGTAAACAAGGTGTCTCATAATAAGTAGCAAAAATAATCAGTTTCTATGCTCACTGGATTTAGATTTATTTTTAAAGGTCTTACCAAGCTATGGTAAGTAATGTACGAGGCAAGGAGTGAAAGAAAGAGGGGTGATACAAGGTGAGGAGGGGAGGGGGGTGCTAAATGTTATGCCATTAGCATGGGAAAATGTTTTTGAAATAGCACTGGAGATAACACATATGAATAAACAATATTGGAGCATTATTTTACAATGTTTTCAGTGCAGTGCTCCCCCCCCCCCCACACACACACAATTTTTCACTAGCACCCCCCCCAACACACACACACACACACACACACACACATAATATTTTGTATAAATGAATTATTTTCTTACAGGAATACAACAAATTGAAAAAAATATGTGTTATTTATTCTTCTTAAAACATTCAAACAAAAAAAATGGCCTATTTACTAACACACTCCTTTACTTTTATCTTGTACACTCAGGGTGGCTACATAAACACACTATTTACAGAACTCTTTTTTTAACTATGACATCCCTCAGATATTGTCTGTAGCCTGCATAGGACTGAGAGCTTCATAAAAAACAGATGGTGTTCTTCCTAGTTCCCACCAGTTACTAAACTGCTGAACAGGTGATAGTATGAAGCATGAAGGCTTTCTGCTACAACTGTGGGGAATGTGTCAAAAAAAAAAAAAAAAAAAAAAATAGCTACAATTAAATTGCAAAATAAGTAAGTCTCTTTTATAGCAAATTGTTTGCCTTTTAAGCAAACTTAGTCTAAATCAATCACAATGGCACACACATTGATGTATGAATAGCCACATAAAGCAACAAAATTACTATCCTAGCAGCTGTCCTGTTTTGGAAACCATTAACGACGAGCTATCTCAATAAAAGCGATTTTCCTTGTGGCAATCAGCATAGGATGGTTTTTGAAAGTAGTGATAAAATAATCTGGTATTTGTGATCAAACAATTTGGTATGTGGAACATCAGCTCCTACAGAAACTGTGTATCTCTTTTTACAGAAAACACAATTGCAACCACAAAAGCAATGGGGTAAATTTTGTCTTGGTGCCATCTTACAAGATTCGGGAGTTGGTCAAAAGGGAGGAAACTGCTTGATAAACAGGAAGAAAATAACATCTAAGGCCTAAGATGTAACTTCCAAATGCTTCAGGATAATGTGTCAGACTTAGTTACATTTTACATGAACAATGAATAACATGGGAAGGCTATATTGCTATTCATCATATAGAGGCAGCATTGAGTTACATTTTTTACAAACAATGAATAACATTAATATGGGAAGAATATATTGCTATTCATCACATAGAGGCTGTGTTGAGCCACAAAGAGGCAAAATGAGAAGCCTGCTAAAATATTAAAGCTTCCAGACAAAGTCCTTCTGCATTAACACACACACACACACACACACACACACACACACACACACACACACACACACACACACACCTAGCATAGCTCGCACACACATGACCACTGCCTCAGAGCACTAGAGTTCAACTGCGACTGTGACTGCATCTGCGTCTGATGAAACAGCAATCTGCTCGGATGGGGCGGTGTATGAAGACGTAGGTTGTGGAAGGGAGAGGGTGGAGTATCAGGTTACGGGTGGGGGATGATGCTGGTGCTGCCTGTGAGACTATCCAAGTGGGTTGCTAGGAGCAGCATCAGGAGACTGTGCTGGAAGAGTGTGGAAATGGGGAGGAGGAAAGGGAGGGTACAGAAGAGGGAAAGAACTTCTAGGTGCATTGGCAAGATAAGTATTGCAGTGGGAGCTGGGAAGGGGGTAGGCAGGTGGAAGAATGGAAGGTGGAGGCGAGGGGGGATTTATGAACAATGGATATATTGTAGGAAGATTTCCCTGCTTGTTAGCCTGTTAGTAGTCATGCCCATGTAGAATGCGGCACAGTGGTTGTAACTAAGTTTGTAGATCTCACAGCTGCTTACACAGGTGGTCCTGCCTTGGATGGGGTAAGAGAGGCCAGTGATATGATTGAAGTAGGTGGTAACAGAAGGATGTATGGGACAGGTCTTGCATCTGAGTCTATTGCATAGATATGAGGCATGTACCTAGGAGTTGGGAACTGGGGCAGGCTAGAGATGGACAAGTATATTTCATATGTTGGGTGGGTGGTGGAATATCACTGTGGGATGGATGGGGAGGATATTTGTCATTTCAGTTTTGACTGTCTCCCGACCTGTCCTAAAATATCCTCACTACTGTCTTCCCCAACCCTCCCGTAATGATATCTTGTTGCCCACCAGTCCTAGACAATACTCTTATCCATCACTACTCCTCTCTTGCTCCTAGCCCCTTGCCTCAAGGGTTATATCCCTGCAACAGACCCAGAAGCCATATCTACTCCAGTCCTATCACTGGCATCCCCTATTTGATCAAAGACAGCGCCACCTGTGAAAACAGCCATACGATCTACCAAATAAGCGGTAACATCTGTGGCACATTCTATGTGGGCACGACCACTAACAAGCTATCTGTTTGCATGAAAAAGCTACTTTGTAAAAGGGGAGAAAGGGATAATGTGACCAATTTTAGACCTATTTCTATGCCAACAGTGTTTGCTTAAGTTATTGAAAAGGCTGTGTATGTAAGGATAATTGATCATTTTATTTTACATAATTTGCTATCAAATGTCCAGATCAGTTTTAGAAGTGGTTTAACAACTGAAAATGCTATATTCTCTTTTCTCTGTGAGGTACTGGATGGATTAAACAAATGGTTTCGAGCACTAGCCATCTTTTTTTAATCAACTAAGGTGTTCAGTTGTGTTGATCACAAAATATTGATACAGAAGTTAGACCATTACAGAATACAGGTAGTAGCTCACAGTTGGTTCACTTCTTCCCCAACCCCTACCCTACAATCCCTCCCACTCCTCAACCTGTGCTGCCTCCTTTTACCTGTCACTCACTTCAGCAGTTGTTGCTCATGTCAAACACAGTCACAGTCGGGCCTTAATAGCCACAGACAGTAGCCGTGTGTGTGTGTGTGTGTGTGTGTGTGTGTGTGTGTGTGTGTGTGTGTGTGTGTGAGAGAGAGAGAGAGAGAGAGCGAGAGAGAGAGAGAGAGAGAGAGAGAGAGTTCTACTTTTGAGGAAGGACTTTGTCGGAGATTGTGCATACTTCCAGTGTCCTTTTCATTGTGCCGGCCCACAACTTGATGACTCTTCTACGTTACGAGTAGAAATCTATCCTCTATATCATTGTTCTTACATCCTGGACCTTCCATTGATCAATCAATAATATTTGTAACTATACAAGCTCTCAGGTAATGTAGTTACCATTAACAAAAAGTTATATCAAATGAGTATGTGAAGCAACTACCAGACCACATTAAATGAAACAACTGAACACATACCCTTGACAGCACAGAAAGTTCCCCACCCCTCAGAATTCTAAGCCTTGTCATATGCATGATTTGACAACACAGGATGCAGACACTGTAAGATGTAGACATTGTCTTTCACTTGAGTTGTTAGAGTGTTGTACCACTCGTGGTCTAGTGGTAAATGTCGTGCAATGTTGATGCAAAGTTGTATGCTCCAGTCTATTCATTCCTTTATTTTTTAACTGCAGTTTGACTGCCTGCTAAAAGTGTGAACCTGATGAAACCTCAAAGGTAATCTGCTTCACTTTCTAACCACACAGTAATAACAAAAGAGCCTTTGGCTGCATCAAGATCACAACAGTTTATGCTTAAACGTTTCCTCACCCTACATAACCACTGCAACCCAGCTGCTCACCACCAGGCATCTGACACTGGTTGTAGTCCGAACAGATGAATGTGGTGCATCTGCGTTTGGAGTAAATTTATGCTCTCACACTGATAAGCGTGAAATTATTTATTAGCATAGTTGGATTTTCTGCAGTAAATAACTTTAGTAAACCAAGTGAGCATGGAGCTACACAAAAGGTATGAGTGTATTTATCAACTGTCATTTTCTAATTTAAAATTCTTGTACCTGACTTGCAGTTATGAATTGGATTTTTCATAATTTGATCTTTTTAACATTGTTTATGCATTATAAACTAAGTAGCATGAGGAAGATAGCTAATATATGTGACATACTGTTTGCTGTGGGTTTAACAGAGGGGTGAATGCACCTTGAAGCATTTGTGTGAAGTGTGGAACGATATTAGGAAAACCACATCAGAAAAGCATTTTCTTGTTTCTTTCATTCTGGCATGAATGAATTTCCACATTCATGAAGTTTCAATAATTGACATATGTGATGAACTGTTACCATTTAACTTTCATGCAACATTTGCATTCAACTGCCAAAGTTAAGAAGTCAATAGCAGAAGTATGACATGCCACAATTAACAGCAACAAAAATCAAACTGGTGTCTATTACCGCATTTTGGTTTCAGTGTCACCAGTTCACTCTTAGAGCTTCCCTATGCCATAGCTATCAACATTGAGAAGATGCTGTTATAAAAGACATGGCAAATATGGAGGCTCCTTCACCTGTCAGTTAACCCCAAAATGAAAAATATGTCTGAAGTGTTAGACCCTTTCCTCTTGCATCTATTTCATTACACTTAAACAATATTCATAAGATTCAACTACACACAATCCAGTTCATAACTACACATCAAATATTGGAAGTTCAAATAAGAAAATGGCAACTGATAAATATATTCACAATAACCTACACATGTGTAACTGCATGGTGTCCACCCCATTTATCAAAGTTATTTCATGCGGAGAATCAAACTACACAAAGAAACAATTTAAATGCGAGAGCTGCAAGGTGCCAAAAATACGTCGCAATGAGCTCAACTGGTCAGATGGTGGCTGGCATCAAGAGACCAGTGGCAGATGGCTGGTTGCTGCTCTATGGAAAGAAAACTCTCGACTATAATCTATTCCGATCTTGATGCAGCCATGAGCTCTTCCGCAGAAGATTAGAAAGTGAAGCAAATTATCCCTGAGTTTCTATCAGACTGATACATTAAGTACACAGCCGAAATGTGGTTAAAAAATAAAAGAATGAGAGGACTTAAACTCTCAACTATGCATCTACATTGCGCGACATTTACTACCAGATACAACACTGTAACAGCTCGAGTGGAAGACAACATTTCCTCCAGACACATACACATACTATAGTGTTGCCAGATTGTGTAGACGGCCAGACTTAGTATTCTTAGAGGACAACTAATTTTTGTGCAGTCAAATGTAAACAATAGGTTTATCTGGGCTTGCCCAACTTATACAATACAGTATTACAGAAAAAGTATTCAGTATTATATTTACAGACTGCAAGAATGAAAGACGTAAGCAAGATATAGACAACATTTTAAAAACCCAATATGTCTGATAATGTTAGTAATCTTCCAAGGTGTTGAGATGCCTCAGATCACCAGTTATTTTGGCAACAGAGAATGTTGCTGTCTTCAGCTGATTTCTGTGGGATGGACTGTTACACAACTGAGTTCACTGGGTAAAAATTTAGTTGTCTATTGTGTTGAAACTAAATGAAACAGCACACATCTGCAGGATATGTGCAACAAGGAGTGGGAACCAACTGCTGACTGAAAACTACCTCAGTATGAAAGCCATCTTGAAATACAAACTGTGGTTGGTTAAGTATCCCATAATGAAGGAAAGAAAAAAAAAGTTCTTGTCCTGGCAGAGAGTTGACAATGATATGAAGAAAAGTTTGTTTTAGTTATGCTGAATAAAATATGTGTGAATAGTTCTATGTTCTAGATTTGACCAATTTCTTTTTACATGGTGAGTTAATTGTGAGCAAGTTTTACCATGCATTCATACTATTGATTCACCTCAATAGGTAATTAATTCCCTACCTTCAGTGTGGATGTAAACTTACATTCAACCTCCAGTGTGAATATAAAATCAGCGAGAAAGTACGACATGGACAGGGACTGCGAAAGAAAAAAAAAGTTCTTGTCCTGGCAGAGAGTTGACAATGATATGAAGAAAAGTTTGTTTTAGTTATGCTGAATAAAATATGTGTGAATAGTTCTATGTTCTAGATTTGACCAATTTCTTTTTACATGGTGAGTTAATTGTGAGCAAGTTTTACCATGCATCCATACTATTGATTCACCTCAATAGGTAATTAATTCCCTACCTTCAGTGTGGATGTAAACTTACATTCAACCTCCAGTGTGAATATAAAATCAGCGAGAAAGTACGACATGGACAGGGACTGCGAAAGAAAAAAAAAGTTCTTGTCCTGGCAGAGAGTTGACAATGATATGAAGAAAAGTTTGTTTTAGTTATGCTGAATAAAATATGTGTGAATAGTTCTATGTTCTAGATTTGACCAATTTCTTTTTACATGGTGAGTTAATTGTGAGCAAGTTTTACCATGCATTCATACTATTGATTCACCTCAATAGGTAATTAATTCCCTACCTTCAGTGTGGATGTAAACTTACATTCAACCTCCAGTGTGAATATAAAATCAGCGAGAAAGTACGACATGGACAGGGACTGCAAAAGAAAAAAAAGTTCTTGTCCTGGCAGAGAGTTGACAATGATATGAAGAAAAGTTTGTTTTAGTTATGCTGAATAAAATATGTGTGAATAGTTCTATGTTCTAGATTTGACCAATTTCTTTTTACATGGTGAGTTAATTGTGAGCAAGTTTTACCATGCATTCATACTATTGATTCACCTCAATAGGTAATTAATTCCCTACCTTCAGTGTGGATGTAAACTTACATTCAACCTCCAGTGTGAATATAAAATCAGCGAGAAAGTACGACATGGACAGGGACAGGGACTGCTGATAGGTGCCACTGGGTGGCTGTGAGAGTCTGCTGGGGAGCACGATGAGATAGTCTGCGTTTTTGCAATAAACACTGTGTCCAGGTGGCATTGCGGTTAATGTGACTGCCTAGTAACCAGAAGATCATGGGTTTGAGTCCCTCTACAGCACACATTTTCACTCATCGCTGCTGACTCTGTGTAAAGTCTCGATGCAGCTAATATCATTAGTCCCTTCCCTTTCTCTGCCTTCCTCTCCCTCCAACTACAATTGCTGTCATAGCTGTGGATTCAGTGTGGTGTGTGTTCTTCCAGAAATGTCCAAAACAACAGACACCATGCTCATATAATAACTGAAAGTACTTCCTCAGGCTTCACTACTTCGGAAAAACCAGAAGAAGAAGAAAATGAACGTTATATTTTTAGGTAATGCCTGCTGAAATGGTTATCAGGGGGATGACACACAATCCCCATGTGTGACATTTTCTTTATTTTACACTGACAGTACCATATTAAGTGGTGTTGGCCATTATGACATATTTTTTGTTTTAGGAGATTTCCTTCTGGCGGCACACAGTCCACCTGGTTTCACTTTGAATGATCTTCTGTTTATGTGGTTTGTTCTTCTTCAGTATTCTAGTGAGACAGTACTTAATCTTAACATCTACATTTGTCAAACCATTGGCCATACTTGCATAACCAGTTGATATTATCATTCACAGGCTCAGTAGTTGTAGCTGACAAGCTATGGAAGAAATACATTTGTGCAGATGCTTCAGCTGTTGATCTGCACCTCCTCCAACATGCTGTGGTTGTCCACAACAAAGTCTCCATAACTATTGTTGTCCTCCCCAACCACGCCATCTGCACAGCAGCTATGGTCTAGGTTATTTTGTGTGCACTGAGCAAGACTTCAGGAAGTATTGTAAGCTATTAGAACAAAGGTGACTGACTTGTTTATCCAATGAACCTTCAGTACCTTCAAAACCACCATAAGGGTGACTCTTCAAATTATGTACCAATTTCATACACTTTCCTGCTTAAGGAAGTACCAAGATCATTGTGAAATGTAGAAGAGACCATTCTCACCTAAGGGAAGAATGCAGTTTTCAACATGTGATTTGCTCACATAGTGTAAATATTTGAACAAACTATCTGTTGAGGCCCCCCCATGAACCATGGACCTTGCCGTTGGTGGGGTGGCTTGCGTGCTTCAGCGATACAGATAGCCATACCATAGGTACAACCACAACGGAGGGGTATCTGTTGAGAGGCCAGACAAACGTGTGGTTCCTGAAGAGGGGCAGCAGCCTTTTCAGTAGTTGCAAGGGCAACAGTCTGGATGATTGACTGATCTGGCCTTGTTACAATAACCAAAACGGCCTTGCTGTGCTGGTACTGCGAACGGCTGAAAGCAAGGGAAAACTACGGCCGTAATTTTTTCCGAGGGCATGCAGCTTTACGGTATAATTAAATGATGATGGCGTCCTCTTAGGTAAAATATTCCGGAGGTAAAATAGTCCCCCATTCGGATCTCCGGGCGGGGACTACTCAAGAGGATGTCGTTATCAGGAGAAAGAAAACTGGCGTTCTACGGATCGGAGCGTGGAATGTCAGGTCCCTTAATCGGGCAGGTAGGTTAGAAAATTTGAAAAGGGAAATGGATAGGTTAAAGTTAGATATAGTGGGAATTAGTGAAGTTCGGTGGCAGGAGGAGCAAGACTTCTGGTCAGGTGACTACAGGGTTATAAACACAAAGTCAAATAGTGGTAATGCAGGAGTAGGTTTAATAATGAATAGGAAAATAGGAACACGGGTAAGCTACTACAAACAGCTTAGTGAACGCATTATTGTGGCCAAGATAGATACAAAGCCCACACCTACTACAGTAGTACAAGTTTATATGCCAACTAGCTCTGCAGATGACGAAGAAATTGAAGAAATGTATGATGAAATAAAAGAAATTATTCAGATAGTGAAGGGAGACGAAAATTTAATAGTCATGGGTGACTGGAATTCGAGTGTAGGAAAAGGGAGAGAAGGAAACGTAGTAGGTGAATATGGACTGGGGCTAAGAAATGAAAGAGGAAGCCGCCTGGTAGAACTTTGCACAGAGCACAACTTAATCATAGCTAACACTTGGTTTAAGAATCATGATAGAAGGTTGTATACATGGAAGAACCCTGGAGATACTAAAAGGTATCAGATTGATTATATAATGGTAAGACAGAGATTTAGGAACCAGGTTTTAAATTGTAAGACATTTCCAGGGGCAGATGTGGACTCTGACCACAATCTATTGGTTGTGACCTGTAGATTAACACTGAAGAAACTGCAAAAAAGGTGGGAATTTAAGGAGATGGGACCTGGATAAACTGACAGAACCAGAGGTTGTACAGAGTTTCAGGGAGAGCATAAGGGAACAATTGACAGGAATGGGGGAAAGAAATACAGTAGAAGAAGAATGGGTAGCTTTGAGGGATGAAGTAGTGAAGGCAGCAGAGGATCAAGTAGGTAAAAAGACGAGAGCTAGTAGAAATCCTTGGGTAACAGAAGAAATATTGAATTTAATTGATGAAAGGAGAAAATATAAAAATGCAGTAAATGAAGCAGGCAAGAAGGAATACAAACGTCTCAAAAATGAGATCGACAGGAAGTGCAAAATGGCTAAGCAGGGATGGCTAGAGGACAAATGTAAGGATGTAGAGGCTTATCTCACTAGGGGTAAGATAGATACTGCCTACAGGAGAATTAAAGAGACCTTTGGAGATAAGAGAACCACTTGTATGAACATCAAGAGCTCAGATGGAAACCCAGTTCTAAGCAAAGAAGGGAAAGCAGAAAGGTGGAAGGAGTATATAGAGGGTCTATACAAGGGCGATGTACTTGAGGACAATATTATGGAAATGGAGGAGGATGTAGATGAAGATGAAATGGGAGATACGATACTGCGTGAAGAGTTTGACAGAGCACTGAAAGACCCGAGTCAAAACAAGGCCCCCGGAGTAGATAACATTCCATTGGAACTACTGACGGCCTTGGGAGAGCCAGTCCTGACAAAACTCTACCATCTGGTGAGCAAGATGTATGAAACAGGCGAAATACCCTCAGAGTTCAAGAAGAATATAATAATTCCAATCCCAAAGAGCGGGTGTTGACAGATGTGAAAATTACCGAACTGTCAGTTTAATAAGTCACAGCTGCAAAATACTAACGCAAATTCTTTACAGACGAATGGAAAAGCTGATAGAAGCCAAACTCGGGTAAGATCAATTTGGATTCCTTAGAAATGTTGGAACACGTGAGGCAATACTGACCCTACGACTTATCTTAGAGGAAAGATTAAGGAAAGACAAACATACGTTTCTAGCATTTGTAGACTTAGAGAAAGCTTTTGACAATGTTGATTGGAATACTCTCTTTCAAATTCTAAAGGTGGCAGGGGTAAAATACAGGGAGCGAAAGGCTATTTACAATTTATACAGAAACCAGATTGCAGTTATAAGAGTCGAGGGACATGAAAGGGAAGCAGTTGTTGGGAAGGGAGTAAGACAGGGTTGTAGCCTCTCCCCGATGTTATTCAATCTGTATATTGAGCAAGCAGTAAAGGAAACAAAAGAAAAATTCGGAGTAGGTATTAAAATCCATGGTGAAGAAATAAAAACTTTGAGGTTCGCCGATGACATTGTAATTCTGTCAGAGACAGCAAAGGACTTGGAAGAGCAGTTGAACGGAATGGATGGTGTCTTGAAGGGAGGATATAAGATGAACATCAACAAAAGCAAAACGAGGATAATGGAATGTAGGCGAATTAAGTCGGGTGATGTTGAGGGTATTAGATTAGGAAATGAGACACTTAAAGTAGTAAAGGAGTTTTGGTATTTGGGGAGCAAAATAACTGATGATGGTCGAAGTAGAGAGGATATAAAATGTAGACTGGCAATGGCAAGGAAAGCGTTTCTGAAGAAGAGAAATTTGTTAACATCAAGTATACATTTAAGTGTCAGGAAGTCGTTTCTGAAAGTATTTGTATGGAGTGTAGCCATGTATGGAAGTGAAACATGGACGGTAAATAGTTTGGACAAGAAGAGAATAGAAGCTTTCGAAATGTGGTGCTACAGAAGAATGCTGAAGATTAGATGGGTAGATCACATAACTAATGAGGAGGTACTGAATAGGATTGGGGAGAAGAGGAGTTTGTGGCACAACTTGACCAGAAGAAGGGATCGGTTGGTAGGACATGTTCTGAGGCATCAAGGGATCACCAATTTAGTATTGGAGGGCAGCGTGGAGGGTAAAAATCGTAGGGGGAGACCAAGAGATGAATACACTAAGCAGATTCAGAAGGATGTAGGTTGAAGTAGGTACTGGGAGATGAAGAAGCTTGCACAGGATAGAGTAGCATGGAGAGCTGCATCAAACCAGTCTCAGGACTGAAGACCACAACAACAACATCTGTTGAGGATATAAATCGTACATAAGCTTCAGCATATACACATGTAAGAAATAAGCATTTCAATCTAGGCTCAATGCTTCAATGAGGAGTATTCAAAGGAACATTAATTGCTGTGTATCAAATGAAAAGTATACAAACAGATTTAAGGTATTACAAACAATGTCTGAAATTTATTTAATCATCCTGTGAGATGCAGTAGTCTTCTTACACTGTCAAAATGTAAGCTTATAACAAAGCAAGCTGGGATCTTCTTACTTCCTCTTGTTTTGTTATCTGCCTCCTTAAATTCATTTTTTTTTTTGAAATTTTTGACTAATTACCATCAAAATATGTAAGTATAATCTGCAATTTCATAAAAGAGAAAGGTTGGCCCTCAGTTTTAAAGAATATAGCACCAGATCTAAATTTGTGCTCCGTTTTATGTATGTAATTGATTTTCTAATTTATTTTGACTATTTATTGTTAATATCTTTTGTTATAGGATGAAATCAGTAATTGTTTCGTGGCTTAGATTCTATTGCTGACTTACAAACAATAATAAATTCTGTACTAATTATACACATTTGGAAAAAGAATCACTAGGATTCTTGAAGTATTTATTTGGCTCTATTTGAAAATATATTAACAAATCCAGCCCTTCATTAATTCCAAAGTAATTAACAGGTTTGTAAAAAGTATTGTTTCTATATCTATATCTGTTAATTTCATCATTTAAACAAATAATTCGGCTTAACCCCTGTGTAGAACAAACTGTTAAAAAGAACCAATTTTTCAATGTATTCAGTTAATTTAATGATTTATGTTTTAATTGTAACTTCTGCAACTTAAACACTGAACAATGTGTAGTTTCAGTGCCAATTACTGAGATGATGTATAAAGGCCCAATTTTTGGTCCCGAGACAATCAGTCCACGGGCGATTTTCAGACGAGAAACCTATGCTGGTTATGTCAACAACAATGCATCAACGTAACTGTGAAATACGTGTAATAGGTCATGTGTTAAAACAATGACAGTGTTTCTTCAATATGTAGCATATTATTCTGCAATAACTGTGTGATCAGGTTTTTACTGCTCATAGGTGCTCAACAGTAAACTACGGTAGCAGTATGCTGATGTTTGCCTGAATACTATTAATGAGGTTCATCGAAAGTTAAACAATAGTGCACTGGCCATATTAACTGTGTTTATTGGCAGGTCGTGAACAGTGAAAGTAAAGAACTAGGAATGCAACTGTGCACCTGTTGGCTACATTATTTACAGTAGTCAGTGTTGAAATTCCACTCCCCATTTTTCAGTCAGTAACACAACGCAATATGTTGACACCAAGGACCATCAACAAACAAATAAAGCAGGTGAACATCATGTATGGTTCCCTTCTGGGTGATGATTATCGTAATTGGGCACAATAAACTAGGACTCATGAACTATGAACACTATCTCAAGAACAGTTTACAATACAGTGATTATAACGAAGGAAGTGTAACAGCAAATCAGCGAATGGGTTTCATGGCCACAGTATGACACCAGCCAATCAGCTAGTGGGTTCTATGGAAGCAGCCATTGAGTACAGGAGCAGCAAATCAGCACACACATAGACGCAGCTGTGCAGACGATGAATCGAGATGATGATTACTGCTGCTGCAACTGCAGCAGCAGCAGCAGCAGCAGCAGCCGCAGAAGACGAGTGAATAAGAATAAGGTAATTTCATAAAAAAGTCATTTTATATTAAATTATGCATAATGAGTGGCCTTAACGAACAAGACAGTGTGATGAGAGAGAAGGGACAATGGGGAACTGGCTCTGTAAATGACATGCACATAACTTGGAATGATGGGGACGAAAGCCCTATTGTAGATGAAACGATAAAAGCGTCATGTACACTGTATGGTGATGGAAGTGAAATGGATGAAAACAGTACTGAAGTGGATGAAATCATTAAGGTTAAGGGGGAGTGGTGAAAGTCAGCGAGGGCAACAGGTTAGGGCAGACGAAAAATTGGAATGAATGTTAAAAGAAATTATGAGTAGTATGTGTACGAAAGAAGACATTATTAAGGTGGAAAAGAAAACTCATAGCATTAGAACTGACATGGTTAGCTTCAAGGATGAATTGGAGGAATAAATTAAAAAGGAGATTAAGGTAGTCAGCTCTAATCTTTCAGAATTAAATGAGAAGGTTGAGGCAGTAGCTAACGATTGTGATGAAAAGCTAAAGAAAGTAGCACATAACACTAATGAGAAATTAACATTAATGAGTAGTAAATATGTAGAAGACAGAAAGAAGCTTTGTGATGACTGTAGTAGGAGGGTACAGGCTTCCAAAAAACAGCATAAAGATGAAATCAAAGCAGCCAGGAAATTTTGTGCTGAAAACAGGGTTAAACTTGAACCAAATCAATCAGATTAAAAATGATTTAGAAACAGAAGTGGAAACCAAGTGTGCAGTAGTGGTAGAGGAAAAACTGGTAAAAGTAAATAATAATGTAGATTCCAAATTGGCTGATATGGAAAAAAAGATGGAAGAAATACAAAATCTAAAGTACAGAATATGTAGTGTCCCAAACAGAACTTCATTTGTTAGTTGTAAAAAATTTGATAGTTTTGAACCATATGTTCAAGTGCATCCATAGGATCTCATTAGATAATTTAATAATTTGCTTGAAACATGCAATCACAAGGAGAAAATGTCATTTGTGAAAGATTTTTTTAAAGGGGTAGCTCACAGGTGGGCAGCTCAGGTAACTGATAGTTGTACTTCAGGCATAGTCCTTAACAATACAGGCAGGGTAGGAAAAAATGTTACCTTCATAGCCTCAGATGTTATTGAATTTAGTTTATATTTCTGCTCCAAGATACAGCCCTCCAAAAATGACACTGTGCATACCATTTTGAAGATGTGACTTTTTGATAAAATGGAACATCTCTAGATATTTTATTGATTTTTTTAATTGAAAGCTAATTGCTTTATGATTACAAAGAAATCCTCCATTTGGACTTATCTGACAAAGTTCTTTTACTATAGCATTCTGAACTTTTTTTATTTAATTTATGGAATTTTTTTTTCCAGAAATTCCAATCTGTAAAATTTTGATTTTTTTCTGTTGATTAGTACCATATTATTTTACATTCCCTGAAAAGGGGAGCCTCCACTTTTCAGTTGAACAGGTTTCACAAACAATTGAAATTTTTGCCATACATAAAGCATGTTTTATTATCACATTATCACATAACAGGCTCATAAAAATCAAAAACTACCCTTATTTAACAAAATTTTAGTAGATGAGTAAGAGACACATTTTTCAAGCATTTTAAATGATTCCAAAACGTATGTGAAACGTCCAAAGAGTAAAAAGTTTCAATTTATATAACTTATGTGTACTCTGTTTGTACCGAAATTAGCCAGTTAATGAACTAAAACTGTGTTCCAGTGCTTCAGTATCTTCCTTTAATATAGAGTGATGCCTTCCTGTTGAACCAATAGGAACTAGAGCACTTGAGAACATTGTGAACAGAAGGTGAGCACTGATGGCATTGTTGCTGTCCTTCAGCTGGACACTTACATCCAGCAACTGGTCCATGTGGTAGCATAAATTTCACTACAATTTCGTTTAACTCATAACTAGTGTCTATAAATCTCTGCAATCCCAGTCACACACACATGCCACAAACATCCCCCTTCTCAGGTTGTGAACCTGAATATTATCCTACTGTTTCTGAGGTGTTGGCTGAATGAATGAAATGTCTTCTCTCTTGCTCTTTAAAGTGAGTCCAAAAATGTGTCTTCTGAATTTCTTTCACAGGAGTAATTTTTTTGGACCATTCTTCTTTTTTCTGCTCATGGAATTCTTTGATTTCCTCTTTGGACAAAAGAATGAGGGCTGCGTATGTGTAAGATTTCACAACTCTCATAAAATCCTAAGCATTCTGTATCGCAGCTATGTTTGGAATGTAAAGATTATGTTTTGGAGCATGGTGCTTCGTCAGGCCTCCTACAACATCACAAGGCCCCTTCCTGTGACCAGTAGCACTGTGTACCCAATCAGTTGGCAATAGTGACTTACTCAATTCAAACAGCTGGTAACAATTTTTAAAATGATTAGGAGTACCATCAGAAATAATAACGATCTTGTCTGCCCCTGTTTGCAGTTGAAGAATTTTCTGCACCGCTAGCAAAGCATGTGCTGAGTCATGTCCTGTGCCATCACTTATAGCTGCAACACTTGTGGTCTTGTTTTGAAAATATGTCCCTCCTGTAAAAATTGAAATCTGGTCATTACACCAATGGTACCATTGTTTTATGTTACAGACTACTAATGAGTTCACATGCCTAACAGAGGCGTCATATGTCATGTGCTCCAGTAATTTCTTCAAAGTTACCACACAAAGTTCAAAATTCATGCCGTACACACATAAATAGACATCTCTAGGTGGGTTGGAACTACCCTCTTAAGTCATAGTGCATAAAATTTTGATCTTCCGATATGTGAAGTTGTATTGTTGATCTTATAAATTGCAAAAGTTTCTTTAATACTGTAAGTCATGTACCTCTACACTTTCACAACTTTTTGACCTTCACCTGTTAGTGTTATAGTGTCTTTTTTGTTGGCACTCTGACAAGAAGAGTCCCATTTATCTTCCAGATAAAATGACTGCACTATAAGAACCTGAGCTGCTTCTACAGGATGACAATAATAGGGATCTGGTCTTCCTAAGATTCCTTTTACAGACTTCACATTTCTTGATTTGTCTACCATGTACTTTGATACTGATGGAAAGTGGTTCAAATTTGTTTTCTTTAAAAATGTCTGTGGAATAATAGTTAAAACTTGGGCCTTTTCACTGTAGGATGCACAGTATACAACAGCTGAATTGATATTTGTGAAAAATTCCTGGCTAGAGGTGCAAGAGGGCTTTGATTCATTTTCTTCTGAATTTCTACTTTCGAGAGTATGGTCAGTTTTGCTGTAGTGTATTCGTCCATAGCTTTAGTAATTTTTCTGCACTTTCTTGATGCATAGAGCTGCTGATTTGAATTCACTGACCATGGTTTCTTAACAGGACAAACATCTACCTCTGTAGTTGACTGATTCAGGATATTTAATTTCTCCTTTACTGATGCAAAATTTACATCATCTGCACCATGGGAGGCTTCACATTGTTCTGATACTATCATTGTTGTTATTCTGTCAAAACATTTATAACACAAAAAGTCATCGCTGGAAACATCTTTACTTTGAAACAGAGTCTTCAAATGAGAACACTTATTCCCAACCTGAATAAAGTCTGCTTTTTCTGTTTGTCTTATATTTCACTCTTTTATGAATATCCAAATAGTCAGCACACTTCACTCTCCTGTGGGCCCAGTCAGAAGACATTTCAAACAGTCAATTTCAAAAAACATGCTGCAACTGTGTCGACTGGCAAATTCCTCATGAAAACACAGAATGCACTGGATGGCCTCAGATTTCTTAGAAGCCTCTTCAGTAAACAAATTAGCACTGAACAACTACAATACAGAAACCTGCAATGAACACCCACAACAAAGATACTGACAAGAAACTACCACCAAGTGTAAGAAATATCTTCAACAATGAAAGTGAAAAGAAGTAAATGCAAAAAAGAAAGTGATAAAAAATAACTGCAACAAAGACAATAGAAATAAACATTGTAACAAAGAAATTAGTAAGAAACAACTTCAGTGAAGTCATATATTACCCATGAAAGTTGAAAAAAACAATTTTTTAAAAATAAAACCTGTCCAACTTAAAAGTGGAAGCTATTCTTTACAGAGAGTACTACATAGTACTAATCAACCAAAAAAATCTAACTTTTCTGGATTAGCATTTTTGAAAAAAAAAAAATCCGAAAATTATTAAAAAAATAAAATTCAAAAGGCGACAGTAAAAGAACTTTGGCAGATATGTACAAATGGAGGATATCATTGTAATCATAAAGCAATTATCTTTTAAATTTAAAAAAAAACTCTTAAAATATCTAGAACAGTTACAGAGATACAGCGTTTCAAAAATTTTTCCTAAATTCACATCTTCAAAATGGTGTTCGCAGTCTCATCTTCGGAGGCCTGTATCTCGGGGCAGGAATTTTTTTTGGAGAAAAAAAAATTATGGGTTTTTTACTTACTCCTGAAGTTTAACAGATGCTAAATTCAATAACATCTGAGCCTATGAAGCGATACAAATCATGCCTTCATGGCACAGCTTTGAAAAACCAATTCTAGATGAATATTGGTCCAAAGAGAAGCAGCAGAGAATTTTGAGTGAAGTTTGTGGAGGAGAGAGATTTGCCTCTAGGAAGGGTACTATGAAAGGATTCTGTCAGCTTTGGATAAAAAAACTAAAATATTTGGACAAAGAGCTAGCTAGTGGGTTTAGAAACTAAGTTGCCTCAGAAAGTTAGAGAATTGCTCATACCTGCCCCTACAGGTAATGTTAGTGATATCTGAGTCATATTGATAAAGTGGAGAGGGTGAAGCCCTCAGTGGAAGATCGTAGGAGGAATTTTGATGACAATAATCAATTAGGGAGAGAATTTCAGGTAAATAGGATGAACAGGACTAATTACAGTAGAAATTCAAGGAATGGTTGGGTGGAAGATAGCCAGAATGGACACATAAATAGTAGGAGAAATTCAAGTAAAAGAAATGGAGCAGATTATTTTAATTCTGGATCAAACCATTTAAACTAGATAATGCTCCAGTTTTGGCTCGCACTAGAGCAGGTAGTGATGAAGAACCATGTGTATATAAATGTGCTGTAATCACAGGTAAGGGTAATGTAAATGATAGTAGTAAGATGAGTGTAATTTCTAATTCTAGTGAGATGTTGAATGATGGTGTGGGTAGCAATGTTTATCCCATAAAAGTAGAGGAGGAATGTACTATAATAAAATCAAGTGATGAAACACAGTGTGTTGCTATTGCCCAGGATGTCCAAAGTGTCCAGACAGATGGTAAATTTTTAAGAGAACATAAGGAATTCAGGTGTATTGCTTTATGGTCTAATACTGGAAACTATAATCAACTAATAAGCTAAGTATTTGATGACAATCAAAGTGACAGTGGGTCTGATTCTGACAGTAGCTGTAATGATGATAGCAGTGACGAATTCAGTAGTGACGAGGATGAGGTATTTAAATTTATAATTGATAATAATGACAATGTGTTACATAAAGAAACAATAAAGGAAGATAATGTTAGATGTAATGAAGAGTTGGAGATAATGGGACCAGAGGGCTGGGGGAACCGAAATAGAGAAGGAAAATTGTTGCTGGAATTCTGCAAGAGGAATGGGCTGGCGATCGCAAATTCCTGGTACAAGAAGAGAAGTAGCCACAAAATAACTTGGTACAGTGGAGACTGGTCCCAAACTTCAGTAGTAGACTATGTACTAGTGGATAGGCAGATGATGAGCAGCCTCACGGATGTTAAGGTCATTCCATCTGAGGCCTTAGACAGTGACCATCGGCTGTTGGTAGCCACCCTGAGAGAGAAAAAAGATAGGAGGGCAACAGATATACAGGAGAAAAGGTTGAAGACATGGATGCTGAAAGAGGATGAACAGAGGACGCAGTACCAGACACTGATCAGGAAGAAGCTGCCAAAGGAAGATCAGAGAACAGTGGAAGAAGAATGGGGAGATTTTAAGAGGGCTCTAGTTGAGGCAGCTGAGACTGTGTGCGGAAGAACTAGCACAAAGAGGAGAAGTAAGGAAACCCCATGGTGGAACAACATATGTAAAGAGGCAGTACTTCGAAAGAACAAAGCCTTCAGAGAATGGTTCCAGACCCGAACAGAAGAAGCTAGGGTAAAATATAAGGAAAGCAAGAAAGCGGCACAGACCATAGTACGGGCGGAGAAGAAGAAGTGGATGGAAAAATGGACAAGAATGTTAGAAGAGGACAGTGAAGGGAACAAAAAAGTACTTTACACCATGGTAAGAAATAAGAGGAACGACAGAAGCGAGTGCCTCAGGATCATGGATAATAATGGAAGAGTTGTGGAGGAAATGCATGAGCTCAAAAAGATTTGGAAGGAGTACTTTGAAGATCTGTTGAATGCCGCCAAGCGGGTAACTAACAGCGATGGAGAGCCTAAGGCAGCAGACGATTATAATAGTGAGGAAATTGATGATCTAACTTGGAATGAAGTGGAAGAAGCCATAAAGAGGATGAAAGGGGGCAAGGCACCAGGTTGGGACGAAGTAACAGTGGATATGATACGAGCAGCAGGAGTAGTAGGAACCCAGTGGCTATACAGAGTGCTGAGGGTGGTGTGGAAGGAGAACAGAATTCCTGAGGATTGGAAGAAAGGAATTATAGTCCCGATCTTCAAGAAAGGGGATAAAAGGAGATGTGAGAACTGCAGAGGAATCACCCTGCTATGCCACTGCGGAAAAATCTATGAAAAGATCCTGGAGAAGAGAATAAGAAGCAGTATTGAAAGTAGACTGCAAGAGGAGCAGTACGGTTTCAGACCGGGAAGATCAACAACGGACCTCATATTTGCGGTAAGGCAACTGCAGGAAAGGCACTATGCGTATGGGAAGGACTTAATCATGGCCTTTTTAGATATTGAGAAGGCGTATGACAGTATCTGTAGGGACAAGCTCTGGGATGTGCTGAACGCAAAAGGGATAGATGAAGAGATAACACGAAAAGTCAGAAAAATGTATGAGGGAAGTGAGAGTTGTGTGAAAGTGGGGAGGGAACGTACTGCATGGTTCAAGCTGGAAAATGGGCTGCGACAAGGAAGTGCACTTTCGCCTTTATTGTTTATTATTGTTATGGATGAAATCCTGCAGCAAGTATCAGATGCAATTGGAGATCATAAAATCAAAGCAGTGCTTTTTGCCGATGACCTGATGTTATGGGGAAATTGCGAGAAGGAGGTGCAAGAGCAGTTAGATGTATGGGAGGCAACGGCAGCACAATATGGAATGCATTTCTCTGCAAAGAAAAGTGAAATAATTGTCACAACAAGGAAGAAGAATAGGCCAAATGTGGATATAACTTGTGGAGGGGAAAAACTACAAGTGGTAGAGAACTTCAAGTACCTGGGAAGCATGATTGAAAGTAAGGGGGGAAACGCAACGGAAATAAATGAAAGGTGCAGAAAAGCAGGGCAGTTCTACAAATGCATTAGGGGGCTTATTTGGAGCAAGGAGGTGCCACAGAAATCCAAGGGAATTATATACCGAACCTACTTTGTCCCCATATTGACATACGGAAGTGAGACATGGGTAATACACAAAAGCGACAAAAGTAGAATACAGGCTAGTGAAATGAAGTTCCAGAGGAGCAGGTTGAGTGTAACAAGACGAGACAGATTGCGAAATGTGTATGTGAGGGAAAGACTAAAGGAGGAACCAGTACAGGACAGGATAGAAAAATCAAGACTGCAGTGGTATGGACACATGAAGAGAATGGATGAGGGAAGAATTCCAAAGAGGATGTTTGATCTGCAACTGGAGGGGAAGAGGCCCAGAGGAAGACCAAGAGATAGATGGGTGAAGGGAGTGAAGGAATGTGTGACGAGAAGAGGAGAGAATTGGACGAAGGTGGAAGAGGGGGAATGGTGGAAAGACAGAACACGATGGAGAGGCTTGTGTTCCCGACAGACCCAGCCAGTGGCTGGAAACTGTCCAAGATGATGATGATGAATGAAGAGTTGGAGTTTGAGAGTGGTAATGAGGAAGAGAACCATACTATTTGTCATTTGACTGTCTGGTAATTAATTTGGTAATCTGGATTATAGTCTTTCCAGGCAAAGGATTAATGAGGATTTGTTGTTTGAAGAAGATCAAATGGTAAGTAAAAAGGAAGTGTGGCACCCTGTAACAAAAGCAAGTGATGGTAAGTGTTTACTGGACAATGGTAGCGATTTGAAAGGCATCTCACAGGCATTTTTTGAAGCTATTAAGAACACAGAGGGTATAGTGGTGATGCATGTTTCTGGAATAAGAATTATTGGTGCTACTGGTAAGCTACCAAAGTGTGCTAAACAAGAGGTATTATTAACTGTGAAATATGTGTAATAGGTCATGTGTTAAAACAATGACAGTGTTTATTCAATATGTAGCATATTATTCTACAATAACTGTGTGATCAGTTTTCTACTGCTAATAGATGTTCGACAGTAAACTATGGTAGCAGTATGCTGATGTTTGCCTGAGAACTATTAACGAGGCTTATCGAAAGTTAAACAATAGCGCACTGGCCATATTAACTTTGTATATTGTGGGGTTGTGAACAGTGAAAGTAAAGAACTGGGAACACAACTGTGCACCTGTTGGCTACATTATTTACAGTAGTCAGTGTTGAAATTCCACTGCCCATTTTTCAGCCAGTATCACAACACAGTACGCCAACACTGAGGACCATCAGTGAAGAAATAAAGTAGGCAAACGTCGCAAGCTGACACATTCATTTCCAGCTGGTACAAACCCACTCAAAAAAATATGCTTGTTCTTCACTTCACTAGATTAGATTGCCTTAGATACACTGTTCAATGTATAGATCAATAGTGAGGAGGTCCTAATGGATGTAAAGTATGTCAGAACACAAAGAAACAAGGAAAAACAATTTTCAAACCAGCCCATGATTGATTAGAAATTCACTTAGAATACCACTCCAAAAGTACCACCATGCTTTGTAGCCTACTGGATCCCTTTAATAGAGCCTGCCCTTTATGTACCAGCTGTTTGTTATTATCAGTACTAGTTATATATATGTGTGTGAAATGTGTTCCAGAACAACTGGGATATACTAATAAAATCTTCTAGGTTTCCAGAGCAGGACAAACAAGAGTTAAAACTCAAGTTTTCAAAGATAATCACCATCTTCTTCATCTGGGGATGTGCCCATATGACATCTAAAGCATTCAGTGTGAGCGTAGGCCATGTTACACGGAGCAGACACAATGTCGTATTGAGCAGTACTGCCTGGAGCACATCAGCTCTGGGGCAGAGAGACAAATTGGCAGTCACTGAGCACAGTTTGGAAGAAAGCTGCATGTTGTATTCTGAATGAGCAAGAGTGCTTTGTAATGCAATGTAGTTTGGGACAGCATGATAAAGGAATCCATCAAATTTAGGGCTAATAACGGCCTCAGAAACAGGGATGGTGGCTATTAACAAAGTTCTGCTTTGGACCTGTTACTGGCCATAACACACTGTGAGCACTCAGAGCTGAGAGATATCTGTACAATGTGCTAGTTGGTATCTGACTGAACATGCTGGGATTCAAGTGCACTCCCTCATCTGCTCCAATCTGTGCTGCGTCAAGGGCAAGAACAACTCAACTCGCTGCAGTACCTGTATAAGATCAAGCAAGATGACATTTCAACACTTTACCATAAGACGATGGTAGCGACACTCATCGAACTGTCGCATCTGGAAACCCGAGAACTTTATATTAGTTCAACACACAAGAAAGATGATGATGTTTTACATATACATGTTGGCACCAATTACATTTATTTGGTTTTACTATTTTGTCATGTATTTGGTATAATATGTGGTTCTTTAATACAGGACTTTTGGACTCTAGTCTTTGATGCCATTACTGCTATGTATATTAATTTGAAATTTAGTTAAAAATATCTATTATTATTTTATTTGGCAAAATAAGTGCCCAAAACATGTACCTTCTTTCTAAAACAATATTCTTCTTAACCCATTTTCTGACAAAGCTTCAAACATTGGAGTGAATACAGTGCGTAAAGTCCCACCCATAAAATGCAAATGTTATTCTTAACATACTTTAATTTTAGCAGCTGAATCCTACACGCAAACTAGCTTGCTTACACAGTGTTCTCTTGTACAACTTAATGATGTTCGGTGTTATAGGTGGGACAATTCATATTGAAATTAAAATTAATTAATTTTGAAACAATACTCATATCAAATGAACTTCTAATGCACAAATATACTTCTTTTTGACTTGGTTTTTAAGAATCTGTCTTGTGCTCTCAAGAATGGCCCACTGGACTACAAACGGGGTTGCAATAATACACTGTTCTAGTGCTTTGTTCAGCAGAGAAAAGGAAATAACGGATGGTCAAATTTGTGTGTTCTACAATGAATGTTTTGTAAAGGGCTAATTACAGTATAAAATATGTACTTTCAGCTTTAATTTGCCCAGTTTTGAAACTTATATTTCAATAAATATATTTTCAATGAAGTGTCCCTGTTTTTCTGGACCTGTTCAGCAGTCTTTCAGCTTCAGCAGCTGACCCTTGTCTGCTTACAGCTGTAAAACCTTGTTAAAAGTTGTAGGTTTTCATAAAGAGTGTATATGCTCAAATGCAGCATTAATGAGTAAATATAAATCAAAATGAGAGAAAACAGCTTTTAAGCCACAAAAATACAAGTGTAGTTATGTACAATCAACTTCAAGCAATAAGCAGCAATAAAACAAATGAAAATCCAGAGAGACAGAACTTTAAACACACTGTATGACTGGAATAATGTCTTTGCACTTCAGACTAAATAAATTGCAAATGCCGTCTCATTTAGATTCTGAACAAGTATATTGCCTTCCTGATGCTATTGATGGTGCTTTTGATTTTAAATATGTGATGATCCGGAATCCATTAAGTACCTTAGGTAGAAGGACAATGGAAGGAACGGACGTAGCCAGCAGGATGCAAAAAGCTGATAAGTGCTGGAATTTCTTCACCGACTTTAAACACTTTGACTTTGAATACTACAAAATCATTCTAACCTCTGTTTCCCCTAATATTGTTTACAACAATGGGCTTGAACTGTTGATTTTCTCTTATCCTAGCAACTCTGTGGACTTCAGCAAACCTTTCTTGATCAAATTCAATTTCTTTAATTTCTTTCTCTGTAACGTAAGACAAGATGATGCTTGAAATGTTGTCCTTGAATTTAAATAGATCAAGACTACAGTGTAATCTATCACTTTGTTAAAGTAATGTATTGCACAGGGTATTTAGGACTGATGAATGATGACCATCAACTACTGGAGCACATTTATTTAAAGTAGTTTGGATAGTGGGACATTCATGTTGACCACTGGGTTTTTCTGCATGTGTATATTGACTGAATGGTGAGGTAGACTATGTTGCTACTGGACAGAGCAACACTGGAAGTGGCTTCCATTTGGCCACACTTGCTGTTCTTAATGTTTTCTCTGTGCAGCAGATCCCTACTTCAGATATGTGCCAGGCTCCTAGGATGAAGACACATGTGACAATGCATCAGACATACACAGAACCAAGAAATGCTACGCACTGTAACTTGGTTTGTTGCAAATGATGTTGAAATATACTAGCCAAGCAAACAGAATAGCTTGATATCTTTCCTGTGTGTAAAAAGGTATAATAATATATGTGGTTTACAGAAGAAGAAAATTCTCTCATGTAGTAGTGTGCACAGTAGTAGTCTGTTGTTGAGTCTTCAGCACTCAGCAGCATGCCAAAAAGGAGACACAGTCAGTAATACAAGGCATACAAGGTACAGCTGGACACTGATTTGGAGATGGGGCCGTGAGATGGGGGGAGATGGGGGGGGGGGGCGCAGTTTATGCAGGTAATGAGCAAAAGGTGTTTTAACAATAGTAGCTAATGTACTGCCCTCATCAGAGATAATTGTCATGTAAGTACCCAGGAAAAATTTCATTTGTGGTGAATGCCCCACAGAATGGCAAATCTGCAAAAATTTGTTAAGATACTTGAAAGAAATTAGTATTGTTGTCATAATGAGTTCCAGTAGAAAAGGACACTGTTCATGAAAATGTGGTCAACTGTGAAGGTTACTCAATGAAGCAATCATTAATAATACTTTATTCAAGAAAAGTTTATGAAGAATTGAGCTGTTGACGAGAAAACTTTATAGACTTCTCAGTGATACAGAAAGAACAGAAGGAATTTAGTTGTCAATACAAGAATATTAAGTTACTCAACAATAATTACAACACAGAATAAAATACATGTCTACAATCCAGAAGATTGAGATTTCGAGCCGGTGGCTGTTTTCTAGTCTTCAGTTCCTTGTCATCACACGCCAGTTAACTGCAGTTACATTGGCGGCATATCAAACACCAGAGTTGGCCACTGCTGCAGCAATTTCTATTGTAGCCTTCCCACCATGACAGTCCCACTTCGCACTGGCAGTTCACCGTGCCTAGAGCCACTGAAAATCGTAAGTGAGCTGTATTTGAATCAAAATAACGTGCCTTCAAGTGGTACTATGTGTTGTGAGAAATTTGAAGTCAGTGGCTGGCCAGAAAGTTGAGTGTTATTGGGCTTAGAATACTGAGTCAACAGACAACTCATTAGCGTTTTTACATTAATAAATTTTAGGCAACAAATGGTGGAAGACCGACTGAGGATTTAAGTGCAAAAGTAGATATCACAAATATCACAAATGGTAGCCTCCAACAGCATATTCAGGAATCTCACGAAGAGGAAAAAAAAGGAGATAAATACAAAAATAACTAACTTGTTAACATTTTACTCACTTTACAAGAGTAGTTAAGTACTAAGATAAACGAACTATGTGATCTTGTAAGAAATGCTGGTTTTGAACAATTAAAGGAGGTAGGTCAGAATGTAAAACATATATGAAAGAATTAACTAAACAAATGTTTACAAAAGTAAATGAACAATTCTTAAGACACGCAAATGTGGTTACATGTGTTAGAGCAGGGTAAAAATTTGGACATAACAGCTTTACCAGGCTCCACTTTCAGAACTTTGGAGGCATGAGTAAGTGAATTAATTACTCAAAAGGTACAAGAAACAACAGATTTATCAGCCAGTACACTATGGTTCACAGTTTATTTAGGAAAAACAGAAGAGGAACTAGGTAAGCTCTGGGATGGACTTAATAAAACCAGAGATAAATTAAGTAAATGGAAATTTTATGAAAGCAATCGCCTTTCACCAGAACTATTGGAAGAATTAAATTTAGATGGAGAAGATTTAAGATTTATTTACACTCTCAACCTAGGAGGTGGTGCTAGTATTTCATCTGGAGGGCATCATAAAACACTACTGACACAATGTCTCTCACATGGCCTGGTGTAGTATTATTTAGTTAATAAGAGTATACAAGGATTTTATTTACACTGGTATTAATTATAGTCACACTACTTATTTATTTATCTGTTATTTAAAAATACCAGGTGACAAGAAAAGTGGAACTCAGAATATTGGGGACAGATTAACAAACTATGCAAGGAAGAGATTGCACCAATAATAATCAAGACCCTCTTGAATGGAAAAGGAGGCCTCTACAATATCGACACTGTAAAGAAGAATATTACATAAAAACGAAGTACTAGGCTAGACGAACAACTGCTTGTCACATTCTGGGATTCTTATATACCCTACAGATATTGCAAGTATCCTCAGATTTCGTACAAACAGTAGCTCGAGTAGCATTTACTGGTCTCAAATAGATTACTAATTGGTATGAAGATCATTAGGCCACTTGCTGTACTTGATGTTTTCCCTGTGCAGCAGATTCCCACCTCAGAGTTGTGACAGGCTCCTTGGAAGAAGACATTCTTGACAGTGCTTAAAAAAGTCATGGAACAAAAGAAACATGATAGCAGGGTGTGTTCTAATCTGTAACTCTGTTCATTGCAAATGTTGTCAAAATGTGCTTATCAAGCAGACAGAATTATTTGAAGTCTTTCTTGTGTGTAAAAAGCATTACAATGTTTATCGTTTACAAAAGAAGAAATTTCTCTCATTTAGTAGGGTGCACAGAAGCAGCCTGCTGTAGAGTTTCCAGCACTCAGCAAAAATGAAAACGCAGTGATATGAAGCATACACGGTATACTCAGATGTCAATTTGGGAGAGTGGGGGGGGGGGGGGGGGGAAGGGGGACAGCAGGGGGAGCGGGAGAGAGAGAGAGAGAGAGAGAGAGAGAGAGAGAGAGAGAGAGAGAATGGTAGCTTGTCAGACCATGACTTTTTTTTATTTATTTTCTTTTTTAAAGAACCAGTTTCTCTATTAACTCTTCTACAGTTGAATGATGCATCTCTACAACATTCTTATTAGTATAAACCCCTGTTTGTACTGTATAATTTCTTCTGGGTCATATTCTTTTAAAAACATGTACTGAATAAGATTCTAGGTCAGGTTATACAGGACATGGTTCACAATATTGCAGCATGCATTCTTTGATTCCAAATGGCACACAGTTTTCTTGATTAATTCCTCATAGTTACCAACCTTGATAGCTGCTGCAGCCAACACCAGTTGGCCATTTTTATGTATTACACATACATGAACTGAGTGTACCAGCCAGGATTAGGGAGAAAATAAAAATGGGTTTAAAAAATGAAAGAAAAGTAGTTGAAATTGGATCTTATTGCTTTCTTTTCAGATTGATGATTAAACAATTCAATATAAATTCCTATTACTACTCTATTCAAAACAATAACCCATTCTTACAACTACTTTATTAGTGCCTCTTTTCATGCCCTGCCAGCAATGCACCTGAAAGAATCTTGTCCATCTGCCAGTTCATTTGGGCAAAATTAATAAAAAATTTAGGAGACAAAAGAACTGAGAAATTAGTGAAGATCTACAAATTTCTGCATGCTTCCAAAAAGTAGTTAATAGTACTTTACTCTCATGACAATTCTACATCAAGTTAGTTTCTTTTTGCTGGGAGTGTAAATGTTATTTTAGTTGCATTTCTTAAATTGCAAGAAAAGTTAAAACACAATATTAATAAAATAAATTCTTGTGACACTACATATTTGCCTTCAGTAAATATGGTGGCTCTCTTTAGTTCGTGTAAGGGTAACTATGTAACATTTTGTATGTTAATTGAATTTTCATATTAGATATAGTTGGGTTTTATTGATTTTTTTTACAATTGGTTTAAAAACGCAATCTTTTTGTGTAAGGTTAAATTACAACAACTCTGGTACCAGCAGCACTACTTTGGCCTGAGTTCACAAAATTTTGAGAAGACCAATTCCGGAACAATACATGTCTAAAAGTCATAAACACAACAAAACATCAGGAATCCAATATATTTACTCAGAATATGAACAAGACAGTAATAGCAATTTATTCATTCTGATGTGAAAAAGAATTATTCCAGCTGTGTTTAGAGTTCTAACATTCTGAATTTTCATTTGCTTTATTGCTGCTTATTGCTTGAAGTTGATTCGTACATAACTACACTTGTATTTTTATGGACAGAAAAAAGGTTTCACTGATTTTTCTTTCTGTTTATTCATTAATATCACGTTTGAGCATAAAGATGTGTATGAAAAGTAATAACTGTGAGCAATTTTTTTTTCACTCATAAGCAGGCAAGAGTAAAAAATTAAACTACAGTGCCTCTGAAGTTGAAAGGTTTCTCTTTTTAGATACAGAAAGATTATAAAGATTAAAGAACATACAGTTGAGATACAGGCTCCAAAAACTACACAAATTTGGCACCCAAAACATTTACACCAAATTGGTAGGAGCATATAATTTGACAGAAAAGGCCCAAGACTATCAAACAAAAAGCACAAGAAGACAGCACAGTTGTCGGCCAAATCTGTTGATTAAATTGCGAATTGTGACTGGTTAAAGATGGGCTCTCAAAGTCACACAATGAATTTTCTGTCATTTTTGTAGTCTTACGGCTATTACAGTTTGCATTTAAAAATGTCAATGATAATATCTTCTAATTCAGCACAAAAAGTTGTTTAAGTGCACATAAGCAAGGGCTTGTAAACTGAAAGTACCTTTCACAAAAGTTATCCAAAGTTCACACTTTGGCACGTGTGTAGGTGGTGCAAACTCGGGAACTCTATTCACGAGAGGCTGTAGAAATGAACCAAAGGAGATATGGAGCTGAATATTAGTACATATCCATTCAAGACATTGTGGAACCTTCTGATAAAATTTCATTACATTCACAAATGGTCCAGCAGAGACTCCTGTTACACTTGAAATGGAATGAGCCAATTTTCAAACTGTCCATGTACTCCACACCCTAACAAGGACTGTACAGGTGGAGCAGAAAGTGCGCTGCAGTCACAAACAATATTCTATATTTATTCAGAAATGTATTCCATTAGAAGTGATTTTAAGGTGGAAATCAGTTTTTAAGCACCAGACTGTGCTTCTCTCTGCGTATGTGAGTTCGGAGTAATGATGGTGAGACAAGAATTGAGGTTACAGGATGATCCAGGAAGTGGGGTGGGGGGAGTGAAGGTGGAGGGGAGGGATGTATTGTAGGATCACAGTTAGATTGAAGAGTATACCAAGTAAGGCTGGGTTCAATACTAGTTTTGAGTTGGTAGCAAAAAAGTGTTTCCACTTTAGGAAGGAGAGTAGGTATTTAACAAGCTCAGAATGACTGAATTTGTGAATGTGGCAAAAGATAAACCCCTTTGAAATGAGGCTTTTGGAGGAGAGGTTCACTACTATGTTACAGGACTGTTTAGGTGCTGGGTTCGGTAGGATGGTGGGCGGGAGCTTGTGAGATTGTAGCATATGTAGTTCTGCAAGATGGGGTCAGGCATCTATAAACTGATGTAAAGGAGGTTTGACAGAGGTTTTTGTAGTGGTGCTGGATTGTGGTAGTCCAATATAAGTGTACAAAGTGAATAGACTTTACAGTTTTTAAGGTGGCACTGTGCATGCTGCTCTTGTTCCTGCAGTACGTGGGTTTCAAATTTGGCAATGTGATGTGGTAATTGGTACAGCAGAGTGGAAATATTTTACAGGCAGTGATGAGGTAGTGACAAAATGTTTAGGACTCAAGTTATATATTGTGTAGGGCTGAGTTGGTGAGGGCTGTGGAATGACAGAATTATAACATATAATCACTGTGGAAAGCTGTTTGGGAGCAATTCCACAAACTAAGCAGCAACACAGAAACAAGTTATGTGGGAGTGGGTTCGGTATAGGGGTAGGGAAACTTTTCTGTATTTACACAGATGGAAGGAACTAAAATCGATTGTGGAGAAAAAAAATAGTAACAGAGCATTAAAACATATGGGAATATTCTGAAAACTAGAAAAAGACGAAACCAGATTAAGTATAGCGAAGGAAGGATAAAGCTACATGAAGCACAGTAGTAAGACATCAAGATGTAAATAAGACCAATAAGAAAACTGGATGAGATTAAAATGCAGACAGGAATAGAAATAAATAATAATACAATAACAGTGTGAAATGCATGTTGGTATGTAGGTATGAGTGAAGCAGGCAGCAGTTGTAAATGGGTTGGGCATGGTCAGTATCTTGCCTTTTCGTTATGATGCACTGTAAAGCCTGTCACACAGCTTAAAAGGTAAGAAGACACAGTGCTGCCAATGTACTACCAATTCACATGGGTCCATACTGTACCCTATAGCAAACAAAAAGTGAGATACCAACTGACCTGAATTAGGAGTTAACATAAGACTAATTTCAATTAAAATCAGTGGCTTAACAGAAAGGTTCATTTTCTTCTACCATAAAACAAAGAATGAAAATAGTAATCTACAAGCATCACGGCAGTAAAAATATTCCTCAGGATGGATGTATTTATGTGTGACATAATGTGGAATTCACAAACTGATTTAGTAACTGATTTGAAGTTTTATTTTTCCCAGAGCATTTTAATGCACTGGAGGCCACTGACGCCAATAATTTTTGGACTGGTTGCATACCAGTCTCTGCCCACCAGGTCTGTTGGGTGCTATGAAGGTCACAACTGTTGCTGTGGCAGAACACTGACATTTCCTTGAAAGTGAAGGTTTCATTCTTATTTTTGCCCTTGCTAGTTTCAACACTATCTGATTTTTAACAATTAAAATCTTAATTTCAATATAAGATTAATAAAAGCCAGTTGTCATGTCATTTCCTTTTTTCATTTATTATTAATACAACAACATACCAGTCATCGTACAGAGCAATAAGTTAAGTCTTCATGAATTTCCTTCTTTTCCTTGTAGTACATTTACTAAATTTAGCATATGCTGCTCTATTTAAAAGGTTTAATTTCACATTTTTGTAAGAAAAAAAAATCCTTCAGCCTGTCGCGCAGAATTGCTCACTGAACAGCTAGCTAATTAATGCATCAATACCCATTTGTGACACATCAGGAGGGTAACAAGTTGTGTACCTGGGATTCTATCTGCTTTTATAGTTTGCTTCTCAGTTGGTCTTACTAGGATGATTAGGGTGTGTGCATCCTGTATGTGGATGCACGAGGAGTTGGCTGTGGTCCGCGAACAGCTTGAGGCGCTTCTGGCTACAATCGGTCACCTTCAGACTGCTGCCTCAGGGTACAGTGGTAGTGGAGAATCTGGTGTGTTGTATGGGACACCTCAGGTGTCACTTGTTCTGCCCATGGGCTCTGCTAACCAGGCACCTCCTAGTGTACATGATGCGGTGGATTCACCCTCACTGCAGGGTGAGTATAGGGAGGTAATGCATTTGCATCAATCAAGGCGGAGAGCCAATGAGGAGACCGGTCGCTTGGCCTCACCCTTTCGCCCTTTAAGTAAATATGTGGCTGCTGCTTCAGTAGGATATGGGCAGGCCCACAGGAGGAGGGGTTTACTAGTTATTGGGAACTCCAAAATTAGGTGCGTTGTGGAGCCCCTTAGACAGACACTGTTCAGGGCTGGAAAGAAAGACAATGTGCATTCGGTAGTGTCTCGGTGAACCTCATCCAAGATGTGGAGGCAGCTCTGCCTGCAGCTATCGAGCATACAGGGTGCAGTAGTCTGCAAGTTGTGGCTCACATTGGCACCAATGATTTCTGTCGCCATACTCAGTTCATACAGGTGGCCGGGAGGGGGGGGGAGGGGGGGAGGAGGGGAGGAGGGGGGGAGGAGGGGGGAGGAGGAGGAGGAGGAGGAGGAGGAGGAGGAAGTGGTGGTGGTGAAGACTGCTAGCCTTGGTGTGGGGTGCAGGCAGAGCTCGCAATTTGCAGCATTGTTCCCTGGGGTGATTGGGTCCTTTGGTTTGGAGCCGAGTGGAGGGTCTCAACCAAAGGCTTCGTTGATTCTGTGATTGTCTTGACTGCAGATTTCTAGACTTGCATTATCTGGTGGGGATTTGTAAGACTCCCTTTGTCAGGTCAGGGGGTGGTCTACATGAAGGAAGCAGCTACTCAGGTAGCAGAGTGCTTATGAAGTGCACATGAGGTTTTTTTTGACTAGACAGTAGTTTGAAGTACTCTGAAGAACACTCCCCAGTTAATACGCAGCAAAGGATGTCAGACCACTTTAGGTCTAAAGAAACTTCGACTGTCAAAATTTTATCAGTAAACCGTCAAAGAATTCACAACAAAATTTCTTGAATTTCCTGCCCTACAGGAAAGCTCTCATGCTCAAAGTATTCTTGAGACCAACAGCTCACTGCCACCTAAAGTGGAAAGATCTGAGAGATTTAGAAAGTCAGGGAAAATATGTCATAAAGACAGATTAGACTCCAAGGCAGGGGGAGTGTTCACTGCAGCTGACAAAAATATTACCTCTATTGAGGTTGAAATGGAATGCGACAGTGAAGTTATCTGGTCCCGTATAACAGACGGATGTTTTTAGTGGTGACCCTATTCCACTGTGACAGTTCTTAAAACTTCAAAGAAAGACCACAGTCAGTTGCGCATAAATTCCCAGACCATGCAATACTGGTTGGAGGTGACTTTCACCTATTGAGTATAGACTGGTATATCTATGGATTCATTGCTGAGGATACTGACAGACAGATGGTCAAAATAATTTTGAAAACATTTTCTGAAAACTCTTTTGAGCAGTTAGCTTGGTAGCCCATACGCAATGGAAATATCTTAGATCTTGTAGCTACAAACATGCCAGATCTTACTGACAATATCAGTATAGAAATGGGGATTAGCAATCATAACTAGCAATTAACCATGGTTATGAAAGATATTACATCAAGTAAGAAGGCTAGGAGAGTGTTTCTTGTAGATAAGAGTAAATAAGCAGTTGTTAGCATCTCACTTAGCCAGTGAATTAACGTCACTTAGTTCCAGTAAGATGCAAGTAGAGGAGTTACAGGTAAAGTTTAAACAGATTGTAAATCATGGTCTGGAGAGTTATGCACCTTGTAAGTGGATAAAGGATGGAAAAGCCTCTCCATGGTTTAATAATGAAATTTGGAAGATGCTGTGGAAGCAGAGGTTATTGCACCCTCAGTTCGAAAGAGACCGCAAAAATGACAACAACAAAAGGTTAATAGAGATTCGTATGTTTGCGAAAAGATCTATGCGCAAAGCATACAACAACTACCACCATGATACCTTAGCAAAAGATCTTGCAGAGAACCTGAGAAAATTCTGGTCCTATGTAAAATCCCTAAGTGCGTCTTACGCTTCTGCTCAGTCCCTTGTTGAACAGTCAGGTGTGGCAGTTGAAGACAGCAAAATGAAAGCTGAAGTTTTCAATTTCATATGCAAGAAATCATTCACACAGCAAAATCATACAAATATACAGTCATATGACCATCGGACAGGCTCCTGGCACAGAGAAACAACTGAAAGATTTAAAAGCAAATAAGGCACTAGGTCTGGATGTACTCCCAATTTGGTTTTACAAAGAATACTCCACAGCATTATCCCTTATTTAGCTTGCATTTATTGCGAATCTCTCGTCCAGCACAAAGTCCCAAGTGGCAGAAGGGTAAAGGAACACGCCTGCAAAATTACAGACGAATATCAGTAACTTCAGTTTGTTGCAGAATCCTTGAACATATTCCCAGTCTGAATATAATAAATTTTCTTGAGACTGAGAAGATTATGTCCACAAATCAGCTTGAGAGAGCATTGCTCGTGTGAAGCTCAGATCAACCTTTTCTCACATGATATACTGTGAACAACATATGAAGGGCAACAGCCAGAGTCCATAGATTTCAGGAACACATTTGACACGGTGCCCCACTGCAGGCTCTGAATGAAGGTACAAGCATATGGAATAAGTTCACAGATATGTGAATCGCTCGAAGACTTCTTAAGTAATAGAACCCAGTATCAGGGACAATGGTATCATCAGGAGTGCTCCAGGTACGTGTGATAAGATCACTGTTGTTCTCTATATACAGATAAATGATTTAGAGGACAGGATGGGCAGCAATCTGGGGTTGTTTTCTGATGATGCTGTGGTGCATGGTACTGTACTAATTAAAAGTTATCAACTGAAAACTTCACTATTATACGAGATAGGAAATTTAGAATGAGCTGAGCGGAATAATCTGAAGCAGTGACACCACTCACCGGAAAGCACTCATTCCATTATCTGTGAGAAGATATTTTGATTCACTGGAAAATAATTCAATTAAAATATATACACACTTAAAGTTTGGAACCAGGCACACTATTATCTTTTGTGTCATAATATCTGTTTACTTCTGAAGTTCACCTGTGTATTATCATAGACATTATTTTTGTGGACTGAATGGCATCCTTTATTAATATGTAAAGTAATTAATTAAAAACTTAATAAAATTAACATAAGGCATTATACATTTAAATATGACTGTCAAACTTTTAGCTGGGGTGTTCCTAACATGGATGAATAAAGTGGTTGCATGAATTTTTCTAATGTAATAATCCACAACATATTTCATAAACCCAATTTTGTTCTGAGTATACAGCCCATCCAAAGTAGTAAAACTTAACCTAGTCATTTTCAAATAATTACAGGATTCCGAAAGCAGCAAAAATCTTTACACCACCCTTTAAAAGACCAATCCTACCCAAAGTAGTCAGTCAGTGGCAATCTCTCACATGATTAACCTATCTGCATTCATATTATCAAAAGTCAGTCCACCTAACATCTTCATTAACATCTTTCTTTTCTTTTTCTACAGTCTTTGCAGTGACATGCATTACCTTTAACTTTTTGGAAACATTCAGTAGGCAGCATATGGGTTGTGTAATTGTGTCAACATTATGAAAGACAGTGTACATGGGTTACATTCCTGGAAACTGGATGTATCAAACTGTAAGCACCAGGAATACTGTGGTTATGTTAATATGTCACTCTTCATCTGATGAAATGCTCTGTGTTTACATCAACACTGTCACACTACCGTTTCGGATTGTGGGTTATTTTTACCGGTAATAAACATTTATCAAAGATCTGAGAGTGGTCATCAATTTGACTTCAAGGAATAGATACTCAAAATCAATTACAGTATTTATTTTGGCATATATTACAGGACAACTTTCCACAGAACTGGTGTTCACTAATAGTGCGATCTTCTGTCAGTGAGAGAGCAAATGCAGAATACAAAGTTGCAGCTAAGCACATGGTTGTCACAGCAACTGGAAACTGTGTCACAAACAAAATTTAGTTTCTGTGTCATTATCAAAAAATAGGAAATGAAAGTCTTTAGCCATTTGTGAGTAGATGGCTTCAAGCAATTCTTTTTGTGCTACACAGTTCTGTTTCTTTTCTTTCTAATCAGATTTTTTCAAGATTCTAAATAATACATGATCACAATAATATCTTTGTAGTATTTGCTTTCAATTCAGCACATTAAGGTCATAAATGCATTTTTCTTTGTAGTAGCATACACACAGTGACCAATATGTGGAAATGTAACATAAGAATGATAAGGACAGGACATGAACAACTGACTTTTGCCTTTGTTGATCTATATTGTTAACTGTTCACAAACTGTGCTCTGAGTTGTTGCTTCAGATCATGATACGTGTTTGTATTACATCTGAACATTCTATCATATAATTATCATTAATTATTTTGATAAAAACTTTTAATTTTTTTATCACTTACCTGCAGCAGTAAAGGTTCACTATTCACTGTCAACATTTTTAGTTGTTGGTATTAATGTACGGGGACTATAAACAGAAAGCAGGAATGACGTGACAGCTAGCTTATATTCATCTTACATTTTAAATAACATTTTAATTGTTATGTCTACCACAGTTTTGAAACTAGTAGAGGTGACAAAAAGAATGAAATCTTCACCTCTCAAGAAAATGATCAGTGTTATGCCCACCAACCAATAGTCACTTTCCTGGCACCTGGCAGGGCCGATGGGTGAACACTGTCACACAGCCGGTACGAGAATGGTTGGCCTCAGTGGCATCTAGTACTTCGTAATAAAGGGTGTAAAACAGGATCACACTAGTCCAGCCCATCAACACAGAAACGCTGTTATTACTAGACCAAATGGTTAGTGGTTTTTGTTTTACTTAAATGTTTGACAGTTGGAAACAATAGGAAAAATTATATGGATCTTAGTGCAGCTAGCAAGACTACCTTAATACACAACTTATTTCTCATATAGACATAAAATCATGTTAATACTGAGAAACAAATATGCTTTCAGTTTTTGTCTTATCCTTGTCTGGGGATGCAATTTTCAGCTCCTTAGTGACTCACTGAACATCCCTCAGAAAAGTCTAATACATTCGAAGTGTGGCATCTCAACTCTTGTTTGTATTATCTCCATTCACTAATACTACTTTGACATGCGTGTAGAAATGCAAGTGTCAGTTGTGAAAAGCTTAAAATGCTGTAGGAGGGACAAATAAAATTGCAGATCAGCTACTAAATCCATTTACAACTCCACATCATGTCATACAAAAATGTACACATCAGGAGCAATGTTTTTACTGGCTGTGATTCTTGTGAATTGCTCTTTTCCTTCCTTGTTTTATGGTGTAGACATATAGTTGTAAACATATAGTACGTTGACAGCACTGTCTCTCCTTTCTGTTATGCTGTGTGACACTTTACAGTTCAGCATATCAAAAGGCAAGGGATCGTGCAACTTATGCCACTGAATATGTGAGACTATATGTCTGGTGCAGGCAGGAGCAGGAAAATACAATGATGGTGAAGAGAAGTGGTGAGATTAGTTTGAAGATACAGAAATAAACATATCAGTCTTAGCATGCGGAGATGATAGTTGCTTTTTTTTTTGTGTGTGTGGGGGGGGGGGGGGGGGTGGCCGCACGCGCGTGTGCGCCGTCACATATCTCTTTTGAGTATCCGGAGGTGGACTCTCTCAAAAAATTTAATTTAGTATTACATAAACGTCAATCAAAAATAAATATAAAATTAGACTTTATTACAAATCATATAACACTGTTCCCTGATTACATAAACATTGCATTGGATTTCTCAAATTTAAAGAACTTTTCTATGAATTATATAACATAGAATGCATTATTAATCATTTACAAACAAAACCAGAAAGACATAACTTGAACAAATCAGACTACATTCCAAATTTTTCTGCCTTAAAAATTAAGTAAGACAATAATACGATTATTACACAAAATTTTCTTCTTTTTACTTTCAAATAACGTGTTATTATCTCTTAGGAATCTTTATTACTTCCAAGCAAGTTAAAAGATTTCAGTGCTAGTTCTATTTCACACATTTCTGTACTACAGAAAAATTCATCAGATCATAATGTGGGTCACATTTTCTTCTTATATTATGGTTGTGGTACATTTGATTGTGAGAAAGTTATGATTGAAAAGAGAGAATGTATGGTTGTGGTCAATGTCCCCACTTTCTTAAAAAGGCTAAGACAGGAGATTTCTCGGGTGACGAGACACATGTAACTCTTTAATAATCTCATTTTGGGTGTAGACATTTTTCATTGCCCATTAACAGCCTTAGAAAACATTCACAAATCCACAAGTAAATGAAAATATTTCATTCATATTAGGAATTATTCTGATGGCAAGTGTTGCAGAGCACATTCATTTTAATTTTCTAAATTAGGAGCATGTGCAACTCCCAATTTTGCTACAATCAACACAACACATCACTATTATCCACCTATACTATACAGCTTGATAATGGCATCCCCTTGGGGATAATATTCTGGAGGAGAAATGCTTTCCCTTTTGGATTTCCCAGTTGGTGAATACTGAGGAGGAGGTCACCAGAAAAACATTTCAATTTTGTAATGGAGGGAAGTTGGAGGGGAGGGGGCAGGGGTAACATTATAAAGGGAGAACAATTTTTGACAACAGCACACAGAGCCAAATGGATGTAGATTGCAGCAGTTATATGAAAACAAAAAGCTCTGTACAGAAAAGACAAACAAGAAGAGGTGCACCAAATAAGTCTTGGCCTTCAAAGTAACCACTGTTAGCTACAACACACTTCTGACATCAGTTGTAAAGCTGTTGGAAACTGTCAACAAATTTTCTTGTGCAATCGCTCAAAGCACTGTGGTGGTGGTGGTGGTTAGTGTTTAACGTCCCGTCGACAACGAGGTCATTAGAGACGGAGCGCAAGCTCGGGTTAGGGAAGGATTGGAAAGGAAATCGGCCGTGCCCTTTCAAAGGAACCATCCCGACATTTGCCTGAAACGATTTAGGGAAATCACGGAAAACCTAAATCAGGATGGCCGGAGACGGGATTGAACCGTCGTCCTCCCGAATGCGAGTCCAGTGTGCTAACCACTGCGCCACCTCGCTCGGTCTCAAAGCACTGTGGTCACACACCGTTGCATATCTGTGGCATAGCAGGTGATGAGGCCTGGTGCTACCAATAAGATCCTGAGACCGAGTGACAGTCCGTGGCACAATGTTTGTTGTCTTCCCCACCTCCCAAAAAGTGTCTTCTGTCAAAATCCAAGATTAAAGGATGTCGATTGCTTTTTTCAAAAGCAAAGTCTTGATCTATCATGAATTTCTATCTGAGGGAGGTGAGGGAAATGTCTGTCGCTCAGTCTCTGGATCGTACTGGTAGCACCCGGTCTCACCTCCTGTAATGATGCGATAAATCCAACAACGCATGACCACGTTACTTAAAACTATTCCACAAGAAGTGTTTATGAACAGTTTTCAATAGCTTTACAATTAGTGTCACAAATGTGTTGTAGCTAATGGTGATTACTTTGTAACTCTCATTTTCTTTATTTTCTGAGACCATTCATCGAACTTTTTGGATGTACCTTGTATATTTCGGAGTATAATAGCACACTGTAATGCGTAATGGTGATAGGTTTACATTGTCATGTTCTTGTGTTTAAAAAGATGGTTTATGCCACCTTACCTTATGTAAACTGCCTTTCAAAAGAGCTGCCCTGTCTTTCATTTTCTTGTACTTCTCAACAAATCCTTCAATCTGCCACTAGAACAAAACAAGAAAGAAAATTGTTGTGAACAAAACCACAGGAATTTGCCCAAGTATTCTATCTATAGTAAAATTAACTTGAGGAAGCTGCTTGGTCCAAAACTACTTGTAACCACCTGTCAGAAGCCCAAATTGCCATCTTTCACAGTGAGGACATGCATGGAGAGTGTCAGTGAGGTTCCAGAAGGTACCAACAGGGATGTGGACCCACTCCAGATCCACTATCATGGCCAAGTGTGCTATGTTTCACAGCCGAGGGCCAAAGATTCGTGGCAAAAAGAGTATCAAAGTAGTCACCGCATATTCTCAACCGGGTTTTGAATTCAGCCTTAGGGTAGAGGAGGGGGGGCAGGGAGTGGGTAGGGGGAGGCAGGGGAGCATGAGCACAGTGAACTCCGTCTGTTGCTCGTGGTACCACACACTTACACTACGAAGTGTGTGACATACTCCATTGTTCTGCTGGTAGACGCTATCTTGCCAAGCGAAAATAAATTGCACGTATGAGTGGATGTGGTCCCCAAGGATTGATGCTTACTTGTGTTGAACCACTGTGCTTTCCAGAATGATGAAATCACCCAGGGGAGACCACAAAAATATTCACAACACCATAAACCCCCTCCACCGGCCTGAACCCTTCAACAATTGTTGCAGTGCCATACATGCCAAAAGCCGTCTGTCTGATGGAGCATAAAACACGATTCATTTGAAAAGGCCATCTTTTGCCACTCAGTGGCATGCAAATTCTTGCCTTTCTCGATGATGGACAGCGGCCAGAATACGTGCGTGAACCAAACCATTGTTGCAGAGGCCCATGTGCATCAACATTTGTTGAACGGTCATTGAGGAGACACGGTTGGTAGCCCCTTGGTTCATCTGGCTGGTCAGTTGCTCAACAGTTGCATATTCATTCACCCACACATATCTTTGCACCACAGTTGCCTGCATGCCGGTTTTGGATGGCACTAATTCGCCATGCACAGTATACTTTCACCACGGTGGCATGTTAACAGTTTACAATCTTAGCCTTTTTGGAAATGCTTCTACACTTGGCCCAAAAACCAATGATGTCCGATAAATAGCTCTGTTTCAGCATTATGACAACATCTGCACTCTTTTCTGCATCACCCCTCGACCCACTTTATATATACTCCAATGCTAATGCTGGCATCTGCCATCTGTGAGCGGTTACTGCATGTTGATATAAAACATAGGCAGTGCTCACATTAATGTGACTGAACTGTGTATAAAATTACAAAGAGACAGATGGGGTGGGCAGTACCTACCTTTAGAAGGTGGAATTTCAAGTACTGCTGATGGACACTTGTAAGTGTATGGGGTGAAAAAAAAAATATTCGAATTCATTAGTTTCCTGATGTCTGAGGGACCTCTTCCAATCATCCCCAAGCTATCAATCTTTCCTCCTTGGGGAACATCAAAGTTGTGAGATATCTCCCTTCCTCATTCCCCCTCATTTTGTGTGTGACAATCAGCAGCACTGGCAATTTCACCTCCTAAATATAAGTAGTGGTCGGCCATAGTGTATCACTGGAATTATATATTTTTCTGCTAGCAAAAATTACACCCCATACAGAATTGCAGTCAAATAACATTAGGTATAATTTTTATTTACCAAGCAGCTGTAGATACAGGCATACACAGTGAAGTATAACAGCGCCATTTTTCAGGTTCTTTCCAATGAAGAAAGTACAGAAGCAGGAATAGTAACTGAAATTAAATGGAAAGAATGAAAGGAAAAACAAGTGCTCTTACTGAGTTGTTCACCTCCTCCTTGCTCCAGGAACTCTTGAGAAGTTTTTCTATTTAATCTCAGTATGCATTGTTTCATCCAACCTGTCTTCTCTTTTCAAATAAGGAAAATCCAGGATGGAATATAACAATATTATGGAAATAAAAGTCACCACTCGCAGTATGGTAGAGACGCTGAGTCACAGATAGGCACAACAGAAAGACTGTCACAAATAAGAAGCTTCTGGCCAGTAAGGCCTTACTGGCCAAACCTTCTTGTTTGTGACAGGCTTTTAGTTGTGCCTATCTATGACTTAGCATCTCTGCTTTATAGTGAGTGGTAACTATCCTTTTCATAATATTGCTACTTTCTTCTCTTTTGGCAGATTAATATAACTCCAGTTTCAAAAAAAATTATGTTTTCCATGACTAGGTTTTCCTCGTCTGTATTAATGTCTTCCTTGATGCTTGGTAAGCAGTTTCTATCAATATTTGATATAACACTTATATGTTTGCCAACATAGGAGATTTCAAAATACAGGGTGTACATAAAGTCTAGGAACAGTTTCAATTATTTATTGCACAGAAACCAAACACTGTACAGATATCACACATATGTCATTTCGAAGATAAACACTGAAAGTTTTTTTCCCCTATGTTTAGAACCAAGTACGGTAAGAAGCCAACAACAAGAAAGGCCATGTACCACCGGCACAACAAATTTGTTATGACAGGTAGCTTGTGCCTGACGAAGAGAAGCGGACATCCTAGTGTGAGTGCAGTGAATGTGGAGCACTTACGAGAGATATTCATAAGGAGTCCTAGGAAATCGGCGCATCGTGCATCCTTTGAACTGGAAATGACTCCAATGACAGTGTGGAAAGTCCTGCTACAGAAGCTGTCTATGAAACCATTAAAATTGGAGCTAGTGCAGAACCTCAATGGCAATGACAAAGACAAGCATTCTGAGATTTATTCACAGTTGTAACAAGTGAATGGGGTGGGTATGGCATTGTTGAACACTTCATTTTTAGCAACCAAGTAACTTTTCACAGTACTGTGAAAGTGAACAGGCACAACTGTCGAATCTACGGTATGAAGCATCCACACAAATGCACTGAATTTGAGCGTATTCCACAAACACAGGTGCCAATGCTAAGGAAAAGGTAATGTGGGTTAGAGGGCAGAAGGAAGAAGTAGTAAACCAGTTCATTCAGAAACTCGGAGATATTAAGTGGGACTGTAAATATAACTGTCAAGTGGGAATAAATAAAACTGAAACTGCTTTTAAGAACTTCATTAAAAATTATTTAGATTTGTGGTATTCTTGTTCTCCTCTTATAAAAATCAATCTTAAAAAGCAACCTATAAAGAAAAACATTAAGTGGTACACAGATAAACTTACCAATATGAGGGAAAATATGTTATCATTGTACCACATGTATAAAAATTCTCATAAAGATGGAACGGAGCAGAAAGATGATTTGTACAAAGCATATCTTGAATGTAAGAGAACCTACAGAACTAAGCTTAGAATGGCAAAAAGAACAGCATACAAAAGACACATTGAAGGGGCTCCTAATAAGTGCAAAGCTGCATGGAATGCTGTTGCACAAGAGCATTGCAGGAATGATGAACATCGCATAGCTCTTGACCCGGATAAAGTTAATCATTTTTTCATGTACTCTGTAAGTTATATTAGGAACAAAATTGAAACAACAACCACCAATCCAAGTGATCTACTTAAGCAACAACAACCTGCAAACAATACATTTACATGGAGGACAATCGCACCCACTGAGATTACAAAGGTAGTGGCAAAGTTCTCAAACTCCCAAGAGCATGGACTGCTCTTGGTTGTCCAATTACATAATTAAAAAAACAGTGCATATAATTAGTGAACCATTGGCCTTTCTGTTTAATAGGCGTCGAAAGTTTGGAGTCTATCCTACAACTCTAAAAATATCGAAAGTTATCCCAGTGTATACAAAAGGGGACAAACATGATCTCAAAAATTACCGACCAGTTTCAATAGTTCCCATTTTCTTGAAAATACTTGAATCTCTTATTTATAACCAACTGAACCACTACTTTGAGTCGCATAACTTACTCTCTAATAGTCAATTTGGCTTCCGCAAGGGAAAAAATACCACCACTGCTGTTCTTTCAATTGTGAATGAAGTAATAACAACCTTTGGGAATAAAAATAAAGCCTCACTTCATTTATGTGATTTAAGTAAGGCATTAGACTGGATTTCTCATGATATCTTAATTGCTAAACTCAAATTCTATGGCATACAAGATTCTGCATTGGCAGTAATTGAATCATACCTAAAAATTGGAAGCAGTTTGCCTATGTCAGAAACAGAGACTCACAGTTGCTAGAAGTTAAGACAGGAGTCCCACAAGGTTCTGTCCTTAGGCCCTTCTTTTTTATAACTGCAGTCAATGATTTACCTCATTGTATCCCCACTTTTGTTATTTGGTTATGCTGATGCCACAACTTTGCTTGCTCAGCACGAGAACATATCAGTTCTGCAAGATATGATGCAAGATGACATGGAAGCAGCACTAAATTGGTTCTCACCAAATACACTGCTTTGCAATCCTTATAAAAACCAACAGCTTACACTGGGATTGTCAAAAGAGGTATAGGTGAAAGCAGTTAAAATTCTAGGAATTCATGTAGACTTTAAGTTAATGTGGGAAACACACATCAACCACACCTGCGCAAAATTGTCTCGAGTTACGTATTTAATGTGGAAACTGAGGAGCCCGGTGACAAAAGAATATTTAAGAGTTATTTATTTTGGACTCTTTCAGTCACAGATGGAGTATGGACTGCTGATATGGGGACTCTCTCTTCACATCACTGAAGTTCTAGAAATTCAGAAGAAAGTGATAAGGCCAATGAGCAATTCTGGTAGATCAGAGCACTGCCGACCACTGTTCATTCAGCTGAAAATATTAACCGTTATTAATTTTTATATATACGCCTCAGAATTGTATGCAAAAAACAATATAGCAGATTTTGAAATGGGGGAAAACATGCACCACCATAATACCAGACGCAAAACAAAATTAGACATACCTAGGCACAGGCTGACAAGAACAGGGAATTCCCATCGAATCAATAGTCTAAAAATATTTAATAAACTTCCATTTTCTTCTCGGTCGGATCACATAAGTAGCTTCAAGAGCAAGCTACTAAATTGGTTACTAATCAATCCTTTCTACAATGTAACAGAATTTATGAATATAAAATCAATCAACATTAATTTTTAAGGATTTCATTATGTGATGTCACTGAATGTATTTATCTTATGTTATGGTGTATGTTATCATCTATGGGCACTATTTGCAAAGCTCATTTAGCTTTAAGGTACTATTCAAGGAAAATGTTATATGATATCCATTTAAATTGCCTATTCCACCTCAGGTGGTCAATGGTGAACAAAGAATCTGAATCTGTACTGCAAAGGTAAATGTTTTTTGTGTCTTGTCACGTCAAAAGTTCTATGGGCCATTCTTCTTCGCCAAGAGCACTGTCACTGGAAATTCCTACTTGTACATGTTGCAGCAATGGCTGATGCCTCAAATGAGATTGGACTCTCTGTTCATCTTTCAGCAGGATGGGGCTCCACCATGTAAGGGGTCCGCAGGCCCTTACTAGTAAGTTTGCATCGGCACAGGTCGACAGGGCAACTATCGATTAGTGTGTCGTGTTGCGAGTGTGAGAGTAGAGTTGAGTCAGTGCTGTGTGGTTCCGTGTGGCGGGCCGAGCTGTGCGGAAGCCAGCAGTTGTTATAATGCAAGGTTTACCGACAAAGGGAGTGGCCATCGCCGCGGTTTAACCCCTTTGTGTTAGAATAATATGGGAAAAGTGAAATAGTATAATTACGAGAGTGATTCAGTGATATTTATGTGCCGTTATTGAGATTTCGCGTCTACCGCGCCGGCATCATTTGGATTACAGTGTTGGATTATAGTGATTGGATTTAGCGTGTGACGATTATGAATAACGAAGAAGCCTGTGCTGAGATTAGCCGTTATTAAAAGTGTATGACGAAGGCAGTGGCTGTTTCCTTATTTTTGTGTTTTTGATAAGAATATAGGTCTTGATTAGTGAAGCTGTGTTGTTGTTCTTCTTGTTGCCAGACATTACATTATTACAGCATTTGAGAAGGACAGAATGGAATGTAACAACTCCGTAGCAGTCAATTCCGATTGCCAGCCCCATTAGGTACACGGTCACATTAATTAATACTTATTTGGGCTGCTATTCAGATCCCGATCGAGCGGGATACACATTAAAAATAACGGAGTGTTACAACCCCATTTTCATCGTGAAGATCCTGGGTACCTGAAAACGGAGCAGTCACATCGATGGCTCGGCCATGCTACAGAAGGGGAAATCTGTTTCATGAAATGGCCCTCCCGATCACTAGATCTCACTCTGTGTGACTCTTTTGTGTATGTACTACCTCTACCATATGATGTGGCAGAGCTCCGGGAGTGAATACAGGAAGTGACTGCCACAGTCGACGATGCCATGCCGGGATGGGTAAGGCAAGGCAAGAATTCGATTAGCGTATTATCATCTACCTGATCACTCATGGTTCGCTTATCAAATTTTTGGAGAAAAAAAATAAACTTTCAAAAGTTTCTCTTCGAAATGCAGTATGTATGGCATCTGTACAATGTTTAGTTCTTGTGCAATAAATAATTGAAAGTGTTCCTTGATTTTATGTACACCCTGTACTAGAACATACACTGTATGGCAGCACATTCAGGATAAGAGAATCAGGTGTAAATAATGGTATACAACTGCGAAGAACACAATCTCAAAGAAATAAGTATTATGTTGTGGAAATAATGTCTGTCTGTCTGTCTAACAAACAGTAAGCAGAGACAGGAAAAATCCATTTTATTTTATGGTCAATTTCAGAGTTATTTTTGCCTATTTGTTGCTGTTTTCTGTCAACTCTGGTATTACTTTCTGCCAATTTTGATGGTATTTTTGAGGAGTTTGGTATCACTTTCCAATAGCTTATTTTTGAAGTATCAAATGGCTTATATCACTGTTCCAGCACTATGAAAACGAAAATATACCTCTTAACTACATTACATATGGCATCACAGAAGAAAAAGGAAATCATTTATATGAAACCCATTAAATGTAATCAATTAAAGAAACCATACACTGTCAAAAGGTTTTCAAATTAAAGTACTATTATAGCTTCAATGGTTTCTTTGAAACCTTTTACCACCAATTGATCAGTACTTCACAACAATGCAAAAATAGCAGCGTAAAGTGTAAATTTTTGACATGGGCAAGGAGAAGGCCACAAATGCAGTTAACCAATTCAGCTCATATTTGGCAGCCTTCTTCTATACAACATAAAATGAAGATCAGTTTTGAGAACACCTTCCCTACAGTTCATGATGTGAATTTGATTCAAAACTGACCAGATCGATATACAATTGAAAATGGAACACTTTTAATCATCATAGGTGGTGTCCAGAAGTAAACTTTTTTCCTAGGGATTTGCGAAAGAAACTATTACAACTGCCACTTATGTACCCGTAAAGTAAATGCTATTCAATGAAAGTACTGCTGATGCAACAATCAAGGCATCTGGCTGGGGAGCAGAGAACCTGTGTTCAATTCTGAAATGCATTCTGCTGGATTTTTTGTCATCTTTCTTTTCCTTATTGAAATTAGTAACAAAAGGAGGGTTAATATGGCAGTTATTAAGGAATAATAACAAGGAGGTAAATAAATTTCTCAAACAACTTGGATTGGTGAAAAATTAAAATTTGAAGCCTCATTTGAAAACAAATGTCACGAGGGACCACAGACAGCTTAATATGCTATGCTAGTTTACAATGAGCCATGGTACAGAACTTTATTTGGAGGTTTCAAAACTGCAATGTACATCTGGAAATCCAGCAGGAATTTCACAACTATCCACATTCCACAACAATTCATAGCATAATTCATGACAAATTTTCAGCACCAATTTTTAGGTGATGTTGCATGCGTGGTATGAATTAAAATTACACTGGAGATCCAAAGAAACTGGTACACCTGCCTAATATCATGTAGGGGCCCACAAGCACGCAGAAGTGCTGCAACATGGCATGGCATGGACTTGACTGATGTCTGAAATAGTGCTAGAGGGAACTGACACCATGAATCCTGCAGGGCTGTCCATAAATCAGTAAGAACACAAGGGTGTGGAGACATCATCTGAACAGCACATTGCAAGGCATCCCAGATACACTCAATAATGTTCATGTCTGGTGAGTTTGGTGACCAGTGAAGTGTTTAAACTCAGAAGAGTGTTTCTGGAGCCACTCTGTAGAAATTCTGTGTGTGTGGGGTGTCACATTGTCCTGCTGGAATTGCCCAAGTTCTTCAGAATGCACAATGGCCATGAATGGATACAGGCAATCTAGAAAGGATGGTTACATAAGAGTTACCTATCAGAGTCGTATATAGACATATCATGGGTCCTGTATCAGTCCAACTGCACACATCCCACACCATTACAGAGCCCCCACCAGCTTGAACAAGTCCCCTGCTGACAAGCAGTGTCCATGGACTCATGAGGCCAGTTCCATACCCATACACATATATACACTTGATACAATTTGAAATGAGACTCATACGACCAGGCAACATGTTTCCAGTCATCAACAGTCCAATGTCGGTGTTGACGGATCCAGACGAGGCATAAAGCTTTGTGTCATGCAGTCATCAAGGGTACACGAGTGGGCCTCAGCTCCAAAAGTCCATATTGATGATGTATCGTTGAATGATTTGCATGCTGATACTTGTTGATAGCCCAGTACTGAAATGTATGGCAATCTGAGGAAAGGTTGCACTTCTGTCACATTGAACAATTCTCTTCAGTCGTCATTGGTCATTTTCTTGCAGAATCTTTTTCCAGCCACAGCGATGTCAGAGATCTGATGTTTTACCAGATTCCTGATATTCAAGGTACACTTGTGGAATGGTCAAATGGAAAAACCTCGCTTCATCACTACCTCAGAGATACTGTGTCCCATCGCTTATGCACCGACTATAGCAACACGTTCCAACTCATTTAAATCTTGATAATCTGCCATTGCAGCAGCAGTAACCGAGCTAACAACTGTGGCAGACACTTGTTATCTTATACAGGCATTGATGACCGCAGTGCCATATTCTGTCTGTTTACATCTCTCTGTATTTTAATACACATTCCTATACCAGTTTCCTTGGCACTTCAGTGTAATTCTCAAAAACGAAATATTTTTAAATGTAACCCAAGTCAGTTTTCTGCCAAATCTTCAGAATGAATGATGTAGTTGTGCGAAAGCTGCTTTCATTATATGTTCTTGGTGCCACAAGCATATTTGCTTCAAATGTTTATATGACAAGTACCACCCATGTAGATGTTCAAAGGTAAGTGAAGGCATGTAACAGTCAGTGAAAGAGCCTTTGTAGGGCAACCAGGATTAAAATTATAATTCTTCCTAATCCAAGTCGTTAAAGAAATTTATTTCCCTACCTTGTTATTATTTTTCACTGATTACCTTTTGACTTTCCTATTCCTACTAGATTCAATACAGCAAAAATACTAATGAAAAAACTGCAGAATGCATTTGGAAATTAAACATATGTTCTCTTCTCCTCAGCCACATGCCTTGATCGCTACATCAGTGGCAGTTCTTTTGAACAGTGTTTACCATAGGCATACTCAGTTTCTTTCTTCGATTGGACGAAAATGGGCATATGCAGCATCCCCCACACATATGATGAAAACACCCGATTTCCAATTACCTACTGACTTCGTCAAATTTGAATCAATCGCATGTCATGAACTTTAGGAGTGGTTTCCTCAAATATAAGGATGGGGCAGCTTCTTGAGCCAAAATATCTCAGTCCTCTGTTTTAGGTTTATACAAGCACCCTGCCAAATATGACTCAAATTGGTTGGCCATTCCGAGACCTTCCCCTTGTGAGGACCAAATGTCTTCAGCACAACACCAGACATCTGACAATGTCCACATATCCTGCTTGCATGGGAAGTTGCTTCCCATCAAATTATAAAGGTATTGCTACCCCTTCAGAATATTTCACAACTGAGACCTGCCATCCTATGCACACATAAACTATTTGCTGAGTCAGCATGAACATAATTCATCATCATCACACTAGAAATAAGAGCCCAGGACTGTGAATAAGACTAAATATACAGATCTGTCACCATAAGAGTTGTTAGCCTAATATGCAGGTGCAACATAGTGCCTTTCTCGGTTTTCTTCACCTCGCCCTGAAGCATTCGTTCCATTCATATTTAACAAAAGCTGGCTGGTTTTAGCATCTAAAATTTGTATTTCTCATAAAAATGAAGCAGTCTTCAATTGTAAATTGGAATATAGGTACTGTTTCATCCACTGACATCAGAGTTCTCAATATTTTTGCGTAACAAACTGTACCAACAATGAGACAGTTTGGTGAGATCTGTAAAGTGGAGCATCAGTTAAATAGGATTTTTTTGCAGGACACAAACACAACATGAAATATAGCACATAGCACTTTAGTTAGCACGTAAATCAAATTTGCACCCAATTGGTCAGGTTCTCGCCACCGTACACAGCAGCGAACAGAGGGTGTCATGCTAACTGAAAGTACGAAGATTGCCTGGAAAATAATGTACCACATATTTTCTCAATCAGCAAAAATTGTATGAATGTGACAGTTAAGATATACATTATTTGAAGTTTCCAAATTGCACACACAAATATCCCATTTATTCTGACAGGTATCATACCTATAGCAATGTTTTGAAATGGTGTCTCTATATGATGTAAGCTACAAGCAGCGTGTCGTCATTGAACTTCTCACAGCAAAGAATAGAACCTTCGAGAATATTCCCAATTGTTTGCATCCTGTTTATGGAGCATCTGCAATAGACAGAAGTTCTGTTAGTCACTGGGCAAAGAGAGTGAGGCCATTACGAGACATTGGTTCGGCAGAGCTGCAAGATTTGCTTCATTCAGGGAGCCCATTCGTGGCTTTCAAACTTGACCAGGCACAGCTTGCTGATGTGCTCATTCACAAAGACCAATGCAGAACAACTTGGCACTTGGCAATGAAGCTTTCACTCAGGAAGGAAAGTGTGGATGCAATTGTCCATAGTCTTAATTACTCAGAAGTTTGTGCACAATGAGTTACGCACTATCTCATGAGGAAACTAAATCTTCTCACTCTTTGATGTGATGCCAAGACACAGTACCAATATTTCTGAAGCAGATGTGAACACATTAACCAAACCCAAAAGGGGCTTCCAATGATTTTGTCACCATAATAACCCAGGTGATTGACTGATTCTATATGATAACGCTCGGCCTCACACAAGTTTGAGGACTTCAGAACCATCATTAAACAGGGTTGGACAGTATCATCTCATCCATCATACAGCCCTGACCTAGCGCACCTCCAACTTCCATTTGCTCATCTCATTAAAGCATCACATTTGTAGATGACATTTTGAGGATGACAAAGATGTGATTCTTACAGTGGAGAAATTGCTTCAATACCAGAACAAGGAGTGGCACTGACAGGGTACACACCCTTGTGTCTTGATGGAGGAAGGCCATAGAACAGGGCAGCAATTGTGTGGAAGTATAGGGAATGTAGAATAAACAACAATCTTTCTTTTGTATATTTATCGTTGTGTTCAATAAATAATTACTGAAGGAAAACAAATGTAGTGCCTCACTTTTTGGGTAACCCTCACATTTATTTTAATAGTTATTCCATATTATTTTTACTACTTTGTGAATGAAGCTTGTGGTCAAAGCACGAATTGTTGGTAGTGAAATTTAACAGTGAAAAAGAGAGGGATGGCTGTACTGAGCTGAGAAGACACATTACATTTCAATGATCTGTCACCCTGATGCTACTCATACACATTTACCTCAAGTCAGTTACATTCTTGTAGTTTCTCCATGTTAACAAACCTGCTATGCACCGCCACCATGTCTTGTCATGTGACTTTGTTTCCATTTGCAGAGGATTGAGGGCTGTAAGACAGCTCTCCAGTCTTCAAGCCACAAAATAACATAACTGCCTTTTAAACAACTCTTTTGTATTTTGTTACTCTTATGTGACATTCATATACATTGAGTAAACAGATCTCATTAACGAGAACAACATTTTCAAATTGAATCTCATAACACCACAGAAGAGAGTGACATTGCTCCTTAGCCTTGTTAAGCTTATTCTGGGTGTTGATATTGCAGACAGTGCCTCTTCCTCTCTGCCTTCCAAAACACTGCCAAGCCACAACCACAATAAGTAAATATCCCCTTCGCAGCAGGAGAAGATGTTCCATATCTGTCACACTTTGATGATGTCCTAAGCCGACAATTCTTTCGTCATTTCTGCAAATATTACACAGTGGGGAGTTCTTTATATATTAACTAGCTAAATAATATTTTTAAATGAACATCTTTATCTCATCATGAGGAAGAGATTTGACATGTTTTTATGGACAAATAACATGTCTTGCTGAAGTTGGCTGGGATCTATGTTATGTTAAAAGATACCAGATGTCATGTTAATTTACATGTTCACAAAACTTAAGTATCACATTCAGTGTTTTTCATATTTATACTTTTGTAATTTGAAAATATATAAAACTTCCTGGCAGATTAAAACTGTGTGCCCGACTGAGACTCGAACTCGGGACTTTTGCCTTTCGCGGGCAAGTGCTCTACCATCTGAGCTACCGAAACACGACTCATGCCCGGTACTCACAGCTTTACTTCTGCCAGTATCTCGTCTCCTACCTTCCAAACTTTACAGAAGCTCTCATGCGAACCTTGCAGAACTAGCACTCCTGAAGGAAAGGATATTGCGGAGACATGGCTTAGCCACAGCCTGGAGGAGGTTTCCAGAATGAGATATTCACTCTGCAGCGGAGTGTGCACTGATATGAAACTTCCTGGCAGATTAAAACTGTGTGCCCGACCGAGACTCGAACTCGGGACCTTTGCCTTTCGCAGGCAAGTGCTCTACCATCTGAGCTACCGAAGCACGAGATACTGGCAGAAGTAAAGCTATGAGTACTGGGCGTGAGTCATGCTTCGGTAGCTCAGATAGTAGAGCACTTGCCCGCGAAAGGCAAAGGTCCCGAGTTCGAGTCTCGGTCGGGCACACAGTTTTAATCTGTCAGGAAGTTTCATATCAGCGCACACTCTGCTGCAGAGTGAATATCTCATTCTGAAAATATATAGTTTAAATGATGCACCATATTAAAGTCTCGCAAACACCCATTTTTACACAATAGTTGTGTAAAAGGCTCAGGAAATGTCACATCCGTGGCTAAAACTGTTATTGGAAAGTAGTTTGTTTGCAAGGTGCTACTCCAGTCTCCGTAAGCAAGAAATTACTATTACTTCATTTTACAAATGGGCTCCCATTCAGTCTGTCGCCTTGCTGCTGATACAAGAATGGTCCAGTTCATGATGGACTAGGATAAATCATCACTGTAAAGACCTACCTACCAACCAAATAATGCCACAGGATCACTTGACTTTAGACACTGACTGCTATCAGAGCTGAAGAACATCTCTCTCTTATGTTCCAAACCGCCACCTATAGCAAACACTAAATGGCTCAGTTTCTTTACCTTGGCATTTTCCCTTCTGCTCCAAGATGGTTCTGGAACTACCTTCTGTTGTCCTGACAATTCTCACAATGTAATCCCTATGAGCAAATAAACTGATACAGTTTCCTTTTCCCAACATGACTACGTATATTAATTACAAGTCCACATCACTATCCAATCCTGACGACACCCCCAAGTGGGTGTAAGAACTGGAATCTGAAGTGAGATGCCAAATTTGACCCACTTTCAGCTTTGAGGTGCCCCATACAAATTACTAAGCCGTGAACAGATGTAAGAATCCATCATGCAGGACAGTCTGGCTCCATGCTGCGGTGCAACAGACAAGTGCTTAGTACAGTCAGCCCAAGCTGCCCACCACAGTCTACCCAGGCCTAATGCCACGCTGCCATCACTGCCATTAGGCAAGGAAATTCAACCTCGTCTGCCTCCTCTATCGTGGTCACATGAGGCCACATCATGATTATGATGTCCCGATGCCACCTCGACACCAGGCATCGCCATTGCATTGCTGCCCAATCAATTGTCAATGAACAATTTAATTGTAACAATCAAAATAATCAATTTCTGACAATATACTGTAATTGTATAGCTAAAAAATCCATTCACCAAGCAACGGTTGGTGTCTTCCTTTATCATCCCATCTGTTAAGTCTCCCCTGACCTTGCATTCTGGGTGACTTTTCAGAACCCCACCCCTTTCCCTAGACGTCTCAAGTTCCCTTCCCTTCACCCCTCTCCCTACCCGTTCAATCTTTATGCTGGAAGGAGGGGCCACTGGCTTCAAAAGCTTGCATAAGTAAAACCTTTCTCCTGCCATCACTTGGTGACTGGATTTTTTTTATCTATCCAATTACTACATATTAAATGTGCAAGCTTCACTTGTAGGGGGAAATGCCTCTGGACCAATGCTGCCACTGACATCATCGAGGTCTGTGATAAATTTTTGTGTGTGTGTGTGTGTGTGTGTGTGTGTGTGTGTGTGTGTGTGTGTGTGTGTGTGTAGGAGTACCAGTAGGAGTACCAGCACGAAATTGCAAGGAGTGGTTCATGCTTATGTAGATTCAAGGAAGGGTTGAGAAATAAATACCAAGGCATTTGACATCCTTGCAGAATGCGTTGAGGATATGTACACAGATAAATACAGTCAGCTACTATAAGGACAATCTTTCCATCAAATATCAAAATTCTGGAGAGGATTTCGAGTGATTTTCTGACCGAATAAGAGTTATGTGTTGTCGTACATATGTACTAACAGAAAGTAATGAAAGGAATGAGATACCACTCTAGAAATCAGAAACTTGCTTGCAGATTCACTCATTCGCAGGATTGACCCCACAGGTACGTGACAAGGTGAAGTACACCGAGTACACTAAGTTAGGCTACACAACTCACAAAGGAGGTGCAACAATTCGTCTAATCATCCACCGGGATAAAGCCCACTTGATGTGCATTCATTGCCGAAGTGTGCTACACTCGTTGCAAATGACAAAAAGTTACACGGCTCCTTAGTGTTTGGCACCAGCATGTGCTTGTTTTAGAAAAATCAGACACGAGAGAGAAAACTGTCCATCTCTACAGCACTGGTCAGCTAACCAAGTAGGTCAACGAGGTGCTCGAAGGAATGTGAATACGCGAAATGTGAATGGGAGCAGTTCAGCCACTGCTCCTTGCTCCCCTTCTGCAAAGCCAATCCGGTAAGAGAGATAGGAATTGCTCAAGTTTGCAAGATAAATGAACAGCAGAACTTCTACCTTCCTCATCAATACAGGCATACAAATAAATGTTTTGTTTGTTAGATATACTCACTGTCAACTGTACCCCATTCTAGCTGACTTTGCAACTTCATCTGAAGAAAAGAAACAACTTCTGTCAAACTTCTTAATGTACCACAAGATTCCTACATATCATACCAAGCCAATAGCCTGGAAACCATATTGCATATCTTATCACTTGCAGCCTGCAGTAGAAAAAATGCCTCAGATTTACTAAAAGCTGGAGTAATTAAACCTTCTTTTAGTTCCTGGTTGTCACATACAGGGTGTACATAAAGTCTGGGAACACTTTCAGTCATTATTTATTGCAAAAGAACTAAACATTGTACAGGTCTCATACATATTGCACTTTGAAGAGAGACTGTGAAAGTTTTTGTTTTTTACAAACATTTGATATGCAAACCATGAGAGACCCAGCACATGTCAGTATGGTAATTGATACCTTGCCATACCCATCCTAGCATGGCATCGTTGACTGTGGCAGTCACTTCCCGTATTCTCTCCCGGACTTCTGCTGTATCACGTGGTAGAGGTGGTACATACATCAGATCTTTAATATATTCCCACAGAAAAGACTCACATGGAGTGAGGTCTGGTGATCAGGAAGGCCATTTCATGAAACAGCTGTCCCCTTTTGTAGCACGGCCAATCCACCAATGCAGTAGCTCCGTGTTCAGGTACCCACAAACTTCAAGATGGAAATGGGGTGGAGCCCCATTCTGCTGAAACATGTCCAAGTAGGAATACCCAGTGACAGTGCTTTCGACAAAGAAGAATGGCCTGTACAGTTTTCGACGTGACAAGGCACAAAAAATATTTACCTTTGGGGAATCACGCTCAAATTCAATGCATTTGTGTGGATGCTTTGAATCCCATATTCGACATTTATGCCTGTTCACTTTCCCATTTGTCAAACTACAACATACCTCAACTCACCATGCTTGTGACTAGCACCAACTATCGGCAAATTACCAAAATACGCTGTGGCAATTGTAATGCTGTAAAGATAATACGGCCATTAATCTGTATATTTTAAATTTTTTGTTCCGTAATAATTTTGAAAAATTAAGTAACTACTATAACGAGAGTAAGCTTTTGTTAAGTGTAGTTTATCTGTTAAAAATAACCTCTTTGATGTAGGTGGGATAAATGTATTAAAACATATTTTGTAAATAATTATGTAATATTTCAAGTACAACTGTAATTAATTATGTCAATTTTGTATGTATGTGCTGTCATGCAATTGTAGATGGTTCATACTTAGGGTTTTTGTAAGCAGAAGTGTAAAATGAAAATGTGTAGGGATCATAGGTAGAACGGAACTCCGTTCTGTGGTGGAATGGGAAAGGTGGTGGGGCATGCGAGTGAGAATTGGTGCGCAAGTGACACACACAGTCGGTATCTGCCCTGCAAGTGGTGAACGTGCTCAGACGTGTTCTACATGATTGGCACAGTACAGCAATAAATTAATAGCTCAGAAATTTGCCATTTTATCGTCGCCAACAAGAGGAAGATAGAGCTATGTAATCAAGAGCCGTACCTGTGCAATGTTACTACGCAGCACCGCCTCACGCCACCTTCGACATCAGTAACAGGCAAAGTACTTTACTTAGAAGTGTATCACAGAATGAACCATCCTTCTTCAATCAGTGGAATATAAGTGTTAAATGTACTTTTGTGTTTAACCATAATTTTCCAATTTCATTTACCTCAGTAGGGTCCTTACCTAAATGAATTTATTCCGAGTATTCTGATGTTTATTGAAGCTTGAATAATAGTAAATTACTGGCAATAGTATTGTTTTGGTAGTAAATTCTGAAAATCATTGTTAAATACTAAAGTTTGCACATATCGGTTTAAGAACCACCGCTTTGCGTGACCATGAGGATAAGTTCTCAATAGCATTTTTGAAAGTAAGATAACATAATTGTTTAACTGCAACAATCTTAACAGTATTTGTTCATGTTGCTTCTCCATGTCAAAGAAAGCCAGACAAATATTGCTGTTAGTTAAATGTTAAGAAATAAAAGTCCTAAAGAAATGAAATCTAGTCGTGTTAAATAATAGTTTTGGTCATATGAATAATAGCTATAAGTTTAATATTTTTTTGTATCCTTGTTGAAACATGTGTGTGTTTTCTTTAAATAATTACTGAAGTATAGTGGTAAATTCCACAACTAACAGAAAGTGGGATTAATAGTACTTACTGCCAAATGACCCAAGTAAATGGAAATTAAGTGGTTGTGTTTCAGTTACATAGTAAGTGAAAGCAGTTATTTATTCAGTGTCGAAAATTGACTTCATCTTTTTGTGTGGACACTGTGCCCGATTTGGGCTGGCGGCCGTTTTATTAAGCGAAACAGTTTATTGTTATAACAGGCTTTGTCTGATAAAAGGTTTCCAAAAGTAATTATTCTCACTGCTTTTCCCACAAACTGTATGATTCAGAGAAAAATAGTTCGATAATTTACCATTAGGTTGAACACGGTTAAAATCAGTCTCCGAGAGTCGATGGTTTGGAGTGTGCCTGTCACTACTTACTACACAGTTCTGACATTCCGAATCACGGATCTTCCATCTTTACAGTGGTAGAACTTAAACGTTCTGGTACCGTATTGACGAGAACGCGAAAGAACCGTTGCACGGTACACATGAAAAAAGAACTTTCAGGGTTTCTCTTCAAAATGACATACGTATGATATCTGTACAATGTTTTGTTCTTGTGCAGGGTGTATACACGGACAAGGAAAAAAAATTCCCGCATTTTTCACGGATAAAAATACACTTTCTCCCAGGTGAAAACAAGCTTTCTCCATGTTAAGTGACAGTATATTTTCCCTTATCAATCCTTTGAATGGTTATGGTTTTATACATGGGCATAGAATTTCCTGGCACAATAGAAAACGAAACTCAGGGAAAAAGACAAGATTTGGAAATATCTTTCATGTGCAGCAACATGCATGCTGCGTATTTTCGTATTACAAAAGTATACATTGGAATTCCACCAAACACCACATGTTACTTTCCAAATCACTGAAATCAAGATTGTGATGCGCATTTGTAAGCCAGCTTTTGTAAGCCATAGCTCATGTCACGTGATCTCGCCAGCCGATATTCAGAGCATAGGACACGAGATGTAGTCAGCCAGCAGCAACATCACTGTTAAGTAGCACGAACACACAAACAGGGAAAGTTAATAGTTTAAATTAATATATATGGTGTTGCTACAAGAAAAGCAAAGCTGTCACATATAATATTGGTCTCTAAGGTTAATATGCTGCAAGAGAAGTTAAGCTTTCGCATATAATGTTGATCTTTTTTGTGTGTGTTGCACTTTGAGATACATCACACAAATGTACCAGTAAATTTTACAATAATGAGATAAATGTCTGATCTTCAGTGTTCCAAATTCTTCTAAACGACTCATCATCAAAGAGTTGATTTTTAAATGAGTCAAACGCTCTTTAATTTAATAAATTCATGGCACATTCTTGCACATAGTTCAACTTACATAGAAGGATATTTACTTTGAAAGTAATGCTTTTGAAACCACTAGTCGCAATATTTTCCCGCGACCTGTCAGAAATAGGTTTGTTTCAGCAGTTGCCAGACAGCGCAAATAACAGGCGACACAGCTATCATAACACAGGAAGCCCGTATGTGCGTACGTGTTAAACACTGAAAGATCATACATTATGTCATAAAAGAAACAAGACATTAGAAGATACTCCATGAGCATCGGAATTTCGTGAACCATATTAAAATGTGCACATTTAAAGTGCACACTCATATGTCCAGATTTCCAATGAAGTAGACCTCAACCTGATATTAAGCTTTTCAGTGATGTAAATTTTCTTGGAGCACCAGTATTGTATTATACAAATCTTGGTTCTTAATTATGGCATAATGCCATGTGCTAGGGGGAAAAAAAAACACATGCACGTCAAATGCAGCGAACAGTTGAAACCAGCCAGCACTGTGGAATTAAACATTTCGTTTCAAATACATTGACTGCCACAGCAGAAAAGGTTAATAAAAGCCAAATTTCTTTAGCAAACAGACAAAAATAACTTCATTGTTCCACAAGGCGATTAATGCTTGACTGTCAGAAAGGTATAAATAAAATAAAATCTGAAACTAATGCCATATTTTAGCCTTCCATAATTATGTGAATGTATTTTAATTCACTTGATAGCTCCCGGCCACAGACATCCGTTTTGTTTCGATTTGACGTGAGAGTACATGAAGGCGAAACAGCAAAATCACTAAATGTAGACACGGATCACGTGGAGACTACCCACTACAACTCTACTCTGACTGCTCTGCGCATCAGCCCCAGATCTACGATATTTGCGTACCAGATCAATACTAAAAAAATCGAATTTTCAAAAATATGTTCATCTTGTAGCGCACATCTTTCTGAAAAGTCTGAAGCATAAAACATGTGTGTTCGAGGAAATGTAAGGCATATTATTTGGTCTTAAGTACGCCAAAGTGCTGTGCCATGCCTCTTGACAAATCATTCTTCTAATGCATATCATTGTATTTCTCTCTGTGGAATTGAAACGTGTATATTTTGTAATGGATGCCATCAAACTATATTCAGGACAGTGGAAACTGAAATGTCCAGTGGGGCCTCGCCTGTTCCCAGTCAACCAGTTTGACAGCCTGCCCCTTTTCAAAAAACAAAATCTCACAATTAATAGCGGATGGGAGTTTTTGTAATCAGGAGAACAAGAACTCTTCAGAAAATCTGAACTATTTGTTACCTATTGGCTAATAACTGGCTGTTTTGTGTGACATAAAATTAAATATAGGATACATAAGACCAATAAAGACAAGAGATAATCAAGAAGTTATGCATTTCTTCAATCCTTAGCTCCTAGCATTTTTTTCTCTCTAATCTCACTACAGCTTTACATGGTGTGCTTTCCTTTCTGGGAAAGGATCTACGGTATTACCTCATCAAAGTTTGTGAAACGTTTTGCTACATGAAAAATCAAAATGTCATTATCTAATACTGAAAAAGCTGTTAACAGAAATAATACCCAAGACTGGTGTGGTTTCTCGATCTGATTACATCTACACTCCTGGAAATTGAAATAAGAACACCGTGAATTCATTGTCCCAGGAAGGGGAAACTTTATTGACACATTCCTGGGGTCAGATACATCACATGATCACACTGACAGAACCACAGGCACATAGACACAGGCAACAGAGCATGCACAATGTCGGCATTAGTACAGTGTATATCCACCTTTTGCAGCAATGCAGGCTGCTATTCTCCCATGGAGACGATCGTAGAGATGCTGGATGTAGTCCTGTGGAATGGCTTGCCATGCCATTTCCACCTGGCGCCTCAGTTGGACCAGCGTTCGTGCTGGACGTGCAGACCGCGTGAGACGACGCTTCATCCAGTCCCAAACATGCTCAATGGGGGACAGATCCGGAGATCTTGCTGGCCAGGGTAGTTGACTTACACCTTCTAGAGCACGTTGGGTGGCACGGGATACATGCGGACGTGCATTGTCCTGTTGGAACAGCAAGTTCCCTTGCCGGTCTAGGAATGGTAGAACGATGGGTTCGATGACGGTTTGGATGTACCGTGCACTATTCAGTGTCCCCTCGACGATCACCAGTGGTGTATGGCCAGTGTAGGAGATCGCTCCCCACACCATGATGCCGGGTGTTGGCCCTGTGTGCCTCGGTCGTATGCAGTCCTGATTGTGGCGCTCACCTGCACGGCGCCAAACACGCATACGACCATCATTGGCACCAAGGCAGAAGCGACTCTCATCGCTGAAGACGACACGTCTCCATTCGTCCCTCCATTCACGCCTGTCGCGACACCACTGGAGGCGGGCTGCACGATGTTGGGGCGTGAGCGGAAGACGGCCTAACGGTGTGCGGGACCGTAGCCCAGCTTCATGGAGACGGTTGCGAATGGTCCTCGCCGATACCCCAGGAGCAACAGTGTCCCTAATTTGCTGGGAAGTGGCGTTGCGGTCCCCTACGGCACTGCGTAGGATCCTACGGTCTTGGCGTGCATCCGTGCGTCGCTGCGGTCCGGTCCCAGGTCGACGGGCACGTGCACCTTCCGCTGACCACTGGCGACAACATCGATGTACTGTGGAGACCTCACGCCCCACATGTTGAGCAATTCGGCGGTACGTCCACCCGGCCTCCCACATGCCCACTATACGCCCTCGCTCAAAGTCCGTCAACTGCACATACGGTTCACATCCACGCTGTCGCAGCATGCTACCAGTGTTAAAGACTGCGATGGAGCTCCGTATGCCACGGCAAACTGGCTGACACTGACGGCGGCGGTGCACGAATGCTGCGCAGCTAGCGCCATTCGATGGCCAACACCGCGGTTCCTGGTGTGTCCGCTGTGCCGTGCGTGTGATCATTGCTTGTACAGCCCTCTCGCAGTGTCCGGAGGAAGTATGGTGGGTCTGACACACCGGTGTCAATGTGTTCTTTTTTCCATTTCCAGGAGTGTATTCTGTCGCTGTCTGCTAGATAAAACAAAATAGGCCTTTCTAATATGTCAGCAGTTTTGTAACACACACCAAATAAACAAGACTGTTTTGGCATCAATGGCCATTTTTATAACACTACAGAATATAATTCATGAAGTACCAATATCAAATGCCTATTAGGCCTACTACAAACAAAAAAACTTAATGTTAGGAAATAGACGAGACTGTGCTACTGGTCCTTACTAGTGTAGCGATATGGCCAAAAATTTTCTGTCAAAATTTCATTTCCTTCGATACACAGAGAAGATAATACATAATCTTTCTCACCTGTTATTCCTGACAGTTGTTTATTTCCACTCTGGTAGTCTGAATCTATGGATTTCGCTAGTAATTATAACAACACTGATCTTTCACAAACCCAATCAACCACATAATCAGACAGCAATTGGCATTCATCCATTTGGCTTTAGTCCGCTCAGATCGTATAGCCCTGTCCAATCTACGGGAAGTTTATTTCTGGATGCGACGAGACATCACATACACTATGCATGCATTCAAAAATCTACTTATGATTCAGTCAGAAATCAACCTAAAATGTGTTCAAAAATGTTCAAAATCCAATAGGGATGCGTTTCAAAATCATATGAATAATCAATAGACAAACATGCACTGCATGCTAGGCACTTTGTGATACAAGTTTTTTTCCTCAAGAATATGAATTTGACGCCCCCATTTCCCGGTAGCATCTAGCTGCTTGATGTGACTGCTTGCACAGCCAACATCCACATTCCTGTAGCCAGAATTAGGAGAATCTACTACTCAAAAGCAACTCAACTGCGCATGCGCATGAGCCCGCTCGTAACTGCTAAAACGAATCTAATGTAAACAGCTGTGACTTCACGCTCATCGGAGGCAATTTGTTGTTATGAAGCATTGCATAGTCTTCCTAAAGCCTTTGACACATTTTGCATTTGGCAGACACTTGCACGAGCACTGTGTGTCGTCGTTGTATATGGCGCATTTCCTTTGCAATTTAAGTAATTTTCGTTCTTTTTCTCTCGTTTATCTTTTATTGTCGAAGTATTATTCTGCAGTAGTGGGGTACAGTAATATCCTTTGTTAGAGTATCGGTTCTTACCAGTCAAAATTACTAAAAGTTAACTGAAAACAATGAAAAATACCTAGAATTCTAAAAAAAAACCGGTTGTCCCGAGTCGTATACACCTTGTTTGTGTACGCTCGTTACAGTGGTAGTCCCCAACAAAACCAGTTACAGAGGAAAAGCTTGCAGCATTTTTTGCAAGAATTGATGATATTTTCAATCATCTTGTCAAATGCAAATTCTTCACCATGCTCCAGCTACTATCAGATTCATGTAGCTATTAAAGATGGAGAAAAAGACAGCTTTTGTTGTACCCTGTGGGCATTGTGAATATCAAAGAAAGCCCTTCCCCCCCCCCCCCACCCACCCCACCAAACACCCGTCTCTCCACCTCCACAAAATTTTAACATTTTGCTGATTTACTTTTAGGAGGTTTAAAGCCAACCATGTGACTAGTATACCTGGATAACACAGTTGTCTTTTCAAATTCAGTGAGAGAACATGCAAAGTAACTAAAAAACATACTAACCCATTTTAGTGATGCTAATATAAATTTGAATTTCAAAAACTGCGATTTTGCACTATCATAATTGCACTATCCAGGCCATATAATTTTAGCAGATGGTCAAGACCAGAACCACAATTTAAAAATGCAGTGAATGATTTTCCAGCATCGAGGAACATTAAAGAATTGCAACTGATTTCTCAGGTTAATAAATTACTATCGCCGTTTTGTGGAGAACTATCCGGTCACCACAAAATGGCTTGCAAAATTACTAACGAAGGGAGTTGCTCCTGTCTGCACAATGGATAGCAGGAGGGCCATGTTAAAACTGAAAGACATTCTTAACAAGTGCACCTGTCTTGGGTTATCGGCATTTTGCTCTACCTTTAATCTTGTTGTGTGATGCTAGCAATGTCTCAGCTGGTTGTATTTTGAGTCAGATACAAAATGGTGAAGGAAAACCAATTGGTTATGCTTCACGTCAGCTGTAGCAGCTGTGCAAAATTACACCACCACACAAAATGAACTTCTGATTCTTGTTTTTGGCACCCATTACTGTCAGTGTTACCTATAGGCATGACAGTTCACAGTAATTGCAGATCGTGTTGCTTTACAGTGCCTTTTGAGTTTAAAGGATCCCAGCAGTGGACTTGTTAGATTGGTCTTAAAACTCTGTGAATATGACTACATAACCAGACTTAAGCCTGGAAAGTTAAATCAGAAACCAGGTGCCTTGAGTACAAAAATTAAGATCCTGCAAGTAGATGATGTGCTTACTGAGGAATTAAAGACGGCACAAGAATCCCGAGACTACTGGCAAGTATACCGAGCGAGGTGGCGCAGTGGTTAGCACACTGGACTCGCATTCGGGAGGACGACGGTTCAATCCAGCGTCCGGCCATCCTGATTTAGGTTTTCCGTGATTTCCCTAAATCGCTCCAGGCAAATGCCGGAATGGTTCCTGCGAAAGGGCACGGCCGACTTACTTCCCAAATCCGATGAGACCGATGACCTCGCTGTTTGGTCTCTTTCTCCAAAAGCAACCAACCAACCTACTGGCAAGTATATACTGCGACAGAGTCATGAGTGTATACAGACACATCGTAATGGGGAAAGTGCCACAAATAAATTAGGATATTATGTTCAAAATTGTCTTTTTGCAGAGAGTGCAAGAACAAAAACCAAATGTACCTCTTCAAACTATATCTGAGGTAGCTGGACCTTTCAAAGTCTTAGCACTCTATATTGCAGGACCATTTGCCTTAACAGTAAAAAGTAACATACATTTTATCTGTCGCTGACCGTTTCTCTCATCATCTTATTCTGTGACCCACTGCAGACATGGCCGCTGAGATGGTTGTGAGAGCACTGGTAAATTATTTTGCACTACAATCTGGAAGTCCAGAGGCCATTATAGCAGACTGAGGGACAAACGTTATGGCCAATCTTATCATACAGTTATCTTGATTGTTTAAAATAAAGAAGTTCAGAGCTACGTCATTTCATTCTAAGAGTAATGGCAGGGTTGAACACATTCATAAAACAGTACCTAGAATCTTATCTTATAACATGATTAGCTTCCCCTCAGACTGGGATTGTCTATTACCATATGTGATTTCGTCATACAACACCAGAATACATGAAACCACAGTGTCGATTCCCTTTGAGGTTGTTTATCACCACAAAATCCATTCATGTTTCAAGACTTATAAGCTGTCACCTGAAATGAATTCCAGCAAAGTGAAGTACCTGGCTAAAAGATTAACATTTATTTTGAAGAGAATTCAGCAGAACAATGCAGCTGAACATGGAGACAGCTCCATAGTTGAAAGGATGCTAGGATGCTGTTATACCCATTGGGAGATCATGGGATGTTATGACAAACTGCCATGAAATTGAGCAGAACTAAGAAATTTACATGACCATGCACTAGACCATTACAGATTGTTCAGCAAAACAATGCAGCTGAACATGGAGACAGCTCCATAGTTGAAAGGATGCTAGGATGCTGATATACCCATTAGGAGATCATGGGATGTTATGACAAACTGCCATGAAATTGGGCAGAACTAAGAAATTTACATGACCCTGCACTAGACCATTATAGATACTGTATTTCACATTGCCTGTCAACGTTGAATTACAAATCAGAAGATTATAGCTCAGTTTGATCGCTTGACCAAGTATAAAGATATATAGCATCTACTGTAGTGGATCCAGCAAATCTCAGAAATGTTTAGAAGAGATTTTGGTATAATTTACATTCTGTTACCCCATCAATTTACAGTCTAGGGATTATGCTGTACCCTGTTTACATAGAAAACATCAACCCACTCACATATGTTGTCTGATACCCATATCACCATACTTTTGATAATAAACATTGGTGCAGTATTAAGTCGAATTGTTTTTATAAATCAGGAAATATTCCATCTACCTTATTCCCTCAATCTTTGTCTTTGGGGATGGTATGTGGAGTAAAACAAATAAATAAATACAAAAAAGTGTAGGGGGGTGTTGTGTGATGGAGGTTTTTAGAATTCGTGCTTGTTGGTTTGGAGGAGGTCATTCTGCTTGAAATAACTGTAAATATTTGTAGAGGTGTTACACCTCAACAGCATCTGAGTGTTGGTCCATAGGTTCAAGCGACTGCCACAGTATATCTCTTTTTTATTTTTAAAACCAGTTTTAATATAATATTTGAGTTTCCTTTAATACCCGTAGTATTTTTAATTTTCTTATTTGCTACAAAGGCTACACTTGTATTTACTTCCACTCTTTTCATCTGTAATAAAACATACGGCCTGATTTTAATTCCATTTGGTCTGGATTTTTTTCAACGCTTCTGATAAACTTTCTACATATTATTTGGTCTTCATTAGCTCCTCTTGCAACTCCACTAACCTAGATCGTGATCCCGGAGTTCTGCAGTTTATTGTCACTGTTTCAGAAGTTGTAGAAACATTTGTGTTTCTAAGGCCCAAGTGATCAAATGCAGAAGTAGCTGTATGTGCCCTGTGGTCTGAGGATATTGCCCGAGTTTCCTAAGTACAATTTTATATATTCAGCATTACCCATTCTGTATAAGAGTACAACTCTTGATTCTTTAGATACTTTGGAAAGTTGAGGCGAAATTGACGTAAGATAGCGCTTATACTGTGCATGCTTTTAGTGATGGCATAGCATAACGCTCAAATCGTAACGACTTTTTTTCCATTTATGGACTTCTTTTTTTACTTTCTGCTCTGTTGTGGTTAATATAAAATTAGTACCAGACCTAAAATTTTGACAGAGTTAAGTCTCTTCTTGGAAAGTTTTTCGTTGAAATTCAATGCAAGCGAGAAAAAGTTTATTTTCTACCAGTTATAAATTTTCTCTAGATTATTTATTAATGTACCATAAACCTTGTTATAATGTTGTATTTTTTATCTTATCTTGTGTCCTGTCTTACATTTGTAACTTATTTTACATATATACTCCTCTACTTCATTGTGTGCAGTAGTCTGTTACAATATCTTACTTATTGATAGTAGTAGTTCCTTTTACCCTATTACTAATTGTTTCACCTCTCCATTCATTTGTTATTTCAAAATAACTTCTTTCTTTTATAATCCCATGTTAAGGGTTTCAGAGTCTTACATGCTTACAGATTTGTTTTGTTACATTACTGATTAACAGAAAATTACTTCTGAAATGTTCACTTTCTATACAGAATGATTCATATTTTGTGTACATGGTTTGAGTTACACTAAAACAAACAGAGTAGTCTCAGAAACTTGACCCCATGTTACTTCTACAGTAATTGAAAAAAGGTAGATGAAATATCTCATGTATAAAATTTACTCTGTGAGCTATTGATTGATACTGTTTTTGGAGATAGCAATATTATGTAGATCAAAATATGGAGTGACATATGTACCAGGCACATCAATGCTGCCCCTAATGCATTGTGTGTGTGCTGTGGTGCCAGTGATAAAAATGAAGTAGTGAGGCATGTCATTATTGAGAAATAGCATCTCATATGAAATGGCAGTCAATTAGATACATTGTCATGATGGTTTTTCAGTCTAGTAGGCAACCTGATACGATAACTGTGAATAATTATGCTGGAAAAATCAAAATGGTTATTATACAGGGTGTTACAAAAAGGTATGGCCAAACTTTCAGGAAATATTCCTCACACACAAAGGAAGAAAATATGTTATGTGGACATGTGTCCAGAAACGCTTAATTTCCATGTTAGAGCTCATTTTATTACTTCTCTTCAAATCACATTAATCATGGAATGGAAACACACAGCAACAGAACGTACCAGCGTGACTTCAAACACTGTGTTACAGGAAATGTTCAAAATGTCCTCCATTAGCGTGAAAGCGAGGCGACACAGAACTGTCTGATATTGCAGTCAATATTTGTTGATAATGTCTGCTCTTGGCACTTATGTGAGTCTGTATTTGGGGTTACAAAATCAAGTCTCTTTAGCAAGCAAGCTTAGATTCAAATTATTACTATCAGCTAGTTGCACTGATCAGTGGTTGCCACCTAAGTTGCTCATGAACAGATACTAGGTGGTCAATTCACATTTCAAAATGAATTGATATCGTTGATTGGCATAGCACATATACAATGCATTAATTAATTCCTTCGAATGACACAGGCTTCAGTTAACGCAGCATGATGTTTTGTCTGTTGAAAATTATTTCCTTTAATATTAATGTGGAATACTACATCATCATCATCATCATCATCATCTTTATTGTTATTCTTATTGTCCAGGGATATGCCATACTTTGTTCACTTCTTGTGATGCTCGGTTCGAAATCGTAGGACACTACAGTTTTTCCTTAACTTGGCTTTTAATAACACAGGTTTTTTTTTTTAAATATGATTCACTACTATGAATGGACACACTTGTTTTTGGGCATGACGCAGTATGAAACTGACCAACTGAGCTATATACAAAATGACAATTTCAGGGCCTACCCTCCAAATAAATTTCTTTGCCAACCACTGTCTCATTTGTCCTTAGTCCTTTAACTGTTGTTGTTGAGTACTGTCTTCATGTTCTGCCGGTCACCAGGTACTTTTGACGAGTTTAAGCACAACTTGTGGGTTTTCCTTGAGCTCTATTGACGAGTTAACTTAAGCCATCCTGCTGCCCCCTGACCACTAATTACAAGTATAAATGTGCAACTTCACAGGCAGCTGTGTACTGTTCATGAATTTAAGTTCACAATAGAGCTTTGAACCTATTTTTTAGCAGTTTCTCACAGTTCTGGCTACTAAGTTGGTAGTAGTAGTAGTACTGTGTCTACTACGATATTATTTCACTGCATTCAATTTTACTTCATCTTACTGTTCATCAAGATTAGAATAAAAATGTTTGGGATTACGGAAATGTCCGATTCCACCCGTATGCTTTGACCAATGACGTCACCAATATGGCGGACACGACCATTCACAGTGTCTCCAATATGGCGCCTATGAGGTCATTATGTAAACACGATTACAAAATCCATAAATATAATCAAACTCACGGCACCAGTGCGGGAAATTGGGGTTTTTTGGGTGGGGACAAACTAAACAGACAGACAGACAGACACACACACACACACACACACACACACACACACACACACACACACACACACACACACACACACACACGACAACATAAAACCAATCAAAATTTCCCCAATTCCACTACATTCACAATATTCACAGGAATCTGTCACTTCCCTTCATCTACATAGCTCAACCACAATTACCGATACCACAAAAGAAAAATTGACATCTAGAAAAATTGCAACACTGCGACTACACATACCATCAAAAATGGGAATCGGACACTTCACTTTACCTATATAGGTCAACAGCAGCTCACAATACCAAAACACGTAGCTACAACGAGTCATTAGAATTGGACACTTCCCTTGACCTGTATAACTCAAATACAACTGACAATACCAAAAAAATTGAAATAAAGTACTTCCCCTAAGATACATAAATCAACCACAAGTGCTGATAACAAAACACCAACCACCAACACATGCAGTAAATAACACTGACCCAACAACACACAAATACCCCACCAATCATCATAACATGCAAACAATAGATCCAAAAAAATGGCTACTTACCACAAAAAAGTTCCAGCGCTACATACTAGGTCAGCAACCCCAATTCCCCCCACCTCCGCCAAACAAACAAACAAAAACACATCCAAAACAAACCAGCCCCCCCCCTCCCTCAACCTTAACCCAATTAAACTTAGAAGACATATCCATACCAAACAAAAGAAGCCACAAATTAAATTAAATGACTTACCACTCAACAAACAGCAAATGACACCACAATAACATAAACACAACACAAACTTAATTCTTAACTCACTGAAACCAATTTCTGTTCTTCTATAACAGTCATGACCGATAAATGCACACTTCAAGCAGTGATAACCAAATGAACCCAATACACCACATAATACACGGACCATACACACACCACTTGAGGACACCTCCAACTGCAACAAGACGACAGCTACAAACACAACACACTCATAAACTAAACTCCACACCGTCATGACGTCACACACCACAACATGCTTACGTCACGGATCAAAGCCGACGGGTGGGATTGGACGCCTCTGTTAATCCAAATGTTTTTATCTTCAGCCCTTCTATTGAATATGTTGTTGTTGTTGTTCCCTTCTATTGAGGAAGAAATTATGAAGATATGAAGCATGACAGTGGGGATGAGTTATTCGATGTTGATACAAGTGGTAACTCCTCCACAGATTCTGACCATGACAGTCTTGAAGTCATGTACCTCAACAAGTGTAACATGTAGTCTTGTGTCAACAAGATGTAATTGATAGTCTGTCCGAGGAAGAAAGGGTGCTGACAAATTTGACTAGAAAAAAAATCATTTTAGTCCACTTAATCATGCATTTGAAGACTTGTCCTTAGGACACAGCAATCTGCCAGGGAATGATCCAAGCTCTCTGTCATTCTTCATGTTATTTTTCAGAGAAGATACTGTACTGACTAATACACAAACAAGAGGTTTGGAGTCCCCTGATGTCTCTTTTACACGTGTGAAGTGCACAGGAGTGAAAGTACCGCATACACTGCATCAGACAGACAAAAATTATAAATGATCCTCAGTTTATGGTATTGAAATATTCATAAATCAATAAATATATTTCATACACTTGGATTTACATTTCTTTGAAGATTTTATTGCACAATTGGGCATAAAACAGATCATTTTCTTTCATTTCATGAACTGATGGTTTTAAAGTTTCCTTGACGTGTATGAGTCTCAGCTTTATCTTTAATAATTGTAGAAGCTGAAGAAATTAATTAAAATTTGTATCACAGCCATGACTTGAACCTTTTTTCAACTTTATTCAATTGACTGTATACATACAAATAGAGCACATTAATAAGAAATGACACATTATATTTAGTTTCAGATTTTCTTTTCAAAAATTTCTCCTTTATTACATTTTTGTTGACTATCTTTTCAGTGTTGGGAGTTCATTTTGGTTTTACATTTAGGATATTTTTCCATGTGTGTGTTTTTGTAATGCTTTCAGTCTCTTTATGAAGTTTTTGAGTTAGGTTTGTTGACTTCTTTCCTCATTGATGATTAATGGCAGCAAATAAACAGTTTTATGTTACTAGTGTAGGTTGGCTCAGTGACAGAGAGCTGTGACATCTCTCCCCCGCCCCCCTGCCCGCACATCTAGTACAGAAAAGGCTGCCCCAGGTACCCCATCCCCACCGCACCTCAAGGTGGCACTCTGGAGCCAGTTGACTGTGGCCAACAAAGCTTCCAGCTGCATTTGGACTGTGGCTAACTCCTTCTGCATCCGCATACAACAGACACAGTCCCTATCCATCTAGCTAATATGTGATTTACTATAACAAACTTAAGGAAATCTACTGCCACACAAGGTTAACAACTACACTCTAGGTGGCAGAAAGGACACTCAAAAATGAAAAACAATAAAAATTTATGGTAGAAGCTAGGTCTGGTGCTTATTTTGCTGCTAGGGCTATCAAGTGGATACTACAGGAAAAAACAGTGACCTACAGTATACTGCTAGGGGCTATATAGTGAATGTTATTTATAAATGTTAAACAGTAACCAGCGGTAAACTACACCTACTGGTTATCCTTCGCATTTACAGTGTAAACAAACGTTTACGTACACGCGAAAATGACCTAAACTATAAAAACGGCTACATTCAATGTATCGAGTCGAAATGACACAAATAAACCTAAATACTGAGTATTGTACACTGACAGATGCAGGTACAAAACAAAACCTTTAGCTAACAATAAGAGTTCAGAATGAAAAGCACAAATACGAGTTCTACTTTACAGGAACCCATAGGCTCACGGTACACGATCACTAATGCCCACAACAAGCTAAGGAAAATAAGCAGACGGCGAGGAGAGTATTAGATTTCTGCTAACTAAACCGTATGTAAAAATGGCTCAGAAGTTTTATTGTAACATTGATTTACTCAGACATTTTAGTGTAACACTAATTTACCACGTATTTTACGTCTACTTAACTGTTAACGCTCACAGGTTGCGCTAGTCAAACGTATGCAAGTGGCGTTAGAGTTCACCTTCAGTATCACTTTTCCTAATAAAACGTATAAAAACTGCTACCTTCAATGTAACGAGCCTAAATGACACTAATAAGCGTGAATACTAAGCATCCAACACTAACTTAAACTGATTAACCCTCGTATTTATAATGTAAACAAACGTTCACGTACACGCGAAAAATGACCTAATAAAATGTATAAAAACTGCTATGTTCAATGTATCGAGTCTAAATGACACTAATAAACGTAAATACTCAGTATTGTGCACTAGTGAAACTTGTGTATTTAAACTTGTGTATTTCAGTGTTTACAATACGTATTCGATGTTTTTATATCCGCCATATTGGAATTGTTGTTTATGGTCGTTTCCACGGTATTTGTGACGTCATGGGTCAAAGCCGACGGGTAAGATCGGACGCTTCTGTATTTCCTACTTAATTGATGATCCCGCGCATTTAACAATGTAATTTAAGAATGTAAACAAACGTTTGCGTACACGCGAAGCTGTCCTTCGCTTTTCCTATTCAAACGCAAATAAAAACTGAAACCTTCAATTTATCAAGTCTATTTCACACTAATGCACGCAAATACTATAGAAAATACAGAAAAAACTGTTAATTACATATCTCGTAACACTCACTGAAAAAGACGTAAAATTCTGCTGTTGTCCACACGAGCGACAAGATTCACGCTGGTTTTGAAAGCATCTGCTGGTTCTGCGATACTGTCACCCTTCGTGTACTGTGTAGTCAGCAGCAACCTCGTGGTGTTGTGGAAATTTGTGTGTGATATTCTCCAGGTAATTTATAAGCGTTTATAAACTGCAAACAAGAATAAGTGAAGAAATGTGTTTCGGAAGTAAATTAACACGGTACTTAATTTCTATCACAGTAACAGTTGAGTTTGATGAGTGTACTAGTTCGCGAATATCTTGTGATGACTCTGCTGTTTGAGGCTGCTGTCTTTTTTATGTTTTAATTTTTAATGGGTACATAAGGATGAGATTTTATTCTGTATTTAATTGTGATCACATCACCTATAGTGTGCTTGGTGACAGTGTGTGAATGTTGTAATTTTTCAGGTTATGTTCGTAACAACTAAATACCTGAGTTGTTAGTGCTTGTTTTTGGCCTGACCGTTAAAATCGCTACGTGTATCTTCATAAAAGAAACGGCTGAGTGTGTGACGTGCTGTCAGGAGCAGTTTGTCTACGAAGTAATCTCCTCATATACTTCGTGGCTAACGAGAAAAGGCGGACAGTGAAATTCAAAGGTTGTCCATGTTAGTACGGTTATTTTGACTTACTTAGCAGTAATAATGATTGTGATGATAATTTTCTGTGATGTGATGTAGACATATAGCGGCTCCAGATTTTAGGGCTAACGTAAGCATTTTTTAAAGTGCCCACAGTTACTACATCATTTCATGGTTTGAGTATGTTCGCATGAAAGGAAATGCTGCAATTCTGTTGCATTTTGTTAGTTTTCACTGTGCTTTGATTATTCGTGTCGTTAGTATTCGTGTAATCATATGTAAATACCAGTTTGTTGTAGTGAGTGGGTTTTAATGGAGTTCTGTATAAGAGTACTGCAACATCATTTACGAAATGGCGAGATACAAGGTACAGATTAACTATAATCTGCCTAACGTAAAGCATTACATGTCATCAGAACTCAATAGATCATTCATCATATTTACAGTTAGTATGAAGTCGTTTCAGTAAATCAGTTTTGTTAGAAAATGCTAACCAATGTTTAATGTTGATGGTAATAAGAATGAGAACTTCCGCATTGCAAAGTGCAGTCTACAATGCAGGTATTGGTTTCCTTTAATAGCAGGTAAAGATTCTAAAATGATGATGCTTCCTGTAAATTGAGCATACATCCGTGAATGAATACAGATGAAGTAAGTTTCAAGGTAATGCCTACGTTGAAAATGCATATTCACTGATAAACAATCCGTATATCCGGATTTTCTTCATGTCCCTATCACACTGAAATTAACACAATGAACCAAGTATAGAATGAAATATTTGATGTTATTAAGTAATATCGCTGCAATCTATTGACTGCTGTGATTGTTTGTAATGCTGAAGTTAATGCATGCACACAAAATTACACATCTTCCATAATTGTCACAACAGGATGGTATCCATGAGCCAGTGTTACAAAGAAGCAGTAGCAAATTTAAATGCTCAGTTTCCATTGCGTGTTATTTTATGATTGTTCTCACTCTTCATGACCTGCAAAATGTGAATGAGTTTATATCAATGAACACACTTTTCCTCAGCCACTTTGCATCTGTTTCCTGTGTAATCACCCATTTACTGCACGCAATATATGAGTGACAATACTGCCTTTGAGCTATACCTCATGGTAAAAACAGAAACTGAGTGGGCCACAAACTTTTCTTATCTGATTGCTTTTTCTTTTCAGACTGTAGAACTGAAGCGATGGACCAGGAGCCAACTAAGTGGATAAAAAAAGACGAAACTGATGAAGTACAAACTGAGTTACACTTCATAGTAAGTGGCTTACTTGTATTTCTTAACAGGGTTTCATTAATTTCTTTGTGCAGTGTGATGCGTGAATACATACAATTGATGTCATACAGCTGGAAACGAACAATTCGGTTTACTAAACTTATGAACTTACTGTCTTAAATATGACATTTTGCACAGTGCATTGAAATAAGCCTTTTATTAAACCTCACATAGAATTGAGCAAGAGTTTCAATTTAATGTTTAGTAAACATGCAAAACTTTTTTAATGCACAACCCAATTATACTGATAAACTGGTTGCCATAAAGTGGGTATATTCTGCTCTGATACACTTCTTTTGAATGACAAGCTTAACGTGCAACTTAAGAATGATTATGACTGTAGTGAACCTTAGCAGTGCCATTAAATTTATAAATGGTATGGCTGCAGTTAATGCATTATTGCAGTGTATCGTGGTATGGAATGAGAATTGTAATTTATTTACTGATAATGTAAAATAAATTATTTATAAATAATTTTGAAGTGACACTTGCATGGTCACTAATCTGAGAAGTACATTTTGTTTACTTTGAATATGTGAACGATATGTAAGTAGAACTCTCAGCAGTAAAGTTAAATTTCAGACAAATATCACATGGAAGCATAAATTGTTACACAGCAGAATTAATTTGTACGTTGGCAGCAAAGTTATGATGAAGCCATGGGGCTACACATTAAATATTGACAGGTTTGTTCATAACCACTTTCTGCATTTGCTGCACATTGTTACTCATATTGTTTGTGAAACTGTCACAATGTTACAGTTACTGGTGTAAATAATCTTACATATACATGTCACTTGAAATCTGATGTAGTGCAACCGGTTGTAGGGTATTCACCTATCAGCAGCAAACAAATTCACTTGGTACCACTAGTATTTTTATCCTGCAAATGAGAATTGAACGCACTGACACAATCACGCAAACTACTTGTGAACTATCTGTGCTGAAAAAATCTGTTTCAACATACAACTTGAGTGCAACTGCAGAAGTACTGGGATAGCATTAATGCAGCATTTGCATTTGAATATATGTGAGTACTTCATTATAGATTATACAAACTATGTGAACAGCTTGCAATTCATTTGACAAGCATTATCACAACAGTAATCCTAAACAATCACTGTGAGGAAATGATAGGAAAATAAATATACTAAATTTTATTAAATACAGTAAAAGTGGTTAGACCCAACACAGTTCAGGCTTTGGCTTTGAACCCTGATGTAATGATGGTTTGGCATTCAGGATGATATGTATGCACAACACACATCATGTAAACGAAAAGCAGTTTGAAGATCCATTGACTTTGGACCTAAACTGGAGAACTACTCAAAGGCTACAAGGTTAAAATGTGGTTCTAGACCCACTCCCCCCTTGTAACATTGGTTGTAGTGGGAGTCTGATTCATAGTGCATCTCAAGGCTTAGCCTATGTTCAAAAGTGGCAGTGTGGCTGTGAGCTGACAAAGTCTAGAAATGTGAAAACCAAGTAAAGGATATGGTAACAAATTGATCAGTAGCACAGCCTAATGTTAACCAAAACATCCAAATGGTGCCCATAATGTAACTTTTTACCTACAAGAAGTCTTCTCATACTCTGTGTGCTGTGTTAGTTGATGAACTGAACTTCCCTATGACCTTAACATTGTATCAGTTGAAAGCCACCTTCTTTGCCAAATTAATTAAATGTTAATTTTTAATTGGTGTATATTTTGGGCATGAGCACATGCTGGAAAGTAATGACACAAAATTTCTATTCGGAAATTATTGAAGCATTTTAATTAAAACAAACTTAATATTTAACATATTTATTCTTCATGTTTGTATATTTATTCTTCATGTTTGTATATTTATTTCAAACATAGTCACCGTGGCACTGAACACCTTTCTCCCAGTGAGACACCAGGTTGTTGGTGTCGTCACTGTAGAATGCTTGACTTCGTTGGCAGACCCACAGCCTCACCTCCGCTTACACTAATTCATCACTATCAAAGTTGAGTCCCTGAAGGTGTTCTTTAAGTTTTGCAAACAGTTGAAAATTCATTAGCTCAAACCGGGTCAGTATGGAGGATGATCAATAATAATGAATCAAAGGCGTCAGACTGTTGCAGGTGCAAAAAAAAAGTTGTGTATGGTCTGGCATTGTCATGCTGAAGGAGAGGGTGCTCCACATGTGGATAAACTATTTGAATTGGTGCTCTGAGGGTTTTCTCACATGCTGACACAGTTAAATAACGCGCACACACACCCTGCAGTTCAGAACTGTTCATCAGGAGGGTGCTGCATACTGTGTCAGCAAAGTGGTAACATCAACAGTGTCATATGCATGACAACTGATATTAAGAACAGAATCAAAATTTTGGAAGCATTATTTTCTGGCACACCCTTGTAATAAATTGATGCATTTTACAGTTGCCTCAAATGTTGCAGAATGGTTCCCTTGGCATTGCCCAGCATCCACTTGGAAGTCATAATACTAAATCCATATACACAGCAGCCAAAACATTATGATCACTGATCTACTGTCAGTATAAACTCATCCAGGCAATAGCATCTCACCTTGTCTTCTAGTCAGACACACACACATTGCATGGAGTATCAGTGAGCATCTTGTCTTGTTGTAAAATAGGAAATGCGCACAATCTGAGTTTGACCAAGAGCAGATTTTGATGGCCTGAAGGCTTGGTATGAACGTTTTGGGAGCTGCACAGCTTGCCGGGTGTTGAAGTAGTACTACGGCAGTTGTCTTCAACACATGGCAAAACAAAGGTGAGACCATGGCCAGATGTTATGGGGTTGGGCAAGTACTCCTCATCACAGATGGTAGACATCATAGGCTAGGCAGACTGGTAAAACAAGACAGGCAACAAACTGTGGTGTAACTAACATCAGACATTAATGCTGGGCAGAGTATAATTGTGTCTGAATGCACAATGCTCCAAACACTCCTAATGATGAGTCTGTGCCGCTGATGACCCACGCCATGACATCGACAACTGAAATAGGTATGTAACTATTGGCGCTGGATGTTGGCACAATGGCCGAGCACTGCGTGGTCTGATGAATCCTGATACCTTCATCGTGCCTTTGGGAGGGTGCATTTCCGTCACCCACAAGGGGAAGAGCCTCTTGACTCCTGTACTGTAGGGGCCTCCATTATACTCTGGGAAACAACCACGTAGGCACCCATGGGTCCAGTGGAGCTTGTGTGAGGCACTGTGTCACAAAAGAAGTGTTGTAAACTGGTTGCAAAGCACATCCACTCCTTCTATTGTTGTTGTGCTCTTCAGTGGCAAGACTGGATTGATGCAGCTCTCCATGCCACTCTAGCCTGTGCAAGCTTCTTCATCCCCGAGTAACTACTGCAACCCACATCCTCCTGAATCTGTTTAGTGTATTCATGTATTGGTCTCCCTCTGATTTTCACCCTCCACCCTTCCCTCCAATACTAAATCGATGATCCCTTGATGGCTCAGAACCTGTCCTACCAACGAGTCCCTTCTTCTATAGGATGGCGCACGAAATGTGTTACCATTTTGTTTTTGAATATAAACTTTATTGTCAATACAATCCGAAAGGAACATATGCTATAATGAAGAGCCGTCCAAGGAGATTTGTTCTAACTAAGTACATGCTCAATATGCCCACCATTTTGTTTCCCAACTTTCTTCAAAGGAACGCTGAAGTTAGTGAGTACCCTACAGCATATGTCTTCCCTAATTTCACTGAAAGCTTAAAGAATAAGTCTTGTGAGCTCCATTAAATCACGTGGACATTTCAGGAAATTTTTTTCCTTTAGGTACCCCCAAAGAAAAGAGTCACATGGATTGAGGTCTGGACTATTGGGGGGGCCAATTTTGTCCATCATTGAAGCAACCTGGAAACCTGAGTGAAATGATCCGCATGTCGAAATGCTTGTGTAAAAACTCCAACACAGTGTTTGCAGTATGTGGCCTTGCTCCATCTTACATGAATCACTGTGTGTTGAAGGGCAAGGCAGTAGCAAGAAGCTGTGGAATGAATCTATTGCGAAGCATGCTCAAATAACGTTCGCTGTTCAGTTTCTTCAAAGAAAAAGGGTCCAGTAAGTCCGTGACTGGAAATTGCTGCCCACGCTGTAATCCTCGGAGCATAATGTCCTTCATGAAGCACTTGTGGGTTTTCAGTGGCCCAAAAGTGTACATTTTGTTTGTTAACGACACCATCTAAATGAAAATGCGCCTCATCTGAAAACCAAACGTTGTTGAGAGTTTCTTCCCTATCCTCCACCCACTGGGCAAACAGTAGTCTCTGCTGCTTGTGTTCTTCAGTGAGCTTCTGTGCACAGGTCATCTTGTATGGGTACATGTGGAGGCCACTTTTAAGAATGCATTGAATGGAGCGACTGGGTATTCCCAGTTGCACTGCTGCCTCTCTACACAATTTCCCGGGACTTCTCTGTACAGCAACTCGTACTGCTTAAATATTCTCTGGCGAACAAACAGGCTTAGGCTGAGGTCGCTTCGATTCCAATACTGTTCCTTCCTGTACAAATTTATCGTACAACCCGTGAATGGTCTTCTTGCAAGGGACCCATCGTGTGTTAAACTGTTGTCGAAAACGCCTCTGAGTCACAACATGGCTTTTCGTTTCATGAAAAAGTAACACAATTGCCGATCGTTGCTGTGTTGTCAGTCTTCCATTGTCAGCCATTGCTGGTTACTAGTCTCCTAGTGGCAGTATTGTGAATTACATGTCATTTCGTAACTCATTTGTTTTTCCAAGCTCTGCTGGTACTGCTGTAGAGATCCCAGCGGAGTATCTAATGTGTGGTGTAAATTGTAAAAGAAACAATTGGTAACACATTTTGTACGCCACCCTATAGTTAAGTTGTGCCACAAATTCCTCTTCTCCCCAATTCTATTCAGTATCTCCTCATTAGTCACGTAATCTACCCATCTAATCTTCAGCATTCTTCTGTAGCACCACATTTCGAAAGCTTCTGTTCTCTTCTTGTCTAAACTATTTATCGTCCATGTTTCACTTCCATACATGGATACACTCAATGCAAATACTTTCTGAAAAGACTTCCTGACACTTAAATGTATGCTCAATGTGAACAAATTTCTCTTCTTCAGAAATGCTGTCCTTGGCACTGCCAGACTACATTTTATATTCTCTCTGCTTCAACCTTCGTCAGTTATTTAGCTCCCCAAATAGCAAAACTTATCTATTACCTTAATTGTCTTATTTCATAATGTAATTCTGTCATCATCACCCAATTTAATTCGACTACATTCCATTATTCTTGTTTTGCTTTTGTTGATGTTCGTCTTATATCCCTCTTTGAATGTGCTGTCCATTCTGTTCAACTGATCTTCCAGGCCCTTTACTGTCTCTGACAGAATTAAAATGTCATTGGCTAACCTCAAAGTTTTTATTTCTCCTCCCTGGATTTTAATTCCTACTCAAAATTTTTCATTTGTTCCCTTTATTGCTTGCTCAATATGCAGACTGAGCGACACCAGGGATAGGCTAAAACCCTGTCTCACTCCCTTCCCAACCACTGCTTCCCTTTCGCTCCTCCCCTTTTATAACTGACATCTGGTTTCTGTACAAATTGTAAATAGCCTTTCACTCCCTGCATTTGACGACTGCCACCTTCAGAATTGAAAGAGAGTATGCCAGTCAACATTGTCGAAAGCTTCTTTAAGTTTACAAATACTAGAAATGTAGGTTTGCCTTTCCTTCATCTATCATCTAAGATAAATCATAGGGTCGGTATTGCCTCATGTGTTCCAACGTTTCTACAGAATCGAAACTAATCTTCCCTGAGGTCAGCACCTACCAGTTTTTCCATTCGACTGTACAGAATTCATGTTAGTATTCTACAGTCATGACTTATTAAACTGATAGATCGGTAATTTTCATGCCTGTCAACATTTGCTTTCTTTGGAATTGCAATTATTATATTCTTCTTGAAGTCTGGGGGTATTTTGCCTGTCTCATACATTTTTATGACCAGATGGCAGAGTTTTTTCAAGGCTGGCTGTCCCAAGGCTATCAGTAGTTTTAATGGATGTTGTCTCCTCCCAGGGCCTTGTTTCAACTTATGTCTTTCAGCACTGTCAAATTCTTCACGCAGTATCGTATCTCCCATTTCATCCTCATCTACGTTCTCTTCCATTTTCAAAATATTGCCCGCAAGTGCATTGCCCTTGTATGGACCGTCTATAGGTCTCTTCAGTATTCCAGTAGGCAGTGTTTGTCTTACCCCTAGTCATATATGCCTCTACATCCTTAAATTTGTCCTGTTACCATCCCTGCTGAGCCATTTTGCACTTCCTGTCGATCTCATTTTTGAGACGTTTGTATTCCTTTCAGCCTGCTTCATTTACTGCATTTTTATATTTTCACCATTCATCTATTAAATTCAGTATCTCCTCTGTTACCCAAGGATTTCTACTAGCCTCATCTTTTTACCTACTTGATCCTCTGCTACTTTCACTAGTTATCTCTCAAAGCTACCCTTCCTCTTCTGCTGTATCTCTTACCCATGTCATTGTCAATGGTTCCCTAGTGCTTTCTGAAACACTCTACAATCTCTGATCCTTTCACTTTATCCAGATCCCATCTCTTACAATTCCTACCTTTTTGCAGTTCTTTCAGGTCTGGATAGATATCTGCTTATTACACATTACAACCTTCTCCAAATGTCGGCGGTATCTTTCAGTCAGCAGACAAGATTGACCTGTATGCTTTTATGCTGCATGTGTCCCTTCATGCTTCCACTTCACTATCTCATCAGAAACAGTGGGCGTAGGAATGTTCAAGAGTGTGGAAAGCTCGCATACAGACATGTGACACCAATGACACCCTATCACCTGACCACACTCAAAGTCAATGAGCTCCGCGGAGCGCCCCATTTTGCTCTCTCACGATGTATAATGACTACTGAGGTCTCTGATATGGAGTAGGTGGCAGCACAACGCACCAAATATGAAAAAGTAAGTTTTTGGGAGTGGCCTGAAGCTTTTCAGCACATAGTGTATGATGAAGTTGTGCTCTGTGCCAAATTCTACCAGACGGCTTCCTCTTTCATTCCTTACCCACATTCCATATTCACCTCCTCCTTTTCCTTCTCTTCCTTTTCCTACTATTGAATTCCAATCCCCTATGTCTATTAAATTTTCGTCTCTCTTTGTTATCTGAATAATTTCTTTTATCTCATCATACATTTCTTTAATCTCTTCATCATCTGGGGACCTAGTTGGCATATGGGCATATGAACTTGTACTACTGTGGTAAGTGTGGGCTTTGTGTCTATCTTGGCTACAATACTGCATTCACTATGCTGTTCATAGTAGCTTACCCACACTCCTGTTTTTTATTCATTTTTAAACCTACTCCTCCATTACCCCTATATGATTTTGTATTTATAATCCTGTATTCATCTGACCAGAAGTCTTATTCCTCATGCCATCAAACTTAACCAATTCCCACCATATTTATCTTTACCCTATCCATTTCCCTTTTTAAATTTTCTAGCCTGCCTGCCTGATTAAAGGGTCTGACATTCCATGTTCCAATTTGTAGAACATAAGTTTTCTGTCTCCTGATAATGTCATCCTGGAGATCTGAATGGGGGACTATTTGACTTCCGGAATATTTTACCCAAGAGGACACCATCATCATTTAATGGACAGTAAAGTTGCATCCCCTCGTGAAAAATTACGGCTATAGTTTCCCCTTGCTTTCATCCGTTTACAGTACCAGCACAGCAAGGCTGTTTTGGTTAATGGTACAAGACCAGATCAGTCATTCATCCTGACTGTCGCCCCTGCAACTACTGAAAAGACTGCTGCCCCTCTTAAGGGACCACATGTTTGTCTGGCCCCACAACAGATACCCCTCCGTTGGGGCTGCACCTACGGAACGACTATCTGTATTGCTGAGGCACGCAAGCCTCGCTACCAGTGCCACGGTCCATGGTTCATGTTAGGTCCACTCCTTCGTGACGATCATGTTTCCCATTGAGTAAACGTTTAAGTGTCAGGAAGTCTTTTCTGAAAGTATTTGCATTGAGTGTGGCATTTTTCATGAAAACAATGCACCATTTCACAAGGCCAGGAGTGTGATTGAGTGGTTTCAGGAACACAGTGGTGAGTTCCAATTGATGTGTTGGCCACCCAACTCGCCAGCCCTGAACCTGGTTGAACAGATCTGGGATGTGATTTAACATAACGTCAGAGATCATCCCCCCTTCCAGAATTTATGGGAGTGAAGTGGCCTGATTGTATAAATATGGTTCCAACTTCCTCCAGTGATCTATGAAGGCCTCATTGCTTCTGTGCAACTATGTCTCCCTACTGTTGTCTGTGCCAGAGGTGTACATACCAGCTTTTAGATGAGTGATGATAATCTTGGGCTGATCAGCCTATGGCAGTTACCATTATTGAAAGAAGGTTGTATTATTGTAATGATTGTGATGGTATAATGATACTGCCACATAAAGTTCGGCTAAACAGTACATGCTGCCCACGAGCCCTGCATGACTCACCCTCCAGTCCAGCTTTAAGACACCGACTGCCCGTGAGATCCACTGCTGTTCCTCTACACCCATTGTTGCTCCACAATGCCCACTGGTGCCACAAGCTCTGAGCTGTGAGAAGTGACATCTACCAGGCACATGGGGCTCGAATTCGAAGAGGGAGCCCACCGTGGTTCAGCCTCCTCCACCAAACCAAAATCCCCCGTCCCCACCATTAAGGAGCCCTTTACATATGCCACTCCTTGATATGAGTAATGTGCATGTGTGAGGCTTTACTCGTCCATAAATTCAGAACCAGGAGGTTTGCCGAACTCACCACCCTGACAATCTAACAGGGTCCCAACAACTGAGGATCTAGCTTGCTATCGAACCCTAACTCCCCCTTTTCAGCAATATTAGGGTTTCGGACTAACACTGTGTCCCCAGCCTTTCCAATGAACCGTTTAGCCCCTTACTAACAGATGGATAACCTGTGACAGGCAATTTTGGTATTATGTCTAGCCTGGCTCCAGTTGTGCTGTGTTACTGCTAGGGTGACTTGTTCTTGAAGCAAATCATTGATTGACTACAGGTTGACAAGAGGAAAATTGACTGGATGTGCTAACATAAGGGATACTGGAGCAGCCTCCAGGGACTTGGGTTGTGCAGTGTTAAAGATAAAATTGAGCCACGTTGTCTGAGCCTTGTTGTGAAAGATAAGCACAGCCTTCAACTTGCAGTTCACCTGGTCAGCAAAGTATGCTGGTAAAAGGATTTGTGGTCACATCTTTAATTCCATTGTCAAAGCAGAACCTCACAAATAGCTGGGAAACAGAAGCTATGAAGCATCCTCGGTGGCCTGGAAACAGAAAAAATTCATAACAAATGCTGGCCAACTTCCAGGAATGTCATTTCTCTGCTCGGAATGTGTCAAAAAAACGAGAAAAGTCATCCATGATAACTAGTAGGTGCCTAATACACACACACACTTGATGAAGTGGACCTATATAATCCATACAAAGTTAATCCATCAGGCATTCCTTACAGGTAGGCTCTAAAAGCCACTTGAGGGAATTCAAGTTCGGCTCAGCTCCCTTACGGCTCTCACACTCCTCCACCAACCTCTGGACAGCCTTATTCAGGGAGGACCAGGTGACATGTTGAGTGATCTTGACCCCACCAACCTCCAGGCTTGCTTATACAGGGAGGACCAGGTGATGTGTCGTCTGATCTTGACAACAGTTTTATAAATGCCTAAGAGGGTATTATGGAAATAATGATCCAAAACCTAACTAAGAGCTTGTTTGTCAGTCTCTAAACAAAATTCCTGGTGTTCAAAATAAAATCTGAATTTCTTAAGGGCAAACATAACCGCCAAGGCTTCCCATTCATACATAGAATATTTCATCTCCGCAGGTGAAAGTTCCCAAGGTGCATTGCTATAGGGCATCAGCATGCAACACCTCCCCTGCCATTCTGTTCCTGTAGGAGGACAGCTACCACTTTCTACTCCAGAAGAATTAGGTGTCTGTCTGCAAGAAGAACATGACCTCAAAATTTGGTATGTCTAATACTAGTGGGTTACTAAGCACCACCTTAATGGCTTCAGAAGATTCTGGATGACTTTCATCCGATGTGAAATTTCTTAAATCGTTAAGGCACCCCACTAATTTAATAAAATTCGGCACAGACTTTCGAAAAAATTTGTCATGCCTATGAACCGTGCCACAGCTTTCTTATTTCTAGGAGCTGGAAATTTTCGCAAATCACTAGTATGCTCCTGGTCAATTTCAATCCAATCAGTGAAACTAAGATGTCCCAAGGATGAAACCTATGTGCCAGTGTCATTTTAGATGGCTTCACAGTAAGTCCCACCTCCCTCTGGTAAACCAGAACTGCCTCAAGATGTTGCAGGTTTTCAGACAGACTAGAACTGTAAACAACCATGCCATCTAGGTAATTAGACACACACTTGAATGTGAAATCACGAAAAACACAATCTAGAAGGCAAGACATAATGGTAACTCCCGTTGGAAAACCAAAGGGCACCCTGTTAAAATTGTGGAGGTTCCAATCTGTACAGCAGGCAGTAATATACTTGAAATCCTCTGTTAACATGATCTGATAATATGCGAGATTGAGATCCAGGACAGCAAAATACTGAGCCTGACTGAACCAAGTAAACGATTATGCAGATTGGGAAGTGGCACAGATTCCAAAACTGCGTTCTCATTAACTGCACAATAACCCACAACAGGATGAAACACCCCACTGCTGCCCATAGATACTGAGAATATGGTAGAAGCATAGGCTGAAGTTGAGGGATGGAGAAAACCTCTCTGGAATGTCATTTGTAAGGCAAATCTTGTACTAGATTTTATCAGTGATGTCCAATCTGTTAGTTAACATCTGTGGTAACCGATCAAAAACTTCCAGTACCAGCATCACCTCTACTGGATGAAGGTGACTGAGCTGAAATGGCAAACATTGCAGTAACACACTATTAATTCCTGTGGCAACCTGACAGGAGCACAATGTGAATGTTTCAGCTGGGTTAAATTTAAAATAAACAACCCTGCCTTGACAAACTAGCACAAACCCACTACCACTTACAAAAACACACTGCAAAATTAAGTTCACTGAAAGATTTTTACTTACTATCCACTTCACAGGCCAAGAAAATTTTCCAATACTCAGTTTTGCCAACCAGAGGCAACGTGTGCCCAGTGAGAGCTCAACATTGGGAGGACGGATGCAAACAAGGCAATTGACAGGTATGGCGGAACTTCAAATGCCACAGATAATCTAAACGAGAAACTGAACTACCAGAGTTGAGGGGGGTGCACATTCGTTCCTGGTTAAGTTGTACCCAAAAATAAGGCAGGGGTTCCCATACCTCGAACTTGGCACAGATCCAGCCCTTAGGCAGTAGAACACTACCGTGCCTCTTCCATTCTGTGTGATGTCGGCTGTTTGATTCTCCTTCCATGTCACCAGACATCGCCATACAAAATGCCACTCTTTGTTACACTGGAAACACATCCTACACTTTTTCCTTATGGGTGGTCCCCTTGTAAATTACTTGGAATCTCAATCCCCATCCTGATAATGGCACTTAAACCCCCATCACTGCTGGTCTGCAAAACTCAGACTTCAATAGCAGACACCAAAGCCTCTAATTCAGTAAAAGATGTGCATTTATTAGCGAAGGTAATCCATGAACAGTCCTGTGGCCACATTTTCTGTAATATATTATTGAGTATTTGTATCTCTGTGACTTGCAATTCCAGGTATGGAATGGTCATATGCATTCATCTATGAACCTAGGAAAAGGTTCATGAGGAAACTGCAATAGCCAAAAATGTTTATGCCTGAGTAACCTCTTAATATGAGGTGACAATTTCAGGCCAATAATTGATTTTTACAACTCCCTTGATGTTGCACTTTCATGTAAAATTCGATTGAAAACATGGCTTAACACAGGGGGTACAGCATCTGAACAACATTGTCAGTGATGGCCAAAGTGTCAGCATGAAACATAAATTTGACCATGATCCATATGTTGGATTTTACCTGTCTTTAAATTCTACATTGAAAGTTCCATTATAGCTTGCAGCAGTAACATTATTTGGTATGGTAATTTCCCAAATTAATTCTCCTGAGGTCCTTATAGGTGTCCGTAGCATTCCTACTACTTCCAGCAGTTATATGTTGGTGGGAGAATCTTGTTCACCACCTATTGCTCCTAATTTGTCTAAATAAAGGCAGCTGTCCCTGTAACTGCAGAGCTAATGTAATATGCTCAGAATAGAGATTACATTGTGCAAAACCGCACAAGTGATTATCCCAATGGCTCAATTGTGCCTGTATTATATGTATTTGCTTATGATGGGGCTGACTACTTTGTAAACACACTACATTCTGACACAAGATTGTCATGGCCAGAGCTCAGGCAGCTAGTGCAACATGTACCTCCATGGTGCAGTTGGTACTAATCACCAAGGGGTCGTCCACAAGTTGGGCACACCGCCCTTACATGGAAGCTGACAAACTTTTAATTCGTAGATAAACTGTTGATTTTTCAATGAGGACAAACTGGGACAGTTGTGGGACCCCATGTTCCGCAGTGGATACCTGCAAACACACACCTCGTGGTGAATGACAGTATGACACCTTCCCCTTTACTTCCAGGAAAATAACCATTGCCTGTTACCAACCAAACATCCAGCAGGAAAAGGGGAAATTAAGTGGAACGACTAGATGGATTGGGGTTCACATGAGTCTCCATTGTTTATTAAAATGTTTTTATTTAAGAATAATAACTAAAGTCAGATACATTAGCAGGATTACAAACACCACTCCGAACTTTCAAATTTAAGACATTACACACCTTAGTTTAGTGACAATTTAAATAAAGCAATAGTTAACGACTAAAGCTGTGTCTGACACCAGTTCTTAGATTTTAGATTCAAAATTTCCATCTTCACAAACCGCAAATGAGAAAATGCTTCAACAAATAATATATGGAAACAGATGGCTCTTTAAGACAACACAGAAGCATAACTCATCTCAAAGGTTAAAACTCAATAGCTATACTGGAAGACAGAGCAATTTATAGCTGCCTCGAGACCCCTAGAAAAAGGAAATTCTTAAAATACACCTCCAATTGCATCTAGATAATTTAATAAAGTAAACAGGTGCACTGATTTCTAGAGCTACCTTCAGGCAGACAGACAGAGCAAGTTTCTAAATCTTGAACCAGTGAGCAGTTAAGTAATTAAAAAGAGAATGAGCGTGCACCGATCAATATAACTGGCTTCAGACACAGTGAAAATCATATTAAGACATACTGTAGAAAATCCCTAAGTGATTCAGTATGTGAATGTGCATGCATAGCAGCTCAAGAACACCCTTTAAAAAGGAGAACTAGTAATTAGTAGTCAGAACCTACTTGTAGCAGTAAATAAATAACAGGTGAGAAAAGCTCACTTCATGACAACTTTAAAATAACAAACACTTGAACAATTAAATCTGGTAAGCAGTAACTCACCCAGAGATGGAATAAATTTCTTTCACTCTCCACCTCACAAATGGCCAGTGAACGAACACGAAAAACAATCAGAGCTCAGTAACACTTGATGGTTTTACACACTTTTGCTTGTTCCAGTCTCTGAGCGTCAAATGTGCCTGTTACTTACCAACAGGCTATATTTTCACAAGTCTGGATGACATCTGAAGTGACGTGTGATTCACATAGAGATGATCAGCATGTGACCATTCTAACAGTGCTCGACTGTATGTACAGCAAAGGCACTCGACCCAACAAACCCCCAAAAATCAAAATGTACAAAATTTTAGTACAAATTTCGAATAGTGATTTACGCAACTTGAGTGAAGGCAGCCTATCGGTAGCTGGCAGTGGTGAATTCCCTGAGGCTGATATACAGAGGCAATGTTAACTGCCACAGAATGATAAGCATGCCCTGAGTCCAAGTCCAAAACAATCAAAGTGTGCCACAACAGTAGAAAACTGGAGCAGACTAAGGAGCATCTAAATTCCACTGTCATTCTCACTTAATACAACTGCACGGCCACGATAGTTGGGTAGATCAATGGACTCGTCAGATGATTCTCATCATAAACTCGGTCTAAGGCTAAACATGGTCACGCTTAAAACAGTATTCAGGATTACCAAATCATCGAATCCACTCCTAAACATGGGGAATTGAATAGCAATAACAATCTTGTCTAGTTGCTAGACACTGCCCTAACCCCTTCCAAGGCAATGCCACAAGGTATTAAGTCATGCAACACAACTGAAATCGCGCAGTTTTTCAGATGAGAAAGCTTGTTGCATAATGTGACTTCCACAGAGAAGAACAAATAGCAAATACAGATAGCCAAGACCACACCAATGTACTGTCTTTCATTAACACATGTGCCTGTAATTATTAACTTGACAGAACTTTTGAAGGGCTATTAGTCATCCATTCTGTCAATTGTGGCTGAATGGCAAATACTGTTGACGTACCCTGCGTGGCTCTTATCGTGCCCCATGGCGCCCCGAGCTCCAAGCCAAAGAAGTGACATCACCAGGTGCAGGATGGGAATTCAAAGAGGTACCCCGCCATGCCTCAGATAGTAATAATAATAAAATCATAATGATCATTATTTGTACTAGTATATTAGTATTATTGTAGGCAGTTAATTAATACAAAAATCAATTAATAAGATGTCTTTCTATCTTTTGCCCAGCATCTCTCTTCAAGGCATGTTCTTTGCGTACACCATTTTGCCTCATTATTTTGTCGATATACTCTTTCTGAAAGTTAAGTGGTCTACTTTGTTTCTATCAGTAAGACGATTTCCAATAAAAAATTATTCTTTGGCTGCTAATTATCTAACATCCTCAACAGATCCCAATATCAGTTTAATGATTTTCTTCCTATGCTATCACTGTTTCATTTGTTCTCATTCCAGCACTTCCTTTGACATTATGGGTTTTTCAGTCTTGATATGCTGGTGCTGTTCCATAAATAATCTTTCCAGAACTTTGTCTTCTTTTGAGATTAGCAAGTAAAACCCATAGTTCAGATCCACAGAATAGGACTGGTATAGCCTGTAGCCTACTCTCTCTTTTTGTTCTGTTAGAAACGTGCTTGTCCCACCAAAAGGAATTCATGAAGTTAGAATAGTATTAAGTAGTGTGCCAACGTAGGGTGTGTGCGTTTAATAATTTTATCATAAATAAGCATTCAGTGCAACAAGGTTTTGATGTAACTGTTCTAGACATTTTATTATTCTGATCATAAAAGTAGTATGAGTGATGTGGCACTTGACAGTCCAGTTTCTGCTCCCCCACACGGTTGGTGTAAACAGTATTGTAATTTGATATGAACAACATTGATTTTATTAACAACATTGAAGTCATTGTTTCAGGTAGTTGCTGTGTTATTTTACTTCATTACACTACCATTATATGCATATGTAGATAATGAAGCTAGAAAATATGATTGAAAACAATAGCATAGGGAGAAGGCTGAAATGAAAGATCATAATGAATTTTCAAAGGCGTTGTCATTAATCAGTCTTACAATTTTTTGCTGCCTCCCATTGAAGTATACCATAGTGAAATCGCCACTCAGAATTTTGAACTCAAAAGAGAACACTTAACAATAACTACTATTTAGTTATAAAGTAGTGTGATGGTTGGGGTTTATCTGTGTGATATATTTTATATAATATGGGAGGACTGTGACTGCTTAAAAGTACTTATTACAGTTTGTTATTTTTGCCACAGGGCCAAGATTATCCATTCAGCATGAATGTAAAAGAAGAGTTGGAGGAGGGTGTGAATAAAGAGGTAATTTTAGAATTTATATGACTACGTGGAAGTAATCTTGTTTAGTTGTGGTGAAAATAATGAGATGGTAATCAATTGTGTGTGTATTCACTTTAGCAGTCCTGTTTTTACTTTAGGGTAAAGATAACAAGGGTTACAGTATTACAGTATGCTCCAGGTTGGAAACGAGGAAACCGGTAAAATAGAATATTTTGTTACACTTTACCCATAGGGATTTAAACATTATCTTTGAGCAGGTGAAGTAGTTTAGTTTGTGAGTTTGTAGAATTGCTTCTTTACATTATAAGTGCAAATAAAAATTAAATGAGATAGCATTGATGAAGTTATATGAAAATTGGTACCAAGTCCCAAGACTCAAGCTATGATTTCCTGTTTTAATGAGTAGTTCCCTTAATGGTTCCGTGTATGTGAACTCCAGCATTGGATGTTTTTATTCGCCATGTGATACTGCTGTGACAGTTACAGAATCATTGAAGGAATATCTACACAAAGTAGTGCAGAAAAAGTAGGTGATCCTAACCTACTGAGTAGAGACTAAGATGTCTGAGCATGCATTGCAAGTGGTATGGACAGGCAGTCTTGTGAAGTACTTTAGAACAGTTTTCTGAAAGCTGTCGTAAGCTGCTAGTTTAACAGCCCACACAAAATTGAAATAGTTGAAATACTGCAACTATAAACGGGCTTGTCCTTACAGATAGTATTAGTACAGAAAGGGGCTAGTGATCATGATGCCAGCACAGCGACAGTGGTAAATGAAACTTCCTGGCAGATTAAAACTGTGTGCCGGACTGAGACTTGAACTCGGGACCTTTGCCTTTCACGGGCAAGTACTCTACCATCTGAGCTACCCAAGCACGACTCACGCCCCGTCCTCACAGCTTTACTTCTGCAAGGTTCGCAGGAGAGCTTCTGTAAAGCTTGGAAGGTAGGAGACGAAGTACTGGCAGAAGTAAAGCTGTGAGGACTGGGCGTGAGTGGTGCTTGGGTAGTTCAGATGGTAGAGCACTTGCCCGCGAAAGGCAAAGGTCCTGAGTTCGAGTCTCGGTCCGGCACACAGTTTTAATCTGCCAGGAAGTTTTATATCAGCGCACACTCCGCTGCAGAGTGAAAATCTCATTCTGGATGGTAAATGAAGTTAATGACTCCTTTAAGAGGGCTAGGTGAATAGATTTGTTAGAAAGAGCGGGTAAGTAGTTGTTAATATCCCATTTAAACAATGAGAACGTCATTTACTTCCAATATGATCTACATAGAAGAAGATGGACAAACACTAAATGGACTGTAAATCACATGCTGAATAAGTATGTGGTGAGTAACTGGATTACAGACAGGAAAGACCCACTGTGGTTTAATGTCAGAATTGGGAAAACACTGAGGAAGCAGACTGTTGTACTCTCAGTTCAAAAAAGTATGCACAGTGGTGACAGCCAAGTGCTAGTGGAAATTCTTCTGTCCGTAAAAAGATCTATGCGTGAAGCATACAACTACCACCATCATACATGAGCAACAGATTTTACAGAGAACACGAGACATTTCTGGTCAAAGACTTCTATCCAGGCAGTCATTGACCAGTCTGGTGTGGCTTTGGAGGAAAGCAGAAGGTGGTCACTAATCCCTCTCTGTATTTAGTTATCAAGTTTGTGCAGGAGGATCATACCAACATATTGTTGTTTCACTGTCACACAGACTCCTGTATTAGGAACATAGTAATAGGATCCCTGGAGTAGAGAAGCAACTGGAAGAGTTGAAAACATAATAGTTGCCATGTCCAAACAGAATCACAAATAATTTGTCCAGAGAGTACTCTACAGCATTTTCCTCATACTTAGCTTGCATTTATTTGAAATCTCTCGCCTAGTGCAAAGACTCGGGCAGCTGGGAAAAAGTTCAGGTGGCTTCTGTATATAAGAATGGTAAAAGAATGTACCTGCAAAATTACAGAACAATATCATAATGATTATTTGCTCCAGAGTTTCTGAACATATCCTCAGTTCAAATATAATTAATTTCTTTAAGACAGAAAAGTTTTTATCCACAAATCAGCATTGATTTTGTGCAATACTCATCTTGGTCTTCTATCAAATTACATACTGTGAACCATGGATGATGGGCAACAGGCTAGATTCCACATTCCTATATTTCCAGAAAGCATTTGAACAGTGCACCACTGCATACTGTAAATAGAGGTATGAGCATATGGAATAGGTTCCCTGATATATGAATGGTGCAAAGACCTCTCAAGTAACAGAGGCCAGTACTTTGATCTCAACAGCAACTGTTTTTTCTGAGACAAGAGTATCATCAATAGTGCCACAGAGAATGGTGTCATATCTATATATGAAATGATCCGATGAGCAGCATTCTGTGCCTGTTTGCTAATGGCATTGTGTGTGGGGAAGGATCATCACTAAGTGACTACGAGGATACAAAATGACTTGGACAAACTTTTTATGTGGTGTGATGAATGGCAGATGCAGAAATATTCAAGTAACAGCAGATGAGTAGGAACAACAATCCCATAATGTTGTATACAACATCAGTACTCTACAGCTTGACAGTCTGGTCAATAAAATGTTTAGGTATAACATTGCAGGGGCCGGCCGGAATGGCCGAGCAGTTCTAGGCGCTACAGTCTGGAGCCGTGTGACTGCTACAGTTGCAGGTTCGAATACTGCCTTGGGCATGGATGTGTGTGATGTCCTTGGGTTAGTTAGGTTTAAGTAGTTCTAAGTTCTAGGGGACTGATGACCTCAGAAGTTAAGTCCCATAGTGCTCAGAGCCATTTCAACCATAACATTGCGAAGTGATATAAAGTGGAACAAGCACGTAAGGATGGTAGTAGGATGGGGAATAATCAACTTTTTTTGTATTTTGAAAACTGTGGTTCATTTGTAAGGGACACTACGTATAGAACACCATAGAAGTGCCTAGTAGTAGTAGTAATTGTTGTTGCTGTGGTAATAGATGCCATCCACGATGCACCGCTTGGTGGCTTGCACAGTTTTAATGCAAATGTACATGCACAGCAGCCAGAAAGAAGATAATCAAGCTGCAGATTCCATGTGAAATGCATTCTCAAGCTTTATAAGTTTGGTATGCCCGTTTGTAAGGCTAATAAGTTGTTAACTGGCGTATGTGACAGAGCCAAGGATCAGTCATCTGCTTGTGTCATGAAGAGAATACATGACAGAAAGCTAAACATAAATATAAACTAGAGGTAAAGCTGTCATCAGCCTGGAGGTTTTAAACACCGGAGTTCTCTACTACACACAGTCCTACTGACTACCATGTGCTGTTACCCTCTTTCCACATCTGAACTGATTTACCCAACTAGTTACAAAGTACCTGCTGTTCAATGATCAAGGACCTTTGGATTTGCAGTGTCACAATTACCCATTGAGCCACCAAGTACTAGAAAAAGGCAGAAGCACTTTGCAGTAAAGTCCAGAGCTATAATCCTTATAACTCCATATGGAATGCACTCCAAAAGTAGATGATGAACACACCAGAGGTCACATGACCATAAAGTGTAGTTAGCAGATTCAGTTACACAAAAAACGGTGCTGAACTGACACCTTTCTGCCATATTAATTGTTCATTTATGGAACAGTGGTTTGCACATGTATAGAAACAGGCAAAGGTCATTCCAGTTTGTAAGAAAAGTCACAGGAAATACGTGCAAAACTACAGACATACCTAGTTGGTGCAAAAATCTTCTTGAATGATTTTGTGATCCTGTATGACGGCTCTTGAAAAAAAAAATCAATTCATCTGCAAGAATGGAAATGGATCCCATTATTTCTGGTCATGTGAAACTGTTTAGTCTGCTTCTCCACAGTGCTGCCACAATGTAGTCAGCCTGTAAAATGAGACCATAGTTCTGAAGCAGTATCTGTGGGAAAGCTAGCAAAGTTGATGTGCCTTTCAATGACTTAGTACTTCTGCTATGCAGTTAGTCATTACTTTATGCCTTAAATTACGTGAAAACAGTAAGATACATTAGAATTGAATGGTACAAATGGATAGGTGTGATGTACCTGCCATTACCACATTGTAAACTATACAAGTACCTTCTCTTGTGATGGTGTCCAACAGTCATAGCTAATCCACAAAACATATGGAATGAAAATGAATGTTTGCATAACTGCCTACTTATTTGTGGCAAAAAGTATTTTAAGTATAGTTATTATGTTGGCAATATAAGAATATTATTGAGTCTGAGAATCCTACTTTCACTACTGTTTGGGGGTTACCACCAATAGCATGCGCTTTCATTAATTGCCCGGCCGCGGTGGTCTAGCGGTTCTAGGCGCTCAGTCCAGAACCGCGGGACTGCTACGGTCGCAGGTTCGAATCCTGCCTCGGGCATGGATGTGTGTGATGTCCTTAGGTTAGTTAGGTTTACGTAGTTCTAAGTTCTAGGGGACTGATGACCACAGATGTTAAGTCCCATAGTGCTCAGAGCCATTTGAACCATTTTTTTCATTAATTGCACAAATTTCACCCATATTCATTCTTGCCCTTCGTCTCCCCTCCACTCTTCTGATGCTACCATCCCACAGGTGTGTCATCTGTCTCTTCAGTGTACATTCCATGGCTTGCTAAATATTTCAAGGGTTTCTGCTCAATGTTTCAGCCAGCTTTGGTCCAAACATATTTTGAACATAACAGCTTTCTTGGAGGGCATTACATTCTGGAACTACAAATACATCAAGAATTTACTGTTAACATGTTGATGGTAGTATGGTCTTTACTTTGTATGCAGTCTGACTAGCGTGCATTCATCAGAGGACCTCAAACAACTGCCTAGCCCAAAAAACGCTTGCTTTGTGTAGTGCACCACTGACCCATCAAGTATTTCTACAATTCTCCACCTCATAATGCATTTCCAGCAGTCTGCAGTTTGGGCAGTCAGAGAATCGATGAAGCCTTTGGTTGAGACCCTCCACTCACGCCAAACCAAAGGACTTGAATCAATTCTGGGAATGCTGATACAAACTGTGTGCGCTGCATGCACTCATGTGTGACACAAGGGCTCTTCGCCATTTCTGCTACCTCTCAATATAAACTGAAGGTGGCCTCAGAACCCAAACGATGGGTATCATTGGCACCAACATCAGCCACAACTTGTAGACAGCCACACCCTGTGTGTTTCGTAGCCACAGGCAGGACATTTTCCACATCTCAGATGAGGCTCCATGGCAGACATATTCAGTACACATAGGATTCATTTCCAGTCTGGATGCCATTTCCCTAAGGAGCTCCATAATGCGTTTGACGTTGGAGGTCCTGATAAACTAGAAAACTTCTCTCCACTTGGGCCTGTCTGGACCCTGATGAATGAACACCTGCCAGTCCACTCACAGCGTCATTGGGTGAGGCAGCCTCCACATCACTCTCTGCCTCAAACAGCGCTAACTGTTACGACCCATCCCTCACCATTTGGTGAGGACAACTCAGCCACATTGGGTACACCACAAGGTGTCTTGACAACAGAGCCAGTGGGCAAAATAGGTGACACCTTAGACATCCTATGTGATGAGCCAGATTCTCGGCCCCCACTATTACAATAGGCGGCAGCCTGAATGCTGCTGAATATGGCAAAACGCATCTTCAGCTGTTGGTGAACTGAGGCCAGCTCCTCCATCTGCACACAGTGTGCACACATTATATCCATTCCAGTACTACTATTCAAGAATTAACAGTAAAACACACAGAGAAAGCTATATATGTAGCTTGCTATTGTTCTGATGTTTCACCAGTGGAGGCTAATGCATTATTGCACTGTGTAGCTTTTCATTCAAAAGAATTAAGATCTGTGCAACAGACCATGAATACACTTTAAAGTTACTAAAATATGGGGTTGCACCTCTTTACTACAAAAGCATGGAAGGAATGTAATCATAAAACGAGAGAGAGAGAGAGAGAGAGAGAGAGAGAGAGAGAGAGAGAGAGAGAGAGAGAGAGAGAGAGCTACATATGAAGGGCTTATTTCAATAGTGGTACAAGTCCATTACCTCCACTTATCTGCCTATAATGCTTCTGAAATTAATGATCCAAACAAAGAGAAAGAAAGGTTCGTGTCTAGCAAGAACCCATATGCTTGAATATATTAGTGGTATCTCAACGGAAGATTTTGCAGCACTCATTTAACTTTAGGACTCTGTATCTCAAGATGAACAAAAATGGACTTGTACCACTATTGAAATAAGCCCTTCATATGTAACTTGATTCTGAAACAACCCTGATTAAGTCAGGGTATTGTTAGCAGTCAAATAATGTACGGGCTTCACCTTTGTTTCAAGTAACGGTAACCTAATGCATACATGCTAATTGATTTTGAGTGCTATGGGTGTTATTTCAGGCAGAATTTGGCTGCTCAATAATGCTACATTCAAGGAGCAGGGATTGTTGACTAAAGAAGGTCATGAAAGTTAGCCCGAGGTAAAGTTACATATTTTTGGTTAAACATAAATGGAAGGAATCACTATCACTGCAAAATAAATTTTTATTCATATCTAATCTCAGAATGTCAAATATGCATGTGTTGTCTGTTCTTTTGGACATGTCCAAGGGGACAGACAGCATTTTGATCCTGCAGCCACACTGACTCAGGGACAAAGGAGGTAGAGACATTAGTTGTCTGTGGGCATTAATTTACATCAATGGGGATGGTTGAAAATTTGTGCTGGACCAGGAATTGAACCCAAGTCTCATGTGGACTGGCCACTTGCAGTGACGACTATGCCATCTGGACACAGTGGTCATCACATCTGCATGGTCTACTCTAGCATGCTTCCTGTCATACCCAAATTCTGAACTTACTCACCACTGATGCAGTGCTCATGATCCTCCTTACACATGGTGTCTCACTGGTTCCTGTAAGAGGTAGTGTGGTGTGCATCTACACTGAAAGGATCATTGGCTGACATCGCCTTAATTATATATGTGGTGTCCATTCTTTCGGATATGTCGATGTATCGTCACATCCTGTTCGAACAATCTGAACATGTTTTCCTTACTGCAATCATTTGTCCAGCGTTGTGGACATGAATATGTAATATCAGCATTCCCTGTTTGTGATCATTTCTTGGTAAAAACAATTGTCACAATATGGTATAATTTTGCTTGCTGGGATCAACCCACAACAATGGGGACAAACATTCAGCCAGTGTGGTATTCCTCCTCTGACTGTGCCATTATGGTCAACACTCACTCATTGTGCAGCTTCATCAATGCATCTGAAAGGGGCAACAGTGCATACTGGGAGCATTAAGTGATTGACTACCGATACCTTGTATTTCCTACTGGTTTGAATAAAATATGCTTACCTTTCAGTAGGTAATTATGCATCCCCTACTGTGCTATGCTGGTGTCACATACTGCAGTTTGAGCCCCTGAGACAAGCAGTTGCTGGCCATTCAAAACAAACAAAAGACAACTCTGTAATAGACTGCACGAATCTATGCATTACAGTTTTGTAAATGTGAGATTACATCTCTGAAACTTACTCATTGTTGCTACATAGGGACCCTACCATTTTCCAGAGAATATGTAGTGAAGGTCACAAAACTAATGAAAGGTCTGATCTGAGTCTTAAACTCTGCTCAAAATTAGGTGATAGTAGTTCATCCACAGCTTGACTCTACAAAGATGTTCTCTTGCCTCACTTACAAATGTTCATTGCCTCTTCAGCCAACAGCCAAAAAGTGAGCCTAGGATGTCCTCTGAGCCCAACCAACAGATTTTGTTGTTGCACACGAGCCTCAGTTCACAGCTGGCCAATAGAACTTACACCATACCTCATATGAGACAGTGGCAGATACAGAAAAACCCCAAGGAGGGCTCACTAAAGATACCTTGAGCTACCTTTACTTTTACTGTAATAAAAGCTAATCAAGTCATATGGAAAGTGTAAGAAAGTTTTATTTAAACTGATTATACACATATACATGATATAAAAAAGTTATAGTTGTGGTTCTGTACTTTAAATGATGAATTCTATGCACCTACTCTTCCTGACAAATTGGTTAATTACATTGTCAGCATGACAAGCAATTTCAGGGTGAGTGTCCAAGAGAGCTAAGCCATTAAGTCGATCCTCCTTCACTGTTGACCTCAGCCATGTCTTTGTACACCGCAGTGTTGAAAAACTTCTTTCTACTGCAGCAGTAGATGCAGGTAAACAAATATTCTGTACAGCGTGTGCAAAGTAGGATAGTCAGATATAGGATAGAGAGACAATGCTTGCATAACAAAAACACAATCATTAAGAGCATTTATGCTCGTTGCTTGTATTGAAGAGACTGTCCCATTAGTCTCTTTTTAACCACAAAGTGTGAGTCGCATTCAAAATACAGTAGTTCGGGTAAGCACTGATTTAGTTTGTGCACAAGATCATTAGCATCATGTTCCAGTAATTGTGATGGAAAAAGGATGTTGAATTTAAAATGATAAATATCTTCTTCAGCAAAACGCTCTCTCATGCCAGTCGTAACATGGTCCAGTGTTGGAATAAAAAGTTACTTTCTGATATGTCATAGCATCATCATTATGATCGCATTATGATGAACGTCGAATCTAATTTTGCTTTTGCCATTGCCCAACGCCCAAGATATGGTCTTGTTAGATTTTGCTGACTGGATATGTTATGTGCATGTCACTTAGTGTAAATAGATTGATAAGAAACTCCCCTTTTCTCCCCTTTCTCGACCCCCACCCTCCCTGCACCCCCCGCCCTGTCCCCTGCACCCCCCGCCCTGTCCCCTGCACCCCCCGCCCTGTCACCCTGCCTCCCCGCCCTGTCTCCCTGCCCCCCCACCCTGTCTCCCTGCCCCCCTCCCCCCGTCCCGTCTCCCCGTCCCGTCTCCCACTACACCCCCGCCCCATGCCCCGTCTCCCACTACCCCCTCCCCGCCCCATGCCCCGTCTCCCACTACCCCCCCCCCCGCCCCATGCCCCATCTCCCACTATCCCCCCCCGCCCCATGCCCCGTCTCCCACTACCCCCCCGCCCCACGCCCCGTCTCCCACTACCCCCCCGCCCTGTCTCGCTGCCCCACCGCCCTGTCTCGCTGCCCCCCCGCCCTGTCTCGCTGCCCCCCCGCCCTGTCTCGCTGCCCCCCCGCCCTGTCTCGCTGCCCCCCCGCCCTGTCTCGCTGCCCCCCCGCCCTGTCTCGCTGCCCCCCGCCCTGTCTCGCTGCCCCCCGCCCTGTCTCGCTGCCCCCCCGCCCTGTCTCGCTGCCCCCCCGCCCTGTCTCGCTGCCCCCCCGCCCTGTCTCGCTGCCCCCCCGCCCTGTCTCGCTGCCCCCCCGCCCTGTCTCGCTGCCCCCCCGCCCTGTCTCGCTGCCCCCCCGCCCTGTCTCGCTGCCCCCCCGCCCTGTCTCGCTGCCCCCCCGCCCTGTCTCGCTGCCCCCCCGCCCTGTCTCGCTGCCCCCCCGCCCTGTCTCGCTGCCCCCCCGCCCTGTCTCGCTGCCCCCCCGCCCTGTCTCGCTGCCCCCCCGCCCTGTCTCGCTGCCCCCCCGCCCTGTCTCGCTGCCCCCCCGCCCTGTCTCGCTGCCCCCCCGCCCTGTCTCGCTGCCCCCCCGCCCTGTCTCGCTGCCCCCCCGCCCTGTCTCGCTGCCCCCCCGCCCTGTCTCGCTGCCCCCCCCGCCCTGTCTCGCTGCCCCCCCGCCCTGTCTCGCTGCCCCCCCGCCCTGTCTCGCTGCCCCCCCGCCCTGTCTCGCTGCCCCCCGCCCTGTCTCGCTGCCCCCCCGCCCTGTCTCGCTGCCCCCCCGCCCTGTCTCGCTGCCCCCCCCGCCCTGTCTCGCTGACCCCCCCGCCCTGTCTCGCTGCCCCCCCCGCCCTGTCTCGCTGACCCCCCCGCCCTGTCTCGCTGCCCCCCCCGCCCTGTCTCGCTGCCCCCCCGCCCTGTCTCGCTGCCCCCCCGCCCTGTCTCGCTGCCCCCCGCCCTGTCTCGCTGCCCCCCCGCCCTGTGTCGCTGCCCCCCCGCCCTGTGTCGCTGCCCCCCCGCCCTGTGTCGCTGCCCCCCCGCCCTGTGTCGCTGCCCCCCCGCCCTGTGTCGCTGCCCCCCCGCCCTGTCTCGCTGCCCCCCCGCCCTGTCTCGCTGCCCCCCCGCCCTGTCTCGCTGCCCCCCCGCCCTGTCTCGCTGCCCCCCCGCCCTGTCTCGCTGCCCCCCCGCCCTGTCTCGCTGCCCCGCCGCCCTGTCTCGCTGCCCCCCCCGCCCTGTCTCGCTGCCTCCCCCGCCCTGTCTCGCTGCCCCCCCCCGCCCTGTCTCGCTGCGCCCCCCCGCCCTGTCTCGCTGCGCCCCCCCGCCCTGTCTCGCTGCGCCCCCCGCCCTGTCTCGCTGCGCCCCCCCGCCCTGTCTCGCTGCGCCCCCCCCCCGCCCTGTCTCGCTGCGCCCCCCGCCCTGTCTCGCTGCGCCCCCCCCGCCCTGTCTCGCTGCCCCCCCCGCCCTGTCTCGCTGCCCCCCCCGCCCTGTCTCGCTGTCCCCCCGCCCTGTCTCGCTGTCCCCCCGCCCTGTCTCGCTGGCCCCCCCGCCCTGTCTCGCTGGCCCCCCCGCTCTGTTTCGCTCCCCCCCGCCCTGTCTCGCTGGCCCCCCCGCTCTGTTTCGCTCCCCCCCGCCCTGTCTCGCTGCCCCCCAGCCGTGCCCCACTGCCCCCTCCCTGCCCCCCGCCCCGCCTCCCGCCCCCATGACCCGCCTCCCCGCCCCCGCCCTCATGACCCGCCTCCCCGCCCCCGCCACCACGCCCCGTCTCCCCGCCCCCACCACCACGCCCCGTCTCGCCCTCCCCTACACGCCCCGTCTCCCCGTCCCGTCTACCACTACCACCCCCCGCCCCCTGTCCCGTCCCACGCTAGCCCCCCCCCCCCTTTCCACGCCCCATCTCCCACTACCCCCCCACACTAGGCCCCCCCCGTTGCACTCCCCATCTCCCACTACCCCCCATCACGCCCTGTCTCCCACTACCCCCCCTCACGCCTTGTCTCCCTCTACCCCCCCCCACTACCCCTCCCCCCCCTCACGCCCTGTCTCCCACCCCCTCCACACCCTGTTTCCCGCCCCCACTCGCCGCCCCCACGCCCTGTCTCCCGTTCCGCCCTCCCCACCACCACCGCCCGGTCTCGTCCTCCTCTCTCCCCCTGTATGACAGTGCCATGTAGGAACTAGAGACAGATGCCCTGATACGTCACTTTCTTTGTTTTTCAGTTTCTTGAAGACCCATTAAAGGCTGGCGACCCTAGTGTTTGCGTAAAGCAAGACCCCGAACTGAAACACCATGCTGCTGGATCTGAGCATAATGTAAGTTTTTACACAAGCACTGTATTGTGCAGAAAGTGTAGTAAGAAACTCTAGTGAGATGTGTTATTTGTAGGGTATTACCAATAGTATTTTAACAGCACTTGCAACAAGCATATCTTTATGAACCATTACTGTTGCATTAATTTTTTATTGTGATTCTATGTAATGAATGCCTTAAGTACATATTTGGTGTAAACGGAGCAAGGAAGACTTCCTCTTGCAAGTAATTGTTAATCTTGTTACACCTCTGTGTCAGTGCTGTAACATATGTGGAACTATGACATGTGATGGGTGTATATTCTAGAGTTCCCAGTCACTATTCACTGTAGTATTTACATCATTACTGAAATTGTGCTCTGGAATTCCTTATGATTTTCCTCCGGTACACATGACATAAATTTGCATGGTTCCCTAAAGAGCAGGCACTGAAAATACATGGTGATATGGGAAGAAGCTGTGTAAATAACATTAAATTTGGTTAATTTTGATGATAATGTGTGGAATGCCACATACATTTGATTAATGACCAAAAATTCCTCTTGTTTATGGGTTTACTGTTGGAAGATTATTTGCATCTTTATATTATCTGAGTTTAATTTTTAAATGTTGCCACACACGTATATCAAATTTGTATATGGGAGTACAACCATCCGATAGAGTAGGCCATAGTGCCTCTGAAATCAGAGTGGATTATGTGACAGGAATAGAAAGTGAAAGTATGCCATATAAGTACTGCACAATGGCTGATAGCAAAATCAGGGGCAATAGAACTGATTTGAATGCATTCTGACACACTCTCTTCCCAATTGATAAGAATCTCTTCAAAGTTGGATGATACTAATGAGAAAAGAATATTGAGAGCTGTCATATACACACAGAAGATAGCAAGCAGTTATAATTCACAGATTGTGTTCTTCTTTCAGTCTGTTGAAGATCCATTGGGAATATCGTTGTCCACTGATTTTATCAAGGAGGATCCTAAATTAAATATAACTGAGAATACTGTAAGTATTTACATCTCTGATGTATTGCATGTATTCAAGTCTTTTGTTAAGTGTGTAGAGTAAAAGATGCATTGCAGTGGAATTGTCACAGATTGTCAGTTCTCTGGAATTTGTTGCTGTTCGTAATTGTAGAGTATTCTTGTACTCCTGCACTTGACTTTCATATCACCTCTTACATTCTGACTGTTTTAAATAGAAGTGGAAGGGGATTTGTGGCTGGTATAATCCTGTTATCAGTAGCCCTTGTTGTTATCAACTACATTGTATAATGGTTGTCTGTGATGGTCGCGAAATTCACATTTAGATGAAGTGCAAGTTCTAATAGTGTAGATAATTTGAGAAATATTCCTACTTTCAACAACTTCTGATAATAGAATTCAAAATAACACTGGCTGTTCTTATCTTTTGTATGAATCATAGTTATTCTTGAGTTTGCCCTAAATTTTTTTTGGGATTTGAAAAACAGAGATGAAATGTGTGGGTTCTAGATCAGCCCCGATATGTTGGCCACAACCTGTACATATTGTGGCAGCTTCTGTGGTACCTGTTCTATTACTTATAAAATTTTCATTAATAGAAAAACTCTTATAGCTTTTAGTGAATGATTGTACATAGCTGAAGCCATGTATGGCCTCACCATGCGAGTCCTGGCAGATCTGAAGAAGAAAGATTATTTTTTTAAATATGCTTTATGACCTTGCTAAGGGAAGGAGAAGCTCACATTGATAAACACGTCACAAGAATGAAATTAGACAAATATTGGGGAACATTCAACACACATTTGCGAAGGTTAGGTACTGGCTCACTCTTGATCTGATTGTTCATAAACAAACTTCCTGAAGTTTTAAAGGATTTTTCAGGCACTGAAATGTTAGCTTCTTCAGACACTGGAATGTGTGGTGATTATACAAGCATACAGGTCTAGGATCCAAACTATCATGCTAGGGACAGCTCAGAGAGTATATAAAGGAGTGTAGCTGATTCACAGCTAACAGGCCAAGACTTAAATGTCACAGGGACTCATGTTATGCCATTTTAAACAAATGAAAGGGATGCATTGGCATCACAAGTAGACAGGACAGTAAGTGAAACAGTAGTAGTGTTGTTCCACAAGAAGGGTTTTGCAGAAATGAGAATGCTGCACATAGTAGTCAGGGATCTGCATATGAGGAGTTTGGTTAAAACAGTGATCTGTAGGGTGTCCTAGGGCATAGCTGTAGTTGTCAAAGTGGCTGGATTGTAGTTGGTGACCACTTACCATGAAAATACAAAAGGCCATACTGGCCTTCATATGCAGCCCAAGAGATCACAGGTCAAATAAGATGTCTCCATGGCACCAGGGCCAGAGGTTCAGGGATAGTGTCCACTGCATGGAGTGCTGCTCCCATAGCAAGTGTGAAGAACAGTGTGTTGCTGATTGTGTGGTCTGGAATACCATGTCATGTGGTTGGCACTGAAATCACTGATGTTGTACCCCACTTGTTACTTTGAAAATTCCCTCTGCGGGTTCGGGGGTTAGAATAGGCCCGCGGTATTCCTGCCTGTCGTAAGAGGTGACTAAAAGGAGTCTCATCTGTTTCGGCCTTTAATATGATGGTCCCCTAAGGGGTTTGACCACTTCCTTTCCAAATTTTTCCATTAGTGCGTACCATTTGGGGAAGGACGCCTTATGTGATGCATCTTCAATCCATCTTGCCCTAAGATCTGGCACACCCGATATTGTGATGGAGTAGGATTTCAATTGAGCTTCCGGCCACATCCGCTGGAGTGTGTTCTGGATAGCATACATTCCCTCCATTGTGCTCTTCCATCTTTGCCCTCGTGATGTGCATGGATATTTCGACACCCGACATCCAGCACGGTAGCCAGTCCGTTGTGGTGGGGTCGTCATGTACCCTCTTGGTGGTAGCCCCCTGACTACACAGGGATCGCACTGCTGATGCCTGAGCTGCTACCTCCCCACGTATGCCGAGGAGTAGATGCCTATCCCTCTGGGGCATCGGCACTCCCGGCAAAGGCCATCCTGCCAGGTGGTCTTTGCTGTGGCTGGGTGGTGCCCGTGGGGAGAGCCCCTGGTTGGAGTGGGTGGCATCAGGTCGGATGACCCACAATGAAGCGTGGTACATCATCTCTCACTGGTGGGCCTCCACCAGCAGTCTCTAAGCGATCGAGGTCTAACCTCAACGGCAAGGAATACGAACCAAGATCATTTCCCTCCCTGGCCACTCCATGGGAGGAACGTATGGCTAAAGAAGGCAGTGGAGAATATTCAGCCCGGTACCTTGTGTGTACGCGAGTTGATGGGGAATCGTTTATGTCAACCAAGTCCCAGTTTTTTGTGGAGCATTTAGAGGACAAGTTCGGGGAGGTGGAGGGCTTGTCCAAAATGCGCTCTGGTTCAGTACTCATCAAAACAGCATCCTCTGCCCAGTCACGGAGGTTGCTCAATCGTGACAAGTTGGGGGATGTTTCTGTTAGCATCACGCCGCATAAGAGTTTCAACATGGTCCAGGGTATTATATTCCACAGGGATCTTCTTCTGCAGTCCGATGATGAACTACGTGCCAACCTAGAACGACGAGGTGTTCACTTTGTCTGGTGCATGCATCGGGGTCAGAGGGATAATCAGGTAGCCACCGGTACCTTCATCTTGGCCTTCGAAGGTGATGTTTTACCCGAAAAGGTCAAGGTGATGGTTTACCGTTGTGATGTATTAGCCATATATCCCTCCTCCGATGCGGTGTTTTAAATGCTGGAAGTTGGGGTACATGTCATCTCGCTGTACTTCCGGCATCTTATGTCAAGATTGTGGACGTCTTTCGCATCCCAATACTCCATGTGCTCCGCCTCCCATCTGTGTTAACTGCGGAGAACACCATACCCCCTGCTCACCGGACTGTAGGATCTTCCAGAAGGAAAGGAAGATAATGGAATATAAGACCCTGGACCGCCTGACCTACACCGAGGCAAGGCGGAAATATGAGTGGCTACATCCTGTGCCCTCCCCCTGTGGGTCCGGGATAAGAATAGGCCCGAGGTATTCCTGCCTGTCGTAAGAGGCGACTAAAAGGAGTTTCAACCGTTTCAGCCTTCCATGCAATGTTCCCCCTTGGGGTTTGACCTCCATTTTTCTAAATGCTACAGAAGTACTAGCCTTTTGGGGAAGGACACCTTACGTGGCGTATCACTGGTCCTCCGTGCACTAAGACCTTGGCACTCAGCATTGTAACGGCGTTGTAACCATACCCACAATTCAACAAATTGGGCCTAAACGCCTGATGGGTTGTAAAAGTTACGCCCATATTGCGTCCCCATCTGCACCTACGATCATGATGGACTTTCCATGGCACCCGAAATCCAGCACGGTAGCCAGCCCGTTGTGGTGGGGTCGTCATGTACCCTATAGCTTGTAGCCCCCTGACAACACAGGGATCGTACTGCCAATACCTGAGCTGCACACTCCCCACGTCGGCCAAGGAGTAGATGCCCGTCTCCTTGGGGCATCAGGACTCCCAGCAACGGTCATCCTGCCAGGTGGCCCTTGCTGAGGCTGGGTGGTGCCCGTGGGGAGAGCCCCTGGTCGGAGTGGGTGGTATCGGGGCGGCGCAGATGAAACGTCAACATGTATCAGGTCGCTCTGTGGCCGAGTCTTTTAAAAAGAAAAGTACTGTCTCTGGTTCTGGTTCTCCTGCCCTTTCTCCCTTGGCCACTCACTGGGAGGAAGGACAGGCCCGCCGGCTTGGGGCGAAGTACTTCCCCCGCTATTTGGTCTGTTTTCGGACCGATGGGGGGACGTTCGCCACCTCCAAGCCCATGTTCTTTGTTCAGCACATCGAGGACATCTTCGGGGAAATCGAGGCTCTCAGCAAAATGCGTTCGGGGTCCGTTCTTATAAAGACCACCTCCGCCACACAGTCGGCGGCGCTCCAGACGTGCGACCGACTAGGGGACATCCCAGTGTCCATTGTCCTGCATCTGGCACTGAATAGGACGCAGGGTGTTATTTTTCATCGGGACCTCCTGCTGCAATCTGATGAGGAGCTCAGGGCCAACCTGGACCGCCGAGGCGTGCATTTCGTCCGGTGGGTCCAGCGCGGCCCCAAAGACCGTCGCATCGAGGGGGACGTTCTCCTGGAGAAGGTAAAGTTGATGTGCTACCGGTGCGACGTGTGACCTTACGTCCCGCCTCCTATGCACTGTTTTCGGTGTTTGCGCTTTGGGCACATGTCGTCACGGTGTGAGGCTGAGCCCCTTTGTGGCGATTGTGGACATCCTCTTCATGAGGAACATACATGCACCCCACCACCTCGGTGCGTTAATTGTCCTGGCATCCACTCGCCTAGATCCTTAGACTGCCCCGCGTATCAGAAGGAGAAAAAGATTCAAGAACTCAAAACTTTGGATCGTCTCTCTTATTCTGAGGCCAGGAAGAAGTATGACCGCCTCCATCCCGTGACGTTGACCACTCCGTTTGCCTCAGTCGTGTCCACTCCTTCCACAGTATCCTCACCCCTATCCTGTCCCCCCTCCACCTCCTCCCCCAATCCAGGGTCTATGCCTCCGCCTCCCAAATCCCTCCCTTCCAAATCCTCCTCCCCCGCGGCCCCCGCCCCCTCTGCCCCAGGGGCCACCCTACCTCCTCCTCCCCCCCCCTACACCTGAGAAGCGATCCTCTTCTCAGGCGTCCATCGGCGAAACGTTCCGGACCCCGGCTTCCGAGGTCCGGCGGTCCAAAATGGACCCCGCGCGTGAGGACCTTCTTCGGGTCCAGCCCACCATCCCCGTGCCTCCTCGGACTTCCAAGAAGGCCTCGAAGAAGAAGTCTCTATCCCCCTCTCCACCCCGGCGCGTTTCGTCAGACGCTCCATCCGTGAGTCGCTGCTCCCGGCTGTCCTCGGTTTCGCCGGGACGCTCTGCTACCAGGCGCTCTGCTGGCCTCTCGTCGGCAACTGATGCTGCCCCTCCTTCGCAACCCGGGACAGCGGCCGCAGCTGGCGACGACTCGATGGAACAGGATCCGCCTCCCGCCGGTTGTAGCGTTGTTCCCTCGAAACCTGGCCCTCCGTGGCCGTCGAGGTGACCAGCTCTTCCCCCGTCTCGTCCCTCTTTTTTTTTTTTTTTTACTAGCAATGGCCTTGTTACATTGGAACATAAGAGGTATTCGATCCAATCGGGTGGAATTACAACTGCTACTCCGCCTGCACTGTCCGCTTGTCCTTGGTCTCCAGGAAACCAAGTTGCGCCCAACTGACCGTATTGCCTTTACCCACTATACCTCGGAGCGGTATGACCTCACCCCTGTGGACGGTATCCCAGCTCATGGTGGGGTCATGTTGCTCATTTGGGATGATGTCTATCACCATCCCATCCCATTGACCACCCCACTCCAAGCAATAGCTGTCTGTATTAACTCTTTCTGCTTTTACTTCTTCAGTTTGTACCATCTACACTCCATCGTCATCCGCAGTTAGTCTGGCTGACATGATGCACCTGATTGTTCAGCTTCCTCCGCCGTTTTTATTGTTTGGCGACTTCAATGCCCATCATCCCCTTTGGGGCTCTCCTGCATCCTGTCAACGAGGCTCCCTCTTGGCAGATGTCTTCAACCATCTCAGTCTCGTCTGCCTCAATACTGGCGCCCCGCCCCGACTTTCCCCTTGGACTCTACTCATACCTACTCCCACTTGGACCTTTCGATCTGTTGTACCACTCTTGCCCGTCGGTTTGAGCGGTATGTCCTTTCCGACACCTATTCGAGCGACCACTTCCCCTGTGTCGTTCATCTCCTGCACCACACCCCATCCCCACATCCTTCGAGCTGGAACATACCGAAAGCTGACTGGGGACTTTACTCCTCCCTGGCGACCTTTCCGGACCATGATTTTCTCAGTTGTGACAGTCAGGTCGAATACCTCACGGCTGTTATCATCAATGCTGCCGAACGTTCCATTCCTCGTACTACCTCTTCTTCACGTCGCGTTTCCGTCCCCTGGTGGAATGAGGCTTGTAGAGACGCTATCCGTTCTCGATGACGTGCTTTACGCACCATTCGCCGCCATCCTACCTCAGGTAATGAGGTCCTTGTTGATCCTGTGACTGTCTCCAACGCCTTCGGCCGCTTTTTCACGGAGGTTTCAAGCTCCGCCCATTACCACCCTGCCTTCCTTCCCAGGAAAGAGGCAGAAGAGGCTCGGCGACCTTCCTTCCACTCGCTGAATCTGGAAACTTATAATGCCCCCATTACTATGCGGGAACTCGAATGTGCGCTTGCACTGTCCGAGTCCTCTGCTCCGGGGCCAGATGCCATTCACGTTCAGATGCTGGCACACCTTTCTCCGGCGGGCAAAAGCTTCCTTCTTTGTACCTACAATCGCGTCTGGACCGAAGGTCAGGTCCCCATGCGTTGGCGTGACGCCGTCGTTGTTCCTATACCCAAACCCGGGAAGGATAGACACCTTCCTTCTAGTTACCGCCCCATTTCTCTTACAAGCTGTGTCTGTAAGGTGATGGAGCGCATAGTTAACACTCGGTTAGTTTGGATTCTTGAATCTCGACGGCTACTTACCAATGTTCAATGCGGCTTTCGTCGCCGCCGCTCCGCTGTTGACCCCCTTGTGACCTTGTCGACATTCATCATGAACAACGTTTTGCAAAGGCGCCAAACGGTATCCGTGTTCTTCGATTTGGAGAAGGCTTATGATACCTGTTGGAGAGGAGGTATCCTCCGCACTATGCACAGGTGGGGCCTACGCGGTCGCCTACTGCAGTGCCCGGAGAACATGCCACCTGGAGCACTGCCTTCAGCGTTGTCTAGACAGCCTATACTCATGGAGCGTGGCAAATGGCTTCCGGTTCTCTGAAGAGAAGACGGTTTGTATCAACTTTTGGCGATATAAAGCGTTCCTTCCGCCATCCTTACATCTCGGTCCCGTTGTTCTCCCATTCGTGGAAACAACTAGGTTTCTAGGGCTCACATTGGACAGGAAACTTTGTTGGTCTCCGCACGTCTCTTATTTGGCGGCCCGTTGTACACGTTCCCTTAATGTCCTCCGAGTTCTTAGTGGTTCATCTTGGGGAGCGGATCGCACTGTCCTGCTTCGCTTGTATCGGTCCATAGTCCGATCGAAGCTGGATTATGGGAGCTTCGTCTACTCGTCTGCTCGGCCATCCCTCTTACGCCGTCTCAACTCCATCCACCATCGGGGTGGCGCCGGCCGCGGTGGTCTAGCGGTTCTGGCGCTGCAGTCCGGAACCGCGGGACTGCTACGGTCGCAGGTTCGAATCCTGCCTCGGGCATGGGTGTGTGTGATGTCCTTAGGTTAGTTAGGTTTAAGTAGTTCTAAGTTCTAGGGGACTTATGACCTAAGATGTTGAGTCCCATAGTGCTCAGAGCCATTTGAACCATTTTTTGAACCACCATCGGGGTTACGTCTTGTGACCGGAGCCTTCTACACTAGTCCCGTCGAGAGTCTTTATGCTGAAGCTGCCGAATTACCATTGACCTACCGACGCGACGTACTGCTGTGTCGGTATGCCTGCTGGCTGTTGTCAATGCTCGACCACCCCTCTTATCAGTCCTTCTTCGCCGATTCTCTCGACCGTCAGTACGGGTTGTATGTGTCTGCCCTGCTGCCCCTGGAGTCCGCTTCCGTCGCCTGCTTCGACAATTGGATTTTGCCCTCCCTACCACTTTCAGAGAGGGTGAGAACCCGACACCACCTTGGCTCCAGGCTCCAGTTCATATTTATCTCGACCTCAGCTCACTCCCGAAGGAGGGTACTCCGGCTGCAGTGTATTGCTCACGGTTTGTCGAACTTCTTGCTCAACTTGCCGGTCACACCTTTATTTACACCGATGGCTCCAAAACTGACGATGGTGTCGGCTGTGCCTTTGTCGTCGGGGCCGTCACCTTTAAATACCGGCTTCTCGACCAATGTTCCAGCTTTACGGCCGAGCTTTTTGCTCTCCATCAGACCGTTCAGTATGCCCGCTGCCACCGCCATTCATCGTATGTACTCTGCTCTGATTCACTCAGTGCTCTTCAGAGCCTTGGAGCTCCCCATCCGGTCCATCCCTTGGTACAACGGATCCAGCAGTCCCTCCATTCTTTCGCTGATAATGGTTCTCTTGTCAGCTTTCTGTGGGTTCCCGGACATGTAGGAGTGCCTGGGAATGAGGCTGCTGATGCTGCAGCCAAGGCTGCAGTCCTCCTGCCTCAGCCAGCCTCCCATTGTGTCCCGTCATCTGACGTTCGTGGGGTTGTTTGTAAGAGGCTTCTGTCGTTGTGGTGGGATGCTTGGTCATCCCTCCAAGGAAACAAGCTCCGGGCAGTAAAACCGCTCCCAACTGCTTGGACGACCTCCTCCCGACCGTCTCGGCGAGAAGAGGTCCTTCTGACCAGGTTGCGGATTGGGCATTGCCGGTTTAGCCATCGCTACCTGCTCTCCGGTGACCCAGCCGCGCAGTGCCCTTGTGGTCAAGCATTAACAGTGCGCCATGTTTTATTGTCGTGTCCCCGCTTTAGTCAATCTCGTGTTGTCCTGTCCCTGCCATCTACTTTACCGGATATTTTAGCTGATGACGCTCGAGCAGCTGCTCGTGTTCTGCGTTTTATACCTTTGACTGGCTTGTCCAAAGACATCTAACTTTTTTACTTATTTTATCTGCATCTTTGTATGGACTTCCTGGTGTCCCCCCTCCCCTTGAGTTTTACTAGATTCCATGTGCTCTAACACTTGTGACTGGGCGCTAATGACCTCCGTAGTTGAGCGCCCTTAAACCCCACCAAAAAAAAAAAACCATCCTGTGCCCATGACATCCACCTATGCCGCTGCTGCAACACCAGTTCGAACCTCTACCATGTCGTCACCTACAGTTCGACCTCAGCTCTGTCAGAATTCATCGGCCCCCTTGGTTGTGGGGGGCACTTCACTCCCTGTTGCTCCTGATCCATCTACTTCAGGAGCAACACCACCCCAACCATCGGGGACATCTGTTTCCCCTTCCCAGCTGGAGAAGCGTGAGCCTTTTTCGGCGGCTCTTGCCCGGAAGGGGTCCCTTGGGGCCCTCCCATCCCAGGATTTGCCCAGTGCCAAAGCAGACACCAGCAAGTATCTCAAACAACCAACGGTCGCTGGTCGTAGGGCGTCACGGTCATCTTCAGTCCCTGAGACTGACCCAGTGAGGCCCTCCCAGCCAGAACCACCGAAGGCACAGCGCGCAAAGCAGTCCAAGAAAAAGGCTCCCAAGCATCCTGACATTGCGGTGGCACCTGTCCCACCGCCACCTTCTAACTCTGCGTCCGAAGATGAGGTGGAGATTCTGGCGTCCGCTGAGGACCTGGATCTCGCCAGTCACTCGGACGCAATGGACGGCTGTTGTACAGGTGGTGACTCAGTAGCAGCAGGGGCCCAGGAGGCGTAATCTGCCTCCCCAGTCCCTTCACGCCTTTCTCAGCTATGGACAATATCATTCTCCAGTGGAACTGCAGCGGTTTCTTCCACCATCTAGCTGAGCTCAGACAACTTATCAGCCTTCACCCTTTCTTCTGCATTGCTATTCAGGAAACTTGGTTTCCAGCAATGCGAACCCCCACCCTCCGTGGCTATTGGGGTTATTATAAGAACCGGGCAGCTTATGAAAGGGTGTCTGGTGGCGTCTGCATATATGTCCTTAACTGTCTTCACAGCAAGTTTGTACCTATACAAACAGCTTTAGAGGCTGTCGCTGTTCGGGTGTGGACGCCACAGGCTGTTACCGTCTGCAGTCTTTACCTTCCACCGGATGGTGCTGTCGCGCAGCATGTCCTGGCTGCTCTGATAGCCCAATTGCCGCCACCTTTCTTGTTACTGGGCGACTTCAACGCCCATAACCCTCTGTGGGGTGGGTCAGTGGCGACGGGTCGAGGCGCCACCATTGTTATTAGCACAGCTCAATCTTTCGCTTTTAAATGATGGTTCCTCCACACACTTTAGCGTGGCGAATGGCACATACTCCGGCATTGACCTTTCGATCTGCAGCCCTAGCCTCTTACCGTCTGTCCAATGGAGAGTGCATGACGACCTGTGTGGTAGTGACCACTTTCCGATCTTTCTGTCACTGCCACAGCGTCAGTCTTCTCTGCGCCCTTGCAGGTGGGCTATGAATAAGGTTGACTGGGACTTGTTCTCCTCCACTGCCGCTATTGAGCCTCTCTCTAGTGACGACATTGATGCGGTGGTTCACTCAGTCACCAACAGCATCGTTACTGCCGCCGAATCAGCCATTCCCAGTTCTTCTGGGACCCCTCGGCGGCAGACTGTGCCTTGGTGGTCGCCTGAGATCGCTGAGGCGATTAAAGATCGCCGTCGGGCGCTACAGTGTCACAAGCGACATCCCTACATTCCTGCATTGAACAACTCATCACCTTCAAACAGCTGCGTGCGCGGGCCCGCCGCCTTATCCGCCAAAGCAAGCAGGAGTGCTGGGAGCGGTATGTGTCCGCCATTGGCCTCCATGTCTCTCCATCGCAGGTCTGGGCCAAGATCCGCCGCCTCTACGGCTATCGGACCCCTGTCAGAATCCCTGCGCTCTCACTGAATGGAGCAGTTTGTACAGACTTCGACGAAATTGCCAACAGCTTGTCAGAGCATTTTGCCCTTAGTTCCACTTCTTCCAATTACCCACTGGCCTTCCGCTCCATTAAAGAGTGGATGGAACGTCGGAGCCTTTCTTTTCGTATCCACCATTCTGAATCCTACAGTGCTCCATTTAGTGAGTGGGAATTTCGCAGTGCCCTTGCCGCTTGCCCTGATACCGCTCCTGGGCCAGATCGCATCCACTGTCAGAAGCTGAAACACCTTTCAGTGGACTGCACGCAACGCCTCCTCGACCTTTACAACCGCATTTGGGTCGAGGGTGAGTTTCCGTCGCAATGGCGGGAAAGTATTGTTATCCCCATTCTGAAACCTGCGAAGAACCCTTTGGAAGTGGACAGCTACCATCCCATTAGCCTCACCAATGTTCTTTGCAAGTTCCTTGAACGGATGGTGAGCCGGCGGTTGAACTGGTTACTGGAGTCACGGGGCCTTCTGGCTCCATCTCAGGATGGGTTCCGTAAAGGCCGCTCCGCCGCCGACAAGCTGGTGAGCCTGGAGTTGGCCATCCGTACTGCCTTTGCCCGCCGTCAGCACCTGGTCACTGTCTTTTTCGACATGCGAAAGGCGTATGATACGACATGGCGCCGTCACATCCTATCTACTCTTCATGGATGGGGTCTTCGGGGCCCTCTGCCGATCTTTATCCGCAATTTTCTGTCGTATCGTACCTTCTGCGTGCAAGTCGCGGCCTCTCGTAGTTCCTCCCGAGTCCAGGAGAATGGGGTACCACAGGGATCTGTCCTCAGTGTCTGCCTGTTTTTAATCGCAATAAATGGGCTTGCTGCAGCGGTGGGAAATTCTGTCTCCACTTCCCTATATGCTGACGACTTCTGCCTTTACTACAGCTCTACTGGCATTGCAGCTGTTGAACGTCAGCTACAGGGCGCTATCCGCAAGGCGCAGTCTTGGGCTGTAGCACATGGCTTTCAGTTTTCGGCTGCCAAGACCCATGTTATGCATTTCTGCCGGCGCCGAACAGTCCATCCTGAGCCGTGGCTTTATCTTGCCGACGAACTCCTTGCTATGGTGGAGACCCAAAGGTTTTTGGGGGTAGTTTTTGATGCTCGGTTGACTTGGCTGTCTCATATTCGGCAGCTTAAACAGGCGTGTTGGAGGCATCTAAATGCTCTGAGATGCTTGAGCCACACCAGCTGGGGCGCCGACTGATCTACCCTGTTACGGCTCTACCAAGCGTTAATCCAGTCTCGTCTGGATTATGGGAGCCTGGCTTATGGCTCAGCATCCCCATCTGTGCTGGGGGTGCTGGACCCAATACTACACAGCGTGATACGCCTTGCCACTGGTGCCTTCCGTACCAGCCCTGTGGACAGCATACTAGTGGAGACAGGTGTCCCTCCACTGCAGTTACGGTGCCAACGTTTGCTGGCTGCTTATGCTGCCCGTGTTTTTAGCGTGCCCGGGCATCCGCACTACCATCTCCTGTTCCCGCAATCGGTTGTCCATCTGCCAGAATGTCGGCCCCGGTCAGGTTGTTCGATCGCGGTCCGCGTCAAAGAGCTTCTCTCCAGGCTTAGGGTTTTCACTGTTCCACCTCCTTTTCGGACCACTTTGCGTACACCCCCATGGTGTGTTCCTCGCCCTTGCCTTCGGCTCGACTTGGCCCAGGGCCCGAAGGACTCAGTCCCTCCGGAGGCCTTCCGCCGCTGCTTTCTTTCCCTCCTTGCAATGTTTCAGGGCTCTGGCATTGCGTACACTGATGGCTCGATGGTTGCTGGTCGTGTCGGTTATGCGCTTACTCTAGGCGACCATTCCGAACAATGTTGATTGCTGGCTGGCTGCAGCGTTTACACTGCTGAGCTGGTCGCCATCTTTCGTACCCTAGAGTATATCTGCTCCTGCTCAGGTGAGTCCTTCGTGATATGTAGCGATTCCCTGAGCAGTTTACGAGCTCTCGACCAGTGTTTTCCTCATTCTCGTCTGGTGATGGCTATCCAGGAGTCCCTGCATACTCTTGTGCGTTGCGGCCGCTCTGTGGTCTTTGTTTGGACCCCGGGCCATGTTGGGATACCCGGAAATGAAAATGTTGACCGCCTGGCGAAAGAGTCCACCTGTACACCATCTGTGGACATTGGCCTCCCGGAGACAGATTTGCGAGCGTTCCTACGCAGCAAAATTCTGGACCTTTTGGACACTGAATGGCGCGCCCTGCCTTCACGAAACAAACTTTGGGCCATCAAGGAGGCTACCGGTGTGTGGAGCTCCTCCTTGCGGGTCTCTCGCAAGGAGTCTGTTGTCCTCTGCCGGCTGCGCATTGGGCACACATGGATGACGCACGGCCACTTATTGCGACGTGAGGACCCACCTTTATGTCACTGCGGCTCCGTTTTGACAGTGGTCCACATTTTATTGGACTGTCCACTTTTAGCTGTGCTCAGGCAGTCGTTCGCACTGCCTGACATGCTCCCTGCCTTTTTAACAGATGACTCTGCTATGGCTGACTTAGTTTTACGTTTTATTCGGGCAGGGGGTTTTTACCATTTAATCTAAGTGTTTCTGTTTTATTTTATTGTTTTGTGTTGATTCTTGCCTTTGGCCTATGATTTTAAACTGATTTTTTAATGTGTTTCTAAGTGGTTGGCTTTTCCTTTTTTATTTCTATGGTCGGCCATCCACCGTCACACTCTGTGTGATTTTAGTCCTTTTTGTCTGGTCTTTGTCTAAGTTTCTCTTGTTCTGTGTCGTCTGTGATCTATTCTGTTAATCGTTTTTATTCTCTGTGGGTGTTTTTAGTATTTGGAAAAAGGGACTGATGACCGTAGCAGTCTGGTCCCTTTAATCCCACAAACCAACCAACCAACTTTGAAAATACGTAACTTAGATTAAACAGTGGTAGACACCTGAGAAATCTATGAATAAGATGTGTGACCATAACAGTGATGCTGAGTAGTACATGCAGTTGTGCAGTAAATATCTTAGCTCTGTCAGCTAGAGTGGACATGCAACCTTTGTGGTCTCGGGAGCATAAAATGCAAGAGCTTAATAATGATGCAGAAAAATAGGGCTGACCATTTTGATACTGGCACATGGCCAGCAAGATTCTGTAGTAATTGTGGAATTGGGAGTTTTATTAGGTAATTGCATGAGAAGCTAGAGCAAGCTAGCAAGATAGCAAATTAATACTTTGTTGGAGAAGCAGTTCAGTGCGAGGCTGCTACATCTGTTACTGGTGGATTCAAACAACACACAAGTGTAACAGAGATCCTTCAGGAACTCAAATGAGAATTGCCAGAGGGAAGATGATGTTCTTTCTAGAAACACTATTGAGAAAATTTAGAGAACTGCCATTTGAAGCTGACTGGTGAACGATTTTGTTGTTTCCAACATACACAGCACATAAGGACTATGAAGGTGAAATTTGAGAAGTCAGGGCTGATTGAGAGGCACATATACAGTCTTTTTCACTCATATTTGTGAGTGGAATGGGAACGGAAATCACCAGCAGGGTTATGGGGTACCCTTTGCGATGTGCCATTAAGTGGATAGCGGAGTATAGATGTATGTGGAAATTCTAGGTAAAATAAGTAGCTGACCAATGTAGTTGGAGCAACAATGATATTTTTCATAGTAGTAAATGTACATATACATACATACAAAATAATCTATTACTAGTTCCCTTAAATAGCCGTGCGAGTAGATTAGCACTAGTCACAAACAGCTGGTTGTCACTACACTTCACAGAGATAAATCCCTGTGGGAGCTTCTGCCTTAAGATTTGCAGTGTGGCTCATCCCACATCCATCCACGTCTTCATTTATGGAATGCAATGTGTAAATTAAAGAATGAATAAATGAATAACATTCACACCATATCTCTAGCCAGGGCAGAGATTACAGTGTTGAAAGCAAATTTAATTTTCTGAAAAACATTGTGAAACATTCAATAATAGGTGCAACCCATCAACACAAATTAAGATCATCATATTTCACTGAAAGAAGTTATACCTGTATAAGCAATTCCTCAAGGATGTTTAATATCATCAGATTTCACAAGACTATAACTTTATTTATTACGAAGGTACAGAATTGGGGTCAAATTTTTATTTCTATACATGTCTGCAAAGCCTTTCTTTCCAAAGGAACCATATGATTTTAATGTTGCTCACATTTTGTGTGTGTGTGCACATAAAACATTAAGGTACTTTTCACAGCTATGTTTAGGACCAGATTCGTCATTTACTGATCACAAATATCAAAATCCTTTTCTACACATTTAAGCATCCAGACAATAGACTTGATCCATGCATTTGCAAGCATGTCAGTTTAGGAAACTCATGCTGTTCCCATGTAGCATCATAGTTCATCCAGTGTTATTGGTACACATAGGTGGAGCCTGCCACAAACACCCACCAATAAAAAAGATACCATACTGTGAGATGAAGCAAATTTCATGGTCAGGTCTGCAGACCCTTTAGCTGATCAATGCTGGTTCCAATGCAGTGGTATACCATCCGTATGAAAAATTATATGTCTGATAATTTCCCATCTCTTCGGTTTTTTGACCATCTATGTGTTTTCTAACATTGTCAACTTTCTTCAATTTGTTACAGAATTTGCTCCTCTTCAGATTCAGTTCAGTGATAATCTCATCAAACTGTTCATCACATTACTTACATTTAGTAATAACTCCTGATCACTACCAACAACAAACTTCCTGCCCCATATTGCACAGCACTTTACCCTTATTAATGTTGCAGCTACCAGTTGAAGTCATCCCTTGAAGACTGGTTTTATAAGATGGAAAAGCAATCAGAAATGGCCTGCTACTAGAAGTAGACACTACTGGTCACACACTAAATGAAACATACGGCATCCAATTCCTTGGTGTCTGCTTGGGTTTCAATTGAAATGGGGTCCACAAATTGGTAAAATTGTCAAGTTGATCCCCTCAGCATTACTCACTTACAGGCAATTTCAATGGCATCTTTTGGAGTTTTCACTTGTTTTTGGAATTATGTTCTGGGAAAGCCAAATAGAAATAAATAAAATATTAATGTTATTTGTGAAAGGCAATAGGGAGTTCCATAGTGACATGTAGATGCAAAGTGTTCACATCACATTCCTACTACAAGCTTGTATAGGATAAATACTAATTTGTTCATTGCTGCCATGTCCTATAAGATTATCCTATAGGCTAGGACTGAGAGAAAGCGTGCTGGGAAGCATTTCTGCATGTAGACACTCTGGAGGAACATTCATTAATTGCAGGGCAGAGAGAGATGAGCTTTTTGGTTATCTCATTCTCATGCTGGTGCCTCCTTAATTTATTATCGATCTGAATGCCTAAGAACTTAACTCTTGGAACCTCATCCAGTGTCTGTCATTGATATCTCCTTGTATCTGTAAGTCATTTGAATTTGTTTGGAATTGCATGATGTACATTTTTGTAAGTATAAAGGTTGAATTTTTGTGCTGTTGCCTGTAAACCAGTTGCAAGCATGTTCCATTATTCTCCTGGCTGTTTCCAGTATGAATGTGTTTGGTCATTATCAGTGTACTAATTATCGGCAAGCATTGCAGATTTTGAAGGCATCTCCAATGGCTTTAGCACAACATTTATGTAGGTCAGCCCTGTGGGACATCATATGTATTGTTTCCCGATTCTGTATTCAGTTTTCCTCCCAAGGTATCATTTATCACTATGACCCAGTTTATTGTTGCTAAGCTAAGATTCAGTTCTTGTAAGTGTAATTCATTTAACATGACAACACTTGTAGTTTCCCTGAGTAAAGGAAGATTAAGGCTTTAATGTGATGCCAATAAGTTTTCTCCACTTCTATGTGCCTTGTACAGTTACAGAATGAAAAAGTCATCCCAGCATTGGGGGACTGCTGTAAATAGTGAAGAAGAACATTTTGTTGATTATTTAAGTCTCTTATTTGTATCTGTTGTATATTACAATTAGGTAAATATGCCATGAACCATATACCAACCAAATAATTGCTGGAAATGGGTACATAGCCTTACCTTTTTTCATTTTATTGGTAAACTGTGTTTCCTTTCATCACTGTCTAACCAGTATGTATAATGTTCAAAACAATACGTGGTCTGTTAAGCCCAATGTCTGAATACAGATGTTGCAAACACGGATTGGTATTGTACATATCTTTTGCAACACAGTTAACTCAATGGATTTATGCTAAGTCTTCAATGATGAATCATATTGTCTTTAGTTTTCAAGTTTATAAAGAATTTAATATTTTCTCAAAACGATTCTGATCTACAAGTAAGGTTATGGCTCAGTAAATGGCAGAACATTCTTAATTTCTTGCCGTAAAATGATGTGGCTCTGTTGAGAGGTTAATGTAATCTGTCCACTATTGATTATCATAATATTTGAGGAGTAGTGTTTGGGTCAGCTGTGTTGTGACAGTTAACCAACATAAAAGCTAATTAATCTTGTTGTGAAGTATCGGTTAAAATAATTTTAATAAACAACCCATAGGGTGCATTGAAATATTTTGTAGGTTATCAACTAAATGTGTTTACTTCATTGTAGAAATGACTGAACTACTAAATATCCACCAATTGATGTTGGAAATAATTTGATTTTGTTGTATGATCAGTAGGCCTGGTAGTTTCAGTGGATAGAGATGCAATTATTTCTTAATGGAATACAACAGTATAGTTACTCATTAAATGGTAGTTGAATCGAAAGTACAATTCAGCTGAGGAAAGAGCGATTCCAAGTTTTCTCTTGGGCAATCACATGTTTGAAAAGTGAGTTTCATTCATTGTTATAGTAACAGTTCCTTTTCTAAATGATTGATAATGGGTTCACACAATTGGCCGTGTGGAATTAAAGATAGCTTCTGAAAGAATTTCTTAAAATTATGTTTAAATCAGAAATTATTTGAATTGCACCCTTCCTTTAAAATCCAAATACATAAGGAATATGTTAAATTAGGCATGCAATAATTGAATCTAAAACTTGAAATCTTGAAGATAAAAGTCAAAAACTAATTGCATTTGGGACACCATAGATTCTATACATAGCTTACACAAATAGCATTAGTCATAATGCAATTTTTGATACTCAAAAAAACTAAAACTATACATAAATCATAAGATTTAAATACACGAGTCTTTCAGTTTTTCATTATATTACATTTTCTTCCTAGAAAGAAAAAGATAAAAAAAATTCATCTTGCAACACAGTCATAGGTCCCAATTATAAAGACATAAGTAATATCTGATGCTTTTTAAATGATCATTGGTTAATTTATTAATGTTCAAATTTGTTCAGTTCTAAAAAAAGTGCTGTCACTTTTGCATTTTGTGAAAAAATTGTAGCCTTTGGAATGGGTTTCAAAAACATTACCATAGGTTCTGCATTTTCAGAGATGCCATAGAAATTGTTTTATACCTCTCTCATTTAAAATTTCTACAATGACAAACAGTCCAGGATTTATCAGATCAATATGCACATTCTTGACAGCATCTGTTGCTATAGTGTCTTCGTCTGCAGCATTTGATCCCCGCAAGAATCATTTTCCACCTCTGAATACCAAGCACATCTTTGATGGGTTGCATCCTTAGTTACAAGAAGATGTTTGGTTTTTTCAAGCTTCATGGTTGTTGTGACAACAATATTATGATACCTTAAGGTAAAAAATAATAATAGTTTTGAATATGAGCAAAAACATTTGACCTGAATGCGAGTTACACTCACTCAGTTGTCCAGAAACCATCTTCCAGTACCATAAAATATGGTTTTTACTTGAATCTGAGTTTGTGGCATTTATAAAAATCTGTAGCTCAGCCAGCATACCATTTTCTGTGTTTCATCTGGTTCCACACTCCTCTCCTCATTGTACCACAAATAGCATCCATGACGACTTTACCATGTCACGTAGCAAAGAATAACAGTCCATTTCCACTTTAAATACTTTTGAACACAAACTGGATAATGTGTACTTTTTTTTTTTTTCAAATATAGAAGAAGTACAGCCATCTCAACGAATTGTCAAATTTTGTTACATGTGAAATCTTCTTATTTACATCAGGTATTATTTATATGAGAACACAGCAACAGAAACTGTTTCATGTGTTAGATCTCATTAGTGATGATGGCATGATAAAATGTTCCTGCAGCATCCAGGCACAACCTGCAAAGCCTGTACTTATTCATGTTATGAATGAGCACTTTGACTTTGGTCTTCGTTAATCATAGACACACTATCTATAAAGTCAGTCTGTAGATTTCCAGATTTGAGAAATCCATTTTGCACATATCCCCAGTTCAGCAGATTGTGAGTTTTCTATGAATCAGTGAAATATTAAATATAAAATTTCCTTATAAATTTCTGACACTACGTCAGTGATGCTACCATTAACTTCTGCATATTTTTGTTGCCTGTCAACATCAATCCATTTTTTTCCATTTTACTTGTTTGTCAGTCAACTTCATTCTTTAATGTGGAGTGAAGTTTAGGAGTTACAGTTTTTACACTTTATACATGAATTCGTAGTACACATGAATTATTGGTAAACTACATGTTCCAGTAACTCCTTACCTCATAAAAAAATGCTCTTTTCAGTGCATTCACCAGATAATAAGAGTTGGCATGATACCTTCATACATACATTGAGGTGTATTCAAAACGAACAAAATGTGTAATAAATGAAAGTATTTTTTATTTGTCCTATTTCTGTATCTGCCTAAAATTGCTTATAAGCTCCCTGAGCTGAAAATACCATGTAGGGCTTTTTGCAAAACTCTGTGCATCTTTGTCTTCTGACCTTTAAATAATCTGTCAGGTGCTTGACAGATTGTCATCTCTGTTGTAAAAAAAATCAACTGTTTGCTTCTTTTTTTTCCGAAACCTTGTTATCCAGTTTGTGTTGTTAATGTGTGCTTAAACATTATGGAAGTTGTTCCACTGGAACAATTAATTTGTTTGTTACTGCATATTTCCATGTTGGGCTCTCTGGATGTAGTTACTTCAATCTTTTCACTGCTTTTCCTAAAGTTTATGGGGATTAGTATGAATGTAAATAGGGTTCTGATGATTACACTCCAGTGACATGAGTGGTTGTGCATTTACATTACTTGTACATACTCTTCACAACTTTTTTTCCTCTTTACCTTTATTTTAAATCTAGACATTTGCGAAGTTGTTCTCTTCCCTTTCTTCTGGAGTCTTGTGATATTTGCTTGTCTTTTTCTCTACACTGAACCAATTGTAATTGATTTGCTTACAGTTTTGCAAAATTTCTCTCTCTCTCTCTCTCTCTCTCTCTCTCTCTCTCTCAAATTTACTATCCATTATCTTTAACAGAAAGCTAGTAGTAATAATGTGTAACAATGCACCAGCCTTCATATACAGATGTATTACTATGTAAATTATTCAGTAAATGAAACTTTTATTGTTTCATCCACAAAATAATTCCGCCATAAATTCTTTGCTTTACAGCACATCTTTTTTAAATTGTTTAGGTTAAAGTTACCTAACAAAAAATTTAAACATTCTTCCTGACCTACCTTCTGTGTAGTAAGAATCCTTGATGTTAAATTCTTCTTTGGATATCACAACTTAATCAGTATTTTTAGTTCCATATCTGGCAGCAAACATGATGAATTTAAACTTAAAATGCCTCTAACACTGTAGCCAAACAAAATGTATTTTGTAACATGGTCTACGCAGTTCAAATCAGCACACAGGAATTGTCATACTGATCAGTACATCAGGTATGTAATGTGAAGACAAAGATTCTTCATATCATTGTAACCTCTACTTGTAACTTTCAAAAAATAGATGTGGGAAATTATTTACATTTTTGCTCTTCAGACAGGAAAATAGATACTACAGATAAACCTTGATGCGAAAACACAGATAAGGTTCAGAAAATTATATTTTACTCTCGTGTTCACATTTTGGATTGGCTCAAAACTACAAATTTGTCAGACAAAATGGCTGGTCTTCACTTAACTTCAGGAGTTGAAATAGCTAGTACTGACAATACATGCACACAAAGGTACAAGGAACTTCCCTAGCTTTTGGAATTATTATTTCCTTCATCTGGAAAGAGTTAGTAACAGATACAGGAAGGTTAGGAAAGAAGGGCAGGTCACTGAGACCTAAAGTGTGTTACTCACAAGGAAACATCACCAATTTGACTTTATATTTTATACAGAACAAAAGCATACAATGTTTTATGGACTACGACACACTTTTTTCTTAAAAAAAATTCTTACATCATTCAGGTGTGTCTTATACTCAAAATTAATTTTAAAATGTCCTGTGTTTGATTTAAAATTCCTGCAAGGCTTAAAGAAGGCCATATATTCAATGCTGTCGGAAACCTATAACTATCTGGCAACACGATTCAACTGGCAGCAGCAGTGCACCGATGCAATGAACGTGAGCTGTAGAGCTTAACAAGCTTGTTAACACTGTCCCCCTCCTGCTCCGCCATCACAAACCTAGAACACTGTCAAGCCTAGGATGTATCACAGCAGTCTACAGTGCCAGTGAACTTAAACTGAAAGTGATTTGTATTATTGATAACAGAAGAGTATTTTCTTTAGTAGTTTATTTAAAAAAAAAATAGGGGTTTCATATGATGTGGGCTATAAATTGAAGATAATAACATATGCAGACCAATATGGAAACAGAGCAGCTGAGTGGCATTTTGGTCCTCCTCTAACAGAAAGAGCCATTCGTGATTGGCTTGCCAGTAAGGAAGAACTGAAAAAATGAGTAAGACTACATGTGCCAATTGAGGACTGAATGCAAAATGGCCTAAACTAATCTTATATCCAGAATTAAAGCAACAAACTACTACTTCCCCATCCTGTGTTTCATTCACAATACAATCCTACAAACTGTAACCAGAAGTCCGTATGATCGTGTTCTGCATGGAAGACGGCATTCCGGTCAACTGACAACTTTGCCAATGATGTCAGGGGACGTATGAAATGAGGTAGTGTTTGTTGGGTAACCTCACATTCACAATCACCATGTACACAGCTACAGACAGTGCAGTTTGACACAGAGAAAATGCCTACTAGACTTGGCATTGGAGGGCCATAGAAAGAAAGGAAGCAGGATAGTCAAAAATTGATGTGGCCTGATGGCTTAGTGTGAATTGTGCTGTTGTTTCTTGGATGTAATGACAGTTCATAGAGACTGAAACTGTATCCCAAAGTCCAGGGCAGAGTTGACCACATGTGACAGGACTGTTATTTTGCTGCAAGATCACAACAGACTGCCTTTGTACTGCATGGTAGCTGGCAAATAAGCCCGCAGCATCCGCTGGATGTGTTGTATCAAGGTAAACTGTGTGCAGATGGCTTTGGCAGAGTGGCCTTTATTGTTGGAGACCTGCTGTATGTCTACCTCTGACACATCTTCATAGAAGGCAATGTCAAGAGTGAGCAGGCAGCTTTCTTGTGACTAAGGGCAGCCTGCCCTGTCTTGTGTTTGAATGGTGGACTCCATGCTGCATTCCAGGATGTCACTGTGGGTGTCACAGGTGTGTGGTGTTGGCTGTGATAGTGGGACAAGTATCATACTAACTGCTTAGTACTTCTACACTTCAGATTGTTTGTTTAGTGTTTAAGGCATGTATTGTAAATACTAATCTAGTGGCAAGTGATGAAAAACTTCCGTCTTTCCGCTAGCATATTGAAGCATTGGCTGTTGCTATACTATGCCCAGCTGGCTCTGCTTTGCAAAGCAAGTTGGCCATGTTTTGCTTTTCAGTGCATAACACTGTCACCCATGTGCAGCTGGCTGTTCTTCTGCTCTAGCATATTTTTTGACCAATTATGGTCAATACGCTACATTGACCTTTTTATCAAGACTCTGTCTCTCGGATTGACCAAACTATACTACCCATTAAACCAGAGTTACTGGCGACAAGTATTTCCGGCCTTATTTCGCCACTTATGTATTGCCCTAACAATTAGTTACCTTAACCCTTTCACTGAATCTCATAAATTTCCATAGGGCCCCTTGCCCTGCACCTTGACTCAAACACCATGGTACTAATTTCATTACTGTGCTTCTTGCACAATTTTTTCCAACTCTATACGTCTCACTTAAAAGCGAAAATAAATCGATTATTCTTCATACTATATCACTGTGCATTCTGCTGCTTTTATGCGTGGGTTATCCAATGCAGTGGAACTTGAACTATGGCTGGGTCCGAACTCGGTCGTGTTCTTTGTCTTTTGTGTACCAGAAGAACTCCAGGCTCAGCAGAACAAGTGCCACTGCAGTGGTTGGTATGACAATGGTGAGTGTTGTCTCATTCTGATGCTGATTTTCACAATATGAATTTACATGTTGCAATAACGTTTCCAGGGAGATTGGTCCCTCCTGCCAGTTCAGAAGTGTGTTTACAGATTACATTAGTTCTGGCCCTAGAGTTTGATTTAAGCTGGGTGGTTTGCAGCAGGTGGCACTTCCATGGGCTCTTCTGGCCAGTACAAATGTGGCTGGGAAATGCTCAAGTGAGTTATCCCTGCAATCATGATGGACAGGCAGAAAGTAGGCCCCATTACTTTGGACGCTGTTCCATTTAATAAGAAAGCATTCACCTTTCATTCTACCCTCGTTGCTGATGTACCCCTCCACTTCTTGTAACAACTAGCTGCTACTACCATCTTGACAAAGCCCATGTGCCTCGACATGCTGAAAGTACAATTCTGGCTGGACCACTTTTTAATTGTATTCTCTTTCCTCCTTTCTCCCATTATCAATTTCACTGCACAGGAATCCTGCCCCCATACGCAGACAGACTATGATTTTCTCTGGGTGGCATTTTTGTAACTTTGCTTCCTCCATTTCTACATATCTTCTTTCATCTTTTGCAGTTAATGACAGTCGCCGAGTTTTTACTCTTACAAATTTCTTCAGTGTTCCCCTCGTGACGAGTTATGCATGAATTATGTAGCACTCATGACGTTCTTGTTTCCCTGCTACTGTTACAGAAATGGAAATAGAAACTTTTCTTCTATCAGTTCTCAATGATGCTGTGGCTACTCCAAATTAAAGGGCATGCCTTTGTGCTCAGGTTCTGAAACCAACCTCAACTTCGGCGATAGTTCCTTCTGTACTTTCCTTAGACCCTTTAAATACTTCCCTTCTTGCAACAAATTTACCCCGAGCTGGAACACTATCTTCTACGGACTGCAACCATTTTAATAACCACTTCCCTCTCTAAGACTTCTACTTGGATTTGTAGTTCTTCGATATTCTGAGTAATATGTAATGCTGCTGGTTTTCTACTTCAGCTATCTGCATTCCCATGCTTCTTCTGAGTTTTATGAATAAGTTCAAAATCAAATTCGCTTAGCCTTGCTGCCCATCATGTCAACCTATTGGGAAGGATTCTTTAACCCCAACAACTATTTTAATGCCATATGATCTGTTATTACTCTGAATGTTTTACTGTACAGATAAAATTTGAAGTATGAAAGTCCATAAATAAGGTAAACTTCCCATTCTCCATTGTGGAATAATGTCATTCTTCAGAATTCAGTTGCCTTGAGCGTAAGCTACTGGATGTTCTACACATTATACCTCTTCTGATAAAGAGACAGGCTGGTGCATGAGTTTACGCATCACATAATAAAACAAATTCTGTATTAAAATCTGGAAATGCTACAATTGGACTCAATGTTTAAGCTTCTTTTAGCTCCTCAAAAGCATGGTGGCACTGTTCTGACCACACAAATTTAGTACCCTTCTCCTAACAATTGTCAACATTTTGGCAGTATCCACTCACCCTTTTACGAACTGGTGGTAATAGTTCACAAGTCCAGAGTGACTGCAACTCTTTTACAGATTGTGGTACGGGATATTCCCATACAGCTGTAATTTTGGTCTGTGTTACATCCATCTTTTGATATGTCCTAGGTATGCTATCTATTCCATCAAAAAGTCACACTTTTTTGTACTCACTGTTAACTTCACTGCTTTTAACCTTAGGAATACTTCCCTTAAGCACTGCATATACTGTCTGATGGCACTTCCACAGACGATTATTCCATCAAGATACCCAGCATTTCCATGGTTTCAAACTTCTGAGAATTGTGTCCAACAATCTCTGAAATGTTATACAGGTGCATTTTTTAATGAGGATGGCATCCTGATTTGGTAGTGTCCCCATGGTTCCAGAAATGCTGTTTTGTGTCAGTCCCGTGATACAGGTTCTATCTGGTGATACTCACTCTGCAAATCCATTGTTGAAAAATATTAGGATAGCTCTAAATGTTCCATAGTTTCTGTGATGTTTGGGAAACGGTAGGCATCCATTATGGTTTTCTCATTTAGGTGTCTGTAATCAAACCAAACCTATATTTTTGGCACAAATATTCGAGCCCACTGTCGACATCACATTCTTCAAGTATTCCATCTTTCAGCTGTTGATCGATTTACAACTTCAAAATTGGGTGAAAGTTGGTAGGTCTTCTGTATGGTTTGTGGTAGACTGATGACTCATTTCATATTGGTATGCAATGTTGTGCAATATGCGTACCTTATAAAGGTCCTTTTGGAAAAAATAAACCATTGAATTCCAAAAGTAGTTTTGTCATCTGTTTGCTCTTGCTTCCCTCTAGATGCTTCACTTTTGCTCCTCATACAGTTTCAGTGATGTCTGGTAATTCTCTGTGGCTGACACCCTGTATGTTCCATTCTTCTTCCTGCAAGATATTCATATTGGAGATTAACAACTGGTGTGTTAATCATGTGCCCTCTGTGCTGAAATGGTACGTAGAAACAGGTATGGACATGATATGTCTGTTAAATAAACAACCCACCTGATCTAATACTTAATTCTCTTATAATGGTTCCATCACACACAAAATTCCTGCCGGCAAGCTGGACTTGACACTGACCCAAAGAAATTTCCTAGTGCCCTTAGATACATAATCATGCGAATCGAGTCTTAGTATAGTTTTCATGGTTTAATTGGTTCATCTTTCGCAATAGACTCTTCTTGCCACCTCTCTATCATGACTTAACCTAACTGAAGCATTTTTCTGCCATGTTCCACCCTATGTAGCTGGAAGTTGAGTATGGCACAATGCTGATACGAAAATCTAATCCAGTATCATGTTGTACCCCTCAATTGAATGTGACACAATCTCTAGTCATTGTTTAAATTAAGCCGTATTCAGGTGGATGCCTGTGTCCACAGTCCTAATGATGTGATGATGTCTTTATTCCCACTCCATGCAGTCTGTACTGTGGTGGGTCCAATTGCATACATTTCACCAGATCACTGCTGGTGACTGAAACATTCTCCCCTGTGTCCAATGATATCATGGAATCATTTTTGTTCCTATTCTTCTTATCCCATACAGATCTTATGGCATCCACATCTGCATACAATTTTGTATCTAGTCTTACTGGGAAGACCATAGGTGGACCAGGGGTCCCAGCTAGTGTTCAATACCTTATTTCTACCTGCTTCTCTACTTTTAAAACTGTTACTTCTTCTTTCTTTATTCACATCACCCTGAGGCTGGCAACACTTCGTCCTTACATGGCCTGTTTGTCCAAACTTGAAATGTTTTATATTAGCTGCAAACAGTGTCCTTTTGCCCTGTATTCCAGTAGACAAATTGATCTCCTCACACACTGTAGTTACCGCACTGCTGTGCGCAAATCTGTCAGACACCCTGTCCACACACATTCTGACATTTCTGCATGCAGCCCTCTTAAAAAAGCTTTGAAGACCCTCTGCTATGCTTCTTGCAAAATAATGTCATTAACTTCAGCATACTGCCCCAATGCACGGGTATGTCCATTGATTTTCCTTATCCTATCTGCAAATTCTTCCACAGTTTCTTTATTTCTCTTAGTTATTGCTGTGAATTGTTCCCTATAGTGTCTGGCACTATTTTGATCCATATATCTTAGAATTAACCCTTCTTTAAATTCTACGAATATTGTGGCTCCCTTCACAGCCCCTGTATACCCTAAATATGTTTTTACTTCCTTTGTTAGTATCAGTATTGTAACAGTCAATAATACTTCATTAGACCAACCGTGCATCTGAGCCAGATATTGAAGGTGAAGACATGCTCATTGTTGGTTGTTTTACCAGGACAAGGACCAATTAAACTTTTGTCTGACAAATTTACACTGTGTTGAATGATCGTGATCCGGTCAACCCACAAAGTTCCTTATTTTCTGCTGGTAATTCTGTTACCTTCTTGAACAATATGCATACTACTTCTGATTGTGGTACATATTGTGTCTCTGGTTCTATTCAAGCTTTGTCCTTGACAACACTCACTTCGAGAACTAACATTCACAAGACAAGAAGACAAAATACATTAACTTAATTCTTACATGTAATTATGAGCCATATTGTCTCCCAGCACTGCCTAGCCATATGGCCCAAATGATTACATGTGTAACATTTTCCTAGAAGTGATTTCATACATTGCACTTATGACCCTTGAGGTTACACTGTGCACATCTAACAGTCACTAACTAGTCCTACCTTCCATTACCTCTAAGAGTAGAAAAATCCACTGGTTCTCTATTCGCAATAAAATCTACGTTATAAAATTCACGACTGTCAGATGGCTTTTCTATGACCAAAATATAAGGATTTTCTTTTTCTTTAATTCACTGTAACATAGGGTGTAAGTTCAAACATTGCTCTAAGAAGTGATGGCAAAGTTCTGACATCAATGTTGCATGACCCTTGGATTGTCACATGTGGAGGGTGAAATGAGGTGTCAGGGTGACTGTAGATATGTTTAATTACTTTCTTTTTTCCAGCCCTCAGCTGTAGTAAATCAGGAACAGCTTGGTAGAGGCTCCCAGTTGCTTCTTAAGTGAAATAGTAGGCATCTGTCATTGCTGACAGGTCAAGGAGCAAGGCTGAATATGGGGTCACTCAGTGTTGCTGTCAGCAGTCACTCTGGCTGCGACAGCGATGCAGCTGATGATGGCCGTAAACTTCCTCCAGTGAGCAGCCAGCTCCCTTGTGCCTCACAGCAGGCTACCCTGTGTAGTGGTCAAACGGCAGACCCCATAGTGCATTCTAGGATGTCACTCTGGGTGTCACAGGCTTGTGGGTGTTGTTCGCTCTGATATTGAGACAAGAATCATTTAGTACACAAATAGCTGAATGTTTATTCGTTCCAGACTATGTTCATATAGGGCTTCAGGCAAATATTTTAAACACGACTGGTGGCAGGTGAGGAAAGGCTCCCGACCTTCTGCTAATGCACTCCAGCATTGGCTGTTACTGTATCACGCCCAACTGACTCAGCTTCGCAACACCAGTTGGTTGTGTATTGCTTTGCAGCATGTAATACTCCCACCCACCTGCAGCTGGCACTGTTGCAGCTCACTTCTGCTCTCGCGTATTTTCTGACCAAATTCAGTTGACATGCTACAGACGAAACCCAACAAGAACTTACACCAGAGAGCGCATTGAAAGGACCTACAACCACACCAGTGTGTCACTGGAAAAAAGTTGTTGTCTACTTTAAGAGAAGACATTTTGGTCAAATCTTTCAAGAAGTACTGCATAGGTAATGCTCTGGTGGGCAGTGAAGACCATCTCTTATATGAAGAAGACAGTCGTTATGAAGGAGAAGTTCAATTTTGATATTCAGGGGCCTTTAGGTCAGTGCAGTTCTATACACAGAATTGTTGTTAGCCTGGCTTTGCAATCTAATATTACAAATTGTAAAAATGTTACTTTTTAAAAAGTGCTTAAGTATGAATGTGTACCCTATAGCCTGCAGCATCTTATAGTCTGTAAAATATACTGAGGACCCTCACTGATCGTAATTATCCTCCCAGCCTTCTACAAAATTAAATATATCATGCTTTATCTTTCCAGTCTCACATTGTATGGCCACAGAGGATCATTCCCCATGTAACTCAGTACCACCCAGGACTGGAGCAACTGAATTACATTCCCCACTAGGGTTTTGACTACCTCTTGTCTTGCCCTGAAGTGAGAAATGTTCTGGCCACTATCCTTCCCACACACCCCACAGTGGTATTCCACCATCCACCAAACCTTCACAATCTACTCACCCATCCCTACACAACCCCTGCTTCCAACCCCGTACCTCATGGCTCATACCCCTGTAATAAATGTAGATGCAAGACCTGTCCCATACATACTCCCACCACCATCACAAACGTCACCTATCCCACCAAAGACAGGGCTATCTGTGAAACTAGTCATGTTATCTACAAGCTAAGCTGCAACCATTGTGCTGCATTCTATGTGGGCATGACACCTGACAAGCCATCTGTCTGCGTGAATGGCCAGCGAAAAAAGTGGACCACCTGGTTGCTGAGAATACTGCTATTCATGACATCCTTTGTTTCAGTGACTGCTTCAAAGTCTGTGCCATATGGATCCTTCACACCAACACCAGCTTTTCTGAATTGTGCAGGGAGAACTTCCCCTACATTCACGTAACCCTCTTGGCCTAAACATTCATTAGTCATTGTCCTCACCCATTCAGCCTCCTGTTCCATTCCAGCACCATGCAGCCCTCATCATTCCACCATTGCACCCAGTCATTTTACTTGTCTCCTTTGCTGGTTCCCCCCTTCCCACCTCTCCCCTGCCCACTGTCTAATTGCCTGACAGCACGTAGCTGCCCTACCCTCTTTCCACCTCATCCTTGCATGCTCCCCAGCAGCACTGCACTGTAAGTCACCCCTACCCAACTATCTCTCCCCACTCCAGCCTCCTCGTTACCCCTGCCCAGTCACCACTCTCATCATGCAGTGGTGCTGCTACTCACAGTGTGGCTAAAGTTGCCGAGACTGCAGTCGTGTGTGTGTATGTCATCTATTTTTGACGAAAGGCTTATGGGCCAAAAGTTTTATTTGTCACACTCTTTTTGTTGTTCCTATCTGCAACTTAGCATCTCTGCAATATGTAAAATGTCAACTTTGCTTCCCCCTGCAGGTCTGGGGGTTAGAATATGCTTAAGGTATCCCTGCCTATCGTAAGACGTGACTAAAAGGAGTCTCTCACTCTTCGACCCTATAACTTCAGGTCCCATTTTATGGTTTGACCTGCCACTTTCCAAATTCTACAGAAGTGCGGGCCATATGGGGAAGGATGCCTTATGTGGTGCATGAGTTATCCATAGTTCCCCTAGATTGGATGTCCTGAGCCTATTGTCTTGGCTCTGCATCTCCACCTTTGGATGAGCACACTTTGCGGGGTATGTCATCTTCTTCCATTTTCTCCTGTACTCTTTCACCCTCATGGCAGTTTGGATTTCTCTGCGCCCAATATCCAGCACGGTAGCCAGTACGTTGTGGTGGGGCAATCATGTACCCATTTGGTGGTAGTCCCCTGACAACACAGGGATCGCACTGCTGATGCCTGAGCTGTAAACTACCCATGTATGCCAAGGAGTAGATGCCTGTCTTCCTGGGGCATCAGCACTCCTGGCAATGGCCAGCATGCCATGTGGCCTTTGCTGTCGCTGGGTGGCACCCATGGGGAGAGCCCATGATCGGAATGGGTGGCATCAGGGCAGATGACCCACAATGAATGAAGTCATCCCTTGCTGGTGACTAAGACACCAGCTGTCTCCAAGAAGGCAAGATCGAGTACAAAGCTGACAGATATGATCCTAAATCTTTTCCCTCCCTTGCTACACCATGGGAGAAACATAGGGCTACAGAAAGAAGATAGCCATTTTCGCCTCGGTATTTAGTCTGTAGCAGAATGGACAGGGACTCTTTCTAGCCATGAAGCCTCGATTTTTAATATCTTGAGGATAAGTTTGAGGAAGTGGCAGCACTGTCCAAGATGAGAAGCAGTGCAGTCTCGATTCAGACAGCATCTCCAGCCCAATCCTGGGCATTACTCACTTGTGACCGTCTGGGTGATAATCCTGTTTCTGTCACTCCCCATAAAATCCTCAACATGTCGAGGGGATTATTTTGCATTGCGACCTCGTCTTGCAGTCTGACAAGCTCTGTGCCAATGTAGAATGGTGGGGTGTTTCTTTCATCTGGCGCATTTACAGGGGACCCAAAGACAACAGGGTCACTACTGGTGCTTACATCTTGGCCTTTGAGGATGATTCATTGCCTGAGAAGGTCAACATGATGATTTACCACTGAGATGTTAAACCAAATGTTCCTCCCCATATGCAGTGCTTTATGTGCTGGAAATTAGGGCAGATGTCTTCCCGCTGCACTTCCAATGCCACATGTCGAGACTGCGGATGTCCACTGCATCCAGATACGCCCTGTGTGCCCCTTCTCACTTGTATCAGCTACGGAAAGCAGCACTCCCCCGGCGCGCCAGACTGCACAGTACTCCAAAAGTAGTGGAAAATCATGAAGTACAAGACCCTGGACAGATTGACTTACCAAGAAGCTGAATGTAAATTTGAACGATTACAACCCATATGGTTGACGTCGACATATGCTGCAGCTACATTACCATCGCCATCACAAGTACCTAGTTCAGGAGCAAGGCCCCCCCCCCTCCTCCCCAAATGCAGGGGACATCAGTCCCCACCCACCAGCCAGAGAAGCAACAGCCTCCTCTGGCTCATCTTGTGTGGAAGCGGTCGCTTGGGACTCTCTCTCCCAAGGTCTCCACTAATGCTACAGCGGACACTCGCCAGTGGCTAAAGGAGCCAAAAGCTGCTGGTCAAAGAGCTGCACGGTCTTCCTCCATGCCTGAAGCTACTTCAGAGAAGTCCTCTCAGCAAGCCCCTAAAGAGAAGTGACAGGGCAAACAAAAAAAAAGAAGTCTGCTAAGAAAGAGAACCCTCAGGTGGCCTCAACACCACTACTAGCTACCAGTTCTATACCTGCGGATGAGGTGGAGATCTCAGCATCTACTGAGGACCTGGATCTCACTTGATGCCTCATCCACAATAGGAATGGATACAAATACTCAATCGGTGGTAGCAGATGATGCTGATGTGTAACCTGCCTCCTTGCATGCTTCATGCCTTCCCAGCCTCACAGTAACCTCATCCTCCAGTGGAACAGCAGCGGCTTTTTCCACCACCCGACTGAGCTACAGCAAATGTTTAGGTTTACACCTGCTTTCTGCATTGCCCTCCAGGAAATCTGGTTCCTGGCAATGGGGACCCTTGCCCTTCATGGCTATAGGGGGTATTACAAGAACTGTAGCAACTATAATAGTGCGTCAGGTGGAGTTCTTGTCTATAGCCTGAACTCAGTATGCAGTTAACCTGTGCCCCTTCAAACCACTCTTGAAACTGTGGCTGTCAGGATAAGGACAAAGCAGGAAATAACTGCCTGCAACATATATCATCATCCAGATGGTGCAGTACCCCTGAAAGCATTGGCTGCACTGATTCATCAACTCCATAAACCTTTCCTACTTATGGGAGATTTTATCGTCCATAACCCCTTGTGGGTTAGAGATGGCGAAACTCGACCTCTGCCTCTTAAATAGTAGGGGCCCCTACACGTTTCAGTGTGGCTCATGGCACTTACTCGGCCATTGCTTTATCCCTCTGCATCCCAGGACTTCTCCCATCTGTCCTCTGGAGAGCCCGTGATGCCTTGTGTGGTAGTGACCACTTCCCCATCTTCCTGTCACTCCCCCAGCACCATTCCCCCCCAGATGTCTACCAAGATGGTCTTTAAACAATGCAGACTGGAAGCTTTCACCTCTGCTGTCACCATTGAAACTCCATCACATGGTACTATCAATGTGGTAGTTGAGCAGGTCACTAGAACGGTCATTTCTTTGACAGAATTAACGATCCCTTGTTCTTTATAGTGCTCCAGCGAAAACCTTGGTGGTCGCCAGAAATCGTTAAGGCCATTAAAGAGCATCGACAAGCTCTACAGTGACGTAAGTGACACTCTTCCTAGCACAGTTAATAGCTTTGGAAGGGCTCATGCTCGCATTCTCCAAATTATAAAAAGACGGAAACAGGCATGTTGGGAGTGGTACGTCTCGACCATTGGTGCCATATGTCACCTTCCTAACTCTGGAAGAAGATCGGACATGTATGTGCGTACCAGACCATGACAAGTGTTACTGGCACTAACATCAGTTGTTTGTTATCTACCGACACAAAGGCAATTGCCGAGCACTACGGTTGAGCCTCTGCACCCTCAAATGGCAGATGGAAAGGAAAGCACTCTAGTTCACTGAATGTCACATTGAACCCTATAATGCTCGATTTACAGAGTGGGAGTTCCTCAGCGCCCTTGCACATTGCCCTGACACAGCTCCTGGGCCAGATCAGATCCACAGTCAGATGATGAAACATCTATTGTTTGACTAAAAGTGCCATCTCGTTATCATCTTCAACTGGATCTGGTGCGATGGCATCTTTCCATCGCAATGGTGGGAGAGCACCATTATTCCAGTGCTCAAACCGGTAAAAACCCACTTGATGTGGATAGCTATTGGCCCATCAGCCTCACCAACGTTCTTTTTAAGCTGTTAGAATGTATGGTAAGTCGACAGTTGTGTTGGGTCCTGGAGTCATGTGGCCTACTGGCTCCATGCCAGGGCAGTTTCCGCCAGGGTCACTACCATTGATAATCTAGTTTCCCTTGAGTCTGCCATCTGAACAGCCTTTTCCAGACGCTAACACCTGGTTGCTGTCTTTTTTGATTTATGAAAAGCTTAAGACACGACCTGGCGAAATCATATCATTGCCACATTATATGAGTGGGGTCTCCAGAGCCCATGCCAGATTTTTATGCAAAATCTCCTATCGATCTGTACTGTCCGTGTCCAAGTTGCTGCCTCCCGTAGTTTGCCCCACATTCAGGAGAATGGGGTCCTGCAGGACTCTGTATTGAGTGTATATCTATTTTTAGTGGCCATTAACTGCCTTGCAGCAACTGTCAGGCCATCGGTCTCGCTTTCTCTGTACGCAGATGACTTATGCATTTCATGCAGCTCCTCCAGTACTGGTATTGCTGAGCAGTGCCTACAGGGAACCATTCGCAAGGTGCAGTCATGGGGTCTAGCGCACAGGTTCTGGTTTTCAGCTGCGAAGTTGTGTGTCAAGCCCTTCTGTCAGTGTCGTACCATTCATCCGGAGCCAGAACTTTACCTTAAGCATGATCCACTCACTGTAATTGAGACATATAGATTCTTACGACTGGATTTCAACACGTGATTGACGTGGCTTTCTCATCGTGGTCAGCTAAAGTGGAACTGCTGGCAGCACTTCAATGCCCTCTGGTGCCTGAGCAACACCAACTGGAGTGCAGATCGCACTAAGCTGCTGCAGCTCTATAGAGCCCTTGTTCAATCTCGTCTTGACTATGGGAAACTGGTTTATTGTTTGGTGGCGCCCTCAGCGATATGTTTACTCTACCCGGTTGACTGGTAACAGGAGGTTTCAGGACGAGTCCAGTGACCAGGTCGGAGTCCCTCCATTGAAGGTTAGACATGCACAACTGCTCGCCAGGTATGTTGCACACATTCATAGTTCTCCAGAGCATCCACATTACCATCTCCTTATCCCATACACGGTATTTCATCTCCTGCATCGGAGGCCCAGGTCAGGGCTTATGACTGCAGTTCGCAACTGATCTTGTCTGTCTGGAGTCCTTGCTTTTACCACCTATGCTCAAGGTCCATTCATGTACACCTCCATGGTGTACACCGAAGCTGAAGCTTTGCCTGGACCATTCACAGGTTGCTAATGGATGAGTTAACTCTGCAGCTCTCGGCTGTCACTTCCTCTCGATTCTTGACAAGTACCGGACCGTGAAGTGGTTTACTCGGACTGCTCCATGGGTGATGGTCACATTGTCTTTGCATATGTTCATGGAGAGCATACTGAACAGCACTCCTTGTCAAATGGCTGCAGTGTTTGGACTGCAAGGCTAGCAGCCATTTCTCGTGCTCTTGAGCACATCCAAAGTGCCATAGCAAGTCGTTTCGTCTCTGTGCTGACTCCTTGAGCAGCCTACAAGCTATCGACCAGTGCTACCTGCACCATCGTTTGGTAGCGACCATCCAAGAATCCATCTATGCCCTTGAATGGTCCGGTCATTCCGTGTTGTTTGTGTGGACCCCAGGCCACATTGGAACCCCAGGAAGTGAACTTTCTGACAGGCTGGCCAAATGGGGTAAACGGAAACCACTTATGGAGGTCGGCATCCCTGTAACTGACCTGTGATCATTATTACACCACAAGGTTTTTCAGGTTTGGGAGACCGAATGGCATAATCTCAGTATGCACAACAAACTCTGCGCCCTTAAGGAGACTACAAAAGTGTAAAAGACTCCATGCAAGCCTGTCGCAGGGACTCTGTGGTTCTCTGCTGGCTCCGCATTGGCCATACATGCCGTAAATCGCTCCAGGCAAATGCCGGGATGGTTCCTTTGAAAGGGAACGGCCGACTTTCTTCCCTAATCCTATGAGACTGATGACCTTGCTGTCTGGTCTCCTCCTCCAAAACAAACCAAACCAAACCAAACAAATGCCGGCCATACATGGCTAACACATAGCTACTTCCTCTGTCGTGAGGACCCACGTCGGTGTCACTGTGGCTCACATATGACTGTCATCCACATCTTGCTGGACTGCTGACTTTTAACCACTCTACGGCAGACTTTTAACCTTCCTAGAATCCCACCTTCGGTGTTGGGTAACAATGTTTCAAACCGCAGATTTAATTTTAGGTTTTATTTGTGAGGGGGTTTCGTCATACAATCCAAGGGTGGGCATTTAGCCTTCTCTCTGAGGTCGCCACCCTCCCTCCATTGTAACTCTGTCGCACTTTCTTTGCATTTGTTTGTCTTCGTTGTCATCTTTTCCCTACATGTGCTCTTCTCGCCTTGTCTTTTTGGGGTGGACGTTTTAATGTGTTGCAGAGTGGCTGGCTCATCCTCATTTATTATTGTGATCAGCCAGCCCAGACTATATGCTCTATGGTTTTAATACCTTCTTCTGCTTTTCTTTGTGGCGTATGTTTTCCCCATTTTTTTTCATTCCATTCATTTTCTTTTTAGGTGTGCTGCTGAGTGTTTTTGTACCTTGAGCCTTGCTTCCGTCAGGGAAAAAGGGTCTGATGACCCTGTAGTTTGGTCCCTTTATACTCAAAACCAACCAACCAATCAAGTTTGCTCTTTATAATATTGTTACATTCCTTCCCGGATTTTCCATTGTTGTTGATCCAACATTGAAATTTGTCCCACAACTCTAAGACCATGAATAAAACTAACTGCAGTTCTGTCTTTATCAGTGATGAAAAGGTAGAAAACACACTGCTATATTATTGAAAGAGAATGTGGAGTATGATAATTCAGTTGAATATTGGGTAGTAGTATTGACAGCATGATTCAGGACCGTGTGTGCAACACAGTAGTGTGTTCAAAAGAAGGATTCTAGGACATAAATATGTAAATTAAGTTGAGGCTGTACAGAGAATACCATGCCTTGATGCACAATGAAAAGGCAATTTACTCGATAAACTCTACGTAAATAGGTGTGCCAGGCAGACGAAAGGAAGGTAAGACAGACAGTACTTCATTGAAACAAGCTGCTTTCAAATATGAAGTCCAGGCAAAAGAAGTGTGTCAAAAAACATTGCTTCACGTATTTTGCATCACCCAGCAATGAAAACTCTCTCTTCAACATAAACTGGAAAGTGGAGTGACCACTCCTGAAGATGGTTGAGGAAAATATTTGTGTAGGCCACATGTCATATCAAATGATGACAGGTCCCTGATTCAAGAACTCAGTTTGAGTTTCTCGAAGTAAGAATAAATCTTCGAAAGAATGTCTGTACCACAATCTCAATCTGTGCAGAAATTAATGATTCTTTATGATCAGAGCTTCAGATGAGATACAAATGCACAACATAGAACTTAGTCAGTTGTTATGCAAAAGCAGACTGAGCATACAAACTGCAAAAAAATAACACAGAAATGGCTACAAAGGAACAATATATATGTTACATGCGTGGACGTACAACACGTGGTACTTTGTCATAAATTGGCACATTCCATGGTATTCTGCCAGAGACAGTTGCCGTCATATAATTTCATGGTTCATGACTTTGGTACTTAACTAACACGGTAAATTTAGGGGATGGATCTGGTGCAAGGTGTGGTTCAGCCAAAATAGTTTCCTGTCTGATTAAATTTGTGATGCTTGAAAAAGGTATGGGACACAAACTAATTATATGGTCTGACCACCATGTTGGGCAGAACGATAACTGGAGAATTTTAGCACTTTATTTCTATCTGGTCAACTGCAAGTACTGTGTAGAAATACATAAAAAAAGTTTTTATGTTAGAGTGATAGTTTCCTGCCTTGTGACAGGAACTTTGCAGTGATTGAGGAAAGAAAGTGTCAAAAGTTATGGCTCCTTTAGAATGGAAGCATGCCATTGCTTAGGCCACTGTAGAACCGTCGAAGTTGACCATACAGGAGATGATGGAAGACAAGGGCATTGGATCTGTTGAGCTGGTTCTCAAAATGCCACCTACTTTGAAAATTACTGCTGTGCTCTGGTTGAAGCGATGCAGTGATGATCCTCAAGGCATAAGCAGTTTCATCCATTTGAAAGACATTGTATTGTGAAACATGTTTTTGAACACGAAGTAAAAGAAATTCTGTTGCATTTTGGTTTTTGGTTGCTCTACAATGGGTACTGAAACTTGTAAGGAGAAGAAAGGCAATCTATTGGATGTGACGAAATACGGGGAATCAAAATCCAGGCATTTTATGAAAACATTCAGTGTGCCAACTGAGTGTAATGTGCCAGCTTTGGGCTCAACTTCATAACAAACTCATGTTCTATTACTTATTTAAGACCAAAGCAATCAGTTTACTATAAATATTAGTTTGTATCGTGATATAATTTTTTATTTAAAACTTTGAGACTCTAGGCAACCTTATAGTTCTAGTAGAGTGTGATATACAGCAATGCTGTATATCAGTTGCTATACACTGTTTTCCATTTTAATAGTTATGTATTTTCTAAAACCTATCCTTAGTGCAATTTTAAAAAGCACAACCAACGATTTTCAACAGTCTGCATCTGCAAACAATAAATATCTGCTATTACATTTTTATTAACAGTTTTTGTCGATTTCCTAAAAACTTGGAAATATACCATACAGCGTTATTCATGCACATGCTTCATTTTGCTATGATTATGTGCATCTATCAGGTGACACTAATTGAGAATATGATTGATTGGTACCTTCTTCCAGCCACTAGGAAACTTCCATGGGCTCAGAGATGTTTGATATGCTGCTGTTAGAGAAGGAACAAGTTTAGTGTAATATGAGTGGTATTGTACTGCCATCTCATATTGCCTGGGTGCCTTTTCTCTATTAGGTGAGTACACAGTATAAAATCAACAAAAACTGATCATCTCAGAATCTGTCATTATGATGTCTATGCCGGTACTGAAAGGAGGAACTCCATTATGATATTCCACAATGAAATAGATTTGAAAGAGAAAATTGAATATTTGGCCTTGTCTGTTATCTTCAGTTTGTATGCCAATAGGGCAACTGATAGTGATTTCAGTCCAGCTACTGACACTGTGTGCTGATTGCTTACTGTGAAAATTCAATCAAGATGTGTAATGTTAATGCCTTGAAATTGGTCCTATGATGTACTGAGTTCCAGGGTAGTGAACAGAGCTGATTTCAGAATGTCTCTCTACAGTCCCTTGCATGTGTCAAGGCCATCTACCACTGAGTATCTACCCTGTTAAAACCACCAGCTGCCTGTCAGTCAAGCAACATCTAAAAGTATGAAGTTAGGCATATATTGTAATAGTTAATGTATACTTAAACAAGTTGTTTAAACGAATTTAAATGCAGTGACAACTAAATAAGGAAATGTAAACACAGTGACAAAGTTAAGTTGAATGGTGTACTGTCAATGTAAGACACAAAAATAGAAATGGCCATCCTTAAAATCATTAAATTGAATTATATAGGATCACATAGCAAGGGTGAACACTTCAGATTGAAGATAATGCAGTTGAATTATGTGAATAATTGTGAATATTTGACAGATTCCCCAGTTACATAAGCTAATGTGAAATCGGAACTAAGTCCAGCTGGGTGTAATCATCAGTGATGCTGTGTCAGTGTCAATCAAAGTTCAGTACTAAACAGATCTATCAGTTGCGCAAAGTGATAGTTCGTCAGTCACAATAACATACAACAATTTAATGTAATGAGAAAATGCCAAAATCCTCATGTATTGCTCAAAATCTTATCATCCATACAATTTTAGAGAGCTGAAATGACACAACTGGTTGGCTGCGCAGAGACTTCGGTTCAACTACTGTCAAAACCTATGCAGACTTAACAGTAACAGCCCAGACTATTTGAGAAACACACATACATTACCAAAGACTATGAGGCACAGCAGCACTGTTTATTTAAAACCTCAAGAAACCATACCATGCTAGTCATTTTCATATCTTACAAAACTTAATTAAAATAAGTGATTGAAATTACATTGTTCTTATTGAAACTAATCAACTTGAAATAAACACCTTCCCATACTGGTCACTTTGGAAGCTTACCAAACATTCTAAGATAAATATTAACATTAAATATCAGTGTAAACATGATCAACAGCCATCATATGCAACTGTTAAACTAAGTCAATACAAGGAAATTTACTATAGAAACGAGTTTGTCATATCAGATGAGATCATAATTTCCTGCTCATTTACATAGTGCTTTAAGGTACTATGTAGCACATACCAAATTCGAAGTACAACCAGTTGAACTGGACCCATCTTGATCACACTGCTTAATAGTTAATTTGTCAAAAATACCTGAACAAAAATCCACTAAGGATGATGGATTTAATTTGATTTTGGCAGAGAAGCTAAGACAGCTTTGGTCTAACCTGGCACTGAAACAGTTTATTGTGCAGTATTGCTCGCTGTATATCTAGTAAAGCCAACTAGTGCCCTTAGATAGTGCAAGGAGTCTCTCTGCCCATTATTTGTTAGACACAATTTCTTCACTTCTAGTTGCACTGAAAATTCTGTCTCTTTGCTCTCCAATGTCATGCATTGGAACATTAGGTGTGATGCAGTTTCTTCACTCTCATCACAGATGCTACATTTATGGTCTTCTTCCATTATACCCATTGTATGTAGGTGTTTTTTTTTTTTAATTCCCATGACTGGTCATCAGTCCAAACATGAGTTTAATCTCTTTCCTCTTCGAGCCCAGGGTTACAGAGCATCTTTTAAAGCACAACTTTGGCATCGTTACCTTACCATGTTTTTGCTTATAGACCTTGGTCTAGTATTCTATGTGCTTCTTCTAAGCCAGTTCCTTAGTTCGTTTGATCATAGCATTGGTGATTATCAGAACAGGTACCGGTCCACTGAATGGAGTCTTTGCCCCCATCCTGGCCAACCTGTCAGCTTCTTTATTGCCACTGATCCCTGAGTGACCAAGGACCCATATTAAGTTTTTGCTATTGAATCCGCTAACTCCACCAAAGCCCTGTGACATTCTGCAATAATAATATATTGTGCTGCAGGAGCTCCCAATAATTTCAGGGCTACCTTGCTGTCTGAATAGATGTAGATGCTATGATCCTTGTAGCACCTATATATATTCTCCTCCACACACGCCTTGATTGCAGTAATTTCAGCTTGGAATACCAAGGCCAGTTTTCCTAGAGAGATGATGCCCTCCAGTTTCGGCTGAACCCTGTACACCCCGCCCCCAGCGCCTTGGTCTGATTTTGACCCATCAGTGAACCAGACAGTGTCCTCTGCATGGAGTCAAACTGTTTTCCCACTGCTCCCTGCTTCCAATTATTGTATTGTAAGGCTTGTTGAAGCAGTTGGGAGTTGTTACATAGTCAGGCGGCATTTCTCAAGCCATTCCTATATTTTAGTGTGTGAGTCTGGATATCCAATGTGATCCAGTTTTTACCAGTTTTGAGTGTGTATGCACCAGCTGCTGCCTTCATCTTAACCCAAAGATGTAGTGGAAGCATGTCCAGCATGACTTACATCCCAGTGGTTGGTGTGCTACTAATTCTGCCTGTTGTGGCAAAGCAGGCCAGTTTGTGCACCTTAGCAAGCTCCTTAGCTGCAGCCTGCTGTTGTACATTCTTCCACGACACTACGGCCCCATAGGAGATCCTAAGTCTAACCACTGTTGTGTGTGTCCAGTGCATACATCAGGATCTTAGGCCCCAGTTTTTGCCACAAGGCCTTCTGGTACTCACTAGAGTACAATTCGCCGTGGAGCAGATGCTCTTACTGTGAAGGGTCCATGTTAGTTTCTCATCTAAGATTATCTCTAGATATTTCACTATCCCCTTCACAGATAGAGTTTCATCAGAAAGCTTTAGATGTCCTTCTTCGTGATTGGTACCACAACAGTCTTGTTAGGATTAATGTTTAGGTCCTATGTAATGTACCAGTCTTGCACAATGTCCAGTGCACCTTGTGCCATATTCCTAACCTTGTCAGCAAATTTGCCAGGTATTACTATGACAAGGTCATCTGCGTATCCGTGGCAAAAGCATTAAATTGAAAGAAACACATCGATGATCTGCTGAAACGTTTGAGTTCAGCTACTTATGCAATAAGGGTCATAGCAAATTTTGGTGATAAAAATCTTAGTAAAGTAGCTTACTACGCCTATTTTCACTCATTGCTTTCATATGGCATCATATTTTGGGGTACTTCATCACTGAGGAATAAAGTATTTATTGCACAAAAGCGTGTAATCAGAATAATAGCTGGAGTCCACCCAAGATCATCCTGCAGACATTTATTTAAGGATCTAGGGATATTCACAGTAGCTTCTCAGTATATATACTCTCTTATGAAATTTGTTATTAACAACCAAACCCAATTCAAAAGTAATAGCAGTGTGCATAACTACAATACTAGGAGAAAGGATGATCTTCACTATTCAAGATTAAATCTAACTTTGGCACAGAAAGGGGTGAATTATACTGGCACTAAAGTCTTTGGTCACTTACCAAATAGTATCAAAAGTCTGACAGATAACCAACAAGTATTTAAGAAGAAATTAAAAGAATTTCTGAATGACAACTCCTTCTACTCCATAGAGGAATTTTTTGATATAAATTAAGAAAAAAAGAAAAAAAGAAAAAAAATAAAGAAAAACAAAAAACACAAAAAAATAAAGTTGTTATATTAGCTTAAGTATGTTGTTAAATTAACCTAATTATGTCATGTATTGGAAAATTCGACTCGTTCCACATCATTACGAAATATCGTATTCATGATCCATGGAACTAGTATTAATCTAATCTAATCTGTAATTTAGTTCCTCAATGAGTTCGTTCTCCAGTAGATTCCACAATAAAGTGGACAAAACTCCTGGACAACCTCTAGTGGTGTTAATTACTATTCTTTCATTCATCATGTGGCCTCTACCCTCCTTCCACTAAGCATGGCCCTAGTCCACCTACATATAGTGGTCACTAGGTCATGCACCTCTGTTGACCTAACCATGGAATCAAAGGTTGTGTTACTAAAAGCCCCCTTGACGCCCAGGAAGATGCAGAGGGCTGTTTCTTGAAAGGAAAGTGCTTTCTCCACCCTCCCAACAAATAGTTGGAGAGCTGTCTCACTTGATTTACCTGGTTATGTGTGTTAGTTTGAATGTAGAGGAGCCCTAGTTAGCCTCCTCTCCCCAGCATGTACATTAACTCGACTGATTGGTCTCATATCCTTGACCTTCGTATGATCAATTCTCCCTGGCTTTGGAATAAAGACAACCTTCACTGCCCTCGAGGCATTGGGAATGACTCCCACTGCTAGGCTAACCCGGAATAACCTTCAGAGGACTCTCATAAGATTGTCTCCTATTTGTTTTAAGAGAGCTGGAAAGATTCCATCTGGACCAGGTGACTTAACCAATTAGAATGTTGCCACCGCCCATTGGATTTTACTGAAATTGACACACTCCTTGGCTGATTCCCAGTCCTCTCTTTGAGTGCCTGAGAACCATTGTCTTTCAGGGGTCGCATTCTGCTCTATGTTATCCGCCAGAGCATATTGAGGAAAATGAGTTTTGAGGAGCAGTTCCAATGTCTCATGTGCTGTCTCTGTATTTTCCCCATCGTCCTGGATTAGTTGGTACTCTGGTGAGGATTTTGTGAAGCCTGGCTTGAGATAAGCACCTTCCCATGCTGGTCACTTTAGAACCTTAAGAAACATTCTGAGATAAATATTACATTAATTATCAGTGAAATCATGATAAATTGCCATCATATGCAACTGTTACAGTAATTAAATACAAGGAAATATTTCTATACAAACAAACGTGTCATATCAGGTAAGATTGTAATTTCCTGCTCATTTACATGGTGCTTTAGGTTACTACGTAGCACTTACCAAGTTTGAATTACAACCAATTGAACTTGACACATCTTGATCACACTGCATAATAGTTAATTTGTCAAAAACATATCTAATACACATTTGATAAGGATAAGGGTGTAGTGTAAAATATGCTGTCTTTTGGTGTATGGAATTGTGGAGTACATTTAGCTCTGGTCAAATTAATTGAGTAGTTCTAATCAAATTGTAGATACCCTGGATCCAGTTGAGTTCCAGTCAAACTATGTACTCACTGTACTGTTTGATGTATTGTTTATGCTTGTGGCAGTTTTGGCTTACATGTAGTACTATTTAGCATTATTGTAATCAGTGTTTATAAAATTAATTAATGGAAAACTATACAGGGCTCTATTTAACTCCTGAAGTTGGGCTGCACAGTTTGAAATAGTACTGTTGAATTCAATTTTAGTGTTTTTCTATATAATATTTGTGAATAATATTTTATAGCTGGAAAGTGACAAATTAGCAGTTGGCTATGCATCTGATTTTTTGAGAGATCAGTCAGCAGAGTTAGAATATTTGATTTGTTGCATCCTTTATTTATTGCTGTCCCTCACTAATTTTGGCTGCATTCATCTTTTGTTTGTCAATGAGTTTATGATTATGTTTAAATGTGTGACAAAAATTCTACTTGCCATCATAGCACTGACCTTGGGAAAGTCCTAAAATTGCTTAAAGATTCAAGTGCAAAAGTTACATGAATGTGAATTTAAATACTGCCTCACAGTTGTCGGCCTTTTCTCACAGGAAAGTAACCCCAATGGATAGTAGGTTAAGGGCATTTCTCTTGACTTACAAGGAACGTAGTTCACCAGAGCAAAATATTAAATGTATAGATTTTCATGTTTCAATGTTAAATGGGAAATGTTCAGTGTCAATCAATCCTGTGCATTTGATGGTAGATTCACATTACTATCTCACGTATAATATTTGAAAGTTTGAATGCATGACAGATTTTCAGTTACCTTCATTATTTGTTCAAATTAATTTCCAGTGGTGCTTACAAAGACTTGATACCATATATTGCAGTTTATAAAATTGATTTGTTTCTTCAAAAAACTGCCTCCAAGATTGAGGTGTGTTACACTCAAATTTTATATAACAAGTCCAGTTGTCCAGTCAAAATTCCTGGTTGCCTTAAAAATGGCCATATATTCAATGCTGCAGGAAATCTATTTCTATCTAGTAACGGATTCAATTGGCAGAAGACATGCACCAGTGCAATGAACATGTTACAGGGATTCACAAGTTTAGTTGAGATGTTTCTCTTGGAACACCAGCTGATTGCGTACAAATCATTCTGTCCTTCCTCCTCTCTCTTCAGGGATGACCTGACCTTGGCTTATTGGTTAATGTTGTTTCATGTTTTTGCTATTGACTGTGCACACTTGTTTGTGGTTGTGATATGCCATAGTCCCTAGAAGTACTCCCAATCTTGAAGACATGCAAAACAGCTTGTCTCACATCAAGCGAGTGTTCTGTTTTGCTATACTTCTAGTTCTCTGCTAGAAAACAATCACTGGGTGAATATCTCAGTCATAGTAGTTACTGGATACCATACCATCAAGGCAAGTTACAAACTTTCGAACTAAAGGAATACATACATACATTGTTGTTGTATGATCGTATTTGTTCACTAGATATGTAACCACAGCAGTGTGCAGCTCTTGATGGAGTGACACTTGAATGCATTGCTCTTTTTTGACTGCATGCAAGCAGTACTGACAGCATAACAACACCACTGCAAAATATTTCTGATCACTGCTGTAGCCTAACAAAACACTCCAAATACTGTTATCTGCATATTTGCAGAGACTCTTTGAGCTGCTTGCTGCAACTTGTTTGCAGTACATATACGATTGCTATGCTTTACTGAGAAGGTACTACAAATATGGAACAATTTTTTTTCCTGATCAATTACAGACCAGCTAAGGTTTTACATTTATTTATGCTACTCCTCCTTCTGTACACATTTTTCTTTCCACGCACCTGATGTTCAGTTTCTATCTTGTCTTTTTGGAACTGTTATGCTGTGGAGAATTTACCAACTCAATCCTGTTTCTGTATTTGGTTGGGTTTTAAATATCTTGCTAATTTATACAAGTTTCTTGTAGGTCTTTGTGCACTCTTGTAAGGCATTGAGATTTTTTAATGGTTTTAGTACTGCTACAGAGTTTTTCTTTTCAGTATGCTAAGACTCATTAACCTTGTATGCCAAATTTTGTCTCCAGTTATTTTCCTACATATTTATCTATACTTCTGTATTGTTTCTGAATTTAAATGTTTGTGGTGGTATTCTGTTTCCTAATATCTTTTCTTTTTCGTAATTTTCACTATCTTTTGTTGATTCTAAAATTAGTATTTGTGATACAGATGTGTATTCTGTGAGATACAGATGTGTATTTTGGCCAAATGACTACCTTGCAAGTTGGAGGTTCTGCAATTTTGGAGAATGAATTTTTACTATAAACATCTTCTGTTAACTGAAATGCAGAGTCTATCTTTTATAGTCTTCCTTTTGTGGTTCCATTTTCCCCACCATTTGGCTACATGACTTCTCATAGATCCTTAAATTTGTCTTCCCCTGACTCTCCCACACTTCGTATTTGATAGGGATGTTGCAGTCCTGTAGTTACCCATTACCGCATCACTGCTGCTTATCAGAGGAGACGACTAGTCATGCTTTTCCCACTGTTTTTCTTTCTCTCTGTTCTGTGGTTTCTCTACATTGTCAGCATTGCTAAATTATCTACAAAAGTTGAACAAACAATTTTGAAATTATCAATTTTCTAACCAAGTAGTATTCAACTTCTGGTAGTAGATTCTGAGAACAGCTCCATCTGTTCAGTATTCACTTTTCTAGTATAGTCTGAAAGAAGAATGGAGTTAGTACATTGCCTTGGCTAAAGTCTGTTCTTATCTCAAATGAGGCTGTAGTTCTTTTAAGAAGACCCGTGTTGTCATCTGTATATCAGATTCTTTAAGAATTTTGAAATAAAGCAGTCTTGCTTTATAGTCATAAGCCTTCTAAAATGTTACAGATGTATTCCAATAGTATTTTGCTCCTTTAGTCCTCTATCAATTTGGCCTTCACAGGACCATCCTGTCCTAAGCCATCTCTGATATATCTTGTATTTTAGAATTCTGCTGTTGTCTCCTTGAACTTTTCACGGAATTTCATTGAATCTTATGTGAACATGGTTATCAGTTATTCTAGGCCAGGAATCTTACTTTTATTATTCAGTGGTAATGGTCAATTTCAACAGATATCTATGTCTGACTCTGGAATTCATCATCTTTTCGGAATTGTGCTTTGTTACTGGCACACAAGCTGTCTGATATTCTCAAATCATATTATTGTTGTCCTCGTATCTTTTTAGTGGTGTATGCTAAATGTCTTTTTCTTTGCAGTTTTCCTTTTTTCTTACATCTAGTCAGGCAGACATTCATAAATGAAAACATTTTCTACCAGGGCTGATATGGAATGTACTTATTCAAAATTAATTTGGCAGTTGTACAATTCTCAAGTGGTAGCTCAGTGTGATGTCTGAATCCTTTATAATTCCTTTTGAGGTAATACTTTTGTGTTAACCATGTTTACAAATTCCATTTTCTTTACAAGATGGGAGTCTTTGTAATCTGTATGCCTAGAAATTGGTAGTACTTCATGTACTAATTTCTATCAAAGTCATGTCATACTGCACATCTTAATATCCACTCCCCAAGCACTAGGCATGACATTTAATAACACTGACTTAGTTCATAGTAAGCTGTCACTTGAGAATGGCATAACAGTCAAAATTCCAGTTGTGAATAAATTCATTTAATAGTAGTTTGGGCAGATAATGTTCTCATCTCCATTCTGTGCCAGTCTGAGGATAAAGTTAAATAAAATCTGTATGTTTTCCTCTGGAACTTCATCAGATGCTTCTCAACATTGTTCTGAGGACTGTTTTACCTTCTGCATTGTTATCCTGATCTATTGGTGCATGTGCATTAATTATTGTGTACCTCTCACCTAAATATTTGATTATTGCAGGGAGAGAGACTTCTGGAGGTAATGAAAAATTTGGATTTTGGATTGTTTGGGGGAAGAGGCCAAACAGCGAGGTCATTGGTCTAATCGGATTAGGGAAGGATGGGGAAGGAAGTCGGCCATGCCCTTTCAAAGGAACCATCCCGGCATTTGCCTGGAGTGATTTAGGGAAATCGTGGAAAACCTAAATCCGGATGGTCGGGTGTGGGATTGAACCGTTGTCCTCCCAAGAAATTTGGTACCGTTTGCAACATGATTGCCATTTATGAATGCAGAGCCTAGTTCTGTAGTAGTTTCGCGAATTTCTTCCCTGTGTTCTCTGCGAAGAATCTACAGTTCTCTGATTGTGGTATTTCTTAATCTGTGAATGTGATATTTTGTAATGCCAATTTTAACTTGTCCATTTACAATGTGTGAAACTATTTTGAGTTTGCCAATATTTATTAATGTTTGTATATTTAATGGTCCAAGCCTGTATGTAGTTCTGGGTGTTAACTTAAGGTTGGGTTTAGGAGTCACTCCTCACCTCTGCAAGTTGGTCTGGGCTGCCCAGAGCACAAAGGTCCAAATGTGTCACTTACGATGATGGATTCATCTGTCATTGCATGGCAGTTTTCATAACGGAAAAAAAGTGAAAGAAAATTTTACACAAAGTGTAAGTGCATAACAGATTAAAGATGTTATTGGTCACTTTCCTTTGTGAAGTGTCTAGTAGGAAGTATGGCTACAACCAAATTACTGGCTTGTGTAGTTATTTACAGTACTGAAGACAGTGAGAAAATGGAGAACGAATTATTACTAACATTCTGTTTCATTAACTGCAACAGTTTATCATGTCCTCTTAAATGATATTTTCAAGCCTAACTTGCAGCATTTTGTGGACCAATCACATGTTGGTGGGCGTTAATAGAATTCTATGTATTTACTGTCTCATCAGTTGTAAATCACTGGCCATTTCTTCAAATATTTCAGGTGGAAACCTCAATAAGATGTGCATCTGATAGTGCAAGGTAAGTTTTCATAATTCACTGCAGAACTTTTTCAGAAATATAAATTTTTGTTTATTAATTGTGAGAGTACTTCAGTTATAAAATGCACTACTGTAATGATTCATTAATACTATTCTTTGCAACAACCGTTATGTGACTATTCCTAGATAAATAGAGCAAATGTCCGATATCCATACAGGAAAATAAAAGTTCAGGTGGCATATCAGCAGCTGTATTGTGTTTAATGCAGAATGTCACATGAAATCACCTAAAATCAACAGATTCATCTTGATGGGCACAAGCTAATATCATGCTGCAGTAGAACAAGTTAGAAGAAAGGGTGAATGGCTATATATCCAAAAATTGGAGCTGATTCCCAGCCTTTCAGATTAATGAATATAGTGTTGAACACCTCTCTCAATTCGGTGCCACAGTGGTGCTCAGGTAATGCACAAGCTTGTAGTGGTTTACAGACCACCATAAAGAAGAAACATAAGTAGCTGGTGCCACTTTCAGTAAGGCTGTGGGGACTTAACTGGTGAATCCTCATTCTCTTTGTTTCTCCTTCGTCCTGGTGTGTCCCTGAAGGCTGTCCCATTCGTCAGACACATTACAGGTGACAAGGTAATGCATAATTGGCAGCTCCAGGTCAACGGGTAGGGTTCTCATACCCTCTGATACAGATCAGGCCCAGAAGGGTGAGTGACTGAGCTGTTACCTTCCCAAATGCCAATTGGTCCCTCTGTCAGGAGTTTGGGGGGGTGTGACCTGAGGTGCAAACAATCATTTACGGTGGGTAAATCCCCCTCTGAGGGGGTTCCCAGTTGGAAAGAGCATGCCATTGGAGATGTTGGCAATCATGGGGGATTCTTTTGCAATGTATCAATCACCATCTTAGCGTGTGTCTACTAAACATAAACATAAACAAAATGAGGCTATAGATTTGAAGGCCCTCCCAAGTGCACCTTGGTTCCTCATGGTGTCACATACTGAAGAGGGTCATTTCTTTGCTACAGTTAATGCATGCCTTATTCTGGAAGGTGTTGCAGTTGGAGACTCTGTGAAATTTTTCTCATTTATGATAAAGATGGATGCAAACTTAATGCCCACATGCACTCAAAAATGGTTCAAATGTCTCTGAGCACTATGGGACTTAACATCTATGGTCATCAGTCCCCTAGAACTTAGAACTACTTAAACGTAACTAACCTAAGGGCAGCACACAACACCCAGTCATCACGAGGCAGAGAAAATCCCTGACCCCGCCGGGAATCGAACCCGGGAACCTGGGCGCGGGAAGCGAGAACGCTACTGCACGACCATGAGCTGTGGACCCACATGCACTCATTTTCTACCATTTGCTCCAGTAGTTTTTGCCTCAAAGATTAAGGGAGGCTGTGAAGTAATCACAGTCCAACCATACATTCCAAACCAGATGCGTTCGTACAAGTGTCAACATTATAATAAAACGTGTATCCAGTCAAAACATGGCCAAGTGTGTTACTTTTGGCAGAGATGCTCACGAGGGCAGCTGTTCGCCTCCTCTCTGCTGTATCAATTGTAATCCCGTGAATGTCCCAAGTGTCTTAATGAGCAAGCATCCAGGAGATCTGATTGAAGGCCATTAAACCCCACCCTGTCACTTGAAATTGTTAGCTAGTCAAAATCCGTGCATTTTCCATCTGGCATTTACAGTACAATTTTTGCTATGCCGTGCATAACGGAGGATATGCCCACGAAGGCTTCCAACTTCAAGTCAGTGTTGCAGTAGTGAAATCACACAGGTCACAATAGCATCCCTGTCTCCTACTACAGCTTCGCAACAAGCAATCAGATCTTTACATTTGGTGGCGGAATCACGTGCTACACAACTATCAGGCTGAAAGGACAAAAGCAATACTCCTGCAAAGACTTTCTACAGCTAAAAACATACTCTTCATCCGTCAACTAGAAAGTTCTAAGAACTCTAACAAAAACAAATGGTCTTCTCCTTCCCTGACTTGCAGATCCACTTCAGTGGTGTTGGCATATGTACCCTTACCTGGCTGACCTCCATTTTGCTGGTGCCCACTGCCTACTGATTTTCTGCCGTGGAATTCAGACTGACCCAGGGAGAGTGCCAATATGTTTGTAGATCTCATGGAACAGGATTCTTCAGCCTCTTCCCCCTGTAACAGTGGATTTTTGAAGGCTTGCACTCAGCAGCCACCAAGGTGACTAATCTTCATTTGTTCCCTCTTCCCCAATCCCCATTATGACTTCTGCAATGGAAAATTCATGGCATTAGATCCCAGGAGGGATTACAGCTGCTCTTGGAATTGCAGTGTCCGCTTGTTTTCTGCTTCCAAGAAAAAAAATTATCCTCACAACCCATTTGACGTTTCATGTTTCTTTCTGGTCCTCTGTGACCTTTACCTCCAAGCACAGCATTCCACCTCATGTGGGAGCCATGCTGGCCATCCATCTCATTTAACATGCGACTGCTAGCTGTTGCAGTCAGCATTGCCCTTCCTCATTTCACCTTTTCTCTTTGCAACATCTACACCTCTCCATCATTTGCTGTTACCAAGTCGGACTTACCCTAGCTCATTTGGTCAGCTCCCTCACTCCTGTTTGCTGCTTGGCAACTTCACTGTCCACCATCTGCTTTGGGGCTCTTAGAGAACCTGTCCAAGAGGTTCCCTCTTAGCTGACCTTCTGAATCATCTCTTACCACTAGAGCACCCACGTTCCTTTCAGATTCCATGCACATTTCTTACCATTTGGACTTCTCGTTCTGCACTGTCCAGCTCGCCTGTCATCTTTGGGATGTGTGTTCTTATAGGACAACTATCCAAGGATTTCCACCCAATAATCCCCAAACAGCTTTTAGAGTTTAGCCGAGAGACAAAATCCAATAATAAGTTAACTTGGCAATACAACTTAAGATCATTTACAAAAACCTTTAAGAATGATGACAGTTGGCACCATAAATATGGAAAACATTAAGAGCAGCAATAAACTAAAAAACATTAATAATAATGGCAACTTGGCACCATAAAATAAGAGAAATTTATTCTGCAAGAACAAATTACAATGGTGCTTTAAAAGATTTTACACCACAGACCAAGATCCAATAATAAGTTAACTTGGCATTACAATTTAAAATCATTTATATAAAAGAACTTGGAGAAAGATAATGGCACTTGGCACCATAAAATAAAAGAAGCGCAACACACAACCAATAAATATAATAACAAAATAATAATTTGATACAACCAAAGGGCAAGGGCAACTCCCAACACAATCACAGATGGCCGAGCTCTCACACTTCAGAGCCTTCCCACTAGAAACGGTCCCCGAAATAAATGCTGAGAGCTCCCCAACATGCCTCCCACAACTGCCCATCACTTACGCATGTTGGTTATGTTTTGTAACACACGACAGATAATATCAACACAAGATAAAATTCAAAAATGGAATAACAATATAACATCCCGACAGCACATGATGACCACAGCGCCGTTAACTCAGGCGCTCTTAACAGGTGCCAGAAGCCAACACACACAAATCTTAATAAACAAAACAATAAAAGCCAAGCACACATAAATAGTCAAACCACAGTCTTAGAAGTGCCTTAACAACACCAAACGCGACTATTCCACCAAGTTAATAATAACACAGTAAGGTAAAAATACGGAACATACCACTAAATGCTGTGACACAAACAAAATTGACGAGATCGTGTTGTTCAGGTCCCAGAAGACCATATATACTAAGCAGAAGTAATTCACTATGCGTATACTGTCCAAAACCGCCTTCCTTAGGCAGACTTCACCTAACATGTCAAATGCCAAATATACCATACATGAACGCAACTCCGGGCAGGTAACAGGATCCACCTACATGAATTCCTTCAAAAAGGAACATACAGGCACCACTAAAGGTTACGCTGAGCAGACCGCGTGGGTAACGACCCACTCAGTGGTATAAACAAAAGATACTTCAGTTGAGCAAATAAATTAGTACCAATGAATATCGTAATGTGCCACACACACACAGCATAAACTTCCAATAACGCCGTCCCACATCAGAATGAAGATCAGAAACCGCAGCTGGAGCTTCCAGCGGAAAATCTGACGAGCCAACCGAGCTCACACCCTAACCTGGCATACGACTCCAAAATTTAGCAACTGGTTGTCTCCAGGCCAGAGTATCACAGGACCCCACCGGACCTCCACATCGGACAGGCAGGCAGAACAAGTACCCCGACGCCAATTAATCACTACCGCATGGCCAGCACAGCAGCGAGTTGATCCGCCCCAGACCACTCTGCTCATATTGCGAGGTACAACCACCTTAGCGCTAGTCACCAGCAGGTCAGGAAGAGCGAACTTCACGTTCCGTGCAATATCCAGAAACCGACTACCCTCTCACTTTCCGCCAGCCACCACGAACACACGCCAGCGACATAATAGCAAATCACCACCGTAGCCCCACCAGCACTAGAACAGCGAACTATAATCGATTATAGTGCGCGCTCAAAACAAGATCACATGATAGCGGCGCGCGCTGTATCAACCTGAAATGAGCCATTCCCTCTGACACATATTCAAGTGATCACTTCCTGTGTGCATCCATGCGCCGACTCCTACCCCACCTGAGTGCAAATCCAATTGGCAAATTTCTACATCTACATTATACTCCGCAAGCCACCCAACAGTGTGTAGCGGTGGGCACCTTACGTGCCACTGTCATTACCTCCCTTTCCTGTTCCAGTCACGTATGGTTCGCAGGAAGGACTGCCGGAAAGCCTCCGTGCGCGCTCGAATCTCTCTAATTTTACATTCGTGATCTCCTTGGGAGGTATAAGTAGGGGGAAGCAATAATATATTCGATACCTCATCCAGAAACGCACCCTCTCGAAACCTGGACAGCAAGCTACACCGTGATGCAGAGCGCCTCTCTTGCAGAGTCTGCCACTTGATTTTGCTAAACATCTCCGTAACGCTATCATGCTTACCAAATAACCCTGTGAAGAAACGCGCCGCTCTTCTTTGGATGTTCTCTGTCTACCTGACCTGGTACGGATCACACACTGATGAGCAATACTCGAGTATAGGTCGAACTAGTGTTTTGTAAGCCACCTCCTTTGTTGATAGACTACATTTTCTAAGGACTCTCCCAATGAATCTCAACCTGGCACCCGCCTTACCAACAATTATATGATCATTCCACTTCAAATCGTTCCGTACACATACTCCCAGACATTGTACAGAAGTAACTGCTACCAGTGTTTGTTCCGCCATCATATAATCATACAATAAAGGATCCTTCTTTCTATGTATTCGCAATACATTATGTGTGTCTATGTTAGAGGTCAGTTGCCACTCCCTGCACCATGTGCCTATCTGCTGCAGATCTTCCTGCATTTCGCTGCAATTTTCTAATGCTGCAACTTCTCTGTATACTACAGCATCATCTGCATAGAACTTCAAACACTACTAGGTCATTTATACATATTGTGAAATGCAATGGTCCCATAACACTCCCCTGTGGCACGCCAGAGGCTACTTTGTCTGTAGACGTCTCTCCATTGAGAACAACATGCTGTGTTCTGTTTGCTAAAAACTCTTCAATCCAGCCACACAGCTGGTCTGATATTCCGTAGGCTCTTACTTTATCAGGCGACAATGCGGAACTGTATCGAACGCCTTCCGGAAGTCAAGGAAAATGGCATCTACCTGGGAGCCTGTGTCTAATATTTTCTGGGTCTCATGAACAAATAAAGCGAGTTGGGTCTCACACGATCGCTGTTTCCGGAATCCATGTTGATTCCTGCAGAGTAGATTCTGGGTTTCCAGAAATGACATGATACACGAGCAAAAAACATGTTCTAAAATTCTACAAGAGATCGATGTCAGAGATATAGGCCTATAGTTTTGCGCTTCTGCTCGACGACCCTTCTTGAAAACTGGGGCTACCTGTGCTCTTTTCCAATCATTTGGAACCTTCCATTCCTCTAGAGACTTGCTGTACAGGGCTGTTAGAAAGGGGGCAAGTTCTTTCATGTACTCTGTGTAGAATCGAATTGGTATCTTGTCAGGTCCAGTGGACTTTCCTGTGTTGAGTGATTTCAGTTGCTTTTCTATTCCTTGGACACTTACTTCGATGTCAGCTATACTTTCGTTCGTGCGAGGATTTAGAGAAGGAACTGCAGTGCGGTCTTCCTCTGTGAAACAGCTTTGGACAAAGGTGTTTAGTATTTCAGCTTTACGTGTGTCATCCTCTGTTTCAATGCCATCATCATCCCAGAGTGTCAGGATATGCTTTTTCGATACACTTACTGATTTAACGTAAGACCAGAACTTCCTAGGGTTTTCTGTCAAATCGGTACATAGAATTTTACTTTCGAATTCACTGAACACTTCACGCATAGCCCTCCTTACGCTAACTTTGACATCCTAAGGCCGACTGGAGGCTATACCCCTCCCTCACGACCTTTATACAGCTGTGAAGACCACGTAAAGTATCTTCCAAATGTTATCCTTATCGCCGAAGAATGTTCCATACCGTTTACTTCAAGTTTAGTGTAGTGTGTCTTGGTCCCTGGTGGACTGAGGCATGCAGCGATATGATTCGCTTGGGGAGATATGCTCTCCACATTTTGAACCATCGTCCTGATACATCTGCTAGAGGGCTGGTATCCTCTGTAGTCCATACCTGTGGGGCTTTAGAAGCTGTCTGCCCCATTTACTAGAGGAAGTTTTGAAAGACAAAGTTGTCTCAAGGTTTATATGGTTTGACTTGTCACACACATTTATCCACGAAAACGGGTTGCCTGAATGCTCGTCCTGGGTATCATTGTCTTTGCTATCCCAAGCAACCATATTATGGAATCACCCAACAGGCGTCTCAGCTCCCTTTTCGCCAAGGATTTTACACTCTGTTACAGTTCCACACAAACGTGTCTCCATGTGTGGCGTCTTCAGCGTCGTTCCTATCTTCTTTTCTCGTGAAGCATGGACAGTGGCTTTCACTTTTCCACTGCCAAAACCTTTTGTATGAATATTTGGCTGCGTAATGAGTTTCTTACACCATCTTTACATCTTGCACCTTTCGTTCTTCCATTCACTGAAACTAGAAAATTCCTGTAGCTAATATCTGATAGGAAACTTACTTGGTCCTCCCATGTATTCTTACCTGGCTGTACATGGTACCCAGTTCCTCAGTGTCCTACATCTCATAAGTGGTACTTCCAGGGGAGCGGATCAGACCACCCTCCTCCATTTTTTTTATCCCATGTCCATTCATAACTAGACTGTGGGTGTTTAGTTCATTCCTCTGCACTTCTGTTCATCATTTGCTGTCTTAACATACTCCACCATCATGGAATATGTTTCACCACTGGTGGCTTTTACGCGAGCCCGGTTGAGAGTCTATGCAGAATATGCTGAACAACTAGTCATACTGGCATGATGTCCTCAGTGGATAAGCATGCCGTTTCTCTTTGACGCCCGACCACTCATCTTATTCCCTCTTATTCCATGCCGGCCGGAGTGGCCGAGCGGTTGTAGGCGCTACAATCTGGAACCGCGCGACCGCTACGGTCGCAGGTTCGAATCCTGCCTTGGGCATGGATGTGTCTGGTGTCCTTAGGTTAGTTAGGTTTAAGTAGTTCTAAGTTCTAGGGGACTGATGACCTCAGCAGTTAAGTCCCATAGTGCTCAGAGCCATTTGAACCATTCTTATTCCATGACTCCCTTATCTTCTAGTATGGGTCATGCCATTCATCTCAGTTACCTCGTGGAGTTCACTTTTGGCTTCTGTTTTGCAGCTTAATTTCACAGTACCTGCCACATTCCTGATGGTTGTGAACCCTTCGCCACCTTGGCTTCATGTAGCAGCCCATATTCATTGTGGACATCATTTTCTTCACTTTTGTAAGCAAGACTCACTATAGGAAAAAACGCATAAATAATATGGACTAATCTGTCGTCGAGGTACAAAATTCATTACAATATTACACTCTACACGAATTGTACTGACTGGCAGTCGGTTCACCAGTTGATAACTCAAAACTTTTATCAGTATTATGCACCATCACTTGTCCCTCTGAGAAACCTAGTAGCCATCCTATTAAATATTTGACTGAAGTCCGCAATGTGTTTTGTTTCTATCTTTGATTTAAACATATTAACGTTTGCCTTCACCTCATACCTCAAATCCCTTAACAAAACGTTTCAAGTATACATATGAATTGTCAGTGTTGCAAGTGCCAAGAGGCATTGACACAACTTCCCAATTCTCTAGATGCAATTTATTTTAATTCAGTGACGTTAGCTATGCTTTCCAGCCAGTCAATGCTGTACATCGCTACCCCCTGCACATATATTGGAGGAAAGTAGTTTGCTTTCAATTTAAACCAATTAGGATTGGAGTGAACATAATTTCATCGCAGATTCAAATGACGTGGAGACTTGCATACTGCTTGTTTTTATGCAATTTTCAGGAAAAATATCATGCAGAAATATCCTCAGAGGTATGAACTCAAGTCATGGTAGCGTCGAACATTGTATATCAGCTGGTTCCTATTGGTCAAGTGACAACACAGTTCTTCAGGTGGCCTTAAATCACCAAGAGCTCCATACCCCAAACAACATCTAAATTGACAGTTCCATGTTTCTTGGGTTTCCACATTGTCTTAGGCAATGTATCCTTTATAAACACGCTGTAAAATCTCGTGATTTTAAGTTTGCTGACGAGTTTAACCAGATCTGTGTTATTAATCCTTTTTTCCAGTATCATTGCTGTGGGCCTTTATGTACAACCAAAGCCATGTAAATATAGGCCCTTACCTATAGCAATGGCCTCCATGGTCATATTATGCCTTTCAGCTGCTTGTAATTACTTTTCGCTTTTTCGGGCGTTCTGTACTGCTTGAATTATATCAGCTCTCCTAGCTAATGAAACCAGTAGCTGACAGCCCAGCAAATGCAGGTATCAGAAACAGAATTATTCCACCAGCTGTCTTTGATTTTTGTAGGAATGTGGGCGTTTTACCACATCATTTCCTTCCTTCTTTCTGCCGAAAGGCACCGTTTGCAGCTTTCACCAATTTTTTAAATATCCCATAGGCTTTTCCTCTTCTTTAGTATACAGTGAACTGAATTCAGTAATGCTTGAAGGTTAGTCCAGTACCCCATTTAAGTTCGAGCAAACATTGCCGTATCAACCACATATTCAGAAATAGCTTGTGCTGCATGAATATCTGTTCCCTGACATACCTGTATAGCGTTATCAATGAATATTTGCTCTGCAATACGGTGATCTTTGTCTGTAGTGTAGGCAATGATGTGCACTTTGTATACATTGTCCAATGCATTAAAGCCCTTATCACCATAAGCTAGGTGCTATTTTAGTTTTGTTCCAGCTCCACAGAAATTGTATCCTGAGATATACACTTCTGATGGCAGATTCTCGAGAATACCACCTCCGACTTTGTTGATACATTTCATAGCACTCATGTCACACTACTGCATGGTTTCAGCTTTGCTTTTCGAATTACATAGCAAATTGTGGGTGTTCACTCAGCTGTTGAGCTTTGATGAGAAACTAAGCCATTTCATCAATGCCCTGTTCCTTTGACATCATATGACCTGCTCAATGAGGAACATAATGGGTTCAAAGCTTTCCTGTAATTCCTTTGTGACTTCAATAGGTTTGCTCTTAATTCTGTGGTGAATAATGCGATTATACTCGTCGATGATTTTTGGCTGTATGTTCAGCCATTTGCACATACATTGAAGATTAAATTGCTTCCACATTCCATTTTTGATGGTCCAGTTCAACCATTTGGCAATACTAGTTTCCAAATATGAGAATGTTGAGTAGTGGTTTATCCCACTTAATTCGAATTCTACTTTGAAATGTCTATCGTAAAATTCCCTTCCATCATCTGTCTTCAAGGTTGATGGGCAGTCGATTTAGTCCTGTCTGCAACAACTGTTCAGAAACCTCTCAAACCTCCTTCCCTGTCTTTACACTCAAAGGTAAGGCCCAAGCGAAATTGGAATATGTCTGTGACTGCGAGACGTACTTGACGCCATTATTTGATTGTAAGTAGTTTTGCATATCCAAGAGATCAGTCTGCCATGCATAATCCATTCCTCGTATTATCAGATATATTCTGCATGCAGGTCTGTAAAGCTCATGAACAACTCTCTCCACACTTACTCGACGATGCATAATTTTCGTAGCCCAGGTAAGATCGATAATATTTTGTTCATGTGATGTGCAATCTCTTCACCAGCTAAAGCTGTAAACAGTCGTAATCGATCTATGATTCCATTTAGTTACCATAATTTATATATTCTAGATGTAGACTGTTTAGTGTTTCAGGCTGAACTTTGACTATTTTACCTGCACTAGGTGGAGCTGCTGATGCTGGTTCTGTTAAAATCCTGTATTTGTCGCTCTATGAGACTTCCATTCATCCTTTTGGGGTTTTACATGCGTTGGTCATATGTGATATTGGACCACGTGTTTTTCTAGTTTCAGGGTATATTTTTAACAGTCGACATTTTCAAAATTATTAACTGTAACAGCCTACCCAATCTTTCAGATTCCTTGTTCCCAATTCTTATAGCCTTCTTGCTTAAACATATTGAGTGCTTACCTAACAAATACGGTTTTGCCCTGATGACCTCATATGTTCTTTCTTAACTTGGCACTCCTCCTCCTCCTCCTCCTGTTTCTGGTTTCATCCATAGTCCATGACAGCTCTTTCAGCCTGTCAGTTACTGGCTGAAATGTTGCTGAGGAACACTGGTCTCGTTGCAGTTGACCTAACTTTCACGAAAGTAACTTCTGTCAAATTGTCTTCCACACCCCAGTTTTTAACATTACACTCCTTTGACAACATGCTGGTGCATACTCATCCATTTTTGAGACAGTTTACAACTTACGTATATTCTGAGACAGTCGGTGGTGATGGGCGTGAAGTGCCTTAGCTATCACATTCTTGTTCCACATATGCGTTGGTTTTACATTGACTCCTTCAATTTTCTCGTTGACGCACAGGTCATATTGTTGAATTTGTGCAATCAACACCTCACCATTCATAGCACCTTCCTTGACAAGACATTCAGTTCCATTACTTTAGTGTTGATTACCTCCATTTTTTGTCGAACGCACGTGCTTTGCATCCTCTGAATGAATGTGCAACACGTGTAAATTTGTACATAGTGTACAATATACTGACAGGTGCGTTTTGGTGCATTGCCTTTTTGAAGAATCATTTTGAAGTTTTGACACTCATTCAGTTTAGTAGTTTGATCTGTAACCAGCAAGCTATACTGAGAGTTACTCCAGCAATCCTCGCATATAACGAATTCATTGAGTGGCATGTTAGTTCCTACATGTACTTGGAAAATATGCTTTAAATTCAGATTGTCCTGTTCGATTGTTATAAGGTTGGTGTATCCCAGACCAACAGCTTTGGTATGCTTAAGTATGTCTCACTCAAATAAATTATATTCACTTCCATGTGCCGAGCTAAGCAGAAATGTCGGTGGATATCCTGATTTTCCACAGAGATGTTGCCAAAAATGAATATGCTGTTTGGTTTTACGTTTTCAGGTGGTGGAATATCACTGATTTTGTTGGCAGTTCAGTATGTTAGTAACTTAACTCCATGCAAAATCTCCTGCAGTAGCTGATATTTTGATTGAAACAGAATTTTTGAAAAATATATACATGCTCTAAGTGGACTCCCACAGGATATGTCAACAGTGTAAAAAGTAATTATTTTCCGCAGCATGAAACCCCAATAACCAAAGCACCTCTAATATCAGGAAGTAATGGTCCATTCGTCTCGTTCTTCAGGTTTCTACCTTCATCACTGGAGGATCAGTCATTTAAAAACCCTTGTGGTGAGACTGTTTCGTCCACTTGGTTATAGTGGTAACTGTTTATGTACTTTGAAATGGAGGGTTTTTATAAACTCTTGCTTACAGCTGGGTATATAAACAAACTTAAATTAGATCGTAATTCAGTGCCCACATCTGGTAATGATTATTCATACATTTCCACTTCCATCAATGCACGGAATGCATCATGGCGTCGAGCTATGGTAGTTTCCAATGAGTGGAGATTTTGGCAAGCTATCGACAGTAAATTACTTGTAGTATATGTGACTGCCATCTTTGCCAACACTCTAGCTCATCCTGTACCGCATTTCATTAAAATGTTAAAAATCAGCTCCTGTAGATCTGTGCTCCCTCTGTTGTTAAATATTTTAACTGTACCAACTCTATCCCCTACAGAGATGGTATGATCACCTGGTAACATCAGGGGAGAACAAACTTTTCTGTGGAACAAGGCTGACATCTGCTTTGAGACATTGCATTGTCAGTGTCATTGATGCAAAGCGAATATTACTTTTTCATCACTAAATCGATGGTTTTCAAGAAATTCCACATACTAGAACTCCCTATTCGATATTACACTGACAGTAACATGCTTACACCCACTGGTATTCAAACAGTAGATTTGATTGAACAGCATTATGTTGACACCAGATGCCTGCTGCTGCAACGACTTCACCTTTGCTTCAAGGAAAGCATATAGTGTTTGTTAGAAGCTTAATTGCTCATTTTCTCTGTTCGTCAGCATTAATACTTAAATTGGCTCACAATGGGGACTTTTGATGCATGACTTGACGTCCTTATCCTTTCGATGTTTGTCACAAGTGAGCGAATTATTTATCAATAGCTGTAAGTATATTTTCGCGACATCTACTACTATTATAGTTTTAATGGTATTATTATTGTTATTATTGTTATTTTGCTTCAAATCCCGTATTTTGTGCACATGTGTGTATTTATCAGGCACATTTATAAGCTTTATAAACTGTGTGGTCCATAGAACCACTGGCTGAATTGCATCACTCCTTTGTTTTGTGTTACTTGCAGCGCTTAGATCGCCCAATCCAGTGGAAGCTCTCATAGTAGCAGCAGTAGTACATCAGAGTACTGAGAGCTGACATGTTTTCATAAGAAGCGACTTATTTTAAATGTTGTCTGTGTTCCTTACCTTCAACTCCTATACTTCGTATATGTCTGTTTATTTATGCCAACTCTGGTATGGGCAGATATAGTAATTGCTGTGTTCAGATGTGAATGAAGTTGGTGATTCTTCGCTCACAGCTCCAGGTAGTGTTGTCCACCAATTGGTCCACTGCTGCGGTCACCTTGGGTACTGCCTATACTGAGATTGACCTCTCACTTGGTCCGCAGCTCGTGGTCGTGCAGTAGCGTTCTCGCTTCCCGCGCCCTGATTTCCGGGTTCAATTCCCGGTGGGGTCAGGGATTTTCTCTGCCTCGTGATGACTGGGTGTTGTGTGCTGTCCTTAGGTTAGTTAGGTTTATGTAGTTCTAAGTTCTAGGGGACTGATGACCATAGATGGTAAGTCCCATAGTGCTCAGAGCCATTTGAACCTCTCATTTGTGGTCGAGTGGGAAGTCATTCCAGTGTGTGGGTGGCAGTGAAAGAATTTCCATGTTGCTGATCGGAGAGCCTGCTCAGTTCGTCTGATGAACAATTTGATTTCTGTCTATGGCTGATGAAATCCATGAGCCAGATGAAGTCGCTTGCCATGTTCCAGAGAAAGCCTCTTAGTGTGCAAGGCAGGACAGAGGGTAGTATTACTGGTGATTGGAAGCTCCGGTGTTAGGTGTGTAATGGCACCATTTAGAGAAACGACTGTATAGGAGGGGAAGGAATCCAATGTGCATACTGGGAGGAGTCTTTACAGATAAGAAATGGGTGCTTCTGGATGCCATGAAAGACATGGAATAGCCAGCAGTAGGTGGTGGCTCACGTTGGTGCTAACAATATGTGCCACATTGGATTGGAAGAGGTTCTCTCAGGTTTCAGGTGACTGGCTACTAAAGACTGACAGTCTTGTGTGCGAGATGAAGGCGGAGCTCACCATCTGAAGCATCATGGGCAGAACTGAAGGTGGTTCTTTTATACAGAGTGGAGTGAAGTCTGAATCAGAGTCCCAGACAGTTCTGCAGCTGTGTAGGTTGCAGATTCCCCAACTAGCGTCAGAAGGTGGTGGATTTACGGATTCAGCTAAATGGCTCAGGAGTCAACTACACAAAGGAAGCAGTTCCACGAGTATGCGGATGTGTAGAGGGGACTGGGCTTTTTTTTAAATTAGAGGGTCTCAGGTAAGTGCAGAAAGTGCTTCAGTTTCAAAGGCTGCAAGTAGAACACCGAAAGAGGGTAGATACAACACAGTAAGTATCGTAGCTGTAAATTGTCGTAGTTGCATTAGAAAAGAACGAGGGCTCAAAGTGCTAACAGAAATCACTGAATCTCAAATCGTTATAGGTATTTAAATAAGTTCAGCCGAAATTTTTGAAGAGACCTAAGCATGTTCACAAAGAATAGATGAAATACATTTGGTGGTGTAGTGTTCATTGCTGTTCGGAGTAGTTTACCTTGTAGTGAAATTTAAGTAGATAGCTCCTGTGAGGTAGTAAGGGTAGCGATCAATTAAAAGTTCTGATCTCAGATGTCATGGTCTATCTGTAAAACTACCTCTTCCTGACGTTTCGTTGCCTACTGCAGCCAACATCTTCGGAGGTGAGTAAACGATGGCTGCCAGGCCATGGATTTCCCATTTATATAGTGTGCATAGAGGGCACCAACATATGTCACATGGGGCAGACTATAAGTCTATCTCTGACTAACATCATTATTCTTGAATGAATGTAATCGATCGTCACATCATTGGAACAAAGTCGACCACAATATCCTGTCTAACTTCAAGACGTCCTCTTTTGTGATGAAATCATTGTGGTGTTCCAGAATTTCTATAGCTTTCCTATACATACGTGCATAATAATCTATGTTCTGGCTAACACGCTTGTCTCACTAAATTTTATTTCATGACCACCTTCCTTAAAAACATGTTTCGGTACAGCTGATTGTCGGTGTATCCCAGTCTACAGTTCCTTTGGTGTTCAGTTGGCTAAAACTTTCCCAATACAGTCCGTAATATTGTGAATAAATGGAAGAAAAACTTTTCCAGCTGACAGTTGTTGCTGCATGTTGTCACATACTTTTCTTCTAGGATGAAGTGCTCGCTTGATGTCGTTGTCGGCGTATCCATTTTTCTTAACAGCCATCCGTAAATGATTTTGATCAACTTCAAAATAAACTTACTAGCTCTGTCCACCAATGTTTTAATGACACCTCTCTTCTTCCTGGGATGATGGTTCGAATGCTTATGGAGGTATTAGTCGATGTGTGTTTCTTTTGTATACACCTTATGCCCTAGAATCCCATTGCCTGTTTAATTGCTGATACGTCCAAAAAATTTAGTTGCCATTTCTCTGTTTCTCCATAGTAAATTGTATCTTTGGATTAATACTATTCAGATACACCAAGAAACCGTACAGTTCCTCTCTACTGTGATTCCATATCACAAAAGTCCCATCCACGTACCGACACCACTTTCAAGGACTTTTTCTGCCTGACTGCAGTGCTTACTGTTCAAAAAATTCCATGAAAAGATTAGCAACAGCTGGACTCAGAGGGCTGCCCATGGCCACGCCGTCTGTTTGTTCGTGAAACTCATTATCATACTGGAAGGCGCTTCAGTCTGGAACCGCGCGACCGCTACAGTCGCAGGTTCGAATCCTGCCTTGGGCATGGATGTGTATGATGTCCTTAGGTTAGTTAGGTTTACGTAGTTCTAAGTTCTAGCGGACTGATGACCTGAGATGTTAAGTCCCATAGTGCTCAGAGCCAAATAAATCATGGTCAGGCAATGTTGGGACCTCCATAGCCTGGCAGCCAGTCATTGACTCACTGCTACCCGCAGTTGTTAACGAAACGTCAGGAAGTAGTAGTTTTACAGATTGACCATGGCCTCTCAGGCCATAAGTTTTAACTAATGGGGATGCTGACTGTGAAAGCCTATACAGTATGATAAGTACGGGTGGAGCTTATACCTACGAACTGGAATAAATTAATAAGTTCCCTTCGCCAATGCTCTGTTTTGGATGAAACATGCTGAACAGTTCAAAGAAAACTTGTCATTTGAAATAGGTATGCCACTCGTAGAATTATAGTTGGTGGGGATTTTAGTCTATCCTCGATATATTGGCGAAAATACAATGTCAGTGGTAGGCATAAAATGTCGTCCAAAACCGAACTGAATGGTGTGTCTGAAAATTATTTTGCACAGTGAGTTCAGAAACGCACTGAAACTGTAAATGGTTGAGAAAACATCTTTGACATCTTAATAACCATGGCCAAACAGGGAGCGTAACAGGTACAGGGATTAGTGACCACAATGTTGTTGAGCCATGAAAAGTTCACAAGAGTGAATACTGTAACATCAAAACTCTCCAAAATAAACGCATAATACATGCCCTTGAAAAAGCAGATAAAAATTCACTTGACACATCCCAAAGAGAGAGTTTCCACTCCTTCAGATAAGTCTTCCTAAGCATAGTCCAGATGTGGTTTAAAGTAAAATAAGTAATAACTGAGAGATACATATCAAATAAATTAATAAGTGGTACTGACACACAACAGGTCAGACCAGTGTTTCAGAAGCAATGAAATACACATGCTAAATTTAAAAGAATGCAAAATCCACAGGATTGGCGAAGTTTTACAGAAGCTCGAAATTTAGTGCAAACTTCAATGAGAGAGGCTTTTAATAGTTTCCAGAACGACACTCTGTGTCGAAATCTGGCAGAAAACCCAAAGAAATTCTGGTTGTATGTAAAGTATACAATTGACAAGGTGCATTAATACCTTCACTGCACGATAACAATGGTAAAGTTATTGACGACAGTGCTACTAAAGCGAGTTACTGAAGACGGATTTTATCAATTCCTTCACAGGAAAAGCAAAGTATTCCAGAATTCTAATTAAGAATAACTGCCTATATGAGTAACTTAGAAGTGGGTATCCTAAATGTGTTGGAGTAGCTTAACACTTAAGAAAGGCAATGCCTCTGGGGCAGACTGTACACCACCCACGTTAAGAAAGGCAATGCCCCTGGGGCAGACTGTACACCACCCAGGTTCCTTTCAGAATTGCTGATACAATAGCTCTATACTTAGCAGTCATATGCAACTCTTAAATTGCAGAAAGATCAGTACCCAAAGACAGGAAAGTAGCACAAATTAGACCGGAACCCAAGAAAGGAAATGGGAGTAATCCGATGAAATGCCCACCCATACCACTAGCGTCACTTTGCAGTAGGATTTTGGAAAATATAATCTGTTTGAACATTGTGAATGACCTTCAAGATATCATTTATGGACAAATAACCAACACATATTCGGAGAACATAATTCCTGTGAAACACAACAAGCTCTTTATTCTCGCAAAATAATGACTGATTTGGGCAGATGATATTACATTGATTCCATATTTTTTTGTTTTACAGAAAGCTTTTGACTCTGTTCCTCACAAGTGATTTCCGATTACGTTGTGTGCCCCTGGAGTATCATCCTAGTTGTTTGCACTTATTCGTGATTTTGTACCAGGAAGGTAACAGTTCGTAATATCTGACAGAAAGTCATCGAAGTAATATCTGACGTTTCCCAAGTAAGTGTTATAGGCCCTTTCTTGTACCTGATCTATGTACACGATTTAAGAGACAATCTGAGAAGCTCTCTTGGATTGTTTGCAGATTATGCTGTCATTTACCTTATTGTAAAGTCATCAGATGATCAAAACGAATTGTGAAGTGATAAAGATGTCTTTAAGATGTGAAAAATGACATTTGACTGTAAATAATGGAAAGTATGAAGTAAACCACATGAGTATTGAAATAAATGTGCTAAATTTCGTTACCACGATAAATCATACAAACCTAAAAGCTGTGAACTCAACTAAATACATAGGGATTACACTTATGAGTAAATTAAATCATAACATTCATATAGATAATGCTCTGGAGGAAGCAAACCAAAGATTGGTTTTTTGGCAGACAACTTGGAAAATGTAACAAGTCTACTAAAGAAACTGCTTACACTGTGCTTGTCTGCCCTCTTGTGGAGTATTGCAGTGTGGTGTGGGACATCAAAGAAATTTAAAGGATAGCAGCTGTTTTTGTATTATCACGAAATCAGGGAGAGAGTGCTATGGATACGATACATGAACTGGGATGGCGGTAATTAGAACAAAGGCGTTTTTCGCTAGAGCCAGAGATTTTCGTGAAATTTCAAACACGAATTTTGTCGTCAGAGTTTGCTAATATTTTGTTGTCGCCCATCTATGTAGGGAGAAATTATCATCATAGTAAATTACGAGAAATCAGAGCTCACATGGAAATATGTAACCCTGCTCGCAATGAGAGTGGAATGGTAGAGAAGTAAATAAAAAATTATGGTTCGATGCCCATCTGCCAGGCCCTTAATCGTGAATTGCAGAGTTACCATGTAGATATAGATCATCAGGCATCATCGTCATCTTACATATATGCTTGTGGGCTTCGGACATTTAGGTGATGTGGCTGATAATTGTCTCAGAGCCACTTGCTCTACACATATTTACTGACTCTGATCTCATTACATTTTCTGGAATACCTTAGCAACAACAGCAAATTGTGTCAATATCTTCATCATCAGCACTCACGTTACAGTTTACCATGGACAAAAAGTTAATTAACTGAATATAGAAAATCGGATGCTTAGCAGTGAGATTTCTTTTTTGTTTTTAATATGTACAGTCGACGTCTTAATCAGTCATTGTCAAGATGCAAATGCTGAGAGAGTGCTGTGCATAGATGTTTCAAAAAGAAAGTAGAACCTCCTACTGATACAATAGTAACAAAACATAATGAGAGTTTGTAACACCTCCGATTTATTTCGACCCGACCTGATCTGATCGAATAGCAGCCCAATAATTATTATTAATGTGACCGTGTACCTAATGGGGCTGGCAATCGGAATTGACTGCTACGGAAGTTGTTACTTTCCAGTTCGTCCTTCTCAAATGCTGTAATAATGAAATGCCTGGTAACAAGAAAAACACCAACACAGTTTCACTAATCACGAACCTATATTCGTCTCAAAAACACAAAAGGAGGAGACAGCCACTGCCTTCGTCATACATATCTAAATACGGCTAATCTCAGCACAGGCCTCTTCATTTCTCATTATCGTCACACGTTAATCCATCACTGCAAACCAACATTGCAATCCAAAGAGATGCCGGCGCGGTAGACGCGAAACCAAAATATCGGCACTAGAATATCACTAATCTTTTGAGTAATAATACTTCTTCACTTTCCCGGTATTATTCTAGCACAAAGGGGTTAAAACCGCGGCGATGGCAACTCCCTTTCTCGTTAAAGCCTTGCATTACAACAACTGGCCTCCACACACCTCTGCCCGCAACATGGGACTGACTCAACTCCACACTCGCTCTCGCAACACGACACAATCGATTGTTCGCCCTATCGACCGGTGCCAAGTGCAAACTTATAGTAAGGGCCTACGGACCCCTTACATCCCTGCCCTCGAAAACTTCTTTGGAGCCTCGGGTGTAAAAGAATTGGCAAGGAAAATTAGATATCATTACATCTGAACAAAACACACAGTGTAAATAATTAATGAAATTACAATTCACCAAATAATCCCTCGACTCCGGTAGTGGGCTGCCTCCACAATAACATTCTACAAAAGGTTATTACATCTCACAAACATGGCATTGTCCAAAACACAATTTTTTTATCAAGCAGCAATAATCCTCTATAGCCCATATTGAATGCCACACACAACATACAATCAAAAATTATTACGTAAACAAATGACATATGAATTATTATATTACAAATTAGTTGTTACAGGTTTTACACCCATTCTCAGGTAATCGTCGATATGAGATATGAAGTTCTAGTTATAATACATCAGAAAATACAATGCAAATAAACATTCCCCTTTTTCAAATATCCGTTTAACAACTAAATGTTCTAAACATGTCTTAGTAGGTCTATTCTGGTCCTTTTAGCTCTCACTCTTGACCATACCTCATCTGGTGTGTCATTGAGTTTTCCGGTCTCTCCGCCTCTTCTATATGCACTGTGTCATTCATTCGCCTATCCCTTCCTCTCTCATGATTTCTTGGTTCTTCACTCCTTCTCCAATCACTTCTCCATTGCCGTTCACCACCATGGTTCCTATACCTGTGGCCTCCACCTCTTCCTCTGTAATCAGACGAATTATTAAAATGATTCCTTTGGTCATTACTTCCCTCTCGGTTTTGATCATTAGCTTGATTGTGTTCCTGTGATCGAACAGATTCCAACTGTTCCAGTATCTCCATCAAGGCCTCCCTATCTTTAATTGGGCTCCTGGATACAGTTTCTTGCAATTTCCGGTTCAATCTTCTTTTTATCGCAGATATATCATCACTCAGGGGTTGTTCCAAGGTCTCGTTCAATTCCCACAAATGTTCGGCAAACTCTCTCAACGCTCCTCTCCATGTATTAAGTGAATTGCGGTGTGGTAGGTCCTCAATTGCTGCACACTGATGACTTTTGGACCAGTATTTCTTCAAGAATTCCCCTTCAAACTGATCAAAACTAGTAGTCCCTTTTTTCTTCCTGACTCCCCAAGTGAAGGCCTCACTTTCCATTGCAACCCTCTGGTTATCCTCTTCTCGTTGCACGGCTATAGCATTTCTCAGATTGACAGCCAGTTGGTTTTGCCTATCTCCTATCCCCTTAACCGCATGATTGCATTGTTTCTGCCTCTGCATCACCTCGGTGATTCGGTGACTGCAATTTGTTTCCACTTCGGTGGTCCTTTCTCCCAATTCGGCTTTAGTTTCTTCAATATCGTCTTCTATCTTTTTTGTTAACTTTCCTTCCATCTTCTCCACGTCTCCCTGTACTTGGTCTATGCTCTTCTGTAGCTTACTCTCTCTCTCTCTCGTTGATGTCCATCTTCAGCTGTTCTTGTAACTCCTGCATTTCCTTCTTCAGATTATATTCCATCTTCATTCGCGATGTTTTGAGCTCTTGTGTTAGAGTTTCCTTAATTGACTTTTCTAAGTTTTCTTTGGTTTCTTGTAAATCTTCCTTAAATGATTTTCGGAATATTTCAAAACTTTTTCTAGTTTCTTGGAAATCTTCCTTTAATGATTCTCTGAATTCTTCTACCATTTCTCTTGTTGCCTTGGCCTCCTTTAACAACTCTGCTAACATCGACCGTATATCTGCATCCTCTGAAACTGGCTTACCTCTCGTCGTTTGTCCCGGTGTCTTGGGATAACTAGTTGAATGTGCTAATGGGCTTTCTAATGACAATCCACAATCACTGATTCCTGAATCATCTCTTGTCCTCCTGTCCTGTCCCTTTCCTTTCAACTGCTGCCTCACAAACCTGTTTATCTTCGGTAGACATGTTTGGTTTATTTTTAATGCACAGGCAAGTAATATAAAATAACCTCTAGTAACCCAAAACACTCCTAATTACCACGAAACTAATCAAACAGTAACTGCGGTATCTTCAGTTAATCCCAAAATTGGTACAATACGTATGAATACTGAACATAACGACTCTCAAAACCTAATAATTTCAAATATCAATTTTCACATACACAATTTATGTAAAATGTTTTAAATAAGAGAAATCACACCATTCATTAACTCTATAACTGTAAAATCCCCAAAAACAATGAGCATATCTGTATAATCACCATTTAGAGAGCACAGCATGCATCAATAAGTATGCTATATTTCAGAGTATGTTTCGCAAACTTTTCGGAAATTACTGTAATTGGGCACTTCTCCTAAGGTGAAACACAGTTTAAAACTATTTATTTATCGTGAAGACAGTACACTGCAATTTAATGTTATGCTAACCAGTCGTCTTCACTCACCAACTGACGTTACCACGAGTCGCGATGTTTTGACGTTTGAAGAGGGCATGGCGCTGTACTGCCGCCGGAGCCGCGTGAAGTCGCGCTGAAGATCTGTGGCGAGTCGTCGTAGTTCTCAGTCGGCTGCTCCGTGCTGCTGCAAGCGGGCCTAGTTTGTAGTTCGGCCGCTAGATGCCGGGTCGGCGCTCGGTGTTTCGAAGTCGCGCTGAAGACCCGTGGCGAGTCGTCGTAGTTCTCAGGCGGCCGCTCCGTGGCGCTGCAGGCAGGCGTAGTTTGTAGTTCAGCCGCTAGATGCCGGGTTGGGGCTCGAGGTCTCGCTGATCGCTGTCAGTGTAGTGCGTCTGCACCTGACCTACTCCTTGCACAGGTAGTTGGGATGACGTATGAAATCACCTCGCGGATCGAAGCTCTTTGGCGCAGCTGCGTGACGTGACTCAACAATTGCTTCGCCGCATATATTGTCGCCTGCATAACAGTTTATGGGTCCACATGAAATTACTCGAGTTTCATCATTCAAAAAGCAATTTCAGTCATAATATTACTATTAAACACTTCCTTAAAGCTTTCGTGACGAATTCTTGACTCGTTTTGCTGTTGTAATGTTCACACATGTCTTTCTTTGGTGTTCACTTTTCACAGTTTTTCGCGCGGATTTACGCGTTTGCACATTATAACACAGTTTATCGACACTATTACTCTTATCTAATATGGCGAAAAAACAGTTTATTCACAATCGTAAGATGCTATTACTTCGTATTGTTCAAAATGCACAGTTTCTTGTCGCGATTTTAAAGTTTATACTCTGTCTCGATCCGAAATTGAAAAAATATTTTCTCGCGTTAAGCAAGATAAAATTGCCTATTGTTCTTTACAATTCGTCTGAAAACTGAACAACGTCCTGTCACGGTCGCCAAGGTGTAACACCTCTGATTTATTTCGACCCGACCTGATCTGATCGAATAGCAGCCCAATAATTATTATTAATGTGACCGTGTACCTAATGAGGCTGGCAATCGGAATTGACTACTACGGAAGTTGTTACTTTCCAGTTCGTCCTTCTCAAATGCTGTAATAATGAAATGCCTGGTAACAAGAAAAACACCAACACAGTTTCACTAATCACGAACCTATATTCGTCTCAAAAACACAAAAGGAGGAGACAGCCACTGCCTTCGTCATACATATCTAAATACGGCTAATCTCAGCACAGGCCTCTTCATTTCTCATTATCGTCACACATTAATCCATCACTGCAATCCAACACTGCAATCCAAAGAGATGCCGGCACGGTAGACGCGAAACCAAAATATCAGCACTAGAATATCACTAATCACTTGCGTAATAATACTTCTTCACTTTCCCGGTATTATTCTAGCACAAAGGGGTTAAACCGCGGCGATGGCAACTCCCTTTGTCGTTAAAGCCTTGCATTACAACAACTGGCCTCCACACACCTCTGCCCGCAACATGGGACTGACTCAACTCCACACTCGCTCTCGCAACATGACATAATCGATTGTTCGCCCTATCGACCTATGCCGATTGCAAACTTATAGTAAGGGCCTATGGACCCCTTACAAGTTACAGGTGGACCAGTTTTTAAACGTTTCTTGTATGGACAGGCATTTTATACAATTCGAACATATGCAACACTTCATACATGTTAATTGCAGTAACGTCATATGACATAATGGGCTCAGAGGTGTATGGTGCACGGGGCAAAGTGTGCTGCATGATAGTTGATGGAGCACTTGCCATGGGAGTGGAGGTGTTCATGACTGGATGCTTATGCTCATAACAGTGAATATGCATTTGAACTGTACTGAAATCTTGGTCCTGTGCATGCAGAGCCGAGGGCACTTCGAACAGGAGCTGCTATATCTACAAGTAGCAGAAGCACAGGGAGGAGGCACAAGGGTCCTCTCATCCCTCTCCTTCTCCCCTCCCCTCCCATATCCCCTTTCCATCCTGTGCACCTCAGGCACTAGTTCCTTTCCTGTTTTCTCTCTAACTCTCCCACCCTCCCTTCCTCTCTCTGTCTCCCATGTATCTCCCCAGCCCGTATCTCCAGGTAGGTTGAGATTCCTAAACTGCCAGAAAATTCTATACAGGCTTATAAATCCATAACCATTCAATGTATTGATAAGGTTTATAGCTCCTATCGGAACGATACCATCTTTTAACATGGAAAAATGTACTTCCACCCAATAAAAAGTTTTTCACCTTAGGAAGCGCGTTTCTAGCTGGGAAATCTGGAAATTTTTTCTTGTTTGTATATACACCCAGTTAAGAAGGTATCTCTTTCGTATGAAATGAAGTGCCTATTGAGAAGAAATGCCATGCACAGGTGGTACAGCTGTTTTATCAGAACAGCAGCACTGCATTGCAGGAATATCATTGAAATAAATGGCTGTGAAGAGGCCCCATGTCAATAAATGTGTTGAAGAATACAATCAAGGAATTTGAAGAAATAAGTGAATTGGGTGGTGCAGCAGATTGCCATAGTGGTTGTTGAAGTTGCTTTTAGCTACAGCTAATCATGCAGCAGATGCCTCAAATTCTGCAGTAAACGCTAGCGTTCTCACAGGATCTCCCTCCCTCCCTTCCTGGATTCCAGTAGGCGTGCTGACCCCGGATCGAATCCACATGGCAGATTAACGACGAAGGGCCAGTGTGCCAGCCATCCTGGTTGTGGTTTTTAGGTGGTTTTCTTCACCCTGCTAGGTGAATAGCAGGCTGGTCCCCACATTCCACTTCAGTTACACAGCTTGCAGACATTCGCATTTTCCCATGGATTACACTGGATGGAAACAGTTGGGGAACACTAATTCACTAATTATGTCCTGGAACGGGGGGAGGGACTTTGGGAATGGCGACCCCATCGTAATACTAGCCTGTATAATATGTAATGGCACTTTGCAACCAGCCTCGGCCAAAAGACTGAGTAAAGGTTGCGAAGTCTCATTGATCTGCCAACCCAACTTGTTGTTGGATAGAGGAGTACTGGCGTAGATAAATGGAATGTAAGAAACTGTTTTGATCATAATGACAGCCCTTTGGTTGGAACACTGAGAGAACAAAGGAAGGAATAAAATAGAGGTAACAGCTATCATCCCAAAATTTTTAACAAATGTGGTGTAAATCATCAGCAGTGTTACTGTCCAGGCTGTAGTATGTGTGTTGATAAAATACATGTGCACATCCATCATCACTGCAACCATCAAAAAGAAACACAAAGTATATCTATTTTAAAAAGCTGATAAGAATGCTCTTAACGCCCTCTTAAGAGACAGTCTTCACTCCTTCCGATCTGATCATGTAAGTGTAGAAAAGTTGTGGTATGTTTTCAAAGAGATAGTATCGACAGCAATTGAGGGATAAATACCACATAAAGTAATAAGTGATGGCACTCATCCCCCATGGTACAGTAGGTGGGTCAGATCGTTGTTGCAGAAGCAACGAAAAAAGCATGCCAAATTTAAAAGAGCGCAAAATCCTCAAGATTGGCAAAGTTTTACAGAAGTTCGAAATATGGCGCGTACTTCAATGCGAGATGCTTTCGATAATTTCCACAACGAAATTCTGTCTCGAAATCTGGCAGAAAACCAAAAGAGATTCTGGTCATACATAAGGCACACCAGTGGCAACACGCAATACCTTCACTGTGCGATAACAACGGTGAAGTCACTGAAGATAGTGCCACTAAAGCAGATTTATTAAACACGGTTTTCCGAAACTCTTTCACCAAATAAGACGATGTAAATATTCCTGAATTCCAATCAAGAACAACGGCCAAGATGAGAAACATAGAAGTAGATATCCTCGGAGTAACAAAGCAGCTTAAATCACTTAATAATGGCAAAGCCTCTGGTCCGGACTGTATACCAGTCAGGTTGCTCTCAGAGTATGCTGATAAAATAGCTCCATATTTAGCAATAATATACGACAACTCGCTCACCGAGAGATCCTTACCAGAGACTGGAAAATTGCTGAAGTCACACAAATACCCAAAAAGGGAAGTAGGAGTAATTCGCTAAATTTAAGGCCTATATCACTAACGTCGATTTGCAGTAGGGTTTTGGAACATATACTGTATTCAAACATTATGAAGTACCTCGAACAAAACGATTTATTGACACAGTCAGCATGTTTTCAGAAAAATATCGTTCTTGTGAGACACAACTGACTCTTTATACTCTGAAGTAATAAATGTTATTGACAAGGAATGTCAAATTGATTCCATATTTTTAGATTTACAGAAGGCTTTCGACACTGTTCCTCACAGGCGTCTTCCAACCAAACTGTGTGCCTACGGAGTATCGCCTCAGTTGTGCGACTGGATTCGTGATTTCATGTCATAAAGGTCACAGTTCGTACTAATTGACAGAAAGTCATCGAGTAAAACAAGTATTATCCGGCGTTCCCCGCTATTGTTCCTCGAGCCGGCCGCGGTGGTCTCGCGGTTCTAGGCGCGCAGTCCGGAACCGTGCGACCGCTACGGTCGCAGGTTCGAATCCTGCCTCGGGCATGGATGTGTGTGATGTCCTTAGGTTAGTTAGGTTTAAGTAGTTCTAAGTTCTAGGGGACTTATGACCACAGCAGTTGAGTCCCATAGTGCTCAGAGCCATTTGAACCATATTGTTCCTGATCTATATTAACAACATAAGAGACAATCTGGGTAGCCGTCTTAAATTGTTTGCAGATGATTGTCATTTACCGTCTTGTAAAGTCATCACATGATAAAAACGACTTACAAAATGATTTAGATAAGATATCTGTATGGTGCAAAAAGTGGCAACTGACCCTGAATAAGGGAAAGTATGAAGTTATTCACATGAGTCCTATAAGAAGTGTGCTAAATTACGATTACACGATAGTCACACAAAACTGAAGGCTGTAAATTCAACTAAATACTTACGGATTACAAATAACCTGAATTCGAACGATCACATAGATAATATTGTGGGTAGAGAAAAAGGGAGAGAAGGAAACATAGTAGGTGAATATGGATAGGGGGTAAGAAATGAAAGAGGAAGCAGTCTGGTAGAATTTTGCACAGAACATAACTTAATCATAGCTAACACTTAGTTAAAGAATCATAAAAGAAGGTTGTACACATGGAAGAATCCTGGAGATACTAGAAGGGATCAGATAGATTATATAATGGTAAGACAGAGATTTAGGAACCAGGTTTTAAATTGTAAGACATTTCCAGGGGCAGATGTGGACTCTGACCACAATCTATTGGTTATGAACTGTATATTAAAACTGAAGAAACTGCAATGGGAATTTAAGGAGATGGGACCTGGATAAACAGACTAAATCGGAGGTCGTACAGAGTTTCAGGGAGAGGATAAGGGAACAATTGTCACGAATGGGGGAAAGAAATACAGTAGAAGAAGAATAGGCAGCTTTGAGGAATGAAATAGTGAAGGCAGCTGAGGATCAAGTAGGTAAAAAGACGAGGGCTAGTAGAAATCCTTGGGTAGCAGAAGAAATATTGAGTGTAATTGATGAAAGGAGAAAATATTAAAATGTAGTAAATGAAGCAGGCAAAAAGGAATACAAACGTCTCAAAAATGATATTGACAGGAAGTGCAAAATAGCTAATCAGGGACAAATGTAAGGCTGTAAAGGGTCATCTCATGAGGGGTAAGGTAGATACTGCCTACAGGAAAATTAGAGAGACCTTCGGAGAAAAGAGAGCCACTCGCATGAATATAAAGAGCTCAGATGGAAACCCAGTCGTAAGCAAAGAAGGGAAAGCAGAAAGGTGGAAGGAGTATACAGGGTGTTACAAAAAGGTATGGCCAAGTTTCAGGAAACATTCCTGACACACAAAGAAAGAAAATATGTTATGTGGGCATGTGTCCGGAAATGCTTACTTTCTATGTTAGAGGTCATTTCATTACTTCTCTTCAAATCACATTAATCATGGAATGGAAACACACAGCAACAGAACATACCAGCGTGACTTCAAACACTTTGTTACAGGAAATGTTCAAAATGTCCTCAGTTAGCGAGGATACATGCATCCACCCTCCGTCGCATGGAATCCCTGATGCGCTGATGCATCCCTGGAGAATGGCGTATTGTAACACAGCCGTCCACAATACGAGCATGAAGAGTCTCTACATTTGGTACCAGGGTTGCATAGACAAGAGCTTTCAAATGCCCCCATAAATGAAAGTCATGAGGGTTGAGGTCAGGAGAGCGTGGAAGCCATGGAATTGGTCTGCCTCTACCAATCCATCGCTCACCAAATCTGTTGTTGAGAAGTATACAAACACTTCAACTGAAAAGTGCAAGAGCTCCATCGTACATGAACCACATGTTGTGTCATACTTGTAAAGGCACATGTTCTAGCAGCACAGGTAGAGTATCCTGTATGAAATCATGATAACGTGCTCCATTGAGCGTAGGTGGAAGAACATGGGGCCCAATAAAGACATCACCAAGAATGACTGCCCAAATGTTCACAGAAAATTTGTGTTGATGAAGTGATTTCACAATTGCGTGCGGATTCTCGTCAGCCCACACATGTTGATTGTGAAAATTTACAATTTGATCACGTTGAAATGAAGCCTCATCCGTAAAGAGAACATTTGCACTGAAATGAGGATTCACACATTGTTGGAGGAACCATTCGCAGAAGTGTACCCGTGGAGGCGAATCAGCTGCTGATGGTGCCTGCACACGCTGTACGTGGTACCGAAACAACTGGTTCTACCATAGCGCTCTCCATTCAGTGACGTGGTCAACATTACCTTGTACAGCAGCAACGTCTCTGACGCTGACATTAGAGTTATCGTCAACCGCACAAAGAATTGCCTCATCCATTCTCCTCGTCATTCTAGGTCTTCCCCAGTCGCGAGTCATAGGCTGGAATGTTCCGTGCTCCCTAAGACGCCGATCCATTGCTTCGAACGTCTTCGTGTCGGGACACCTTCGTTCTGGAAATCTGTATCGATACAAACGTACCACGCCACGGCTATTGCCCCATGCTAATCCATACATCAAGTGGGCATCTGCGAACTCCACATTTGTAAACATTGCACTGACTGCAAAACCACATTCGTGATGAACACTAACCTGTTGATGCTACGTACTGATGTGCTCGATGCTAGTACTGTAGAGCAATGAGTCGCATGTCAACATAAGCACCAAATTCAACATTACCTTCCTTCAATTGGGCCGACTGGTGGTGAATCGAGGAAGTACAGTACATACTGACGAAACTAAAATGAGCTCTAACATGGAAATTAAGCGTTTTCGGACACATGTCCACATAACACCTTTCCTTTATTTGTGTGAGAGAAATGTTTCCTGAAAGTTTGGCCGTACCTTTTTGTAACACCTTGTATAGAGGGTCTATACAAGGGCGATGTGCTTGAGGACAATATTATGGAAATGGAAGAGGATTTAGATGAAGATGAAATGGGAGATACGATACTGCATAAAGAGTTTGACAGAGCACTGAAAGACCTGAGTTGAAACAAGGCCCCAGGAGTGGACAACATTCCATTAGAACTACTGATGGCCTTGGAAGAGCCAGTCCTGACAAAACTCTACCATCTGGTGAGCAAGATGTATGAAACAGGCGAAATACCTTCAGACTTCAAGAAGAATATAATAATTCCAAGCCCAAAGAAAGCAGGTGTTGACAGATGTGAAAATTACCGAACTTTCAGTTTAATAAATCACAGCTGCAAAGTACTAACGCGAATGCTTTATAGATGAATGGAAAAACTGGTACAGGTCGGCCTCTGAGCAGATCAGTTTGGATTCCGTAGAAATACTGGAACACGTGAGGCAATACTGACCTTACGACTTATCTTAGAAGAAAGATTAAGGAAAGGCAAACCTACATTTCTAGCATTTGTAGACTTAGAGAAAGCTTTTGACAATGTTGACTGGACTACTCTCTTTCAAATTCTAAAGGTGGCAGGGGTAAAATACAGGGAGTTGAAGGCTATTTACATTTTGTATAGAAATCAGATGGCAATTAAGAGTAGAGGGGCATGAAAGGGAATCAGTGGTTGGGAAGGGACTGAGACAGGGTTGTAGCCTCTCCCCAATGTTATTTAATCTGTATATTGAGCGAGCAGTAAAGGAAACAAAAGAAAACTTCGGAGTAAGTATTAAAATCCATGGAGAAGAAATAAAAACTTTCAGGTTCGCCGATGACATTGTAATTCTGTCGGAGACAGCAAAGGACTGGGAAGAGCAGCTGAACAGAATGGACAGTGTCTTGAAAGGAGGATATAAGATGAACATCAACAAAAGCAAAACTAGGATAATGGAATGTAATCGGGTGATGCTGAGGGAATTAGATTAGCTAATGAGCCATTATTTAAAGTAGTAGGTGAGTTTTGCTATTTGGGGGGAATAATAACTAACGATGGACAAAGTAGATAGGATACAAAATGTAGACTGGCAATGGCAAGGAAAGTGTTTCTGAAGAAGAGAAATGTATGAACATCGAGTATAGATTTAACTGTCAGGAAGTCGTTTCTGAAAGTATTTGTATGGAATGTAGCCATGTATGGAAGTGAAATATGAAGGATAAATAGTTCGGACAAAAAGAGAATAGAAGCTTTCGAAATGTGCTGCTACAGAAGAATGCTGAAGATTAGATGGGTAGATCACATAACTAATGAGGAGGTATTGACTAGAATTGGGGAGAAGAAGAGTTGTGGCACAACTTGACAAGGAGAAGGACCGGTTGGTAGGACATGTTTTGAGGCATCAAGGGATCACAAATTTAGCATTGGAGTGCTGCGTGGAGGGTAAAAATCGTAGAGGGAGACCAAGAGATGAATACACTAGCTGATTCAGAAGGATGTAGGTTGCAGTAGGTACTGGGAGATGAAGAAGCTTGCACAGGATAGAGTAGCATGGAGAGCTGCATCAAACCAGTTTCAGGACTGAAGATAACAACAACAGAGCAAACCAAAGACTGCAATTCATTGCCAAAACACTTAGAAGGTGCAACAGGTCTACTAAAGAGACTGCTTACACCACGCTTGTCCACCCTTTTCTGGAGTATTGCTGTGTGGTGTGGGATCTGCGTCAGGTGGGACTGATGGATGACACTGAAAAAGTAAAACAAATGGCAGCTCGTTCTGTATTATCGCGAAATAGGGGACATAGTGTCAGAGACATGGTATTTGAATTGGAGTGGCAATCATGAAAACAAAAGCGTTTTTCGTTGTGACAGGATATTCTCATGAAATTTCAATCACCAGTTTTCTCCTCTGATTGGGAAAACATTCTGTTGGCACCCACTTAAATTTGGAGAAATGATCATCACGATAAAATAAGAGAAATCAGGGCTCGCACAGAAAAATTTAAGTGCTCGTTTTTCCTGTGCGCCGTTCGACATTGGAATGGTAGACAGTGAGTTTGAAAGTGCTTCATTGAACCATCTGCGAGGCACTTTATTGTGAATAGCAGAGTAATCGTGTAGATGTAGATGAATAGTTTATCAATGTACCTGCCACACGAAATGCTGTGAAGTGAAGGTTAGGGATATGACAGAGGCACCCAGTATCTACACAATGCTTACATGGTGGTCTCTAAAACAATTTATAAATAAGAACCTCAAAATTTATTTATTGCTAAAGCTTTCCAGAAATTCTGTTTCTTATTCTGGTTGGTTCATGGTTGACTGGCATATTGTAAAATTTTAATTGTAAGTTTTGTTTCTAGTACTTTGACAAACAGAAAGGTATTTGTTTGAAATCTTATTTGCATATTTTTCTGATGTGTTTTATCATTATTGGTGTTCAGTTACTTCACTTTCATGTGTATGAAAATACAAGTTGTAAATTATTGAGTTATAAAAGTTACGATATTTAGTGATTCAGTTGTCAACTTCTAGAATCTGACACACCATGATACCAGTTACATTTAAAAAAGTCGTGTGATCCAATTAATTGTTCAAAAACACTCGAAATTTACCAGATACCATGCCTAACAAAACTATATACTCAACACAATGGAAAAAAGTCAAAAGGTACAGTCAGAACAAGAGAAAACTCTGGAGCCTGCACACCTTCAGTAGTTTGTAATCTTTCATATCCACCTATGTACGTACTGGCGACCTGAAAAGCATTACAGTTCTTTTCTGTGGGAAAGGGTTTAACTGCAGGTATAATAATGAAACCCAGATACTACAGGTGTAGCTCATGCATCAGCTGTTATCACCGCCACTCAGTATGTAGTGTTACCCTTCAGTACTTAATGGGTGATGATGTGACCATTTATGTGTGTGTCCTTCAGTCAACGGTGCTCTGCAATGCCAGGAGACCAGATGTTGGGAAGATGTAAAAATTTTCAAGAAGGCTCACTCCAAGTGTACTGGAAAATTTGCAACCATTTCCATCTGTTCAGACAATATTTCCATTTGTGGAAGGCTTCATATAAGTTGCAGTGCCAAAAACAGTTTTAGATTAAAACCATCTGCACGTGTGTCATTCACATTCATTCATCAGTATGCAAATTAATTCCCTTGATTGATGTCACATTGATTCTTGTTCATGAACAGTCATTGTCCAGCTGATCAACAACCATTGAAGATAACGAATGAAAATATTGATGCTTGCACTAGTAATTGATTTATTTGGAATCAAACAAAAAAAATTGTTTACCAGGTGAAATAAATTTACCAATCGTAGAGGTGAAAGTGTTGGCGAAACAAGGAGAATGCACTTACAGAGCTAACATAATCGAAGAGGAACATTTAGAAATTATTTCTCTTAAATAAATCTGAAATACCTTGAACTTAAAAATTTTGAATTAAAACATGTAACTGATTAATTTTTTGATACATTTCATAAATTGTTGTAGACTATTGACTTGTAGCACTGTATTTTAAAAAGATTGTAACACGTGAAAGTGAAGTATTTTAGTTCTAATCTAAAAATTTCAGATCAAATGGCAGTGACTCAGAATAATCATTATTGATTTACCTCTGGTTATTTTCGTTTTAAACCACTTTTACCTCATCAGTTCTTTACTTCTGGTGGAATATTATAATTTTAAATCAGTAACAGTTACTGAATATGTCAATTCGTATGCACTTTTATGATTTGTGGCTTATAGTACTGGATTTATGGTCACTCAAATATTTTTTCTTTGTTGTATATCTCAATATTTAACAATATCCTCCTCACTCTTCAGATTTACTCAGACTACTGGTGGGAGGTGCAGCATATCATGTGAAGAACCCTGTCACCATAGACTGGTCCAGGATGAGTTGGTGATAGACATGGAGAAGTCAACACATGGGTTCAGTACCAATACAGAAGATATGACTGTTGATAAGGAATGCTCAGTTGCCACCCAATATGACTGTAGTACGAGGGAAAAGGAATTACATGTATATAGTTGTAATTTTTGCCAACAGAGCTTTTCTTCAAAATACAGACTCATAATGCATGTGTTTATGCACATTGGTGGAACGCAACCACCTTCGTATGTTTGTAAGTGGTGTGGTGAGGTATTTAACAGTAATGTTGGCTTGAAGAAGCATATGAGAATGAGTGAGAATTGTCGAGTTTTAACTGCAGACAGTCATGAAAAATATGGACATAGTGATGAGCATCAAACCACTACCTCGTTGGATAGCGAGGCAGAAGTTTCTGTCACAGAACACAATGACCAGTCTTCATGTAAGGAAACTTGGAGAGATTCAAACAAGCCCTCTAATGACATATGTAACACACACATGACAAATGATAGAGAGAAAACAAGTAATTATGGAACTTTGTCTATAGCTGTTAATGTCAGTGCCCAGGCTGATCTACTTACTGCAAACAGAACTCACAGATGTGGTATTTGTGGCAAATTGTTTGCTAGGTCTGTTGATTTCAACAGACATGTTTCCATTCATACTGGGAAAAGACTTCACAAATGTGATATTTGTGAGAAATGGTTTGCCCAGTCACGTTATCTAAAGGCTCACACATTAATTCACACTAGGAAGAAACCTTACATGTGCGAGATTTGTGGGAAATCTTTTACTATGATAAAAGACTTCAAGAAACACTCATTATTTCACACTGGAAAGGAACCTCACAAATGTGAGATTTGTGGGAAATCTTTTGCTGCGTCAGGCTCTCTCAAGAAACATTCATTAATTCACACTGGAAATAAACCTTACAAATGTGAGATTTGTGGGAAATATTTTACTATATTAGGCAATCTTAACAAACATTTATTAATTCACACTGGAAAGAAACCTCACAAATGTGAGATTTGTGGGAAATCTTTTACTAAGTTAGATAATCTCAAGCGACATGCATTAATTCACACTGGAAAGAAACCTCACAAATGTGAGATATGTGGGAAATCTTTTGCTGCGTCAGGCTCTCTCAAGAAACATTCTATAATTCACACTGGAAATATACCTCATAAATGTGAGATTTGTGGGAAATCTTTTACTAAGTTAGGTAATCTCAAGCGACACTCATTAATTCACACTGGAAAGAAACATCACAAATGTGAGATTTGTGACAAATGGTTTGCCCAGTCACGTTATCTAAAGGCTCACACATTAATTCACACTGTGAAGAAACCTTACATGTGCGAGATTTGTGGGAAATCTTTTACTATGATAAGTGACTTCAAGAAACACACATTAATTCACACTGGAAAGGAACCTCACAAATGTGAGATTTGTGGGAAATCTTTTGCTGTGTCAGGCTCTCTCAAGAAACATTCATTAATTCACACTGGAAATAAACCTCACAAATGTGAGATTTGTGGGAAATCTTTTACTAAGTTAGGTAATCTCAAGCAACATGCATTAATTCACACTGGAAAGAAACCTCACAAATGTGATATTTGTGGGAAATCTTTTACTAGGTTAGGTGTTCTCAAGCAACACTCATTAATTCACACTGGAAAGAAACCTCACAAATGTGAGATTTGTGGGAAATCTTTTGCTGCGTCATGCTCTCTCAAGAAACATTCATTAATTTACACTGGAAAGAAACCTTACAAATGTGAGATTTGTGGGAAATATTTTACTATATTAGGCAATCTTAACAAACATTTATTAATTCACACTGGAAAGAAACCTCACAAATGTGAGATGTGTGGGAAATCTTTTACTATGTTAGGTGATCTCAAGAAACATGTATTAATTCACACTGGAAAGAAACCTCACAAATGTGAGATCTGTGGGGAATCTTTTGCTACATCAGGTGATCTCAAGACACATGCATTTCAACACACTGGAAGTGGACCTCACAAATGTGGTATCTGTGACAAAAGTTTCACTTACTTGAATACTCTCAAGACACATGCATTACTTCATGTCAGAAAGAAAATGTAAGTATGTGTTAGTTTATGCAAATAGGTTTTCGTGGTTGGTGCCCTCAAGGCCTATAAAATAATGTATGTACCAGGGGACAATAAATTGTACTTTCGGCGAAATAACTTTAAAATCTGGTAGAATTGTGAAAAAACTTGTAATGATGTGTACTATAGAGTGCTAACAGATGTGACAAAAAATTCATATCTGTAGCTTGAGATGTCAAGAAATGGTATTACCAAATACTCAAGAAACATGAATCAAATGTGTTTTTGTCATTAGCACTGCTGCTTTTTCCTATTGATCTTGCGACAAGAAGATTGTGAATTGTGATAAATCCTTACATTTGTCAGTAACCATAAGTATCTTGCAATATTCAGTATAAGGCCAAGGAAATGTGATGACTTGCTGCTTAATATTCCAAACAAAGTCATCATGTAGTACTTGTAACTGTATTTTAGAAACAGTGACAGTAAAAATATATTCATGGCACTTGCTTCATTGAGGCTAGTAAACTCAATACTGGAGAAACATGATTATAACAATTTTTTTACTCAGATATGTTTTCTCAAGAGACATGGTGTGTTATTAATAGTGTGTACATTTATGTTCTGTTGGTACTAATCCTGCATTAGTAAACATAACAACAAATATAATAACCTGCTTAATAGCATGTTTGGCCGCCTTTGGAATACAGTACTTTGACAATTCTACGTGATATGGACTTGACACATCATTTACATGCTTCTGGGTGTATGTTGCACCAGTTGTATTCCACACGTTCAGATTAGATAAATGGTATGGTCAAGACATCAGTGTTAGTTACCATGCTACTCAGACCATGCACATGTGACATGGACAATTATCCTGCTGAAAGATGCCTCCACTATGGGAGAGCACACCAGGAATGAAGGAATGCATGCAGTTGCAATGAATGTCACGTAGTCTGCAACTGTCATGATGCCTTCTGTGGCTAACAGGTGTCCCACAGGAGCCAAAGTGACTGCCCCCAAAGCATAATGGGCCCTCTATTTGGTGCCATTCATTTAGATGATAGCATATCTGGATGTGCAACTGACCTGGTGTAACAGGAAATGTCACCCATCCTGACAGTTAACATTTGAATTGACCTTCACTCCAGCCTCAATGATCACTTGCACACTGCAGTTGCAAGTGAACATTTTGGTGGATCGGTATGGAAACATACAGTGACCATATGTTCCAGAGCCACACATTCAACAATGTACATTGAACTGTGGGTTCCAAAACGTGTATGGCTGCCCCAGCGTTGTTTTCTGTCATTAGATATGCCACATATTGCCACATCTCCAGCTTTACAGAGCAGGCAAGCTTCTGACCTCCATACTTTGTGAAGAAGTATAGATGTATTACATCTTATCATAATGTGATGGACTTATTACCTTTCAGCCACTTTCCTCAGATGTTCACAACAGTAGCATAGATCCATTGTACCAACTTCACCACTTTTGAGGTTCTAGTTCCCAATTGCAATGCCACTTTAACTTGCCCTTTGCTGAAGTCATTTACATCATTAAATGTACATGTTTGCAGCTCATCTTACTGATAGAACAAAAAGTGTAAATCTCTGGTCTGCTTATATACTTGTAATCTGCTTACTGCATCATGTGCATACAACGTGGCATTCATTCTCCTCATGAACAGTGTTCATGACATTTTTGCCCATCAGTGCATCTTCATGTAAATGGGTCAGATGCGGAAATGTGTAATCTAAGAAATTCATCATGCTTGGTTGCCATTTACACTAGTGCACAATAGCTATATTTTTTGTGAAATATTTTTGTTTCACAAAGCTCTGTACATAATTCAGAGATAATATAGGTAAGTGTTATCAAACAAAGCTCTTAATTACTTGTTCAGCATCTAATACTGCGAAAGTTCTACAAAAAAAAAGAAATAGGTAAACAAATATTAGGTGTTATGATTTGATTCCAGTTTTTTTTATACACAAGAACAACACTTGGGAGAGCTCAGAATGTGAGCACTAAATATTTCTTGTGTTATATTCAAAGATGTTTCCATTGTGGGTATTTTTCTTAATTTGTGGTAAATATACATGAGGTTTTTGGAAAATTGTACTTATGCTTCAGTTTCAATTTCAGAACGATTGTTTTTAATTTGGATTTCCTACCTATTTGTTATTGTTGAAAGTGGTTTAGTATGTTTTATAATATGTGTAACAATGGGAGATAGTTATAATTAAGTGATTGGCACTGTTCTGTGTTGCTACACTTCAGCTGTGACACTTTGTAGTGATATGATTACATTGTATTTCATCTTTCCCATGATAGAACATCCACAACTGCTGTATGGGTTATGCATAATAGACAACATCCGCATACATTTGTATTAAATATTATTTTCCGATAAAAGGAAAGAAAAACCGGGTTTCTGGACAGTAGCCTTATATTCCAATGAATATGAAAATGTACTACAAAGTGTGGCAACTATACATAATATGAATCTCTAAGAAACAGTAAAATTTGTAGTAACATGTTAAAAAAAGGTATACAATATGGACTGAATATCTATAGGCGTCAGCTAAGGATGGGTCATATGGTGTTTCTCTGGTACATGAGATGTAAGCAGAAAATAAGCATATTCAGTGGTTGTGTGGAAAACCAACCAAAGAACTGACTCTACATAAACACTGTACATAGCCATAAATTAAAGAGTGTAACTGCACCTATTAAAATAATAACCTAAGCTAATCACTACAGAATAAACTGTTGTATAAGAATTGTCAAGGACAAGTCAGTTGTAGGTTGTGGATCGAGGAGTAAGGGTAATCAAGCATATTGTTTAAAATAAACAACAATGAGGAGTACTTTAAAACAACTAACTGGTATTTACATCAGAACTTTACTTCTAAGGCCATTAACAGACTGAGGGGCATAGTGCTGGAGAATGGAATAGAAGCACACCTCTGATCAGACTGAAAGCTGGTTGCCAATAGTGAGCCAAATTTATCCCGGCTATGGCCTATGGCCCCATGTGACCATTAACAGCGGTCTCATTGGTTGCTGGATGGTTTTCTAGGTTTTCCTCACTAAGGATGCTTCTCGGAAGTGTCTCCTCATCAGTATCCTCTGTCAGAATTGTATGAATGTGAGCAAGGCATATACAGTGGTAACTGATACAGAACTAGCCCCTGACTAGCCACAGCTCTGAAGTGAAACGTATTTTATAAAGTGTTCCCCACTCGGTCTATCAATCTACCACACACACTTCACTCCCCCTTCATAGCAGCAGGCTAATTATTTCAAAATTACAAAAGTAGTAGTTTGATGTTTGAAAATGCTCCTTTGGACCGGTGGCTCTTGCTAAAGGATGCAACGTTCTAATAGGGGAAACAAATAATTTCCAAAATGCAGTAAAAAAAGTGGACATGAATAGAAAACTAAAAGTATTGAAGAAGTGACAAATAATAGTACAATAATTTAGTGTTCGAATTGGCCAATTTTGGCTATTGTAGAAATAATTGTGGCTATTGTAGGAATATACGCAGCCAACTGAAATGATGCACTGATACAGTGGTGTGGTGGTGCCGAGGCAACAGCTGTGCTGACCATGTACTGAGCCAGCAGGGACAGCATGAGGGCTGCCAAGATACATCAGCTGGGCAGTGGCTAAGCTGGTGCAATGGTGATGCCAGTGGACAGTGATGGAGTATTGTGGTTCAGAATGACAGCATTGGGGCCAGCAAATGTTGTTACCAGTTGTGAAGGTCTAGCCTCGCAGATCATGAAAGGCTGTAACACTGCATCAGATGGGTGCATCATCGAAGGTTGGTTGGTTATTTCCATACAAAAGGAGGCCTAGCTCAATAATATTAATAAGATTTATTACTTTTCCTATAATCTCTGCAGTTTGTAGTATAAAAGTTAAAATTACAAAGTTATTGAAGGATACATTACAAACTGATTATATATCCATAATAAACTAATCTCATTAAGACAACTGTAACACTTTCATTGTTTTATTAAGTCTTATTTCATGTACTTAGGTTGACAACCCTGTAGCCAGGCAGATGTGCGTGTATGAAGCTCTCACTAAGTTAACCGATTAATATTGGAATAAGAGCTAATTTAGTTAATATTACATTTTAGACTAGTGCATTTACTTCTTATCTAATCTATGTATTGAAGGTTTTACTTTTCTAAACGTAATTACATCGAAAAGGAAATATTTTGTAAAGGCCGGCAGTTGCGTTGTTGTTTACATATTTTGGCGTAAATTTCGTATGAGTGTAGATATTTGTTTTTGACTAGACTTAGCTCTTCAAAGTTAAATTAATTCGTGTCTCTCATCCAGAATTTGTGTGGTTGATTAAAAATTTCTGAGCCAAGTTTATAAGTTTGTTTACATTAATGTTTAGTTACATACTAGGACAGGTTAGAAAACTATTCTGCTGTTGAAGTTATTTTCTGCTTTTGTGTTACGTTTTACTATCAAACCATGTGTGACAAGTGTGGTGGTTGCTGTAGAAATTTGAAAGAGGGAGTGTTCTGTATAGACTGTAGGTTGTGGTTTCATTGGGGAGAGTGTAGCGGAGAGGAAACAAGGATAGATAATGAGGCTCTTCCATTGCAGTGTAGGTTACATAGAAAGGATAGAAAAATCGCGGAACTGGCGGCAAAGATTTGTGCACTTAAGGCTGAATTAGAAATCGCGAATTTGGAATTATTTAAGCTAAGGGAGGAAAAGGACTCTGGGCGCTGGTAAAAGGTAGCAAGCAAAGGGCGAAGAAGGGAAACAGTTGATAAAACTTATAAAATTCAGTTAGGAAATCAGTTTGGCTTGCTATCTGAAGTAGTGGAGGAAGGGCCATATCCAGATTTAGTTGAATGTAGGTTGAAGCAGAATATTAGCTTAAAGAAAAAAGACAGGTCGGGATCAAACCAGAATAGGAAAAGAAAAATTCTGCTTATAGGTAGCAGTCATGGGAGGGGTGTGGGCCAACAGCTACAGGAGAAATTAGGGACAGAATACCAGGTCACAAGTTTTGTGAAACCAAGTGCTAGTCTTAGCCAGGTGACAGAAAACTTATGTCAGCTATGCAAGGACTTTGAGAAGGAAAATCAGGTAATTATAGTTGGGGGAGCAGTAAGCAGCCTGGCTATGAATCCAGGGTATAGTATTAGGAGTGATCTGGATGAAATAGGAACAGAAACTGGGCACACGAATGTTGGGTTTTTGGAGGTATTTCAGCGCTATGATCAGCCCTGGGTATCGCGTGTTAACACAGAACTGAACAGGATGCTCCAGACACCGGCAAAGTCTCACATGAGTGTTGGTCCAGTTGATGCTATTGGTAGGTGGGGCTACACTACATATGGCCTGCGCCTTATTAGGAAGGGGGAAGATAAATTAGCTTCTCTATTAGCAGATACTGTAAGGGGGGCCACAGTCACACAAGGGGTGATCCCTGTGGTTATTGCGACCAAGGCAGACACGTTTTTTTAGGTTAAAGTCAATTTCCAGACAGACAACAACCAAGGAAAATAGAAGAAAAGAAACTTCATCCACAGCAAACAAGGATAAAGCTAAGGATGATATCAACTTCACCAAAATATCAGAGGAATAAAAAAAAGTAGGTGAGCTGATAATGTATTTAGATGATCTCGAAAATAAGAATGAGATTGATATACTTTGTCTGTCTGAGCACCATGTAACTGTGGGGATGGAAAATGTCAGTATAAATGGGTATCATTTAGCATCTTACACTTGTAGATCTAGTATGGATAAAGAAGGAGTTCCCATTTTCATAAAACAAGGGTATAAATACAAAACTGTTGAAGTGAGCAAATTTTGTGTTGATCAGCACTTTGAGGTTTGTGCATGTTAACTTCAGCTAGACAATGTTGATATTAGCAACAGTGTACAGGTTTCCACTAGGAGATTGGGAGCTATTCATAAAAAAGTTTGACTCCCTATTATGATGTCTGTCAGACAAAAAGAAGTTATTAATCTGGGGTGATTTCAGTGTTAACTTTTCTAAGCAATCCTGATAGGAAAAGTGAACTAGAAGTGTTGTTAACAACATATAACTTAGAATCAGTAATCAGTATCCCTACACGTATAGCTCAAGACAGTAGTACTCTAATAGATAATGTATTTGTATGTAGAACAAACACATGCTTTCCCTGTGGTTAATGGATTATCTGACCATGATGCACAACTGATTAACTTACAAAACATAACGGGGTGTACACTTCAGAAACCATTAAGTAAAAGTGTGAGGGTGCTCAACCCGGTATCTATAGATCACTTCAGAGAAAGTTTAGGAAATGTAAACTGGGAAGATATATATAATGATCCAAATGCTAATGATAAATGCAGCATATTTTCTAATAAATTTATATCCCTTTTTGAACATTGTTTTCCAAAGAAAATTACTAAATGTAACACCACAATATTTTTAAAGAAACCTTGGATTATTGTAGGTATTAATGTGTCTTCAGAAAGAAAAAGAAAACTGTATGAGACAGCAAGAAGTAGTTTTACACTATAACAATTATTGTAACACACTGAGAATAGTTGTAAGGAAATCAAGAAATATATATGTTAGAGAACAAATTAACAACTCCAGCAATAAAATAAAATCAATATGGAATGTTGTTAGAAGGGAGACAGGAAAACTAACCAGTGGGGTAGGTAGTATTACTGATAAAGAGAATGAGACCATCTTAACCAACATTACACAGTAGCCAATGTATTTAACAATCATTTCTTAAGCGTAGGAGAAACGATTGGTGAGAATAGTTCAAAAGAAAAAGCCAGGCAGCACATGGAAGAGTCAGTTTTGAAAAATTTTAGTCAGATTAGGTTTCATCTAACAAACTCTTGTGAAATAAGGAAAATTATTAAATCATTGAAAAATAAATGTTCTTTAAGAGTAAACGACATCAAAACAATTTGGAGCGATTACAGCTGATATTTTGAGTCACATATGTAATGCATCACTGACTCAGGGATTTTTTCCAGACAGGTTAAAATATATCCATTGTCAGGCCTCCCTACATAAAGGGGAAACCACAGATGCCAATAATTATCGGCCAGTATCCTAGCTTACAGCATTTTCAAAAATGTTTAAGAAAGTAATGTACTCAAGAGTGGTTAGCTATGTCAAAAGTAATGGGATACTTAGTAAATCACAGTTTGGATTTCAGAAATGCTGTTCCACTGAGACAGCAATATCCAATTTCATTGTCTACATAATAGAGTGTTTAAATAGTAAAATGTCACCAGTAGGAATATTCTGTGACTTATCCAAAGCATTTGATTGTGTGAACCATGACATTATGTTAGAGAAATTACAATTCTATGGTATAAATGGAAAAGCATATGAGTGGTTTAAGTCATATCTACAGAACAGGAAGCAAAAAGTCTCCCTGTATGCTTCTAGTGATTGGAAGGAGTTTGCCACTTCATCTAACTGGAATGAAATTACATTAGGTGTTCCACAAGGTTTGATCATGGGTCTCCTCCTGTTCTTGATACTGTATATGTGAATGACATCCCTTCTTATGTGAAACAAGATGTTGAACTGACACTGTTTGCTGGTGATACAAGCATAATTATTAATCCAGTAAAGGAAAGTCCAATAGAAAATGATACAAATAAGGTCTTTTGAAAAGTTATTAATTGGTATTCTGTGAATGGGTTTCCTCTGAACTATGAAAATATAATCCAAATTTCTGCTGCAAAAAGTTTAATTCCTTCAATAAACATAACACATCAAAAGAAGTCTGTAGCCAGGGTAGAGCATACTAAGTTTTTGGGTGTACATGTAGATGATAATCTCAACTGGAAAATTCGTGTTTTGGATCTCCGAAAGCGACTAGGTTCAGCAACTTTTGCAATCAGAATAGTTGCCAATTTTGAGGATGTAGAAATTAGTAAGCTAACATACTTTGCATACTTCCACTCTGATGTCATACAGAATAATATTCTGGGGCAACTCAACACTTAGGCAAAAGGTATTCATTGGTCAAAAGAAAGTAGTTAAAATAATGTGTGGGGTTCATAGTCGCACATCTTGTAGGCATCTGTTTAAAAGGTTAGGAATTCTTACAACTGCTTCACAGTACATTTACTCAGTAATGAAATTTTTTCTTAACAACATGGACCAGTTTAGAATCAACAGTGACATTCATGATTACAATACCAGAAAAAAGAAAGACCTACACTATCCTTTACTTAACCTATTTTTGGCACAGAAAGGTGTAAAATGTGCTGCTATAAAAGTTTTCGATAAATTACCAGATGAAATAAAATGTCTGATAGACAGCAGTAATAGTTTCAAAAACAAATTGAAATCATAACTCCTTGACAACTCCTTCTATACCATAGATGAATTCTTGAATATGAGTAAATAAATCTGGAGATATAATATATGCATTTTGTGCCATTTAAGGGAATGGGGTAGATAATAGAAATATTTAGGTAATGTAAACACTATAATGTAAACAAAACAAGCAACTTGTGTCCTGTGCGCATTTCTTGTGCATTTGACACGTTCCACATCATAATGGTTTTTCCGTGCTATTGATCAATGGAACACGTAACTAACTCAATAACTAACTAACTTTATTGATATTGGTTATTTCCTATATCATTGGTTTGGTCCTTAACTAAGTGGAATTTAATGCTCGCCCATATTGCAAAATACGCAAAATAACAAAATTATACAATGGAAACAATCTAATACATATTAGCATCCCATCTCCTAATGCTTAGTCATAAACGAGAGTCGTGACTGAATTGCGCCAGGATCCAAAACCCACTTGCGTATAAAATAACCAAACCAGTGGTGCACAAGCAGCAGCTGTTGGGTAATCTGAATAGTTCACAGTATCCTGGATTACATATGATCCATATAACCATTCTGAGGATAACTACAGTGGCTGGAAGATACATGACACCGGGGCAACCACTCTATGTAGGAATTCCAGCTTACTCCACTCAGTGATGTGTGCAATGCCGTGGTCAATGGTAACTTGCAATTTTCCCAAGCTAGTATTCATCAAAGGTTTGCAGAAGGTGAGTCTTTGATTTTTTTGATAGTGTAGGCAGGCTGTCGATTGGGTGCCAGCACAAAAGGTGTTTGAGGAAAATTAGAAGAAAAAATTAAATGCTATTCTGTGTGTAAGTTAAATGAGCAAATAACCTAATGGTGGGTGTGATACATCATAATAAGAACATTGAATAAAAGTCTACTGTTAGAGAAACTCGAGAAGTCTGGAGTTTAAATGCATGGTCACAGCAGAGAACTGCTACTATAGTCGACTGTGCTACCAAATACAGTAATCTGTTCCCAGTGGGCATAAATAAAGATTTGTGCATTGCAACAACAATGTGAGAGCAAGGGAATTCTGTAGTTTTCCCTAAAAGCAATGCAATTTCACAATGCACTAATGTAGAGTAATAAGGTACGAGGCTTGTAATAATTAGTGTGAATGCACAGTTGAAACTCGAACTACATGGCAGTGTGATAGACAACCCTTGGAAACGATCAGGATGCCCGTTTGCAACACAGTGCGTTCATAGGCAGCCACACAGGCGACAGAGAAACAGAAGGTAATAACACTCAAATTTGCGACTGGCGCAAGTTATGGGTAGGGATATCTGCACATTTAAAACATCTGTAGATGATGACAGTTGTACAATAGCAGCAGTGCAATAATACAGCAAGGTTGATTCCTAGATGGAGTAGGGCTGAGTTAGGGCTGAGGCTCTGTTGCAGTCTTGACTGAATGGTAGTGTGCACAGTGTTAACATGCAAGTGTTGCGTGGGTGTTATACAACAAGATCTGTAAGGCTTTGGTCCCTTCCAAAGTAGCAGTCAGTTTGCACAGTTCCCTGTGTGCAGTTATTAAGTCACGCTGGATCGCGTTTTTAAGTTCTTCGTATTTCAGTATTAGCACATCGGCTATATTATGGATTTGTCAGTTGGTAACCAAAAGTTGTCTTCAATGTGATTGAGTTGCACATGCCAGGATACTAGGATTTCATGATACTGCGTAACAAAGAACGAAGCTCGCTGGGGAGCTTTATCACAGCGATCATCATCAGTCTGATCAGGGGTACCAAATTTGTTTTCAGCACAGCTGTACTTCTATTAAATCAAACTTGCATAGCAATGCGGAGTGGTACTGTAACTGTTTGTTCACAGGATGAACAGTGTTTGTAATGCAGTGAAGGAGAATTAAATCTGTGAAAAGACAGAGTTGGTAGTACACATTGTCTGGTCGTTTCTGCTTGCATGCTGCCAGAGATAGCACTCGTGTAGAGGCAATAGCAACAGGGTACCAAGGTTCGACGACTTCGCAATCAAGATGATTGATCGGCAGTATTTATAGAGTGTTCACAGGTGCTAGTTGTCTTGAAACTTTGCAAAAGTTTAAAAGATCATTATTCTTTTGAAAAAATACTGATGAAGTATGTTGAGCAGGGCTGAATTTTGAGGGGACTGAATTCACAGCCAGTTGTTTTTGGCATGCTTTTAGAAAGAACAGAAGACGTTATAGCCTGGCATGTTCCAGAATTAGGTCAACAGTTGGCTAATGTGAATGATTCACTGTAGTGTGCTAATTATATACATTGTTGAAAAAATAAATGTGAGTTTCTATCACCACTTTTCTGAAAATTAATGAGAATGAAACCACATTTTCGAAGCGTCCATTATGTAAACTGGCATGAATATAGAAATGTTAGATTTAGGACAAGGATGTCAAAATGGGAGCCAGTAGACATACCCAGTAGTGATAACTTCCTTGGTGAGCTATGAGAAAGAATAGAGGGCTTAGCTGTTAGGAAAATGGCCAAACCAGCTTCAGTTATCTGTAACGAAATTAAAATTGAGAGTATTGGTTACATTTATAATTGTAATGCATTAAAATATAATGGGTGGTGCAATGAGAGTGGGAGGTGAACTAGGAAGGGAATCATGATTAACTGTCCAAACTCATGATGGCTAGGACTGTAGTCTTGTGACTGTTGAGGGACCTAACTGGTTACATTAGGTGAAAAAACAGATCGCAGAACATGACAATATGAACTGGAAAACAGAAATACATTAACAGGAAAAGAGGTGACATCATGCACTACAGTTACTGCAACTTAATCATAAAGGGAAGCTAAAGGAATGGCAGGAGCTCGTTTCTAGATGAATCAGACGTTTTTCGTCATCTCATCAGGATATCAAGGTGTAATGAACTTACAAGTGGTAGGAATCGAAAAGAGTGTGCTGCTTCCATACAAGATTTGTGTCATGAAGCCATAGAATTTTATTCTGCTGCTATAAAAGCATGTCAAAGCTAAATATGGTAAAGGAATGTGAAATGAGCAGAAACGCCTGTAGATACGTGAGTTAAGTGAATGAGTTAAAAGAGTCGAAGCATTTAAAGTTTTTCTCGGGGATGCAGTGCTGACAAGTAGTACGTTAACTTTGTAGGTGTGTAAGGCGCTGTGGTGTATCCAATTGTATAGTTACTTATAGTGTACTACATGTGAATGCATAATGTGGTACGTATCAGTGGATATGAAAGGGTCGCAAAAGAAACCTGTATCAGTAAGGTATGCATATCCACTGCTCTATTGGTTAGTGAGAGATGGGGAAGCACAGAGAATTTGAACAGATTGCATGAAGCATTCTAAATATTCCCATAAACGGAATGGTAGGCATCAGATGCGTTCGCATTCACGTCATCAAAATAGCAGAGCCTAACTGGCAGGTAAAACACATCACTAGAGGGACAGATGCACAAAATTGTGGCTTAGTGAGTATTTAATTAATGATTGTAACTGATAACATTGGTGGCGGCCACATTGGGAAAAGACTTAATTATTCATATTTCTTCTTGAAGGAGTGAGCAAGGCTGAAATTGGTGTGGTGCTAGGTGCATCAGCCAGGAACTGCACAATGGCGACGAGTAATGTAGAACAGCTGGCCGATGTGAGCGAGCGGTTCTAGGCGCTTCAGTATGGAACTGCGCGACTGCTATGGTCGCAGGCTCGAATCTTGCCTCGGGCATGGCTGTGTGTGATGTCCTTAGGTTAGTTAGGTTTAAGTAGTTCTAAGTTCCAGGGGACTGATGTCCACAGCAGTTCTAGGGGACTGATGACCTCAGATGCTCCCATAGTGCTTAGAGCCATTTGAAACATTTTGAATGGCATGCCTGTTTTTGGAGTAACTGTCACAGTGACAAGAGCAATTACAACAATCAATGCATTTACCCTTCTTTGCAGAACCGTATGTAATTCTTATTCGTCCATATCACAGTGATGATGCTACTGTTTGAAAATTGTTTGTCTCTTAAGTTCATATAGAATGGGGCATAATTACACATTACCTTTCACAAACCATTGCTGTGAAACTACATTTGACACCTTCTGTGTCTTTAGTGCCTTTCAGGTATCATTGTTTGGTAATGAAGTTAAGTCATTTGTGATACAGAAGTAGTATATAATTTAACTTATCTATGCTTTCGTTCTCCTGACCTACCCTTGATATCCTATATTTTTGTCATGCTGGATCTGTGGTCTCGACATGTAGCAGTGTCTTCTGACAATGCACATAACTGTGATGTTCAGGATTTCACGTCTGAAGTCTATTGTAAATTAGGTGGAGCATGGAGGAAAGGATAGTTTTTAAAGGCGTAATACATTTCCTATAATGGCATATGGCAAAATTCGTAACCATAAATCGCTTGTTTCACCAGATCAATCCACATGAGGTTGTCACGTACCAAGCGTGGGTATTGCGAGGGATTGAGCGACATGGTTCGTGGATGGGATTTAGCCGGTTGACCTTAGTGAGAGGGAGACTTTTTGATCTGGCTAAGATGTAGAAATCCCTGGTGTGAAGGTACAAGGCTAGGATGCGGGTAGAATTAAAGTCTTGATAACTTTAACAAATTGCAGTTTATTCTGAATGAATACAGCTCACCCTAACTGCGCGGTGGTTGCATTCACAGGAAGGCCAAGTCTAACACAGAGACGGTGACTGACTCCACCGTTCCGACTGCCTACTAGAAGTTGTGCAATATTTCTAGCACCCTACGTTAGAGTCCCGCGGCTACGCCCTAACGCTCTCCAGCGACCATCTCCGGCTGCCTGCCTACAGCCCGTCCCTCAGCCCAAGTCGGCTGCTGCTATCACTCTCTAACTACTCGACCCGACCAGACAAGACCCGACAAGACCCCAGAGCCGCGTGCTCTCGGGTTTTGTTAGCGTTTCCCCTTCGACCCCGCCAGCGCTTGGCATGACGTAGCGTCGAAGGCAACTTGTCCTTATTTGGTATCTTTAAAACATTGTTATTGCTATTGTTCTTCAGAGGCTGAGTAGAGGAATAGAGGCGCCTCTCCCTATATGGTCACGCAATGCGTCCTGAGCCCTTCATTGGCTCCTTATGACGTAGCGCTGTCCCAACCAAGGGCCCTCTTTCTTTCTCTCTCCACTCCCAGACCTCTCTCTCTAGCCAGGAAGGCTTACTGTTGATACTTCTTAATTGATTGCTTACCATGAGTCCCTACACAGACCTTCGTTTGTATCTGATGGCTGTTTGCTTTCTTATCAAGCGCCGCTGCCCAGCAGTTTGACTGCCGCCTCGGCTGACCCCTCGGCAACGCTTGGCGTCCAGCGCTACAACTTTAACTTCTTCCTACGTACTATTCTCAAGGTACTGCAGTTAGACTTGGCATGTTCCTGCGGTTACAACACCTCCCCCGTCGAAGGCAACTTGTCCTTATTTGGTATCTTTAAAACATTGTTGTTGCTATTGTTCTTCAGAGGCTGAGTAGAGGAATAGAGGCGCCTCTCCGTATATGGTCACGCAATGCGTCCTGAGCCCTTCATTGGCTCCTTATGACGTAGCGCTGTCCCAACCAAGGGCCCTCTTTCTTTCTCTCTCCACTCCCAGACCTCTCTCTCTAGCCAGGAAGGCTTACTGTTGATACTTCTTAATTGATTGCTTACCATGAGTCCCTACACAGACCTTCGTTTGTATCTGATGGCTGTTTGCTTTCTTATCAAGCGCCGCTGCCCAGCAGTTTGACTGCCGCCTCGGCTGACCCCTCGGCCACGCTTGGCGTCCAGCGCTACAACTTTAACTTCTACCTACGTACTATTCTCAAGGTACTGCAATTAGACTTGGCTTGTTCCTGCGGTTACAACACCTCCCCCGCCAGGGAAATTGGCGTTACTCCTCAGACTAGCGTCAATTGTGATTCTCTCATTTTATTTGCTTACATTTTCTTTTGTTACATCAACACTTCATATGTTTTCTTTTTCTTTCATATACATTCGGTACACTTAATTCCATTAACTTCTTTGTTAGACACAATACGTTTATCAAGGTACACATTTTTTTTTTCAAATCATTGATACAGTTACAATTAACAAACATACGTTTATCAAGGTACATTTTTAAAAGCATTGCTACAAACTACCATTTTCATTCAACATTGGTAATTACAAGTATGTACAGTTTCATAAAACATGGACAAAACACTAAAATTGATTACACCTTTTTATAAGACACTTTTAATATATTTTTATCTTTTGATTTTACTTAACGCCTGTTTCTGAACAGAACTGACTCTTCTTGGTTATTCCCACATCTTTCATATATTACTACATCTTCAGTTTCTTTATTAGCTTGCCTTCTGCTTAAGCCAGTCTCTAGGTATTGATTTACTATGGTGTTTCTTATACATACTTTACCACAACAGTTATTATCGTCAAAGTACTTCCATAACCTTTTGAAGCATTTTTTACAGCATCTACAATTTTTACAACAACATGTTATTACAATAAAAATGACTATCGCTATAGCTACGTATGCAGTTATTGAGTAATGTGTAAAATATCTGGAATATTTTAGTTCTTCCTCCTGCCTTTCTGCCATTCGCTGGACATCATCCAGTCTTTTCCCCGCGACTTTCAAGTCGTCTAATTGTGTTACTATGTGCTCCAAGGGTAAATCTAACGTTAGCATTGAGACATTTTTCTTTTCTTCGTTTACAACACAACAGTCAAATTCTAAATTAATTTGAGGTATTATATCTTTCTTTGTTACGTTACTATGAATTACTCTATCTGTTTGTATGAACACTCTCGTTCCATACTCTTTACATTTACTATAAAAACTTATCTTTCCTACCCCTTCCATTAATAAGTCCTTCGGGGGTTCCTTTCCACATAATACTGTCAGTCCTTCTTCCTTAGGAGCTACATATAGCCATTCGTTACTGTTTAGTCGCACTGAATCAGAGCCTTTGGACCCATCTATTTTTCGCACACAATCTTCCGGAATTTCTCTTACCGGTTGTAATAATTTGGCTTCGCATTCCTCATGGTCGAATGTCGATAGCAATGCGAATGACTGTCTGCACAGTCTTCTGTTCTTACTCAGTTCTTTACATTTTAGATCATCCGCAGAAAGTTTCGCGTACTGCCTTTTGGATTCATCTATCAGTAGAAATTCTTTCTCTGGCTCTATGTATACGTACCTTCCTTTCATATCTGGGATCTCCTGTGGTAATGGGAGAACTCTGTACAGATTATAATTATTATTATCTATTAAAGGAATATTAATTACGTACCCTAGTATGCTACCGGAAATGAAAACATCTAAATCAATTATTCTTAACAAGAGGTAGCCTGATGACTCCGCGAGAGGAACAGGAAACTTCACGTCCTTTAATTCGTCTCGTATTAAACTTAGATACTTCACAATTTGCACTGGATTAATGATGTGAGGCTGCAGTATTCCCTTTTGAGCATTTACAATGGCATTTATCATCTGCTCGTATTCCTCTTCGATTTGGCCAAACACTGCCGCTAATTGTAATACTTGTTCCGTTACAGTGGCGAAAGATGCTACTCGTTTGAAACCCATATCTGTTTCCTTCACGTATTCTTTCATGAACCTTTCTAGTCTCTGCATGCCTGTCCTTAGAATGTGTTCATTTGATTCTAGTGTATATACTGTTCTGTTTACTCCCGCTAATGTGGCCCTTACCACTGCCACCCGTTCCTTAGTTAACCTCAGCAACGCTTCAGAGTTCCTCTCCATAGCGTCTATTCTTTCTTTATAGTACGCTGCGTCCGCTTCGTCCAACGTCCCGAACAGTATCTTACTTACCTGTCCGACGAAGTTGAATACTCCTCTCTTTCTTCTGTTTTCGTGTTTTGTGAGTTGCTGTACGAGTTGCTGCAGATCTGTAATCTTTTCCACGTGATGTGTAACTTGTTGATCTAGTACTCTACATTCTATTAATCCTACATTCAATTGTTTCAATGTGTCACGGCACCTCTGTACCGCTGCCTTACCGTACCTCTCTGCTTTCTGAAATCTTTCTGTTATTACATCTAAGTTAACATATGTGACTATTCTCCATGTGGTACTGTATATTTCTACTTGTCCTACGTTATCGTAATAAAGTCCTGATGAACTTGGTATTGGGGTCACTTTGAAATCGTTCGTTTCGTATCCTGATGCAACAAAGCTGTATGTTGTTATCACTATGGTGAGTTGCACAACTTGCCACTTGAGTGCCATACCTGAAATTTAAAAGAACTGCTTCAGCCTGTTGGCATGTACTTTTGTTTCCTTATTTCTCTTAACTCTTATAACTACGTTAGGACCTTCCACTTTTAACACTTCAAATGGACCTCTCCATTGCGAATCTAGTTTCCGAGATCTACCACGTCTCACTGATTCGTCGTGTAATAACACCTTGTCCCCTACATTGAATTCTTTTGGGTTCTGCTTCAGATCATACTGTCCTTTACTGATCACCTTACTCCTTATAATATAATCCCTAGCCACTCTGTCGGCTTCCTGCATTCTTGCTCTTAACTTATTGACATACGAATCATAATCGTAACTTACCTGCGGTGTTTCTTGCTGCATTACTCCTGGTATGTTAACCTTTCTTCCGTAAATTAACTCGAATGGCGTATAACCTGTGCTGCTGTGTGGTGTAGTGTTGAACACAAAAATTGCATACGGCACCCATTTGTCCCATGAACTTTGATCTCCTGTTACAAAGTGTCTGAGATATTCTACAATTGTTCTATGACTCCTTTCTAGAGCACCATTTGACTCAGGGTGGTACGCTGTGGTATTTATACGTTTTACCTTCAACAATTTACATACACTTTTAAACACGTCACTCAGAAAATTCGATCCTTGGTCTGTTAACAAAACTGATGGAATCCCGTATCTTAGTACTATATTTTCTACAAATGCTTCCGCTACAGTTTCAGCGTCTTGCTTGTCAACCGGGACTGCTACGGTGAATTTGCTCAGATCGTCTTGGAATGTAAACATGTATCTTTTCCCTGTACTAGATACATCTAGTGGACCCACTATATCCATTGCACATTTTGCAAATACTGTTTCAGCTGTGTCTGTAATTTCTAAGGGCATCCTTGTTTTCATTTGTGTGTTTTTGTTCTTTTGACATGATGGACACTTCCTAATATAATTTTCAATGTCCCGCTTCATTCCGTGCCACTGCTTGTACGCTTTTATCCTTTCGAATGTTCTATGCATTCCTTGGTGCCCTCCCAAGGGATTATCGTGCATCTCTTTTAATATACTCTCCTTTTTCTCGGGGCTAATTTCCTCACTACTATTTGTTTCCTGGTCTATCTCACCTGACACTTGCGCTTGCCGCACGTTTACGGAACTCTGTTCCGCCTTTGCTTGTGCTGCGGAGGTTCTTTCTGCCTCCGCATTTCGCTTTGAACTTATCTCTTCCTTTCCTTCATGCCTTATCCGCCTTAACGCGTCCGCATTACTGTTTAGCCTTCCTGGCTTATATACTACCTCGTAGTCGTACTCTTCGAGCTTCAGTCTCCACTTTTAGGAGCCTCGAACTCGGATCCTTCACACTAAATATTCATGTTAGTGGCTTATGGTCTGTCACCACTGTGAATTTTCGCCCATACACGTATGGTCTAAACTGCTTTACTGCATACACTATAGCCAACAACTCTTTTTCCGTTGTACTATAGTTCAGTTCTGCTTTGTTAAGCGCTCTGGATGCATATGCAATCGGCAAGTCTTCGCCAATTTTTTTCCCTTGCGATAACACGGCGCCCAATGCTGCGTTACTCGCATCCGTTGTGATTATAAACGGTTTCGTAAAGTCAGGATACTGAAGTAACGGAGGATTCACTAATTTCTCTTTCAGTTCCTCGAACGCATTCTTCTGTCGTTCTCCCCATTGGTACTCTACTCCTTTCTTTAAGAGCTCATGGAGAGGTTTCGCAATTTTGCTGAAATTTGCAATGAAACGTCGATAGTACCCTATCAATCCTAGAAACCCTTTTAGTTCTTTTGTTGTTCTCGGCTGTGGGAAGAACTTCACCTTCTCGACCTTTGCCATATCCGGTGATATTCCCTTGTCCGTGATACAATGACCTAAGAAGATTACTTCCTTCCTCAGAAATTCACACTTGTCTGGTTGCAACTTCAAATTGTGCTCTCGCAACCTGTCAAATATTTCCCGGAGTTTTTCGTTATGCTCCTGCAGGTTTTTCCCATAACATACTATGTCGTCCAAATAGACAAAACATTTAACACCTTGTAAACCTGCCAATACTGTGTTCATCAGTCTCTGGAAACATCCTGGGGCTCCCTTCAGTCCCATCGGCATTCTTATGTATTCGTAATGTTGATAGTTTGAGCTGAATGCCGTTTTCTCTCTGTCCTTCTCGTCCGTCAATATTTGATGGTACCCGCTTGCGAGGTCAAGCGTCGAGAAGTACTTGGCTTGCCCTAATTGATCCAGGATATCGGAGATATTCGGCAGAGGAAATGCGTCGCCTACCGTGATGTCATTTAATTGTCGGTAGTCCACTACGATTCTCCATTTCTGCTTGCCACTGGCATCTAACTTCTTTGGAACTAACAGTAACGGTGCGTTCCATGCGCTCTTGCTTTCGACAATTATGTCATCCTTCAGCATCTGCTCTATTTGCTCTTTTAGCACTTCCTTTTGCGCTTCAGGGATCCTGTACGGTCTAGCTTTCACTACCTTCCCCGCGTGTTCCGGCGCAATCGGTATTCTATGTTTCACTGCAGAAGTATAGGACAGTTTGTCCCCTGGTAGATGAAATACATCTCCGTACTCCGTGCAGACCTCTGCTAGAGCGCTCTTTTCTTCGACGTTCAAATGATCCAATCTGAGTTGCCTTCGCAACACACTAGCACGGCTTTCCGTCTTACCTACTGCATCAGTGCTACATTTTACTTCGCGTACTTTCGCTATTCTTTCTAATTCTTCCGTTATTAATCTGACATTTCCTAGTCGAACTCTGTCCTCTGACACGTTCAGTGCACTTACTATGCATTTCCCATTTCGCACTTTTACTAAGGACTCAGGTACATGCACCCCTTGTGCAATCTCCTGCCTTGGTATGACCATTTCTCTTTCGATCCCCCGTGGTACCTTTCCGTCCACTTTCAACAACATTATTCTTTCTTCCCGGGGCCCTATCTCCCCGCCTATTTCTGAATCTGCTTCTATCTCTTGTCCCTTTGGTTCTTCCTCTACTACTAAGGGTATATCTCGCCCTTGTAGCTGTATTACTTTACCTGCATAGTCAAGCTTGACTCTATGCTCTGTTAAGAAATTTCTTCCTATCAGTCCATCGTACGGAATGTCTAGACCTCTACCGTACACGTGAAATTTCTGTCTCACCTTTTCAGATCAGTCTATACTTAAGTTTATTTGTACCGTGCCTATTGTGCTAACGGCTTCACTCGTTACACCTTTTAACCGAAGCCTTTCTGCTTCGCTGATTCCAAGCGTATTGTTTACCGGAATACTCGTCCTCTTTAGCAAACACAATTGTGCTCCTGTGTCTATTAGTAGCTTCAAATACTTCTTTAACTCTACGCAGTACAACACTACCATGTCGTTTTCTGTTGCACAGTCGATTACCCTCACTGTGGGTTTACCTATCGCAACAAGGCCCGACTGCGCGGCCTTGCCGCCTCTTAGTTTCCCTGTACCACCTTTCCTGTTTTGCTCGATACTGGCACCCTGCCTTTTCTCCAGGCGTGCCAGGGCCCTTCGTGGCAGTCTTTCGCGTAGTGGCCCTGCCGCTTACACTTAAAACACGCAACATCTTTTACTCTCGTGCACGGAACTCCGCAGTTCCCTGGTAAATTACACTGTGGACATCTCCACTCTCGTAACCCTCCATCGGTTTCTCTGTGATTTCCTCTGAATTCCCTTACATCTATCGGGTGAACTTTTCTTAACCGCACCCGGCATTCCATGTCTGTGTGTCCCGGCTTGTCACACTCATAGCAAAAGTTTGTAAACTCTTTGCCCGTCATGGCCCGTACTCTATGCTCTGGCCTGTTTTTTCTACACCTGCTTGCTATGTGGCCTCTCAACCCACAATTGAAACATCTCATCTCTTTAATTTCTCTCGCTTTTTTTACCGCTTCCTTATTTCGAGTGTACGTTACCCTCGGGGCTAGTCCCCGCTCTTTCATGGACAATATCGCACTCTCTTCCTGCAATGCCAACTCAACTGCTGCTGCCAACGTAATTTCATCGCCTCTGCTTCTCACTATTGTTTGTATTCTATCATTACTTAAACCCTGTATAAAGTACGCTCTTTCTAAGGAATCAACTAGTTCTATCGCACCCGTCAAGTTTTCTCTGGCCGTAACTCTGTTTACTGCTTCTCGAAAATCTCTCTGCATTTCATCAATTCGGCTTGCCCACGTTGCTATTGGTTCCCCTTGTCCCTGTCTTGCTTGGAAAATCTTCCATGCATAGTGGTCTATGGTACGCTTACTGGCATAGTTTTCTTCTAAAACGCGTTTCACCTCTTGCCACGTACCTGTGCGTTCCCGCACCTGCAATCTCGACCTAGCCTCACCGGTTATCTTTGCTTTAACGAACTTCAATAACGTTTCGTGTTCCTCTGGCTTTACTAATTCAAAAGCCGCATCTACATTTTCGATAAATTCCCTTAAATCCTTCTTGTTCCCTTCGAACACTTTCGACACAATACATAGGGCCTCCTTCACTGACATCTTACCATTAGTGGAGGATGACGCAACTTCATTAGTTTGGGGCATCTTAACTAAGTTAATACTTTACACAACAAAGATACAATATTCTTAAGACAATTTTACAAGTACCGCTTCTCTTGTGATGCGTCGTCTGCTCTGTTGATCCTCGTCGTCCCGCGCTGCTCCGCGCTCTCTTTGTGCCCGCGTCGTCCCGCGCTGCTCCGCGCTGTCTCTGCGCCCGCGCTGTCCCGCGCTGCTGCGATGCGCCGGCCGCCGCTCTGCTGGGCTGTGCCGACCCCGTCGCCCTCCTCGGCTGCCTCTGCTACGGCTGCCGCCGCTTCTGCTGCTGTTCGGCCCGGACCCTCGGACTCGAACGCTGGCTGCTCAGGCACCTCTGTGCCTCGTCGCTCCGCGTCGCGCTGCCGCTGTCCTGCGTTGCCCTGCACCCGCGAGGACTACCTTTCTGGACTCTGACGTACTGGTGCTACTAATGCTGAAAGTTGCGAGTCGCCACAACTTCCTGCCAATTGCCACAGTCGCTGTAGCAAAATCTAATGGCTCCTACCTCCTATTTGCCTATGCGCCTTTGTGATAACCCCACACCTGGCACCAAAAAGTTTTATTTATGTCGCGTCCCAAGCGTGGGTATTGCGAGGGATTGAGCGACACGATTCGTGGATGGGATTTAGCCGGTTGACCTTAGTGAGAGGGAGACTTTTTGATCTGGCTAAGATGTAGAAATCCCTGGTGTGAAGGTACAAGGCTAGGAAGCGGGTAGAATTAAAGTCTTGATAACTTTAACAAATTGCAGTTTATTCTGAATGAATACAGCTCACCCTAACTGCGCGGTGGTTGCATTCACAGGAAGGCCAAGTCTAACACAGAGACGGTGACTGACTCCACCGTTCCGACTGCCTACTAGAAGTTGTGCAATATGTCTAGCACCCTACGTTAGAGTCCCGCGGCTACGCCCTAACGCTCTCCAGCGACCATCTCCGGCTGCCTGCCTACAGCCCGTCCCTCAGCCCAAGTCGGCTGCTGCTATCACTCTCTAACTACTCGACCCGACCAGACAAGACCCCAGAGCCGCGTGCTCTCGGGTTTTGTTAGCGTTTCCCCTTCGACCCCGCCAGCGCTTGGCATGACGTAGCGTCGAAGGCAACTTGTCCTTATTTGGTATCGTTAAAACATTGTTGTTGCTATTGTTCTTCAGAGGCTGAGTGGAGGGGCAGAGACGCCTCTCCCTATATGGTCACGCACTGCGTCCTGAGCGCTTCATTGGCTCCTTATGACGTAGCGCTGTCCCAACCAAGGGCCCTCTTTCTTTCTCTCTCCACTCCCAGACCTCTCTCTCTAGCCAGGAATGCTTACTGTTGATACTTCTTAATTGATTGCTTATCACGAGTCCCTACACAGACCTTCGTTTGTATCTGATGGCTGTTTGCTTTCTTATCAAGCGCCGCTGCCCAGCAGTTTGACTGCCGCCTCGGCTGACCCCTCGGCCACGCCTGGCGTCCAGCGCTACAACTTCTTCCTACGTACTATTCTCAAGGTACTGCAATTAGACTTGGCTTGTTCCTGCCGTTACAACAAGGTACTATACATTCTACCACAAATTACGAAGGCCAGGACTTATTTTTGTTGTGTTATCCTTCACATACAAAGAATATAGATCATCTGACGTGCAAAAGTCCTGCCAAACAGTAACTTATGCTGCTCTATGTGCATGTGTTGGCCTGACTGCTAGTAATATCTTGCAGTGTGAGTTATTCTTTGTTTACAAAACGCTAACAAAACTTTGAGATAATACTGTTTTATACATTATAACTTCCCACTAGTGTATACTTTGAGAGTTTTGGGTAATTTCATAGCTGTGATTTGCAGATTTTAGGCGAGTGTAAGTACATGATCTCTGTAGGGTACTCATTGCATGCATGAGTCTTTAGTATTAACTCAAAGCACTTATATAGAGGTCGCCAGGTTGTTGCAGATTTGGTTCTTAACTGTTATATAAGTGAATGCACTTATCTCTTGTCTCTTCATGTATTAAATTAAGGAGTTTACTTGCCTATTGTGGACAATATAACTGTGAATTTTAAAGTAAATTTTGATAGTAAAGTGGTAATAGCATGACATCTGATAATAAGTGAAAATTTGTTGTATGTGTTTGTCGTACGAAACTCGGCAAAAGAAAAATATGTATTGCTGTAAAGAAACCATTCGATCAATATCAGCTACTGGAAAGAGACTTCGTTACTTAACGTCTCCAATTATCTATTTCACTTCAATGCTGCTTATGAGTTGGTTAAGTAAAACATCGCTCTACCTCAAAACTGTAATTCTCATCTTATAACAATGTAGTACTGAGTAAACCTCGTTTTCAATAGTGTAAATGCGTTCGTAAAAAGTCCATTTCACATGATGTAAAGTCTCTAGTGCACATAATGTAAAACTAACAGTTATTTCATGTATCACCACAGTACGGTTCTCACATATAGGAAAGTTTACAGCTTTACTGAGTAACATAGTAATCTCTTGATGATGTTGAATTGTAGCCCCTCACATTCTCTTTTACTGGTACTTGATTATTATAAAACAACTGATCTCTCTAAACTCGTGTCCACTGTATAAGCAATTACTTCTGGTCACACTTTAATCATTTACATTATCACTTCTCTCGTTACTTTGCTGTTAATATACAGTAACTTATAATACAGCAAGGCACACTCTTACTTTAGAAAGCAATTTTGGCAGCATCTTGCATAAAAAACTGCAAAAGAAAAATGGCCAACTAGCCTCAACTGGGGACTGGTTCTATAGTCTAGCACAATTCGTTTGCACTAGCCAGTCAAAATGACTGACTGAATGGCAGAATTATTACTCAAAACAGCATCAATAAAATAAATTTCTTCCTATAGTGAAATCACTCTTACACAGAATAAAATACCACATAAAACTCGTTCGAACAAACGATACCTCAATCCCATGACCTCAAGGCATAAGGGTGCTTATTTCTCAAGGCATACAGAGGATGAGCTGACAGCAACTTGTCCTTTTCTTCCTGCATTTCTGCATGATAGTAACTGTGACTTGTCATAAATAATTTTGAACTGATGCAAGTGATACTGCAGAGGGTGGCAGAGCTTGACCATGGTACAGCTGTAACCAGTCAGAATATACTACCACTGTATGGTCAGAAAATGAATATCTGCATAAACAGAAGTCACTCGTGTGATGGCATAAGGCATTTCGTATTGAGACATGAATTTCTTAGTCTTCCCTTTCTTAATCATGGGGTTACAAATCAACAGTAGGTCCCCAAGTTTACACTGAGAAAGCACAGTCCCTTTGTTACTTCGTTCATCTTGTTTCTGGGCAGCTTATATTTATTTAGCTTTATCTGCTTCCAGATAGCCTTTAGGTGACAACTTCTGCCAGATCCACGGCAGATGGGTGTTTATCATGTTCAAATGGGGAGCTCATAGGCCATCTATATACTTCCTCATAGGATGTATACCTAGTTGATTCATGTATATGACTATTTCTTGCAGAAGTTACATAGGCAACCTACCTGTCCCAGTCATTGAGTGGTTTATGTAGTAAGACCAAATCCGAACTGCTGTTTGATGAACACATTGAAGGTGGCTATTAGCTTTTGGATGATAAGGAGTGTTTCTCTATTTTTGGGTTCATAGTAATTTGTACACTTGTAGAAACAGGGTGTACATTAAATTAGTCCTCTGTTCAGTCAAAATATCATCATGGCCTCCGAATGATAAAGATTAAGTATTTACAAAGGCACTCATTACTATTCCTATAGTCATACCTGGAACTTGTACTAGACTTAGATATCTAGATCACTGGTAGATAGGATATATTAATAATTCTGTGTGGTCTGTGGGAACGGTCTGACACTGTCTAAGGCAACATTCTGAAATGGGTTTGTAGCGTCCATAAGTCTTTGCAAGGCAATTTAAGTCCATTGTGGGACTGAACTCTGACCACAAGGCAAGTAGCTTTGTATATACTTATGAAAATCAGTCTGTCTACCTTCTCATCAATACTGTGTGTCTATTCTGGCATTCATGGCTTTTTGTCCATTATGACATGCCTGCAAACTGTCATGATACTGAGCTATTATACATTCTTGCAACTCTTTCTGCAATTATGACTTTGTTGCTCAGGGGAATTTATGTGGCATACAATATAATCAACTGTGACAAAATATTAAAGAGAATTGTACCAGTTACATTGTACATCTCTCAATTCTTCTATTAAAACATTGTCAGTATGAATCATTTTGACCTTATGGCCCACTGCATCAACATTCAGGTATGAACAGCCTGGTTTGTGGCATGTGTCATAATCCTATTTTGATAGTTTTAATGCCTAACGAGTCAAATGACTACTGGGGTCCTTTAAACTGCGCCTCTACAAAAGAGCAGTATAATCAGAGACCACAGCGAATTTTCTTCTGTAGTAATAACATCTGCAATAGTTGACTCCGAATTTAAGTGCTAGCAATTATTCCTGACAAAGAACGGTACTTATAGCATATTCGAGGTGTCTGTTCAAAGGATAAAAAGATTTTCAGAATCAGTATATTAATAATGTGAACCTGTCAAATCATATTTAAGTTTCCTCATAGCCTATTCATATCCTTCTGTCCGCTCAAGCACTGCACCTAACTTTAACAACTTAGTTAATCGTTTGGCTGTCATAGCAAAATCCTTTTCCAAAGACGATAATAATTAATGGAGGCAAGAAAAGTTGCATTTCCTTATCGTTATTGGGCCCGGAAGAGTCTCAACTGCTTTGGTTAGCTGTGGATCTATCTTAACTTCATCTTAACTGATAATATGTCTCAGGTACTTAACCTTTGATTGTGCAGAAAAAAAACTTTTAAATTCAAATGTGTATGTTGTAATCTTGATAAAACGTACCCCAATCTCACCAAATGTTCCTCAGTACTCCTTGAAAATATCATGTCATCCAAATACACAAAAGATGTTGTAGGCTTCAATCATCTTATTAACAAGTCATCGAGTCTTTGGAAAGTGACAGGCGCATTTCTAAGGCTGAAAGGCATGTGTAAAAACTCATACAATCCTCATGGAACCACAAATGCGGTATTTTAGGTATTCTGGTGCGATCAGAATTTGGTGGTAATTCGAATACATGTAAAATGTAATAAAATACCTACAGTTTCCCAATCTCTCCAATGTTTCGTCGATATGGGGTAGAGGGTAGGTATCAGCGGCAGTTATCTTGTTTACTGCTTGTACGTTAATGCATAGGCGATAGGCTTTCTCTCTACTGATTGCCTTTTTCTGGTCCCACAACGATAGGGACCAAACAGGGGTTCGCAGAGGAATGATCTATCCCTGCAGCCAGCTGTTGTTGTGTAACATCCTGAACAATGGATTGTAGATAAAATAGGAATCTGACGTTGTACAACACGAAATTCAAACTTAAGACATTAGGCCAATTGCTTAGAAACTGGACAGGGTCGGAACTGGGCAGTGACTCACATATACTGCTGTTCCTCGAACAACCAAGCATATTCATTTACTACCGAGTACAAAAGATTTCACTTACACTGGCAATTGTGCTAACTTCTCATAGGCCTGATTTTTAAGTAAGGTCGCTACTGTGCAAATTCTCCTTCTATCAGCTGCTTCTTGCTCTTACACTTTAACTTATTTTCACACTGAAATTCTTCAACTTCCTGAGCACTATCAAGTATTGTTCCAGGTGAAATCTCTATATCTTCTTACCGAAAATCATCAATAAATACTGGAGCACAAAACTTCTGTACCAGTGTCTCTATTTTATTTGTACTTCTTCTCACAGGAATCAACAACCTGTAGAGAACGTTGTTTAGACCGAGTGTATCAACGAGAAAGTCTAATCTAGGCAACATTTGGATTGTGAAGTCGGTCCTGTGCCACCGCTGATTGTTACCAGTTGTGTAAGTTTCAAATGCCCATGTATGTGATTCTGTTGGAGGTTGTGGAAGAGGCCTCATTCCACAAGTTCCTAGTGATTGAGGGTCGCGAATTTCGCCGAAATAGTTGCCGCACTGAATATAACAATATACGCCCCATAATCTATCGCCTCCCAGTACTGATGTAGGATATCCTTCTGTAGAATGACACTGAAATCCCTTCTGCGTCTTCTCCCAACTTACCTATCAAAACCATAGTTCTTATCATCCATCTGCAGGTTTACAAAACATTTTCCTGTGGGCAGTATTACTTCTTCTCTTAATCCTCTAATGTTACAGCGAAACGATTTAAGTGCACTCTTATCATGAAGAGAAACAAATAATGCTCTAATTTGAGCTCCTGTATTGTCCTTTAAAATTATGTAAGTCACCTCATTTACACTTCTGTCTTGGTCTGGATACATTACCCACGTTACGTTGAGGATGGGTGGTGGGGCCTGATCCCCTACGTGTTTATCAGCGTTTGGAATTCGTGTCGTTTACAAAAACGTGGCGCAGCTTATTGCTTTGTGACAGAGTAGAGATGAACCTTGCAGCCTTCTTGCAAAAATGTGTCAGTCTTACTGCCTCATGCAGTGAAGTATGTGAGGCCACCTTTACTTCACTACATATCTGCAGATCTATTCCACGTATGAAGACGTCAATTCTTCTGGCTCTAGCTAGCTCAATTAACATGTCATTACATGTGGCATCCTACCCTAACACATATGTGCCGCCTGATACAGTTCGTATTTGATCAACAAAATCTTCATTCACCTTGTGCCTTAACGTGGATAAATGGTCTCTGTAGTAGCTGACTTCTTATTTGTCGGAATAGTGCTCTGCTAAATCGTATGCCAGGGCTTCAGAGAAAAGTAATTAAAAAGATTACCAAGGACTGTCGTCAAAGTTATGTAAGTGGTCCACTGGTTTGGGATCTTAGTATTGACCCTGTTACATCTGGGGCAGATGCTATTGAAAGTGTTGTCGCGTACGCAGGTGACATCCTAGTAGGTGTGTCTGCAGACTCCAGGGCGAGACGTAAGGCAAAGGCGAGCGATGGGCTTGCTCAGTTGCAGCGTTGGTGCATGAGCAACAAACTGACTACATCTGTTCATAAAACCACATACATACTTTTGAAGGGAAGGTTTTCTCTTAGTCGGAATCCTTCCCTGAGGCTTGACAGAATACCTGCAAAATGCAGCTCTGCTAGTATATTTTTAGGCTTTATTCTAGGCGAGAAAAGAAACTGTCTAGAACACTAAAAATCTGTTACTCAGAAATTGGCCGAAATTATGCATAATATTGCCTGGGTTGACTATAAATTACCATTTCATGTGGTGTGGTCATATCACGAAGCTAACTTCGACACCATTATGGACTTCACTACCAGCATCTTGACACATCATCTTAGACTGGTCAGCAACAGAACAATACTGCGACGAACTCTGTGGAGCATACTTCTGCAGGTCACTGTGACTTTCGCACTACACCTGTAGAGGGTTAATTGGTGATAGTCGGGCTATGTCTGATGAATATCGTGGTATGTTACAGGGCAGCGCAGTTTTGGTTAGGGTGTGAGCCATATGATCATGTGTATGAGATCACAAGAATGCATATTAGTGATAAAAGACATTTATGAGCCTGGAAGTGTCACCATTATTAACCAATATGTACGACCTGTTTGGAGTTTCCAGAAAACAGATCTAAGATTCGTAGTAATAAACTAAATTGAATTGAACTGAACTGAACTGCTTCAGATTTTATTGCGTTTTATAATGCATCAACATATTAAACGTACTTACGTCAGTCATCTGGCAACTTTGACCTCACTATGTTCAGTAATATTCCATTCGGCCAAGTCCAAAAATGCCCCAGATCGCGAACATTCTGTAAGAAAGTGGTAACACCTCCATTCGGCTTTCCCAAAAATGTAGGTATAAAAGAGACGGCAGAGGAGCTGTTTGGAATGATTGCTACAGATGCTGCAGAACTAGCTGGAGGGGTTCCTGAAAAACTTGCAGCTATCTGACAAGCTTTGTGCTCAGTTCAATCCCTTTGCACCAATTCTTCACACTATTCCTGTAACACTAACTTCTGACAGGTAAGTATATTAATTTGTTCAGCTGACGTATCTATCAACTGGACTAACACCATTAGAAGTAATAGGTAAACCCTTTATAGGTGAATCACCTATTAAATGTGTACGTGGTCTGAACAACATACTACTGATGACCAACTGAATCAAATGACAGTTGCTAAGAACTTAATTAAGAGAGCCCAACAACTAGTAAGCAAACATAACGAGAAGGCTGTTGTTCTGGTCTTCAGTCCTAAGACTGGTTTAGTGCGGCTCTCCATGATACTCTATCCCGTGCAACCTTCTTCATCTCCCTACTGCAACCTACATCTTTCTGAATCTGCTTGGCGTATTCATCTCTTGGTCTCCCTCTACGATTTTTACCCTCCACGCTGCCCTCCAATACTAAATTGGTGAGCCCTTAATGCCTAAGAACATGTCCTACCAACCGATCCCTTCTTCTAGTCAAGTTGTGCCACAAACTTCTCTTCTCCACAATCCTATTCAATACTTCCTCATTAGTTATGTGAACTACCCATATAATCTTCAGCATTCTTCTGTAGGACCACATTTCAAAAGCTTCTATTCTCTTCTTGTCCAAATTATTTATCGTCCATGTTTCACTCCATACAAATACTTTCAGAAATGACTTCCTGACACTTACATCTATACTCGATGTTAACAAATTTCTCTTCTTCAGAAACGCTTTCCTTGCCATTTCCAGTCTACATTTTATATCCTCTCTATTTCGACCATCATCAGTTATTTTGCTCCCCAAATAGCAAAACTCCTTTACTACCTTAAGTGTCTCATTTTCTAATCTAATTCCCTCAGCATCACCCGACTTAATTCGACTACATTCCATTATCCTCGTTTTTCTTTTGTTGGTGTTCATCTTGTACCCTCCTTTCAAGACACTATCCATTCCGTTCAACTGCTCTTCCAAGTCCTTTGCTGTCTCTGACAGAATTACAATGTCATCGGCGAACCTCAAAGTTTTTATTTCTTCTCCATGGATTTTAATACCTACTCCGAATATTTCTTTTGTTTCCTTTACTGCTTGCTCAATACACAGATTGAATACAATCGGGAAGAGACTACAACATTGTCTCACTCCCTTCCCAACCACTGATTCCCTTTCATGTCCCTCGGCTCTTACAACTGCCATCTGGTTTCTGTACAAATTGTAAATAGCCTTTCGCTCCCTGTACTTTACCCCTGCCACCTTCAGAATTTGAAAGAGAGTATTCCAGTCAACATTGTCAAAAGCTTTCTCTAAGTCTACAAATGCTAGAAACGTAGGTTTGCCCTTCCTTAATCTAGCTTCTAAAATAAGTCGCAGGGTCAGTATTGCCTCACGTGTTCCAACATTTCTATGGAATCCAAACTGATCTTCCGCGAGGTCGGCTTCTACTAGTTTTTCCATTTGTCTGTAAAGAATTCGCGTTAGTATTTTGCAGCTGTGACTTATTAAACTGATAGTTCGGTAATTTTCACATCTGTCAAAACCTGCTTTCTTTGGGCTTGGAATTATTATATTCTTCTTGAAGTCTGAGGGTATTTCGCCTGTTTCATACATCTTGCTCATCAGATGGTAGAGTTTTGTCAGGACGAGCTCTTCCAAGGCCGTCAATAGTTCTAATGGAATGTTGTATACTCTGGGGGCCTTGTTTCGACTCAGGTCTTTCAGTGCTCTGTCTAACTCTTCACGCAGTATTGTATCTCCCATTTCATCTTCATCTACATCCTCTTCCATTTCCATAATATTGTCCTCAAGTACATCGTCCTTGTATAAACCCTCTATATACTCCTTCCACCTTTCTGCTTTCCCTTCTTTGCTTAGAACTGGGTTTCCATCTGAGCTCTTGATATTCATACAAGTGGTTCTCTTTTCTCCAAAGGTCTCTTTAATTTTCCTGTAGGCAGTATCTATCTTACCCCTAGTGAGATAAGCCTCTACATCCTTACATTTGTCCTCTAGCCATCCCTGCTTATTTTGCACTTCCTGTCGCTCTCATTTTTGAGACGTCTGTATTCCTTTTTGCCTGCTTCATTTACTGCATTTTTATATTTTCTCCTTTCATCAATTAAATTCAATATCTCTTCTGTTGCCCATGGATTTCTATTACCCCTCGTCTTTTTACCTGCTTTATCCTCTGCTGCCTGCGCTACTTCATCCCTCAAAGCTACCCATTCTTCTTCTACTGTATTTCTTTCCCCCATTCCTGTCAATTGTTCCCTTATGCTCTCCCTGAAACTCTGTACAACCTCTGGTTTAGTCAGTTTATCAAGGTCCCATATCCTTAAATTCCCATCTTTTTGCAGTTTCTTCAGTTTTAATCTACAGGTCATAACCAATAGATTGTGGTCAGAGTCCACGTCTGCCCCTGGAAATGTCTTACAATTTAAAACCTGATTCCGAAATCTATGTCTTACCATTATATAATCTATCTGAAACCTGTCAGTATCTCCAGGCTTCTTCCATGTATACAGCCTTCTTTTATGATTCTTGAACTAAGTGTTAGCTATGATTATGTTGTGCTCTGTGCAAAATTCTTCCAGGTGGCTTCCTCTTTCATTCCTGAGTCCCAATCCATATTCACCTATTATGTTCCCTTCTCTCCCTTTTCCTACTACCGAATTCCAGTCACCCATGACTATTAAATTTTCGTCACCCTTCACTATCTGAATAATTTCTTTTATTTCATCATACATTACTTCAATTTCTTCGTCATCTGCGGAGCTAGTTGACATATAAACTTGTACTACTGTAGTAGCCGTGGGCTTCGTATCTATCTTGGCCACAATAATGCGTTCACTATGCTGTTTGTAGTAGCTTACCCGCTTTCCTATTTTCCTATTCATTATTAAACCTACTCCTGCATTACCCCTATTTGATTTTGTGTTTATAACCCTGTAGTCACCGGACCAGAAGTCATGTTCCTCCTGCCAGCGAACTTCACTAATTCCCATTATATGTAACTTTAACCTATCCATTTCCCTTTTTAAATTTTCTAACCTACCTACCCGATTAAGGGATCTGACATTCCACGTTCCGATCCGTAGAGCGCCAGTTTTCTTTCTCCTGATAACGACATCCTCTTGAGTAGTCCCCGCCCGGAGATCCGAATGGGGGACTATTTTACCTCCGTTATATTTTACCCAAGAGGACGCCATCATCATTTAACCATACAATAAAGCTGTATGCCCTCGGGAAAAATTACGGCTGTAGTTTCCCCTTGCTTTCAGCCGTTCTCACTACCAGCACAGCAAGGCCGTTTTGGTTAGTGTTACAAGGCCAGATCAGTCAATCATCCAGACTGTTGTCCTTGCAACTACTGAAAAGTCTGCTGCCCCTCTTCAGGAACCACATGTTTGTCTGGCTGCTCAACAGATACCCCTCCGTTGTGGTTGCACTTACGGTACGGCTATCTGTATCGCTGAGGCATGCAAGCCTCCCCACCAATGGCAAGGTCCATGGTTCATGGTGGGAGGAACGAGAATGGTATAGAACCTCAATATAAGTTAGGTGATCTAGTCTTAGTAAAACAACATCTTCAGAGCTCTGACTTGAAGAGAGAAACGCATAAATTTTTTCAAAAGTGTGTGGAGCCTTACCGAGTACAATGGGTTATCCACCCAAAAACCTTATTCTTAGTGAATCATACAACTGGAGAAGAAAAAGGAAAATATAATGTTAAAGATATAAAGTGGTGTATTCCCCACGAACGTTAACATTCTGTGTTAACAGGGGAGTGACGACCATCGATTCTTGAGTTGGGTGCAGTGTTACTTCCACAATTAGTTTTCTTACACTGAATTCCCTTCAAATCTTTGACAATTCTGTAATCTATTTATAACCTCATAAATACTAAAATGATAGGATAGTTTAAGTGACTGATTGTGACTGCACCGTTATGACTACTTCAAGGAGTCACAGTAAACAGTAGCATCTAAGCATGAGGTAAAACTAACAGAATAACATTCTAGAAGAAGATATAATATGATGGTACTGTATGATACCTAGATGAATAAAGCGAACAGGGTATCTTATGTGTGTATAAGATATAATGTGAAGTGACTATCTGGTAAAATAACTATTTGATTATAGTGTATAATTTTCTATTTTTATATAGAGTATTTTATACCTTTTGGTGAGTTATCATATGAAAGGGGAGGCTTTGTACCAATTTTCAAAGGGGGTGGGTAGTGTAGGTACACAAGGTTAACACTACACACTCACCACACCTTTCACACAACCCTCGCAGACAAGTGTGACTGATTCTTCACCATTTGCTATTCCATAAGAGTTGCTAAGATCTTTCTTCGGGGACTTCAAAGGTGAAGGTGAGAATGTCCATTCTTTAGGTGACGTTTAACATCATACACTCTCCGGCTCCTCACTTAAGTATCGGTGAAATGGGGATCCTGGGGAAGGGCGGTGGGAAGGGTTTCCTGTCTTTAGGGCTATCTTCTTTCTCTTCTTCGATCTTAGCAACCGTTTCTACTTCTCCTTTTCTTACTTATCTTCTGAGTACCAGTCCATCTTTCCCTCTTTCCATATGCATACACTTCTATTGCTGAAGTCCTTCTTAGTTTCTGTGGTTTCCTATAACCTTCAACTTATTTAAAATAAGTAGGCCGAAGAACCAGGCTGCATGAAAACATATCGACATACACACAAAATTAAACTTAGACACAAACATGAAAATTACGAATTAGAAAGCTAAAAGCGATGGCAGACCCGCCAAGAGATGTATAGGAATATAGATATATGTCCATCTGAATCGATGCTCATATTATATTGTTGATATGTGATGGTACTGCATCGTTAATTTTGTAGCTCTAGCATATATTTACATGTGCCATTGGAGGAAAGTTAGTAAATACACATAGACATAGCACCTACTAGGTGTGTGCATGATCTCTATTTATATAGTAAAAGTGAGGATTGAAAGAGGACTCTAGGGTGTAAGATGATGCATTAGAAAATGGAATATGGGTGTAAAGTAGATTGGTAATCTGACCAGAGAATATTTAAGAATAGTATACATAAAGATGTATGCTAGGGCAATGAACCAGGAGGCCTAATCAGGAAGGAGAAGGAGGGCGCAGCCAGCATTTATTGGATCGTAAGGTGCAGATAGGCAGATCCAAGAGAGGCTGACCTATACTGTGCAGCAGGGGCACCAAGATGGGGATCGAGCTGTGTACCATAGATGAGGAATTAAAAAGGGGTGTGCCTACCCAAACGGAAGTAGAAAGGGTACTCCTAGGATCAACCCATGTGAGATATCGGTACTGTTCCAAAAGGGAAAAAGGGGCAGTATCGTGACAGAAGTCACAAGTTTACAGAGATTATTGTGGTAAGTTTGAATTGTCTATTCCACTAGCCTTGTCAGGTTTACAAATATCCAAGAAGGGAACACTTTTATTCTACACAGAGTTTCTCCAGATTACAATAAGTTATAATTAAGTACATACTTAGAAAAAAGAGTAGTACGGGAAGTAAGAAAAAAGCAAAAGAATGTTCATGAATCATGTGCACCTGGAATTTACGATTGGAAGAGGAACAAAAAACAGAGATAACTCCAAACTGGATTGAAAGGTTCACAGTTTGTAATTGTGGTAGCATCTTGTGTAATATTAATATATAGAATGCATATGTGTAAAATGTTGCGTGTTCGATCTAAAGGGAGGGATGTATAGTGCTTCGAGAATTTCGGGGTAAACTCTAGAAACATTGGCTGTCCACCATTTCGAACACCCGGTATTATAACGACGAAGGTGGGAGAGCCTTTTTACTGCGCCACACATATTTGTGTGGGCAGGAAGGACAGCTGTCACGAGAAGCCTGGAGCGGCGTCAGACGAGCGGCCCTGACAAGTGGGGGCCGCGTACACCTTGGAAACCATATGTCTGGTCCAAGAAGTAATCAAGGGACACTCTTTCATAGTGAAATAGTAGTGACTGTTTGGAACAAATGAAATATATTTTTATCTAGAGACTCTAGATACTCTGTTGTTTGACTTACTAGGAGCAAGAACTGTTTTAAAAGAGGTTATTAAAACCAAAAGAGTCTGTAGTGTTATATAATAAGTACTAATGTTTTCCGGACAGGGTTAATTTGCGAGAAATGGAAAAGAATGTGAAACTTGTGTATTTGTTATATTGCGAAGAGGAAAATACAGACAAGATAATATGAAAGTATTCTGAGAGTAAGAGATCATTTCCAAAGTAGAGAAGTAGTTCAGTATAATTCCCGTAACCAGTACGAAATCTTCGGAGAAGAAGCATTGTGGAGATCGATGCATCCGTCTGCCTTGAGAAGAAGATCAGCTGCGCACAATACGTAAGTCAACTGCGAGAGACGTGCGAGTCTTGCACACCAGAACCACACAGTCTGCGGTCGTCAGGAAAGCAGGAGAAACTCCGGTGGTAATTCCTTCTGCACTTTAATTAGACCCTTTAAATACTGCTCTGCCGACAGCGAATTTGCACCTAACTGATCCCTTACAGCCTGCTACATAACCTCCTATAGTTCTCTCACTTTCCCTTGTGCTTCACAAACACTAACATACACGAACTGCAACCACTTTGTCATTACTACTTCCCTGTCTAAGACTTCCACTTCAGTTTGTAGTTCCCTGGTATTCTGATCAAGTGCCTCTTCTGCAACTAGCCGCTTTACTTCTCAGGTGAGTTGTAGTAGTCGTATGTTATTCAATACGTCCTTCTCTGAACCTCACCTATCAGCAGGAGTACCTATTACTACCCTCCCCCTTTAGTTCTTTGCTGCCCCACAGCTGCTTACACTAAACGCACTAAATGTAAACATAACGAAAAAAAATTAATGTACGTTTCCTAGGCCTTAATCCATATGGGTTCCTCATTACTGTTTCTTTCACAACTTCTTTTTTCCTCTTCTATTACCTTTCGCCTCACTCTCCCTTTCTGGTTCACATTCCTATCCCTGGAATTACTTCCGTACTCCCTTGAAAAGCTTTCAACCGCCCTACACGCACAATTATCGGTCTCCTCGACAATTTAATATTGACATTTACTGGTAACGTAGTGTCTACCACTTGGTATGGCCCCTGATACTTCTCAAGAAACTTTTGTTTATCTTTCTCTTAGGCGTACACAAAGTTGGCAGCATCGCCACTGATCAACCTTATACTGTGGCATTCTTACTGTATAGTACACTGCTTCTTCCTGTTTCTCCAGTGCTCGTGTATTTGCATTCTGTACTGTATTCCAAATTTCCCTAATCGCTCTGGCAAATTCCTTAACAGGCTCTCTAGTCTTCCCATTCTTCACTTTCAATATGGTCGTAAAACGACATCACCATTTGACATATTGAAAGTGACGAAAGGGAGGACTAGAGAGTCTCATAAGGAATTTGCTATTTCATATAGCCATAGTCCTGGATTTGTATGCTGCTTTAAGTCGAAGGTGGAGGTGATATAGTTCAAATAGACATCCTGGTTGGTTTGTTGTGAGTCATTGCAGTATCCAAGCATGTCCCTGATCGTCCTGTGCACTCTTTCACTTCTTCCATTGGCTTGTCGATGGAGAGAGTTCATTCTTAACTTCTTCACATTCAGTAACGTACACAAGTTCTTGAATAGATCTGACATGGAATTCGTTCTCTGGTCTATCGTTATTGTTTCAGGCAATACAAAATCAGTATCCAATTATTCAAAAGAGCTTGTGCCACTGTTTCTGCCTGTTAGTTTGGCATTGTGACAATTTCTAAGTATCATGAAAAATGATTTATGGTTGTGAGTATGTACTTATTCCCTGCAGGTGTTCTTTTGTAATGGACCTAAACATCAATCCACAGAAAAACCTTATGTTTCAGGTAACCCTGCAATGGTACTCTCATTGGACACAAATCTGCTCTCTGTGTGCACTGTATGCAGTTCCACGCATACTGGTTTACGTCTGTCTGCCTGTTCCTCTATCAATACCTTTTCACTACTCTTCTGTTGGTAGATCTGCAACCTCCATGACCCACTAATATGTGATTTTGAGCTTGTTGTAGCACGCTATTCCTTAGCTTCACCTGTGGTCCCAACTTGGTTTCTTTATATACCGACCCATCCTCCATACAAAACTATGACTGCTTAAAATACTGCTTAATGCTTCATCTACTTTTTGTGCAGCTTGTCATTCTTATGCTTATTACCCCCAACATGTAATACTGCTACTTTTCTACTTAACCTGCCCATATTTCTGTGGTTCTTCCCAGATTTTTGCATAACTTCAAAATCAATTTCACTTAGTCTTACTGCCCAAAGTGACAACCTATTGGAGGTATTCTTTAATTCCAACAACCATTTTAATGCCGCATAATCTGTTACAACTCTAACCTTTTTACGGTACAGATAACGTTTGAAATGTGTTGTTCCTTAAATAAATCTTAACATGTCTTTCTATGTTGTGGAATAATTTCTTTCCAGAGAATTTAGTTGCCCTGATACATAGGCTACTAGCTAGTTACAGTATATGACGTAGCTTCATTCAGTAATTCAAAACTACCCTCCAAAGTTGTGCATACAATTAATGACTCAACAATTAGAAATTTCAGGGAAGATCTTCAGCAGTTAGACAGGGATGAGGTGTACAAGGAACCCGATGCTAATTTAAAATATAGCTTTCATGATACACTTGTAAGATAATTTGAAAACTGTTTCCCCAAGAAAATAGTTAAATCTAATTATAAGAAACCATGCAAAAAACCTTGGCTTACTAAAGGAATAAAAATATCTTGTAACCACAAAAGGGAACTGTATCTAACAACATGAAGGAGTAATGAAACAGAAACAGCCAAAATTATAAAAACTACTGTGCTACATTAAGAAAGGCTATTACAAAGTCCAGAAGCATGTGCATCATATGTGAGATTAATACCTCTGATAACAAAATCAAAACAATTTGGAATATTATTGCAAGAGAGACAGGGCAACCAAGAGTACAAGATTATGGCATTACCATCAAAGCGAATGGAAACTTGACAAACAACATTTTTTAAATGCTGTAGAGAAAATAGGATCTAAATGTTTATTAGAAGAAGCAAGACAGTTAAAGGAAGAGGCCTTACCCACGCAATTTGATACAACTGAAATTCCACCCACCTCTCCTTCTGAAATGAATAAGATAATAAACTCTCTCAAGAATAAAAGCTCACATGGAATTTATGGCATTTCCAGCAGGATAATAAAGGCTTGTTCCCAAGAGATAAGTGGGATTCTTAGCCACATAGGTAACAGCTCTCTGAATCAGGGTATTTTCCCAGATAGGCTGAAGTATGCCATTGTTAAACCACTGCATAAAAAAGGGAATACGTCTGATGTCAACAACTAACGTCTGATGTCAACAACTACCGTCCATTCTCCCTTGTGACTGCCTTATCCAAAATTCTTGGAAAAATAATGTATTGTACAGTAGCTTCACACCTTTGTAAAAATAAAGTTTTAACGAAATGTCAGTTTGGTTTCCAGAAAGCTTTTTCGACGGAAAATGCTATATATACTTTCACTAATGAAATATTAAATGCTGAACTCACCCGTTGGGATTTTTTGTGATCTCTCAAAGGCTTTTGATTGTGTATATCATGGAATACTCCTAGATGAGCTCAAGTACTGTGGTATGAATGGGACAGCGCTCAAATGGTTTAAATCATACCTAACTGGAAGAGTGCAGAAAGTTGAAATAAGCAGTTCACATAATATGCAAAAAACTGGCGATATCACAAACTGGGGAACAATCAAGAATGGGGTGGCACAAGGTTCAGTCTTGGGTCCTCTGCTGTTCTTAATATATATTAATGACTTGCCATTCTATATTCACGAAGATGCAAAGCTGGTACTTTTTGCTGATGATACAAGTATAGCTATTACCCCCAACAGACAAGAATTAACTGATGAAATTGTAAATGATGATTTTCAGAAAATCATTAAGTGGTTCTCTGCAAATGGGCTCTCATTAAAATTTGACAAAACATGGTATATATAGTTCCACACAGTAAATGGAAAGACACCATTAATAAATATAGACTTCGATCAGAAATCGGTAGCTAAGGTAGAATATTCAAAATTTCTAGGTGTATGCATTGAAGAGCGGTTGAACTGGAAAAAACACACTGAAGATCTGCTGAGACGTTTGAGCTCAGCCACTTATGCTATTAGGGTTACTGCAAATTTTGGCAATATGCATCTCAGTAAATTAGCTTACCATGCCTATTTTCATTCTCTGCTTTCGTATGGCATCATATTCTGGGGTAACTCATCAGTGAGTAAAAGAGTGTTCATTGTACAAAAGCGTCTAATCAGAATAAGTTCTGGAGCTGATCCAAGATCGTCCTGCAGACACTTATTTAAAGAGCTAGGGGTCTTCACTGTAGCCTCACAATATATACATTACTTACGAAATTTGTTATTAACAATCTGAACGAATTCAAAAGTAATAGCAGTGTACATGGCTACAAAACTAGGAGAAAGGATCATCTTCACTACTCAAGGTTAAATCTAACTTTGGCTCAGAAGGTGATAAATTATGCTGCCACAAAAGTCTTTGGTCACTTACCTAATAGCATCAAACTCTGACAGATAGCCATATAGCATTTAAAAGGAAATTAAAAGAATTTCTTAATGGTAACTCCTTCTACTCATTAGATGAATTTTTGGATATACTAAGTCAGTAATTTTCCCATCCCTTACCAAAAAAAAATTAAGTGTCATATAATATTTTCTGTAATTTAATATCTTGGATAGACACCTTTTATTAACCTGATACATTTCACATCATTACGAAATGTCGTATTCATGATCTATGGAACAAGTACTAATCTAATCAAATGTCTAAACGACTTCTACCTCTTTTATAATACACAGTCTAGGGTATGGTTTCATGCATCACATGATAAAAGAAATTCTCTATTAAAATCCGGAAATACCAATATCGGACTCGATGTTAAAGCTTCTTTTTTAACTTATCCAAAGCACGCTGACACTCTTCTGACCACAAAAATTTAGTACCCGTTTTTAACAACTGAACTGTGTCAATGGTATGGTAGTATCCACAAACCCTTTTCTGAACCACCGGTAATAGTTTGCTAGTGCCAAGAACGATTACAGCTCCTTTACAGATTCTGGTACAGGAAATTCACATACAGCTCTAATGTTGGGTATGCCGTAAAATCATTTTTACTTATGATGTGACATAAGTATGCTATCTGTTCCATCACAAAGTTGCGCTTTGCTGTACTCAGTGTTAAGTATGCTAAATTTAACCTTAGGAAAACTTCCTTTAATTGCTGCATATGCTGTCCCATAAGACTCCCATAGACGATTGTGTCATCAAGATACACTAACAACTGCCATGGTTTCAAACCTCTGAGTATTCGGTCCAACAACCTCTGAAATATTGCAGGTGCATTTTTTAATCCGTATGGTATTCTTCTGAATTGGTACTGTCCACTCTATGCTGCATAAGCTCATTTATGTCGATTCAGGCGTGAAGCTTCTATCTGGTGCAAATCGCTCTTCAAATACATTGTTGAAAAAATTTGCATTACGCTAAGTGATCCAAGGTTCTGTAATAATTGGTAACACGTAGACGTCTATTATAGTTTTCGCATTTAGGTGTCTGTAATCAAAGGAGAACCTGTGTTTCTGCGACCCATTGAATGATTTTTTTTGACATGACGACTGTTCCTGACCCCCATGGACTATTACTTTCTTCAATTATTCCATCTTTCAGCTGTTGATGGATAAATTCCTCCAAAACTGGCTGCAAGTACCTTGGTATTCTGAATGATTTGCGCTAGAAAGGTGATTTATTTCCAATTGGTATGCAGTGGGGTGTAATATGCTTCACTTTTTCCATTATGCAGTTTCAATGGCACCCCTCATATCCCATTCTTCTTGCTCCATACTAGCGATTAGCAACCTCTTTGTTAATCCTATGTCCTCTGCGCTAAAATTATCTGTAGAAACAGATACTTCCCTTCATGCCTTATTTTTTGAATGTATACAATACCTCTTTTAACTAAGCAGCACACCTGACCTAATACTTCATTTTTCTAAGGGTTCCACCACTCACAAAAGTCCTACTGGCAAGCTAGATTCAGTACTCACCCAAAGCGGTTTCGCAATACCCTTAGGTAAACAATCGTCTGAATCAAGCTTTAGTTTGGTCCTTTGTGGTTTAGTCGGTTTGTCTTTGATGACAGAATTCCGTCGCGACATCGCTACGCTGACTATGGCTTCTCCTAACTAAAAATGTTTCGATCAAGTTCCACCCTATGTAGCTGGCACAATAGTGATATAAGAAATCAAATGCCACGATCCTGTCATAGCCCTCACTCATGTGTAGCACAATCTCTACACATTGTTTAACTGTACTGTATCCAGGCAGAAGTCTGTGTCCACCAATTCTAATACTGTCACTTCTTCTCCCCCCTTTCCACTCAGTCTGTACTGTGTTACTTACATTTCACTAGATCACTACTGGCGACCAACACATGCGTCCCTGTGTCCATCAATTTCCTGCGACCTGTCTTTCCTACTATTACCCCTCTGGATACGATTTCTTAGCATCCAATCTTACTGGAATGGATCTTAGGTGGGCCTGGGGCTATTCCTGCCTGGTCCTCTACTTCTAAAACTATTACTTTCTCTTACTTTATTCACATCATCTGGACGCTGGTGACACTGCCTCCTTACATGCCCCATTTGCCCACCCCTGAAACATTTTATATTAGCTGCCAACACTGTCTATTTCCTGAACATTCCAATCAACAAGTCGCTCTCTTCACATTCCATAGCTAGCTGAACTGCCGTGTGCAAATCCGTCTGACCCCAGCCCACACATGTCTTGATATTTCTGCATGCAACTTTCTTAAAAAAAGCATCGAGCACTCTGTGCTTAGTTTCTTGGAAAATAATTTCACTTTCTATCCCAATTCATAGGTACATCCATTAATTTTCCTTAGCCCATATGCAAATTGTTCCACGGTTTCCATATTCTTCTTAGTTATCAGCCCTAATTGTTCCCTATAGTATCTGGCACTGTTTCGTTCCGTATGTCTTTGATTTGACCTTTCTTTAAATCCTTCGAATGTTGAGGCTCTCTTAAGTGCTTCTGTATACCCTACATAAGTTTATGCTTCCCCTGTTAGTCTCAGTTTTGCAACACTCAATAATTCCTTATCAGACCAAACTTCCATCTGAGCCAGATTTCGAAAGTCTCCCACAAAGGCCTGCACATCCTTGGTGCCTTGCGGGAAAAAAGCAGCAATTAAACCCTACTTGCAATAATATCTACTTTACAAAATGCATGACCATCAAACTTCTTCTCCGTGACCAAAATAAAATAATTTTTTTTGAATCACTGTACCAAAGATTGCAGGTTCATACTCTGATCTTAGAAAGTGACATCAGTGATCTGACACCAGGGTTTAAAGACCCTTACATTGTGTCCCGTGCAAGTTGAAATGAGACATCAGTACGACAGTAGATTTTTTCAATTAATTTCTTTCTTCTGGCCCTCGGCCGTAGTACATCAGGAGCAGCTTGATGGAGGCCTCCAGTTGCCTCTCGTGTAAAAAATTGACGTCCATTACTTCTGAATACGCAGAGAGCGAGGCCTAGCATGGCGTCACTCGAATGCTGCTGTCAGTCACATCTCTGGCAGCGACCCGAGCGCCTCCCTTGTGACTCATGGCAGGCTGCCCTGGCTCGTGGTAGAACAGCGGGCCCCATACTGCACTCTGGGATGTCGCTATGGGTGTCACAGGGTCGTAGTTTAGGCTGTGATACTGAGACGAGAATCATTTAGTACGTGAATGGGAATGGCTGAGAAATTGAACGCTTAAGGCACGTGCTCTAGACTCTTCCTTAGTTGCAAGTGAGGAAAGGCTTCTACATCTACATCCATATCTACGTGGATACTGTGCGAATCACATTTAAGTGCCTAGGCGAGTTTTCATCGAACCACCTTCACAATTTTCTATTATTCCAATCTCGGATAGCGCGTGGAAAGAATGAACATCTATTTCTTTCCATACGAGCTCTGGTTTCCCTTATTTTATCTTGGTTATCGTTTCTACCTATGTAGGTCGGTGTCAAAAAAATATTTTCGCATTCAGAGGAGGAAGTTGGTGATTGGAATTTCGTGAGAAGATTCCGTCGCAACGAAAAACGCCTTTCTTTAATGGTGTCCAGGCCAAATTCTGTATCATTTCAGTGACACTCTCTCCCATATTTCGCGATAATACAAAACGTGCTGCCCTTCTTTGAACTTTTTCGATGTAATCTGTCAGTCCTATCTGGTAAGCATCCCACACGGCGCAGTTATTTTCTAAAAGAGGACGGACAAGCGTAGTGTAAGCAGTCTCCTTAGTAGATCTGTTACATTTTCAAAGTGTCCTGCCAATAAAGCGCAGCCTTTGGTTCGCCTTCCCCACAACATTTTCTATGTATTCCTTTAGATTTGACTCATTTATCGTGTAACTGAAGTTTAACGAATTCCTTTTAGCACTAATGTGGATGACTTCACACGTTCCGTTATTTAGGGTTAACTGCCAATTTTCGCACCATTCAGATATCATATGTTCCAGAATGCTACTGCATATCGATTTTAATGATATGGGCATGTAATTTAGTGGCTTACTCTTACTACATTTCTTAAATATTGCTGTGACCTGTGCAACTTTACAGTCTTGGGGTACGAATCTTCCGTCGAGCAAATGGTTGTATATGACTGTTAAGTATGGAGCTAATGCATCAGAATACCCTGAAAGGAACCTAATTGGTATAGAGTCTGGACCAGAAGACTTGCTTTTATTAAGTGATTTAAGTTGCTTCACAACTGCGAGGATATTTACTTCTACATTACTCATTTTGGCAGCTGTTCTTGACTCGAATTCTGTAATATGTACTTCCTCTCCCTATGTGAACGCATTTCGGAAGGCTGTTTTTGCAGCACTGTCTTCGATAGTATCTCCATTGCTATCATGCAGAGAAGGCATTGATTGTTTCTTTCCGCCAACATACTTCACGTACGACCAGGAACTCTTTGGATTTTCTGGCAGGTTTCGAGACAATGTTTCGTTGTGGAAACCGTTATAAATATCTCGCATTGAAGTCCGCGCTAACTTCCGAGCTTCTGTAAAAGATCGCCAATAATGGGGATTTTGTGTCTGTTTAAATTTGGCATGTTTGTTTCGTTGTTTCTGCAATAGTGCTATGACCCGATTTGTATACCAAGGAGGATCTGCTCCGTCGTTTGTTAATTTATTTGGTATATATCTCTTAATTGCTGCCCTTGGGGGTAACCATATTCAGTCTTGCTATGACAACCCTGTGTTTGCTGATCCCTGTATCCGTTTTTATCCTCGTTATTAACTCAGGATTATTTGTTGCTAAGAGGTCATGTATATTTTCACAACCGATGGTTGCTATACCGCTCCCAGATGGCTCTGCTTCACAACGCCACTTGGCCGAGTTTTGCTTTGCAATGCATAATGCTCTCGCCCACCTGCGTCTGTCTTTGTTGCAGCTCTGACGTATTTTTTTACCGAATACAGTGGATACGCTACAGGAAGTACATAGTCCACTGTGTGGGAATTATACAGTAACTGAATGTCAAGCTATTAATTAAAAAAAAACATTAATTTCACACTTGTTTATTTCATAAACACACACACACACACACACACACACACACACACACACACACCGTTGTAGTAAAGCCAACGTTTCTGTCATGTAACCAACCTAGAAGTACTAACAAAAGTCATCCAGCAGACGATAATAGCTGACGTAACTGTTCCATAAATGAGTTCAGAGCGACTGGCAGTTCTGTCTTAATGGTCCTGTTTAATTTTAAAGCATGAGTCAATACATGGTTAGACCAACATAGTTGCTCACTGGAGTCCAGATTGCAACATAAATGACGAGGATACAGTTTCATGAGGGTAAGTCAAAAATTATTCGGACTTTTAATGAGACACTCCATTTACTTGAAAAATAGAATTTGATTTACACATTATTTTTCAATATAGTCTTCTGTCTGTGAAATGCGCCTGGTCCAGCCGTCCACAAGCTTGTGTATGTCTGCCGAAAAGGTTTGTGATGGTTGAGAAGCCACTGGTTTGCGGTTGGTTGTGAAGCCACTGATGCGACACTTCTGGCACCTGTGTGTCCCAGGAAAATCGGTGACCTCGCAAAGCGTCTATCAGCGGCCCAAACGAATAAAAGTCTGATGGAGAATGATCTTGATTGTTAGGTGGATGTTCCAGCGGCTCGAAACACAGTTTCTGGATTGTGTCAAGGGTGAGGCGAGCCATGTGAGGATGGGCGTTAGGCCTAATACGTAACGGTAAAACGTACCATGACAAAAGACCTCATCCTTTATTGCGAATTGCTGGATTAAGTTTCTTAGTCAACAATGCACAACAATAGACTATGTTGATGGTTTTCCCCTTCTCCATGTAATATATCTTTTGCATCGAAAAACACCTTTCTTGCTGATGTTGCTGACTAGAATTTTTTCTTCACTGGTGATTCTGGGTGCTTCCACGCCACACTCTGGTGTTTTGATTCTGGCTCATACTGATGAGCCCACGTTTCATCACGCATCACTATTATTCCCAAAAATGGCTCGCCTTCTCTATTATAATGGTCGAGTACTTATTGGATGACCTCAAGACGCCTAAGTTTGTGTCCTTCAGTGAGTTGTCATGGCGTCCATGACAAACAAATTTTATGGAAGCCAAGTTCATAACGGATGATGGTATCAGCAGAACCTTGACTGATGTTCAGTGTAGGCGCTATGCCATCGATAGTAATCCGCCCATTCGTCAAAACCGTCAACTGAGCTTGCTCCATTTTGTCGGCCGCTGTGGACGTTGACAGGCGCCCTGCTTCCTGTTTCTGAGTCAGTTTTGTCCAGCCACATTTGAATTCTCGACCCACTTGAAAGAACTTGACCTTGGCAGTGTAATGTCCCTGTTCTGTGCTAATAGTCTACCATGAATTTTAGCCCCTTTCACTCCTTATGACCAATTAACCGTATCACTGGTCCTTGTTCTTCGTTTGCGCATGTTGCTAATGGAGGGGATATTTTTACGCTGCCACTGCCAGCTCACTTCAGTTGCGATAAAGATCAAGTGAATTGCATGCCACGATAGTAGTACCAACGGTAAGTATGATTTCACAGACTACCGCAAAAAGGTTATTTTTAGGAAGATTTGGATAATTTTGACTTACCGTCGTACATTGTGTACTTTTCAGAACTGCAGTTCGCTTCGTTTGGAATTACTTGATTGAACTAAGTTTACTGGAAGATGATACAAGTGCCACTCGAAGATAAAAAAACGGTCCCTCATTAAAATGTAAAAGTAGAAAAGTAATTTTTGATGCATGTTACTCATTTACGTTTTGTGTATAACTGTTGTTCCTGTTATTAAAATTCTCCATTTATTGATGTTAATGAGGTAGTTGTCAATTTAACAAGGTTAAATTAATTATTTCATTAATTAATTGTGTTTCATTTGTAAGGGGTGAGATAATTCTGTGCACTACATAGGCTACTTACATAGGCCACTCATCTATTATTCGTATAAATTTCTGCAAGGTGGAGCAGCAAAGTTGTACATCTGTGTAGTTTTATGTCTTTGGTTACAGTTCATGGCTCATGAGAGAGGTATCTGATGTAGTCATTTCATGTAAAAATATGTGCCCGGGGTACATGAGTATCCCACTGCAGTGGTTCTTGAAGTTAAGCTTCTTTTTGTAGCGTATGATCACCTGATTTTAACATATATTGTTATAATTCAAATTGTTAAACATCCATTGTCTTTTTCTGTTACTACCACTAACCGTTTTCTCTTCAGGCAAAATTAAAGTTTCGTCTAAAATAATAACTTCTGGGGAACAAATCTGTATCATTTGTGGAAGAGGCACCAAGGTAGAAGGCTTTCAGCATTGTGATATTAACAATGAAACATTATATCCTTAGGAAAAACTCATCAAACCTCAGGACGAAATCCTGTCACCTGTGTTTGTGGGACTATACGAGTTTCTGCAATGTAAAGCCTGCCATGTGCCTTGAGGGTAGAATAGAACTAATGTTTCTCACAAGGTCCACTGAGACATAATTACAGTCAAAGAATTCTGTGTCAAAGGCAGTTGGGAGTTATCACTACAGTCTGTGATTATAGCACTAACATAAGTTACATTGGGACACTTCATAAGGTGGAGTTCCCCATCTCAAGAACATCAAGGTTGTGTCTTCTGCTCCGTAACAGAGACAAAACACGAAAGCGACTGTTGCAGATGGCCTAAACCATGTATGGACAAACCGCAGCTCTCACAATTGATATGATGGTGGCACACCGCTCACTGTTGATTCTAGTAAACTTTATTACCTACCTTTCACTCTTGCCTGGAAAGGAGTGGCTCAGCCCTTGTACAACTTTTGAGTCACGCCAATGTAGCTGGTACTGCGGCAGAGGAATCCACATTCGATATAATAACTTATTTTACTGAAAATTATTTCTGAAGTGGCACACTTCCACAACAGAGCAGTTCCTGTAACAAGAGCTGCACGTGGGCCTGTGGGGAACAGCGTTGTTTAGTTGTCAGTGGGTTGGGTATTTTAGAGTACATGCTTTGCGTCAGTGAAATTCTTCACTTTATGTCATTAGCCCACTAAACATGTATTATAATAACAAAAGCATAAAAAATAATTAAAATGAATCTTTGTGAAACAAATGACATCGACTTTTCTTAACTTGCTGCGATCATTACATAGTCACAGTGAGGAGTTTGTGGCCTGTGCTACTAGCTAAGCTGAAAACCCTTGACGTAAGACATCTTCCCTTTAGCAGAATCAAATTACAAAAGAAGAGCTCACAAGTATGTGCAGGTAGGTATGGGAGGCGTTCTCCCTATCCATTCTGTTCAGTTATTGAATAAATACTGACCTATGCTGTAACTTTTCTAGGTCTCAGTGCTGCCCTTGAGCTTTGATACACCCACAACAGAACTCATGTAGCGGCATATTTCCATCGCTACAACAATTGGCCACAGAAGATGAAACTTAATGAGAAACGAAAAGATAAAAATTAACTTTAAGGAATCACTGTTTCGACGACTGACATCTAGAGTTGCTCATCATTCACACTTTCGAAAAGACATATGAGACATAGCTGAAGGGATCCTGTAAGTAACTTCTATTTAAAGTGTAACTGAGTTTGGTCAGACTCAGTTCACTTCACTTTGCAATAACAGAAATGTAAAAACGTATGAGCGTTACAAAATGGTTTGCTCGCCTTTACAATATCTGGGTTAGGTGATATGATATTCTAAAGTGAGCTGCTGAAAAGGTACAATATCTCAGACACTTGGATGATCATAATGAGGTTCGTAATAGAAAGGCAAATGAATACACTATGTCAACACCAATGAATAAGAATATTAAGCAGTTTCTATTTTAAGAGTGGGAATTAACATTAATCAAAACTAATAAGGGTCCCACACAACAGACGTAAAATGCTCAGAATACTTTGCACTGTCCAGAAGGTACAGTACTTTTAAAAATTGGCCGAATTTTAAGATTTTTTTAGCCGGTGTTTAGTCCATGATACGTTAAGATGAAAGTAGAAAATCTCACTGAGCGTTCACAGAAACTGAGAAACAAGTATATATGAGTATGTCTCGCCAAACATCTTGACCTTAATAGCTGCCACTACATAACCATTATATAATTAGATCCCTGGAAATGGAAAACGAGAATTATTTCAGCCCAATGGTAGCACAAAGAAAAGTTGCACCTCATTGTGAAAATGTTATCAAACCCTGTTGCGGTAAAACCTAATACTCAAATGAAACTAGACCAAGCACAGTTGAACAGAGCATTTAAGTAAAAGGAAAACATCATTATAAATGTAAACAAGTATGAAAAACCATCAAACATCTTTATCAAACATCGTAACCATTATATATCACATAGTCACATTTAGGTAGATAAGTAACAAATAATGTAATCCAATAAAGCATACAACAAATAGATGACCACAGTAGTAGTCATAGAATAAACCATTATCATTCGTTTATCATGTATTACAAAAAAAAATGAAAAAAAAGGAAACTAACGTATTACCTTATTCTGTATTCAAAGCTCACCTTACAGAATTGCTTAGGCGTTTCATGTTTTCTTTCATATTTACTTATTTCTCAAGATAGAAGGCCTATGGGATATTAATCACAAAATTCTTGGAAATAAAAATGAACTTGAAACGGCAATAACGAAAACAGAAAAAAAATCTGGTTTCCTACAGCACAGAAATAAGTTACTTGAGCGCAAAATTCCAATTACAGGAGAGATTTGTGCCAAACGATGACTAGTAACGTTACAACGATTTGCAGTGGTACGTGACAGACGAGGCTCATTCTGGCATAATTTATGCGCGTAATCAGAGCGAGCAGGAGATTCAAGAAGATGATGGCCACAAGCCTGCACTTTCTATTGTACTTGTAAGCAACACAGGCTGAAACAGGGCAAGCAACTTGAAATTAAAAATGCCTCTTCTCTGTGGGAATATACATACGGATATTCGAGTGCAGATTGTAGACACATGGTTGATGACATATGGAGGTTTCGGTTTGGCCGTGACTCGTGCTTGCGTAGCCTAATGGTCAGGCGACTGCTTGCGATAAGCGGGAAATCCGGGTTCGAGCCGAGGTCTGCCACAAATTTTCCCTGTTGTCATTCGGGTATGCAGCTGACGGTTGCCCACATTTGCAACTGTGAATGAATTTCATGTATTTCGTAACTGCTTTAGTCGCTGCAGTTCCTGTTCCTAAGGACATGCGTACATGTCCAGAGGAACTCTCAATCGTATTTCTGAACAACACAGGCATTGTAATATCGTACAAACAGTAATACAGAGAATTGAGAGAAAAGGAGAGGTCAAGCAGTACTCATCTGTTTAGACAAAGGCTGTACCCCTAGCCTATAAGAAAACGTGTGCTATTAATCATAAATATTCACATCTTACAGCATGAAGGAGATGCTTTATGAGCTAAAATAATTTTATGAAATAAAACCTGTCTCTATTTCTCACCTTCTCTTTGCATATATCCCCTCCATGAAACGTGTGCTGTTGCAATAAATTTCATTTCATTAGGAACTAAATCTCCTCACTCATCAACCAAGATACCTGAATAAGTGCACAGATAGGTCCATAGTCTGTTGCAGACGTAACCCAGAGCGGACTTAACTTCCTCCTGTGTTGGTGATGTATCAGCAGCATCAGTTAGTTGGCATTGAACTATGAAATTTATATATGGTAGCAAATGCTTTACTAAGAGCTGTAATGAATTACATACTTGTACTGTTGCACAGGTTACTTAAAACATCATGTGTTGATCACTTATCATCAGAAATTTCACATGTTCTTGTTTAAGAGAGATAATAATAATGGTGTGTGAAGAGGACCTCCCGTCGGGTAGACCGCCCGCCTGGTGCAAGTCTTTCGGTTTGACGCCACTTCGGCGACTTGCGCGTCGATGGGGATGAAATGATGATGATTAGGACAACACAACACCCAGTCCCTGAGTGAAGAAAATCTCCGACCCAACAGGGAATCGAACCCGGGCCCTTAGGATTGACAGTTTGTCGCGCTGACCATTCAGCTACTGGGAGCGGACTTTTAAGAGAGATGAAACGCCATTATTATGAACGTAACAGAAAAAATATTCCTATATGCTAACACTTAAAAATGCATGCAATAAAAGATAAATATTCACGTCTTACAGCTTAATGGATTAAATTTATTGACCAACACAGTTTTATCAAATATAACAAATATCTGTCTCTATGTCTCTTTTTCCTTCTTCAAACCCCTCAACCCTCTGCTCTAAGTATCTAAACACACAAGAAATATCATTTCATGAACATCCAAACCTCTTCAAAACTTCTCGCTCCACAGATCAACCGAGATAGTTATAGAAGAGCACAATTGTGGCTGTTATCTGTTACAGGAACCACACAGCACAGAATAACCTCCTCATAAAATGCACTAATGATGTGTAAGCAACAACAAGTCTCTTGGTTTTGCACAGCGAAATTTAGGTATGGCAGTATACACTTTGTAAAGACATGTAATGAATTACGTATTGTTCTGTTTGCATAAGAGACTTGTAACACCATGTATTGAACACTAACCACCACAAGCTTCACCTCCATCTTCTTATCTGTGAGGTTCATCATAAATTTGCAGCATACCATGTTGGGCGTTAGTCAACTACACGAATTATCACCCCCCCCCCCCTCAAACACACACCTAAAACCTCATTTATTTTAGCACCTTCTAGATCAAGTTAGTTCTGTAATAGGGCTTTGAAAGAGAGAAAATGTAGGTTCTCTCAATCCCATGACCTAAACATTTTAAAATTTAAAACATGGGATCTCCATTTTTATCGATAATAATGTAATTACAGCTACATTCCCAGTATTTTTTAACTTAAAACTTGTAAGTCCCTCCTCTCTTTAACATTAGCACAATCATCAACAATTTTCTTCACAAAGTCACTAAGAAGCATATTTGTAGAAACAAACAACCTAATGAATACAGGAAAATGGGAATATGTAGGAAGAGAGATTGTGGGAAGTTGGAGGGGGGGTTGTTTTCGGGGAAGAGACCAAACTGCGAGGTCATCAGTCTCACCGGATTAGGGAAGGACGGAGAAGGAAGTCGGCCGTGCCCTTTCAAAGGAACCATCCCGGCATTTGCCTGGAGTGATTTAGGGAAATCACTTGTGGGGAGTAATGAACAACAAAGATGTTTATATGAAGTTTAGGAGAGGGGAAGTGTTGAGCTGTGTCTGGTCATTTAGGATGAGATCTGGACTGTGAGCAAGATGTTTGTTAATTTCCAGGGCTTCGAGCAGGTTGAGGTTATGGCCTTTGTTTGCTAAGTGAAGTACATGGGACACTGGCTGGTAGTTGTGACCCTCACTCAGTACATGCTCAGCAAATCCAGAGTCTGAATTCTGCAACCTCCAGCTGCGTTCATGTTCAGCCAGCCTAGTTGATATGTCTCTGCCTGACTGACCAATGTAAAATTTGTCACATCAGAACAGGTGATTTTGTATACCCCACTTTTGGCTAATAACTGGATCTTGTCTTTGCTAGGAAACCTTATACTTGCAGGATTTCAGTGCTTTGGCTACAATCTGTGATACCTGACCTAGAAATGGTAGTGTACACCATTTCTTACAGACAGTGGATGGGGAAGCAGGTGGGACATAGAGGAGGGGTATAATTTTTAGTTTTTGTTTCCTGTGCAAGATGTGGGCAATAATAACTGGATTGTAGTCATTGGTTGTGGCAATAAATTTTATTGTATCCAACCCTGCTTTAAAATCATCTCTGGACATGGGGATAGATATGAGACGGTGTACCATTGAGTGAAAACCTGCATGTTTGTGAGCTATGGGGTGTTGTGAGCAAGAAGGTATTACTGTGTCTGTAGTTGTTGTTTTTCTGTAAATTTTGAAACAATGTGTTTGTGTACTGATGTCAATGGTGAGATCTAAGAAGTTTATGGATTTTTTGCCAATCTTCATAGTGAACTGGATATTTTTATGTTGACTGTTTAGGTTTTTCAAGAATGTGTTGAGCTGTCTTGTAGTACCAGTCACCATACACAGGACATCATCTACATATCTAAACCAGTATTTGATGATTACACTCAAAGGTTCTGTTTTTACAAAATTTTGTTCAAAATGGTCCATAAATATTTCAGCCAACAGTGGACTAAGAGGGTAACCCATAGCTAAGCCATCTAATTGTTTATAAAGAGTCACTTGGAACTGGAAATAGTTCTGTGCGAGGCATGTCTGTGTGGCCAGTCTCAAGTCATTCAATTCTACAGGATTGACATTAGAATTGTGCATCAGCTCTCTCAGAATATCAATGCAGTGTACTACTGGTATGTTAGAAAACAAATTGCTGACATTAAAGGATACTAATTTATTACTGGGTGAGACAGGTATACCTTTTAACTTGTTTACTAGGTCCACAGAGTTTGAAATACCATGATTTGGTTTAAATTTAGTCTTGCTCTTAATTAGGACATCCAGTTTACTGGCTAATTTGTAAGATGGAGCAGTGAATGATGATACAATTGGACAAATAGGAACATCTTGTTTAAGCCCATACATTCTAGGAGGCACTGGGTTCATATTAGTTAATAATTTTGCTTCAAATTCAGAGAAAATGCTTTTGCATGGATTGATTGCATATTTAATATCCTCTTTGAACAATTCAGTAGGGTCTTTGGGAAGGACTTGGAAGCCTGTGGTATTCAGGAAATCATTAACCTTATCCATATAATCATATTTCTTCAAAAGCACAATACTGTTGCCTTCATCAGATTTTGTGGCAATGATACCTTGGTGTTGTAATTTCTGTTTTAAGTACTTGAGGGTGTGAAAGTCAGTAGACTGTGGGATGTTACACACGAATTTGGTTTCGTTCTTTAGTGCATTGGCAACTGTGGTGTCTTTCGTTAGGGCATATTCAATATCAACTTTCATAACATCCAGTTGTCTTTCTGATGGAGGGTGGGGAGGAGCAAATTAAAAACCTTTCTCAAGCACTCTTTGTTCGTTTGGAGACACAACCAAGTTCGATAAGTTAATTACGCGTTGCGAAAACTTTTGTTTACAGTTTGAGGTTAGAGGTACACTCACCTTCGTAATCATAGATAATTTCTTGTTCTGCCGCAAAAATACATCGTGAATAAGATCACTTACACTTTGACGAACTTCTCGATAGAAAACGTCGAACTCACAGGGGTGTAACTCAGATGTAACTGCTATATGTACCACTTTTAGATGTGTACACATGTTGTCACGAACACGATAACATTTCTTCATTTCTTCCTTTATCCACGTGTATCTTGCGACGTCAACGGCTTTGTTTGCAGCGGCGGATGTTCCTCTTGACTTTATGTAGACGTATTTTGGTTAATTTTGCGTTGCAAACACTGTTTCTTAAACCAAATGCGTTGTGTAGACTGTGCTTTTTGTCTCAGTAATCTACTATAAAAGACGGATAATTGTGCGGTTGTGGCATATTTTATCATATTAACAGAATCTTCCGTCGGTTCTTGGTAGAACAACATTATAATAAACGAAAAGTATAGGGTTTCCTAGTATGTCAGGAACACGACAGCCCAGTGTGTTTTCAATAGCAAAGACAAGAACCATTTATTAGCCAACAGTGGGGTATACAAAATCACCTGTTCTGATGTGACAAATTTTATATTGGTCAGTCAGGCAGAGACATATCAACTAGGCTGGCTGAACATGAACGCAGCTGGAGGTTGCAGAATTCAGACTCTGCATTTGCTGAGCATGTACTGAGTGAGGGTCACAACTACCAGCCAGTGTCCCATGTACTTCACTTAGCAAACAAAGGCCATAATCTCAACCTGATCGAAGCCTTGGAAATTAACAAACATCTTGCTCACAGTCCAGATTTCATCCTAAATGACCAGACACAGCTCAACACTTCCCCTCTCCTAAACTTCATATAATCATCTTTGTTGTTCATTACTTCCCACACTCTCTCTTCCTACATATTCCCATTTTCCTGTATTCATTAAGTTGTTTTATTTTGTTGAAGTTGTCTTTGTATCCCACATAGACTGTAGTTTCAATAGTTAAGGCTTTCTTTTAACTGGTAGTTGTATTACTTTCCACGTTTAACACTCATTGTAGTTGTCTCATCAAATACTGCTCATATTTACTCTGCTCATTTATTTAACGAAAACTGTTACACAGCCATTGCTTTGGTTATAATGTTAATGTTAAAATGCAGTACCACCACACTCTTAGACTGTAGGCTCCCTCAAACACCTCCATTTTCCTGCATTTATTTATTTCTGTTTGTCTTATTGATACTGCTTAAGTTCCTTATGTATTCTGTATATACATTGATAACTGTCTCTTCTTTTAATTTGTTGTGTAGCAATCTCCATGTTTTATACCTCATGATGAAGCCTTGTCTAGTACTAATTTTATTTTGTTTTATTAGTTTTTTTTGTTAATAGAAACTGTTATGTAGGCATGCTGTTCCTATTTTGTGCTTAAGGTTTTCCTCTCTACTCCATTGTTATTCATGTACAGTTCAGTTTTTACTTTTTCATTGCAAAGATGTTACTTACTGTATGTTTCTACATCAGTCTATATGTGTTACTTCTCTTCCAATGTTGTCTGCTAACATTTCACTTCTTTGGTGATAATACTCAGTAAATGTCTGAAGATGGCCTTGTAAGCCGAAAACCGGTTAACAATAAAAGTAATATTGTAGAACAAAAGCAAACTGGAGCGTTTCATTCATTATAAATTTTAATATTCAGGATCATTCAGTGTTTGTGATGGCTGGCTGTGAGCTTTAGGCTCAATTAAATTTCCACTGAAATTCTGTGATCTTTCTTAGCTCAGAAAAACGTGTGAAATCATATGAATTATCCAGCCTTTTCTTTAGTGATCAACTTCTTGAATCTCTCAACAGCGTCTGTCAAGATTTCTTTTTGCTATTTCGTAAGTTTATTTATGTACCAAATCTTGACAGGTTTTAGTACCACTCGTTGCTTTCTTATATATACACAGTTGGAAAGCAAAGACATACCCTGCTCAATGGTCAGAGATATCACCTCCTATGTCCATTCCTTTCCGTTAAGCCGGGTTTTCCCAATAGATTAATTTTTTGATTGTGTGCTTCTTTTGTATGTGTACTAACTTTATCTCTTTTTCTTCTTTCTTGCTTCTGGAATGTACGAGTAATTACAAGAAAATCAATAACATTTATTAAAATTTAAACTGTGAAAAAGTGAAAAAACAGACATGTACACCTCTTATGTCATAACTAATCAATGCAGATTGTTATTCTACTTTTCATTTTAAACTAATGAAGATGATTTTCACCAGATCTATATTACTGAGAAAATTTTAAAAAAGTCCTTGCTACCAACGCTTTGTCACTGGCCATTAAAAATATTTATCCAAACTCTGCCTCTTCAGGCATTGACTCCTATCGCTAAAACATGTCCCATGAGCGTTCAGATGCAAATATTTTGGAAACCCAATTTTAGTTTGAATACAAAAGGAATAAAAATTTCTACTCTCATGTGTTTAATGGTTCCGTGTCCTTAAGAAGCTAGATACTTTTAGAGGATGAATTTCCATCACATCAACTAGTTAAACGAGTGGTTACTTTAATCTAATAGTATTATGCTTTGAATTTTCCTATGTTAGTACTATGTGAACTGGAAAACTAGATGTCACGGACAAGTATTTTATCACTGACTTTATCTGATCAAAGAAACTTCAAGACTCTAAATCTTTTAGGTATCAGAACCTTCTTTCAGATCAGATTCTCTATCAAAAATACAAATATGTTTCCATTCAGTAGTAATAATTCACAATTGTACCAACTGCTACAATTCAGAGAGAATTATGGAACCATTTATAAACAAAGAAGGTTGTGCAGTTTTTCCCCTTTTCAACAATAGTTTTGACTTTTCCTGATTATTATCGCTGCTCCTCATTGTGGTCAGCTTCTCAGCCTCTGGTCGTGAAAGTCCACCAGGGATTCCCCATTTACTCTGTCTCTCTTGTGTCACCATCAGAATCTGTTCCTTTTTCTTTGTAACGCCAAACACATCCATACCACAACAATATCACCTGAAAAAATTGCATTTACTATTGATGACTATGGGAGATGGAAGTATAAAATTATTTTCGTGATTATTGTCATCTCTGGCAAAGTGATCGCTCCATTTTGGCCTATCACAGAGCCTCCTTTCTTTGGATCCCATTAAAGACCATCCTCCATTACTATAAATATCATCCTTCTTCATTGTATCATTAACATACTCTCACCTAATATGTATCTTCTTTACCTATTTAGAAAAATGAAATCAAGAAATGTTGTCACAACTTTTTTAATATGTAGTTAGTAATACCACTGATGGTGATTTGCTATCTACTCAAAAATACCTTCTCCAGAATGTTATATACCGTTCTCTTCGCTGCAAGAGTAGAATTTTTGCCTCCTCCAGATTCACATAACATATTGTAATTGCCTTTATTTAATTTAGAATATTTCTCCATAAAGTTGTTCATTCTACACAGGTCCAAGGCTTGTAATGTTGTTGCTTTAATTTGTTATGAAAGCGGTGCTGATAGACAATACAAGCGGGTTAAAAGCTGTGCGCTGTCTGGGGAAGTTAACCTTGCATTACTGAGCAACTGCTTCACCAGGTATCATGTCTAGCTTACCAAATTCCCAACCAGACTAACATTAATTATAATCGTTTAATCGTCATACGGCAACCGGTGATATATATATTTGCTCCAATTTCGTTCCTTCTTTAAGTTACCTTTCGCTTCCAACTCAGTTATTTCGCCTGTGATGGTTATTCTGGATTCATTTCTCATGAATGGCAAAATTGTGACCTCCTCTATTCTGCAAAACAGTTTCATCTTAACATATTGAACTTACAACATACACAAAACATCCGAATCCTCCTGTAGTTTAAATGACAAATGTTTTGCTTCATCCTTATTACATTAAACCAAGCTTTCCTTCGGTCCCATAATCAAAATTATTTAATCTTCCTCTACCTTCAAGAGGGACATTTCTTCAGTTCAACACATATAGGCTGCAGTGCCTCTCACACCAGCGAAAACAGTAAGCTGTAATGCTCACAGCATCAGCAAAACAAATAAACGTCGCTTTTCTAGGACAAGTATTAACGCAGAATAATTTTTCAGGCTCTGGCTCAACATCAATCAAGACTACAGAAAGGATCCATATTTCTGTTCCATTCTCCATTTGCTGAAAAACTGCTCGTATTTGTCTACCATAATACTATTTCAGGGCCATGCAAATTACACAAACCACAACTCCTGTTTCACCTTGAAGGGAATCTATCTACTTACAAAATCCACAGACAGCACTTTACGTACAAGGCTATAAAGAACAAAAAAGATATATCATCAATATTAACATATAAGTGCATATTGGGAAGCCATTGGTTAAACAATCATATTATCGTATCCTGTTTTCAAGGTTCCAAACTTACTCATTCCTTTCTCAGAGTTCTCCTATCTTAAAATATTCATACAGCATGCATACTATAGTAAGAGATCCTCATTTATACTGATAGATATAGAATAGTAATAGATAGATAGTAGCACTGAAAGTAGAAAATCGGAAACAAGGCTACTAACAGCTGGGGACCTGGGTTTGCCAGACCCATAATACCCACAGATCGGATATTCCCCTGAGTTTTGCATTAATTCAACACAGATCTTGCTTCTCTCAGGAGCGACTCTTTTCAATTTACACAAAAAAACCATAAACAGCAATTTACTCGTTCACAAAGAAACCTTTTATCTTCACATTTGAACCAACCTAAATCATAATTGCACAAGGAAAGAAAAAAAAAACGCAAACATCACTTCAATCAATCACACAGAAACATCTTTATCATTCTTTTTACCAACATATTATTCAAAATGCATATGTCACAAATTAAAACTAATCAATTCTTTCTCCTCACCGTCCTCTCTACTCTTCACTGTCCTCTCTATATACCCTATGTACTAATTTGCCATGTCACTCATCTGTTCCGATTGGGCGCCTTCTGCGCTGATCATTTGTCATTGCTGGTTTTGTTCATTTCCATTTGCTGGATTGTGTCTAGGGTTGGCCGGCCGAATTTCAACATCATGTGGTGCTCCGCTTACAATCCTATTCACACCGTGTTCATCGTAGTATCGATTCTGGTTGCCGTACCTGTAGCGTTCACGATCTTGTCCACGTCCTCGATCATTTTCGTTGTTCCACCTGTGCTCGCGAGTGTTACCCCAGTTTCTATACGGCCGGTCCCGATTATTGTTCCGTTCGCGTCTCGACGACCAGTCACGCCGCTGATTAGTGCTACGGCCAAGACTGCGGTCGTGCTGCTGTGCCCCGTGATAACTTTGTGCCTGATTAGGCGGGCATTTTCCTGTATTATATTCCAACTCTTGGAGAAGTGTCTTAAACGTTTCCACATCCTCTTTGCATCGTCCCGCAAGAATGACGTGGCGCAAGTGCATCGACAATTTGGTGATGCATATCCTAATTAGTTCCGCAGGCCCGTATGGATCGTATAGAAATTGATTTGCCTGCAGCATGTGGTCGAATAGGCATGCTGGGCTGCCGAAACCAGACTGGTTCAAATTTGGCATGCTTGACCCTATCTTGTGCCACTTCCGACCAATAGGTGGATAGAAAGGTTTGTCGAAACTCCCGAGTGGAGTTGCAGTGACGCGCTGCCGACCTCATGCGAATCGCCGGTTCGCCTTCCAAATAGTCACACATATATTCTATCTTATGTGAACTTGCCCAGTCAGGGGGAAGACAGAACTCAAATTGCTCGAGCCATGCTCGTGGATGTATTCCTTTTTGCGAATTTCGAAATATCTCAAACTTTCTCACCGTAAGGAAATGTCTGAAATCAAATCCCCGCACACCCTCCCGGCGAGGCCCTTGAATGTTTCTATTTTTATCATGTCTGCCCCTCAAAATGCATTCTTCCCTGTCGTCAAAATCTCCCTCGTGGCCAGAGTCCCTCTCTACACTGTTCGTACGGCTATTTTTAGTGCTATTGGCGAGTTCGGAATCACACCCAATGCAGCTTTCCAGATGCGCCACGCGTTCTTGTAACTCGCCTGTTACAGCTTTGTGCCGCCTGTTCACTTCGAACTGTCCCTTCTGAAATCTAAGAAGCGAAAGCACTTCTTCGTTCTCTGCGACTGCTACCTGTGTAGTATTGTTATTGCTCTCCGTCACCTTCATCGTGCCTACGATGTCCTCTAATGCCGCAATCTTATCATATATTTCTCTGTTGTCCTCTGCCCCAGTTTGCTTCAATTGTTCTACTTGCTGTTCGAGTGCGTGAATCGCTTGACTGTTGTCCGCTACTGTGTTGCTAACGGATGCGGGACAACGCTTTTCCGCCTCCTGAACCCTGGAGAGTACCTGCTGTCGTTCCCTTTGGCATCGTTCTCTCAGCGCTTGGAAATTCCTAAGTAGCTGTTCCTTGCTCTCTTTCGATTCCACACCGCGCCTCTGCTTGCCATGTTCTAAGGCTTGCAGACGATCATCAATTTGTTCAAATGTATGGCCTAATTCTTTCATAATATCACTTTTTATTTCACTTGCCAGATTGTTTATTCTTTGTGAGATATCATCAGACACTCTCTGCATCGACTTGTCGACTTTATTTGTGTGCTGGATTAGTTTTTCGTCTATTTGTTCAACTAGCTCGCGGACTGATTTTTCAGATTTATGCGTCATTTGTTCACCTAGCTCACTGATCGATTTTTCAGATTTCTCTATCATTTGTTCTCCTAGCTCTTGGATCGATTTTTCAGATTTCTGCATCATTTCATCGCCTAGCTCTCGGATCGATTTTTGAGATGATTCTTTTTGTTCTTGGAACGATTTTTCTGATTTCTCTGCCTTTTCTTTATTTTGTTGCAATAAGGCTTTCATGAGTTCTGCCAAATCAATTTGGTTAGTTGGAGGCAAATTAATTTCTGGCTCTGCTGTGAGCCCGTTCATCCTGTTTTGCATTTCGTCTGAAGTATTCCCCATTGTATTTTGGGAACCGTCCGACATGTTAATATTCGAAATCAAATTATCCCCTTGGTCCATGTTGTTTAAGTTGTTGGACCACCTACTTTTAGCTTGGTTATGTGTCTGCATTAGTTCATTTTATACCCGGTACGCAACACACTAACCACAATAAATGTATCCCCCAAAAATTACGACAGTTACACGAAAGGTACCCAACCTAGTATATACTTTTTCACACGCAAAACAAATTTTTACCTTTGATCGAAGCAGTGCAATTTACAAGCGAGAAAAAAAACACACACACAAATATAGAAAACAAAACAACAAGATAAACAACACAACGCCGCTCAACAAAGCCATGAATAATTTCAAAGTCTCTTCAGAAATAATGCAGAAGTTTTTTGAGCGCTGCAGGGGATAAAAATTAAGATTATACAACGCTCGCAATCTAACGTTTCAGAGATTCCAGAGTCTAGCGGAATCACAGAACAGGATCGCCATGTGTAATGTTGTTGCTTTAATTTGTTATGGAAGCGGTGCTGATAGACAATAAAAGCGGGTTAAAAGCTGTGAGCTGTCTGGGGGAATTAACCTTGCATTACTGAGCAACTGTTTCACCAGGTATCCAGTCTAGCTTATCAAATTCCCAACCAGTGTAACATTAATTATAATCTTTTAATCGTTATACGACAACTGGTGATATATATATATATATATATATATATATATATATATATATATATATATATATATATATATATAGAGAGAGAGAGAGAGAGAGAGAGAGAGAGAGAGAGAGAGAATTTAAATAAAAAGAAATAAATCAGTTTATATTTGGAAATTTATTTTAACATTGATCACTGAAATTTCAGCATATTAAACTTGATTCATAGCCGAACTGGTGCCTTATTTAGGATTGTGAAAACGTCAGTTTGTAATCTTACAGAACACATCAAATATGGAGCCAAAATTGGGAGACTGCATACAACACTGCATTCATAAAATAACACACGAAGAACATTGAAACATATGCAAGAGGAAATTAACCACAACCAACCGGTTCAATTTTCACCCAAAGAAGTTACATTCGTAGCGCAATCCTGTCCGTCATGTAATTACCACACACTGGTATACTAAATTCATACTAACTCTCTGTGAAATCTTTCTGAAAAGAATAGCCGAGGGCTACTTTGATGATTACACCACATGCTTCACGTGGTCAACTTGGTTTACACAAAGAGTGTAACTCCACAATAATTTTGATAGTTAAAATAAATTAGATCGAAATCAATTTACAAAAGAAAAACCTCGAACCGCCGGCCGCGGTGGTCTAGCGGTTCTAGGCGCTCAGTCCGGAACCGCGCGACTGCTACGGTCGCAGGTTCGAATCCTGCCTCGGGCATGGATGTGTGTGATGTCCTTAGGTTAGTTAGGTTTAAGTAGTTCTAAGTTCTAAGGGACTGATGAACACAGATGTTAAGTCCCATAGTGCTCAGAGCCATTTGAACCATTTGAAACTTCGAACTGGTTACTATCGTCTTATTATTAACCTGAAGGGTCAAACAATTGTATAAGCACGTGGTACTGGTCGTACAAAGTACACCCCACGTGGCCTGAACATAAAGAAAAGTTGCTATATTGAAAAATATTGTCAAGACGCGACGTTATAATCTCATGCACATTCACATTAAGATTGATGATCTTAGTTAGAGTTACTGATCAACACGTGGTTCCACTTTACTCACAAAGTAGTGACAAAGCAACTACCGGAAGACATTCTGAACTTCACACTCGAATTACAATGCGTTGCAATTTAAGATAACATTAGATATTTTAGAGCTAAACCTGAAATAAAGTTGATTAAATTTTCAGTTAGGCTGAACTTAAGAAATCTATTGTCCTACGAACTTAGCAGAGACGAGCTTAGCCGGAGATCTTACCACTTCAGACGCTCGCCGCAGACAGACTGACCTGGGCTGCTACAGAGCGTGCTTAACAGATACAAACGGAAGTGACCAGAGAGGCAGCTTCCTATACCAACATGACAAGGGATGGACAGGACCATACTAAGAATAGAAACCTCTCTGCTTTTAGAAATCATAGCTACCTGTTCAGACGTTGGTCCTACTGTTCTCGCTACCATCAAGCATGCAACTAGAAATACATTTGCTCATTCATACTCTCACACAGAAGGGAAGGGGGATGACGGTATCTTATCATATACAGTATATAAAAGAAAGCGGATGTAGGTTCCGTATGAGACTGTGTGACATGAATTACATATAAACTGTGTTTTAAAGTGTAGTAGTGTGGCAGATCGTTCTTGTTTATGTGTAAAACTAACACGTTCCACTGCTCAGTCTCCTCCCAGATAGAAACACCACAGTAAATTTAGAAGAGGAATTTATGCGGTAATGACAACATATTTAAGAAATTAACATGAAAGGAATCCAACAGAGACCTTTCAGGCTATCTGTTAGATGAAGGACGCCACTCAGACCTTACAGATATGCAAACATGTTATTCACCCTGGGAATAGTAAGCATTTCAGCGACATGAAAAACCACATAAGATGGTTGTTTTAAGCCAGTAGTCACTCAGAACTGCATGGTTATTTATAACAGTCTGGTCACTTATAGAATTCATGTGTCTATTCCCTGGATATCACACACGTATTGCTTGTCCTGGGTCCAATTTTCATTACATTTGGATCTGTCCACTTGTGCTAAGTTTTTAACACTACGTGAGGGGGAAGGGACCTCCCTATTCTACACCACCATCCTCTGCCCCTACACCACCCCATGTCACAACAATGAGCAAGTGTGTACAAAGGGCCAGATGTGCCACAGCTTCCACCTCTGACCATGCCGTGCTAGATAGCAGCCAATGCGCATCAGCATCAGCCAGGCTGGGCAGTCAGATGGCTAATTTACCTGTGTTGCACTGTCACTCAACCCACAGAGCTAGTGCTGTTCCACTCATCTGCCTAGCATTAACTGTAATCATATTACAATGCTTTTAATGAAGTGTAAATAATGCCATCTTAGAGAAAGAAATCTACAATGCAGATGTACATCCGTACTGTAAAAAAATATGGCACTTTATGCAGACATTTGTGTCTGACTATAGCAAAAAAAGAATGAAGTGTAATTGCATTCAATATTCTTATAGAAAAAGATTTGAGATTTGTGCAATTCTGTGCATGTAACTATATATATATATATATATATATATATATATATATATATATATATATATATATATATATATATGTGTGTGTGTGTGTGTGTGTGTGTGTGTGTGTGTGTGTGTGTGTGTGTGTGTCATACTTGAAGTAGAAAGAAAACAAATAACTAGATTTTAACAAACTATACTTATTTATTGATCAACGTTGATTCCCACCAACATGCTTTTACAAAATCATATCTCCCATATGTTGTACCAGTTCACTTTCAAATAATATACGTATTTCAGCACAGAAAACACAATAGGATTTAACATAATATAATATATTTGTTTTAACACAGAAAAGCAATGTACAAAAACTGTGCAAACTGTGCATTCAGTATTTACAAAAAATCATTTAACAATGTACAGAATATATACACAATACATCTCCTAGGTTAATACTTTTTTGTCTGCAGTTGATGCACTCACGCATTTCCCTTCCAATAGCTAGGAGTAGGCATAACACAATTTAAGAAGTTGTAATACAGTTGATGGGCTTATACACTTATGAACTTTAACTGCAGTGGGCAGGGAATTTTTATTCACAAATTTCCTGGGAGATACAACATTGATTTAAAATAAATCCCTCCTGGTATGGCCAGCAGCAGCAGAACTTAACACAGCGTACAGACATACACACATGATGTGCAAAAAAGTATGTCTCATTCATATAGTGTGCAAAAAACAAACTCACAGTATGTATGCATATAAGCATCACATGAAAAAACTACAAAGAACGAAACTCGTCTAGCTTGAAGGAGGAAGCCAGATGGCGCTATGGTTGGCCAGCTAGATGGCGCTGCCATAGGTCAAACGGATATCAACTGCGCTTTTTTAAATAGGAACCCCCATTTTTTATTACATATTCGTGCAGTACCTAAAGAAATGTGACTGTTTTAGTTGGACCACTTTTTTCGCTTTGTGATAGATGGCGCTATAATAGTCACAAACTATAGGTACGTAGAATCACGTAACATTCCGTCAGTGCAGACGGTATTTGCTTCGTGATACATTACCCATGTTAAAATGGACCGTTTACCAATTGCGGAAAAGGTCGATATTATGTTGATGCTTGGCTGTTGTGATTAAAATACATAGCGTGTGCTATGTATGCTGCTCGGTATCCTGAACGACATCATCCAAGTGTCCGGACCGTTCGCTGGATAGTTCGTTTACATTATTTAAGGAAACAGGAAGTGTTCAGCCACATGTGAAACGTCAACCACCACCAGAAACAAATGATGATGCCCAAGTAGGTGTTTTAGCTGCTGTTGCGGCTAATCCGCACATCAGTAGCAGACAAATTGCGCGAGAATCGGGAATCTGAAATACGTCGGTGTTGAGAGTGCTACATTAACATCGATTGCACCTGTACCATATTTCTCTGCACCAGGAATTGCATGGCGACGACTTTGAACGTCGTGTACAGTTCTGCCACTGGGCACAACAGAAATTACGGGATGATGACAGATTTTTTGCACGCGTTCTATTTAGCGACAAAGCGTCATTCACCAACAGCTGTAACGTAAAGCGGCATAATATGCACTATCAGGCAACGGAAAATCCACGATGGCTGCGACAAGTGGAACATCAGTGACCTTGAAAGGTTAATGTATGGCGCGGCATTATGGGAGGAAGGATAATTGGCCCCCATTTTGTCGATGGCAAACTAATGGTGCAATGTATGCTGGTTTCCTATGTAATGTTCTACCGATGTTGCTACAAGATGTTTCACTGCATGACAGAATGGCGATGTACTTCCAACATGATGTCCGGCACATAGCTCGCGTGCGGTTGTAGCGGTATTGAATAGCACATTTCATGACAGGTGGATTGGTCGTCGAAGCACCATATCATGGCCCACACGTTCACCGGATCTGACGTCCCCGGATATCTTTCTGTGCGGAAAGTTGAAGCATATTTGCTGTTGTGATGCACTGACAATGTCTGACAACATGCGTCAGCGCATTGTCAATGCATGTGCGAACATTACAGAAAGCTAACTACTCGCTGTTCAGAGGAATGTTGTTACACGTATTGGCGGACATCATTTTGGACATTTATTGCGTTAATGTGGTATTTACAGGAAATCACGCTGTAACAGCATGCGTTCTCAGAAATGATAAGTTCACAAAGGTACAGGTATTATATTGGAACAACCGAAATAAAATGTTCAAACGTAGGTATGTTCTGTATTTTAATTTTAAAAACCTACCTGTTACCAACTGTTCGTCTAAAATTGTGAGCCATATGTTTGTGACTATCACAGCGGCATCTATCACAAAGCGAAAAAAGTGATCCAACTCAAGCATTCATATTTCTTTATGGGTACACGAATATGTAATTAAAATGGGGGTTCCTATTTAAAAAAAACGCAGTTGACATCCATTTGACCTTTGGCAGCGCCATCTAGCGGGCCAACCATAGTTGCATCTGATTTCCCCCTTCAAGCTAGACGAGTTTTGTTCCTTGTAGTTTTTCGGTGTGATGCTTATTTTGTGCGATATTTGGCCCAGTCACGATCAGTGGACCACCCTGCACACACACACACACACACACACACACACACACACACACACACACACATATATATATATATATATATATATATATATATATATATATATATATATATACGGTGAGTCACCTAACATTACTGCTGAATTTATTTCGTAAACCACATCAAATACTGACGAATCGATTCCACAGACCGAACGTGAGGAGAGGGGCTAGTGTAATTGGTTAATACAAACCATAAAAAATGCACGAAAGTATGTTTTTTAACACAAACCTACGTTTTTTAAATGGAACCCAGTTAGTTTTGTTAGCACATCAGAACATATAAACAAATACGTAATCAGTGTCGTTTGTTGCATTGTAAAATGTTAATTACATCCGGAGATATTGTAACCTAAAGTTGACACTTGAGTACCACTCCTCCGCTGTTCGATCGTGTGTATCGGAGAGCACCAAATTACATAGGGATCCAAAGGGAACGGTGATGGACCTTAGGTACAGAAGAGACTGGAACAGCACATTACGTCTACATGCTAACACCTTTTTATTGGTCTTTTTCACTGACGCACATGTACATTACCATGAAGGGTGAGGTACACGTACACACGTGGTTTCCGTTTTCAATTACGGAGTGGAATAGAGTGTGTCCCGACATGTCAGACCAATAGATGTTCAATGTGGTGGCCATCATTTGCTGCACACAATTGCAATCTCTGGCGTAATGAATGTCGTACACGCCGCAGTACATCTGGTGTAATGTCGCCACAGGCTGCCACAATACGTTGTTTCATATCCTCTGGGGTTGTAGGCACATCACGGTACACATTCTCCTTTAACATACCCCACAGAAAGAAGTCCAGAGGTGTAGGATCAGGAGAACAGGCTGGCCAATTTATGCGTCCTCCACGTCCTATGAAACGCCCGTCGAACATCCTGTCAAGGGTCAGCCTAGTGTTAATTGCGGAATGTGCAGGTGCACCATCATGCTGATACCACATACTTCTGTACGTAAGGTCCATCACCGTTCCCTTTGGATCCCTACGTAATTCGGTGCTCTGCGATACACACGATTGAACAGCGGAGGAGTGGTACTCAAGGGTCAACTTTAGGTTACAATATCTCCGGATGTAATTAACATTTTACAATGCAACAAACGGCACTGATTACGTATTTGTTTATATGTTCAGATGTGCTAACAACAATGCAACAAACGGCACTGATTACGTATTTGTTTATATGTTCAGATGTGCTAACAAAACTAACGTGGTTCCATTTAAAAAAAGTAGGTTTGTGTTAAAAAACGTATTTCTGTAAATTTTTGTATGGTTTGTAATAAACAATTACACTAACCCCTCTCCTCACATTCGGTCTGTGGAATCGGTTCGTCGGTATTTGATGTGGTTTACGAAATATATCCAGCGGTAACGTTAGGTGACTCACCCTTATATATATATATATATATATATATATATATATATATATATATATATATATACTATGATAAGTGGTCATACTGTACCATCTGCAAACACACACACACATACCAATTTTCACCATATGTATGTAATATACATTCATACATTCTACTGCTCAAGCGAAGAGTGCGTGTATGGTAGCAAACCAGTTCTGTCACCAAAAATGACGTGCTAGTCATCATGTCATAACAGGCCAATCCTCAGTTATGATGTATTGCACACCTAATGACATTGTGCTTGAGTAATGGGTTGGTGTTCAATGTGTGGTGTGGGAGACAGAATGCGGCCAACACGGCCACGTGGGTACTTCAAGTAGATTTCAATCTTGACAGACATTGGTGCCACACAGCACACACCCATAGCCCGGGTGTCAACACCTGCTTTATTTGGGATTGGAATTATTATATTCTTCTTGACGTCTTAGGGTATTCGCCTGTCTCATACATCTTGCTCACCAGATGGTATAGTTTTGTCAGTGCTGGCTCTCCCAAGGCTATCAGTAGTTCTAAAGGAATGTTTTCTACACTCGGGGCCTTCTTTTGACTTAAGTCCTTCATTGCTCTGTCACTCTTCACGCAGTATCAGATCTTCCATTTCATCTTCATCTACATCCTCTTCGATTTCCACAATATTGTCCTCAAGTTCATCGCCCTTGTATAGACCCTCTATATACACCTTCCACCTTTCTCCTTTCCCTTCTTTGCTTAGAACTGGGTTTCCATTTGAGCTCTTGACATTCATACAAGTGGTTCTCTTTTCTCCAAAGGTCTCTGTAATTTTCCTGTATTCAGTATCTATCTTACTCCAAGTGATATATGCCTCTTCATCCTTACATTTGTCTTCTAGCCATCCCTGCTTAGCTATTTTGCACATCCTTTCGATTTCATTTTTGAGAAGTTTTATTCATTTTCACCCGCTTCATTTACTGCATTGTTATATTTTCTACTTTCATCAATTAAATTCAATATTTCTTCAGTTACCCAAGGATTTCTACTAGCCCTCATCATTTTACCTGCTCGATCCTCTGCTGCCTTCACTATTTCATCTCTCAAAGCTACCTACTCTTCTTTTACTGTGTTTCCCTCCCCCGTTCTTGTCAATCGTTCACTAATGTTCTCCTTAAAATTCTCTACAACCTCTGGTTGTTTCAGCTTATCCAGGTCTCACCTCCTTAAATTCCCACCTCTTCGTGGTTTCTTCAGTTTTAATGTACAGTTCATAACCAGTAGCTTGTGGTCAGAGTGCACATCTGCCCCTGGAAATATCTTACAATGTAAAACATGGTTACTATATCTCTGTCTTACCATTATATTTCTGAAACCTTCCAGTGTCTCCAGGCCTCTTCCACATCTACAACGTTCTTTCATGAGTCTTGAAACAAGTGTTAGTTACGATCAAGTTTTGCTCTGTGCAGAATTCTACCATGGGCTTCCTCTTTGATACCTTACCCCCATACCATATTCACAGAATATTTTTCCTTCTCTTCCTTTTCCTACTATGGAATTCTGTTCCCCATGACTATTAAATTCTCGTTTCCCTTCACTTTCTGAATAATTTCTTTTATCTGATCGTACATTTCTTCAATCCCTGCATTATCGGCAAAGCTAGCTGGCATATTAACTTGTACTACTGTGGTAGGTTTGGGCTTTGTGTCTATCTTGGCTACAATAGTGCGTAAACTATGCTGTTCGCAGTAGCTTACCAGTGCTCCTATTTTTTTTATTCATTATTAAACCTACTCCTGCATTACCCCTATTTGATTTTGTATTTATAACCCTGTATTCCCCTGACCAGAAGTCTTGTTCCTCCTACAACCGAACTTCACGAATTTCCAATATATTTGACTTTAACCTATCCATTTCCTTTTTTAAAATTTTCAACCTACCTGCCCGATTAAGGTGTCTGACATTCCACGCTCCGATCCGTAGAACGCCAGTTTTCGTTCTCCTGATAACGACGCCCTCCTGAGTAGTCCCCGCCTGGAGATCCGAATGGGGGCTATATTACATGAGGAATATTTTACCCAAGACGACGTATTAGTACTCTTAACCAAAATTCTCATTGTGCCTTTCAGCGAAACAACTAAGACAACTTTTTACAAAAAAACAATTTAAATGTTGCCTCTTTATATTAGCTTGGCACTTCATAAGTCTATAAAACAGGAAAGATTAATCAAACACTTGAAAGTAACCCTACATAGTTATAAAGTTAGGGTGAAACAACAGGGTAAACCAGTTTTTTTAAAGTTCACGAATTATTATTCTTTAACAAAACACAGTTTAAATTAATGGTTCACGCTGTGCAAAAGTAAAATACTGTACCAATTGTAAATTGGCATTCAAAGCTTCTCCTGCTCCACAAGGCTGTTGCCTCAATCACCGCTGCCACAGACTGTGTGACTTACTTTCCGCACTTGCTCTAGGTAGCGCGCCAATTCGCCCTTGCCACCTCTTCCATTTCCAGAGTCACTTTCGTTTCATTCAAAAGCACCCTGGCTTTTACATAACACCTATTTCTTACATTTTTCCTAAGTGTGACCATTTATTACAATTAAATTACTCACAATTAAATACAGAATGTCATCAGAAAATTATTTATCGCGATAGACAGTTTACATAGTATTTCATGTACATTACTTACATACAATGCCAAGAACTTCAACCTCCAGTATAGAGACACTTTACTTTACATTTTAAAGCAAAAATTGTAAAAATTTAAATGAACCGAAAACAAATAGTGTTATAGTCTATTTACATTTTGAAAAATAAAATAGACGACATTGAAAATTACTACTGGCACACTTTTGGAAAACATGGGCTTAAATATGAGAAGGCATGAGTGTTTTAAAACATGTCTTAGCATAATGAAGCCTTAGTAGCATGATCACAAAATAAATACAATATCAGCTTAGCATCGTTGCATACACACTGACGGGGGAAAATCAATAAAACAAGAAGGAGTTGTGCGACATAAATGGAAGTTGAGAGGCGTGATTCTACATCTGAGATATGATATCTATTCAAATTTCGCGTGAGTTGCATCTGTGTGGCGCTAGTAGTGCCACTATGAAGATGCAGACTAGGTTCGCTTTAAATACACGCTTTAACGGTCGTCAGTGTTTTTTATCCTTGAGATTGGACGTAGCGTGGGGATGTTAGTCAAGAATGCCTTTAAAGCTATAAAGACTCCCTTATCAACACCTCACTGAATTTGAATGGGGTCATGTAATAGGGCTATGACAAGCTGCGATACTTATGAAATATTTGGCAGGAATAAAGGCACTGTGCATTATTACAGGCACCAGTCGTCATGAGAATGTACAGTCGGAAGAAAACCGGGTTCAGAACGACAGAGAGGAGAGACCATTCTGCTCTGCATACGGCTCTGATGAACTGTACTGCAGCTGCAGCAGTAATCTGAGTAGCAACTGGGCTCACAGTGACATAATAAAACTGTTACAAATAAATTACTTTAAAGACAGCTGCGAGTCGGCCAACCTGTAGTGTGCAGCCGACTGAATTTTTTTTTTTTTAATTTATTTATTGTTCTGTATGACCACATTTAGGAGAAGTCTCCATGGTCATGGAACGAGTCAATACATGAAATTATAACACGATTGTAGAAACAGATAAAATGAAATATAAGAAACACATTCAGGCGACAAGTCGTTAGTTTAAATAAAGAAAATCAAGAATGTAACACTGGAATTTGCTTAATTTTTTAGCTCTTCCAGGAGCTCCTTGACAGAATAGAAGGAGTGAGCCATGAGGAAACTCTTCAGTTTAGACTTAAAAGTGTTTGGGCTACTGATAAGATTCTTGAGTTCTTGTGGTAGCTTATTGAAAATGGATGCAGCAGAATACTGCACTCCTTTCTGCACAAGAGTCAAGGAAGTGCAGTCCACATGCAGATTTGATTTCTGCCTAGTATTAACTGAGTGAAAGCTGCTAACTCTTGGGAATAAGCTAATATTGCTAACAACAAACGACATTAAAGAAAATACATACTGTGATGGCAATGTCAAAATTCCCAGACTATTGAATAGGGGTCGACAAGAGGTTTTCGAACTTACACCATACATAGCTCGAACAGCCCGTTTTTGAGCCAAAAATACCCTTTTTGAATCAGAAGAATTACCCCAAAAAATAATACCATATGACATAAGCGTATGAAAATATGCGAAGTATACTACTTTTCGTGTTGAAATGTCACTTATTTCAGATACTGTTCTAATGGTAAATAAAGCGGCATTTAGTTTCTGAACAAGATCCTGAACATGGGCTTTCCACAACAGCTTACTATCTATCCGTACACCTAGGAACTTGAACTGTTCCGTCTCGCTTATAACATGCCCATTCTGTCTGATTAAAATGTCAGTTCTTGTTGAATTGTGAGTTAGAAACTGTAAAAACTGAGTCTTACTGTGATTTAGCATCAAATTATTTTCCACAAGCCACGAACTTATATCATGAACTACATTATTTGATAATGTTTCAATATTACACACAAGATCCTTGACTACCAAGGTGGTGTCATCAGCAAACTGAAATATTTTTGAATCACCTGTAATACTAGAAGGCATATCATTTATATAAATAAGAAACAGCAGTGGCCCCAGCACCGACCCTTGGGGAACGCCCCATTTAACAGTGCCCCATTGGGACTGAACATCAAACTACTGCCACTGGCAAGTTCAGTGGTGTCGCGCGAGAGCACAATGGAATGCAGGGCTGAGGTCTGCCGTACTTTCTGATGAAAGTTGGTTGTGCCTCGGTGTTAGTGATGACCTATCTGTGTGCTGGACACACTGGACCTACATCTGGAGCTATGGTCTGGGGTGCGATTTGCTATGACAGCAGGAACACTTTCGTGGTTATCCCAAGCACCCTGACTGCGAAATTTTACGTCAGTCTGGTGATACGAGCTGCTGTACTGCTATTCATGAACAACATTCTAGGGTACGTTATGCAACAGCATAATGCTCGCCTACATTGTAACCCAACATGGTCTATACAGTGTCAACAGGCTTCCTTAACCTGCTCAACCACTAGATCTGTATCCAGTCGAACACATATATGACATCATCAGATGACAAGTCCAGCATCATCTGCAACCAGCATTAATTCCATTCCACAAACTGACATCCGCCACCTGTACAAGACAATCCATGCACGTTTGCATTCTTGGAATCAAGATCCTGGCGGTTACACCGGTTATTAATGTACCACCATTTCATATTTGCTATGTCTTATCTCGCGCTTGCATCAATCTATGATCTTGAAATGTTAATCACTTAAATGTGTTTGGCAAGCAAATACATTCCCGAAATGCCATTACTCTACATAAATTTTCTTTGTATTGTTATTTTTTCCATCAATGTATTTAAAATATGATGTAAACTAGGCTATAGTGTGGAGAGAGTAATCTTGTTAACAGCGCTATTGTTCACAACACACTGATGAACAGTAGCCAAAGCCTACCCATATTCATGATTTACATAATAGCACAATATGCAATGAAGGAAGAATGCAGTAAGTAAAATTTACAATTGGCTTAACGGATGTATAAGCTACTACAGTGATAGAATGCAACAAATGAAAATGTGCCTGAAGTTAAATCTAAACCGTTAAAACGAGATGGTTAAGATACAATATGTAATTCTGTATGCTGTTGTAGCTATTTTATGTACAAAAAAATAATGACGTACATGAGAACCCGTAGCTAACATAATTATGTAAAAATGATAAAGTAAATATGGAAAAAAGTCAAATGCATGAAAATACAGTCTTCAGTAAGTAATCTGCGCACTCTCTTGACATGGCCACTAAAATTCCCTTAGGCGACAAGAGGTTAGAGCTCATCATACCCTGTGACACGCCGGCACCAGAACAGAATAATAAAACTTCTTAGCAGTCAATTTATGAAATTATATAGTTAATGAAATATATTACATAAACAGAGAAAGGAGAAGTAAACACGAGCGTGGTACGCTCACTGCAAGAATATGAAGTAAATATGTAATATATTCTATACTAGGGAAAGACAAAGGCAATATGTACATAAGAGAAGTTCAAGGACTGAACTGGGTACAAAATCGCTCTACCCATTGAGCGGTCTTGCAGACTCTTGTTTTTCTAGGTTTACAAACTTCATGGAAATTTTCGGTAAGTTCCTACGGGACTCGTAAGTCAGCGTGTGAGAAACAGTGCTGAAAACTCAAAGCTGTACCCACAGTCACCCACTCACTCATTGGCAAAGGTTCCCCCACACTTCCAGTGTCCAATGACAAAATATCCTCAAACTCTGTGGACAGCTGTATTAATGTGTCTTTACTCGCTCAGAAGTTTTCTGAGCATTCCTACACGCCTCAACTTTTGGATGGAATACTCTTGCACCAGCGATGCCTCGCTTGTCGTTCCACAACTAGCGTAATTCCGGTCGCTCAGGAAAGCTCTTTCGAACTCTTTAACGGATGTGGATAATAGTTTTGAACATCCCTTTATGTGCATTCTCATTATCATCATAACCATCACCATTATCATCGTCATCATAATCATCATCATCCTTATTATTTCACTGGTGTCCGTTGGAAATCCATACTCTCCATTATTTGTATATTAGGAAAACACTGATGAAAATTCGCAGCACCGAGGACAGTGACACTGTGGAGACCATGCGTCTGAAAATCATGAATCTCGCAACATGGACGCTAGTTGGAACTAACAAAACCGATTACAGTTTAACATGTTAATATGACTGGAGAAAAACGGTTTCCGGAATTTTCGTCATGTGAATGTTGTGTCCCATGTAGACGTCGTATCTGTCGTACCGTCACCTCACGTCGTTCAGTAAATACATGTAAAGTCGCAGGAGGTATTAAAGTCTAGCAGCCCAACTTGATTAAGGCCTTGAGGCGAAATTTACCAACTTTCAGTATAGTCAAAACCGTTAATAAGTAGAATAGTGTTTGCCTGTGTTTGGGATATAAAACGAGAGCTACTTGGTTACATAGATTATTATCCATGTATTTTAGATACATATCGAGATACAAACAGGAGTTAACATCACCGTATTTAACAGTCTCTTTGTCGTCATTTCGAAATCACAGACGCTATAAAAGTATTTCGTCATTACTCAGTATCATGGGAACAATGTGACCAACACTGTTAACAGTTTTGTTTCATTTTCAATACTTTGGCAATTGACCAACGATGCATAGTCCTTCTTTTCATTAACACCGATTCTGTAGGGTCACGTATGGTGCCCTATAATAGTGTGACGCACATTTTTGTCACTAGACTTATTTATTTAGTAGCTTACTAGAGGGCTTTTTGTAATCAATAAATATATTTTTCATCTTATTTTGTAGCGCCTTGATCATACGTATCTCATTTCCTTCTGCGTACCTACTGTGTACCACTGCATTGTGCCGTTTTTAGCACATCAAGCTGTCACTTCACGCCAGGCGAATATAATGGTGCTGCAGGGCAAACCTCGCTCAACCAGCACTGCTTGCGTCATGACGATTCTTCTCACGTGCGCCACACGTGTATCACCGAACGACTTCCAGTCGAGTCGTCCGCCTCCGCTCCGCCACGTCACTGGAAGGCCATCACGTGACACAGAAAGCCACCAAACCAGCATCAGAGGACACCGAACTCATTTTGAGCACATTCAATCACAAATGCAGATCCCTGAAATGCAGAAACTGAATTTATGTCTCCGTCAATTCTACGTTTCCTGCAGCCGAAAAAGCTTTGTCACTGTCTTCCCGACTGATTGTCACCATTAAGATTTCATGAACAACTTAGCTGTCACGACAGCCCTATGATGGCAGACATCTATAGCTAAGTCATTCTATTTTGCGCTAGTTTATCGTTGTTTCCGCCAAAATTACAGCATTCATTCATAATACGCAGTACATAAGTCGGTTAGTCCTTTTACTAAATATTCAATTTATGAGGTTACATATGAACTGCATGTAGAGGTAATTACAAAATCATTTCTGCGCCGCAACAGGTAATGCTCTGACAGGAGGAATTGTTTCGTGGATGACTGCATGCTAGACGCAAAACTGCTGTGTCCTGTGAGCATTTTGCTCATTCTTTACCTAAGAAAAATAAGAGAGTAGTAATAGTAATAGTCAACTTCGTCATGAGTTAGAGCCATAGTTAACTCTGATTCATAAGAAGTAGTTGAAGACAGCTGCGTGTAAAATTAAATGTGGCAAGGACGATAACGTTAGTTAATTTGTCTGTGGAGGGCGTAACTTTAAACCTCGGTTTGTGTAATAGCTGTTAACTCAGTCCTACTACGTAATTTACCGTTTAAAATTGCCATCGCATAAAATCACCAGAAACGTGCAGTTTTACTGCTAGCTGCTGCGTTCGTTACTTCTTACTGTTTTTATTCGTTTAATAGAATCCCAATCACTCCGGAGAAAGCCTGAGTTTAACTGTCGTCATTCCGTGGCTGCAACAGCAACGATCGACCGATGATGCAGCCATTGAGCTCTGTGGTCTGCAGGATACGGAGAATTGACGGAAAGATAAACTCAGCTTCTACATTAGTAGCCTACGATCGGCATTTGCGATTAATGTCTGAATGTGCTCACAATCAGTACAGCATCGCTATGCGAATCTGACGCTGGTTTCGCGATTTTGTGGATCGCGTGCTGGCTTTCCAGTGACGTGGCGCAATATAGGCGGACGACTGGGCTGGGAGTCATTCAATGAGACATGCGTAGCGTACGTAAAAAGCGAATAATTTGAACAGGGCTGGTTGAGCTAGGTTTGCCATCCAGCACCGTTATACAGGGCGTGCGAAAACAATTTGACCAAAAGTGACGGGGTGGAAAAGACAGCATGAAAAACAGAAATTTGTGTATGGCAACTAAGGGTCGTAACTACATATTTTCAGCGCTATAAGAGAGTGATTGAAATCTGACATACAGATGTCTTTACTCAAAATGATGAGTAATTCGCAGAAAATGTATTCGTAAACAGGATGTTTGGATGAACCAATCGTCACGCTGAGATCAAGATAAACTTAATGTAGCACTTACACGGGCATCGGATTTAGCTGACGTACCAGACAGTACTTTTTCAGAGAATAAGACAATAACATCTCCATGTTTCATGTCTTTAAAGGGCCAAAATGAATGAAAATTTTAAGTGTGTTCCGTGCTGCTATAGCACCATAAATAATCAAATGCGACCTCTAGTTTCGTATTCAAATTCTTTCATTTGATGCTGCCTTTGTGACCTACACTTTTGGTCAAATTGTGTTTCCGCATTCTATATATGCTAGACGCGGCGTGACAGAAAGTTGATCGAATTCTTAGGAGTCCAGTACACTTAGTCCTTCGCAGAAAGTGCTAAAAACGGCAGCATAACGGAATGCGTTGCTAGCGATATGTAACTACGCCAAAGAAAATGTCATACGTTTAGCAAAGGAGCTATGAAAATAGGTGTACAGTACCTTTCTTTATTACAAAAAGTCCTCGAGTAATGAAGTAAGTGTATAAATGTCGTGACAAGAGTGCAGTCACGCTATTACGGGCCAACATATGAGACCTCACAGAATCTGTGTTAAGGAAAGAACAGACTTGCCAAAGCACTGAAAACAAACCAAATGTTTAACAGCCTTAGTGACATTGTTCCTGTCATCGTGAGCAATAATAAAATACTTTTCTTGTCTTCAGTTATTCGGAAGTGATGACTGTTAAATACGATGATATTAACTCACATTTGTATCTCAGTATATACCTACAACACATGGACAATGTTCTATGGACCCATGTAGCCGTCGTTTTTCTCCCGCGCAGAGGCAAACACTATTCGCTTTAAAATCTGTTTTGACTATACTGAAAGGTGGTAAATTTTGCCTCAAGATCTCCTTCAAGGTGGGCTACTAGCTTTCAATACATCCTGTGAGTTTCCTCGTATTTACTGAGCACGCGAGGTGGACGGTACGACAGACACGAACGACGTTTACACAGGACGCAAGATTCAGCTGACGAAATTTTCGGGAACCGTTTTTCTGTAGTCACGTTTACATATTAATGCTTAATAGGTTTTGCTAGTCCGAAGAAGCGTTCATGTTGCGAGCTTCATAATTTTTACTCACGTGGTCTCTGCAGTGCAACTGTCCTTGTTACAGCGAACTTATCGGTGTTTTCCTAACATCGAGAGGAGACGTTAACGAATAGTGGAGGACATGGATTTCCTACTGACGCCAGTGAAATCATGAGAATGAGGAGGAGAAGTCGGAGATTGCTCACAAAAGCTATGTTCCAAAGTGTTGTCCGTGTCCGTTAAAGCGTGCGGAGGTGCTTTATTCAGCGACCAAAGTTACGCTTACTGGGGCACGGTTTTCAGTTAAGTCTAGATATAGGTTGCGCACCTACTTCTTTTATGGCTTTTGTGGTATCGACTATTCAGACACGCCGGAGAATGGGCGGCATACTTGTCGAGAGATTACAAAAATGATGACTTTACGTGTTTCCACATTGCCAACAAGACGACTATGTTCCTGTTTTTATGTACGACCGGAATGTGGAGGAGAACAGAGCACCGTTTCGGGAAAGAAGGTGTCACAGCGATGTAAACATGTCGTCTACACGGCTCGCGCGATCCTTTTGCTCAATCAGAAGTTCAAGAGATTAACAATTATATATTTGGCAGCTGTAACCGGGAGAGTTAAAGCCTATGGGAAAGATGCCCGCCGTTTGCGTTTTCATGGTGTATTAGGCGTATACTACAGCAAAAATGAGACACATTGACATGGGAGAAAATGTTTCTTCAGATTTTAATAAGAGGAACTCGAATATAGGGGTAACGTGTTTGGCAGTGCAGTATCGTTCATAATAAATGAGTCGCGAGTGTTGATGTTATGACGTCACCATAATGTAACAGCAATAGACGCCATCCCGAGACTTTAATATATGTAACACAACTGAAGCGAAGGGAACAGTTAATTCTGGGAAGCGATCCATATTTATAACATTTTCCGTCGTTTTCTACTTGCGTCAACTAAGTATAATACTTCGCCTAACGTTTTACGCAAAAATATTTAGACTACTGTTATCAACGAAAAAATCGAGGAATGCAGACAATCTTTTATATAATAAAGGGGATTTCCATTTTCTGTCATCAGAGAGGCCACACAGATCAGATCTCGCAAAAATAATTTCAACTTTTACAGAGGCTGTTCGTCGAGTCATTGCGATTACGTTGATAAGGTGAAGCGTTTTCTTAGCTGCAGTGTAACCGGAAGCACGTGTGTTTCCTGTGGATTAAGACAGACATAACTGTGCTCTTTCAGTCTGTTCCCCTAACCAATGAAAGAAACAGAAGATTTACCCAAGTTGGCAAATCGCTTCATCGCCTGGCTAGTAAGGACGACCAGATTTGATAGTGTCTCTGGTTTGGAAACGGAGAGTCAGCCGTTGGCAAAAGTTCTCTACCGTTACTAACTGGAGACGTTACCTCAGTTCCCAAACGAAGCAGTTCACACAGTGAGAGGTGAATAACATTCACAGAAATGTAGGACGACGTTAAATACTCAGATATGAAGCGTCTTTTTTCCTTATCTGGTCTCACTGCGAACCTAAGGCATAATAGCAACATACTCTGTGTGACGTGGTGATTGTGCGTGCAGCAACGGTTAAGAATAAAGAGACGCTACAAGTTTCTTCCGACAAGAAGACAATGTAGCTTCCTATGTTACCAATACTGACTAAACTGAGAGCCCCTTAAACTGTCCCCAGAACGATATTTGGATTCGCTCCAAAACCTTAATAGTAGCTGGAAATTTCGACGTTTACATCGAAGCATCGGTCTCAACGAAACAACAGAGTCGTAGAACGCATCATTCATAGAAATGTTATCAGTAAAAGAGACGCTTCGCTACGTAAAAGTCGGTGCATTAATGACAAATGGAAAATTATAGTAGTGCACAGTAATTCTAGTACAGCAGCTCGGTTTTCTGTAATTTGGTCATTGTTTTTTAAAAAAAATATGTACATGTACCATTCGCTCCAATTTCTAGTACAGCCTTCTAGTATGGACTATTTAAAAACACCAGAGAGTAGACAACACATTTGGTAGAAGAAGATATTAATGATAAATTTCTTGTGTGTCGACATCAAGGCAAGTTTGATACTGATTTGATACGCGGCCAGAATGTGTCAAGATGCGGCAACACTACTACAAGGAGGAAAATGCAACTACACCGTTAACAATTGGGCAACAGAATTTGGGAGGTTCCATTGTCGGGAGTGGAAACAAAGCAATGGCAGTTTGTGCGTTTTGCACTTGCAGCCCACAGTGTTCCTAACTGTCGTTTAATTATAGCCATTTATATGTTAAAATAGTATATTACAATTGTAGCCGAACAAAAAATACCGCCTTTAGACGACTGAACTTAATAACAGGAGGAATCTTTTGGAATACTAAACGTATCGTCTTAGTGAGAAGAGTATAAGGCCAAGCTCTGTCGATTGTAGGAGCTGAATATAAGAGTGGCGTCTGAGAGTAGGTCGTAATAAACAGGACGCGAGTGAAAATTTCATAACGTCACGGTTGTTTATCATGGAATGCGATGTGTATAGAACATAGGTGTCTACATCTGCGTATGCGTTCCAGGGCTGGGTTAACGGTGGTGAGTTGTCGGTACTGCTTAAGATGCAAGGGCTTGCCGACCATCACAAACTCACGTGAAACAAAAGTGGTTACTGTTTTCTCTGTAGCGGAGGACTGAGAAATGTTTGGACGCACTCTTTCAAAGGGAGAATTTCAAGCCAAATGACTTCACAAGCTGCGCAGCAGACATATTCCAAAATCCTTCTTTCGATGAAAGTAGGGATGTAGGCTACGTCGGTCGTCAGATATAAGACTCTACGAATGTTGAAAATTTTTGACACAACAGAACGTTAATCTCTGACACAGTATTATGAATTTCCTCTACAAGTAACGTTTTCTGCCACATCACGCTTCTTATCTCGATATTATATCGATAGCCCTATTCGATTAAGCAAAATTCATAGCCTTTTATTCCATGTAAAAATCGAACATTACGAATGGTACTTTGTAAATCATAATAAAACACATCACACGTACTCCTAAGTAAATATGCTTCCCGCCAAACCGATATTAGATCTCCTGTAAAAACGGTCAGCTAAATGAGTCACAGTCCAACAAGAACAGGAAATCCTCGAATTAGTGTAATTCCTTCGTTTGTGGAAATAAAGAATTGTCAGGACAGTGTTTGAAACGTTTGCTGTCGTTCAACGTGGCCGAACGTAACAAGGATAGTTATCGGTCTAACACTGCGACTCTTGGGGAAATTTGGTTAATTGAACAAAGAGATCAGTTGTTGAATTCATTGCTTGATTCCAGCTACAGATACCGCTACTGTCTGATCTATTTGGTTTCAAATACCATCACGGCAGGGATAGAGGCATGCGCCATCTATTACAACATCTCTATGGTCCATGGTCCAAGGTTAGCGTTTGCCCACATACGACAACGAGGAGCGTATAACGCAGTCAAGAACCGTAAAACAAAGCTTTGGTGGACATCGTTCTCGCGATCGGTGCTCCCCAGCGGCACGTCAGAATGATATCGCTGACAAAAGGTTCTTTTTCTTTCCATCGCCTTTTCAGGGAATTAATTGTTGACTTGGATGCAGTCTACCTCCTCTCACGTGCAGTGTGTAAAGGACCTGGACGGATCGTTTATTTATTTACTACCGTTTAACGAACGCAGTTTATAGAAACAAAGGGAGAACAGAGGACTCATTGCCACGAAGTAAAATGGTTCTCACACTGCGTATAAATTTCACAAGGATACAAAACAAATGATGCTGTCATCTTTTTTGTTACGTCTACAATAGCGATAGCTGGTGACAACATGTCCGCTAATTGTACATAAACGATTAAGACCTTTTTTGAATCGAGAGGAATATTTCTAGCCACTCCAAACTTCAAAGCCATGGAGTGTGAGTATGTTCTCCATTTTACCACTGCACATAATCTTCACAACGCATGTCATCCAGGTCAGCATAATAACACAGTATTACGTGAGTTAACTGGCTTGGATAAAAACATTTTGAAGATATCTTTCACGATTGCTTTACGCGTTTTCCTTAAGATTTTCTCACACAATCGCCTCCTTCTCAGGACTGTAGGGTAACATCAACTGGGAGCAGCTGTGACATAAGGCCATCCATGAATGTGCGGAGTGCGAAACAGCACTCTCCGGATCCTAAATTAAAATTGTGCAACTGGCCAGCGGCTGGGAATGTGATTCACATGTGGGAATGGATACTCATCTCGCAACTTTAGGGATACACGCGGTTCTCATGTGGGTGGACATTAAAAATTAAGTCGCTGCATCATGTAGGGATTTCGATTATGAACACATGCATGTGACTTACTTTTCCGTTTTCATTTACTTCAGAAAACTGCCATTACTCACGAGAAAGTTAAAAAGTGCCATTCCGCGGTGATTGTAGCAACAATCAATCGCTGAGGCAGCAACAATGCTCTGTCGGTTGCAGGAAACGGTTGATTAACGGAAAAATAAATTCAGGTTCTACATTACTACTATCTGCATTTGCGATTAACGTCTAAATGTGCTCACAGTCAGTACAGTGAAATTATGCGGATCAGATGCTGTGCTTTCGTGAATTTGTGTGTCGTGTGCTGGCTTTGCAGTGACGAATAGGCGGACGATCGGGCTGGAAGTCATTCAATGACATATGCGTAGCGTACATAAATAATATATAATTTAAGTAGTGGTGGTTGAGCAAGGTTTACCATACCGCAACATTATACAGGCTGCGAAATATCAATCTGCCCGAAAGTGTAGGGCGAAAAAACGGTATGAAACATAGGAATTTGAGTACAGAAATTCACGGTCGCAAATGCGTATTTACGGCGCTACAGGTACGCAATTAAAATCTGACATACTAGTCGTCTTCACTCAAAATGAAAGAATTCACACAAAATGTATGCGTAAACACAGTCTAACCAGTCTCCAGGATGAAATCAAGAAAATCTTGAAACATCACAAACATGTGTATAATACTCAGCCGACGTTCCAGACAACACTTCTTTAGAAACAAAGACAACCACATGTCCATGTTTTATGTTTCTAGATGTCTTAAAATGGTCAAAGTAAGTAATAAATAAGCGACCACAAACTAACATAAGTATGTTGTAACAAAGGTTGAAACAGATTACCGCATTCATGCTGGCATAACGCTGTAAATATTCAACTACGACCTCTAGTTATTATACCCAGATTATTTTTTTATCCTGTCTTTCTGCCCTACAATTTTGGTCAGACTGTTTTTCCGAACACTGCATATGCCGGACAAGACGTTACAGAATGATGGTCAAATTGTCAGGAGTTCATAGAAAGCGCTGGAAATACCAAAATGACGGAATGCGTTCGTGGCGATTTATAACTTTGAAATTTGGTAGACGCTAACTACGAGACAGAAAATGCGATATGTTTAACAAAGGTGTTACAATCTAAGATGTAAAATACGTTTCTTGATTACAAAAAGTTATCAACTGAAACAGTGAATGTTTAAATGTCATAACAAAAGTGTCTGTATGTTACTGTGGGCAACATATGAGACCCTACAGCATCGGTATTAATGAAGCGAAAGACTATTCCCAAAGCATTGAAAATGAAACACAATTTGCGTTGGTCACTTTGCTGCTATCATCCAGAAAAAAAACGGAGTAATTTTATAGCTTCTGTGATGTGAAAGTGATGACTCAGAGACTGATGCATAGTGTGATATCAACACCTCTTCTGGATATATATTTGCGATACAGTATCCTATGGAGTAAGCCTTGAATGCATGGTACTCCTTGTGCACAGTAACTCTTTGACATGCAGTAACGGTTGTGGATGTGGTAACTCTCGTATATACAATAACTGTACTCTTGTGTGCACAGTATCTCCAGTGCATGCAGCAACTTTCGTGTGTGCAGTTACTCTCATGGGCGCAATAACTCTTGCATCGGCAGTAACTCTTGTGCAAGCAATAACTCTTGTACATGCAGTAAGTATTGTGTGTGCAATAACTGTTATGCATGCAGTAACTCTCATACATACAGTTACCATTTTGCATGCTGCAACTCTTGTGCATTCAGTAACTGTTGTGTGTGCAAAAACTGTTGTTTTTGCAGTGACTTTTGTGTACACAGTAACACTCGCATGTAGAGCTACACTGGAATGTGCAGGAACATTCAGCAATTCTAGCTCATGTAGCAACCATAGCGTGTGCAGGAGCTCTTGTATGCACAGTATCTCTAGTGCAGAGTAAGTCTTGCATGTGCAGTAGCTCCTGGATAAACAGTAGCTCCTGCATGCACAGTAACTCTTGCATGTGCAGTAACTCGTGTGTTTTCAGCTAATGTGTGTGCAGTAACTGTGGAGCTTGCATTGACTGCTTTGCATGCTGTAATGCAGGAAGAAACAGATGGAGAGAAAGAAGAGTAGGAGGCAGAAGGAATGGAAGGACAGAGGAGGGAGGGATGGAGAGTGGGAGAAAGGGAGGCAGGGAGGATGCGTAGGAGGGAGGGAGTTAGGAAGGAAGGGAGAAATGAAGAGGTGGGAGGTTTGAGAGAGGGAAAATGACAGAAATAAGGGGAGGAGGAGGGGAGGAGGACGGAGGTATGGTGAGAACAGGGAGGAAGAATGGTGCAAAGGGCAAAGAGGAAGATAGGGAGAGAGGGGAGGAGGGAAGGAGGGAGGGAATGTAACAGAGGAGATAGAAGGGGGACAGAATGGAGGTAGATAGAGAAAAAATATGTTTACTATAACTGAGATCACACAAACATGTTGAACAGGCACTGAAGTGGAGACTGATGAGGAGAAAACAGTCACTAATTCTCTGGTGATACGAAAAGTATAATCTTCGATGAAGTTGAGAGACATCGATTACTAAAGTGGAGGAACCAAGTTGTAGAATAGGAGCTGAGCCATATAGCAACTGAAATAAAATACGCTCGTTGTTGTGGTGTTGAACATTAGTTGTGCTGTCTGTCACGACAGCAACATAAATTTACAGTTCAAACACACGCACCAAAATCGCCGTCGATTGGACTGTCGATTGGAGCATTACAATAACTGAAAGACAAACACTGCTGTGTGACGCCGGTGGACAAGTTTTCAGAAAAGAATTGAAGGTAAGCAATCCACTCTAATGTGGCACGTGAGCGAGAGACGGACCAGCCCCGCTAGATGCTCCTAATGGCGTTGTGAATCCATCAATGCTTGTGTCATACCAGCCCTGCTAGATGGCGTTGTACAACCAACAACGAGCGCTCCGTTTGATACCGACCCCCTATCGACGCGACCACGCAAAACAAGTGACTGCGAGGGAAACTCATGTCTCAAACACCTCGCGATCACTGCACTTCACGACACATCCTCTACCCTACGCTATGTTCCTTAGAGAGCATCCACCACAACTTTTAACGTCAAAGTATGCGACACGTCCACACACTGTTTATTCGTCTTCTATAATTACAAGCTAACAACTTTCCGTTGTTCCCCTTACTGCGAACACTTCTTTCTGTCCACGTCTCATGGCTCTAGGTCAACGGAAAGTACGCTATTGAGGTCTACGGCGCGTCGCTTCGTGTTTCAAATCATGTGGCAAAAATGCAAAATGGCAATAACGTCTGACTGCCTACACTTAGAAGCATGAAACTTTTACACTGCCAACAGACCTTCAACATCTATTAGTGATATAAATGTGAACTGGCTCCAACAAACTGTTCCAGGGAAAAACGGTCCCAAAGCCGGAAATACAAACCCAATAACGGATAAAAAGTGAGAGAAAAGCCATTTTTTCGTGCTATATAAATAACTAAACATGTGTCCTTGATTCCCGAGAATGACACACACACACACACAAGAACCACCTACGTACCTGACAGCAGACGCTGTATTGTCTCGCAGTCGCTGTAAGCAACGCACCTACCCTGAGCTCGTGGTGCCTCGTCAAAAAAGAAATGTAAAGACTTCACAGCGCGGCACACAAGACCCCCGCCCTCTGACACGGCCTTGGACTCGGCAGTGGACCTTGACACACTTTGATGACGTCATTATGTCAGCCAGGAGATCTTAATAATTGTTGACTTATGTGCGCTTTGCATGCTTGCATGTACTGTTACAGCTAAAGGCAAATCATCTGTTGCCATGCTGTAATACTGAATAATTATTTAATTAATAACTTAGGATAAAAAAGTAAAAACATTGAACGTTCACTACACCATTTCTAAATATCCTGTTCCACCAATGTCATTAAACCCCGTTTTTACAACTTACAATATGAGAACGTTTCTTAATTTTCACCGGTACAATTTCGGAAATTTAGAGCGCTATATTATACTTAACACTGACATTTTCTTAAGACTACTTCGTCTGTATTCACACATTCATGAAATACTATGTTGCCACTTATCTTACGACAATAATTCCATTCGTCACATCCACAAAAGTGGACAAAATCAATGCAACAAAATCAATGCTGTCCGCATGCGATCTGTTCCTGAATACACAGAACCCACTCCCGACGATATGGCTCCAAAAAGCCCATATGAGACGTTGATCGCACTAAATGTCGAACAGAACAAGAAGTGTTAATTTTACAGCAACGAAGCTAATTAGGTACCCGTCCAATATGGCCAGCTCTTTCCCACCTCTGTGAGTCTTGTGGGGGTACAGAATTTTTTGTAGCTTAATTCTGGATTATTTTCAATAAAAATTAGAGGTGCAAAGTTTCCTGTACCCTGGTCTCCTATAGAAGAGAAAACATGTAGTCGCTTAACATGATGTTTCCTTTTTAACGATTCACACTTGCACGCTTCGTGGATAGCGTATTATTGGAAAGGACATTATATGCTAGTACAATTATTTGTTAATGCTATATTATGATTATTTTTTGAGCTAACCCTTGGGCGACGAGCAACAGTTGAACTTTGCTAGCAGAGGCCTTTATGTCACAGCAAGTGCAGCACGGAGATTCCAACTGCATGAGGGGACTCCCAGAAAAGGCGACTTTGAGAACCGCCAATGAAAGATATGGTCAAGAGTGTGTACAACTAAACTCCCATAGAAAAAAGGTCAGTTTATTTCAGTATTAATAACGCTTCTGTACCGAAAGCATATCAGTTTGCCTAATGAATGTTCATAGTTGTATAAATCAGACTAGGATATTACCAAAGCTTTAGGGGAATGGTCAACTCATCTATATTCTTAAACCGCTATCCTACAACCCAATAACAGTTGCAGGGTTGTCTCTCTAACGGCTTCCAGGGCCAACTAAAATTAGATTTTCAGTAATTAATGACCGACTCTAAGAAATTAAAATTCTATCGAAATCTACTGGTTGAAACTTGTAGTGTTTCGTTAAACGTTTAACACAGTGAGACAGATAACAGACTTAGAATCTGTGTGTTTGTCTTGACGCAGCGCAGCTGATGGCGTGCAAGTACCCGGACTTTACTCATCCAGTGTCAGAGGCTGACAGCACTTGCCGACGCTGCCAGGTCAGCCCCGTAGCGATGGTCAGCAGACGCAACAGGCCCTGCTTATTAGGCGGCCAGGGAATGTGCGTAAAATAATCTGTCCAGTTAGATACGAAAATGCATTACACCTGCTGTCCACTGGAAAGACGATGACGTCCAAATCTACAGAGGGCACTGTGGATTTTAGCTCGCTTGTAAAACGGAGCGCTGGGTACACCGAACATTGTGTGTTGTAAGTTGTCAACAGCGCAAAACTTACTGGGGAAGTCCCTAATGTTTTTCGAGCTAGTCATAATAACCGAATGAATTACAATAGAGTTGTACTGATTACCAATAAAAAAGTAGGTAATGTACGAGTGTACCATACTCATTTTTGTAAGTCTTCTACAACAGCCTTTCATTGCTTAAGTGAGTGTATGTAATTTTCTTACAGTACTCTCGATAAGAGCCGTGTACAGCGAACGTTGCATTCTTGCTGGTGGATTCCTTTTCAAAAGGAGTTGTGGTTTCGTGGTTTCTGCGTTTCTTATATGTTGTTTCTTTGCTGGTCACTGTGCACTTATAGGACGCAATACTATTGAGTAACAACGGTAGAAGATATTAAGTGAGTGAAATATGATTTTATCTAGTGGCTGAGAAGCTTGCCGACAGGAAAACAACAAACACTGAAGAATCAAGCAGCCTCCTTTGTTTTGTTTATACAAGCCATCCAATTAGTAAAAATAAAAAAAAATGCATTTGCTTCGTATGTGCAAAGTTTACAAAAGTGTAGATATCAGTCATCGTTATTTCATCTGATAATAAAAGTTAAGGTTATGATTCATTTACTTCTGAATGCAGTAAAGATTTATTTGTCACTGAGACACCAGGTGTGGGACTGACTTTTTGAAACCAATCACACACGGGTGTAGTACTGGGTGCCAGGTTTCACACCGTGCAGCCAACCACCCTGGTGGACCCCAGTTTGTGAATATCTGACGAAGCTAATGCCTCGTGAGGCACTACACCACTAAAGATAACACAAGTTTACCCAGCAGATCCCCAGCGTAGTGACTGAGGCTCTAGGCTCGTGAGCTAAAGGTCGCATACTCAGTACCTACACATCGCTAATCTTAGAAGAATCTTTATCAAATGGATGTCGTCTTTATTTTGCATTTGATTTTGTTTTAAACATCGTTCTTTTCTGAAATTTAATTTCTGATCCTTGAAAGCCTCACTCCAGTTATTGTATTCGTTTTATTATTTTGCACGAATTAAATGACATGAACTTGTATTTAAAATGTGATTGCAGTAACGTAGCATTTACATTTCCTCATAGTACGAGAAGAATTTATGTTTTAAATATTTTTGTGATGATAACCATCCAAAAAATGTACATATTTTTGAGAACAATGTGCACCAACTATAAAGTCTGTAAAATATTTGGTGAGCCCTCACTCTGTAGGGTAAATGTCAGAAGAATTCAATATACACCGAGACACTTGTCAATGTTGGCAGTCTTTGCTAACTGCAGTGCAGACACGCTGCTGACTACAAGTAAATGAGACACACATGATGGTGAGAAACTTTATAACAGACTTTAACAACTGTGGTTGAAACCAGATATCAATGACAACGAAATGTTAAGTTATGATGGGAATATTTGTCGTAAGGATAGGTTAGCCGCCAATGGTGGCGTGGTGTTTAATGCAGTAAAAAATTCGATGAAATCACAGCTTCCCAATCTGAATTAACCAGGGTGGAACTATCAAACAACAGTGAAAATGGTGATGGGATGCTTTTATAGACCACCTGGGTGAGGTTCTGTAGTTATACAGCGCTTGAGACAGAACTTGCAGGATATCATTAGTAATTTTCCTGATCATGCCGTTGCAATAGGGAGTGACTTCAACAGGCCAGGTATAGATTGGGAGTGTTATGCCATCAAAACTGGTGTCAGAGACAGGGTTTCGTGTGGCGTTGTTCGAAAATTACCTTGAGCAGGTAGTTAGGGAACCAACTAGTGAGGGTAACGTCTTAGACCTCATGGAAACTAACAGACCTGAACTTATCGAATCAGTTAACGTATAGGAAGGTATCAGTGATCACAGAGCTGTGACAGCATCAATGGTGACGGGCTCTACAAGGAATGTTAAGAAAGGTAGGAGGATATATTTACTCAGCAAGGATGACAGGACACAAATTTCAGAATATCTCAAATACTCGGTTATGAGGAAGAAGATGTGGAGAACAAATGGAAAAAAATTCAAAGGCATCGTTCAATATGCCCTAGACAGGTATGTTCCGAGTAAAGTTTTAATGGATGGGGAGATCCTCATTGGTTTAATAGCCGTGTCTGAAAAAGCTGTGTGTAATCAAAGAGCAGTACATCTTATATTCAACAAAAGTAAAAATCTAGCTGACAAACAAATGCTGAGCAAAGCGAAAACGAGTGTAAGGAGAGCCATGAGAGACGCGTTCAATGTACTTACCTGATACCGATAACGTTTTTAATAAACTGCACATTTTGGCATGGGGAAGTTCAAACGTAACGCTTCAAAGAGCAACCCAGCATGCCACAACCAATGGAAACGCGCGTTCGCTGTCCACCAGGAAGCGTGCTGCCTTTGCGTCTGCCGTGTTGCGTTGAGCCTGTGTCGCTTTGCTGCTCAGTTCTAGGACCAGGTTAGCATTACGTTGCTTTCTTCCTTGAATTTTTTTTAGTCTGCCTCGAATTTTTTCCCTATCACTGCGAGCACGGTATTCCATGACTTGGGGTGGTTTTTTCGTCTATCAGCTTTGGAGTCACTTTCGTTCTAGCTTGCTTCTTTTTTAGACAGACTGTTTCAGTTGCATGCCCAGGATGAAGAAATGTTTTAAAGTGTTTGAGTCAGGCGTCTTGTGAAAGGAGTGATTTATGTTGTTACCTTCCGGTGCCTCTAGTCCCTCGGCTCTTCCATTTCACATACCTTAATCTTACGAACTAGTGGGTGTTAAGCGGTTGCATTTGGTTTTGGAGTGTCATTTCTTCGTGAGTTTTGTCGAATTTTGTATACTATGGATGATTGTGAGCCTTTTTACTAGCACGTTGCGGAAATTTCTTGAGGTCGTCAGTAATGGATGACGTTTGCATCTGGTATTAATGCATGTACATGCAGTTACAATTAAAATAACAAACTGGAATTATCAATTCGCTTTAAGGAGCACACACACTGCCAGAATTGTACTGCCTTCGTTGGCTAGAGATTTATGGTGCAGGACATTTGAAATAGCGGTGAGGTGCTGTTCACTGTGACCAAGGGAAGTATGCCTGATCTGATGGCGGAAATTGAAATTTAGGGTAATAAGGAAAGGGGTATTGAACAAATACTAAATCAGCAAGGTGAATTCAATCAAAACTACTTTTTCAATATTTTCTGTGACCTATGTTAATAAACATGTTGCAAGTTAGAATACTGAAGGTGCTGGTGTGATGGACCAGTTTGCAAGTGTTCTCCACAGGACACTGTGACACGGATTTCTGCCCCTCTCATGGCCGTCCTCAGAAATACGTTGACATCGGCTCCACTGCATACTCACACACACACACTGGGAGATGTCTCATTCGTTGGATTATAATTTTTCAGTTTGTACTCACTTGTTTTAAAAATGCATATTAGGTCCTTGATTTTGCCTTTATTGAAATAGTTCCCCTTTAAGAGCTGCTATGTGCTCTGATGTATTCCTGGTAAAGTTACTGCGAAACTGACATAGGCATTGTGATTTGCATTTGTCATGCACGATATGCACTTATTACATAATTTGTATTTCTTATAATGATAATAATAGCTCTATTTCATTATTTGAATTGTAACTATATATATTTATGGGCCAAATAGCTATTATTCTGGCAATATTTGATTAGCGTCAACAAGCACACACAGCATTGATTGTTCTGATGTCTTCAAATGGTGACAGCAAGGTTGACTATCTTTTCATATTTTTGTATTTTACATTCTTAATATGACAAGTTACATTTCTAATGAACAAACATAACATGTATCATTATCTTCTGCACTCACTTATTTACTTATTTATTGTATAATGGAAACAAACATGTGTATACAACATCTGTAAACAAATGCGCACAGTCAGTAGCTAACACATTCTTACATCTACAGATTGTAATGGAACATATTAAAGGCTTTACTTTACCGAAGTAGGCGATGCCCTCCAAATTCAACCAGTTTAACGAGTATTTATGATTATAGAATAGTTATTGTGTATGTTAACAATGATTGCACAACATGTCTCCATAACAGTCAACCCATTAAATTATACTGAATAACTGACCCACACAAAAGTTAATATCACTTGATGACTGATACAGCAAATGTCATCATGTAAAAACACTAAGTTTATCTTAAATAGTTAATATGAAATACGAAAAATAGTGGCCAATTTAGGTATTTTGGATCTCCTTAAATAAAAATCACCCAGTGAAACCTATTTGTTCACTAGGAGTGTTTTCACTCAGTATTCACGTAATCAATCCTATTTTAGACGAAAACCAATGTAATTCTTAATAATTCATGTTACTTACTTATTTATGCAAATTAGAGAAGTCAATTGACAAACTTCTAAAACACGGCCTTTTTGTAACAAAGAATTATTCTGTCAAGTCAACAAATCTGTCTGTCATTTTAATAACATGTTAAATTATGTCACTCGATGCAAATTAATAACTTTTCTGCACAAATTATGATAACAGATGTACATGTGACTTATAAACTATATCTCTTTTTAGTAGTTCTTTGACAATGTTATAAATACAAGCAGCAAGAAGGGTCGGGAGGCAGTCGAAATGTCACTTTGGTGAGGTGTGTTTCTATGTTATTGTTTGAGGTGGATAAACAATGCAAAGAACATGTAAAGGAAGTACAACTTTGTGTTGTGTTATGGTCTTTGATGGTCTGTGGAATTAAGATGGCCACCAAAGTAATAAATATTTGATGTTTACATATGTGTTGGTTTCGTTCGTTCTTTATCATCAAAAGCACATAAAAAACACGGGACCTCATGTTTTAACCCTAGACAACCAGATTTAGAGCCAGCATCAGCATCGAGACACAGCAGCGATCCAGCAAGCAGCAGCGATTACTACAATGCATTTTAATGGCGCCAACCTAACATCAAGTGCTAACAAGCTGCGTAAATGGGAGTGAAATAGTGCGATTACAGCAATTAGCAATATCTACGACTAGGCGGACCATTACAAAAGTGGGGGCTCGTCCAGGATCTTTAAGTGCATTGATGATAATAGTGCAGCGATAAATTTCGTAAGTGCTTAGCATTCCAAAAAAGTTTATTTGTGCAGTGTGTCAACAGTGAAAATATGTCAAAAATAAATAAATAAATGAATTAAGTGTGTTTGTGCGACTACAAAAAACTATCATCACACCGCTCGGAAGATTAACGTCTGGATTATGTCAATGGAATTCATCAATCAAGACTTCAGCTTCGATAAAACCGAATAGACGTGAAGAAAGCCAACAAGAACACCGATCACGACATCATAGCATAGCTACATAAAGCAAGGTATTTTGTTGTTGTTGTCATTTACAAAATTAATAGTGAACATATCTCTACCTGAGAGTGATGAGATCGTAGGAAATGTAAAAATTGAACCAGGGGATGGTGAACAATTAAACTTAACAGAGTGGCTAGCAGGGTTTGCAACTCAAATAAGCTCGCAACTTAAACAATCAAGTGAACAAGTAAGTTTGTATTTTAAACAATCAAGTGAACAAGTAAGTTTGAAACTTAAAGAAAACACAGATAGACTGGACAAGTTAAGTTTGGATTTTAAACAATCAAATGAACAAGTAAGTTTGAAACTTAAAGAAAACACAGATAGACTGGATAAGTTAAGTTTGGATTTTGATCTATTAAGTACTCACCTCAATGAGAAGTGTGAGGAAATTAAAACTACCCTCAGTAAGAACACTAGCGAACAGTTGATACACTTCAGAAAAGAATTTCAAGTTAAAGTTGAAAGTTTAAATGAAAACATACAAGCTAACACAGACAGCATTTCTGTCATCTACAACAGAGTAGATACTGAAGCTAAAAGATTAGATCAGAGAATAGACAAAACATCAGAAAACCTTAAACAGGAATACAACCTGTACACCACTAATGTAGATACAAAAGTAGAAAATATACACACTAAATATACACAATTGGAAGATGCATTAATGTCAAAACAAATGTTTTACAAGAAAAATACAATGTATGGGCACATCCAAGTGAAATGCTTTCCTGGTGAAAATCTGCACCCTATTGACTTTATTCACCAATGTAAGGATATGTTTGTTGTAGGAATGTCAGATAACATAAAGATTAAGTTAGTAAAACGGTTTCTAGAAGGAGAGGCCCTATCCTGGGCAAATGAGAATAATGATTCTTGGAATACTTTTGAAGAGTTTGAAGCTAAATTTATTTGCAAATTTTGGTCACAATCCATACAAGCCAGATTAAAGTCAGAATTTCTAAATGGACCAGTGTATAGAGGGAAACTAGGGGGAATGCAAAAATTTTGCAGAGATCAATTGAAAAAACTTGCTCACTTGAATAATTCTTTTGATATTATGACACTAATTGATGTTTTAAAAAGAAGGTTACCAGAGAGACTGCAGTGGGAATTGGTCCATGGACCAGACGATTCAATGGAAGAGTTCCTGAAATTTGTAGATAGATTAGATAGGGCCTTGGAAAGAGAAAATAACCAAAGTTTTGGCTCTGGCAACAACCAGTATGGGGGGTGGAACAGGAATGTAAATAGAGATTATTATGGGAGGAGAGACTTTGAAAATTGTGGAAATAATGCTCCAAATAGGGGAGATAGGAGATATGAAAATGATTTCAAAAACAATACACAGGAGGAAGGATGGAGGAGAGATAACAGGAATGTTTGAAATAGGTATTGGGGAAGAGAACAAGATAGAAGGGGGTTTGTTGAAACTAGTGAACAAAACGACAACTACAAACGGACAGACCGAGGAAACCAGACGGGAAATGGTGGACAGTCCCACTAGATGTCCGTAGTTTTGGGGCTAGACAATATTATGACAGGACAACACATAACCGAAACTGGAAAAGGAGAGGATACAATGTAGAGAGTAAATACCATGAAAATACTGATGTTGTTAGAATGAATAAATTAGAATTTAATAAAAGGTTTTGGGATACTATGAGTAAAAGTGATACAGTTAATAAAAACAGTGTTCAAGCACAGGTAGTTAGTGAAAGTGCAGAAGTTGAAAGTCTTGCAGAGTTCCATAGTTGGGCTGAAAAAGATACTGGTGTTAATAACAAGTCAGACACACCACAAATAGAATCTATTTTGTGGGGTTTATTTGATAAGAAGGGGGATGACGAAGTGTTTAATGGAGCCAAAGACTCAATTGCTGGGATTCAGATACATAGGGGGGAAACTGAAGATGGGGTTGTTGTGGAGCAGGAGGAAGAAGTAATAGAGGGACATTTAAATGATGATCCTAAATCAAGTAATGTTATTGATGAGAGTGTGGAGGAAGAAATAAAAGTATTTGTAGAATTGAAAAGTAATGATGAGATAAAGGTAAGTGATGTGACAAACATGGGTAATAATGAGGTTAATTTAAGTGAAATGCAGATTAGGAAATGTGTATCTGAGGACAAGCTATTGCCTATTGGGAACTATGAAACACTAATCTATGAGAATGGTAATAATAATAATATTAAAGAAAATATAAAGGGATGGAATGTAAATGTGTGTTTTCAAGAAAAAGGGGAAAAGTTTTTAGAAGTTTTGTGGAACAACTATGGAAACTGTATAAACAAAGATGCCTTTTGGAAAGAATTAGCAAAGGTAAGTGCAACCTTGTATCCTACATGGTGGACAAGAATCCGTAGTGGACTTCATAAAAAATGGGGTGAAAACAGTAGTTTGTTAAGTGGCAACACAGTGTTAAGAGGAACAGATAAAAACAAAGGTTTATATTTAAATGCCAATGCTTTGCAAACAGAGAGGGAGGTGTCTAAGTGTAGGAAAGAGGGATTATACTTAGGAACTAAAGAAATTGAAAATGATCTATTGTTTGAAAATACTGAAATAGACAAAGATGTTGAGCTAGGTTATCCTTATGTTAAAGTAAACATTGACAAGTGGGAAGGAAGAGTGTTAGTAGACACAGGAAGTCCTGTTTCTGCCATCACTTCTAGACTTAGAGATAAGCTCAGAAATTCTCAACATTTTCCTGAGATGCCAGTTGTTGGATTAAAAGTGAAAAGAGCTACAGGCAGAGCCAGCAAGGTAGTTAAGAAACAAGTGTTACCTACTTTTAAAATCGATAACCTAAATTTTGGACATGGATGCTTAGTAGTAGATGACCTGAATGAAAATATCATTTTAGGTATGGATTGGATATTAAAAGTGAATGCAGGGTTTAATTTTGCAGCAAAACAAATGTGTATTATAGAACCTGTTACGCAACAAAGCTGTGTAGTGAATTTGTTAATTTTAAACTGTGGTGACAGCTGTAACCACATTCAATCAGTGTATCATGAAAATGAGGATGTTTATTACCCAGATGAGAACTTAGAGGAAGATGCAGAGGGTCAAGAGTTTGAGAAGTTAGTAGAGAAAAAACTGGGGGAAGCTGAAAGCCTAAATAGTACACAGAAGGAAAAATTAAAAGAGTTATTATGGGAATTCCAGGATGTGTTTGATGATAGATCTGGTAGAGTGAAATATTATCAATGTAAATTACAGTTAAAACCTCATGAGCCTTACTTTATAAAACCGTATGGAATACCATTTGCAAAAAGAGACGCTGTGGAAAAAGAAATACAAAAAATGGAAAATTGGGAAGTTATAGAAAGAAGTTGCAGTGCCTACAACAACCCGTTGGTCATTGTAAAAAAGGGAGACAATAGCGTTAGGATTGTATTAGACTCCAGACATCTGAACAAGTATCTCATCAGAGAGAACGACCACCCAGAAAGTATAGATGAGCTGTTAGGTAAATTTGAGTGTGTCAAACATATGACAAGCCTAGATCTCACCGCTGGTTTTCATCAAGTTGAACTTAGTCCTGATTCGAGAAAATATACAGCCTTTTTATATAATGGTAAATGTTATCAGTATACAGTCGTACCATTTGGTCTCAATGTATCAGTTGCGGAATTCATCAGAGCATTAGATTTTGTACTTGGTCATGAAACTAGTTCAAAATTAACCATTTATGTAGATGACATTTTAATCACTGGAAAAACTTGGGAAGAACACCTTGAACTATTAAGGGAGGTATTTATGAAACTCAGAAAGGGAAGAATGACATTAAAATTAGAAAAATGTAAATTTGGGCTAGGGGAGTTAAAATTTTTGGGACACATAATTACAGAACAAGGGATTTTGCCAGACAAAGACAAAATAAAAGCCATAGAAAATTTTCCAACACCTAGAAACAAGAAACAACTCAAATCATTTTTCGGCTTCACAGGATTTTACAGAAAATTCATCAGAAATCAAGCATTAAATGCAGTTTGTTTGTATAACTTACTTAAGAAAAATGTAGTGTGGGATTGGACACCAGAATGTGAAGATGCTTTTAACAAAATCAAAACGCAACTATGTAACAGCCAACTTCTACATAGACCAGACATGTCAAGTCCTTTCTGGCTACCTACTGACAGCAGCGATGCAGGGTTAGGAGTACATTAATGGAAAAATGGAACACCGAACAATCGAATTTGCCAGCAGAATTCTTCAAAAACATGAAAAACACTACACAGTGACAGAAAAGGAATTACTAGCTATACATTGGGGATTTACAAAATTTAGAAATTACCTCTTGGGACATAAAGTAATAGTACAGACTGACCACAAAGCATTAAGCTATCTCCAAGAGTGCAGGTTATACCATAACAGACTCACCAGATGGGCCATGTTTCTCCAGCAGTTTGATTACGAAGTGAAGTACATTCAGGGAAAACAAAATGTGGTAGCAGACGCTTTATCAAGACTACCTTTGGGAAGTGATTTGGAGGGAAGTAGTGGGGAGGATGAGAAAATTTTCAAAATTATGTATCTAAAGGGCATTAAAGAGGAAAAGGAAATACAAAAAATCTGTAACGACATTAGGAGGTTTCAGAACCACAATGAAAACTAGAAACTAGTCAAAAGTTACATAGGAAAAACTGGGGGAGAAAAGGTAGAAGCATACTATAAAGTACACAAGGGGATACTATTCAGAAGACCTAAACCCGATTTAGACTATTGGAAACTATGTTGGCCTGAGCAACAAATAGATACGCTCATTACTTATGTACATGAAAGCTTTGGCCACTGTGGCACCACTAAGTGTATTCAAAAAATACAGGAGAACATTTATTTTTACATTAGCAGAAGAGTAAAGAAAAAGTTATCAACATGTGACAGATGTCAGAGGGTAAAAGTGACTAACCAAACAACCAGGGGAATAATGCAGAACATATTACCCACAAATAAACTCGATCTCGTTGCAACTGACATCTACAGACCATTACCCAAGACAAGGGGGGGTTACAGTTATATTTATGTCATGGTAGACATCTTCTCCAAATTTATAAAGCTTTATCCCTTAAGGAAAGCTACCAGCAAACAGATAGTTTCAAAAATTACAAGTAATTATTTCAACACTGTGGGAAAACCAAAGGCAATACTTTCAGACAATGGGTCTCAGTTCACCTCTAACTACTGGAAAGCTTTTATTGAAGACAAGGGAATTAAACATATTTTAATATCTGCTTACCACCCATCAAGCAACCCAGCTGAGAGATACATGAGAGAGATTGGAAGACTTTGCAGAACCTACTGTAGCCAGAACCACACTAATTGGTTAGAGTACGTAAATAGTTTTGAAGAAATAATGAATAGCTTACAGCACTCTTCCACTGGATTTTCCCCACACGAAATAATGTACAACCAATACCCCGCTAGTGTCTTCACTGAAAACTTAGAGTATCCACCTTGCAAAATTATGTCACCCCAAGAGAGAGAAGACTGCGTACGGGAAACCATGAAAAAACAAGGGGAATTGAGAAAAAGGCGACATGCAGCCAAAGGAAAAGCTACACAGTTCAAACCAGGGGACCTTGTACTCGTCAAGACACAAGAGAAATCAAAATTATTGTCAGCTGAACTTAAAAAGTTTTTTGATATTTACATTGGTCCATTTGAAATAAAAGAAAGCCCACATCCTAATGCTTATAGACTTATCTTTCCCAGATCAAGAAGGTTATTTGGATTAAGAAACATCACTGAATTGAAACCATATAAACATGATTAAGCACATTTCCCTGTTTGAATACAGTTACTTACCCATTTTCCGTAAAGCATGTTATCAGCAAAGATTTTCACTGGGTGTGTCAAATAGCAACTACCACTACAGACCCTGGAAAAGTTCCAGATATCTGAGACAATGTTTTTATATTTTTATTGTCACTATTGAATATTAAATATTGTGATATCTTCTTTACTTGCAATGGGCAAGAAGGTGACAAACATTTATTACTTTCTTTTTGTATTGTTGAATATGGGACATACTTGCACCAAATATGAAAGACAATGAAAAAATTGTTGTGCAAGACCCATCATTTTGTTACTATTCTTTTTTTTAGGCATAAGATTTGTGTACAGTTTTCTACAGCTAATCATATGTTCACCAAGTTTGATGTTTGTGTTATGTTGTGACCAAATTAAGTGTGCAATTTTGGTATTAATATGTTCTTGTACTATCTTGACTATGTGTCTCAATGGGAGACAAGTTTTTTAAATATTTTCTTTTTTTTAAATGCAAATTATATTCATACATGTGACTTCTCTAGTGTTTGTGTTTATATATCATGTCCATACTTATAATGATGTTCTTTGTTTTCATTTCCTTTATGTGGCTCAAAACGAGCAGACAGTTGCAATATTTTCCTATGGACATCTGACCTGTCCATCTATGTAATATATTTATGTTCCTTCTATTATCTTGATTATTCTGTGACTCAATGAGAGCTGACTTTGAAATAATTTACATATATTTTTTATATATCTTAACATCGCATGTGATACATTTGTGTCTGTTTTTGATCATTTTCCATTGTGGCTCACTGGGAGCAAAGATTAACAATTTTTTTTACTTTCATATATTACTAAATATTTTTATTATGCTGTCATACTGAGAGCCATAACACAAAGTGCATTTGAAACAACACAACTAAAATATTTGCAGGAAAAAGTCATTTTGAAACAGTGTATCGGTCATTGTATACATACACATTATGCATAGTAAAAAAAAATTATTATAGTAGTACTTTTCCAAATTTTAACCATTTGACACGTTTGTCCTAGTCGGCTAATATCATTAATGTTCTGTAAATGATATTACCCGAGGGGGGGTATTGTAACGGAACATATTAAAGGCTTTACTTTACCGAAGTAGGCGATGCCCTCCAAATTCAGCCAGTTTAACGAGTATTTATGATTATAGAAAAGTTATTGTGTATGTTAACAATGATTGCACAACATGTCTCCATAACAGTCAACCCATTAAATTATACTGAATAACTGACCCACACAAAAGTTAATATCACTTGATGACTGATACAGCAAATGTCATCATGTAAAAACACTAAGTTTATCTTAAATAGTTAATATGAAATACGAAAAATAGTGGCCAATTTAGGTATTTTGGATCTCCTTAAATAAAAATCACCCAGTGAAACCTATTTGTTCACTAGGAGTGTTTTCACTCAGTATTCACGTAATCAATCCTATTTTAGACGAAAACCAATGTAATTCTTAATAATTCATGTTACTTACTTATTTATGCAAATTAGAGAAGTCAATTGACAAACTTCTAAAACACGGCCTTTTTGTAACAAAGAATTATTCTGTCAAGTCAACAAATCTGTCTGTCATTTTAATAACATGTTAAATTATGTCACTCGATGCAAATTAATAACTTTTCTGCACAAATTATGATAACAGATGTACATGTGACTTATAAACTATATCTCTTTTTAGTAGTTCTTTGACAATGTTATAAATACAAGCAGCAAGAAGGGTCGGGAGGCAGTCGAAATGTCACTTTGGTGAGGTGTGTTTCTATGTTATTGTTTGAGGTGGATAAACAATGCAAAGAACATGTAAAGGAAGTACAACTTTGTGTTGTGTTATGGTCTTTGATGGTCTGTGGAATTAAGATGGCCACCAAAGTAATAAATATTTGATGTTTACATATGTGTTGGTTTCGTTCGTTCTTTATCATCAAAAGCACATAAAAAACACGGGACCTCATGTTTTAACCCTAGACAACCAGATTTAGAGCCAGCATCAGCATCGAGACACAGCAGCGATCCAGCAAGCAGCAGCGATTACTACAATGCATTTTAATGGCGCCAACCTAACATCAAGTGCTAACAAGCTGCGTAAATGGGAGTGAAATAGTGCAATTACAGCAATTAGCAATATCTACGACTAGGCGGACCATTACAAGATCTAGTTGTCTGATCTATTGGATTGCATCATCTGATGCGTGATGAATGCCCATTAAGGTTTCCTTGTTGGCTCGAAGACAATGGTCAGCAGCAAGACGGTGGATTAACTGTAAGGTGGTACCACAGTCGTGATTTGCATAACTTGCTCACCCCCATTTGTGAATTAAATGCTAGAGGAGGATTGTTCTTTTATGGATAGTTCAAGGTCCCTTTCTAATTACGCCAGCTGCCCTAGTCTCAGTACTGTCATAACAACAACAAGGTCAAACATGGCAACACCCCCTGAGGTGGTTGTGTCTCTTACCCCCTGATGCAATGTGACAAGAGGACCCAACTCTGATGAGTGGTGAGACCTCTGCATCCCCAGATGTTTTGCTTCGATTATCTCCATGTTTAATTAGAATTAAATTATGTTGTTATTCTCCTACTGTGCCTGGATCCTGAGATATATGTCATCATTTCATCAGATATTATGTAAGATATTATCAGACGATTATGTTGTTCCTTGGGTCCTGGTCCTTGCATTCAGAGATGTATGTCACAAGTTTGTCCGATAATTACGCTGCCTGTAATGTGATATTTTTCGTTATACTCTTTAAAAATGAAATGTATATATCAGGGCACTTGACTATAACATTAATAAAATCGTCTGGCATGCTTAATTTGTTCAAGTGTTCAGTGAGGAAATGCACATGTTATCTGCTCAAATTGTATGTGTCAGGGAAGTTTATAACTCAAATTACACGAGTTGTGTGCTGCACTACAGAATTTAATAGTTAAATGACAGTGTTCCCCAACAACTTGTTTAGTTGTTTTATCCAACAGTTGACTGCAAATGCATTTTCATATAGTGAATGACTTTCAGGTGTTTCGATTATATGAACAATAATATGAGAAAGATCATCAGTTCTCACTGCAACTTCTTCCAGCTCAGACAGCAACCATTTTGCAGGACCTGTACCAATGTACAGGTGTGAGTAGAAATTACAAGCCTGCGTAGACAGCAAATGGTAGTCGCTCTTTGTGGCGAAAATTTTTAAATTCTGTGAATTTATCATGACCTGTTTACACAGTCGGAAGCTTTTGTAAAACAGTCAATCTGCTGCTCAGGAAAATTTTCACTCATGCCGAATCTACTCTAACATCTACTATAGATATACTGTACACCATGATGTTTATTCAGCTGTGATCCAATAAGATGTGATGACATATAATGATGCTGCTTTGTATTGTTTTCATCAGAGATGATCAGCAGATCTGCATAGTTTTTCCGCTGCCTGGCAAATTATGAAACACGTAGGGAACCAACAACTTTATAAGCAATCTTACCATCACTATCCCTGCATGCATCCAAGGCGTATGGGAGATATGTATGTTCTACATCTACATCTGCATCTACATTGTTACGCTGCAATTCACACTTAAGTTCCTGGCAGAGAGTTCTTCGAATCATTTTCATACTACTTCTCTACCATTCCACTCTCGAATGGCGCGCGGGAAAAAGGAAAACCTAAATCTTTCCGTTCGAGCTCTGATTTCTCTTATTTTATTATGACGATCCTTTCTCCCTACGTAGGTGAGAGTTAACAAAATATTTTCTTATTCGGAAGAGAAAGTTGGTGATTGAAATTTCGTAAATAGATCTCGCCGCAAAGAAAACCGCCTTTGTTTCAATGACTGCCACACCAACTCGCGTATCACTCTCACCTCTATTGCGCAGTAACACGTAACGAGCTGCCCTTCTTTGCACTTTTTCAATGTCCTCAGTCAATCCTACCTGGTAAGGATCCCATACCATGCAGCAATATTACAGCAGATGACGGACAAGTGTAAAGTAGGCTGTCTCTTTAGTGGGTTTGTCCCATCTTCTAAATGTTCTGCCAACAAAGGGCAGTCTTTGTTTCGCCTTTCCCACAATATTAACTATATGGTCTTTCCAATTTAAGTTGCTCATAAATGTAATTCCTAGGTATTTAGTCGAATGGACAGCCCTTAGATTTGTGAGATTTATCATATACCCAAAATTTATCGAATTTCTTTAAGTACCCACGTGGATGACCTCGCACTTTTCTTTGTTTAGTGCCAATTGCCACTTCTCACACCATACAGAAATTCTCTCTAGATCATTCTGTAATTGGAATTGATCGTCTGATGATTTTACTAGACGGTAAGTTACAGCGACATCTGCAGACAACCTAAGTGGGCTGCTCAGATTATCATCTAGATCATTTATGTAAATCGGTAACAGTAGAAGGCCTATGCCACTATCTTGTGGAACGCCAGATATCTCTTCTGCTCTACTCGATGATTTACCGTCTATCACTACGAACTGTGACCTCTCTGAGAGGAAACCACGAATCCACTCACACAACTGAGACGATACTCAATATGCACGCAACTTGATTAATAGTCGCTTTTGAGGAACGGTATCAAAAGCCTTCTGGAAATCTAGCAATATGGAATCGATCTGAGATCCCTTGTCGCCATTACTCATTACTTCATTGGAATAAAGAGCTAGCTGTGCTGCACAAGAACGATATTTTCTGAATCCGTCTTGGTTATGTATCAATAAGTCATTTTCTTCAAGGTGATTTATAATGTTCGAGTACAGTATATGCTCCAAAATCCTACTGCAAATTGAGATCAGTGATATGGGTCTGTAATTCAATGGGTTACTCCTATTTCCTTTCTTGGATATTCGTGTGACCTGTGCTACTTTCCACTCCTTAGGAACAGACCTTTCGTCAAGTGAGCGGTTGTATATGATTGCTAAGAAACGCGCTATTGTGTCTGCATACTCTGAAAGGAACCTGATTGGTATACCGTCTCGACCGGAAGACTTGCCTTTTTAAAGTGATTTGAGTTGTTTTGCAACACCTAAGATATCTACTTTTATGCCACTCATGCTAACAGCTGTTCTGGTTTCGTATTCTAGAATATTTACTTCGTCTTCTTTCGTGAAGGAATTACAGAAAACTGTCTTTAGTAACTCCGCTTTAGTGGCACCACCATCGGTAACATTTCCATCGGTATCGCGCAGTGACGGTTTTGACTGTTGTTTTCACTGGTGTACTTTACATACGATCAGAATCTCTTTGGGTTTTCTTCAATATTTTGAGTCAATGTTTCATTGTGGAACTATTAAAAGCATGTCGCATTGACATCCGCTCTAAATTTCGAGCTTCCGTGAAACTTAGCAAGCCTTGGGGATTTTGCGTTCTTCTGAATTAGGCATGCTTTTTTCGTTGCTTCTGCAACAGTGTTCTGACGTGTTTTGTGTACCTTTTTGGCTCAGTCCCGTCTCTTATTAACTTACGCGGTATGAATCTATCTATTGCTGTCGATACTGTATCTTTGAATTTGAGCCATGTCTGGTCCACGCTTACACAATTAGCTTGGAAGGAATGGAGACTCTCTCTTATGAAGGCATCAAGCGAATTTTTATCTGCTGTTTTAAATAGACATATTTTGCGTTTATTTTTAGTGGTTTTGGTTGATATGGTTTTGAGCCTCGCTACAATGACCTTGTGTTCACTAATCCCTGTATTCGTCATAACGCTCTCTATTAGATCAGGATTATTTGTGGCTAAAACATCAAGTGTATTTTCGCAGCCATTTACAATTCGTGTGGGTTCATGAACTTATTGCTCAAAGTAATTCTCAGAGAAAGTATTTATTACAGTTTCGGCTGATGTTTTCTATCTTTCACCAGCTTTGAACATGTATTTTCGCCAACAAATCGAGGGTAGATTGAAGTATCCACCAATTATAACTGTATGAGTGGGGTACTTATTTGTAATGAGATTCAAGTTTTCCTTGAACCGTTCAGCTATTATATCATCTGAGTCGGGGGGTCGGTAGAAGGAGCCAATTATTGTTTTGGTATGGCTGTTGAGTATAACCTCTACCCACAGTAATTCGCAAGAGCTATCTATTTCAACTTCACTACAAGATAAACAACTACCAATGGACACAAACACACCACCACCTACTTTATTTAATCTGTCATTTCTGAACACGGTTTGCGCCTCTGTAAAAATTTCGGCAGAATTTATCTCCGGCTTTAGCGAGCTTTCTGTTCCTATAACGGTTTCAGCTTCAGTGCTTTCTATCAGCGCTTGATGCTCTGGTACTTTTCCAACGCAGCTACGACAGTTTACAACTACAATAGCGACTGTTGCTTGGCTGATTCTGGTCGTTTCTTTGCCCTGTACCCTTTGAGACTGGAACCCTTTTTGATCTTTACCGAGACTGTCTAACCTAGGAAACCGCCCAGTCCACGCCATACAGCCCCTGCCACCCGTGTAGCCGCCTCCTGTGTGTAGTGGACACCTGACCTATTTAGCGGAACCCGAAACCCCACCACCATAAGGTGCAAGTCGCGGAATCTGCAGCATACATGGTCGCAGAACCGTCTGAGCCTCTGATTCAGACCCTCCACTCTACTCTTCATATTTATCGATATCATGAATTTTCATAGGATATCCAGTGCCTTCATGTTTATAATTACTGGGAACATCGTACTTGACATATTTACCAGAACACTCTGGAAGTGAGTCAAAATTATTCTCGCGGGCCACACTATACAAAACAGAATTCATCTTTATTTATTACATGAACAGCCGTATGTTACGATGCAGTATCTCCTGGAAGTTTTAAGAATAAAGAACTGTCATTACGTTGATAATGGCTGAATGCACAAATGTCTAAGTACAGCACGTTACTTCATACTTTCTCAGAGTGTCTTTCTTCGAATTATGACAACTTTGTTTGTAAGCGGTCGTAGACATACTTCCCATACCATTCAGTGAGCGAGGTTGCTAGCAATATTACGTTTATTCTGCTCTACAACTGTATGTGTGCCATCTCAGTCACATCGTGCTGTGTAGGAATTTCAGACTCATAACATAGCATAGCTTTACAATTAACTGAAGGGTACTGAAGCTTCTTCGAATTTTAGACATCCTTTGCTACAAACAGGTTTCATGCATCATAAATAGAAGGGGAAGGGGTCCAGATATCAACCACCACTCTTAATTCGAGGATGTGCAATTCTGTTTCTGATAACACACCAGTCAGTGAATAATTTAGGTCTATGGTCTGACTGGTCTCAAGCAACTGGTCTTTTTTATTGAAACTGCTGCTGAGACTGCTGTACCCTCTACTGATAGAACTCTACTGCAGTGACAATGTTTTCAGTGATTGTGCGCCTCCAGCATGGATGAAAGTTGGGGATGTCTCCCAGTGTGAACTTCCAAGCTGAGGGGACGTCACGCTGCTTCTGCCACTGCGGTGTGACGTAGGTGCTGGGGCGAGAATAGCAACGGACCTCTCACTAACATCATGGTGCTGCCCCCACCATGGCCACCTCCTCGCTTATGTTGATGTAACGTGTTTACACAAAGAAGTGTTGCTATGCAGTGTGCATATATAACTTTTATATCATATCCCCATTACCTTTTTAAAAATGTAGTGGCACGATTATTTCTTCTCCACAGAATTTGCAAGTTGACTGTCTTGGTCAACAACATTCATCTCAAGCGTATCCAACGTTTGAACGGTTACAGGGAGATATATAACATTAGATGGAGCCTCTAATGTTTTGTATCCAGCACCTACTGCAGGGGGAAAAAACAGGAATTGTATGTAGCAGCTTATCCTTTAGATACATATCTGTTCCAAAACTGCATTAAGCATGAATTGTCAGGAATATATCTACAGCTAGGTCAGACTTGTAAGCCTTTTTAGCATCCAATGCTAGACGTTCTTCTCTCAGAAAGCCTAAAAGTAGTACTACTGAAGCTTCATTTGCAAAGTCAATACCCCCTTCAGTTGCTCATGTCTCTGCTTGAAGTGTCTTGGTATTTGCAAGTATCTTGAACGCATTTGATTCTGTTATAAATGTGTGTTTATATCGTCGAAACTTATTGACACTCTGCCATATTTACACTATTCATTCAGTGAGTGAGTTATTTATGTATGTATGTTTAAGTGTTTGCAGAATAGTATGACCTGTTTATCATATCTGCAAATATCTTGCATAATGTTTGTTTCCCACTGCTGTTGTGGCAGTAAAAGACGAATATACATTGTATATAATTTTGTTTATTACCTTTTTACGTACAGAAAATAAAAAAAATACGTTGTTGACACATTTCTTATTATTCATTCTTCCTTACATCCTTACACTATTGTTTAAATAGCTTTTTTATACCCTCTAAATTCTACTATGATTGTGTTCAAATCAACAGGACGCACAATATATTTCGGTTCTCCATCTGCAAACCAATTCTACAGATTTAATATCCATAGGAGCTATAGTAGCAGACTTCGGTACTGCAAGCATACATACATTTATACGTTGTTCTGAACCGTCTTCTATGGTACATTTCATGTACATAACTTACAACATCGTTAAACAACGGTTTCACATATGGTTGCCACCGACTTTGTCTGTTGTGATCCATATTGAACTTTATAGCCAATAGAACTTCATAACTCATCTAAGTTTTAAATAAACACACTGTGAAGAGTCCTGTAATGATGATGATTACTTTAATGTAGGAGTTTCATACAGATCGATGATGGTTGCCTTATTGCTACAGATGTTCATGTCAGGAGCAAGTTGAGATGGATCAGAGTGTGTTGTCATCAACCTTACAGTGTGCTTCATCGACCTACAATGCTCTCCCTACTTTATCTCTGTAAATTGTGTTTTAGCATTATGACGAACATTGTAAGTTTCTACTATAACTTCACATTCATGCAGATACACTAATCTTACATTCGCATGTTTGGAACCGCATGCTGTTAACATGTATGTACTGGTAAGGAGTAGCATTCGGAAATGAACTGACAATATGAAATAGCTGTATAGTTTATATATCTCTCTGCAGTATAAATGACCTCTTAATCCTAAGACTTAATGTAGTAACATGTAAAAATTGTGCATCACAACTGCAGGGCAATTACACACATTTTGAGCCTTGAAGACATAATAAAAATGACACTGTACAGGGACTCTCATCAGGAAGTACTATTTCAGCATCCACGGCCGAGTGTGCTTCAAGATCCAGGGACCAAGACCATGGGTGCAGCATAATTGATAAAATCACGTGTAATTATTTGTTGAAATTATGACATACATCTCAGGATCCAGGAGACAGCCCCAGGGTAATTACATATCCTGATGATTAAACATGGAGTTAATCGAATCAACACGTTTGACGATATAGAGATCTCTGAATTAGCACAATTGGATCATCATGTGACGTCATGATGGGGGACAGGGCATGCACACGCCTCAGAGGGTGTTGCAACATGTGACCTTGTTGTTGTTATATTGAGGCTAGGCAAATGGAATATTTAGAAAGTTACATTGAATTGTATGTAAAAGAACACTCACCATCTACTTTAGACAAGCACATATGCCTTGTCCAGTGCTAATCCAGTTCATGATCCTCTACTGACGTCTGAGGAGATCGAATCCTTCTGTCTGCATGCAATGAAAGCGTCCTTGACTACATGTTTGTTCACTACTGATGACTGCGCTTACTGAATTTTCCATGAATAACTGACAGTGAAAGCGGGCACAGCAAGGTTTTTTGCTGTGCACCATGAGGCTGTCCTTGATTTCAAGCGTTGGTTTTCTGGCTGTGCAATATCTCGATGAATGGGTAGTTCAGAATTCTTCCGAACATTCTTCCAGACCTTTAGGACAGTTGATCTTCTTACAGCTGGATGTGGGGTGATGCTGAGAACAGGAAGTCTTATAGTGTTTGTACTCTGAATACATCTCGTAATGCCTGATTGAGTTGCAGATCTATCTTCTTAGTATGGGCATCATTGATCCTAGTCGAACAACAATCTTCAGTAACAGAGCACCTGCGATAGGATTAAAGCCATAACTCTTAAAACAGGGGCATTAGCTCCCTATAAGGTACCAATAAATTTTTGAAGACTGTTGTTTCTCGTTTTGACTTTAGCTGCTGAAATAGAAAGATGCTACTTGCAAGTTAAGAATTCTGTATAGCGCTAGGTATTATGGTATAATGCGATACAGCAAGACTTGACCTCTGGATCTGACGTCTGGTATGTAATCTGTGTTGCGCTTAGATGTAATGAAGATAGGTTTACTGAGGATTTAGGTGGAGACATCATTTCTTGAAGACTTCCCTATCAGTAGTTAAAGAGGTTTCAGCATCAGAAACGTTGTGGCTCTGGGCCACCAAGCAAACGTCATCACCATAAACTATAATCCTGAAGACGTGATCCCAGCACAGATACTTGTAGTAAACCATTACTCAGTTTAAGTACCCTGTACCTGTCTTTGTTAGAGTAGATATGAAATCATCTATTGCTTAGCATGTTATAAATTAAGTCCTTAAATTTGCGACATGAGATAACAATCGCAAATTCCTAAAGAAGTCCTTCTCACCAAGCAGTGTCGTGAGCAGCTGATAGGCCCAATAAGACAGCTACCCTTACTAATTTCTGCTCATACCCATTTTCGATATAAGTAACGAGAGAGAGTTTATCTTCATTAAATTAATTTCTATTTTTAAGCTGGTATAGTACCTTTATTTTAAACAAAACAGTGTGTTTTGATTGTCCCTAAACGTTCAGAGTTGCACTCTCTAACTTTGTTGGTGCAACCAACATTCTATTGAAAATATGGCTCATTAGTCTACATGGTATGTTTTCATTATTTCTTGTTGCTAGTTTCTATGATATCTTAAAATAGTGTACTGTTGACATTGACCAGACATGTACTTTCCATTTACTTACATAGTTCCAAGATATGCTATTAGATGATGTCATTCAAGCCTACAGAATTCATTGCCACATAGTATTTACTATGAGTGGCAAATTATCACTTCATACTACATAACTTTCATTACATAGAATTAACGAATGTAACTGATGATTTTTAAAGTCAGTTAAACCTAAGGCAATTTTCTGTTTCCTGTTTCTTTTACAGGCCTGATAATGGTTGTTCCGTAGCCAGAACTTGTAATGAATCGTAAATGATTGTGTTTTTGAGTTCAAGAAAACTAAAAGGTTTTGTAATTTAGTTTTGATGTTTTAGAAATACGTAAGATTACAATTTCCATCACCAAAGTCAGGTTTTAATAACATGTGATTATGATTAAGATCATTCGTTGACTATTTCAAATTGACCTAGTTAAAAAAGTCAGCTTCTAAGTTGCTGATCCCAATTACAGTCACTGTTTGCAGGCTGGAGGTAAAATTGAAAATACTTAAGTTTAGTACAAGTATTAGTACGCCTTGCCAAACGTGTAACTCTTCGAACTCGTTTGCACTTAATGGTGTTGTCACAGAGTTTGCCTTTAATCTCAGGCTCTTATTTGGTCTGGACATAGTGCGCAATCCTGGTGGGTTGGAGGACGATGTGATTCTTATTGCTGAGTCCTTGCATTCACCTTATGGCTGAGTTAAAACCTCTGGGTAAAAAAACATTGCCTGGGATTGTTTGTCGAACGTCAAAGCATTTTGTGTCCTATTCCAGTGTTTTGGTTGTCTTTTCGACTAAATCTCTAGTATAATACGAAGGAGTTTATGAAATAATTGTTTAAGTCAGATTTTGACGAAAATCGGCTAAGTGGTATGTTATTTAGCAGAAACTACAATCTTCTGAATGGTATAGTGATGTATGTTTTCATGTGTGCAGTAGCATAGATAGCTACATCATATTTAAAATTTCTGCTGTCATGAAGTCATACAGTTTATGTTTACAGCTAATGTAGTTATATCAGTTACATCACAAATTACAGAAAGGGAAGTGGACACAGTTGTATATGAGATAGGAGATGTAATGCTGCGAGAAGAATTGGACATTGACCTGAAATTCTAAGTCGAAATAACGCCCTAGAAGTAAACAATATTCTGTCAGCACTATGGATAGCCTTGGGTGAGCCAGCCACGACAAAACTTTTCCATCTGTTGTGTTATATACATGAAAAAGGCGAAATACCTTTGGACGTTAAGAAGAGTGTAATAATATCAATTCCAAAGAAAGCAGTTGTTGATTTGTGTGAAAATTACTGAACTATAAGTTTAATAATTCATGGCTGCAAGACACTAACAGGAATTCTTTGCAGAAGAATGAGAAAACTGATAACCTCAGGGAAGTTTAGTATGAATTCCAAAGAACTGTGGGAACACATGAGGCAGTACTAACCATACAGTTTATCTTAGAAGATGGGTTAGATTCACGTTTATAGCGTTTGTATACTTAAATAAAGCTTTTGACAATGATGAATGAAATATCCTGTGTGAAATTCTGATAGTAGTAGCGGTAAAATAAATAGAACGAAAGGCTATTTACAACTTGTACAGAAACCAGAGGGCAGTTATAGGCGTCGAGGCGCATTAAAGAGAATTTGGAGTAGTGGTTAAATTTCAGAGAGAAGAAATGAAAGCTTTGAGGTTTGCTGATGAATTGTAATTCTGTGAGATACAGTAAAGGACTTGGAAGAAAAGTTGAAGGGAATGGACAGTGTCTTGGAAGGAGGATATAAGATAAAAATCAACAAAAGCAAAACGAGGATGATGGAGTGTAATCGATTTAAATCAGATGATCTTAAGGGAACTAGATTAGGAAATGAAACACTGAAAGTAGTAGATGATTTTTGCTGTTTGTGCAGCGAAGTAGCTGATAGTGGCCAAAGTAGAGAGGATATAAAATATACACTGGCAATGGCAGGAAAAGTATTTCTGAGGAAGCGAATTTGGTTAACTTCAAATATATCCTTAAGTCTTGGGAAATCTTTTGCTGAAGCTATTTTTATGGGGTGTAGGCATATGTGGAATTGAAACATGGATGATAAACAGTTTAGACAAAAAGAGAATAGCAGTTTTCGAAATGTGGTGCTACAGAAGAATGTTGAAGATTAGATGGGTGGATCACATAGCTAGTAAGGATATACTGAGTAGAATTCGAGGGACAAGAAATATGTGGCACAACTTGACCTAATGGAGGAATTGGATGGTTGGACACATTCTGAAATGTCAAGAGATAACCAGTTCAGTCTTGAAGGGAAGTGTGGGAGGTAAAAATCGTAGAGGAAGACCAAATGGTGAACACAAACAGATTCAGAAGGATGTAGGGTGCTGTAGTTATTTGAAGATGAAGAGAGTTTCAGAATGGAGAGCTGTGTTTGAAACCAGTCTTCAGACTGAAGGCCACGACAACATATTTCTGCGTTATAACATCTTATTTTCCAGTTGGTGTATTTCTTCATTGTTTATAACTGACTTGCAGAATGTGTCTGACGTAACTTCAAGGATGATGTGTGGGGAATAGATATATATTTAAAGTATGAGTAATTGAAGTTTCCAGATAGTTGCTGAAGGACAGATTTCGTGAATCCAGGGTATTTTAATCTATGGAGCTGTTCTTTCATTCCTCGACCAAGATTTAGTGATGTCAGCTGTGTTGCTCGTGTGTAGTAGTAGAGACGTGGCTGTTCCACGTGCCGTCTTTGCGACTGGCGTAAATCTCGTCGAATGGTGATCACCGATAAGGTCTTGTACTTACCTGTTCCCAATAACGTTAGGACCGGGTAACCTGTGCTAAGGTTCCCACTGAATTCGGCCTGTTCTTGGAATATGTTGCTTTATTCCTTGAATTTTTTTAAGATTTGTCTCGAAAGTTTTCCCTATCACAAAGAGGACGTTAATTTATGAGTCGAGGTGGTTTTTGGTCTATCAGCTTTGGAAATGACCTTCATTTTAGCTTGTTTCTATTTTAAAGAGACTGTTTTCAGTTTCATGGCCGGTATGAAGAAATGTTTTAATGTGTTTGGGGCAGGTGTTTTGTGAAAGGAGAAATTTACGTTGTTGTCTGCCTGTGCCTCTAGTCCCTCGACTGCTTTTCTTCCGTTTCAGATTCCTTAATCTTACGAAGTAGTGGATGTTAAGCGGTTGCATTTGGTTTTGGAGTGTCGTTTCTTGGTGAGTTTTGTCGAATTTTGGATACCATGGATGATCGTGACTCTCTTTTCTAGCACTTTGTGGAACTTAGTTGAGGTCATCAGTAATGGATGACATTGTCATCTGCTATTAAGGCTGGCTGTTCTCAGATGGTATGCTATGGCTCGTTTGAATTCTTTTCCAAAAACGACTGGCACTGTGGGGCCTAATTCTTGTGATTCCCTCGACCATCACTTGGCGGGCTTCTCTTTTTATTAGGGCATTGAGACTATTCAAATCAAAACGTCCGTTTGGTTAGTGCTGTATTGTCTCCAGAATTTTATTTCTATTTAATTTTGTTTATTGTGTATGTAACCAGTGTTTCTCTGTGTTAGGTTGGTTTCTGCTTAGGGGCGTTTTCAGGTACAGCAGGTTGTATTGTTGCACTGTTTGTTGGCTGTAATACATTATAATAAGTGGTTTCAGTAGCTGATACGCTAGGTTTTGTGCTTAAACGCCTCAGTCTGAATTTTTCGGCGATTCGAATCCGTGAATCTATGTTGGTTTAATTTTTTCCTGCTTTTGTGGTTAATAGCTGTAGATCATACAGTAAATGGCAGGTACTCATTAGCTATGCACTCGCCTAATTCAGTCTCGCTTCAGTATCTGCGATCGAAGATAAAAGTGTCATAGTGATTGTTAAAAGTGGGCGTTATTTCTAAGTCTGGCGGGATTCAAACAGGCTACAACAAGTTTACCATTTTTCTTTTGTTTGAGTTTTACAGGAAATATTGTGGATCTAGCATTGAGTCTCCTGTGACTTTAGCTGGCCCGATTGAAGGTAAGAAAAATGATGATATCAGTTGGGAGTTCCTCGGCAAGAGGTACATATATCGTTGTGTCTCTTATACTGTGCTCAAATTTTTCACAAGATCGCTTGGTGAATGTTTAGAATTTACTGCAGGACCATTCCTGTTGTTCTCTGCGAATGTTGCAGAGTAATCAGTGTGGGTGTTGTCGGCGAGCTGTAGCTCACGGAAAACTTGGTGATGTTAGCTAAGTGGCAGTATCGCTTAGGTTAAAAGTGACTGACTTGGATGCGGTAATTTCATAGTGATAATCTGAATTTGTTATCTTCCAAATCTGGAAGTGTCGATTTTTGAGTCATCCTCACCCTATTGACTTTGACCTGTATATTTCGTACAGCCAGTCGAGGGTAATTTCCCGAAATTAGCTGTGTTTGTTGGATTTATTAGTGTTCAACCAATATATATATATATATATATATATATATATATATATATATATATATATATATATTGAGCAGAGGTGTCCCCCTGCAGGGATGTTAGTTGGGTTAAACCACGCTAGTATCCTGTTCTTCAGTATGGGGAGCGTCGTTCCATTACAAACGAAACAGACGAAGAGCACTGGTCCTTGGACCATTGTAACTAGATGTACATAACAGACAAACTGCGCAATTCCTTGAGCCTGGTGGAACCCAATTCTAATTGCAATACCTATTCCAGTTACGATAACAGCCTTAACTGACATAAAAAGACATTGCTTCTTTGAGGCAAATTTATTGTTATCAACAATTTTGAGTTGCCGTATGGAATACCGATTACGTAGGTACATGTATCCAACCAGTCCGAGACAAACCAAATTGAAAGCCACTGACAGAGAAATGCCCACAAGGACTAGCACACGACTGTGGATCAGGTAATATTTACTCGTCTTTTGCAAAGCAACAGCTGCCACACACACTATACTCCATGGTATTAACACATACAACACCTGACGACGGAATAACTTGCTTACTTCAGCAGGTAGTAGGTCGTCAGGAAGCCTAAGATGACGAACACAAGCATACATGTGGTAGCAGAATGAGTTTAGCCAGATACAGCTGAGAAGTGTGAGGGCGCTATCTACCAGCACTGCTGTAGGTAAGTCTGGGACGCCTGCCAAACGATACACGATCTCAGAACACAGGATCTCGATTATACACGTGATCTGAAAGGACAAGAGTATCTTTCCAGGCTACTTACGTCACTGGGGAAGGTACATGTATACTCCGGCAGTCGAAAAGCGGAAAATAATGTTTACCAGTATAAATGAGATTTCTAAAGGCTTTAAGCTATCGATTTTGAAGTCCTTGTATTTCACGTTGTCGTTCTTTAAACGGTTTTTGCAGTTCAGTGTTTCTTCTGTTAGCTTTTGATACAGTATGCTGCTAGAACTATATTGCTGTATAAATGGGTAATAAATGATGCAATTATCGGAAGCCGTAGTGGAGGAAAAGTCGCGACACTTCAGCACCAGAATAGCTCTGGAAACAGAGCAGATGGCATCTGTAGCGCTCGATTCCAGACATGATTGGTCGTCAGGACTATCGAAGTAGCAGCGAGGATCACTCACAGACTGTATCATACTAAACGGGACGCCCTGACAAATGCTGTACGAGTTGACTGCCATCCAGGCCAGCGGACAGAGGTTGACGTTTAACCTCTGCGTGTAGGCCAGGTAGCTGGTCACAGGTATGTGGGGCGACCTCTCCACCACGTCGTCCCACAGCTGCACACGGCACTGCTCACGCTGCTTAAGGGCTTCCAGCGGCAGGTCTTCCAGTGGACACGTGGGGTGGTCCAGGGCGTTCGCCAACAGCTGCACACACTCAGTGTCCATGGAGAGTGTAGCACTGCTTCTGTCCTCCAGCTGCCACTCCTCATCTGCAAAAATATGACAGCAAGTATGTGGCGCCCATATACTGTAAGTGGCTGGATCCAAAGTCTCCTCTAGGTGATAAGATTGGTCGTTGTTTACCTATATTATCCAGGTTCAGTTACTCAGAATTAAGTAAGGCGACATGTCATAACAAATTAAGACTATTCAGATAGACAGATATATAAGATTAAAAGCAGCCGAGCAGTTGCAAAGGATAAAGTAATCTTTACCTAGGTTTCGATAGATTTAAATCTATCTTCTTCAGAAGACGGCAGTATTACATTAACATGGAGTGATATGTCCTTGTTGTCACTGTTACCATGAAAGTCTATTTCATCTACAGGGTGTCCAAGAGGTCCCTGTGTCGCTCTTCGCTCAATAAAAATGAGGAAAGCAATAAGTTTATTGATATTACTGCTTTGAAGCTGGCGAAAAAGCAATGTTATCAGTATTGTATTTCTGTTTCAGCACTGTAGTCTCTGAGTTCCGAACCCATGGTGCAACAGCTATATTTCAAAGGAGAGATTAATGGCAGATTTGTGTGAGCATGAACATCCATAGATAGAAAAAATTACGAAGGGCATGATGAGACAACTTGCCACAGTCTACCTCATAAAGTAGCCTGCCTGAATGAGATAAATGTCCTGTTTTTTTCAGGTTGTCTCAAAGACAGGCCACGTATTGGAAGCAATAAAACGTGAGAGGAAACGTGTGTCACTGTCTCTTAATCAGATGAGCCGTCTCCAATGAAATCCATTTGCAAAAGAGCAGTTGGACTTCAAGCATCTTGCTCAACAATGTAAGACCACGTTGAAAGAAATTTGAATATGAAAGGATCTAGGCCGATGTTTGTTATTGAATTAACTGACAATGATATGGAGCTACGATTTGTAGCCTACCGTACTTTGTTGGGCTCAAGACTGTTGTTTACTGATAAATGAGGCATATACCGCAGTTTGCACAGGAGAAATATTGTTTTCTTGTCTAAGGAAAATACCTATTATCAGCAAGAGTTATAAAGAAACCCACTTCATGTCACATGGGCCATGGTGTGATCACAATACATGTTTAGACCACATTCTTTTGAAGCTTACATGAATGGGAACTTTTATTTAACTGTACAACAGAAGTTTGCAGTACCTCTGGTCGATGAGAAGGCAGTCACGGAACGTGTGCGGTTATGGTAGGACGGAGCTTGAGTCACGTTTTGTTGTTCACGTGTGTGGGTTCCTTAATAAACAATTTTGCCTTGGATTATGTGTGGTTATGCAATATCTGAAGCCACATTAAAATGGTGACTGTAGCTTCCCCCCAGTTTCGCACTGAACTATGTTATTCACATACGCTGTTAGGTGAAGTTATATTTTAATTATTTTAGCAATATATATATCTTTCCTCCTCCTCATGAGACTCATTGTTGTCCACTTCCGTTATCGTCAAAACTACTAAATGATAACATCTCCTTTCTTAAATGCTGGAATTTATTAATTAAATCACTCAGTTTATAAACATTTATGAACATCAAACAGTGTGTGCCATTCTGCCACTCATCTCCAGCCTCGCTACCGAGCAATCTCTCTCTCTAGCCTCTCACACCCAACTTCCGCCCATGGACTCCAAAACTTGACTACTGCTTTCCCTCTCGCACATTGTTGACTGCACTGCAGTCTTTGCTTAAAGCATGTATGATCTCTGCAGAGTGCATAATCGATATTACTTAAGGGTACTGTACCCTTACATATCCCCACCAAAATAATACTTTAATATCAAAAAATGTAATAGTGATATTAGATTTGAATATTAAAGTAGAAAAATATATAGAAAGACAAAAAAGAAAGAAAATGTGAAATTACATTATTTAGTGAAAACTATTTGCTTATTAATGCTGTGATAGTAGGAGAAGAGGTGATACTCCTACGTGGCACGTCCCAGGTGGCTGATAGGGAAGTCCTCACTGGTTTACCGGTGGACTTGAGTGAAATAAAATATCTCTCGTACCAAACACACCCTCTGCAGTTAACAACTATAGTTGTAAATTGGAGCTTGCTCCAACTAAGGTTGACAACCTTTGAAAGTCAAAAAAGGAAAGGTCTTTTAGGAAAAAAATTCCACCGTCCTGCTTAAAAAGTCAGGAAAAGGTTACATTGGATTCGGTGGGTAGTCACCTACAAGACAGCAACGAATCGGAGCATTTGCAACTACCAAAATGCACACTAAAACACAAAAACAAGATTAAACATAAGCAGATGGTTCAAAATGGTTCAAATGGCTCTGAGCACTATGGGACTCAACTGCTGAGGTCATTAGTCCCCTAGAACTTAGAACTAGTTAAACCTAACTAACCTAAGGACAGCACAAACATCCATGCCCGAGGCAGGATTCGAACCTGCGACCGTAGCGGTCTTGCGGTTCCAGACTGCAGCGCCTTTAACCGCACGGCCACTTTGGCCGGCCATAAGCAGATAAATTATATAGCAACACACAACATAAACTCACTACTTCACACTGGAAAATTCAAGGAGCTCACAGATGAACTAAATAAACAAAAAATTTTAATAACAGGGATCCAAGAAATGAGAAACACCACAGAGGACTAATTTGAATCACAAGCATACAGAATTTATAATGGGAAACCAGGACCGAGGGCAATGAAAGAACGTCCCCAATTTGGAACATGGTTTTTAGTAAACATAAAAGTAACAGATTCAGTAACGGATTTCCAAGCAGTATCGCCAAGAATTGCGATTCTAAGCTTTAAAACAATGAATAAAACCTATACAATAATAAATGTTCATGCCCCAACAAATAAAAAAATTGTCTAACAAAAACAAAGGAAGAGGTAGGTAAATTTTGGGACCTTCTAGAACAAACTGTGAACAGAGTAAATAAAAAGAATGTAAAAATCTTATTGGGGTATTTCAATGCTCAATTGGGAAAAGAAAGGAAATATAAAGATATAATTGGAAAATGGAATCCACATAAATTTACGAACAAAACCGGTCAAAGACTTGTAGAACTCTGCAGAGAATACAACCTTATATCTAAATCAACATACTTTAAGAGGAAACCAAGTAAACTTAAAACGTGGAAACATCCAGCCTGGAGGAAGGGGGAGTGGCAGCTAGACCATGTCTGTATGGACAAAAATTTTCAGAAGGAGGTCCACAATGTTAAAGTACTGAGAGGAGTAGACACAGGCTCAGACCATTATATAGTTAAAATTAAAATCAAATTCACTCCATTAAAGAAGAGGACCAGAAAAACTAATAAAATAAAAAGGAGGTTTGACCCACATCATCTAATTAAAAATAATAAATACCTAATCTTAAAAAAGAAGCTGAGAATCTAGCTCCCTTGAACCCAAAAAGGAAACATGCATGGTGGACATCAGAATGTGACAAATTCCATAAGATAGACACCAAGCATGGTTAAAATTTCATACACATAAAACTGAAGAAAATGCCATCAACCTAAAAAATGAAAGAAAAAAATTCACACAAAATATTACAAGAATCAGGAAAGGATTCCATAAAGATATTATAAACTTTATAGATGGTAATTATCATAAAACCAACTCCAGGAACTACTATAAAATCTTTGGGAAACAACTACAATAATGTGAGGCCCCTACACTAATACTGAAAGATGAAGATGGAAGAATGACACACAGTAACAAGGAAAATGCAGAAATCATGGCAAAAGCATTTAACAAACTTCTGAATTGCGAGGAACACAAAGAACCCTTACAAATCAACATAAATACCCCAATAAAAACCAAACCTAACAAACTAGACCCTCCAACTTTCCAAGAAGTAGAAAAAATTTTTTAAGCACAAAAAAATTATAAGGCATGTGGAGAAGATCAGGTTTTTGTTGAAATGTGGAAATAGGCAAGTGACACAGTCAGGATCTCCTTACACATGGGTCTAACAAAAATTTGGGTAACAGAACGATTCCATGAACATTGGACCACAGCTATCATCCACTCACTACACAGAAAGGGAGATAAGAGCAACCCAGACAACTACAGAGGAATCTCTCTCCTAGATTGCACATACAAAATTCTATCCAAGATCCTATATGAAAGAATCAAAGAGCAATTAGAACAGGAGTTAGGGGAATACCAGGGAGGTTTCAGGCCATGGAGAAGCTGTGCAGAGCAGATAATTAGTTTAAAATTGATTATGGCACACTACAAGAAACAGAACAAGCCTCTGGCAATAACATTTGAAGATTTGAAGAAGGCATATGACTGTCTCCACAGACCTTCAGTACTAAAAACTTTAAGAAATCTAGGACTCCGTCCAAAACTAATTAAAATAATACAACTCATTCTAACTAACAGCAAATCAAAAGTGAAGCTTAGAGGAGAAATTTCGGAACCATTCCTCATAAAAACAGGCTTAAGACAAGGTGACTGCCTATCACCATTACTGTTCAACTGTGCACTGGAATACATAATGACAGAATGGTACAAAGGCAATCCAAAGATGATAAGAATTGGAAGTGCAGAAGATGATATTAGCTTGAACTGCTTGGGATTCGCTGATGATTTTGCTCTCCTAGCCAACACCGTTCAAGAAGCCAGGCAACAAGTGAAATCACTACAGGAAATAGCAGAGAAAGTAGGCCTTAGAATATCATTTGAAAAAACGGTGATTATGCTAACTGATCCACAACTTGCAAACAAAATTACAATAGGAGAGCAGGAAATCAAAATTGTTGATAAATTTAAATATTTAGAGGAAATAATAACATACAATCTAAATGAGAAGCCATCATGGCAGAATAGAATAAAAAAACTGAACTACGCAAATTACATTACCAAAACTACATACAACAACAAAAGCCTATCTATAGATGCAAAATTAAAACACTATAAAACAGTTACACAACCAGAAATAACATATGCAGCGAAAACTATCTTCAAAACAACTAATACAGCAGAAACTGACAGAATACTAAAAATAGAAAGAAGAATAATTAGGACATGTATAAAACAAACAGTATAAAATAAATGGACATTGGAGAATAGCATCAAATGAAACAGTATATAAGAAAATAGAACCAGTCATGAGCACGATCAGGAAGACACGAATCTCATTCTTTGGACATCTGATAACTCCAGAAAACAGAATTAGTAAAAAAAAATCATACAAAAATTGTGGAATAGCAAGAGCGACATTAAATGGATCACAGAAATTAAGGAAGATATAAAAGAACTCAAAATTACAGCAGATGACCTAAAAAACAAGACAGAGAAAACCAGAATACTGCAAGACCCGCAAACCAGACTAGAAATGAAAATCAATAAAAGGAGTACAGGAAGAGTGGTCTCAGATGAAGAAAGAAAGAAAATATCTGAGAGAATGAAGAAATATTGGGCAGACAGAAGAGCAAAACAACTTTCATATAAGAATAGACTCTAATAATTATATTACCTAAATATCATATTAAGTTATTGTTGAGCCAAATTGTATCCCTGTGAAAGAACTTGTTTTTCAACTTTGTATTTTTGACTAGAGTGGTCCAATGAAGGCCATAAAATAAATGATAATAATAATAATAATAATGGAGAACCTCATGTCATTAAAAATAATTCTCATTTGTGTAAGGAAAATGGTGTTTAAGAAATTCAAGTATCACTTAATCACAGTACATTAATCAAATTATATCATTAAATCACTCTCTAATTAGCAACAAGATAAGTCAGGTTAATTGCAAATGCTTGTGCACACTGCATAATGTCATTGAATTAACATAGCAACATGAAACACAATGCTGCAACGTCCCAAATAAATAGTATGGCTAACTGTGATACACAAGTAACAAGTGTCTATTAGCTTGTTCATGAATTTTTGTTGTTGTAATGAATTAAATACTAATGATCAGATAGTCACTGTATTGAATGAATAGAAACATAGGCCTAACGAATGAATGTGATCAAAAAATAAACAAAGTAGTAAACAGACCACTCTTAACTACTACCCAATATTCACAGGAAAATATTATATTCTTACCCCACATAAATTAACACTCTAAGTGGCAGCATATTTTGAAAATGTGATACTGTTATATTTATGGCACACAGTTTACTGGGTTAGTAATACAAGAAATTTGACAAAAGGCACATACCTTGGAAAGTAATCCATAAACAAATAATCACCTTGGAAAACACTTTTTTTATGTAGCACTTCATATCTAATTACTCTGCTTTAGGTCCCTGCCTATATGTTGAGTCATAAATCACACGCAAACACGCTGGTTCACAATGCACTGGGCTGTGGCATCGATGCCGCTGGGGATATACCACCACAATAACAATAACACTTTCACTGTTTACTCTGCTTTTTCACTTCCCTATATGATGCGATGCAAAACACACGTATTCGTAGCTTTCGATGAATTATAGGGCTGTGGCATCGAAGCCATCGGGGACTGTAGACTCGTTGCCTCTGCAAATAGTTGGAATTGTAGTAACAGCGTCATAACAGCGACTTCCGTGCCGTGAAGCTTGTTGTTGTTGTTTTGATCAGCTGGCCGCTGACGTCAGCATCCCATGGTTCCGCATTCCACACAGCTCGCCAACCTGACAGGCTGGCGCAGCGCTGGAACAGGCGACAGTCGCGCTGCGTGCTAGGTCCTCGTAGGGGTTGGTACATCCTCTACTGCAGCTTAACATGTGACGACCGCGCTGCGCGCGCATCGCTTCACGTCGGTGGCTCCACATCGGCTCGCCAACATACAAACACTAAACGGAATTACGGCAGTGGCGAAACAAAATACACTGCTGGCGCACGTCAATCAGTCTGTAGTAACCACAACACTCGCGCCACGCGTTCCTATTATTGCTTATAGACGTGTCTCTGACTTAAGCACTGCACAATGTTTACGTGACGGCATAAAATGCTTAAAACTGATTGCATCTACCTCACAGTAGCTACCTGCTACTGTCCACTATAACTAACTCACAATACCTACCGACTATTGTCCATTTATTTTCACACAGGCAAAATGATATGTACACAGATAACACAATGTAATTTTTTTTTTTTTTTTTTTTTTTACAGAGCATCTCTGGCTTGCAACACTTCTTATACATGATACGGTTTAATGTTTTCTACATGTTGTAGGCTATGATACTGACCGGACTGCACCATTTCAATTTCAACCGAATTAGGGTGAACAAATTTTCTAATTTTGAATAGTCCTCTGTAGTAGTGATGAAACTTTTTTATCTCTTCATTTGCACTTGATGGTTTCGTATGAGTTCGAGTAAGTACTAAATCACCAACTTTGTACGTAATGGGCTTCACTATCTTGTCATGTGCCAGCTTCCGTTCTGCTGCTACAGCATGTATTGGGTTTGAATATTCGCTATTTGAGCGCTCAATTATTTGATTATTCAACATCCTCTGCATTTCCTTGTTAACAGCTTCCCTTTTTGCCAATGCTATTGCATATGACAAACTGCGAAATGGTTCATGGTCCTTTACTTTAATTTTACAAACATATCCTTTAATTAATCCTGGTATCTTTGAAAATATATCGACGTAGCACCTCAGTAGTTCCCTCAGTTCTTCTCGTTCTGCTTCAGTCAAGTCCACTAACGCTCGAATCTTGGTTTGAATACAATTTAGAGTATCCTCCTCGTTCCTCACTTGCAGCTTAGCGCAGTTCTCTGAATTGTTTAAAGTGACAGCTTCATATTCTCCTCTATAACGCATCATCCTTATTTTCACGCCCGCAGCGCCCTTATTATCTATAATAAAACCGTTGAATACAATTCTTCTTTCTTTATTATCTCTCCACGTCCGCAGACAATTCTCCTCATAATTAATACAGCATCTCACCTCTGACAACCAATCAACTCGGAGAACTAGCCCAACATTGAGAAAACCGATTAAAACACTCTGCTCATATTCGTCCCCTTGAATACGAAATCTTAGGAATGCTTGCCGTTTGATTGGTTTGCTTCGGTTTCCAATTGCACTGACAATATGTACGCTGTTAACAGGAACTGTGGGAATAGCGACAAGATTGTTTAATTGCGAAAATAGATTTTCAGAAATAGCACTTGCCTCACTAGCTGAATCAATTAATGCATCCATAACAATACCACATACTTCGACTTCCACAAACGGCATCAGAATTTCTTTATTAGTTTCTTCATTTTCTCGAGACAAACCTTCGTTGACATATTTTACATGTTCACACTTTATGGCATTTATCATAATATCCGACCCTTGTCCCTGTGACAGATTTCCGGAGCGGGTCGTCTCCGAAACTTTGCTTTGTTTAACGGTTCAGAATCTCGCTGATTGCACGTTCTGGCGATCGATACCTGTCTCTGTCATTGTGTGTCCGGTTCGGCGGATGATTTGACCTGAATCCGTCTTGTACATTGTATTCGTTTCTCCTGTGTCTATCATCGTCTAGGCGATCAAATACTTTCGGTCGTTCGTAACTTAGGATTCCTTCCCGCACTGGGCCGTTTTGACGATTCGGGTAATTGTTATTACTGTGTCGCTCACGCTGATCGCGTTCGGCATTGAGCAATTCCATTCGGTCAATTAGTAAACACACTTACTCCATTGTTAACTGTGGTGTGAGTGCTAACTTCTCACGCACCAAAAATGGTAATTTCTGCATTAATATAAGCATTAGCTCTTCTTCTTTAACCGGATCGTCCAAGTATGCATTGTCGTTCCAGCACCTTTGCATAAACTCATGCATTGTACCGTTCTGTCTTGCATAATTTGGCGGTGTGAGAATTTTTGATTTTACGTCCCACTGTTTTTCTTTCGACCAATTTTTTTTTAATGCTGTATCATATTTTTCATACTTGGTGTAATTGTCGGATACACTTATACCCCAAATATGTGCCTCACCCTTCATGTGACTGACGCAAGTGTCAATTTTAGCACATTGCGTATAATGCCTCGGAAACGCATCTTTGAATTGTCTAATGAAAGCAACTGCGTGAATGCCTTGTTTTGGTTCATATTCCTGAAATTTTCGACCGCTCAGTCCATTGTCAACAATTACTTGCGGCAAAGCAACAATATTGTTATCTGGTTCACGTAATACTGCATTAATTTCATCGCGCAAAATTTCTTTATTAATTCCATTTGACATTGTGTCGTTGTTCGTTACCTTTTGTCGTATCTCATGTACCTCATCACTTAGTTCATCACATCGCGTTTGTACGCCGTTAACCATCTTAATTATCGACTCTTTGTTGGCTTAACAAGAACTTTTAATTTTGACGATTTCGTCATCTTGAGCCTTAACTTTGTCATTAACTTTTCAAATAAAATCTTCTGTTTGCCTACACCGTCCATTAACTTGAATTTTAAGATCTATAATTTCGTTGCCAATGGCCTCATGTTTGTCTTGACATTGTTTTCGGAGCTCATCACGCTTTTGTTAAAATGAGCTGGCGAGTTCCGTTCGCAGATTGCTAATCGCATTAGTTAGTTTCTGATAATCATTTTTGAATTACTGATGGAACTTTCTTGTTTCCTCATAAAATTTTGTTATTTCCTCACTCAACTTTTTATTTTACTCATGAAACGCTCTTGTTTCTACACGCGCCTGTCTATTTTCTTCGTGAAAAGCTTTTATTTCTACACGCACCTGTCTATTTTCCTCATGGACATTTTTGATTGCTTCTAACAATTGAGATATACAATTTTTACTGACAATACCAGTTTCTGTTTGCTGGATAACCATCGGTGTTGAACTTCTGTTAGGCAAATCAAAACTAAGAATACCACTGTCCTCAGTCGAATTAACTGTGGTGTTTTCCATCACATTAATTTGTTCTCCGTCAATCACGTTATTAAATTTTCCTCCCTCGTCTTTAGTAACACTACAGTTTTGTTCTGAATTAGCCATATTAACACTGTTCACAACAATCACTGTTCGTTACAACTTATGGTTGCTCTAAATTGAAAAGTTCACTCGCACTTAAAAGTCAGTAACACTATTAATTATTCCTATTCCTGTTAATTCCTACACAACGTTGAGTTCACTGAATTTCGAAGCACTGCTGTGCTGAAATACTGTGTTGTCTTCTCCGTCGTTTCCGAAGATTGCTGTGGAATCAAAGTCCGACACACGCGTCGCCATATGTAACCTCCCCCCAGTTTCGCACCGAACTGTATTATTGGCATACGCTGTAGGTGAAACTATATTTTAGTTATTTTAGCAATATATATATATATCTTTTCTCCTTGTCCTGAGACTCATTGTTGTCCACTTCCTTTACTGTGAAAACTACTAAATGATAACATCTCCTTTCTTAAATGCTGGAATTTATTAATTAAATCACTCAATTTATAAACATTTATGAACATCAAACACTGTGTGCCATTCTGCCACTCATCTCCGGCCTCGCCACCGAGCAACCTCTCTCTCTAGCTTCTCATACCCGACTTCCACCCACGGACTCCAACACTCGACTATTGCTTACCCACTCGCACATTGTTGACTGCACTGCAGTCTTTGCTTAAACCATGTATGATCTCTGCATAGTGCATAATCGATACTACGGGTACTGAACCCTTACATGATGACGAAATCCCAGCATTACCACCTCGACAACCCTTGTAAATGGCCATGACAAATTTCGGATCTTACCACTCCAGTAACTCTTTATGAAGAATAATTAAGTCCCATGTAGCTCAGCGCTGAAGCTGTGTAAACGACGCATGTGTGCAAAGATTGTACATCTGGGCACAGTTAACATGGATGGTTTTACGAACTTCCAACATGCTGAAGCAGCTTGGGTCGGCAACTTCTGTTATTCAGTAGAAGGAAAAACCAGTCCAAGTCCCAATATTTACTTTTTGTTCATTCTGAATGCGCTGCAAATGTTCATTGCATATTTTTGACATATTCGGCTATGCCATTTTCGACTATATTATGACGATCTGAAAATCGCTCTCGTTCCGAAACTAGTCATCGAATGAATAGAAAGTAAAAATTTGCAACTTGGACTGGTTCCTCGTTCTGCTGATGGGTGGTTTTGTTTGTAACTGGGATAGGTGGGATGGTTCTGTGATTCTGTGCCAGATAGTCGTCACACAGGAAGTATTTTTGACATCTGTAGGCTTGCGTTTGCGGTTTAGTTGATTCTACACAATGGCAGCGACAGCAAATCAAGGCTCTGTTCTTGATGTGATGGTCTGTTGTGGACGAGAAATCTGTAATAATGTGAGAATTATTGTTGATACAGAAGGTTTTGGCCATCTGAGTGCTGGAATGGGAATTTAATTCCTGCCCAGCATCTTCCACTGTGTGTCATGTTCACCAACCTGGTTGACAAGCGGTGAAAATGAGTGGAGTCAGAGACTGAGGTTGAGTAGGATTGAGTGGTACTAAGAGAAGTGTTGCTTCCAAAGAGACTGACTGGGATGTTTTGTAGGAGGAAATCAGGATTTGTGCAAATTGTAAAGATGGATTCATTCCTAAGAATTAGCTATTAGATTAGTTTAGACTTGCTAGTACGTTTTCAGACTGGGCCCCAAGGATTTAGGCCTAAGTAATTTAGTGGGTGGGTAGGACTAAACAAAAGAGTAAGTCGTTGGAGAGAGATTTCGAGAAGAAGTGGGTGTGGAATATGTTTACTAGAAATTACGAGATATATCTTCCTTTTTTGTAGGTTGGGAGGCTTATGGAAGCTGAGGCTTTTGTTAGTTTTTGTGGCTGGGCTGTCATGTGAGGTAGTTCGTAGGATAATTTTGGGGGAGAGGGTGATTACCAGGTGTGTTGGTAGAAGTAAGCATTTTTGTCAGTAACCAACATGTACAGTATATACTCTCTTAATGATTCCACAATATTCAAAAAAATCTTTCTGTCTGTGTATGAACTAAACTAACAATTAGTAAACTAAAGTGATGCGTGATGAAATTGAATATACTTATACTTTCACAAATGTTTGTCCAGTCAACTATAGTATTCGAGACTGGATGCTACAGATTTACCATCGCATAATACATTTTCTGCCCTTGAGTAATGTACAATTCGCTGAAAATGTGAAAGGTTTATAATTCTCAAAGAGGCTCCCTGATGCAGAAAGCGTCATTGCCGGCGTCACTTGCCACCTAGGCAGGACGGAAAACGTCTGAGGAATGAAGGCGTTATCAGCTCTCTGTGTACCAGCAGGTAGATCGTGGCCACTTCCATTGTCAGCAGTTCAAGTGAGTCCTAATTCTTGACGTCAGATGGTCAGTGGGGACGGTCATTCGGATGTGATTAGAGGCTTCCGCATTTGGCTCAGGGAATGGCCGCCTCCTTTCGTTACAGTTCTGCTGGGCAGTGATGCGTAAAAAGCAGGCAGTAAAGCGCCACGGTTTTAAAGTGGCGTGGGTCGGCTGCTGGATGTCGTAAGTCATCTGCAACATCGCCACGTACTCAGAAGAGATTCGCAACCGTTCCTCCTTCCCCCTAATTTGTTATCACGACCGAACTGCCACGATCTCTCTGGATTCTCATTACAGCTTTCCCCTGACAGTATGTTCGATGTCGGGCTTAAAGTTAGCATCCAGACAAACGGCTAGTTGTCCGCAAATCTGTCAGCTCTTGTCGCTGCTCGATCTGTAAAATCTTGTCATCACTCGGTTCCATTTTAAGTAATTGAAACATCGCCTTCAGCTCACACACGTATTCTCAGGGTCCATTACAGTTTCAGTCATAATTACAGACACGCTGCATGGAGCAGCACAGTCTACATACAGTTGGCGTAAGGGTCTCTCATTCCCCAACACGTCTACTTGTTTACTAATTTGCTAACTATGCGTATTTCCGTTTATGCGCCAGTATTATTCTTATGACTGTCTGCAGTAATTTATTGGCGTAGCCGAAATTTTTTAAAGGTAGGTCTTTGCAGTATTAGAGTTCCTGTTTCTAATATAGGCATATTCATATGAAAACTTACTTCTTTATCTGTTGTAACCCTTGTAGACCATCTTAGTTTGTTAATTAGTCACTTTACTACCAATTAAAACCCTGCAAGTTCGATTGCCTGAAGCGGTCAAGAGCGACACCGGCATGCATAATCAATTTTCCCGTGGAGGTCGCTGTCCTCCCCTCCTGTCATTTAAATGGAGTTACTCCCTACCGAGCAAGAAGCTGTCTGGCAGTTGCAAGGAGAGAAACGAACGATTACAACTCCTTTCATATCTGGTGCACGATAGACAGATCGAATGATCACCGAGCGAGGTGGCGCAGTGGTTAGACACTGGACTCGCATTCGGGAGGACGACGGTTCAATCCCGCGTCCGGCCATCCTGATTTAGGTTTTCCGTGATTTCCCTAAATCGCTCCAGGCAAATGCCGGGATGGTTCCTTTCAATGGGCACGGCCGACTTCCTTCCCCGTCCTTCCCTAATCCGATGAGACCGATGACCTCGCTGTCTGGTCTCCTTCCCCAAAACCAACCAACCAACCAATCGAATGATCGAGTAAGAGAAAAGTCCAGCAACGAGAATAAAATAATAAACCAAAAAATATAGTGATCTCGATGAAACAGAATTGTTTAGCAGACAGGTGCCGTTGCTGAAAATACAGTTTTTCTTCAGTCCCAATACAGTCCATAGTATTAACATTTGTAAGAATAATATTAACAGTTTATCTTGTCCAATTAACTGTTTAGTTACAAATAAAAATATTATTCGTAAAGAAAATTATTAAATCGAACAATATCATACCAGAGAGAAATTTAGAACACTACACCAGTTACAGTATTAACAAAAAATTTGTTTGTCTGTAGCCGTTATGTTACATAAACCAACCGCCGTTTTTAAAACAAGCCTTATACTGGGTCTGAAAAAAATTACGCGTACAGAATTTTAGAGTGTTTAGAGAATATAAAAACGAACACTTTTTTATGTGATGAAAATGTCGCACCTCCACTGACGTTCAGAGACGGTGTTCAACCTGCTGTGCGATGAATACCCTTTTAGACACGTTGCGGGCCTCCTACGGGAGGGAGACGAGTTGTTCGGTGTACGAGAACTGGCAGACGCTCCAGGTAGGCTGGTTGCCTGTCAGGTTGAGGCTGCAACCATTATTTGTGAAACACCCATTTGTTTCGAATGTGTTATACAATCACTAGCACCCAGCTGCTACTAGTGTAACATCACTAAAACATCACACAGTCTCTGAACATCACTAGCGTCTAAACCTTCATGGACGACGAGCTGGGTCCACCTGCGACGTTTGTGTCACATAAAGTTATGTTCTTTTTCAGAGTTCTCTAAACACAGCAAAATTTTCTGAACGTAGTCTTTTTTACTGCCTGTATAATGAAGGAGACAATAGTACATCGAAATGAAGCAGTTAGATTGTAACAGGTCCAGATGGAGAGTTGCCAAGCAGTCGAAAAACTGACTTTGGTGAGAGCACCAGTGATTATCTTGCGTGCATGCAAAATCACGTAAGATCCAAAAGTAGATAATCAGAAGGGTACTTGAACCTCATTCCTCAGCCGTCAGCGCGTAACGATAAAGTGGACGGGTCCCACTGTTAAACTTACCTACAGTCTTGAATCATCTTCGTAGAACATATCGATGTACACAGCTACAGTGTACCAGCCGGCCGCGGTGGTCTAGCGGTTCTAGGCGCTCAGTCCGGAACCGCGCGACTGCTACAGTCGCAGGTTCGAATCTTGCCTCGGGCATGGATGTGTGTGATGTCCTTAGGATAGTTAGGTTTAAGTAGTTCTAAGTTCTAGTGGACTGATGACCACAGATGTTAAGTCCCATAGTGCTCAGAGCCATTTGAACCATTTGAACAGTGTACCAGTTGAAACGATAGTAGGCGTACAGTGTGTCAGCGAGGCTGAACATTTCTGGTGCCTCTGGCTGCCGCTTCTCGCACAGAGCACCGAAGTCGTCGTGAGAGGAAAGGTTCCACGGCTGGTAGGGCAGTAGGCGTTCACTCAACAGCGGCCGCCTGCAACACACAAGCCGAAGGGGTTAAAAGTTAAAAACCAACCGTGTACAGTGTATGCAAGGATGTAAATGTATCCAGAATGGATTTCCACTCAGCGGTGGATGATAACCTTCCTGGCAGATTAAAACAGTGTGGCAGACTGGGACTCAAACCTGGAACTTTTGCATTCTTTAAAGGAAGCATGGAAACACAGCAAACAATCGCAAAGCTATTCGTTTTTTAGTATTCTTGCACTTTGAGATTTCCCATTTCAGAGCACTCAAGAGAGATACTGATTTTGACTATTTCTTGCAGAATATCCGCTGCGTTCTCTGTTGCTACATCGTTTGAACTGATTTTAGATGTAAATTAGACACATTAAACTGCAGAACTGAAGCGCTTCCTGCAGAATACGTCTTTTCTTTAAAGAAGAATTTCGCATGCATTCCACTTCTCCAGTCCCTTTCAGCTGATCCAATGGTTAAGGACAGTGCATTATGATGACTCAAGGTATTTGAAATCCATCTTTGCAACTACCAAAAGTGCGTGTTTATTCCACAATATGTGTTTTGTTTTACTCATTTAAACCATTATCAGTTGTGGCTTTTTTATAATGTTTCCGCTTACATCTGGAATTGCGCATCCCAGCGTCTGACACTGCTATGTATGATATATTTGGAGCTTGACGTCCAAAAGCACATGTCTGCTGACGTAAGACTTGACAAAATAATTTATTTATTTATTTATTTATTTATTGATTTATTTAACCTGGCATATTGCATACAAATGTTTGTTTACCTGGTTCTGAACCATTCGCTGGGTCTCGCTTCGTGAATTGTTGGTGTGGGTCTCTCGTTTAACAGTGCAAGTTATCCTGCGGCATTTTTGGCCGTAAAACTTGATCCTAAGGTCAGTGTTCTGTAGACTGACTCGATGCATGTGTATCAGGTACATCTCATGACGAGAATGGAACCCTCAGAATAATATATGAGGCAATTTTTTCCTAATTAATCTACGACTGCATTCACTATAGCCCATCAACGATGGAAAGCTTACAAACTGCCTGAGACAATGCGCAACAACCTGTACTCCTGCGGCATGGTCCTTGGTTATCACTGTTACTTGAGAACAACGTTGTCAGTTAAAGCATGAAGCTGCATGGTAATGAGTTCCGTGTGATGTCTGGGTCCCCAGTTTCACCGGAAAGCAATCCCTCCCAAGAGATGTCGTCGGTGCCATAGTGCTAAGACTCTCAAATCGTTTCCATGCGACGTGTCCCCGCATGGTGTTCTGCTTTGATGTACAGCACCACACCTACCCCACGTGGTCTCAGAATCCGTGCCGTGATTAAATTCATCATTTGCATGCCCCAGAGGGAGGAAGTACGTGCATATTGACAATGATCTGAATAATCATTATACGGAGATTTGGTTGGGGAAGAATTTCGAGAAAGGGCTGTTTTTAACGTAATGGAACCGTTCATTCCATAAAGCAACCAGAAAACGGATTGAAGTGCGTTAAGTTGGTGAACATACAGCCTCCATTAAAACAAAGTGTAAAGAAAATCTCGAAACTTCTGGACAATTTGCAATGTACTACACTGCAGTAGTGATATAATACTGACTGCCATATTCAGTTAGGGAGCACGTGCATTGGTACACAAAGTGGCAGATCAACAGAAGACGCAATAAATACTCGCCACAGGGACCTGGAGTGTCGACAAGCGAGGCAGACCACCACCACGGAAGACAATCGTCAATTTGCGTACAGAGGCAGGGGTTAGTGTGCGATCCACGTTTTTGGCTTGTAGTGCTGGAGCCATTACTAAAGGTATCATGCGAGTCCAGTAATGAAGTGGAGTGGAGGAATTTAGAGCTGACCTACTATAAATGGTGATACGTGATCTATAGAAGATACACGAAATGGTACCCTGCCTTAACTAGAAGGGCGGTACCAAAGCTCCACCACTGCCGTTGGAACGCTGAGCTCCCTCGTGCATCTCCGGTATTCGACTTCGTACTGACATCCAACAGGCAATAAACACACCGTAGCGTATTAATAAACAAGAGGACATTCTCTGTAGAGGATTCTCAGAGCAAAAGAACATTTTCTGAGAAAGCTCTTATGAGTAAAACATTCGCAGCCATATTCTCTGACGAGAGTGTTCCATCTCACCACCTCTGCTCCCTTCTGAGTTCTCGGTGGTGTGGTCTGCCGTGTCCGGCACAGAAAGCACGCACCATGTTACATTTCATTCAGCTCGCTCAAACAGGCGACGTGTATGGGACCGGCATCAGTGTGTTCTCCCAGAGTTTCACTACGTTTCAATTTACTTATTTTATGTGCGGCAACAAATTATTAAAACGATTACATACAGTTTACGAAAATGCGTCTTCTAGCGATGTTACCGATAATTCAACATGAGCTAATCTTTTCTATTATAGTAGTCAGGTGAACACATTATGCAAACGAAACCTTAAGATTACATGACTTTTTATCCACCCCAAACTGAAACTCTGTCAGAGAGAGAAATACAGTAGAAGAAGAATGGGTAGCTTTGAGAGATGAAATAGTGAAGGCAGCAGAGGATCAAGTAGGTAAAAAGACGAGAACTAGTAGAAATCCTTGGGTAACAGAAGAGATATTGAATATAATAAATGAAAGGCGAAAATATAACAATGTAATAAATGAAGCAGGCAAAAAGGAATACAAAGGTCTCCAAAATGATATCGATGAGATAATTTTGGTTAAATACGGCGCACAACGGTCTGCTCGCGTGTTGAAGTACGTAAGCGGCCGGCCGTGTGGTTCGTTACGAGGAACAGATCGCTAGATTTGTAATAAACTAGTTATCAATTTTTCTGACACGCCTAGTTATTTCTAACATCACACAATATAGGACTTATCCTGTGAGAAGACGTGATGGTGAACATCTGGAAATGTATGTGACACGGTTGTTGGTGTAGGCCTACACCTAAATGTTCTCGTACATCAGTCTGAAAGCTTGGGTAACTAAACAGCAATTATAATGCTTTAATTTTCACTTCGTCTGGAAGGTCGCTCTCTCTTCTTTTGTGATTTTCTAGAGGGAAGTTTACCTGGCAGATACTCGTAATGTTCTTATTGTCAGACCGATATAAACATCTACAGTTCCTCTCTTCAGCATTTCGTTGGGATACATATATCCTTTTTTGCCTTCTAACAAGGGAACCTCCCCATCGCACCCCCCTCAGATTTAGTTTTAAGTTGGCACAGTGGATAGGCCTTGAAACACTGAACACAGATCAATCGAGAGAACAGGAAGAAGTTGTGTGGAACTATGAAAAAAATAAGCAAAATATACAAACTGAGTAGTCCACGCGAAGATAAGCAACATCAAGGACAGTGTGAACTCAGGAGCGCCGTGGTCTCGTGGTTAGCGTGAGCAGCTGCGGAACGAGCGGTCCTTGGTTCAAATCTCCCCACAAGCGAAAAGTTTTTCTTTATTTTCGCAAAGTTATGACCTGTCCATTCGTTCATTGACGCCTCTGTTCACTGTAATAAGTTTAGTGTCTGTGTTTTGCGCCCGCACCGCAAAACCGTGCGATTCGTAGACGAAAGGACGTGCCTCTCCAATGGGAACCGAAAACATTTGATCGCAAGGTCATAGGTCAACCGATTCCTCCACAGGAAAACACGTCGGATATATTCTATACGACACTGGTGACGGCATGTGCGTCACATGACAGGAATATGTTGTCGACCCACCTAACTTGTACACTTGACCAATGGGTAAAAAGATTCTTCTACGTCGCCCGATTTAGGTTTTCTTGTGGATGTGATAATTACTCCCATAAAAGTGATGAAAACATAAGAGTTTGTCACATAAACTGCAACAAATGAATACAAAAGTCTCACAGTCGCACACTTTTCCCTGTGCTCTGTCAAAACATATGTTTTTAACGTTTTAAAATTTTTCCGAGTGTAGATCGTCAAATCCTGCATATGTCCAAGCAAATCTGAGCATGTCCTGGAATTTTGGAGAGAGAAGTTGATTATGTGTGAGTGCCTGAACTTTGATAATTGTCTGAAAATAAAAAATTAAACTTTTCGCTCGAAGGAAGACTTGAACCAAGAACCTCTCGTTTCGCAGCTGCTCACGCTAACCACGGGACCGCGACGTTCCTCGGTTCTTTCTATCCTTGATGTTGCCTATCTTGCTCATGGACTACTCAGTTTGTATATTTTGCTTATTTTTCATAGTTCCACACAAGTTCTTCCTGTTTTCTCGATTGATCTATGTTCAGTTTTTCAAGGTCTATCCACTGTGGCAACTTATAACTAAATCTGAGGTGGATGCGATGGGGAGGTTCCCTTGTAAGAATCATGAATTCTGCAGTTACTGCCAAGAAGTCGGTAAAACGTAACCTCAACAGAACTTACCAATCTCGAAGATTGCTACAGAGCTCGTTTCAACGTTTTCCGGTTGTGAGAAGCTCCTGTAGTTTTATTCATACCAAATCGGAGAGCGTTCTTTGTTTTGAGCAACATCCCTCACCCTTTCACTGACGTTGAGCACATTCTCGGGTCGAGTATATTCTCTGACTCGCTTTACTCATGCTAACCTGAAAATGATCTCCCAACATTTCTAGTATGAAGAAAACTCCATTTTACTGATACGACCCACTATACTACGACACCACCTCAGCTGTTTCACCTCCACCGTCTTAGTGGTTCTTCGCCGATAATCTCAGACCCTTCCTCCTCCTCTTAATTCAAAATCTGTGTGAAATCTTATAGGACTTAACTGCTAAGGTCATCAGTCCCTAAGCTTACACACTACTTAACCTAAATTATCCTAAGGACAAACACATACACCCATGCCCGAGGGAGGACTCGAACCTCCGCCAGGACCAGCCTCACAGTCCATGACTGCAGCGCCTTAGACCGCTCAGCTAATCCCGCGCGGCCTCCTCTTAATTGTTTTACCACTCACGAAGGAGCATCTTCGCCATTGCCACCGTCAGATGCTCCATCACCATCACTGTCACCTACGCCATCGTCGACTCTCTCGCCAGCAACGTCGCAGCCCCAAAACCGCGGCCCGCCCCACCGCCCGCACCATTGCCAGTGGCAGGAGATCCAACCACATCCGCCACCATTGTAGCGTCATCACCACCGTCATAAACTCCTGTTAGTAGCCCTTACCTTCACCCAACTGGGACCACCTATTACTCCACAAGCCTCATGCATGCAGTCATAAGACCAAACAAATGAATTAAAGCAGATGAAACCTCACCATTCCAAATAAAAACCAAGCCAAAAATGATTTCAGTAAATTTATGGACATGAAACCAATATTTCCTCTCAACTATCGTCTTCTGCATCTACATCTACATACATAATCCAGAAGCCACCGTGCGGTGCGTAGCGGAGGGTTCCACAACCTGTCGTTTCCTTTCCTGTTCCACTTGCTGATAGAACGACGGAGAATGAGCTCTAATTTCTCGTATCGCATCTTCGTGGTGCCTGCCAGAAATGTGTGTTGGTGTCAGCAGGATCGTTCTGCAGTCAGCTTTAAACTCCGGTTCTCTAAGCTTTCTCAGTAGTATTCTTCGAAATGAATGTCTTCTTCCCTCCATGGATCCCCTCCTGAGCTCCCAAAGCATATCCGTAACACTCAGATGCTGATCAAACGTACTGCTAATGAGTCTACCTACTTGCCTCTGAACTGCTTCGATATATTCTTTCAATGCGACCTGTGCTGATCCCAAACACTCGAGACATACTTAAGGACAAGTAGCTCTAGAGTCCTACACGGAGTCTCCTTTACAGATGAACCACACTTTCCTAATATTCTTCCAATAGACCGAAGTCGACCATTCACCTTCCCTACCGTCAGAATCCACACATGCTCATTTCATTTCACCTCACTTCGCAATGTTATGCCCAGATATTTAAACGCCGTGACTGTGGCAAGCTAGACACTACGAATGCTGTACCAAAACGTTACGGGTTTGTTTTTGCCATTCATCAACTTTAAGTACGTGTTCCTACAGTAAGGGTCAGCTGCCATTCATCACACCAACTAGAAATTTTCTCTAACCTGTCTTGTATCACCATACATTCACTGATCTTTGACACGTTACCATACACGAGGACATCTTCAGCAAAACTGCAAACTGCTGCCCACCCTGTCTGCCAAATCATTTATGTATACAGAGAACAACAGCGGTGCTGTCACAAATCCCTGGGACACTCCTCGCCATACCCTTGCCTCTGATGAACACTCGCCATTGAGGACAACGTACTGGGTTCTATTACTTAAGAAGTCTTCGATTTACTCGTTTATCTGGGAACTTTTTCCATATGCTTGCACTTTCGTTAACTGTGCACAATGAGGCACCGTGTCAAATACTTGACAGAAATCTAAGAATATGGAATCTGTTTGTTGCACTTCATCCATAGCACTAAGTATATCATCCGAATAAACTGACAGAACCAGAGGTTGTAGAGAGTTTCAGGGAGAGCATTAGGTGACGATGAATGGCGGAGAGAAGTACAGTAGAAGAAGAATGGGTAGCTTTGAGAGATGAAATAGTGAAGGCTGCAGAGGATCAAGTAGGTAAAAAGACGAGGTGTAGTAGAAATCCTTTGGTAACAGAAGAGATATTGAATTTAATAGATGAAAGGCGAAAACATAACAATGCAATAAATGAAGCAGGCAAAAAGGAATACCAACGTCTGAGAAATGAGATCGACAGGAAGTGCAAAATGGCTTAGCAGGGATGGCTAGATGACAAATGCAAGGATGTAGAGGCATATATCACTAGGGGTAAGATAGATACTTTCTACAGGAAAATTAAGAAGGCTTTTGGAGAAAAGAGTATCAAGAGCTCAGATGAAAATCCAGTTCTAAGCAAAGAAGGGAAAGCAGAACGATGGATGGGGTATATAAGGGTCTATACAAGGGCGGTGTACTTGAGGACAGCATTATGGAAATGGATGAGGATGTAGATGAAGATTAAATGGGAGATCAGATACTGCATGAAGAGTTTGACAAAGCACTGCGAGTAGATAACATTCCATTATAACTACTGATAGCCTTGAGAGAGTCAGCCCTGATAAAACTCTACCATCTGGTGAGCAAGATGTATGAGACAGGCGAAATACCCACAGACTTCAAGAAGAATATAATAATTGCAATCCCAATGAAACCAGGTGTTGACAGATGTGAAAATTAACGAACTATCACGTTAATAAGTCACGGCTGCAAAATACTAATACGAATTATTTACAGACAAATGGAAAGACTGGTAGAAACCAACCTCAGGGAAGACCAATTTGGATTCCGTAGAAATGTTGGAACACGTGAGGCCATACAGACCCTGCGACTTATCTTAGAAGATAGATTAAGGAAAGGAAAACCTAAGATTCTAGCATTTGTAGACTAAGAGAAAGCCCTTGACAATGTTGACTGGAATACTCTGTTTCAAATTCTGAAGGTTGCAGGGGTAAAATACAGGGAGCGAAAGGCTATTTGCAATATGGCAGTTACAAGAGTCGAGGGGCATGAAAGGGAAGCAGTAGTTGGGATGGGAGTGAGACAGGGTTGTAGCCTATCGCCGATGTTATTCAATCTCTGTATTGAACAAGTACTAAAGGAAACAAAAGAAAAATTCGGAGTAGCGACTAAAATCCATGGAGAAAAAAGAAAAATTTTGAAATTTGCTGATGACATTGTAATTCAAACAGAGACAGCAAAGGACCTGGAAGAGCATTTGAACGGAATGGACAGTGTCTTGAAAGGAGGATACAAGATGAACATCAAAAAAGCAAAACGAGTGTAATGGAATGTAGTAGAATTAGATTTGGTGATGCTGAGGGAATTAGATTAGGACATGAGAGACTTAAAATAGTAAATGAATTTTGCTATTTGGGGAGCAAACTAACTGATGGTGGTCGAAGTAGAGAGGATAAAGAATATAGACTGGCAATTGGAAGGAAAGCGTTTCTGAAGAAGAGAAATTTGTTAACATCGAGTGTAGATTTAAGTGTCAGGAAGTCGTTTCTGAAAGTATTTGTATGGAGTGTAGCCACATATGAAAGTGAAATATGGACGATAAATAGTTTAGACAAGAAGAAAATAGAAGCTTTCGAAATGTGGTACAACAGAAGAATGCAGAAGATTAGATGTATATATCACATAACTAACGAGGAAGTAATGAATAGAATTGGGAAGAAGAGGTATTTGTGGCACAACTTGACTAGAAGAAGGGATCAGTTGGTATGACACGTTATGAGGCATCAAGGGGTCACCAATTTAGTATCAGAGGACAGCGAGGAGGGTAAAAATCGTAGAGGGAGACCAACAGAAGAAAACACTATGCAGATTCAGAAGTATGTAGGTTGCAGTAGGTACTGGGAGATGAAGAAGCTTGCACAGGATAGAGTAGCATGGAGAGCTGCATCAGGCCAGTCTCTGGACTGAAGACCACAACAACAACAACAACAACATCTGAGAAAAGGACAAGCTGACTTTCACACGAGCGATGCTTTCTAAGACCGTGCTCATTCATGCACATACGTTCCTCAGTCTCGAGAAAGTTGATTATATTGGAATTGAGAATGTGTTCAAGGATTCTGGGCTAAACAGAAGTTAGGGATAGTGGTATGTAATTTTTTGGGTCCGTTCTTTTACCTTTATTACACTCTGGATTCACCTGCATTTTTTGACAGTCATTTGGTTCTTAGCGTTTAGCTTAGCCACCTCCACATCTCGGATGAGGCCCCCCAGCAGACATACCGAGTGGACGTTGGCTCTCTTTCCAGTCTTGAATGTTATATGCCTAAGGGGCTCCATAATGCGCCTAACACTGGAGCTGCCAACAACTGGCAAACCTCTCCCCCTGTGTATCTCGTCGAACCCTGCTTAAGGAGCTGCCACCTGTCCACTCACAGGGTGAATGGGCAGGGCCAGGAGGCCAGCCTCCACATTGGACCTCCACCTCCAGCGGCGTGAAAGCCTTACCACCCGCCACTCACTGCTGTGAGGGCGGATCCACCGCATCAGGTGCACCAGGAGGTGCCTCGGAAGCAGAGCCTGTGGGCGAAACAAGCGACACCTGAGGTGTCCCGTGCGACGCGCCAGTGCCTCCGTCACCGCCACACCCCGGGGTAGCAGCGTGAAGGTGGCTGGCCGCAGCCACGCAGCCAGCTCCTCCTGCGTCTACACACAGCATGCACACGTGCTAGCCATCCTAGCGAGGCTAACTGGAGTGAACTATAAAAGCAGATAAGCAACGTGCTACCCACCTGATGTGTCACCAATGGAGCTTGATGCGTCAGCGAGCTACGTGAGCGTTCAATGAGTGACTACAGCATTACAGACTGAATGAATTTACACTTACAAAAATCCGAGATCAATCCTTCTAAATAGAGAAATAAAAGTATAGAAAATATAAATAGAGAAATATAAATACACTACGTGGTGAACACAGAAAAACATAAATGTTCAACTTGCTGCTCTGTAGACGTGTACCTGCTCCGTTCACAGTCTGCAGCGGGGTGCCGTGTCGATTGCTCTTAGGAAATGTAGAAATATGGGATCAGCCTGTTGCCCTTCATCCACAGTTCGCAGTATATCGTGTGACAAAGAGCAAGTTTCGTCTCGCACGAGCGATATTTTCCAAAGCCGTCCTGATTCGTTGACATGAGCTTTTCCGTCTCTAGGAATTTTTTTTGTATTCGAACTAAGGATATGTTCTAGAACTCTGTAGCAAAATGATGTTATGGATATCGTTCTGTAATTTTGCGACTTCGTTCTTTTTCATTTCTTATATACAGAGGTCACCTGCGCTTTCTGCCAGTCACTTGGTTCTTAGCGCTGATCGAAAGATTCGCGGTAAATACAAGCTAAGTAAGGGGCCAATGACGTACAGTACTCTGTAAAAACAAACTGGAATTCTATCCAGACATGGCCACTTATTTATTTTCAACTCTTTCAGTTGTTTCCGTACGGCAAGAGTGCTTAATACTATGTCGTCAATACGGTAATCTGTGAGATGGTCAAACGACGGTACGTTTGTGCTATTCTCCTGCGTGAACGATTTCTTAAACGAGGAATTCTTTACTTCGGCCTTCCTTTTGGTATATTCTAGCGCCAAAGTAGACTGGTTAACGTGTGACTGAATGGAGGCCTTAGACTCGCTTAGCGATTTTCCAAAGGACAAGAACTTTTCGGATTCTCCGCCAGATCTTTAGTCAAGGTACGACGGTGGTAGCCATTGTATGCTTTGCGCATGGATCTTTTCACAGACGCACGTCTCTCTACTAATCTTTGCCTGTCGTCATTTGTGCGTCCTGTTTTGATCCCAGAATGCAACAGCCTTCGCTTCCTCAGCATTTTCCGAATTTCGTTATTAAACCACGGTGAGTCTTTTCCGCCATTAATCCACTTAGTAGGCACATACTTTTCCGGAGCCCGATTTACAGTATGTTTAAACTTTGCCCACAATTCCTCTATTGCCATAATTCTGGAACTAAATGACTTAAGTTTACTGTCTAACTGAGACGCTAACAACTGTTTATCTGCTCTTTCTAGCAGAAACACTCTCCTAGCCTTCTTGACTGATATATTGACTTTCGTAACCAGTGTCGCTATGATAACATCACGACCACTAATCCCCATCTCTATACTGACGCCTTCGATAAGGTCCAGCCTGTTTGTAGCTACAAGGCCTAAGGTACTTGCACTACATGCTGACTGCAGAAGTATGTGCTCACCACAGTCTTCGGAAAACGTGTTCAAAAATACTTCACAAGACTACCTGTACCACCTGCAACGAATCCATATCGTCCCAGTCTACACTTGGTAAGTATATATACTTGGTAAGTCGCCACAAACTAGTGCTGAATCTTCTCTGTATTTATGCACAGCTGACTATAAACCTTCTTTGAATGATTCTACATCTGGCTCAGCGAGTAGGGTGGGTGGTAAAAACATCCGACAATTAACATGGTTTGACCTAGACCTATTTGCGCTACCAGATAACGTCACTATCACACACAATTTTCAACCTCAGTAGAGAGAATATTTTTTGTCGACTGCAATGAACATTTCCCCTCTTATGGCGTCTAATCTGTCTTTACGATAAACATGCCAAGACTCGCTAAATGTCTCAGAGTTTTTTACTTCGGATTTTAGACGGCTGCCGGCTGGTGTGGCCGAGCGGTTCTAGGAGCTTCAGTCTGGGACCGCGCGACCGCTACGGTCGCAGGTTCGATTCCTGCCTCGGGCATGGATGTGTATGATGTCCTTAGGTTAGTTAGGTTTAAGTAGTTCTAAGTTCTAGGGGACTGGTGACCTCCGATGTTTAGTCCCATAGTGCTCAGAGCCATTTGAACCACTTTTTTAGACAGCTCTCAGTTCCTAGAATAATTTTAGGCTGAGAACTTGTCTGGAGGTTGGTAAATTCGTGAGCTTTGTTACCAATACTTCGACAACTTACTGATAAAATTTTCACATCTGTCTTTACTTTGAAAGCGGTCTGATGTCTCTATAGGTGAACCAACTGGCGACTGTTCATGAGAGTACCTCATACTATCGCCTAGACAATTGGACCCCCCCCCCCCACCCCCCAAGTGCACTTCGCAAGTACTCTGCTGCCCGAGTTGCAGCTTCCTTTGTCCCTGTCTAACAATATACTCATCTACACTTTTCAAGTCACCTCCCCAGCCACTCGTACCCTCGTGACCACTGCCTGACGGATTATCCATAATATTATCCCATCGCACCATGTGCAGGTCTCCATATACAGTGAATCAGTAACCCACTCACAGTGCCGATGACAGATGTGGAGTAGCAAACCAAAAATCCCCACACAATAACCAACGTGGAGTAACAATATTGTTCCTCAAAAACAGCATCAGTTGGCTACAAATCATGTTCAATCACTCTGCATAATACTTTATCCTGAGTGTGTATTTTAGCACCCTACTGTCTCTGTCCGAGCCATCCCATACCACATAATTTCCATGCTCACACTGACCATAGTGCTCATGCTTTACATCCACATTAGTTCCCATGATGAACTTAATTGTGGATGTCAGTTGACCACCTTCGTTTCAGAAGACCTAGCCCATTTCCCAGACACACTCATCCTAGAGTGACTCCCATACCAAGCTCTTCAGACGTAACTGCAGAGGTCTGTCATCCAATTGGAAGCAATCACGACTGAGTCTAACCGTCGATCCTAATACATGTTTTCCATTTCCATACCTATCCCACAAGAAGCCACCTAAGATAATCCAAGAACACCGCCACAAGACGTGGGAAGCCCACTGGGAGCTTACCCATTTCCACATAGGTAGCCACCTGGTCACACTCAAAACAGCCACCATATCTCCTACACTACTCCCTTCCACGGCCCCACATGTAAACCACTCGAAAGACCATTCCGCTTCCCTCTCACTCGCAACTTCCGGTATTTACGCTCTATGCTACAGAGTGATTTGAACACACCAACCACAGGACAAAGTATAAGAACCATGGCTATCCATTTCCTTCCCTCTGCTGACATCTTCCCTGATGGGTGCTTAGATTTTTTCTTTGTCTATTCAGATGAACATGACTTGTGGCCTCTTTTCCTCACCGATTAGATGCCAATATATGGGCTAGAGTCCCTACTACACGGTATTTGCGTAATTTATCCCGCAGGTGACTTTCTTTTTGCTCCGCATAAGATGAGGACACGCTCAGTTTTTGTGTCAGGTTCCAAGTCATTGTATCCACAAATTATGAAAACTTCGGACGTGTCTGCAACCATCAATACTTTTTCTAGTCAAAGCAGTAACATCGCTCGTTGTGTCTCTTTTCGCGCGTCTGTTACGTAACTCGTGGCACATTTTAAGACAAAATACGAACCAAAAAATCATAGGCTAAATGGAATCAAAAAACTTTGCAAATGACTAGTTTCTGTAACCATCTGTTTCACTACAGTCTCTCACTCCTAGTTCCTCATTCCACCCTGAATTAAATGATCCCAGTATATTCTATAACAGTAACGAATACTTCCACGGAAAAAAGTGAAATAAAGTCTAATGAATCACAGTGAGCACGGCAAAGATTTGAGTGCACACTGGTTCATACCTGAATATCAAGTGGCCTGGCCCGCCCTTGTCTTCTTCCATCTTGTAGTGCTCTACCTGTTTGCTGACGCATTGCGCGTCGTGTACCAATCCGGTTACTTTTGTGTGCAGCATGTTCTTCACACGTTCCACGTCCTTCATCCAACCGTGGAGTTGCTGACCACTCGTGTGGTTACCCTGAGACACACAGAAAATAGTTCAAATTACTTGCATAACATTGAAAAGCAGCAGCCTGTCTTAATTTACAGTTACGTGTACCACTAGTAAATAAAACTGAAATTACTGCCAGCGCGTGAGTGTAGTACATTCAGTTTTGTACATGCATTGAAACATTTACGCCCAGCAGATGCCTAGTGGGGTTTTATTAAATACACACATATCATAGAGAGAGGCGCAGATATTTCTTGGCAGTTGACATTAGAAACGTCTGGATGTATGAATGCATACTCTCGTAACGACGTGTCCGACTGGAATGTTCTGGGGCCACCAGCAGCGTCGAGTTCCTACGTGTAGAGCCACATGGCGAGGCTGTGGCTCTGAGGAGATTCTATCCAAACTTTTGAGCGATTTTCGAAAATAGAATGGTGAGATCGCTGACTATTCCGTCAAAATTTTACTCGTTACCAATGCTATGAGAAACCTGAACACACGTTGCGACCGTTTACAAACACAATGATATACATCATCCTTTCCACATCAGAAAAATTATTTGAATTAATTGTGACATGTGAATTGCCAGTTTGACTCAGCATTCTGTAGCGTTGCTCCATTGCCTGGCTGCTCGCTTTTGCCGAAAATTTCTAAAACGATGTCGTCTATATCTGATCACGTCTCGAATATTGCAGATTTGAAGGAATGTAGCACGGTTTATTGACCTTGTGAGTTTCAGAGAGGAAAAAATGAGTTTGTTCCAGTTGTTCTAGTTGATGTTAACAGAGAAACCAGATCAGAGATGTCTCGAAATGGACCCGGTGAATGAATCATTAGGGTTCGATGTTTCAATCCGCTAAAAATGGAAGCGTCATAGAATCGCTTTTTTGTCCGCCTGTCGGTCCGACTGTTGAGAACCCTTTTCGCTACGTGTCAAGTTCAAATACATGTCATGTATTAATGTCTGTGGTCCCAGAGAGGTATCAAAATTTTACGCTTACAAGTCACTCCAATCAAGAGATACGGCCATTTATGTCATATATCCACACTCGAAAACTCACTCGTCAAACCCTGAAAGGTTCTTTCCGTTGATCTGGAATCGTGAAATTTGGCAAGAAGCGATGTTTCACAGTACAAGTAAAGGAAAAGAATCAGAAAATTATTAATTTGTATTTAATTATATTGAATTATAAATTTGTATAATTAGTCTGTAAGTAATTACATAAGACGAAAAAATACTTCCTTCTCATGTTTTTAACAATCTGTCTGTTTGCCTGTCAGAATGTTATAATTTTAGAAAATACTTTTCGAATTATTTTTTATCAGTCTGTGTATTTGTCTGTCCGTCTGTTAGGACTCTTTTTCTCTGAATCAGTTCTGGTTATCAAGTTCATACTTATGTCAGATATATAAGTCTATAGGCCCTTGGCGGCGTAAAAATTGGAAGCTTATAAATCACTCCAGTCAACAGATACGGCCATTTATGTCACATATTTTGATAATCGAAAACTCACTCAGCGAAACCTATAGGGTGCTCCCCATTGACTTAAAGTCATGAGATTTGGCAGCAACTGAGATTACCAGTACAAGTAAAGGAAAAATATCTGAAACTTGTTAAGTTGTAAATATATCACATGAAAAAAAGTTTTTTGCCATTTGGACATGCGTTGCATTGATCATCTGTTAAAAGCATAACATACGAACATTCGTGCATCCAAACATAAAATGTATGTTGTAGTCATTTTTTTAGCACATAAAGAGAAATGCGTTATTAAATCTTCTCTCCCTGCATACATAAACTGAGGTCCCCTGCTCGCTCGTTCTTGTTTGTTCGGGCTAGGCTGAAGAAATACTGTAGAAATTCTGAAAAGGTATGGTATTGCCAGGACGAATATGTTGCCAGTATCACATCGACAGCTGCCAAAAAATGGTTGGTATTGTTGATTCTCGGCCGGCCGAAGTGGCCGTGCGGTTAAAGGCGCTGCAGTCTGGAACCGCGAGACCTCTACGGTCGCAGGTTCGAATCCTGCCTCGGGCATGGATGTTTGTGATGTCCTTAGGTTAGTTAGGTTTAACTAGTTCTAAGTTCTAGGGGACTAATGACCTCAGCAGTTGAGTCCCATAGTGCTCAGAGCCATTTGAACCATTTTGTTGATTCTCGACGGGGAGTTTGTGCTGAACCCTTAGTCTGCGAGCCCGTCTCCCACAGGTGCAGTCTTTTTTCTTACATTAAGAGCACGCAGTATGTTGTCCTGGTAGGCGAGTGCTCGTAACAGGCAAGGGTGCCATCAGTAGTGGCCGAGGGAACAGTGACAGAACTACTCTTGTTCTCTATACGTGGTGTCCCAATCCTTTTGGGTCATATTGGAACAGGTAACAGTGGTTCCACAACAGAGTGTATTGAGATAGGGAACCAATGCTCGAAAATGCATATTTATTGTGTTAAGGACATACACAGCATGCACCACTTAACAACAATGTAGCTCATAGTAACTGTTGCAAGCAACGACGGTCGGTCTGAATGCATGTATTGCAATGATGACTGCAGTTATTCATACTCTTGCAAAGATCTCGTGTGTCCTTTGTGCAGTCGAACAGTAGCAGCTGATAAACAGTGTACACCCCTGACCACCAAACATACGTACTGTACACAACTTGGCTCATAGCATGTGTGTCATGTGAATACTGCAAGCATCGCACTGGAGCAATAACCTGCGCTGCAGGCACACCACTGACCCTGCTGTCAGCTGTCCATTGCGTCAGACAGCTTGTGACATGTCATGGTGAGGTGTGTTGCTGTGTACAGCGCACAATGAGTAGTTATAGAAGGAACCTTATTTGTCGCAAGAGTTTGCAGACATGTATTTAATGTGCGGTCCAGTAGGATGTAGTGGCTGTAAAGCAACATGAGTGTACAGAGAATGCTTTTTCAACAGACATTATCCTAATTTGCAGAAGTTTACCTCTGCAGGTACCAACTTGAGAGAGAGAGGTTCATTCACGCCACGGAGAGCCAGCCAAAGTACCCGCCAAAGACTTATCTGAGAAATAGACTTTGAAGAGATGGTGTTAGATCATGTGGCCGATTACCAAGCATTAAGCAACTGTCAATTTACCAGAGAAATGCACCCTTCAAAGGGCAGAGTGTGTAGAGTACTGGTGTAGTAGGTATTACATTCCTATCATAATGAACGTGTGCAAGCACTGGGACAAAATGATTTTGAACCCCGCCTCCACTTCTATCAATCCATTATCCTCCACAGTGCTGTACGATCAAACTTCATACAGTTTATATTGTTTGCTGATAAGGCCTCATTTACCTATGACGGTGGACAGCTGAACAGCCAGATCTGGAAAGAGGACAGTCCCCAGACTACTCATGTCAGTGGTCATCAGCAAACATTCTCTGTCAAGGTAATTTTGGTTGTTAGCCAATATCACTCGTACGACCTTATTTGCTGCCTCTCCATCTGATTTGTCCACATAACTCGGCGTTTCTGCGAGATCTGTTACCACATTTCTTGGAGAATGTACCTTTTGTTGTCCACAGAATTGTGTCGTTTCAACACGTAGGTGCAGCAGCCCACTTTGATGTTAATGTTTGCAAACACCTAAACAACATCCACCCTCATTGTTGGATTGGAAAGGGGAGATCCTGCGCGACAGCCAGCGCGATAGCTGGATCTTACAACCCTGGACCTCTTTCTCTGGGGTTATGTCAAGATGTTGGTGGTGTATGAAACACCCGTTGATACAGCTCAACACCTGCTTGCCAGAGTCCAAGTTGCCTGTCTTCCGGTACAACATTGTTGCTACCGTGCAAGCTTTTGTCATATGCAACGGCTCAGTCGGTGTTTTGACAAGTTTCTACTCAGTTTTCACTTCGCTCCAGCTATTCAGAACAATGAAATGTGACATGACTTGGAAAACAGTAGCGTGGTTGACACGACTCCATCAACGGAGAAGCTGGGACGATACAGGAATAATCTATGAGGATATGCTGACATTACTCCGAAATTACAGCGTCGTGCACGTCAAACGTTGTGAGAAGGTGGTATAAATGTGGGAAATTTTCAAGGACACTGCCATCCTGAATTTGGAATCATACCACTGTCCATCAATCCGACATCTCAAGCAAATGTATGGTGGTGGAAAGAAAATCGGGTTTACTTGTGTTGCAGATAGGTACAAATACTATTACAAAGGTTGAGTTATAAATAAATGCTTTTTAATAAAACTTTTGCACTTATTTAGATACTCCCTACAGCTCCTCAGTTTGGTTCTACGTAACTTGACGTGTAAATAAATAATAATAAAAAACTCTCAGGTAAAGCACAAGTAGCTGTTCTAGGGAACTCACACTGCTACGAACCGAGTGTACACAGAGAGCATACCTCAAAAATGTTCCATATGAAGCTGTGGATTGTTGATGTGGAATGCGAGCTACGTGATCGCTCAGTACACGCAGCAATTCAAAACATAGACTTGTTTCTGCTAAGCTGTGAACGCTCTTTTAGTGCAAATAGTGATAGCATCATATGTCAATAAATAAACTGCAATGCTCATTGCAAACAAATAACAATCATGATGCAGTCGAAAAGAAGCGACAACGTGGACAACAGTACAGATAGCAAAACCTCACTGCAGCATGCAAAACGCAAACAAAAGAAATAAATGGACAGATCGAACTGTAAACTATCATCACAAACAGAATATACAATCATTATGTCCATCCATAAGACAATATATGTACTAATACATCCTCTTTCAGCCAAACTGCACAATTATATGCATGTATATTAATGCTTAATCTATTGTATTCCATGTACGCCATACCTGAGATGCCTGTCCTGCGAAAGAGCAAGACCTAGCCACCTGTATCCGTTGCTGATGATGAAGTCCCACCAGACTCCTTGACAGAGCATAGGGCAACGATGTAGGAGACCCACAGTGTCGTACTAGGCAAGGTCCTAGTGGAGGTGGTTTCCCATTGCTTTCCTCCGACCGTAATGGGGATGAATGATGATGATGAAGACGACACAACAACACGCAGTCATCTCGAGGCAGGTGAAAATCACTGACGCCGCCGGGAATCGAACCCGGGACTCAGTGCTCGGAAAGCCAGAACGCTACAGCGAGACCACGAGCTGCGGACTGTATCCAGTAACCAGCCACAAATCCTGGCATCTCTTCCAATGTTCCTGTCTGCACCTGAGAGTCATGGCACCAACTACCGTCTACCAGCAAGAGCAATCCGGAAATCTGTTGGAACGTCTATCATCGCAACAGCAAACAATTGTAATAGATGTTGTAAAAATGTGATAATTCTTAATCCTACTCAGTTTTGTAAAAATTTAAGATTTTGATTTGTGAGAAGGAACGTTTATTACAAAATCACAAAATGTGACCTTTACATGAAAAAGCTGTGTAACAGGCTCTTGCACAAAAGAACTGTTTAAAAACTGAATGTTTATGTAATAATTCTGCTTGACATGAATTATCATGAACGTTTTATTGATTTCAGAAGCTAATGTGTTTTCAAAACATTATGACAAAATACCAATGAATTTCTATATTATTCATACTGTCTTGTAACATGTTACACATTATTGTACTTTGCTATCCTAATTTCAAATGATTTTCAGTTAAAAAGTACACTGAGGAATGTAAGACCATCCCTTGGTTTTTTACCTTGTTTTCCTCGGGACCGCATCTGAATAGGTGTAGTAGTAATTACAGTTGGGTACAAGTTGGAACACAGGCTTCAGTCAAATAACATGGGCAACAGTAAAATGTAAATCTAAATGTACTCAAATTATCGCCCTTTTTCTGAAATGAAAGAAGTGGTATCCGTTTAACATGTAAAACTGAATTTGTGCCCATGTACTATGAAAACAACAAATAAAGTGACGTTAGTTAAATGCTGATCTCCAACAGTCAAAACAGTATCATCTCAACATTTATGGGGTATTTTATAACGTCCCCAACTTTTACACGAAATTTACCCACCGTAATGTAACTATGCCAGACACCTCTAGATAATACATCGATAATCATACGAAGATCAGATCGTGTAATTAGTATAAACAGTCCTCAAACAAGGGTGCCGTTCTCTTTCGTTTCTTACTCTGCTCCTTTGCTCTTTTCTTTCTGCCATTGTGTTTGTCTCTCTCGGTTGGCTTGATTCGCATTACGCAGTTAATTCTATGGATTTGAAGAATCTGAAGATCTTTCTTAGATTATTACTTACTTATTTGCAACTGTTATTAGGAATCAGAAAACCAAGTGCGTACTTTTGAATGTCTCTCATTTCATTTAGAGGATCTTTTGTTTTCAATATTATGCTGTATGAAATAGTGTAAATTGACTTTTATTTCCTTAAAATATACTGTTAAAGTTTAATCATACACTCCTGGAAATGGAAAAAAGAACACATTGACACCGGTGTGTCAGACCCACCATACTTGCTCCGGACACTGCGAGAGGGCTGTACAAGCAATGATCACACGCACGGCACAGCGGACACACCAGGAACCGCGGTGTTGGCCGTCGAATGGCGCTAGCTGCGCAGCATTTGTGCACCGCCGCCGTCAGTGTCAGCCAGTTTGCCGTGGCATACGGAGCTCCATCGCAGTCTTTAACACTGGTAGCATGCCGCGACAGCGTGGACGTGAACCGTATGTGCAGTTGACGGACTTTGAGCGAGGGCGTATAGTGGGCATGCGGGAGGCCGGGTGGACGTACCGCCGAATTGCTCAACACGTGGGGCGTGAGGTCTCCACAGTACATCGATGTTGTCGCCAGTGGTCGGCGGAAGGTGCACGTGCCCGTCGACCTGGGACCGGACCGCAGCGACGCACGGAAGCACGCCAAGACCGTAGGATCCTACGCAGTGCCGTAGGGGACCGCACCGCCACTTCCCAGCAAATTAGGGACACTGTTGCTCGTAGGGTATCGGCGAGGACCATTCGCAACCGTCTCCATGAAGCTGGGCTACGGTCCCGCACACCGTTAGGCCGTCTTCCGCTCACGCCCCAACATCGTGCAGCCCGCCTCCAGTGGTGTCGCGACAGGCATGAATGGGGGGACGAATGGGGACGTGTCGTCTTCAGCGATGAGAGTCGCTTCTGCCTTGGTGCCAATGATGGTCATATGCGTGTTTGGCGCCGTGCAGGTGAGCGCCACAATCAGGACTGCATACGACCGAGGCACACAGGGCCAACACCCGGCATCATGGTGTGGGGAGCGATCTCCTACACTGGCCGTACACCACTGGTGATCGTCGAGGGGACACTGAATAGTGCACGGTACATCCAAACCATCATCGAACCCATCGTTCTACCATTCCTAGACCGGCAAGGGAACTTGCTGTTCCAACAGGACAATGCACGTCCGCATGTATCCCGTGCCACCCAACGTGCTATAGAAGGTGTAAGTCAACTACCCTGGCCAGCAAGATCTCCGGATCTGTCCCCCATTGAGCATGTTTGGGACTGGATGAAGCGTCGTCTCACGCGGTCTGCACGTCCAGCACGAACGCTGGTCCAACTGAGGCACCAGGTGGAAATGGCATGGCAAGCCGTTCCACAGGACTACATCCAGCATCTCTACGATCGTCTCCATGGGAGAATAGCAGCCTGCATTGCTGCGAAAGGTGGATATACACTGTACTAGTGCCGACATTGTGCATGCTCTGTTGCCTGTGGTTCTGTCAGTGTGATCATGTGATGTATCTGACCCCAGGAATGTGTCAATAAAGTTTCCCCTTCCTGGGACAATGAATACACGGTGTTCTTATTTCAATTTCCAGGAGTGTATTTCATTTATAAACTTGTCCTCCCTTTACAGATTCTCAATTTTGTGTGTTTTCTTGGAAGCTGTTATTTTGGTTATTATATTTCATGCGTCATAGTCTTCTGTTTGTGAAATGCGATAGAATCTGCAGTTATTTTAGTATCACAAAGTCCGATAATCAGTTTAATACTAATTTCCGCAAGGACACATATTTCAGTTCACAGTCAGTAACAAATTTTACCAAGCTGTGGGCCATTTGCTACTTTCAGAAGACATTGCATTAACTTTTGTAAAATTTCTGAATTAAGTTAATCATTTAATGAAAGAAGCTCCAGTTTCTTTTAACGTAGCCGCCATTGCTTCTCGTTATGATATAAAAATAGTTTACAACCTGAAGATGTCTTTCATATTGTGTATATAATTCTTACAATTTCATGTTTGCAATTACGTGTATTTTCTGTTCCATGTATGAAACACATAACTAATGTCTGCAATTGAGCAGCATAAGGAGGGTGAACCAAGAAAAGGAATAACAAAAGTAAAAGCACGATAAGAAGTCGTAACTGTAAGGTATGGGACAACAGTGTTTATCACGCAAGAAATACGACAGTGTAATGTTGACAGCACAGTGTCTCCCATCGCCTTTCTCTCTCTCTCTGTCTCTCTCTTTCCTCCTTATTTTTGTAATGTCCAGTGGAGGAAGACTAAAAAATATGAAAACTACACGAACGTAACCTGCAAGACAGCTCAACAACATTTTACTGCATCTCTTTCTCCCGATATATCGGAAATAAATAGCATTTGCGTATTACCATCGACCATAGTGCTGATCTCATTAAATATATGTGTATTTGTGCACTGGAGCAGGCCATCAGTGATCGAAGTCTCTCCCATGGACCTGTGTACACTACTTATCTCCTTGTTGTACCTCCCTGCAAGTTGCAGTGGGGATCAAGTCAGCATGCATAACTTTTCCAGACTTTTGAGTTCCTGTCAACTGCAGCACTACACGAGTCTGCTGGTACATTCTATGATGTATCGGTGTCAGACATTGAAATGTTTCCAGGCTTCGAGTTTTCACTATATCCTTCACATTCTGCACTCGTAGTCTCACAGAGCTACAAAACGACTATCACTATACTTTCAGCTATGTAGTTCGATTACGGTACTTTCATGCTCATCCCATCGGAAATGGGTGCATGTAGATCATCAGAAAGAGGGATATTCGTATGAATTTTTTAGTACGTTGATGTATATTACATGTATAAAATCAAAGCACACCTGGTTATCTTAGCAATATGAGCATATTCATATAGAAGAAATGTGGAGAATATGACCTAATAACGGTAAAAAAGTACGAAAATAGAGGGAAAGTACATATAAACTCAGGAGAGATACGACAAAATGCGGGAAAATTAAGGGAGAATGAGAGAGTACTTTCGTGTCTGTTTACTGCTGGCAAGTTCTTGTTCATGGAAACGAGTGTGTGACAGCAAAAGAGATATGAGAAAAAACTCGAAATGGAAGCACTGTGGCCCAGGGAAACAGTGATCATCGACAACAATAAGCCAGCCTGAGTAGACTCTTTAATATGGATGGCATAGAAATGTAGAGAAACAAAATTAAATATGTCAGATCACAAGCCCTGGTGTGATCACAGACTTACCTGTAACCTTAGAAAAGACATCATATTTGCGCCAGTGACTGTAACACTTTTTTTTATTTCACGGTTGCAATTTCGGCCTCAGGCCATTATCAAGTGAGATGTTATGGCTTTAAGCCCCGTCAACCTAAAATGAGTTGACACATTTATATGCCGTTGTCATTACAGTTAAATACACTCGTGACTTTGTTACATAGTGTGAGCACACATTCCCATATGCCATGAAACAACGTGGTCTGTAGATACACATGTTCATTAGTCCATCACTAGTCACTTATGCAGCAAACTGCAGCGGCAGATTACTGTTTACAGGCTACTGGTAGCCTGATGGGCTAATGAACAAGTGTATCTACAGACTATGTTGTTTCATGGCATATGGGAATGTGTGCTCACACTATGTAGCAGCATCACAAATGTATTTAATTGTAATGACAATGGCATATAAATGTGTCAGCTCATGTTAGGTTGACATGGCTTAAAGCCATAACATCTCACTTGATAATGGCCCGTTTTAAGGGCAGAATGTTGTAGCCTTAGGAACGCATGTGTTTATGTTCTCTCTCTTACCAATACCTTCCAGGTACCGATCCTAGACTCTATAACAATACTCTATAGTTGATAATCGTTTCTTGTTCTTCTTAACTGTCTGCTATTACACCATGGCACTTTCACCTACTATACATCGACAAGGAGTGCTAAGCTCCTCGACATGGTCGCATGTCGAGAAATCTTGTGCACTTGGAGGGATTAGGACTTGGAAAGCTCCACTCAGTCATGAGGCGTGGAGTGTAGCGGTCTTCTTCTGATCGGTTGCAGGTTAATTCAGTAATTGTGCTGCAGGGCGGCTCGGTCAATGACAGTGTGAGGAGGGTCTTTGACTCTCTAACTTTACCCTAAGACAGTGAGAATGCCCTGCGACTCTCATACGAAGAGAGGTAGATCGTAAATTAAGCACTATGCTCGAGATGTTAGAAATATGTAGAGTGCCTTCTGGTATACTTTGATGATTGTTGTGTTCGAGAATTAACACTGAATGGACGTACTGAGCAGTCATCTATATACATTCGCAATGATACTCGCAAAGTAGAGAAGGGGTGGTTTAGCTATGATACTGAAACTGGGGGAGACATGCTGTCACATCATTGGCTGGTGTTGGAGTTACTGTAAAATTGCTAAACTTGTTCGCACTATCAACTGTGATGCTCATTATTAGACCACATCGATGGTGTCTTTTCCATCCCATCCGTGCACTGGCATGCTGTTCGTTACCACGTAATGATTGAGTGATACCTGTTGTTTCAGTTGGGGAAAAACTTTTGGTGGATGGATAGCATCTTCTGGGGTGGAAAGCACCGAAACGCTGATCACGTGCATGAGTGCAATATGAGGAAATAGTGGAAGAGAATGCAGAGACATCATCTATTCTGTCAGTGTGAGAGACAAGTCTAAATGTAGAGCTCATGAATCACCTTCGGACTGCAGTTTGGAAACCCACTCCAAAGCCATAAAAGCATGTTATGCTATCCACCATAAGAATATGATTTACATCATGCAATGTCTAGTTTCCTGTGGAAGGCCATGGATCAGAACTTCCTAATGTCAGTTTAGAACCTGGCACAGACCTCTGAGTCGTGACAGAAAAAACGAGATTTAGGCATTGTGCAAAAGCGTGTTAGAAAAGAGTGTTTGAAACAACTAAACAGGACCATTGGGAGCATCTCATGCGATTTAGTATAACCTGTCGAATATCATCATTCACCTAAAGTATAGGTGATCAGACTTTAAAGTGGCCTCTACAGTGCCCGTACATTTAATAGGCGGCAGTAGCAGCAGCCGTTTGAGGGACTGGGTACACCGTTAGGAATGCTTGGATGGTTGCATGCTGCGCTATTCTGTGGAGTATTGCGAAGTCTCTTTCTCGGCGCTGGACCGGACTGCAGGTATGTGTCATTGCACCCGCATCAGTGCCTTGATGATTTCTAAATCGTATCAGCTTTTATAGTTCGTAATTTTTATCTGTTGGGCTGATTGATTTGAATGGGTGTGGATCTGTAGTACTTGTATCTAGTTTGGGGATGTACCGCATTGCGTGCATTTCCACCGAATGGTCAAAACAGGGTCCTGTTGCAGTAACTCAAGTCGTTCTGTTTCTACATGGGTTGCAGAAGATGGTGGATATGTCTATCTCCGACTTCTGCTCAGTTCCGACTTAAATTAGAACGGTCACATACGGGAAGCTGTAGAAATGGGAGCAGTTGCAAGATGCGTAGGGGGTGACTAAAACCACGCTGGAATTTAACTGTATCAGCTAGGCTCAGGGACAGGTGAATCGTTTCGAGGTATGGAAGTGCCAGAAATATGATTGAGTAGTGGTTGTAATCATTAAAGGAGTTGTCAATAGGATCCAATGCAGGTATGTGCCTGAATGGAAAGACTCAATTCCAAATCATGGCTATCATTTCTAGCAGATAGCGTAACACTAGAGATCTGGGAAGCCAGTGTACATTTTTTGTGGCCTCAATCGGCACATCATCTGCTACTACTGTTTGGGTTCCTTCTCAATCAGTCATCGCCTATAACCCAGTGGATATGTCGCAGAAGCTCTGATATTGCCTTGAGACAGAATGCGCTACAAATAGTATAGAATTATCTAACTGGGGCAGAGTGAGGGAGTCGCAAATATCGCTTACATACCACGTTCCTTGGCCAATTCACTTTCAAAGTTCAGTGATTTTATCACGAGGTTGCATCGTGGTTGTTAGTACGCATTCCTCCTATTACTGCAACGGTATTTGTCTGGAAGAGAACCACCTCATTCAGAGGTAATGTCGCACCTAGATTTGTAAAGCAGGTATACCTTTTAACATGGATACTTGTGTGCACCTGTTGAACCAAGACTGCTTGTGACAATAACATACAGTAGTTGTTGCGATATGGCCGATTTCGTCTCTCTTTCCAAGACACAGTGGTAGGACTCGCAAGAGAAAACGTATGAGACATGTCCACCCATCGCTAATTTTGTCCCAGTAATATTTCGTATCATAGGCAATCAGTTATTGACGAAGTATTATGTTTAGTAGTACTGGGGGGTGTGTGACATGTTCGCAATTGAGCATCAGGCTTATAAACTGTGTGTTCGTGGAAAGGAAATGACTATGTCCAGTCGTAAGGAAGGTACAGATATTTCCATTTCCAGAGCCACGGCCTTCAGCAGGGTGTATTTCCGATACTTCGCTCATTGTCGAATGCTGTTCAATTGAGACCACTATCGCAACATTTAGTTGTAAGTACAGGGATAAAAGATATATGTCACCGATTTCTTAGGATGATTGATTGTACCTGTGCATGCTCGACCTGCAGCGCCTGTGACCTGTGTGGGAATGATTCACGTTTCTCGTTAACGGCAGCAGGCGTCCGAATGCAGAGGCATTTTGGAGTGTAGAAATATATCTGAACTTCGCCGTCCTCTAGACGACAGAGTAGTGAACTAATACTTAGTATGTGTTGGGCGGATTTTGTGATCAAGTGGAAATTTGAGATTGCGTATGGAGGTGCATTTGCGCTGGACTGTTATTCCCTCCCATGTAAATTGTTCGATTGACTGCATCTGCACATTTCATGACTTTATTTAGTTGAGAGAAGATCGACTGTGGTGTGTGGAAGACACGTTTGCCGGTTCTCTAGACATCGGAAAGACATTAGTTGACCTGTAAATTATAGGAATGATTTCGAATCTGTTACATCACCGACATCGGTATTCTAGAGTGGAAATATCAGTTTCCTCTATTTGTTCCTAGTTACTCAGTGGTTTACAGCACGCTGGACCTCGCTAAAGTTTGGGGTTTGTAGAGAAGTAATTTCCAGTCTCTGTATTGGGAATTATGTAGCGTTAGCGATCGGTGGGATGGTGCCTAGTGCTTGATATCGAGAAGCACCGCGAAAATGGTATAATATTATGGCAAACCATGCGGAAATACGTGTGTTCTTGCAATCCCCGAGTCTGGAGATGTGTGTAGAAAAGAGAGCAGGCAAGGAAGCAGGTTTGAAGCAGAAACATCAACGCGTTTGTTCCGAGGGGGGGTTTGCATAGAAATATTTCCCAGACTATATCTTAGGAACTATACTGCGCGAGCGATCGGCGGGATGCTGCCTAGAGCTTGATATCGAGAGGTACCGCGAAAATGGTATAATATTATGGTGATTCATGCGAAAATACGTGTGTTCTTGTAATCACCGAGTCTGGAGACGTACGCAGAAAAGCGAACAAGCAAGGAGGCACAAACAGTAACGCGTTTGTGCTGAGGAGAAACGAGTGAACGTTAGTACACTTTAGGGCACGTTAGTACATGCTAATGCTCGTTATTACACGTTTATGTACGTTAATATATGTGACACTCTTCGCCTGAAATATACCACTTGGAGTTCATCCTATCGTGTAGTCATTGTAGCTCAATATTCAGACTCCTGTCTTCGGTGGGGGAGCACTATAATTGAATAAGTCTTTCCGTACTTGACGATATGTATGGCACTTTGCGAGGTTTAGTTGTCGGTGCAATATGGTGGTCAGTGTAAAATAACTGCTAAAAGTCTCGTCTGCAGAAGGAAAAAAAGGCTGATGGTGCTTCGATACCGGCAGGATCAGTAACTCGGCGGGTAAATTCGATAAGAGCCTATCATAATGCTCGATTCATTCACATCCTTTGTGCTGGGATATAGGAGCCTCTACAAAGCGGTGAGAACATTTTGATATGTTGGCAGCAGGAAGACTATCACGTTAGGAGCGCTGGGAAGAGTACATTCGATGTTATTCTGCGCTATTTTCGTAAACAGGTTCTGTTAGAGGAATAATTTTCGTGCACACAAGCTGAAACATCAAGTAAGCGAGCGTTAACTATTTCTGGGACAATTCCCGAGAGGTCGACTTGTCTATTATTTTTTACAAAGCCATGTGACGTAAGAATAACATTGAGAACCTTTTAGATGGTGAGTCACCTCGTGGATGTTTCTCAGCGAGGTGTCAGTGACACTGGGGTGGGTACGCAGCTCATATTTTCGGTTAGGGAGAAAGCAGCTTGTGCTATTCTGCTATCAGCAGTAAAGACAAATGCTGCCCTGAGGTATCTCGCATATGGGGGATGCGCCTTGGAGTTCTGTGACATCGGTATAATCGTGACTGTATACTCAGAAATAGAGACAACTTTCACCTACATCCGGTGGTGGCTCGCATTTGTGACGGCTCACATGTCCAGTCGCATCATCAGCAGTGTCTAGGTGAACACATATTTAGATAGGAATTTCTCAGGTATAAAGTATGAATGGGATGTCACCATCTCATGCTTGAGGGCATCTGTACATGGTTTGACAGCTGACAGCCGCGTCACTTCATGGTGGTTGCCTCTAACATCCTGTGTGCTCTACTGGGTGGGGGGTGGCGGAGGGTTCTTGCGTGTCTGTTGCATTATTTTGCGAGTGGTCCTGTAGGCTGTGCTATACGTTATTTGGACAGTTTACGAATACTGAGTGTGTCTATACATCTGTGTATTGTATTATTTAGGAGCAGTTTGCAGGTCTGTACTGAAATTGTTTCGGAAAATTAGGAGTTGTTTGCGTGTCTCAGACTGTGTATTGTGACCCCAAGCACACCAGGGCTAGTGTTTTGTGTCAGTGTGGTATATATTCTTTATCCCTAAATAAAATGTTCCAAAATAAATAGAGTACACTCCTTCCTTACTCCGCCCTCTCCCCAGCAGCCCAGTGCAGGCAGAGTCATTTCCGCACCATTTTCCCCTACAGACCATCATCTTGGATTTCATCACCGGGTGGAGGACAGCATCATCTGGTGGCAGTACTTTGTACTAGGTCAGTTGGACTCTGCATCTCATGGTTGTGAGACAGCCTGCTAAATAAAGACTTGCGTCCAGAGTCGTTTTCCTGCCATTATCCCCCACCATCTTGGGTTATGTCACAGGAGGAATGACATCACCCTCTGGTGGCAGTATTGTGTACTAGGTCAGTTGAACTCTAGATCTTGTGGTGGATGCAGTGGCTGAAATTGTTTAAATAAAGACTGGTGCATGATTTTGACAGTTGACGATTAGCAGGTATGTTTGCAGAGACTTTTAGTGGTTTGCATGTCTGTAGGTTGTGTGGCGTGGTTCCAAGCATGCCAGAGCGTGTGTTCTGTGATAAATAGACTCCATCCCTAAATAAATTGGTCCAAAATAAATAAAGTACAATCCTCCCTCTAACCACCAGCCCAGTGCAGGCTGACTCCTTTTCTCACCAATCCCTAGGAAGAGGTAGCCCAAGTGACCTATCTTTCCACTATTTTCTTAGGATAGTAGAGGTAGCATTATCCTGTTGGAATTTGAGCTTCTCACCATTTTCTGGGGGAGGGGAGGCGAGTTGGGTTAGTGGAGGTAGCCCAATTGACCTATCTTCAGCAACGCAGGATTAGCCAAGCAGTCTAAGATGCTGCAGTCATGGACTGTGCAGCTGGTCCCGGCGGAGGTTTGAGTCCTCCCTCGGGCATGGGTGTGTGTGTTTGCCCATAGGATAATTTAGGTTGAGTGTAAGCTTAGGGACTAATGCCCTTAGCAGTTAAGTCCCATATGATTTCACACACATTTGAACATTTGTACGTATCTTCCAGCCAGAATTCAAACATCAGACCATTGGGGTGGGGGCATCTTGGATGAGGTCATGCGCTGTGCACGTTAGTGCATGTTAGTACACATTAGTACATGTTAGTGCACATTAGTACACATTAGCCTGACAACATCGGTTGGTAGTGAAGGGGATGTGGTGGTCGGTTGAGTATCATGGTGGAGACTTTAACTATTTCCTTGTGAGTCCAGGTGGGTGTGGAACTTGCATCATCAGCTGATGTCACAGTAACGCTCTCTGGCGGTGGTAATGTGTACTAGACCTTGTGGTGAACACACTGTTTGCTGCCATCTTGGATAATGGTACTTGTGTCATCATGGCCATGTTGGATGACAGCGCCCTCTGGTGGTGCCAATATGTACTAGGCCTCATGGTGAAAACACTGTTTGCGGCATCTTGGATAACGGTACTTGCATCATCAGCTGATATCACAGTAGTGCTCTCTGGCAGTGGTGCTGTGTACTAAGTCAGTTGGGCTCTGGACCATGTGGTGAACACAGTGTTTGCCACTGCTGTCTTGGATTACATAACAGACGAGAGAGCCCTCTGGTGGTGGTGCTGTGTACTAAGTCAGTTGGGCACTGGACCTCATGGCGAACACACATGAATGAAATTGTTTACATATAGACTTATGTCCAAGTCCTTTTCCCACAAATCATCAGGAGGAGGTGGTGGTCAGGTGATTGAGGTTAGTACAAGTGACCTTTCTTTCGCACCATTTTCTTAGCTTAGTAGAGAAACCCCAAGTGACCTTTGTTTACCCCCAAAATTCAAACTTGGCGCCAGTTCATAGGAGGAAGTGGTGGTCGGGTGACAGGTTAGTGAAGGTAGCCCAAGTGAGCATCTTCCCACGATTTTCTTTGCTTAGTAGAGATAACCATGGTGTGGTACATTATCCTGTTGGAGTTTGAACTACCCGCCATTTTTCAGGGGGAGAGGGGGTTAGGTTATGGATCATGAACCAAAAACGAGCTTAATATTCTAGTCCTTTGAATCAGGACATGGCAGATATTAATCTGAAAATAACATATTTTTCTACCTGATGAGGGCATACTTAGGAGAAATATAGTCTGTGCCACAGTATTGTACAGGATTTTCATAACAAGTGGGGCAATGGTGTTGGAAACCTCACAACTTATCCAGTTTGTGGAATGATGGTGACATGAACTGTTGTCTGTGGTCCATTGTAATGTGTACCAGGCAGTCAAACCAAGTGGGTCCTGCACAAAGAAAAGTCTTGGCTGGTTTTTCTACAGAAATGTACATAATTTGAGTCATATCAGCCCAACAGGTGTATCTCTCAGTTGCCTTGAGGACTTACCAGAGTCCTCCAGCTGGAGGCAGTAGGCACATAGATTCAATGTATACATAGGAAAAAACGCAGTGTGGAATCATAAAAATGACCTACTGGCCAATGTACATAGTGGTAGCTTCTGCTGTCTGAAGGGAAACACATGATCTAGTGCTTGATCAGCAGCCTTTCCTAGTACTCGGCCAAATGTAGCTGACCTTGACAAGTGTAATTGTGGTAATAGCTCCAAAGTGACTGTTCTTGTACACCTTGATAAACACTTCCTTGCGAAAAACAGCAGCAGACATGATAAGGTGTGGGATGTAGTTGAGATGTACTGCACCACAATGAAGCTTTTTACTCCCTTAAAATACAGCTTTTCTGAGCTGAATTGCCATGTCTCCACTCATATAAGCTCCTCTGTCTGCATGTTGGCTGCTTATTCTGACACGTATTTGGCCAATCAATGATATAGCAAATTTCATTTACCTCGAAAGATAGTTGGCCACCATCTTTTCAGTCCCTTTAACATGTCTCACATCTGTGGCAAATTGACTAATTATTCTAACTGCCAAAACCACGTCAGGGAAAGGCTTCCTTAGGCTATGTAAAAGCAAAAGTGGTGGGCTTGTTGTCTGCATTAACTGTATACAGTATACAACGATAACCCAAAAACAGCATCACTTGAAAGGGTAAAAACAGCTTACCTGTTACCCAGTGACCAGCTACCGATTTAGCACCAATCTCATTCGTCACAGAAAGCGATGAGCAATTTCATCGAAGCACAGATGGCAGCACACCTACACCAACATACTCTACTGAGGACACCCTTCGTGCTACACAGTCCCTGACAATTGTTTGCAGCGGCATAGGTCATCAAGTTGCCCACAAATTTCCTCACTTTTTGAAGATCGGATCTGCTACAGAAGGGAGGGAGAGGGGGCGACTTGTGGGACTAGATGTGTCTCGAGGTTGACATCCAGTATTTTGGGGCATGTTGCATCTCTGTTGTGTATGCAGCAAACTATCAGATCTCATTGGTACATGTTAATTATGGATGCGTATCTGCAGGATGTGAACAAATTTTGGTTTTTGTCTAGCATTTTTATATGTGTGATGTTTATTATGGTTGAAATATCTACAAGTATGAATAATGATATGTGGTAACAATAAGTAAATTACATGTCATAACAGTCTGGCGAGTTTAATCATTTCTTACCATTACCTAAGATGCACTTGATGTGTAAAAGGTGATTAAGATTAATATTTCATTACAGAATTTGGCTGGAGTACACATACGGGGTTGGTGGCTCTTGCATTGTGTGCTGATGGAAGTTTATTGATACTGGTCACAGGCAATTGGATGGCAGTATATGAAAGCCAATAAGAATCACTTAACATAATTATTCCTTTCATTAGGTGAAATGAATTGATTGTTTTAGTTTTAATATGCAGAGCGCCAAAATAACTTATACATTTCTGGTTATTATGAATTTTAGGGTGGGTTACTGATTTTCATATTTGTCTGATGAATGGAAAAAACCAGATGTAGTGTCACAATGCCCTTAGTGAAGCCTGAGGCCTAGGTTAGGGATGGAGTCTGATCACTTTACTGTGAGTTGGCGAAGCCAACAAATGTGAATGGAAGAAAACGTAGGTGTGCTGACAGGACTCATCTGCAGAGTACTAGTAGTGCAGGACCTTGAAACATTGGAATGTGACAGTGCAGTTGTGAGCTACAAAGCCAATGAAGCTCAAGACAGAAGTATGAATGAAATAAAAAACTGATGTGTACTGTAGCCTGAGATATATGTTCAACATTGCAGTAATCTACTTGTGTGCCTTACTTGCGATTTGGCCAAGAACTATGACTAGTTGATTAAATTGTAACCTAACAGAATAAAATACCAGCTAACTTTCTTTAGGGGCCATAGAAAATTCCGAATGAGCTTCTAGATTTGCAGTTCACAGCTGGCTTTGTAAGTGCACTTTCATTCAGTGTTTTATGTATTTGCCTGTCTGCTGTCATGCAATAAAAAAAGACATATGCCATCTAAACAGTGATTTTTGTTTTATTGTGTCTTGTATCAGCAGTTAAGTTTTGCCACTAATACAGTAGACACTACAGTCAACTTCAATTTGGTGCATAATTGGCACATACCTCTCTCAAAAAATGAAACTTCATTTTATATGTAAACTCTATTGAACCTAGTATGAGTAGCTTTGTGGTATGTATTTTGTACTGAGCTTGAATATGAGTACTTTTTTAAACACTACAGAAGAAGGAAACCTATATCCTTGACAAGAAAAAGAAATTAGATAAGTCAGAGTAAGTGTAGCTAATGTTGCAACTTTCTATTATTGGGTTTTTGTACTAAATAGTTAATGAATAGACACTCTTTTAACATGTTCTCTGAGCAATCATTTTGCAAGTATGAAACGTAAACAAAATTTTTTTTAAGTGGCAAAATATACTTTAACTTTCTGAAATGAATCTGGTTATATACTTCAGCAATTACTTTCCTTGCTCAGGAATGCCAATAATTTTAGAGAACACTGACTATAGGCACATAGATATTTACATTACTGCAAAACTATTAGTATTTTAAGATTTCTTAATTCCTGCATAATAAATTCATTTTCGTTTATCGGTCACAAATGTTTCAATGAAATGGCAACATGAAATTTATTAGTGCTTTCAGATGTTTAAGCTGAATTTGAACTGACATCAGATCCCATCAGAACGAGAAACTGTTCTTATAAACACAAACGCCGATTTACTACGAAATATCCTACGCATAGCATTTGCAACTTCCGAAAATTCTCGAAACTGCATTTTGTTTCAAGTTGATATACATTTAAATTCTGGGTGAAAGACTTTTTGAACGAGGGTGACATTTCTAAAATGGGGTCAAGCTTGCTTTACTTCCATTTCTTTAAAATCTGATGGATGCTTCCAGATAAAATATTAAGCTGAGATATCATTCCTTATTACACATTAAACTACGCGGAGCTTATGGCCTCTATTTTGTTCATAATATATTTTGTAACTCAGCATTTTTTGTAATATTTTTTCTATTGTCATTTTCAAATATTGCTGGCTGCTTTGAATAAGGTTATTTTTTCTATTGTGGTCATTGTGTCTTTAGCTGCTGTACAGTTATTCATAGTATTTCAACCAATCTCTACAACTGCTAAAAACTTGAGTCATCACTATTACTCTTCCCTCTGCCATAACTAGGTATCTCTCAGAATTTACTGATACATCACAATACTGACTTCAACAAATATGCAAATATTATATCAGTGAGCATTTCTCTGCCACAAATAGCTATCTTGAATTGCCCAGGTGTTCCTTAATAAGAACTGTAAATGATATGATAACTATAATGCCGGAGGCAGATATCTTGAGCTACACAACTGTAACACCTGAACTTCATACAGTGAAATATTTGTTGTCTGTGTGTGGTGGTAACACTGTTTATATTGGAAACAAAGTTTGGTGAGTATTTTCCCCATTTTTTATGGTTTTGTCCTGTTTATGTCATAAAGACTGAAAAAATCAGGGGTGTTTGTTTGGTTTCAGAGCTCTCTTGTAGTACTAATTTGTTAGTAATGAGCTCTAGAGGGAAAATATGATTGAATTTGTTCTATAGAATTTGCAGTCTCTTGCTTGTATGTATAACAATATTCTTCTGAAATACTGTAGCTTTGAAATCAAATTTCAACACTTTCTTTATCTTTTCAGTTTCTTTCATTTTCTATGGATGCAAAGTGGAAACATTTTTGTTTAATTTTTGTCAAGCTGAAGAGTACGGAAAGTTTGAAATATAGAATGCACAATATACTAGAATATGTTTCTCTTCTTCTGTAAGTACTCTTGATTCTTCATGTTTCCTGAGTGAGAAACCACTCATATTAGTCACTTTCCCTATACTTTCCTTGCCAGTGACCACAATCATGATTCATATTCGCCTTCAGATCATCATCATCAGTTATCTGCCATATTAGCGGGTCCTTTGCCTCTCCATTTTCTGTGATCCATTGCTTCCTTCTTAAGGCTGCTGTATTTTGTACTGTCCATCATGTCATCCAGTATCTGGAATCTCTTCCTTCCTCACTTCCTTTTCCCTTCTACATAACCTTCTAAAACTGTTTTGATTAGTCCATCATTCTTTCTTAATATATGCCAAATCCAATTTCTTTTTCTTCTTTTTATTACATCTAGTAACTGTCTTTTCTCTCCCGCTCTTCTCAATACCCCTTCATTTTTTACTCTGTCCATCCAACTTATTCTTTCCATCCTCCACCATGTCCAGATCTCAAAAACCTCCAGTGTTTCTTTGTCTTTCTTCCTCATAGTCCATGTTGTTTCAGCACCATATAGAAGAACACTCCACACAAGACGTTTTATGAGTCTCTTCCTGAGTTCTCTGTCCAGACCGCTGCAGAAAGTTCTCCTTTTCTTATAAAACGCCTCTTTTGCCATTGCTATCCTTGTTTTAATTTCTGTGATGCACTTCCAGTCGGTGTCTATCCTGCTTCCAAGATACTTAAAATTTTGCACCTGTTCTAGTATTTCTCCATTCAGCATAATTTTTATTTCCTTATTTCCTCCTAGTGCCAAGACTTCTGTTTTATTTGTGTTAATTTTCATTCCATATTTTTTTCTGTTAGTTTCAATTGTGTCCACCAAATCCTGTAATCCTTTTTCCCCTGTGGCTAGAAGGACCATATCATCAGCAAACCTCAAACACCCTACTCTTCTTCCTCCAATTTCTATACCTTTGTCATCTAATGAGCATGGGTCAATCATATTTTCCAAGTATAGGTTGTAAAGAGTAGGTGATAGACAGTATCCTTGTCTTACTCCTTTTCCTAGTCCGATCCAGTTTGTACTTTCTCCTCTCACTTTAATTGAAACTTTTTGATTAAGATATAATGAGTTTACAAGTCTTCTGGTTTTCCAGTCCACTCTCTTTTCCCTCATTATAGTTGCCAGCTTGCTACAAACCACATTGTCATATGCCTTTTCTAGATTGATGAAGCACATATATAGGTCTCTTCATTTTTCAATAAACCTTTCGCACAAGATTCCGTCTATAGCCAAACTGCTCCTCGCCAAGATTCTCCTCCATTACTTTTTCAAGTCTTTTATTAATTATTCTTAACATCACTTTGGCTGCATGTGAAATGAGGCTGACTGTCCTGTGCTCGCTGCATTTCTTGGTTCCATTTCGCTAATGGAATCACTACTGCTGTCAGAAAGTCCTCAGGCCATTCACCACTGCCATATATTTTATTACATAATCTCAATATATCTCTTATTCCGTCTTGGTTTAAGCATTTTAATGTTTCTCCCAGTATTGTATCTATACCTATTGCTTTACATTTTTCATTGGAGCTATGGCAGACTTTACTTCTTCCATTATGATGGTTGGTCCTTTCTTGTCGTCACTTACACTGTTGTGTGATTCAAGTTCCAGAGTTTCTGGTTTGCTATTTGTATCATGTAGCTCTTTTAGATATTCTTCCCATCTCTGGAGGACATCGTCAAGATCTTTGTACACTACCTCTTCATCTTTACTCAAAATTTCCATAGTAGCAATTCCTGCTCTGTTTTGTTCCCATGTCATAGTCTTTACTCTGTGGTATAGTAGGTTGTATCTTTCCTTCCTGTCCAGTTCTTCAATTTCATCACATTGCTCTTTTAGCCCTTTTTTCCTAGCCTGCTCTGTTTCTCTTCGCAGTTCATTATTTAACCTTCGGTATGTCTTTCTTGCATCTTCAGTGCTCTTATTTTTCAATTTTCTTCTCTCCTCCATCTTGGAAATCATTTCTTGTGTGACCCATGGTTTTTTTTTACCTTTTCCCTTTTACATATCCTATATTTTGCTTTCCTGCTTTAATGATTCCTTCTTTCAGCATATTCCAGTACTCGTTGGCATTATGTGGTGGTTCTTTGTCTCTTAATGTGTTGAGACACTCCCTAGACAGCATTTCTGTAATTTGTTCTTTGTTGGATCTTATCTTCTCTAGACCTCATTTCTTCACCATGGTCGCCTTCTTCAGTTTTTTTCATTCTTATTTCTATTTCTGCCATAAGTAAGTTGTGGTTACTATTAATATCTTCACCTGGTAATGTGAGCACCTTCTTGATTCAATTCCTGTGTCTTTCTTCTACCAGTATAAAATCGATTTGGTTTCTATAGTTATCCCCTGGTGATATCCAAGTGTAGAGCCTCCTCTTCTCGTTCTTGAACCATGTGTTTGCCGCTATTAGCTGCCTTTCCCTGTAGATGTCAATTAGCCATTCACCTCTATCATTTCTCTTTCCAAGACCATGACTGCATACTATGTCTCCCTCTTTCCCTTTTCCCACAAAGGCGTTGCAGTCTCCCATTACTATTTTGCAGCATTTTTTATTTTCATCCATTAATCTCTCTATTACATTATACGTTTCCTCTACAATTTGGTCATCATGTTCTGAAGTTGGCATATACACCTCGACAATCAATAAATCTTTTTGTGCTCCTTTCAGCCTTACACCAATAACCCGGTCATTTGCATAGTCTACATATTCCACACATTTAGCCAACCATCAGATATCTCTCCTTCTATTTTGGAATATTAGCTAACATCTGGTGATGAATCAGATGAAGAGCCACAAAAATGAGCAAATGTTAATTTGAAGCAATTAAAGCCAACTGATGGTAACAAAGTTCAGAGCTATTGTAGGCAGCCAATGAAGGTGACATTACTGATGTGCACCCCTTTAAAGAACAGAATTTAGAGACATAGGAGAAACACTTTCAAGGACAAGCAACGCCATAAAAAATATAAAAACATTGATAACACAGGGATATAAATGTTTTCAAAATCAGATATTTTAAGTTATGTAGTTGTTATACTAAAATAGCAATAAGGATTTACCAAAGGGATAGAGTAGGTATCCTATCTAATTTAATTTTCGCATTATATCTTTCCGGTTTTTCCGTACTGGTTGTCTCACAGTCCACGGCAGAGTGCTTTGTCTTGCTGCAAGATCTTTGGTTTACCTGGTTTCTTTCAGTGCGAGTGTGTAGGCAGGTGAATCCTTATGGTTTAGCGGAATTTTCTGTTTGACATTCTCCAGGTAATTTTTAAGCGTTTATAAACTGCAAACAAGAGTAAGTGAAGAAAATTGTTTCGTAAGTAAATTAGTGCACTTCTTCATTTTTATCACAATAACAGTTGAGTTTGACGAGTGTAATAGTTCACGAATATCTTGTGATGACGCTGTGGTAGCTATGTTTGAGTCTGCTGTCTTTTAATTTTTAATGGATGCGTAAGGATGAGATTTTATTCTGTATTTGTGATCACATCACCTATAGTGTGTTTGGTGAAGGTGTACGAGTGTTGTAAATTTTCAGGTTATGTTCATATCAACTAAATACCCGAGTTACTAGAGCTTGTTGTTTTTGGCCTGTCCGGTAAAATCGCTACGTGTATCTTAATAAAAGAAATGGCTTAGATTGTGACGTGTTGTCAGGAGCAATTTGCCCATGCAGTGATCTCCGTCATGTACTTCGTGACTGACGAGAAAAGGCGGACAGTGAAATTCAAACATTCGTTATGTTAGTACGGTTATGTTGACTTAAATATAATAATGATTGTTATGATAATTTGCTGTGATGTAGACATATAGCGGCTCCAGATTTTAGAGCTAACGTAAGCATGTTTACAAGTGCCCACAGTTACTTCATTTCATGCTTTGAGTATTTTCGCATGAAAGGAAATGCTGTAATTCTGTTGCATTTTGCTAGTTTTCCCTGTGCTTTGATTACTCGTGTCGTTAATACTCATCTAATCATGTTTAAATACCAGTTTGTTGTAGTGTGTGGGTTTTAATGGAGTTCTGTATAAGAATACTGTAATTTAGGAACTGGCGAAATACACGGTACAAATTAAATGTAATTCGTCTAACATAAAGCATTACATGTCATCAGAACTTAATAGATCATTCATCATAGTTAGTTAGTAGGAAGTCGTTTTAGTAAACCAGTTTTGTAAGAAAAAACGAACCACTGTTTAATCATGATGGTAATCAAGAATGAGAACTTTCGCACTGCAGTGAGCAATCTATGGTACATGTATATGGTTTTCTTTAATTGCAGGTAGAGATTCCAAAATGATGATGCTTACTATAAAATGAATACACATCCGTGAATGAATACAGATGAAGGAGGTTTCAAGGTAATACCTATGTTGAAAATGCATATTCACTGATAAACAATCTGTAAGTCTGGATTCTCATCATGTCCCTATCAGACTGAAATTAACGCAATGAACGAAGTGTAGAATGAAATATTTGATGTTATTCAGTAATTTCGCTGCAATCTCTTGCCCACTTTGATTGTTTGTAATGCTGAAGTTAGTGCATGCACAAAAAAATACACATTTTCCATAACTGTCACAATAGAAAAGTATCCATGAGCCAGTGATAAAAACGATCAGTATCATCTATCAATACTCAGTTTCCAGGGCATGTTACTTTGAGTGTTCTCACTCTTCATGACCTGAGAAATGTAAATGAGTTTGTATCACTGAACCTACTTTTCCTCATCCTTTCTGAATCTGTTTCCTGTGTAATCACCCATTTGCTGCACCATTAGATGAGTGAAAATACTGCCTTTGAGCTATACTTCATGGTAATAACGGAAACTGAGTACCACTGTTCTTATCTGATTGCTTTTTTTTCAGACTGTAGAACTAAAGCAATGGACCAGGAGCCAGCTATGTGGATAAGAAAAGAGGGAACAGACAAAGTAAAAACAGAGCTATACTTCATGGTAAGTGGCTTACTTGTATTTCTTAAGTGTTTCATTAATGTGCACAGTATGGTGTGTGAATACATAAAATTAATGTCATACTGCTGGAAACATGAGTAATTCTGTTTACTAAACAACTGATGAACTTTCACTCTTAAATATGACATTTTGCACAGTGCATTGAAATAAGCCTGTTATTAAACCTCACATAGAATTCAGCAAGAGTTTCAATTTAATGTTCAGTAAACAGGGAAAACTTTTTAAGGCACAATTCAATTATACTGATAAAGTGGGTATATTCTGCTCTGATACGCTTCTTTTAAATGACAGCCTTAATGTGCAACTTAAGAATAACTATGACCATAGTGAATCTTAGCAGTGCCATTAAATTTATAAATGGTATGGCTGCAGTTAATGCATTATTGCAGTGTATCATGGTACGGAATAAGAAGTGTAATTTATGGATGATGAAGTGACATTTGCACGCCACTAATCCGAAAAGTAAATTTTGTAGTGCTATTAACCAGGTGTTGACCTTGAATATGTGAACAAAGTGTGAGAACTGTCAGCAGAGTCATTCCATGTCAAGTGGCCTAAGGATCCCCACTCGACCATCTCCAATTTCCATGAAATTTTTACAGGTTGTACATATAGACCTTACACAGAGACCTTACATATAGCACTGCCGAATTACAGCTTCATAAGTAGTATGGTGGGGCTACTAGCCACCTTTTCATAAAGGCTCAATTTTTGACATTGCGACTGACCTGAATAAATGATGAACTTTGTTTTACCATTGTTCAGGATCTGAGAGACCTGTTGTTCAGGAACTTTGTGATCCTGTTCAACTTTTTGGGTACAATTTCTTAGCTGTAAAAGAAAAGGTCAAACTATAGTAAATTCATCATAGTGTGCTATCAAAGTAGCTCAAATCTTTTCAAGCCAAATTTTGACTCTAGTTCATTGCCTTGTATCTACTGAAAGAATAACTTTCTGAAGCTGGTACTTTAGTTATCTGCAGCCTGTCAGCATTTCATAAAGCACTGCCAGTGGCATCCAGATTGCTCAAAGAATAACTGAGTTATCTGAGCTCACCTTGTCTGATCAGAAAAAGTTTTTATTTTAGAGACAGACCAGTTTAGTGTCAACAGTTGAGTTTAATAACATGCTTCAACAATGTCTGAACCACATTGTTGTGTAGTGAAGAGTGTTTCAGATGTTGTGTGTGCCTTTTTAAATGATGTAAAGTGTGTTATCACTGAATAAACATCATTTTTCGGTAAGTAAAAATTATTTCAAGGTATGGGGTGACTTTTTAGAAATGTTTCAGGTTATTTAATTTTTCTGTTGTATTCTCAAGGAAGTTCCCATTACCTATGATTGTTTAATATTTTTCATTTGGAAATATACACCACTTTTACTTTATCTAATATTGAGGGTCAACAGAAACATCCGATCTCACGCGTCGGCTTTGACCCGTGACGTAAGGGTGTTGTGGTGTGTGACGTCATTACAGCGCGGAGTTTGGTTTGTGAGTGTCGCGTGTTTGTAGATGTTGCCTCGTTGACGTTACCTAAGTAGGAGTTTTAGGGCCTGTAATATATAGTTTACCTTTTTACTGTACTTTTTGTTTTAACGTCGTCTATGAGGCTTTTATCAGTTTGCCATTAGATTGTTCAATCTTTATGGTCTATATGTTTTGTCGCTACTCGTTATGTCTAATGAATCAATATTGTTTTTTTATTTTTTTTTATTTGTTTCTTTTTTTTATCTTATGATTGACCTACACATTGATCTGTAGCGTAGCCCTGAATATGAGGTTAAGTTGGGAGTTTTTTTTTGGCGGGGGGGGGGGGTCGGGGGGTGCAGCCCCCCCCTGCCTGGCCTTGAGTACCAATTGTTTATTATTATCTTTGTTTGCTATCAATGTTAGCAGATTGTTCTTGTGAAACCTTTGTGTGTGTTGTTTTTCTATGTGTTTTCGTCTTTGTGATACGTATGCAACGTTTCTATATCCGCCATATTGGAAATGTCGTTTCCGCTATATTTGTGACATCATGGGTCAAAGCCGACGGGTTAGATCGGACGCTTCCGTATTTCCAATATTGAAACAAACAGCAATTAGAAGCATAAATTAAATGTAGTGTAATGGATATCAGTGAGGTTTCAGTACGGTGTGTCATTGGTCCTGCAGATAATTATGCATATCAGCTGAAAATATACACACATCAATGAGACTCCATTCCAATCAAAGAATTTTAAGTAGAGTGATAGGAATTAATAAACCAAAGAAGTGAGGTATGTCTTACTGAAAATTCATAAATATGCTTTCTTCACAAAGCAATACTTGTGGACAAATATGCCTTTCTACTGTGATATTGTTGTAACCCTTTTGGTACAAAGAACCACTCTGTTAAAAAGGGTTTACAGATTGTCAATGTGGAAACAGCGAAACAATTGCAAGCAGTGACTAAGAGCAATGTGAAACCTGGTCGGAAATCTGTCCAGCTTGCAGAAACAATTTTTAGCAAAGAAAGCAGAAAAATCAGTCAACTTCAAACCAGTCAGAAGACAAAGCATATTCAGAAGTATCAATTGATTCAATTCTCACTGCTTTTCGGGTCTCCCCTCTAAAATCTCAGAGAATATCCAAAAGGGTTGTGAAAGGTTACGCAAAACAAAAAATAAGTGAAGCTCGACAGGCAATTGTGAATAACATTTCTTCTGCCGGAGGATTCGCCCCAAAAGATCTTCAAACACCTAGTACAAGCAAGATATGTCCAGATTGTGAAGATTATAAGCAGCTGATTAAGGAATTGAAAGAGAAGTTGCAATTGTCAAGGCAGCCTGAAAAATTGCAGATACTGACATTAGTACCACAAAGCTGGACTTTAAAAGAGAGAATGCAAGAATTTGGTGTTTCAGAGAGGATGGTAAAAACAGCTAGGAAGTTACAGGCAGAAAATGGTATACTAACTCTGCTAAAGAACAAGTGTGGCAAGAAGATTCCAGATGCTGTAAAAGAAAGAGTGGTAACATTTTTTCAGAATGAAGAATTAGTCAAATTTCTCCAGGTAAAAAGACTGTGTATCAATTAGAATAGAAAGAAAGATAGTTTTGATGCAAAAATACCTACTCCTGAATAATTTGAAAGACATGTTTGCTGCATATCAGCTTCAGCATGGGCCTGAAATTGGATTTGGCAAATTTTGTGAATTGAGGCCAAAATGGTGCATTGCTGTGGGTGCTGAAGAACCCACTCAGTTTCCGTTTGCACTTTACACCAAACTGTAAAACTGATGCTTGCAAGCACTCAAATTAAAGAAGATTATAAGAGTCTGATTGCTAAAACAGTGTGTGATTTGGAATCCACAATGCATGCTTCATCGCTGAAATCTGTCCTGGAAAAGAATTACTTGAACAGTTTTTAGAAAGTAGTTTAGAAGACAGTGATCCAGTTGATACCATTGAGTTCAAACAATGGGTGAACAATGATATAGATACATTAGAAACAAAGCAGATGACCACTGAGGATTTTATTGAAGATCTGATTTCAAAAACTGACAAACTTTCCACTCATTCTGTTGCAAAGCACCAGAGCAAGCACCTAAATTGTATAAAAGAAAACTGTAAGCCAGCTGAAATGATCATATTAATTGACTTTGCTGAAAATTATTCCTTCATTGTGCAGGATGCAGTTAAAGGCTTTCACTGGAATAACAGCCAAGCAACTTTACACCCATTTGTTGTGTACTTCAGAAATAACTTGGACATCAGCAGTATCAGCTACTGTATAATAAGAGAGAGCCTGAAACGTGATGCAATTGCTGTAAATGCTTTTATAGTGGACTTAATAGAAGATCTAAAGTGTCTCCTTGGAAAAATGACACAAATTTACTACTTCAGTGATGGGTGAGCAGCGCAGTGCAAAAACTTCAAAAATTCTCTGAATCTCTGCCACCATCAAAATGACTGGAATCTCAGCTGAATGGAACTTTTCTGCTACAAGCCATGGTAAATCTCCATGTGATGGAATTGGAGGAACTGTAAAGTGCCTGGCAGCAAGAGCAAGCCTTCAAAGACCAACTGAGGACCAGATTTGACACCAACTGACTTGTTTATATACTGTACAGAGAATAACAGAGGAATCCAATTCATTTCTGTTTCAAAAGAACAAATTGAAACATTAAAAACTGAGCAGGAAGCAAGGTTAAAAAATGGCTGTACAATATCAGGAGCAAGAGAGAATCGCCATTTTGTGCCATTAAATGAAGAGCAAGTTTGTATTAGAAGAGTATTCAATGATACAAACTTCTTTGTGGCAAATGTTGACCAACGTCAAGTGTTTCATTCAGAAATATTAAAGCCTTACAACTGGGCCAATAAATTGCCTGTATATATGATCAGAAATGGTTGATTGGTACTGTGTCTGATGTTTCAGAAGAGGAAAATGTTTCATTTTCATGCACCCCAACTGACCTGCACATTCATTCTATTGGCCAGCTAGGCAGGATGCTTGTTGGATTCCAAACCAACACATTATTTCTGTCATTTCAGCTCCATCAGCAAAAAGAATGAGCTGACATTATAGCTCAACTGTAATTTCTATTAATAACAAATTTCAGCAAATGAATTAAGAACTGAAATATTTGGCCTGGCAACCATAAAGAGTACGACTGGTACATGTATTTTTTAATCTAATATAAATGTAAGTTTATTTGATATGACAAGATTTATGAACCACTTCGATATCACACTGATGAATTTACCGTAGTTTGACCTTTTGTACTAAAACAAAGCTATTGTTCCCAAAAAGTTGAACAGGATCACAAAGTTTGAGCACAACAGGTCTCTTAGATCCTGAACAGTGGTAAAACAAAGTTGATCATTTATTCATTTGTCGCAATGTCAAAAAACGAGCCTTTATGGAGAGGTGGATGGTGGCCCCACCATACTACTTATGAAGCTGTAATTTGGCAGTGCTTCATGTAGGGTCTATATATAATCCTTTAAAAATTTCATCAAATTGGAGATGGTCAAGTGGGGAACTAGTCTAAATTTAGGCCAACTTGACATGGAATGACCCAATAGTAATGTTAAATTTCAGACAAATACCATATGAAAACATAAATTGTTACACAGCCTGTATCTGCAGAATGAATTTGTATGTTGGCAGCGAAGTTTTCATGAAGCAGTGGTGTTACACATTACATATTGACAGGTTTGTTCATAACCACTTTCTGTGTTTGCTGCATGTTGTTACACATACTTTTGTGAAACTGCCAGAATGTTACAGTTACTGGTGTAAATAATCTTACATATACATGTCACTTGAAATCTGATGCAGTGCAGCCATTTGTAGGGTGTTCAGCTATCAGCAGGAAAACAAATTCACTTGGTGCGACTAGTATTTTTATTCTGCCTACCAGAATTGAGGTTCCTGACACAATCACAACTACTTGTGTACTATCTGTGCTGAACAAGTGTGCTTAAACACCCATATTGGGTGCAACTGCAGAAGTACTGTGATAGCATTAATGCAGCATTTGCATTTGAATATATGTGAGTACTTCATTATAGTTTGTATGAACTATGTGATCAGCTTGCAATTCATTTGACGAACAGTATCACAACAGTAATCCTAAACCATCACTGTGAGGAAATTATAGGAAAGTAAATATACTACATTTTATTAAATACAGTAAAAGAGTGGTTAGACCCAACATACTTAAAGCCTTTGCCTTCACCCCTGATGTAATGATGGTTTGGCATACAGAATGATATGTATGCACAACACACATCATGTGAATGAAAAGCAATTTGAAGAGTCATTGACCTTGGACCTGAACCTGAGAACTGTTCAAAGACTAGAAGGTCAAAATGTTGTGCTAGACCCGCCCCCACCCCCCCCCCCCCCTCCTTGAAATATATGTTGTGGTGAGAGACTGATCCATAGTCCAGCTCAAGGCGTAGCCTAAGTTGAAAGGTGGCAGTGTGATTGTGAGCTGACAAAGCCAAGAAATGTGAAAGCCAAGTAAAGGATGTGGTAACAAATTGACCAGTAACACAGCCTAATGTCTACCAAAAAATCTAAATATTGCCCAGAATGTAACTTCTACCTCTGACATTGTGTGCTGTGTTAGTGGGACTGAACTTCCCTATGACCTTAAGAAATGCATGTAGAGATTATTAGTTGAAAGCCAACCTTCTTTGCAAAATTAATAAAGCTTAGTTTTTAAATGGTGTATATTTTGGCATGAGCACGTGCTGGAAAGTAATGGTACACAATTTTTATTTGAAAATTATTGAAGCATTTTAATCAAAACAAACTGTGCTAACATTTTACAACTTTATTCTTAGTGTTTAAATATTTATTTCAAACATAGTCACCATGGCACTGAACACCTTTCTCCCAGTGAGACACTAGGTTGTTGGTGTCATCACTGTAGAATGTTTGACTTTGTTGGCAGACCCACAGCCTCACCTCTGCTCACCCCAATTCACCACTATAAAACTGAAGTCCTTGAAGGTGTTTTGGGAATAGTTGAAAATTAATTTGGTCAAACTGGGACAGTATGGAGGATGATAAATAACAATGGATCAAAGGTGTCAGCCTGTTGCAGGTGCAAAAAAAGTTGTGTGTGGTCTAGCATTGTCATGCTGAAGGAGAGGGTGCTCCACATGTGGATGAACTATTTGAATTTGTGTTCTGTTTTCTGAGGGTTTTCTGACGTGCTGACACAGTTAAATAACACACACACGTTACACACTGCAGTTCAGAACTCTCCAGCAGGAGGGTGCTACATATTGTCAGCAAAGTTGTAACATCAACAGAGTAATATGCATGACAACTGACATGAAGAACAGAATCAAAGCTTAGGAGGCATTATTTTCTGGTACACCCTTGTAGTAATTTGATGCGTTTGACATTTGCCTCAAATGTTGCAGAATGGTTCCCTTGGCATTGCCCAGCATCCATTTGGAAGTCATAATACTATATCCATAACATCAGCCAAAACATTATAACCACTGATCTGCTGTCAGTATAAACATATCCAGGGAATAGCACTTCACCTTGTCTTCCAGTCACACACACTGGGTGAATGGAGTATCAGTGAGCATGCTGTCTGGGTGTAAAATAGGGAATGCACACAATCTGAGCTTGACTGAGAGCAGATTTTGATGGCCTGAAGGCTGCGGATGAGCATTTGGGAAGCTGCACAGCATTAATGCTGGGCTGAGTAAAAGTGGGTCTGCATGCACAATGCTCCAAACACTCCTAATGATGAGTCTGTGCTGCTGATGACCCATGAATGTGCCAGTGTTAACGTCATGACATAGACAACTACAACTGAAATAGGCATGTAACTATTGGCATTGGGTGTTGGCGCAATGGGAGAGCACTGCATGGTCTGATGAATCCTCATACCTTCATCATTCCTTTGGGAGGATGCATTTCTTGTTGTGATCTTCAGTCCGGAGAATGGCGCCTTTAGCTTCTCGGCCTCGGCCTTTTCATCCTCTGCCTTGGCACATTCTGTCAATGCCTCTGCCTCCACTTTGGCCTTTTCCACTCTGCCTCGGCCTTGCCCTTTCGCGCTCTGCCTCGGCCTTGCCCTTTCGCGCTCTGCCTCGGCCTTGCCCTTTCGCGCTCTGCCTCGGCCTTGCCCTTTCGCGCTCTGCCTCGGCCTTGCCCTTTCGCGCTCTGCCTCGGCCTTGCCCTTTCGCGCTCTGCCTCGGCCTTGCCCTTTCGCGCTCTGCCTCGGCCTTGCCCTTTCGCGCTCTGCCTCGGCCTTGCCCTTTCGCGCTCTGCCTCGGCCTTGCCCTTTCGCGCTCTGCCTCGGCCTTGCCCTTTCGCGCTCTGCCTCGGCCTTGCCCTTTCGCGCTCTGCCTCGGCCTTGCCCTTTCGCGCTCTGCCTCGGCCTTGCCCTTTCGCGCTCTGCCTCGGCCTTGCCCTTTCGCGCTCTGCCTCGGCCTTGCCCTTTCGCGCTCTGCCTCGGCCTTGCCCTTTCGCGCTCTGCCTCGGCCTTGCCCTTTCGCGCTCTGCCTCGGCCTTGCCCTTTCGCGCTCTGCCTCGGCCTTGCCCTTTCGCGCTCTGCCTCGGCCTTGCCCTTTCGCGCTCTGCCTCGGCCTTGCCCTTTCGCGCTCTGCCTCGGCCTTGCCCTTTCGCGCTCTGCCTCGGCCTTGCCCTTTCGCGCTCTGCCTCGGCCTTGCCCTTTCGCGCTCTGCCTCGGCCTTGCCCTTTCGCGCTCTGCCTCGGCCTTGCCCTTTCGCGCTCTGCCTCGGCCTTGCCCTTTCGCGCTCTGCCTCGGCCTTGCCCTTTCGCGCTCTGCCTCGGCCTTGCCCTTTCGCGCTCTGCCTCGGCCTTGCCCTTTCGCGCTCTGCCTCGGCCTTGCCCTTTCGCGCTCTGCCTCGGCCTTGCCCTTTCGCGCTCTGCCTCGGCCTTGCCCTTTCGCGCTCTGCCTCGGCCTTGCCCTTTCGCGCTCTGCCTCGGCCTTGCCCTTTCGCGCTCTGCCTCGGCCTTGCCCTTTCGCGCTCTGCCTCGGCCTTGCCCTTTCGCGCTCTGCCTCGGCCTTGCCCTTTCGCGCTCTGCCTCGGCCTTGCCCTTTCGCGCTCTGCCTCGGCCTTGCCCTTTCGCGCTCTGCCTCGGCCTTGCCCTTTCGCGCTCTGCCTCGGCCTTGCCCTTTCGCGCTCTGCCTCGGCCTTGCCCTTTCGCGCTCTGCCTCGGCCTTGCCCTTTCGCGCTCTGCCTCGGCCTTGCCCTTTCGCGCTCTGCCTCGGCCTTGCCCTTTCGCGCTCTGCCTCGGCCTTGCCCTTTCGCGCTCTGCCTCGGCGTTGCCCTTTCGCGCTCTGCCTCGGCGTTGCCCTTTCGCGCTCTGCCTCGGCGTTGCCCTTTCGCGCTCTGCCTCGGCGTTGCCCTTTCGCGCTCTGCCTCGGCGTTGCCCTTTCGCGCTCTGCCTCGGCGTTGCCCTTTCGCGCTCTGCCTCGGCGTTGCCCTTTCGCGCTCTGCCTCGGCGTTGCCCTTTCGCGCTCTGCCTCGGCGTTGCCCTTTCGCGCTCTGCCTCGGCGTTGCCCTTTCGCGCTCTGCCTCGGCGTTGCCCTTTCGCGCTCTGCCTCGGCGTTGCCCTTTCGCGCTCTGCCTCGGCGTTGCCCTTTCGCGCTCTGCCTCGGCGTTGCCCTTTCGCGCTCTGCCTCGGCGTTGCCCTTTCGCGCTCTGCCTCGGCGTTGCCCTTTCGCGCTCTGCCTCGGCCTTGCCCTTTCGCGCTCTGCCTCGGCCTTGCCCTTTCGCGCTCTGCCTCGGCCTTGCCCTTTCGCGCTCTGCCTCGGCCTTGCCCTTTCGCGCTCTGCCTCGGCCTTGCCCTTTCGCGCTCTGCCTCGGCCTTGCCCTTTCGCGCTCTGCCTCGGCCTTGCCCTTTCGCGCTCTGCCTCGGCCTTGCCCTTTCGCGCTCTGCCTCGGCCTTGCCCTTTCGCGCTCTGCCTCGGCCTTGCCCTTTCGCGCTCTGCCTCGGCCTTGCCCTTTCGCGCTCTGCCTCGGCCTTGCCCTTTCGCGCTCTGCCTCGGCCTTGCCCTTTCGCGCTCTGCCTCGGCCTTGCCCTTTCGCGCTCTGCCTCGGCCTTGCCCTTTCGCGCTCTGCCTCGGCCTTGCCCTTTCGCGCTCTGCCTCGGCCTTGCCCTTTCGCGCTCTGCCTCGGCCTTGCCCTTTCGCGCTCTGCCTCGGCCTTGCCCTTTCGCGCTCTGCCTCGGCCTTGCCCTTTCGCGCTCTGCCTCGGCCTTGCCCTTTCGCGCTCTGCCTCGGCCTTGCCCTTTCGCGCTCTGCCTCGGCCTTGCCCTTTCGCGCTCTGCCTCGGCCTTGCCCTTTCGCGCTCTGCCTCGGCCTTGCCCTTTCGCGCTCTGCCTCGGCCTTGCCCTTTCGCGCTCTGCCTCGGCCTTGCCCTTTCCCCCCCTGGGCCCCTTTCCCCCCCCACTCGGCCTCGGGCCCCTTTCCCCCCCCACTCGGCCTCGGGCCCCTTTCCCCCCCACTCGGCCTCGGGCCCCTTTCCCCCCCACTCGGCCTCGGGCCCCTTTCCCCCCCACTCGGCCTCGGCCACGGCCCCTTTCCCCCCCACACGGCCTCGGCCACGGCCCCTTTCCCCCCCACTCGGCCTCGGCCACGGCCCCTTTCGCCCCCCCCGGCCACCACTCGGCCTCGGGCCCCTTTCCCCCCCACTCGGCCTCGGGCCCCTTTCCCCCCCACTCGGCCTCGGGCCCCTTTCCCCCCCACTCGGCCTCGGCCACGGCCCCTTTCCCCCCCACTCGGCCTCGGCCACGGCCCCTTTCCCCCCCACACGGCCTCGGCCACGGCCCCTTTCCCCCCCACTCGGCCTCGGCCACGGCCCCTTTCGCCCCCCCCGGCCACGGCCCCTTTCGCCCCCCCGGCCACGGCCCCTTTCGCCCCCCCGGCCTCGGCCCCTTTCGCCCCCTCCGGCCTCGGCCCCTTTCGCCCCCCCCGGCCTCGGCCCCTTTCGCCCCCCCGGCCTCGGCCCCTTTCGCCCCCCCGGCCTCGGCCCCTTTCGCCCCCCCGGCCTCGGCCCCTTTCGCCCCCCCGGCCTCGGCCCCTTTCGCCCCCCCCCGGCCCGGCCCCTTTCGCCCCCCCCGGCCTCGGCCCCTTTCGCCCCCCCCGGCCTCGGCCCCTTTCGCCCCCCGGCATCGGCCCCTTTCCTCCCCCCCGGCCTCGGCCCCTTCCCCCCCCACCCCCGGGCCCATTGCCCCCGGCCTTTGGCTCTTAGCAAGTCATGCACCTGCCCCTGTATCTGTGGAGCTAATGTAACCTGCGGTGAATAGAGATTACATTGTGGAATATCCCACAAGTGTGTGACCCTTACTTTTCTCGGCGAATTGAATGTTCAAATAACTTACGGGTTTGCTCTCAGGTGTAATCGGTGGACACCGCCAATATTTCGACAGGAGCACACCTTGCCATTCTCAAGGCACAAATACAAGGAAGAAAAAATGTGCAAGCTAATTTAATACCTCGGTTCACAGAGGAGAAACAAAGAAGATACCACACACGGAACAAGTGTCAACACAACCAACGATAACCAACATCAGAAGTGTTGGTGGTTACTATTTATCAATAGGTGAGGTCGCACTAATTTTGTCCCTCTGTTGTTTGAGGAGAGACAGAGCCGGATTCCAAGCAGCATTTAAACAAAATCTACCATCTCTGTTAATAAGGTTGCTTGATAGTCTGATTTCAACAGCTTCCTTAATAACACTATCCCAATAGTTTGACGTGCAAGCCCGAATCTCCGTGTTGTTGTGTTCCATAGTATGATCGGTGTCAAGGCAATGTTCTGCAATAGCGGATTTGCTCGGCTGTTGTAAGCGTGTGTGACGCTTATATTCAATACACTGGTCTTCCACAGTCTTGCTTGTCTGACCAATATATGACATGCCACAACTGCAAGGAATACGATAGGCCCCAACCTTACGCAAACGAAGATCATCTTTTACGAACGCCAACAGGGCCTCAATCTTGGAAGGTGGTCGAAAAACACATTTCACATCATATTTCTGTAAAATACGGATAATCCTGTTGGAAATGCTTCCTGCGTAAGGCACAAAGGCCGTAGACTTAAGTGCCACTTAGTTACTATCGTCACTCATCTGTTGCACAGAAGGCTGATGGTGCAACGCACGTTTGATCTGCCTCTCATTATAACCATTCTGACGAAAGGTGACTTCGAGATGTGCTAGCTCAGCTGCCAAACTTTCAGGGTTTGAGATAACATGGGCCCTGTGAACCAAGGTGCAAAGTACTCCTTCACGCTGAGCTGGATGGTGACAACTATCAGCTTGCAGATAGAGGTCAGTGTGGGTGGGCTTCCTATAAACAGAATGTCCCAATGTACCATCAGTCTTCTTTTTGACCAACACATCAAGGAAGGGAAGGCATCCCTTCTTTTCCACCTCCATAGTGAACTGAATATTCTGGTGGATTGAATTCAGATGTTCCAAAAACCGGTTTAAATTCTCACTACCATGAGGCCACACAACAAAAGTTGTTGTTGTTGTTGTGGTCTTCAGTCCTGAGACTGGTTTGATGCAGCTCTCCATGCTACTCTATCCTGTGCAAGCTTCTTCATCTCCCAGTACCTACTGCAGTCTACATCCTTCTGAATCTGCTTACTGTATTCATCTCTTGGTCTCCCTGTACGATTTTTACTCTCCACGCTGCCCTCCAATGCTAAATTTGTGATCCCTTGATGCCTCAAAACATGTCCTACCAACCGGTCCCTTCTTCTAGTCAAGTTGTGCCACAAACTTCTCTTCTCCCCAATCCTATTCAATACCTCCACATTAGTTACGTGATATACCCACCTTATCTTCAGCATTCTTCTGTAGCACCACATTTCGAAAGCTTCTATTCTCTTCTTGTCCAAATACTTTCAGAAACGACTTCCTGACACTTAAATCTGTACTCCATGTTAACAAATTTCTCTTCTTCAGAAACGCTTTCCTTGCCATTGCCAGTCTACATTTTATATCCCCTCTACTTCGACCATCATCAGTTATTTTACTCCCTAAATAGCAAAACTCCTTTACTACTTTAAGTGTCTCATTTCCTAATCTAATTCCCTCAGCATCACCCGACTTAATTTGACTACATTCCATTATCCTCGTTTTGCTTTTGTTCATGTTCATCTTATATCCTCCTTTCAAGACACTGTCCATTCCGTTCAACTGCTCTTCCAAGTCCTCTGCTGTCTCTGACAGAATTACAATGTCATCGGCGAACCTCAAAATTTTTGCTTCTTCTCCATGAATTTTAATACCCACTCCGAATTTTTCTTTTGTTTCCTTTACTGCTTGCTCGATATACAGATTGAATAACATCGGGGAGAGGCTACAACGCTGTCTCACTCCTTTCCCAACCACTTCTTCCCTTTCATGCCCCTCTACTCTTATAACTGCCATCTGGTTTCTGTACAAATTGTAAATAGCCTTTCGCTCCCTGTATTTTACCCCTGCCACCTTCAGAATTGAGAGAGTATTCCAGTTAACATTGTCAAAAGCTTTCTCTAAGTCTACAAATCCTAGAAACGTAGGTTTGCCTTTTCTTAATCTTTCTTCTAAGATAAGTCGTAAGGTTAGTATTGCCTCATGTGTTCCAACATTTCTACGGAATCCAAACTGATCTTCCCCGAGGTCCGCTTCTACCAGTTTTTCCATCCGTCTGTAAAGAATTCGCGTTAGTATTTTGCAGCTGTGACTTATTAAACTGATAGTTCGGTAATTTTCACATCTGTCAACACCTGCTTTCTTTGGGATTGGAATTATTATATTCTTCTTGAAGTCTGAGGGTATTTCGCCTGTCTCATACATCTTGCTCACCAGATGGTAGAGTTGTGTCATGAATGGCTCTCCCAAGGCCATCAGTAGTTCTAATGGAATGTTGTCTACTCCCGGGGCCTTGTTTCGACTCAGGTCTTTCAGTGCTCTGTCAAACTCTTCACGCAGTATCTTATCTCCCATTTCGTCTTCATCTACATCCTCTTCCATTTCCATAATATTGTCCTCAAGTACATCGCCTTCGTATAAACCCTCTATATACTCCTTCCAACTTTCTGCCTTCCCTTCTTTGCTTAGAACTGAGTTGCCATCTGAGCTCTTGATATTCATACAAGTGGTTCTCTTCTCTCCAAAGGTCTCTCTAATTTTCCTGTAGGCAGTATCTATCTTACCCCTAGTGAGATAAACCTCTACATCCTTACATTTGTCCTCTAGCCATCCCTGCTTAGCCATTTTGCACTTCCTGTCAATCTCATTTTTGAGACGTTTGTATTCCTTTTTGCCTGCTTCATTTACTGCATTTTCATATTTCTTCTGTTACCCAAGGGTTTCTACTACCCCTCGTCTTTTTACCTATTTGGTCCTCTGCTGCCTTCACTACTTCATCCCTCAGAGCTACCCATTCTTCTTCTACTGTACTTCTTTCTCCCATTCCTGTCAATTGTTCCTTTATGCTCTCCCTGAAACACTGTACAACCTCTGGTTTAGTCAGTTTATCCAGGTCCCATCTCCTCAAATTGCCAACTTTTTGCAGTTTCTTCAGTTTTAATCTACAGTTCATAACCAATAGATTGTGGTCAGAATCCACATCTGCCCCTGGAAATGTCTTACAATTTAAAACCTGGTTCCTGAATCTCTGTCTTACCATTATATAATCTATCTGATACCTTTTAGTATCTCCGTGATTCTTCATGTATACAACCATCTTTTATGATTCTTGAACCAAGTGTTAGCTATGATTAAGTTATGCTCTGTGCAAAATTCTACCAGACGGCTTCCTCTTTCATTTCTTACCCCCAATCCACACTCACCTAATTTGTTTCCTTCTCTCCCTTTTCCTACTCTCTTATTCCAGTCACCCATGACTATTAAATTTTCGTCCCCCTTCACTACCTGAATAATTTTTTTATATCATCATACATTTCATCAATTTCTTCATCATCTGCAGAGCTAGTTGGCATATAAACTTGTACTACTGTAGTAGGCATGGGCTTTGTGTCTATCTTGGCCACAATAATGCGTTCACTATGCTGTTTGTAGTAGCTAACCCGCACTCCTATTTTTTTATTCATTTTTAAACCTACTCCTGCATAACCCTATTTGATTTTGTATTTATAACCCTGTAATCACCTGACCAAAAGTCTTGTTCCTCCTGCCACCGAACTTCACTAATTCCCACTATATCTAACTTTAACCTATCCATTTCCCTTTTTAAATTTTCTAACCTACCTGCCCGATTAAGGGATCTGACATTCCACGCTCCGATCAGTAGAACGCCAGTTTTCTTTCTCCTGACAATGACGGCCTCCCGAGTAGTCCTCGCCCGGAGATCCGAATGGGTGACTATTTTACCTCCGGAATATTTTACCCAAGAGGACGCCATCATCATTTAATCATACAGTAAAGCTGCATGCCCTCGGGAAAAATTACGGCTGTAGTTTCCCCTTGCTTTCAGCCTTTCGCAGTACCAGCACAGCAAGGCCGTTTTGGTTAATGTTACAAGGCCAGATCAGTCAATCATCCAAACTGTTGCCCCTGCAACTACTGAAAAGGCTACTGCCCCTCTTCAGGAACCACATGTTTGTCTGGCCTCTCAACAGATACCCTTCCATTGTGGTTGCACCTACGGTACGGCTATCTGTATCGCTGAGGCACGGAAGCCTCCCCACCAACGGCAAGGTCCATGGTTCATGGGGGGGACAACAAAAGTATCATCTATATATCTGAAAAAGTATCATCTATATATCTGAAAAAACACGTAGGTTTCAAGGTCGCTGACTCCAATGCCCGTTTCTCAAAGTCCTCCATAAACAAATTGGCCACAATAGGTCACAACGGGCTTCCCATTGCAACTCCATCAGTCTGTTCGTAGTACTGACCATTGAATAAAAAGCAAGTGGAATTCAGCACATGTCGAAACAAATTTGTTAATTCGACAGCAAACTTAACCTCAATTAGCTGTAACGAATCAGAGAGAGGAACATGAGTGAAAAGTGAAACCACATCAAAACTGACTAAAATATCAGTCATTCAAACACAATCCCTGCAATCGACGTAAGAAATCTGCAGAGTTCTTAATGTGTTGTTCACACCTACCTACTAGTGAGCTCAACAAACTATCAAGATGTTTAGCTACACGAAATGTCGGAGCACCAATATTAGAAACAATAGGCCTCAACGGGACAGCCTCTTTATGGACGTTAGGGTGGCCATATAATCTAGGTGGTACAGCACAGTAAGAATTAAGACTCTTGATAGTCTCCTGTGTCCAAGAACGTTTCTTCAGGAGGCTATTTGTCTTTCTCTCAACACTCTCAGTAGGGTCAGCACCGATTTTGCTATATGCCGAAGCAGAAAGTACACACTGCGTCTTTTTAATGTAATTGTGCTTCTTCAACAAAACGGTGGCGTTACTCTTCCTTTGTGCCTTGAGAATAGCAGGGTGTGCTCCTGTCGAAATATCGGCAGTGTCAGACGACGTCACCCAGCAGCAAACCTGTAAGTTATTTGAATATCCCACAAGTGATTATCCCATTGGATCAATTGTGCCTGGATTGTATGTATTTGCTTATGGTGGGGCTGACAACTTTCTAAAAACTCTACGTTCTGACACAAGGGTCTCGTGGTCGGAGCTCAGTCAGCTAGTGCAACATATACCTCCCCGGTGCAGTTCGTACTAATCACCAAGGGGTTATCCACACCGGCATGCAGACAAGCCACAAGTTTGGCAACACTGCCCTTACTACATGGAAGCTGGTGTTAGAACTTAAAGTTTAACACATATATTTCGGAACGACACAACAACACATATAAGTCACAGAGTAAGTTGACAAGTAAGACGTGTACACGTTAGCATTCGAATGAGCACTGAGTCCCAGTCTAGCGGCCACTGCTCGGCTGGCCGCTTAGGTGGCGCAGCTGCTGCATGGCTGGCAGACAGCGCCGCACGTAGAGGACGCGCGTAATTGTGTGGCGGCACTTTGATCGGCGAGTCACAACAGCTGACACACTTTTAATTCGTAGATTAACTGTTGCTTCTTCAACAAGGACAAACTGGGTGTCATGGGACCCCATGTTCAGCAATGGATACCTACACACACACACACACACACACACACACACACACACACACACACACACACACACACACACACACCTCATGGTGAATTGACAGTATGAGGATACCTCTCATTTACTTCCAGGAAAGTAACCATCCTCTGTTACCAACCAAACATCCAGCAGGAGAAAGGGAAATCAAGTGGAAGGACTGGATGGATTGGGGTTCACACGGGTCTCCATTGTTTATTAAAATGTATTTATTTAAGAAAAAATAACTAAAATCAGATGCATTAGCAGGATTACAAACGACACTCTGAACTTTGATTTTATCCATACTGGATGAGAGTTCGTGATTGTGATTGTCAATGTGAAAAAATATATCGGCTCAACTACTTCTTTATAGTTTAAAAACACTAAGATTGACAGCTGGAAATTGATACATAGCGTAGATAATCAGAGCAGACTGAATGAACAGCTAACTGGTGATACAAATAACTTTTTCAAACATTTCACTGGTTTCTTTTAGTAACTACATTTTTAGCAATTGGCAGGATACCATCATTCATGACGTCCTTGGAACATGTATTCATTATCTGTTTGTATAGACATCTGTGACTTCCTTGTTAACTTGTGCGTGAGCTCACTCGCATTTCAGTGTCGTGTTTGGTTACATGGTGTGTGGTATCAATGAAGACACAAGGGCAGTTACGATAGAGGAGAGAGCCATGTGGTTAGATGTTGAACACCATAGGTGACACCATTTTGAGGTTTTTTTTAATATTTTGTCGACTATGTGGAGATGCACCTCGAAAGACACGGCTGCAACTAGGAAAGTAGCCACGATGTTCTAATTTTATTATCAATTTATTGTGCCTGGTGCATGTTCCATTTTAGCCAGTTTTAACAGAATCTTTTACTTTTTATTATTCTGATGATGGAAACTTGACTTCCGAAATGCGTCAATCTTAGTGTTTTAAACTATAAACAAGTGGTTGAGCCGATATATTTTTTAAGATTGACATTCTGAACTTTTCAAATTTAAGACGTTACATACCCTAGTTTAGTGACAATTCAATTAAGGCAATAGTGAAAGAGAAAAGCTGTGTCTGACATCAGTCCTTAGATTTTACATTCAAAATTTTCACCTTCACAAACTGCAACTCAGAAAATGCTTCAACAAATGAACAAATAATTGTTTCGAAACACGTGGCTAGTTAAGATAACACAGAAGCATAACTCATCTCAAAGGTTAAAACTGAATAGCTATACTGGAAGACAGAGCAATTTATATCTGCCTCAAGACCACTAGAAAAAGGAAATTATTAAGATACACCTCAAAGTGCTTCTAGATAGTTTAATAAAGTAAACAGGTGCACTGATTTCTAGAGCTTCGTTCAGCAGACAGAACAAGTTGCTTTAAATCTTGCCCCAATGAGCAGTTAAGTAATTAATTGTGAGTTAGTGTGCACAGATTGATATAACTGGCTTCAGACACGGTAAAAATTCTCTTAAGTTATACTGTAGCAGATGTGTAAGTGAGTCAGTAAGTGAATGTGCATGCATAGGAGCTCAAGAATGCCATTTAAGAACGAAAAGCAGTAATTAGTACTCAGAACAGACTTTTAGCAGTACATAAATAAAAGGTGAGGAAAGGTCACGCCATGACAACTTTAAAATAACAAACAGTTGGACAATTAAATCTAGTAAGCAGTAACTAGCCCTGAGATGGAATAAATTTCTTTCACTCTTCACCTCACAAATGGCCAGTGAACAAACACACAAAAAACGTTCAGAGCTCAGTAAGACTTACAGTTTTACACACTTTTGCTTCTTCCAGCCCGTGAGCCTCTAATGTGCCAGTTACTTACCAACAGGCTATATTTTCACAAGTCTGGATGACATCTAAATATGACATGAGTGATTCACATAGAGCTGATCAGCATGTGGCCATTCTAACAGTGCGCAGTGGTATGTACAAGAACAGCACTCATCCCATCAAACCCCCAAACATCAAAATGTACAAAATTTTTGTACACGTTTCAAATAGTAATTTACATAACTTGAGTGAAGGCAGCCCATCGGTAGCTGGCAGTGGTGCATTCCATGAGGCTGATGTACAGAGGCAATGTTAACAGCCACAGTGTGACGAGTACACCCTAAGAGTCGAGGTCCAAAACAGTGGGCCACAACAGTAGAAAACTGGAGCAGACAGGGAGTATCTAAATTCCACTGTCATTCTCACTTACTACAGCCACATGACCACAGTAGTTCTAAGGCTAAACATGGTCACTCTTAAAATAGTGTTCAGGATTACCAAATTATTGAATCCACCGCTGAACATGGGGAATTGAATAGCAATAAAAAGCTTGTCTGGTTGCTAGACATTACCCTAACCCCTTCCAAGGCAACACCACAAAGTATCAAGTCGTGCATCACAATCCAAATCAGGCAGTTGTTTGGATGGGAAAGCTCCTTGCATAATGTGACTTTTACAGAGAAGAACCAACAGCAAATACAGACAGCCAAGACCACACCAATGTTCCATCTTTTGTTAACAGTTCTGCCTGCAACTATTAACTTGACAGAACTTTTAAAGGGCTACCAGTCTCTCCAATCTGTCAATTTCGGCTGAATGGCAAATACTGTTTACGTACCCTGCATGGCTGTACCGTGCCCCACGGTGCCACAAGCTCCAAGGAAAAGAAATGACATACACCAGGTGTGGGGCAGGAATTCAAAGAGGAAGCCTGCCATGGCTCAGTTAGTAATAATAACAAAATCATTGTTATCATTATTTGTACTAGTATTATTACTGTAGGCAGTTAATTAATACAAAGATCAGTTAATAACATGATGTTGCTGTATTCTTTCTATCTCCTGCCCAGCATCTCTCTTCAAGGCATCCTCTTTGCGTACACCATGTTGCTTCATTATTTTGTCAATATGCTCTTTCTTAAAGTAAATGGTCTACTATGTTGCTGTCAGTACGGTGATTTCCAATCAAAAATTCTTTGGCTGCTAATTATCTAACATTCTCAACAGATGTCGATATCAGTTTAACGAATTTCATTCTAATCAATAACTGTTTCATTTGTTCTCATTCCAGCACTTAATTCAACATTGCTGGTTTTTCAGTCTTGGTATGCTGGTGCTGCTCCTTTAATAATTTTTCTAGAATTTTGTCTTCTTTTGAGATCAGCTAGTAAAACCCATAGTTTCAATCCAAAGAATAGGACTGGTTCAGCCTGTAGCTCATACTCTTTTTGTACTGTTAGAAATGTGCTTGTCCCACCAAAAGGAGCTAATGATGTTAGAAAAGTAGTAAGTAGTGTGTCAAGGCAGGGTGTGTGTTTTTTAAATAATTTTATCACAAATAAGCATTTACTGAAATGAAAGGTTTTGATGTAACTGTTCTAGACATTTTATGATTGTGATCGTAATAGTAGTATGAGTGATGTGGCACTTGACAGTCCAGTTCCTGCTTCCCCACACAGTTGATGTACACTGTATTGTGTCATTTGATGTGAACAACATTGATTTCATTGTTTGAGGTAGTAGCTGTGTTATTTTATTTGATTACACTACCATTATATGCATATGAAGATAATGAAGCTAGAAAATATGATTGAAAACAATAGCATAGGGAGAAGGCTAAAGTTGAAGATCATAATGGATTTTCAAAGGTGTCGTCATTAATTAGTCTTAAAATTTTTTGCTGCCTCCCATTGAAATATACCATGGTGAACTCGTCACTCAGAATTTCGAACTCAAAAGAGAACACTTAACCAGAAATACTATTTAGTTATTAAGTAGTATGACAATTGGGCTTTATATATGTGATACATTTTATATAATATGGGAGGACTGTGACTGCTTAAGAGTATTTATTACAGTTCGTTATTTTTACCGCAGGCCGAAGTTCACCCATTCAACATGAATATAAAAGAAGAGCTGGAGGAGGGTGTGAATAAAGAGGTAATTATAGAATTTATATGACCGCATGGAATTAATCATCGCTGAGTTGTGAAAAAATGAGATGGTTATCAATTGTGTGTGTATTCACTTTAGCAGTCCTTTGTTTACTTTAAGTTACAATATTATAGTATGACAGGTTGGAAACGAGGGAACAGGTAAAATAGAACATTTTGTTATAGTATACCCATATGGATTTAAACATTGCCTTTGAGCAGGTAAAGTAATTTAGCTGGTGAGTTCATAGAATTGCTTCTTTACATTATAAGCACAAATAAGAATTACATGAGATTGCATTGATGAAGTTACATGAAAATTCGTACCAAGTCCCAAGACTCAAGCTTTGATTTCCTGTTGTAATGAGTAGTTCCCTTAATGGTTCCATGTATGTGAACGCCAGCATTATATGTTTTATGCGCCATGTGATACTGCTGTGACAGTTACATTCAAGGAAAATCTACACAAAGTTGTGCAGAAAAAACTGGTGATCCTAACCTACTGAGTAGAGACCAAGATGTCTGTGCATACACTGCAGGTGTTACGGACAGGCAGTCTTGTGAAGTACTATTGAGCAGTTTTCTGAAAGCTGTCGTAAGCTGCTAGTATAGTAGTGCACACAAAATTGAAATACTTTAGACCTTGTAACTATGAACAGGCATGTCTTTATAGATGGTGTTAGTGCAGGGAGGGGTTACTGGTCATGATGCCAGCACAGCAACAATGGCGAATGAAGCTAAATGAAGCCTTCAAGAAGGCTAGGAGAATAGATTTTCTAGAAAGAGCAGGTAAGTAGTTGTTAGCATCCCATTTAGACAATGAGTGAATATAATTTAATTCCAGTATGATTTACATAGAGGAAAATGGGCATGTGTTAAAATGAATGTAAATCACACACTGAAAAAATATGTGGTGAGTAACTGGATTACAGACAGAAAAGACCCACATGAGAATAAAGTGTAGTTAGCAGATTGTTACACAAAAAATGGTGCTGAACTGGCCCCCCTCTGCCATGTGAATTGTTCATTTATGGAAAAGTGGTTTGTCGCGTGTATAGAAAAAGGCAGAGGTCATTCCAGTTTGTGAGAAAAGTCACAGGAAATATGTGCAAAACTACAGACATACCTAGTTGGTGTAAAAATCTTCATGAATGATTTTGTGATTCTGTATGATGGCTCTTGAAAGAAAGAAATTAATCTGCAAGAATGGAAATGGATCCCATAATTACTGGCCATGTGAAACTGTTTAGTCTCGCGGTTCTAGGCGCGCAGTCCGGAACCGTGCGACTGCTACGGTCGCAGGTTCGAATCCTGCCTCGGGCATGGGTGTGTGTTATGTCCTTAGGTTAGTTAGGTTTAAGTAGTTCTAAGTTCTAGGGGACTAATGACCACAGCAGTTGAGTCCCATAGTGCTCAGAGCCATTTGAGCCATTTTGAAACTGTTTAGTCTGCTTCTCCACAGTGCTGCCATAATGTAGTCAGCCTGTAAAATGAGACCATAGTTCTGAAGCAGTATCTGTGGGATGTAGTATCTGAAGGCTAAGTTGATGTGCCTTTCAATGACTCAGCACTTCTGCTATGCAGTTAGTCATTACTTTATGCCTTAAAGTACATGAAAACAGTAAGATACATTAGAACTGAATGGTACAAATGGATAGGTGTGATGTACCTGCCATTACCACATTGTAAACTAAAGAAGTACCTTTTCTTGTGATGGTGTCAGTCATAGCTAACACACACAACCTGTGGAATGAAAATGAATCTTTCCATAACTGCCTACCTATTTGTTGCAACAAGTATTTTAAGTATAGTTATATGTTGGCAATATAAAAATATTATTGAGTCTGAGAATCCGACTTTCACTACTGTTTGGGGGTTACCACCAATAGCATGCACTTTCATTTATTGCACAAATTTCATCCATATTCATTCTTGCCCTTCGTCCCCCCTCCATTCTTCTGATGCTACCATCCCAGAGGTGTGTCATCTGTCTCTTCAGTGTACATTCCATGGCTTGCTAAATATTTCAAGGGTTTCTGCTCATGGTTTCAGCCAGCTTTGGTCCAAGAGTATTTTGAACATGACAGCTTTCTTGGAGGGCATTACATTCAGGAACTACAAATACATCAGGAATTTACTGTTCAACAGTTTGATGGTAGTATGGTCTTTACATTTTATTCAGTCTGATTTCTGTTACTCCGCAGTGACTCTCCACACAGCGTGCACGTTATGTCCATTCCAGCACTACTATTCAAGAATTAACTATAAAAGACACAGAGAAAGCAATATATCTAACTTGCTATTGTTCTGATGTTTCACCAGTGGAGGCTAATGCATTACTGTGCTGTATAGCTGTTCATTCAAAAGAATTAAGCTGTGTAACAGACCGCGTATACACTTTAAAGTTACTAAAATATGGGATTGCACCTTTTGACTAGAACAACATGGAAGGAATGTAATCAAGAAACAGAGAAGGGGACAGGGAGGAGGAGGGCGAGAGGAGCGCTACATATGTAACTTGATTCCGAAAAACCCCAATTAAATTACGGTATTGTTAGCAGTTGAATAAAGTACAGGCTTAATCTTCGTTTTAAGTAACGGTAATGTAATGCGTACATGCTAATTGGTTTTGATTGCTATGAGTGTTGTTTCAGCCATAATTTGACTGCTCAATAATGCTACTGCTCAATAATGCCACATTCAAGGAGCAGAGATTTTTGACTAAACAAGGTCATGAAAGTTAGCCCGAAGTAACGTTACATAATTTTGGTTAAAGATAAATGGAAGGAGTCACTATCACTGCAAAATAAATTTTTATTCATATCTAATCTCAACATGTCAAATATGCCTGTGTTGTCCATTGTTTTGGACATGTCCAAGGGGACAGACAGTATTTTGATCCTGCAACCACTATGACTCAGGGGACAAAGTAGAGACATGGGTTATCTGTGGGCATTAATTTATGTAAGTGGGGAGTGTTGTTAGACACTGTAAAGGATGATACTACTACTTCAATAGCACCAGGTGAGTTTCTCACACTTGTAACTTCGCAGCTGCGAGAGGCAGCTAGGTTGAGCTGACGACTTCGACATGGTGCTGCTTGTATATTGATAGCTTTCTTTTTTATTGTAGCCATAGCTTCTTTCAATTCTGACATCTTAACTGAGCAACTGTCACAGCCTATACCCACACAGTTCTCCAGGGACAGAGAAAGGCTTTCCATTCTCCTTAGAATTGTAGTACCTATACTTCACCAGCAATGCTACGCTCTTCATCTTAACACACTTGAGGTTCATAGTCTTCCACTACAATCCTTGTCTTTATTTGTATCAATGAAACTCAAAAATCTTTCGTGTAATTTGCCATCACCATCAACATATCTTGCAGCTAAACTCAGTTGGGCAGTGTGTGCTATGTCCATAGCCTCACCGAAGAGTATCCTGTGATAATGAGAATCTTTGATTTCCTCCAGTAATCACGATAACATCACTGTTTCACAGCATGAATTAAGTTCCTTACACATTGTTTTACATATGTAAGTGGCATTCGCTTTAGTGGTCTCAAGGTGATGGTTTAGTTGCAAGTCTCCAGCGTCAATTCAAAATCTTAGAAGAGCTCTAAAGTTTCCCGTGTTACTCACTATACTTTCACGATCATTATCGTTTTCTAATAGACTCCCATCATCTGTATGACCACGCAGGGGAATATTTTGCTTTCCATGAAATATGATTGTTTTTATTATAGGTACAAGATGGTCTCTGTTTTCTCTTATGGATTTATGACATAAAGTTTGCGTTCCTAGTGTAGCGATTTAATTTTGCATCTGTTGGTGCTTTAATGTGGTACTTGAGCTGAGAGTGAGTCTCAAGGTCACCATATTTACCAGTAAGTTTGGCAGACTTTGGTAGTGGTTCAGTCACAAGTTTCTTGGCGATAATGGATTTCTTTCCTCCAGCCATTTTATTATTCACAAAAAGTGAACAGTTAGTGCAAAGAAGTCCCTTTTTAACTTTCAAGAACACCAGCTGTGGATACTGTTTAAAATTATCTTGCACTTGCTTACGTTCAACCTGCCCTTCCTTGTTGTGCTCAGAAGTAGGAAAGACAACCTTTTCCAGGTTTCCTTGGATCTGTGAGAAGCTTGTGTTTTATATAATCAGTAATATACTGATAGTAATACATCTTATTAATTGCCAATATCTGTGTGGTTAAAGGAATTGGTCGATGAACTTCGTTGTGGAAGTTTTGACGAAATGCTGGGTTGTGCCTTTACACCTGGTGGTGTTTTTGCGCCCGAATGGTGACCGGAATCGTCAGATGTGTCTACTTTTTTCCTTTATTACATACCAATCCATTTTATTATATTGTTATGGTGTAGGTAAATTACATGCAAATTATTCTCGAATAAACACTTCATTTGCACTGAAAAATGCAACACTGGTACACTTAGCACTGAAACACACTCGGTCATGCTCCCCATATTTCTAATATCACTAAGCACAAGACTCACTTAAGTCCGTGGTAATAGCCAATAATGCAGTTCACTTTTTATCACTTCCAAGTTACCGCGGAGATTGTAGCTTTCAAACTGACTACCTGGCAGCGACTCTGGTTCTCATATGTGGCTCGGTTGTTTTGAGAACATTCACTGCCAGAATGTCAAATGTACTTTTGGCCACTTCTAAGTCACACTAGTGATGTTACCTTCTGAGCTAGGTTTTCAGCAGATGCTTGTCTGTCACATGGCAGTGGCAGCTACAGCAGGGTTAAGATTAACGACATAATTAGTGAATGACGGCAAGGCTCTCACATTCCCACAAACAAGGAAAAGCTAAATGCAGATAGAGAAAAGCTTCCCCCCTGCGGGTTCGGGGGTTAGAATAGGCCCGCGGTATTCCTGCCTGTCGTAAGAGGCGACTAAAAGGAGTCCCTCCCCCTCAAGGGGGTAGTTACCGCCTGCGTCCGGAGACGGACGGTTCCACGACCTCTATTTGCGGTCATTTTGCTTTTTCACTTCTCGTTTCTTCCTTCCTTTGGTTGGTTACTTTCTTTGCTCTTCTCCACCTCACTGTCTTCCTTACTCTTTCCCCTGCCTAATCTCCTTGCCTTCTCATTGCATTCTTCTCATTGCCTTCTTCTCATTGCCTTCTTCTCATTGCCTTCTTCTCATTGCCTTCTTCTCATTGCCTTCTTCTCATTGCCTTCTTCTCCTTGCCTTCTCTGGTCTCCGCCTCGGCGTTTGAGACACTGTCCTCTCTCTCTCTCTCTCTCTCTCTCTCTCTCTCTCTCTCTCTCTCTCTCTCTCTCTCTCTCCCCTTTTTCCTCTTCTTCCTTCCTCCCTGTGCGCGCCTGAAGGCCGACCCACGCGTTCGCACGCGTAGCCGGTGACGGGGTAACGCGTAATTCCCCGCCCTGGGTAGACATGTAAGGCACGCGCGTACCCCCTGGTAAAGGCCAGGCCCAGGGAGGGGTGATTGCCTGAGCTGATACCTTCTGACCATGCCGATTGGTCCCTCCGTCTGTTTCTCGGGAGGTGTGACCTGAGGTGTAAACATTCACCTAAGGCGGGAGTGCCCTCTGAGAGGGTCCCCACAAGGAAGGAGTGCGCCATCGGAGACGCTGGCAATCATGGGGGATTCCTCCGCAATGGATTTCACTCCATCTCTCTCGACTTCTGCCCAAAAACGGAAACGTGACCAGCTACCAGTGACAAAAGTACTACCGCCTGCCCCACAGTTCCTCGTCGTTTCTCGATCTGAGGACGGAAAGGATTTTTCCTCCGTCAACCCTTTCGTTATCCAGAAGGGCGTCGATGCCATAGCCGGATCTGTCAAATCCTGTACCAGGTTGCGTAACGGTACCTTATTACTCGAAACTGAGAGCGCCTTTCAGGCACAAAAACTGCTTCGGGCCACACTCCTGTACACATTCCCTGTCCGGGTGGAGGCTCACCGAACTTTGAATTCGTCTCGTGGTTTTGTGGTCTATACTAGATCCCTCGACGGTTTGACTGACGAGGAGATTCAATCTTTCCTCGCTGAGCAGGGCGTGACGGCTGTCCATAGGGTCATGAAAAAGGTCAACAATGACCTTGTACCGACCCGGACACTTTTCTTGACCTTCGATAGTGTTCAGCTGCCATCGCGCATCAAAGCGGGCTACGAGGTTATTTCTGTTCGCCCCTATGTCCCGACACCTACGCGCTGCTACCAGTATCAGCGTTTCAATCACACTCGCCAGTCTTGTTCGAATGCGGCTAAATGTGTCACTTGTGGCAGGGATGCCCATGAGGGTGACTGTCCACCTCCGTCTCCTCGTTGTGTGAACTGTCAGGGTGACCATGCCGCATCCTCCCGCGACTGTCCTGTCTATAAGGACGAACGATGTATCCAAGAAATTCGGGTCAAAGAGAAAGTGTCCACCTCGGCTGCTCGCAAGCTATTGGCTAGTAGGAAGCTCACGCTGCTCCCAGCGGGGAAATACAGTACTGTCCTCGCCTCTCCTCGGACTACCAGGGAGGTGGCAACCCAGACATGCGATCTGACCTTCAGCACCACGGTCGTCCGTTCGGCCAGTGCTAAGATCGCGCGGTCGACGTCTCCTCTTCGTCCCATCACCCCACAGACACCAGCCCCTTCATCAGCTTCTGCTAAGACGAAGACCCAGAAGTCAGATGCACGGGCCTTCAAGAAGGAACCGTCCCGTGCAGACTTCCTACGTACCTCGACCTCCCAGCCTTCGTCCGGTACTGTACTTCCACCAAACGACCTTCCGAGAAGGCACATAGGAAGCACAGTTCTCCTTCTCCGCCGCGGCGCATTTCTTCTCCTGCGCCACCCAGCAGTTGCCGCCCCAGGCCGTCATCCCTTTCGCCTGGCCGCACTGCTGGTAGCCGAACATCTGGCCGTTCACCGGCGGAGGAAGCTCCCCCTCCCGGCCATCTTCCCAAGATGGCCGATGAACCTATAGACCCAATGGACGATGACTGTCCGCCTACTGATAGCGGCGGCAGTGCTCGCTCGAAGCCAGGCCCTCAGTGGCCTTTGAGGTGACCCCTTCTTTCATCTTCCCCTTTTTTTTTTTACGATGGCACTTATTCACTGGAATATTCGCAGCATTCGCTCCAACCGAGAGGACTTGAATTTGCTGCTTCGCTTGCACCGTCCGCTCGTCGTAGCCCTCCAGGAAACGAAGCTACGCCCATGCGATCAAATTGCCTTGGCACACTACACCTCTGTGCGTTTTGACCTACCCCCTGTGGTAGGTATCCCAGCTCATGGAGGGGTTATGTTGCTGGTCCGGGATGATATTTACTACGATCCCATCACGTTGCACACCGGCATGCAGGCAGTTGCCATCCGCATTACTCTCCCCACTTTAACATTTTCCATTTGTACCGTTTACACTCCATCGTCGTCTGCCGTTACCAGGGCAGACATGATGCAACTTATTGCTCAGCTACCTGCACCATTTTTGTTAACTGGAGACTTCAATGCCCACCATCCTATTTGGGGCTCTCCAGCGTCCTGCCCGAGGGGCTCCCTGTTAGCAGACCTTTTCAACCAGCTCAATCTCGTCTGCCTCAATACTGGCGCCCCTACTTTTCTTTCGGACACATCTCACACCTATTCCCATTTAGATCTCTCTATATGTACTCCCCAACTTGCACGCCGATTCGAGTGGTATGCACTTTCTGATACATATTCGAGCGACCACTTCCCGTGTGTTATCCATCTCCTGCAGCATACCCCCTCTCCGTGCTCATCTAGTTGGAACATCTCCAAGGCAGACTGGGGGCTCTTCTCTTCCAGGGCGACCTTTCACGATCAAACATTCCCAAGCTGCGATAGTCAGGTCGCACATCTCACGGAAGTCATTCTCACTGCTGCTGAATATTCCATCCCTCACCCTACTTCTTCTCCACGTCGCGTACCGGTCCCCTGGTGGACCGCAGCATGTAGAGACGCTTTACGTGCTCGTCGACGTGCTTTACGCGCATTTAAACGCCACCCTACAGTGGCGAATTGTATCAATTATAAACGATTACGTGCACAGTGTCGTCGTATTATTAAAGAAAGCAAGAAAGCCAGCTGGGCTGCTTTCACAAGCACCTTCAACAGTTTTACTCCTTCTGTTGTCTGGGGTAGCCTGCGCCGGCTATCTGGCACTAAGGTCCACTCACCAGTTTCTGGCTTGACGGTCGCGAATGACGTCCTTGTGGCCCCTGAGGCTGTCTCCAATGCCTTCGGCCGCTTTTTCGCAGAGGTTTCGAGCTCCGCTCATTACCACCCTGCCTTCCTCCCCCGCAAACAGGCAGAGGCGGCTAGGCCACCTAACTTCCGCTCCTCGAATTGTGAAAGTTATAATGCCCCATTCACCATGCGGGAACTCGAAAACGCACTAGGCCGATCACGGTCCTCCGCTCCAGGGCCTGATTCTATTCATATTCAGATGCTCAAGAACCTTTCTCCTGCGGGTAAAGGTTTTCTTCTTCGTACTTACAATCGCATCTGGATTGAGGGACATGTTCCCGCGTGCTGGCGCGAGTCTATTGTTGTCCCGATTCCTAAGCCGGGGAAGGACAAGTACTTGCCTTCCAGTTATCGACCCATCTCGCTTACCAGCTGTGTCTGTAAAGTGATGGAGCGAATGGTTAACTTTCGATTGGTTTGGCTGCTCGAGTCTCGACGCCTCCTTACCAATGTACAATGTTGATTTCGTAGGCGCCGGTCTGCTGTTGACCATCTGGTTACCTTGTCGACCTTCATTATGAATAACTTCTTGCGGAAGCGCCCGACCGCGGCTGTGTTCTTTGATTTGGAGAAGGCTTACGACACCTGTTGGAGGGCGGGCATTCTCCGCACCATGCATACATGGGCCCTTCGCGGTCGCCTCCCTCTTTTTATTCGTTCCTTTTTAATGGATCGACAGTTCAGGGTACGTGTGGGTTCTGTCCTGTCAGACACGTTTCGCCAGGAGAATGGGGTGCCACAGGGCTCAGTTTTGAGCGTCGCTCTCTTCGCCATAGCGATCAATCCAATAATGGATTGCCTCCCAGCTGATGTATCAGGCTCCCTTTTCGTGGACGATTTTACCATCTATTGCAGCGCGCAGCGTACGTGTTTCCTGGAGCGCTGTCTTCAGCGTTCTCTTGACCGTCTTTACTCGTGGAGTGTCGCCAATGGCTTCCGTTTTTCTGCCGAGAAGACGGTCTGTATTAACTTCTGGCGCTACAAAGAATTTCTCCCACCGTCTTTACGACTCGGTCCCGTTGCTCTCCCATTCGTGGAGACAACAAAATTTTTAGGTCTTACATTTGACAGGAAACTTAGTTGGTCTCCACATGTGTCTTATTTGGCTGCCCGTTGTACCCGTTCTCTCAATGTCCTCCGTGGTATGTCGTGGGGAGCGGATCGAACCGTCCTACTTCGCCTATATCGGTCGATCGTCCGCTCCAAGCTGGATTATGGGAGCTTCGTATACTCCTCTGCACGGCCATCCATCTTACGCCGCCTCAACTCCATACAACATCGGGGTTTACGACTTGCGATTGGAGCGTTTTATACTAGTCCCGTCGAGAGTCTTCATGCTGACGCTGGTGAGTTGCCTCTCACCTACCGGCGTGATATACTGCTTTGTCGGTATGCCTGTCGGCTACTGGCAATGCCCGACCACCCATCTTATCGTTCCTTTTTTGATGACTCTCTCGACAGTCAATACGGGTTGTATGTCTCCGCCCTGCTACCCCCTGGAGTTCGCTTTCGTCGCCTCCTTCAACACCTTCATTTTTCACTCCCTGCCACCTTTCGAGTGGGCGAGAGCCACACGCCACCTTGGCTCCAGGCTCAGGTTCGCGTCCACCTTGACCTCTGCTCGCTCCCGAAGGAGGTTACCCCCGATTCCGTCTACCGTTCCCGTTTTGTCGAACTTCGTTCGAAGTTCATTAATATGACCTTCATTTATACAGATGGCTCAAAGACCAATGACGGGGTCGGGTGTTCTTTTATTGTCGGGGCACAAAGTTTCCAATATCGGCTCCATGGCCATTGTTCGGTCTTCACAGCTGAGCTCTTTGCCCTCTACCAGGCTGTCCTTTACATCTGCCGCCACCGACATTCTGCCTATGTCATCTGCTCCGATTCCCTGAGCGCTATCCAGAGCCTCGGTGATCCGTACCCGGTTCACCCTTTCGTGCACCGGATCCAACGCTCTCTTCAGCAGCTGGTGGACGTCGGTTCTCCGGTTAGCTTTATGTGGGTTCCTGGCCATGTCGGTATCCCTGGGAACGAAGCTGCAGATGCCGCGGCCAAGGCTGCGGTCCTCCAGCCTCGGACAGCTTCTTGTTGTGTCCCTTCGTCAGATTGTAGCAGGGTAATTTGTCGGCGCATTTTATCGCTGTGGCATGCCGATTGGGCTGCGCTTCCAGACAACAAGCTTCGGGCCTTGAAAGCTCTACCCGTGGCTTGGACGTCCTCCTCACGCCCTTCTCGGCGGGAGGAGGTAGTTTTGGCCCGGTTGCGAATTGGCCACTGCCGGTTCAGCCATCGCCATCTGCTGACGGCTGCGCCGGCGCCGTTCTGCCCATGTGGGCAATTGCTGACGGTCCGCCACATTTTAACGTCGTGTCCGAATTTTAACACCCTACGTCTCGATATTGGCCTGCCCTGTACTGTAGAAGCCATTTTAGCGGATGACCCACGAGCAGCTTCTCGCGTTCTTCATTTTATCAATTTGACAACCCTCTCAAAGGACATTTGATTATGCTGTTTTCTTTTTTAATCCTATGCCTGTCAGTATGTCTTTCATCGTGTTTTCCGTTTCGTTGCTGTTTTAAACTTGTGACTCGCGGTGCATTCCTAAAGTAGTCTGGGCGCTAATGACCGTTGACGTTGTGCGCCCTAAAACCACAAAAAAAAAAAAAAGAGAAAAGCTTACAATATTGGTTTCCACACAGAAAGACAGAGTAAAAGGAAATTAACACAAATATATTTATGCACCTGCTAATATTGCTACTGCAGAAGTGCTATATTTGTTCTGCACACATTGTACCACTCAATTAGCTTTTTTCACGCACATGCCATGAGAACCTTTCAGTTGAGTGGCCCAAAAACAAAATTTCTTATGCCACTGCTTTTCTAGGGATACATTTGAGATACCGGATATTGTGGATGCAGAGAAAGTGCACCCAACAGGTAGGAGATTTCACAAAAATCATGGAAGAACAAATATGGATGTAACAAGAGGGAAATTGCTGTAAACTTAACTTTGGTGGCTTGCATGGATATTCACTGACAGCTATAATTGTACCAAGTGTGTGACTGCATCATTACACCATTTGACTGGGAAAAGTGGTGGAGAGTAAACCAGCTGTGAATTTGTACTCTACTGCACATAAAACAAGTGGTCACTGCTTTTTACATAAAAGGCTATTCCCTGTGCCTGTTCATTATAGCGGAAAATTTGTTTTTAGTTTTGAGGTACTAGGACAAAGACCATGGGTGTCCAAATGGCATATACGTGAGTTGTTTCCTGTGACTTCTGAAGGATTCTTAGTGGTGCACGCAAAATGATTATATTTATTTTTATTTGTAAAGATTTAGGACAAATTCACAATTACATTCAATTGTAAGATAATTAAATTTGTAACTTACATAGCATCCATAGTTTACGACATCACTACCGTGACTGTGACACTGGAGGGAAGCAGAAAGTTGTCATGATATCTTACATGTTTTATATTTTGTACAATAATGATATGGCATTGTTCTTCAGAAGGAAAGAAGTTTTATTTAAGGAAAATTAGTGCACTTCTTGGCTTCACCTGGGTATGCATTTACTCCAATTCTAACCTCCTTGACTGCCATTACCTTTCATTCCATTCTCTGTCCTTGTCCCACCCCTCTTCCCCAGGGGCCTTTTAGGGTGATTCATTGGCTGAAAAGGTCAAGGTGGTGGTATACTGATGTGATGTGAAATCATAGATCTCTTCCCCCCACCCCTCTCCCTGTGGTGCTTAAAGTGTCTGGAATTTGGGCACATGTTTGCATTGCAGTGCTAACCTCATCTGTAGAGACTGTGGATGAGTATTACCAGCAAATGCTCAGTGTGCCTCTCTCCACATCTGTGTTGACTGAGGAAAGCACCACACTCTCTGCTCACCAGATTACACTGTTCTCTAGAGAGTGAAGAAGGTACAAGAATACAAGACTCAGGACAAATCTACTGACAAAGAGGCCAAAAGGAAGTACAAGCATTTGCCCCCAGCATGTACACAATATCATATGCTACAGCTACAAAGACTGATGGTACTCTTGCCTGTTACTCATTCTGTAGTGGGCCCTCAGGGCCATTGAACTATCCTAGGCCCCCTGTTGGTTTGGGGGATCCCCTTTTGCTGCTTTTTCCACACCTGCTTTGGGATCGATAGCTTTCCATCCACCAGGGACATTTGTCCCCACCTCCCAGCCTGAGATGAATAAGCTTCTTCTGGCTTCTCTTGCAAGGAAGAGGTCCTTGGGGTTATTTCCTTCCCTGGGTTGTACTGGTCTACAACTGGACACCAGCAAGTGCTAAAGGAACCACAAACTGATGGTCACACTGCTTCATGATCATTATCTTTACCTGAAACTGATTCAGAGAAGTCCTTGGCATAATCAAAATCCTGTAAGGAGAGAAAAGACAAGAAAAGTGTTTAAAGGAGGAGGATCTTCCAGTGGGCCCCCATACTAGCAGATCCACTTGTTCAACTCCTGCGGCCAAGGCAGAGATTCCAGCAACCCCTGAGGCCCTAGTTTGAACCACACAATGGTACCCAGAAAGGAGTTCGAACATATGTTCTGGATACACTGTATATCAAACTTTTGCCTCTTGATACACCTTTGAAGGCTGTGGCTGTTCAGGTAAGTGCATTTCGGCATAGTAGTATCTGCAGTGTTTACCTCCCTCCTGATGATAAAGTATCTCATGCGATATTGTTTGCATTGGTTTCTCCTCCCCCCCCCTCCCCATCTTTCCTAATCTTGGGCAATTTCAGTACATATAACCCTTTGTGAGCTTCAACCATGATCACTGGCCATCATAAGGACCTTGGAGTCTGACTGGCACAACTTGATTTGCCTCTTAAATACTGATACCCCCCCACCACGTTTTGGCATGGCACACAGAGTGTTCTTGGTCATTAACCTTTTCATTTGCAGCCCTTGGCTTCTTCCATCCATCCACTGGGGAGTTCATGATGATCTGTGTTTGTAGGGACCATTCCAAAATCTTCCTGTCCCTCCCCCAGCATCACTGCCCTGGATGCATGACCAAATGGGGTCTCAACATTGCTGACTGGAGTGCTTTTGCCTTTGCTGTCGGCCTTGACTCCCGGCTGCATGGAGGCATCAACAAGGCAGCCCAGAATATAATTACAGACATTCATTTGGCAGCTGATTTAGCAATCCTCTGTTCCTCGGGCCTGCTCTGACAAGAGATTACCTTGGCAGTCATCAGAGTGCAGAGGCCATTAGTGATAAGTAGGCAGGCTCTTCAGTACCATAAGTGGCACCAATTGATGGAGCATCTTATTTACTTCAAGTGGCTTCATGCCCAGTTCTGCCACCTGATGAAATAATAAAAAGAAGGATGCTGGGAGCAGCATGTTTCAACCATCGGACCACGTACCTCTTCTCTTCATGTTATCAAGCAATGGGTTGAGCAAAAGCAATTATCCTTTACTACATGCCACCTGGAGCTGTATAAAGCTCCATTCATTGAGTGGGGATTCATCAGTGTCCTAGTCCTCTGTGCTGATACAGCACCAGGGCCAGGTCACATCCACAACCAAATTATCAAGCACCTATCAATGGATTGTCAGCATCATATCCTTGCCATCTGTAACTGGATCTGGAGCGACGACCAGTTCCCGTCATAACAATTAGAAAGTATCATTGTCACAGTGCTGAAATTGGGTAAGATCCAGTGAGTGTCACCAATGTTCTTCGTAAATTGCTGGAATGCGAAGTGAGCTAGCAGCTGTGTGGCTCCTTGAGTCTCAGGGTTTTCTGGCTGCATCCCAGTGTGGTTTTCACCAAGGCTGTTCCACTACAGATAATCCGGTTTGCCTGCAGTCTGCCAGCCAATTAGCTTTTGCCCAATGTCAATGCATTATAGCCATCTTCTTTGACTAGCAAAAGCTGTATGACAGCAGGAGGTGATGCTATATCCTTGCTGCCTTACACAAGTGGTGTCTGTGCAATCCACACCCAATTTTTATGTAGAATTTCCTGTCACAGTGTATGTTCTGGCATCTAGTTGGAGCTTCCCACAGAACTCCACATATCAAAGAGAATGGAGTCATACAGGGCTCTGTACTGAGTGTCCCTGTCTTTCTACAAGCCGTCAGTGGTCACCTCCAGCTGTGATGTCATCAGTATCACCATCCTTACATGCTGACTATTTGGGCCTCTTACTATTGCTCCTCTAGCGTGGGTGTCATTGAATGTAGACTGCAAGGCACCATATGAAAGATGCTGTCATGGGCACTGACCCATGGATTTTGGTTTTCAGGTGCCAAGACCCATGTCATAGTTTTCTGTCAACATGGTATGGTTCATCCACAACCAGAACTTTATCTTCCTGACAAACTACTCAATGTGGCAGGAACTTACTGCTTTTTAGGACTGGTATTTGTTTCTTAGTTGACGTGAATTCCCAGTATTTTTCAGTGTAAGTGAAAGTGCTTGCTGCACCTCAGTACACCTTATCACGTGAGTAACACCAGCAGGTGTGCATAGTGCACTACCCATCTGCAGCTTTACAAAGCCATGGTACAACCCTGTATTGGTTATGGGAGTCTGGTATATGGTTTGGCATTATCCTCAGCATTGTGAATACAGGATCTGATGCACCTCTGTGGTGTTTGATTTGCAACAGGAACCTTTTGAACTAGTCCTGTGGACAGATTATGTATGGAGGCTGGGGTCCATTCATTGTGTATCAAGAGCCAACAGCAGCTTCTCAGTTATGCTACCTATGTTTGCAACTCTCCTAAGCATCCAAACTATCATTCCCTCTTTCCAAACATGGAAACCCATCTTCCATAATGGCGGCCCGGATCAGGGATTTTGATCACATTCCACACCCTGTCCCTCCCCTCTGAACTCCAGTTACTTCTTCCTCCACCACTCCTCTGGGCCCACTCACGTACACCTATGTGGGGAACCCATTGGCCACAGCTTTGTTTTGACCCATTATGAGGTCCAAAAGACACGGACCCTCCTGAGGCCCTCTGCCACCAATTTTTCTCCATCCTTGGTACATCCTGGAGTTCAGCAGTAGTCTATACTGATTGCTTAATGGTTGCTGATCACATAGGCTTTGCTTACACTGTCACGGGTCATACTGAATTGTCTTCCCTGCTGGAAGCTGTAGAGTTTGTAGCCATCTCTCATGCTCTTGAGTATATTCTTTCCTCCACTGGTGGGTCCTTCATTTGCAGGAACCTCTTGACCAGTTTTAAAGCTTTCAAACAGCATTACCCTCAGCATACCTTGGTCATTGCTAACCAGTATTCCCAGTATGCCCTTGAGCACTGTGGATGCTCAGTGATGATTGTTTGGACTCTGGGTTGCGTTGGGATCCCTGGGAACAAACTTACTGATAGCTTGCCCAAATGGGCTACCAGTAAACTGGCTCTAGTAATCAGTATTCTGGAAACAGACATCTGATCAGTATCACACCATCAAGTTTTAGGAACCTGAAATGTGGAATGAATCACTGTGACTTCAAACTACCAGTGATAAGGAGACTGAATCTATGGAGGTCCTCCATGCAGGCCCATCACAAGCATTCTACCATACTCTGCCACACCACTGTCGTCATTCCGGTTCAACAGTGGTCTACATTTTGCTGTACTGTCCAACCTAGCCTCCCTGTGGCAGAATCTTAATCTCCCTGACTTGCTACCCCTGATGCCTCAGTGGCTGACTTAGTTTCATATTTAATTCATGAGGAGGGCTTTTACCACTGTCTTTAAGGGAGGGCAACTTAACCTTTTCGGCCCATTGAGGGGTTGGCAGAACACTCTGTTGCCCCCTCTGCCCAGACCAGGCTGTGGCTGGCTAGACTTGGTGGACCAGCCCGGTTCTCACCCTATCTGCTCTTTTACTCTTCTTCCCCCCTCTCACATTAATCTTTTGTCTCTGTACTTTTCTTGCCCTGTCTGTGTTGCTAGCCTTTCCGAGGCAATTTCTGAGTGGAGTACCTCTGGTAAGTGGTGGGGACTGGGGGATATATGTCCCCTCATTGCATTCTGCTCTCTGGTGCTTCTGGCTGCTCCCTAAATGGGGCGCCTTGGCCTGCCTTTCGTCCTCTGTCTCCTGTTTTTCTTTTTGTCCCTTATATCAGTTTTATAGGCGTCAGGGTTTTCTTCCTCTGGATTGTGTGTGGTAGGCTTTCTCTTACAACAGTCATGTAGACCTTCCTGCCTGTTTGAGAAAGAAGGGATGTATCACCCAGTAGTTTGGTGCCTTTATTCAATCAGCCAACCACCTCTGTCCATCTGCTACCCCTCTCTGTCCATCTGTTTCTGCCACCTCTCTCTTTGTCTGTTTTTCTTCTGTTCCTGTCTCCACATCATCCTGCCCACCTCCATAGGAGGTTGCTGGTTCTTACCTTCTTAGTATTTTAGTCTAGATAGTAAGTAATATGTGTACCTGGCTTGGTTGAAGTGGAACGAGTGGTTTAGGTGGTGATGTAAAATACATCCACTTTCATAGTTGTATGGTTACTGTCTATGCTGGTTGCTGCTTGATATTTAAGAAATAATTTAGATTGATATTTTGGGGTCAGTTGCTTATTGTTGTACCTGCCTTCAAGAATAAACAAAGCTTCGGTTTCAAATATCAGACTTGTGCACCATATTTTCTTGCTGCCTGTTTCTAATTGATGAATATATGTGATTATTAGTGTTGTGGCCTTGACAGCTTCTACACAAGATATCTGTTTGAGAGTCGGTCTCTCTCTCTCTCTCTCTCTCTCTCTCTCTCTCTCTCTCTCTCTCTCTCTTCCCCCTCCCCCTCCCACTCCCCCTCCCCCTCCCCTCCCACTCCCCCTCCCACTCCCCCTCCCCCTCCCCCTCCCCCTCCCCCTCCCACTCCCCCTCCCCCTCCCCCTCCCCCTCCCTAAAGAGCAGGCACTGGAAATACATGGTGTAAATATCATTAAATTTGGTTAATTTTACTGATAATGTGTGGAATGCCATATTCATTTGATTAATGAACAAAAAGTCCTCTTGTTTGTGGGTTAACAGCTGGAAGATTATTTGCATCTATTTATTATCTGAGCTTAATTTAGAAATGTTGCCGCACTCATATATAAAGTTCATATGTGGGAGTACGACCACCCGATAAAGCATGCCATAGTGCCTTTGAAATCAGAGTGGATTATGTGACAGGAATAGAAAGAGAAAGTATGTCAAATAAATACTAAACAATGGCTGATAGCAAAATCAGAGACAATAGAACTGATTTGGATGCATTCTGACACTCACTCTTCCCAATCGATAAGAATCTCTGTGAAGTTGGATGATACTCATGAGAAAGGAATAGGGAGACCTGTCATATACACACAGAAGTTAGCAAGCAGTTATAATTCACAGAATGTTTCCTTCTTTCAGTCCATTGAAGATCCATTGGGAATATCGTGGTCCGCTGATTTTATCAAGGAGGATCCTGAATTAAATTTGGAAATGAGTGTAACTGAGAATATTGTAAGTATTTACATGTCTGATGTATTGCTTGTAGTTCAGTAATAAGTCTTTCGTTAAGTTTGTAGAGTAAAAGATGCATTGCTGTGAAATTGTGACATTGTCAGTTTTTTGGAACGTGTTGCTGTTCATAATTGTAGAGTATTCATGTACTTCTGCACTTGACTTTCATTTCACCTGTAATGTGCTGACTGTTTTAAATAGAAATAGAAAGGGAAGGGGATTGGTGACTGGTATAATCTTGTTTTATGTAGCCCTTGTTCGTATCAACTATATTGTATAATGGCTGTGTGCGATGGTCGCAAAATTCACATTTAGGTGAAGTGTAAGTTCCAATAGTGTAGGTCATTTGATAAATATTCCTCCTTTCAATAACTTCTGATAAATGCAGTTCAAAAGATCATTGGCTGTTGTTATCTTTTGTGTGAATATTATTCTTACATTTGACGTAAAAATTTTTTGGGTTATGAAAAAGAGATAAAATTTGTGTGTTGTAGATCAGCCCTGATACTTTGGCCACAACCTGTATATATTGTGGCAGCTTCTGTGGTGCCTGTTGTATTAGTTTCAAAATTTTCAGTAATCATCACAAGTAGACAGGACAGTAAGTGAAACAGTAGTACTGTTTCACAAGAAGGGTTTTACAGAAATGAGAATGCCACACATAGTAGTCAGGGATGTGCAAATGAGGAGCTAGGCCAAAACAACGAACTGTACAGTGTCCTAGGGCATGCCTGTAGTTGTCAAAGTGGCTTGATTGTAGTTGGTGACCACTTACCATGAAAATACAAAAGGCCATACTGGCCTTTGTATGCAGCGCAAGAGATCACAGGTCAAACAAGATCTCTCCATGGCACCAGGGCCAGGGGTTCAGGGATAGTGTCCACTGCATGGAGTGCTGCTCCCATAGAAAGTGTGTAGAACAGTGTGTTTCTGGTTGTGTGGTCTGGAAAACCATGTCATGTGGTTGGCACTGAAATCACTGATGTGTACCCCCCCCCCCCACTTGTTGCTTTGAAAATATGTAACTTACATTAAATAGTGGTAGACACTTGAGCAAATCTACAAATAGGATGTGTGACAATAACAGTGACCCTGAGTGGCACATGCAGTTTTGCAGTTAACGTCTTAGCTCTGTCAGCTAGTGACATGCAGTGTATGTGGTCTCAGGAGCATAAAATGCTAGGGCTTAATGATGCAGAAAAATTGGGCTGACCATTTTGATACTGGCACATGGCCAGCAATATTCTGTATTAATTGTGGAATTGGGAACTTCTAGGTAATTACATGAGAAGCTAGCAAGATAGCAAAGTAATACTTTGTGATAGGCTGCTACATCTGTCATTGGTAGGTTCAAACAGTACATAGGTGTTGTGGAGATGCTACAGGAACTCAAATGAGAACTTCCAGAAGGAAGGTGATGTTCTTCGGAGGAACACTATGGAGAAAATTTCGAGAATTGCCATTTGAACCTGATTGCTGAACAATTTTGTTGTTTCTAACATACATTGCACATAAGGACTATGAAGATAAAATTTGAGAAATCAGGGCTGATATGGAGGCTCATAGACAGTCCTTTTCCCTTGTAATTGCGAGTGGAATGGGAACGAAAATGACCAGCAGGGTTATGGGGTACCCTTCCCAATGCGCCATTAGCTGGATAGCGGAGTATAGATGTATGTGGAGATACTACGTATAATAAGTAGCTGACTAATGTAGTAGGAGAAACAGTGATACTTTTCATAGTAGTAAATGTACATTAACATATATACAAAATACTCCATTAGAAATTCCCATAATTAGCAGTGTCAGTAGATTAGCACTAGTCACCAACAGCTGGTTGTCAGTATACTTTAGAGGTAAATTTCCTGTGGGAGCTTCTGCCTTAAGATTTGCAGACTGGCTCACCCCACTGCCATCCACATCTTCATTTATGGAATGCGATGTGTAAATCAAGGAATGAACAAATGAATAACATTCTCACCCCATCTCTAGCCAGAGCAGAGGTTACAGTGTTGAAAGCAAATTTAATTTTGTGGAAAAATTTCTGAAACACAACCCATCAAGACAAATTATCATATTTTACTGAAAGAAGCTATACCTGTATAAGCAATTCTTCAGGATGTTTAAAATTATCAGATTTATAAAGAATTTAATATTTTCTCAAAATAATTCTGATCCCCCAGTAAGGTTATGACTGAGTAAATGACAGAAGATGCTTAATTTCTTGTCACGAAATGATGTGCTCTGTTGAGAGATTAATGTAACATATGCACTGTTGTTTCTCAGGACATTTGAGTAGTAGTGTTGGGGTCAGCTGTGTTGTGACAGTTATCCAACATAAAAGCTAATTACTCTCGTTCTGAGGTATTGGTTTAAATAATTTTAATGAACAACGCAAAGGGGGCATTGAAATATTATCAAAAAATGAGCATAGCTTCTAATACTAATTACGTATGAAAAAATTCAATGACGAATTGACAGAATCTGTAAATTAGTTATTAAATTTGTTTACTTCAGTGTAGAAATGACTGAAGCACTGCCGGCCGAAGTGGCCGTGCGGTTAAAGGCGCTGCAGTCTGGAACCGCAAGACCGCTACGGTCGCAGGTTCGAATCCTGCCTCGGGCATGGATGTTTGTGGTGTCCTTAGGTTAGTTAGGTTTAACTAGTTCTAAGTTCTAGGGGACTAATAACCTCAGCAGTTGAGTCCCATAGTGCTCAGAGCCATTTGAACTGAAGCACTAAATATCCACCAATTGATGTTGGATGTTGGAAATAATTTGAATTTGTTGGATAATCAGTAGGCCTGGTAGTTGCAGTGGATAGAGATACAATTATTTCTTAATGGAATACAACAGTATACTTACTCATTAATGGTCAGTTGAATCAAAAGTAGAATTCAGCTGAGGAAAGAGTGATTCCAAGTTTCCTCTTCCAGTTGGCTGTGTGGAATTAAAGGTAGCTCCTGAAAGAATTTTTTAAAATTATATTTATATCAGAAATTGTTTGAATTGCACCCTTCCTTTAAAATACAAATACATACGGAATGGGTTACATTAGGCATGCAGTAATTGTATCTAAAACTTGTAATCTTGAAGATGAAAGTCAAAAACTAATTGCATTTTGGACACCATAGATTCTATACATGGCTCACACAAATAGCGTCATTCATAGTGCAATTTCGGATACTCTAAGAAACTAAAACTATACATAAATCATGTGATTTAAACACACAAGTCTTTCAGTTTTTCATTATATTACATTTTCTTCTTAAAAAAAGATTCATGTTGCACCACAGTCATATGACACATAAGAAATATCTGTTGCTTTTTAAATCATTGGTTGATTTATGTTCAGATCTGTTCAGTTCCAACAAAAAGTGCTGTCACTTTTGTATTGTGAGAAAAATTTTTAGCCTGTGGAATGGGTTTCAAAAAATTACCATAGCTTCTGCATTTTCAGAGATGCTATAGAAATTGTTTTATACTTCTCTTATTTAAAATTTCTACAGTGAGAAACAATCCAGGATTTATCAGATCAAGATGCACATCTTTGCCAGCATCTGTTGCAACTGTCTTCATCTGCAGCATTTGATCCCCGCAATAACCACTTTCCACCGGAATACCCAGCATCCTTAGATATGAGAAGACGTTTGGTTTTTTCAACCTTCAGGGTTGTTGGGTGAACAGTATTATGATAGCATAAGGTAAAAAATAATAATAGTTTTGAATATGAGCAAAAAGTTTGACCTGAATGTAATATATGCTCACTCTGTTGTCCAGAAACCATCTTCCAGTACCATAAAACATGGTTTTTCCTTGAATCTGATTGTGTGCACATTCATAAAAATCAGCCAGCATACCATTTTCTGTGTTTCATCTGATTCCACTCTCCTCTCCTCATTGTACCACCAATAGCCTCTGTCACAACTTCACCATTACATGCAGTAAAGAATAGCAGTCCATTTCCACTTAAAATACTTTCGAACACAAACTGGATATCGTGTACTTGTTTTCAAATAGGTAGGTACAGCCATCTCAAAAAATTGTCAAATTTTTTGGAGACATGAGATCATAATCTTTACATCAGCTATTATTTATGTGACAACACAGCAACAGAAACTGTTTCATGTGTTAGATCTCATTGGCGATGATGGCATGATATAATATTCCTGCAGCATTCAGGTGCAACCTGTGAAGACTGTACTTGTGCATGTGATGAATGAGCACCTTTACATTTGTCTTCATTAATCAAAGAAACATTATCTACAAAGTCTGTCTGTAGATTTCCAGATTTTAGGGATCGATTTTGCACATATCCCTAATTCATCAGATCGTGAGTTTTTCATGAAGCAGTGAAATGTTAAATATAAAATTTATCAATTTCTGATACATCAGTGATGGTACCATTAACTTCTTTATATCTTTGTTGCCTGTCAACAACAATAAATTTTTTTCCATTTTACTTCTTTGTCAGTGGACTTCATTATTTAATGTGAAGTGAAGTTTAGGAGTTACAGCTTTTACACTTCTTTCATGAGTTCATAATATACATGAATTAACAGTAGATCACACGTTCCAGTAATTCCTTACCTCAAGAAAAAATGCTCTTGCCAGTGCATTCACCAGATAGTTGGCATGATACCTACATACATACACTCCTGGAAATGGAAAAAAGAACACATTGACACCGGTGTGTCAGACCCACCATACTTGCTCCAGACACTGCGAGAGGGCTGTACAAGCAATGATCACACGCACGGCACAGCGGACACACCAGGAACCGCGGTGTTGGCCGTCGAATGGCGCTAGCTGCGCAGCATTTGTGCACCGCCGCCGTCAGTGTCAGCCAGTTTGCCGTGGCATACGGAGCTCCATCGCAGTCTTTAACACTGGTAGCATGCCGCGACAGCGTGGACGTGAACCGTATGTGCAGTTGACGGACTTTGAGCGAGGGCGTATAGTGGGCATGCGGGAGGCCGGGTGGACGTACCGCCGAATTGCTCAACACGTGGGGCGTGAGGTCTCCACAGTACATCGATGTTGTCGCCAGTGGTCGGCGGAAGGTGCACGTGCCCGTCGACCTGGGACCGGACCGCAGCGACGCACGGATGCACGCCAAGACCGTAGGATCCTACGCAGTGCCGTAGGGGACCGCACCGCCACTTCCCAGCAAATTAGGGACACTGTAGCTCCTGGGGTATCGGCGAGGACCATTTGCAACCGTCTCCATGAAGCTGGGCTACGGTCCCGCACACCGTTAGGCCGTCTTCCGCTCACGCCCCAACATCGTGCAGCCCACCTCCAGTGGTGTCGCGACAGGCGTGAATGGAGGGACGAATGGAGACGTGTCGTCTTCAGCAATGAGAGTCGCTTCTGCCTTGGTGCCAATGATGGTCGTATGCGTGTTTGGCGCCGTGCAGGTGAGCGCCACAATCAGGACTGCATACGACCGAGGCACACAGGGCCAACACCCAGCATCATGGTGTGGGGAGCAATCTCCTACACTGGCCGTACACCACTGGTGATCGTCGAGGGGACACTGAATAGTGCACGGTACATCCAAACCGTCATCGAACCCATCGTTCTACCATTCCTAGACCGGCAAAGGAACTTGCTGTTCCAACAGGACAATGCACGTCCGCATGTATCCCGTGCCACCCAACGTGCTCTAGAAGGTGTAAGTCAACTACCCTGGCCAGCAAGATCTCCGGATCTGTCCCCCATTGAGCATGTTTGGGACTGGATGAAGCGTCGTCTCACGCGGTCTGCACGTCCAGCACGAACGCTGGTCCAACTGAGGCACCAGGTGGAAATGGCATGGCAAGCCGTTCCACAGGACTACATCCAGCATCTCTACGATCGTCTCCATGGGAGAATAGCAGCCTGCATTGCTGCGAAAGGTGGATATACACTGTACTAGTGCCGACATTGTGCATGCTCTGTTGCCTGTGGTTCTGTCAGTGTGATCATGTGATGTATCTGACCCCAGGAATGTGTCAATAAAGTTTCCCCTTCCTGGGACAATGAATTCACGGTGTTCTTATTTCAATTTCCAGGAGTGTACATCGAGGTGTATTCAAAACCAACAAAATGTGTAATGAATGAAAGTATTTTTTATTTGCCCCATTTCTGTGTCTGCATAACATTGTTTATAAGCTCCCTGAGGTAAAAATACTATGCAGTGTTTTTGCAGCACTTTGTGCATCTTAGTCTTTGGATCCTTAAATATTCTAGTATCCCATCTGTCAGGTGCTTGACAGATTGTCATCTCTGTTGTAAAAACAATCAACTGTTTGCTTCTCTTTTTCTGAAACCTTGTTATTCAGTTTGTGTTAATGTTTGTTTAAACATTATGAAGTTGTGGCACTGGAACAATCAATTTGTTTGTTACTGCATATTTCCAAGTTTGGACTGTCTGGAAGTAGCTGTTCTGCTTTTCCTTAAGTTTTTGGGGATTAGTATGAACCTAAATAGGGGTCTGATGACTACACTCCAGTGAAATGAGTTGTTGCACATTTACTTTCTTTGTACCCACTCTTCCCAACTCTTTCTTCCTCTTTCCATTTACTTTAAATTTAGACATTTGCCAAGTTGCTCTCTTTCCTTTCTTCTGAAGTCTTTTAACTTTTTCTTATCTTTTTCTCTGCATTGAATCAGTTGTAATTGATTTGAATATAGTTTTGCAAAATTTCTCTCTCTCTCTCAAACTTACTATCCATTGTCTTCAACAGAAAGCTAGTATTAATAACGTGTAACAATGCACCAGCCTTCATATACAGATGTATTACTGTGTAACTTATTCAGCAAATGAAACTTTTATTGTTTCACCACAAAATAATTCCCCCATAAATTATTTTCCTTACAGTACACTTTTTTAAAAAATTGTTTAGGTTGAAGTTAACTAACAAAAAATGTAAACTTTCTTCCTGACCTACCTTCTGTGTAGTAAGAATCATTGACGTTAAATTCTTCTTTGGATATCACAACTTAATCAGTATTTTTGGTTGCAAATCTGGCAGAAAACATGAAGAATTTAAACTTAAAATGCCTGTAACACTGTAGCCAAACTAAATGTATTTTGTGACATGGTGTATGCAGTTTAAATCAGCACACAGGAAGTGTCATAATGATCAGTACGTTATGACAGAGTCTTCATATCATTGTAACCTCTACTTGTAACTTTCAAAAAATAGATGGGAGAAATTATTTACATTTTTCCTCCTCAGACAGGAAAATAGCTCTACAGCTAAACCATGGTGCAAAAAACAGAGATAAGGTTAAGAAAATTATATTTTACTCTTGTGCTTACATTTTGGAATGGCCCAAAACTACAAATTGGTGAAACAAAATGGCTGGCCATGACTTAACTTGAGGTGAAATAGCTAGTACTGACAACACACACACACACACACACACACACACACACACACACACACACACACAAAAGTACAAGCAACTTCCCTAGCTCTGGGAATGATTAGTTCCTTCATCTGGAAAGGTTGGTAATACATACAGGAAGGTTAGGAAAGAAGGGCAGGTCACTGAGGCCCAGAGTGTGTCACTCACAAGGAAACATCATCAGTTGGGCCTTATATTTTAGAGAGAACAAAAGCATACCATATTTTATGGAGTAAGAACACTTTTATCTTCAAAAAATTTCCTACAACATTCAGGTGTGCCTTTCACTCAAAATGTAAAAATGTCCATTGTTTGATGTAAAATTCTTGCCAGGCTTAAAAAACAGGCCATATATTCAATGCTGTTGGGAACCTCTCTCTATCTGGCAACTTTGGATTCAACTGGCAGCAGCCATGCACCGATGTGATGAACATGAGTTGTGGAGCTTCACAAGCTTGCTAACACTGTCCCCTTCCTGCCCTACCATCACAAACCCAGAACACTGTCTACCCTATGATGTCACTGCATTCTACAGTGCCAGTGAACTTGAACTGAAAGTTATTTGTATTATTGGCAACAGAAGAGTATTTTCTTTAGTAGTTTCCTAATGGAAAAAGAGAGGTTTCATATGATGTGGGCTATAAATTGAAGGTAATAGCATATGCAGAACAATTTGGAAACAGAGCAGCTGAGTGGAATTTTGGTCTTCCTCCACCAGAAAGAGCCATTCGTGATTGGCTTGCTAGTAAGGAAGAACTGAAAAAAAAGAGGAAGACTAAATGTGCAAATTGAGGACTGAATGCAAAATGGCAAAAACTACACTGTTATCCAAAATTAAAACAACAAACAACACCACCCCTGGCCTGTGTTTAACTCACGATACAGTCCTACATACTGTCAACCAGATGTCTGTATGATCGTGTTCTGCACGGAAGATGGCATTCCGGTCAACTTACAACTATGCCAATGATTTCAGGGCGTGTATGAAATGAGGTAGTGTTTATTGGGTAACCTCACATCCACAATCACCATGTACACAGCTACAGACAGTGCAGTATGACACAGAGAAAATACCTACCAGACTCGGCAGTGGAGGGCCATAGGAAGAAAGGAAGCAGGACAGTAAAAAATTAATGTAGGCTGATGGATTTGTGTGAATTGTTCCAGTGTTTCTTGGATGGGGCGACAGCTCATAGAGACAGAAACTGTATCCCAAAGTCCAGGGCAGGGCCGACCATGTGTGACTTCAGAAGAGAGGACCGTTATTTGGCTGCAAGGTCACAACAGACTGCCTTAGAACTGCACGGCAATTGGCATATGAGATCACACCATCCATTGGACGTGTTGTATCAAAGTAAACTGTGTGCATATGGCTTTGGCAGAGTTGTCTTCATTGTTGGAGACCTGCTGTATGTCTAGCTCTGACACATCTTCACAGAAGTCAGCATCTAGAGTGAACAGACAGCTTGCTTGTGACTCAGGGCAGGCTGCCCTGTCTTGCATTCATTATTGGTGGACCCCATGCTGCATTCCAGGATGTCACTCTGTGTGTCACAGGCATGTGGCATAGGCTGCGATAGTGGGACAAGAATCATGTAGTATACAAACCACTGAGTACTTTGGAACTCCAGTTTGTTTCTTTAGGGTTTAAGGCATGTGTTATAAATAGTATTCTGGTGGCAAGTGATGAAAAGCTTCTGTCTTTCCACTAGCATGTTGCAGCATTGGCTGTTGCTAAACTATGCCCAGCTGGCTCTGCTTTGCAAAGCAAGTTGGCCATGTTTTGCTTCGCAATGCATCACACCCTCACCTGTCTGCAGCTGGCTCTGTTTCAACTCACTTCTGCTCTGGCATATTCTTTTACCAGTGATGGTCGATACACTACATTGACCTTTTCAACAAGACTCTGTCCCTCGGGTTGACCAAACTATACTACCCATTACATCAGTGTTACTGGCGACCATTATTTCCAGTGTTATTTTCCCTCTTAAGAATCGTTCTAACAATTAGTTACCTGAACCTTTTCACTGAATCTTACACATTTCCATAGGGCCCCTTGCCCTGCACCTTAACTGGAACACCATGGTACTAATTTCATTACTATGCTTCTTGCACAGTCATTTCTTACTCTCTCTCCCTCACTAAAAAGCGAAAATAAATCAATTATCCTTCATATTATATCACTGTGCATTCTGCTTCATTCTGCTGCTTTTATGATTCGATTATCCAATGAGGTGGAATCTGAACTATGGCTGGGTCCGAACTTGGTGGTGGTCTTTGTTTTTTATGTACCAGAACAACAACAGGCTCAGCAGAACGAGTGCTGCTGTGGTGGTTAGTATGACAATAGTCAGTGTTGTCTCTTTCCAGTGCTGATTTTCACAATATGAATTTACACACTGCATAAGGTTTCCAGGGAGATTTGTCCCTCCTGCTGATTCAGAAGTGTCTTTATAGATCACATTAGTTCTGGCTCTAGAGTTTGATGTAAGCTGCTCAGATTTGTGGCATGTGGCACTTCCATGGACTCCTTTGGCCAGTACAAATGTGGCTGAGAAATACTCAAGTGAGTTATCCCTGCAGCCACGGTGGACAGACAGAAAGTAGGCCCCATTATGTTGAATGCTGTTCCATTTAATAAGAAAGCATTCACTTTTCATTCTACCCTCCTTGATGTACCCCTCCATTTCTTGCAACAACTAGCTGCTACTACCATGTTCTCAAAGCTAGGGTACAATCCATGTGCCTTGACCTGCTGAAAGTACGATTCTGGCTAGACCACTTTTTAAATGCATTTTCTTTCCTTCTTTGTCCCATTAGCAATTTCACTGCACAGGAATCCTGCCCCACTCAGATTACCATATGTGGACAGACTATGATTTTCTCTCAGTGGCATTTTTGTAACTTTGCTTCCTCCATTTCTAGATATCTTCCTTTGTCTTTTGCAGTTAATAACAGTCGCTGAGTTTTTACTCTTACAAATTTCTTTAGGATTCCCCATGTGACGAGTTATGCACGAATTATGTAGCACTCATGGTGTGCTTGTTTCCCTGCTGCTGTTACAGAAATGGAAACTTTTCTTCCATCAGTTCTCACTGATGCTGCAGCGACTCCAAATTAAAGGGCAAGTCTTTGTGCTCAGGTTCTGAAACCAACCTCATCTTCAGTAACAGTTCCTTCTGTACTTTCGTTAGACCCTTTAAATACTGCCCTTCTTGCAACAAATTTACCCCTAGCTGAAACACTATCTTCTATGGACTGGAACCATTTTAATAACTACTTCCCTATTCAAGACCTCTACTTGGGTTTCTAGTTCCCTGATATTCTGAGTAATATGTAATACTGCTGCTTTTCTACTTCAGCTATCTGCATTTCCATGCTTCTTCTCAGTTTTATATATAAGTTCAAAATCTTATTTGCTTAGCCTTGCTGCCCATCATGTCAACCTATTGGGAATGATTCTTTAACCCCAACAACCATTTTAATGCCACATGATCTGTTATTAATCTAAATGTTTTACTGTACAGATAAAATTTGAAATACGCTAGTCCGCAAATAAGGTTAGCATCCCATTCTCCATTGTGGAATAATTTCATTCTTCAGAATTCAGTTCCCTTGAGCATAAGCTACTGAATGTTCTGCACATTCCATCTCTTCTGATGAGACACAGCCTGTTGCATGGATTCATGCATCACATAATAAAACAAATTCACTATTAAAATCAGGAAACGCCACAATAGGACTCAATTTTAAAGCTTCTTTCAACTCCTCAAAAGCATGCTGCCACTGTTCTGACCATACAAACTTGGTACCCTTCTTTTAACAATTGTGTAGCCTTCTGGCAATATCGGCATATCCTTTTGTCAACCACTGGTAATAGTTCACAAGTCGAGAATGATTGCAACTCTTTTACAGATTAAGATACAGGAAATTCCCATACAGCTCTAATTAATCTTGGGTCTGTCTTAACTCCATCTTGTGGTATGTCCTCGGTATGCTATCTAACCCACTGCAAAATCACATTTTTCTGTACTCAGTGTTCACTTCACTGCTTTTAACTTTAGGAATACTTCCCTTAATCACTGCATATGCTATTTGATATCACTTCCATAGACAATTATTTCACCAAGATACCCAGAGCTTTGCCATGGTTTCAGACTTCTGGGTATTGCATCCAACAATCTCTTAAATGTTACAGGTGCATTTTTAATGAGGATGGCATCCGTCTGATTAGGTAGTCGTCCCAGGGTGCCTGAAATTCTGTTTTGTGCCGGTCCTGTGGTGAAGGCTCTATCTGGTGATACTCTTCAAATCCATTGTTAAAAAATATTAGCATAGCTTTAAATTATCCATAATTTCTGTGATGTTTGGGAAAGGGTATGCATCCATTATGGTTTTCACATTTAGGTGTCTGTAATCAAACCAAAACCTATATTTTTTGCACAACTATTCCTGCCCACTGTTGATGTTACATTCTTCAATTGTTCCATCTTTCAGCTGTTGATCAACTCCAAAAGTGGGTGCAAGTAGCTAGCTATTCTGTATGGTTTGTGGTAGACTGAAGATTTATTTCCTATAGGTATGTAGTGTTGTGTAATATGCGTACCTGATAATGGTCCTTTTGGAAAAAATAAATCACTGAATTCCAAAATTAGTTCTGTCATCTGTTCCCTATTGCTTTCCTCTAGATGCTTCACTTTTGGTCCTCATACAGTTTCAGTGATGTCTGGAAGTTCTCCATGGCTGACTCCCCCACATGTCCCATCCTTCTTCCTCCTCCAAGATATTAGCAATTAACAAATTGTTTGTTAATCATATGCCCTATGTGCTGAAATTGTACATAGAAACAGGTATGTGCATGATATGTCTGTTAAATGAACAACCCACCTGATCTAATACTTCATTCTCTTCTAATGGTTCCATCGCACACTAAATTCGTACCGGCAAGCTAGACTCAACAGTGACACAAAGTAATTTCCAGGACCCTTAGGTACATAATCATGCGAATAGTCTTTCTATGTATGTTCATGGTTTAATTGATTTACCTTTCGCAGCACTCTCCTTGCCGCATCTCTACCTGAACCATTTTTCTGCCACGTTCCACCCTGTGTAGCTGGAAGTTGATTATGGCACAATGCTGATAAAAGAAATCTAATCCCAGAATCATGTCATAGCCCTCAATTTAGTGTGGCACAATCTCTAATTATTGTTTCAATTAAGCCGTATCCAGGTGGATGCCTAAGTCCACTGTCCTATTGGTGTGATGTCTTTATTCCCACTACTTGCAGTCTGTACTGTGGTGGGTTCAATTGCTTCAATTCCACCAGATCACTACTGGTGACTGAAACATGTTCTCGTGTGTCCCATAAATCATGGAATCCTTTTTTCCCTACTATTATTCTTATCACATCCACTTCTGCATACAGTTTTGTAACATCTAGTCTTACTAGGAAGACCATAGGTGGACCAGGGGTCCCAGCTAGTGTTTAATACCTTACTTGTCCCTACCTTTAAAACTGGTTACTTATTCACATCACCATGAGGCTGGGGACACTTTGTCATTACATGGCCTGTTTGCCCAAACTTGAAATGTTTTATGTTATCTGCAAACACTGTCCATTTGCCCTGCATTCGTCAACAAATTGATCTCCTCACACTCTGTAGTTAACTGCGCTGCTGTGCACAAATCTTTCGGACACCCTGTCCACACACATTCTGACATTTCCACATGCAGCCCACTTAAAAAAGAATTGAAGACCCTCTGCTCTGCTTCTTGCAAAATGTCATAGACTTCAGCATCCTACCCTAATGCATTAATTTTCCTCATCCTGTCTGCAAATTGTTCCACAGTTTTTGTATTTTTCTTAGTTATTGCTGCTAGTTGTTCCCTGTAGTGTTTGGCAATATTTTGATCCATATATCTTTGAATTAACCCTTCTTTAAATTCTTGGAATGTTGTGGCTCCCTTCAAAGCTCATGTATACCCTAAATATGTTTATACTTCCTCTGTTAGTCTCTTTGGAACAGTAAATAATACTTCATTAGACTAACCTTACATGTGAGCCAGATATCGAAGGTGAAGACCTGCTCATTGTTGATTTTTTAATCAGGGGTAAGGAGCAATTAAACAATTAAACTTTTATCTGACAAATTTACACTCTGTTGAACAATTGTGATTGTGTCAACCAACTAAGTTCTTTATTATCTGCTGGTAATTGTGCTACCTTCTGTAGCAAAATACAATCTGCTTCTGGTTACGGCACACCTTGTGTCTCTGGTTCTATTGAAGCTTCGTCCTTGATAACATTCACTTTGAGAACTAACATTCACAAGACAAGAAGACAAAATACATTAATTTTATTCTTATGTGTAATTATGAGCCATATTGACTCCCAGCACTGCCCAGTCGTATGGCTCAAGTGATTACATGTGTAACCTTTTCCTAGAAGTGATTTCAAACATTGCACTTAGTGACCCTTGAGGTTACACTGTGCACATCTAACAGTCTCAAACTAATCATGTCTTCCATTACCTCTAAGCATAGAAATATCCACTTGTTCTCCATTTGCAATAAAATCTACTTCATAATATTCACGACTGTCAGTATAAGAATTTTCTTTCTTTTTTTGGTTTTTGATTCACTGTAACACAAGGTGTAGGTTCTAACATAGGTCTAAAAAGAGATGACAAAGTTCTGACATCAGTGTTGCATGACTCTTGGATTGTTGCATGTGGAGAGTGAAATGAGATGTCAGGGAAACTGTAGATATGTTTAATTGCTTTAGTTTTTCCAGCCCTAAGCCATAGTACATCAGGAACAGCTTGGTAGAGGCTTCCAATTGCCTCTCATGTGAAATAGTAGACATCTGTCATTGCTGACAGTGCAAGGAGCAAGGCTGAATATGGGGTCACTCAATGCCGCTGTCAGCAGTCTCTGGATGCGACAGTGATGACCCCACAGTGGTGCAGCTGATAATGGCCGTGAATTTCCTCCAGTGAGCAGACATCTCCCTTGTGCCTCATAGCAGGCCACCCTGTGTAGTGTTCAAACGGCAGACTCCATACTACATTCTAGAATGTCACTGTGTGTGTCACAGGCTTGCGGGTGTTCTTCGCTCTGATATTGAGAGAAGAATCATTTAGTACACGAATAGCTGAATGTTTATACATTCGACTATGTTCGTTGAGGGCTTCAGGCAAATATTTTAACATGACTGTTGGCAGGTGAGGAAAGGCTCCTGAACTTCCATTAATGTACTGCAATGTTGGCTGTTGCTGTACCATGCCCAACTGACTCAGCTTCGCAACACCAGTCGGTCATGTTTTGCTGTGCAGCATGTCATACTCCCACCCACCTGCAGCTGGCTCTGTTGCGGCTCAATTCTGCTCTCGCATTTCTTCTGACCAAACTCAGTTGACATGCTACAGACAAAACCCAACAAGTACTCGCACCAGAGAGCATTGAAAGGACCTACAGTCAAACAAGTGTGTCAGTGGAAAAGACAGTTATGGTGTAGAGTAAGAGAAGACATTATGGTCGAATCTTTCTAGAAGCACAAATAATGCTCTGGCGGGCAGTGAAGACCATCTCTTATATGAAGAAGACAGTGGTCATGAACAAGAAGTAGTTAAATTTTGATATTCAGGGGCGTTTAGGTCAGTTCGGTTTTGTACACTAAGAATTATTTTTAGCCTGGCTTTGCAATCTAATATTAAAAATTGTAACAATGTTACTTTTTAAAAAGTGGTTAAAAATGATTGTATGCTTTACAGCCCGCAGCATCTTAGTCTGTAAAATATACTGAGGGTCTCACTGAAGCCTTCACTGATCATAATTATCCTTCCAATCTTGTACAAAAACAAATCTCTCATGCCTTATCATTAGAGTCTCCCATTGTCTGGCCACAGAGGAGCATTCCTCTTGTAACTCAGCTCCACCAAGGACTGGGACAACTGAATTACATTCTCCACAATGGTTTTGACTACCTCTTGTTGTGCCTTGAAGTGAGAAATGTTCTGCCCACTATCCTTCCCACACCTCCCACAATGGTATTCCACTGTCCACCAACCTACAGAATCTACTCATCCATCCCTACACAATGCCTGCTCCAAACCAATTACCTCGTGGCTCATACCCCTGTAATAGATGTAGATAGAAGACCTGTGCCATACATTCTCCCACCACCATCACAAGCATCACCTATCCCATCAAAGACAAGGTTACCCGTGAAACTAGTCATGTGATCCACACGCTAAGCTGCAGCCACTGTGCTGCATTCTATGTGGGCATGACAACCAACAAGCCATCTGTCCGCATGAATGGCCTCAAAAAAAGTGGACCATGTGGTTGCTGAGAATGCTGTCAAACATGACCCTTCATTTCAATGACTCATTCGCAGTCTGTGCCATATGGATCCTTTCCACTAACACCAGCTTTTCAGAATTGTGCAGGTGGGAACTTTCCCTTCATTCACGTAACCCTCCTGGCCTCATCCTTCATTAGCCATTGTCCTCACCTATTCAGCCTCCTGTTTCATTCCAGCACCATACAGCCCTCATTCCACCATCATACCCAGTATATTTACTTCTCCTCTTTTCTGGTAGCCCCCTCCCCACCTCTCCCATGCCCACCATGTAACCCCGATAGCACGTAGCTGCCCTACCTTCTTTGCACCTCATCCTTGCACCCTCCCCAGCAGCACGGCACTATACATCACCACTACCCTACTATCCTTCCCCACCCCAGCCTCCTCGTTAACCCTGTCCTGTCACCACTCCCATCATGAAGTAGTGCTGCTGCTGCTCACTGTGTGGTTGTTCTAGTCTTGCGCGCGCGCGCGTGTGTGTGTGTGTGTGTGTGTGTGTGTGTGTGTGTGTGTGTGTGTGTGTGTGTGTGTGTGTTTTTGGACGAAAGACTTACGGGCCAAAAGTTTTATTTGTGAGACTCTCTTTGTTGTGCCTATCTGCAACATGGTATCTCTGCAATATGAGTAGTGTCAACTTTGCTTTCTCCTGCTGGTCCAGGGATTAGAATATGCTTGAGGTATCCCTGCCTGTCATAAGAGGTGACTAAAAGAAGTCTCTCACTTTTCAGCCCTATAAGTTTTAGGGTTCGACCTAGCACTTACAAAATTCTACAGAAGCACGTGTCATATGCGGAATGACTCCTTACGTGGTGCGTGAGTTTATCCATAGTGCCCCTTGATTTGATCTCCTGAGCCTCTTGTCATGGCTTTGCATCTCCACCTGCAATTCAACTATTTGGGCCAGGACACTTTCGGGGGTATGTTATCTTCTAACGTTGTCTCCTGTACTCTTTTGCCCCCATGACAGTATTAGATTTCTGTGAGCCCAATATCCAGTATGGTAGCCACTTTGTTGGGGGGGGGGGGGACGACATCATGTACCCGTTTAGTGGTAGTCCCCTGACAACACAGGGCTGATGCTTGAGCTGTAAACTGCCCTCGTATGCCAAGGAGTAGATGCCTGTCTTCCTGGGGCATCAGGATTCTCGGCAATGGCCATCATGCCAGGTGGTTTTTCCTGTGGCTGGGTGCTGCCCATGGGGGGTGCCCCTGATTGGCGTTGGTGGTACCAGGGTGGCTGACCCACAGTGAAGCGGACCAAGTCATTTCTTGCTGGTGACTATTTGTCACCAGCAGTCTCTAAGAAGGGCAAGATCCAGTACAATGCTAACAGATATGATCCTAAATCATTTCCCTCCCTTGCTACACAATGGGAGGAATGTAGGGCTACAGAAAGAAGTCATATTCGCCTCGGTATTTAGTCTGTAGCAGAATGGACAGGGACTCCCTCCTACCTATGAAGCCTCCATTTTTTTGTTGAACATCTTGAGGATAAGTTTGAGGAAGTGACAGCACTGGCAAAGATGAGAAGCTTTGCAGTCTAGATTCAGACAGCATCCTCAGCCCAATCCTGGGCATTACTCGCTTGTGACCAGCTGGGTGATATTCCTGTTTCCGTTACTCCCCATAAAAGCCTTAACATGGTCCAGGGGATTATTTTCCATCGCATCCTCCCCCCTTTGCAGTCCGACGACAAGCTCCACACCGCTCTAGAATGGTGGTTCATTTTATCCGGTGCGTTTACAGGGGACCCAAAGAAAAAGGGTCACCACTGGTGCCCTCATCTTGGCCTTGGAGGGTGATTCATTGCCTTAGAAGGTCTAGGTGATGGTTTACTGCTGATAGTAAACCATACGTCCCTCCTCCTATGTGGTGCTCTAAGTGCTTGAAATTTGGGCATAGGTCTTCCTGTTGCACTTCCAGCACCACATGTTGAGACTGCATATGTCCACTGCATCCAGTTACTTTCTCTACGCCTCCTCCCACTTGTATCAACTGCGGTGAGCAGCACTCCCCCAGCTCGCCAGACTGCACAGTACTCCAAAAGAAGTGGAAAGTCATGGGAGTATAAGACCCTGGACCATTTGACTTACCAAGAGGCTAAACGTAAATTTGAACGATTACACCCCACTCAGTTGATGTCAACATTTGCTGCAGCTACATTACCATCGCCATCACAAGTACCTACTTTGGGAGCAAGGATCACCCAAACACAGGGGACATTGGTCCCCTGCCCCAAAGCCAGAGAAGCAACAGCCTCCTCTCTCTCATCTCCTGCAGAAGAGGTCCCTTGGGACCCTCTCTCTCAAGGTCTCCACTAATGCCACAGCAGGCACTCGCCAGTGGCTAAATGAGCCAAAAGCTGCTGAATGAGGTGGTTCACATTCTTCCTCTGTGCCTGAAGCTACTTCAGAGAAGTCCTCCCAGCAAACCCTGAAAGAGAAGTGAGAGGTCAAACAAACAAAGAAGACTGCTAAGAAGAAGAACCCTCCGGTGGCCTCAACACCCACACTACCTACCAAATCTTCACCTGTGGATGAGGTGGAGATCTCAGCATCTCCTGAGGACCTAGGTGTCACTGATGCCTCATCCACAATAGGAATGGATACAAATGCTCAATCATTGGCAGCAGGTGACCCTGAGGCATAACCTGCTTTCTTGCATGCTCCATACCTTCCCAGCCTTACGATAATGTTGTCCTCCAGTGAAACGGCTGTGGTTTTTTCCACCACCTGGCTGAGCTACAGCAATTATTTGGCTTTACACCTGCTTTCTGCATTGCCCTCCAGGAAACCTGGTTCCCAGTAATGCGGACCCCTGTGCTTTGTGGCTGTAGGGGATATTACAAGAACTGTAGTGACTATAATAGTGTCAGGTGGAGTTCGTGTATGTCCCAAATTCCGTATGCAGTGAACCTGTGCCCCTTCAAACTGCTCTTGAAGCTGTGGCTGTCAGGGTAAGGATGACAATCTTCCTCCAGATTGTGCAGTACCCCTGAACACATTGGCTGCACTGATTCATCAATTCCCTAAACGTTTCCTGCTTGGGAGATTTTAACGTCCATAACCCACTTGTGGGGTGGCACTGTGCTTACTGGCCAAGGTAGAGATGTCGGAACTTTCGTGTCTCACCTCGACCTGTGCCTCTTAAATACAAGGGCCCCCCACACACATTTCAGTGTGGCTCGTGTCACTTAATCAGCCGCTGATTTATCTCTCTGCATCCCAGGACTTATCCCATCTGTCAACAGGAGAGTCCACGATGACTTGTGTGGTAGTGACCACTTTTCCATCTTCCTGTCACTCCCCCAGTACCATTTCCACAGACGTCTACGAAGATGGTCGTTAAACAAAGCAGACTGGAAACTTTCACCTCTGCTGTCACCACTGAAACTCCCCCACATGGTACCATCGATGTGGAAGTTGAGCAGGTCAATAGAACGATTGTTTCTGTGGCAGAAAACATGACCCCTTGTTCTTTAGGGCACTCCCAACGAAAGTCAGTACCTTTGTGGTCGCCAGAAATGGCTGAGGCTGTTAAAGAGCATCGGCGAGCTCTACAGCGACATAAGCAGCACCCTTCCCTAGAGCAACTAATAGCTTTTAAAAGGATCCTGCCCACGTTCACCAGCTTATAAAAAGACGGAAACAGGTGTGTTGGGAGAGGTACGTCTCAACCATTGGGTGCCATACATCACCTTACCATGTCTGGACGAAGATCAGATGTGTTTGTGAGTACCACACCCCTACAGATGTTATTGGCATTAATGTCAATGGTGTGTTTCTAGCAATCCAAAGGCAATTGCCGAGCACTTTGCTGAGCACTATGGTTGAGCCTCTGCATCGGAGAACTATCCCCCATCATTTCGTACCCTCAAACGACGAATGTAAAGGAAAGCTCTTTAGTTCAATGAATGTCACATTGAGCCTATAAAGCTCCATTTACAGAGTGGGAGTTCCTCAGCGTCTTTGCACATTGCCCCGACACATCTCCTGGGCCAGATCGGATCAACAGTCAGATGATCAAACATCTTTGTTCAACTACAAGTGATATCTCCTCATCATCTTCAACCGGATCTGGTGTGATGGCGTTTTTCCATCGCAATGGCATTCCAGTGCTCAATCCCAGTAAAAACCCACTTCATGTGGATAGCTATCGCCCCATCAGACCCATCAACATTATTTGTAAGCTATTAGAACGTATGGTAAGACAGCAGTTGTGTTGGGTCCTGTAGTCATATGGCCTACTGGCTCCATGCAAGGGTGTGAAGGTGGTTTCCGCTAGGGTCACAGTACCATTGATAATCTGGTTTCCCTCGTCTCCCATCCAAACAGCCTTTTCCAGGTGCCAACACCTGGTTGCCATCTTTTTTGATTTATGAAGAGCTTAAGACATGGCCTGGTGACATCACAACCTTGTCACATTATGTGAGTGGGGTCTCCGGGCCCCGCTCCCGATTTTTATCCAAAATTTCCTATCGCTCCATACTTTCCATGTTCAACTTGGTGCCTCCCACAGTTTACCCCATATCCAGGAGAATGGTGTCATGCAGGGCTCTGTATTGTGTGTATCTGTATTTTTAGTGGCCATTAACTGTCTTGCAGCAGCTGTCAGGCCATTGGTCTCAGCTTCTCTGTATGCAGACGACTTCTGCATTTCGTACTGCTCCTCCAATACTGGTGTTGCTGAGCAGTGCCTACAGGGAACCATTCACAAGGCATAGTCATGGGCTCGAGCCGCTGGCTTCCAGTTTTCAGCTGCTGCAAAGTCATGTGTCACGCACTTCTGTCTGCATCGTACTGTTCATCCGGAACCAGAACTCCACCTTAATGAAGATCTACTCACTGTAATGGAGACATATCGATTCTTACAACTGGATTTCGATGCCCGATTGATGTGGCTTCCTCATCTTTGTCAGCTGAAGCTGAAGAGCTGGCAGCACCTCAGTGCCCTCTGCTGCCTGAGTAACACCAACTGGGGTGCAAATCACTCTACACTGCTGCAGCTGTACACAGCCCTTTTTCAATCCTGTCTTGACTATGGGAGTCTGGTTTGTTGTTTTGCAGCACCCTCAGCATTACGTTTACTCGACCCAGTGTACTACTGTGATGATCGACTGGCAGCAGGAGGTTTCAGGATGAGTCCAGTGACCAGGCCAGAGTTCCTCCATTGAAGGTTAGGCGTGCACAACTGCTCTCCAGTTATGTTGCACACATTCATAGTTCTCCTGAGCATCCAAATTACCATCTCCTTTTCCCATCCACGGTGTTTCATCTCCTGCATCGGGGGCCCAACTCAGGACTTAAGATTGCGGTTCACATCCGATCTCTTCTGTCTAGAGTTCTTGCTTTTACCAACTATGCTGTAGGTCCATTTATGTACACCACCATGGTGTACACTGAGACTGAATCTTTTTCCGGTCATTTCACAGGGCCCTAAGGACTCAGTGAACCCTGCGGCTCTCTGCTGTCAGTTCCTCTCGATTATTGACATACACCAGAACCATGAAGTGGTTGCACTGACAGCTCAATGGGTGATGGTCAAGTTGGTTTCGCATATGGAGGACATATTGAACAGCACTCCTTGCCAGACGGCTGCAGTGTTTGGATTGCAGAGCTGGCGGCCATTTCTTGCGCTCTTGAGCACATCCACTCATGCCCTGGTGAGTTGTTTCTTCTCTTGAGCAGCATCCAGGAGTCCATCTGTGCCCTGGAACGATCCAGTTGATACCTGTTGTTTGTGTGGACCTCATGCCACATTGGAATCCCAGGTAATGAACTTACCAACAGGCTGGCCAAACAGGCTACATGGAAACCACTTCTGGAGATTGGCATCCCTGTAACTGACCTGCCGTCATTATTATGCCACAAGGTTTTTCAGGTTTGGGAGACGGAATGGCATAATCTCAGTACGCACAACAAACTGCGTGCGGCTAACACATGGCTACCTCCTCTGTCTCGATGACCCACCTCGGTGTCACTGTGGCTCACATATGACTTGTCATGCACATCTTGCTGGACTGCCCACATGTAGCTGCACTACAGTGGACTTCTAATGTTCCCAGAACCCTACCTTCAGTATTGGGCAACAGTGCTTCAACAGAAGATTTAGTTCTTCTTTTTATTCGTGAGGGGTGTTTTATCGTACCATCTAGGGTGGGTGTCTAGCCCTCTCTCTGAGGTTGCCACCCTCCCTCCATTTTTATTTCTGTTGCACTTTCCTTGCATTTATTTGTCTTTGTGGTCATCTTTCCCTACATGCGTTCATCTCGCCTTGTCTTTTTGGGGTGGAAATTTTAATGTGTTGCAGAGTGGCTGGATCATCCTCTTTTATTATCGTGATCAGCTGACCCAGACCATATGCTCTGTGGTTTTAATACCTTCTTCTGCTTTTCCTTGTGGTGTATGTTCTCCCCATTTTTTTTCGTTCCATTTGTTTTATTATTAGGTGTGGTGTTGGGTGTTTTTGTACCTTGAGCCTTGCTTGTCAGGAGAAAGGGCCTGATGACTCTGCAGTCTGGTCCCAACCAACCAATCAACTTTGCTCTTCATAATATTGATACATTCCATCCAAGGTTTTCCATTACTTGATTCTATACTTTCAGGACATCAGTGCTGTAGGTGATCCGACATTGAAATTTGGGCCATAATTCTAATATTTTGCAGTTATGACCAACTGAAAGAAGAGCTTTTAAAGATGTACTTTATCAAGTTGTCTGTTACTCCACTCCACTGGAGCCACATAATGCCTGAGCAACAAGTACTACACTGTTGAGTAGGTAAAGTGTTTGTGAAATACTGTTTTTTTTTTGTTTTTTTTTTTGCTTTTATGTTTCGTACAGGTAACTTAATTTCATAATAATTCTGAAGTTGGCTAGGTTACTTACTGTCATTCATCTTGTGGTGCGTATATGTAGCTCCAGGATGTGGATACAGTAATATTGTTAAAATACAGGGTGTACATAAAGTCAATTATATTTACTGCACAGTAACTAAGCATTGTACAGAGATCATACATATTGCAGTTTGAAAAGAAACTCTGAAGTTTTTTTTACAAACACTCAATATGCGAACCATGAGTGACCCAGCAGACATCAGTACAGTAATTAAATTCTTGCCATATCCATCCCAGCATGTCTCCTGTATGCACTCCACAGGCAATTTACTCTTACTAGGATGTCCACTTCTCTTTGCTGGGCATAAGCAACCTGTCATAACGAATTTGTTGTGTCAGTGGTAAATAGCCTTCCTTGTTGGTGGCTTCTTACTGTACTTGGTTCTAAACATCTGTTGAAGAGCTGTAGCATACTCGTTTTTGTCAAACTTCAACACACAGAAAGCTCTCTCCACACCTGAACTTGCAGTGTTTGCAAGTAGTGCTATCATTGGCAAATTACCAAACTACACTGTGCTGGTATACATCAAAAAACATTTTGGGGTTTCTCTTCAAAATGACATATGTATGACATCTGTACAATGTTTGGTTCTTGTGCAATAAATAATTGAAAGTTTTCCCGGACTCTATGTACTCCATGTAATACACTACTGTTTCTAGAAAGTAACACATTCAGAAGCAGCGGTCTGTACCATGCCACGATAAGAGGACTGTAGAACAGTTGAAACATAATATGTGATTTAATTGACAGAGAGGTTGTGTGCGTATAGGCCCAGTATTGCCCTTGTTTGTGTGATAGGACAGGTCAGTGTTACACAGCACTGGATGCAGAGATGTCATATGAAATAGCAACATGTAGTCAAGTGCCACTATTCCTTGTCAGTTTCACAAGGTGAAATAGGTTGTGTGTGTGTGTGTGTGTGTGTGTGTGTGTGTGTTTTCAAATGGGGCAGAATTATTGGTCATTCTTGGTCATTCTGTCACATTGTGGCTCACATGAGGCAAGCTGCATCAACAGTGAGGCAGATGTGGAATCAGTGGAGACTAGATACTGGAGGACACAATGTGACCACAGTGTGAGATGACCACAATCTTGTCTGCTTGCAAGGTGTTACAAGTATTGCATAGTTTAGCAAGGTAATGCTTACAGTAAGTGGTCCCAAAAAGGGCAAATAATGCACAGAAAAGGAAAATTAACTTCGAGTAATTGGCAGGATACTAAGAGAGAAAGACTACATGATGGCAGATTGGAACAGAAATCACAAAAGGTAAGGTAGTTCCTGTGAAACAGCCACCAATGCAAGGGAGTGGAATAATGCTGGATTGGTTTCTTTGGTTTTGTAAAAGGACATATGTTTATAGAATAACATGTGTCCTGAATGACAGCATATGTGCCCTGTAGAGTACATGGCTCTAACACCACACCTTATGTGCATCTTCTGGCAATATTATAGTAAAAATTAGTAACATGGATAAAACTAACCACAGTTCTGTCTTTATCATTGATGAAAAAGTTGAATACACACTGCTGTATTATTAAAAGACAATGTGGGGTATGATACTTCAGTTGAATATTGGGTAGTAATATTGACAGCATGATTCAGGATCATGTACACAATACTGAAGTGTGTACAAAAAGAGTATTCTAGGACATTTAAGTATGAAAATTAAGTTAAAGCTGTACAAAGAATACCATGCTTTGATGTACAATGAAGTCAATTTATTTGATAAACTCCATGTAAATAGGTGTGCCAGGCAGAACAAAGGAAGGTAAGACAGACAGTACTTCATTGAAACAAGCTACTTTCAAATATGAAGTCCAGTCAAAAGAAGTGTGTCAGAAAACATTGCTTGGCATATTCTGTATCACCCGAAATGAAAGCTCTCTCTTCAGCATAAACTGGAAAGTGGAATTACAATTCCTGAAGGTGGTTGAGGAAAGTATTTGTGTAGGCCACATGCCATAACATACCGCCACCCGGCTGGAAGCCAGAGAACTCTTCGCCAGCTGTACATGCCGGGAAAGCATACATTCACATATGATGACACATCTCAGATCCAGGAACTCAGTTTGAGTTTCTCAAAGTAGGAATAAATCTTCAAAGAATGTCTGTACCACAATCTAAATCTGTCCAGAATTTGTCCCTCGTTTATGCTCGCAGCTTCAGGTGAGATACAAATGCACAACATGGAACTGAGGTCAGTTGCATGCAAAAGCAGAGTGAGTATACAGACTGCTAAAGAAACAACACAGAAATGGCTACAAAAGAACAACAAAATATGTTAAACGTGTTGACGTACAACAGGTTCTACTTTGTCATACATTGGCACATTCCATGGTATTGTGCCAGAGACAGCTGACATCATATAATTTCATGGTTCGTGACTTTGGTAATTAACTAACACAGTAAATTTAGGGCATGGATCTGATGCAAGATTTGGTTCAGCAAAACAGCTTCTGGTCTGATTAAATTTGTTATGCTTGAAGAAGGTATGGAATGCAAACTAATTATATGGTCTGACCACCATGTTGGGCAGAACAATAACTGGAGAATTTTAGCACTTCATTTCTATCTGGTCAACTGCAAGTACTATGTAGAAAAACAAAAGGTTTTTGTGTTAGAGGATTAGTTACCTACATTGTGACAGGAACTTCGCAGTGATTGAGAAAAGAAAGTGTCAAAAGTTATGGCTCCTTTAAAATGGAAGCATGTCATAGCTTAGGCCTCTGTAGAACCTTCAAAACTGACCATTCAGAAGATGATGGAAGACTTCAAGGGCATAGGATATGTGGAGCTGGTTATCAAAACACCACATGCTTTGAAAATTACTGGTGTGCTCTGGTTGAAGTTATGCCTTGAGGCATAAGGATGCTTCATCCATGTGGAAGACATTTCATTTTGAAACATGGGTGTGAACATGAAGTAAAAGAAATTCTGTTGCATTTTGCTTTTTGGTTGCTCTACAGTGGGTACTGAAACTTGTAAGGAGCAGAAAAGTGATCTATTCGATGTGACGAAATACATGGAATCAAAATACAGGCATTTTATAAAAACCTTGTGTACCATCTGGTAATGTGCCAGCTTTGGGTCTCAACTTGATAACAAACTCATGTTCTATTATTTTACGGCCAAAGTAATAAGTTTACAATAAAAATCAGTTTACAATAAAAATCAGTTTGTATCTTGTTATAATTTTCCTATTTAAAACTTTCAGATTCTAGACAACCTTATCATTACAGTAGAATACATATTGATCTGCAGTAATGCTGTATATCAGTTGCTATACACTGTTTTTCTATTACAATATTATTTATTTTCGAAAACCTACCCTTAGTGCAATTTTGAAAAGCACAAGCAGGTATTTTCAACAGTCTGCATCTTCAAACAACACATATCTGCTATTACATTATTATTAATGGTTTTTGTCGATTTCCTAGAAACTCCGAAATGTGCCCTACAGCGTTATTCGTGCACATGCTTTATTTTGCTATGATTATGTGCATCTGTCAGGTGACACAGATAGAGAATGTGATTGATTGGTGCCTTCTTCCGATAACTAGAAAACTTTCATGGGCTCAGAGACTTACGATACGCTGCCAGGTGCCTTTTTTCTATTAAGTGGTTACACAGTAGAAAATCAACAGTTATTGATCATCTCAAAATCTGTCATTTTGATATTTATGCTGGTACTGAAAGGAGGAACTCCATTACAATATTCCATGGTAAAATAACTTTGGAAGATCAAATTGAATTTTTTGGCCTTGTACCTGTTATCTTCAGTTTGTGTGCCAGTAGGGTCACTGATGGTGGTATCAGTCCAGCTATTGGCGCTGTGTGCTTACTTCTTAATGAAAAAATTCAGTGAAGATGCGTAATGTTAATGTTTTGAAATTGGTCCTATGATGTATTGAGTTTCAGGCTATTGAACAAATCTGATGCGGAATGTACCTCTACAGTCCCATGCATGGGTCAACGCTATACCGTATCTACCCTGTTAAAACCACCAACTGTCTACACTAGATTTTGTCAGTCAACTAACATCTAAAAGTATGAAGTTGGGCATATATTACAATAGTTAATGTATACTTAAGCATGAGAATTTCAAAAAACACCTACATACCATGGGTGCAACAGAAGAAGACCCTAAACGTAGCATCTGTGATGGGAGTGAAGAAACTGCATCACACCTAATCATCGAATGCATGGCACTGCACAGCAAGAGAGACAAATTTTGGGGCAACTAGAAGTGGAGAAATTGTGTCTAACAAAAAACTGGTAAAGGGTCTCCTTGCACTAAGGACACCGGTTGGCTTTAATAGATACACAGGGAGCAATACCGCACAAACTGTTTTAGTGTGGGCAGTGTCAGGTTAGATCAAAGCTGTTTTAGCTTCCCTGCCAAAATCAAACCAAATCAATCCTCCTTAGTGAATTTGTGTTTAGGTATCTTTCTGACAAATTAACTATTATGCAGTGAGATCAAGATGAGTCCAGTTCAATAGGTTGTAATTCAAACTTGGTATGTGCTACATAGTAACCTAAAGCACCATGTACATGAGCATAAAATTATGATCTCATCTGATATGACAAACTTGTCTGTACAGAAATATTAACTTGGATTTGCTTATTTTTAACAGTTACATATGATGGCAGTGTATCATGTTTTCACTGATATTTAATCTAAAATTAATCTTAGAATGTTTGGTAAGCCTCAAAGTGAACAGCATGGGAAGGTTCTTATTTCAAGTTGTTTAGTTTCAACAAAAACAATGTACTTTTAATCACTGTTATTTCAATTTACTTTTGTAATATGCTTTGAAGCTGACTAGCATTGTATGGTTTCTTGAGGTTTTAAATAAGCAGTGCTGCTGTGCCTCATGGTCTTTGGTAATATGTTTGTGTTTCTCACAGTCTGGGCTGGTGAACAGTTTGTTAAGTATGCGTAGGTTTTGACAGCAGTTAAACTGAAGTCTCTGGGCAGCCAACCAATTGTGTCATTTCAGTTCTCTAAAATTGTATGGATGATATGACTGAGCAAAACTTGAGGATTTTCACATTTCCTCATTACATTCAATTGTGGTATGTCTTTGTGACTGAAGAACTTTCACTTTGTGCAACTGATAATTTTGTTTTGTGCTGAACTTTGATAGTGACACAGCATCAAAGATGAACATATATTAACCCAAAGTTGGAACTTAGATTTTAGTTCTGATTTCAAAGTAGCTTATGTAACTGGGGAATCTGTCAAACACTCTTAATTATTCACATAATTAAACTGCATTATATTCAGTCTGAAGAGTTCAACCTTGCTACGTAAACCCATATAATTCAATTTAATGATTTTAAGTATGGCTACTTCTACTTTTGTGTCTTACATTGACAGTATACACCACTCAGTTTAACTTTGCCACTGTGTTTATATTTCCTTATTTAGTTTTCACTGCATTTAAATTCCATTTAAACAACTTGCTTAAGTATACATTAACTATTGTAATATATGCCCAACTTCATACTTTTAGATGTTAGTTGACTGACAAAATCTAGTGTAGACAGTTGGTGGTTTTAACAGGGTAGATACGGTATAGCGTTGACCCATGCATGGGACTGTAGAGGTACATTCCGCATCAGATTTGTTCAATAGCCTGAAACTCAATACATCATATGACCAATTTCAAAACATTAACATTACGCATCTTCACTGAATTTTTTTCAGTAAGAAGTAAGCACACAGCGCCAATAGCTGGACTGATACCACCATCAGTGACCCTACTGGCACACAAACTGAAGATAACAGGTACAAGGCCAAAAAATTCAATTTGATCTTCCAAAGTTATTTTACCATGGAATATTGTAATGGAGTTCCTCCTTTCAGTACCAGCATAAATATCAAAATGACAGATTTTGAGATGATCAATAACTGTTGATTTTCTACTGTGTAACCACTTAATAGAAAAAAGTTTAATCTCTTTCCCATTCAAGCTCTAGGATTATAGAGCTTCTTTTAAAACATGGCTTTGGCATCATTACCTTACCATGTTTTTGCTTCTAGACCTTGGTCCAGTATTCTATGTACTGTCTTGTAAGCCAGTTCTGTATTTCTAGTTTGATCATATTCGTGGTGACTGTAAGGACAGGTTAGGGTCCAATGAATGGAGTCTTTGCCCCCATCCTGGCAAGTCTTTCAGCTTGTTCATTGCCACCAACCCCTGAGTGGCCAGGGGACCCACATTAGGTTTACCCTGTTGCTTCCCCTAGCTCCACCAGAGCTCTGTGACATACTACAATAATCATAGATCTAGTTGCAGGAGCTGCCAATGATTTCAAGGCTGCCTGCTAAATATAGAGGCTGCAGTCGTTGTAGCACCTATGTATATTCTCCACACATGCCCTGATTCCAGTAATTTCAGCTTGGAATACCAAGGCCAGTTTTCCTAGAGAGATGATGCCCTCCAGTCTTTGCTGAATCCCATACACCACAACACCAGCACCTTGGTCTGATTTCTATCAATATGGTGTCACAGTTTTTTCCCACTGCTCCCTACTTCCATTTACTATATTGTAATGCTTGTTGAAGCAGTAAGGAGTTATTATATAGTTGGCCGGCATTTCCCCAGCCATTCCCATATTTGCCTCACTCACTATTTTAGTGTGTGTGTGTGTGTGTGTGTGTGTGTGTGTGTGTGTGAGTGTGAGTGTGTGTGTGTGTGTGTGTGTGTGTGTGTGTGTCTGGATATCCCAACGAGAACCAGTTTTGAGTCGTTATGCACCAGCTGCTGCCTTCATCTAAACCCAAAGGTGTAGTGGAGGCATGTCCGGCATGGCTTCCATCCCAGCAGTTGGGGTGCTACAAATTCTCCCTGTTACGGCTAACCAGGCCAGTCTCTGCACCTTAGCAAAATACTTCGCTGCAACCTGATGTTCTACCTTCTTCCACGACAATACGGCCCCATAGGAGATCCTAAGTCAAACCACCATGGTGTATATCCAGTGCATACCTCAGGGTCTTAAGACTCAGTTTTTGCCATAAGCCCTGTTGGTACTCACTAGTGTACAATTCCCCTTGGAGCAGATGATCTTAATATGAGGGATTCATGTTAGTTACCCTTAGATATTTCACTATCCCCTTCACAGGTAGGGTTTCATTGAAAAGCTTTACATTCCGACTTGAGTATTGGATATGATTCTCTGCGATTGATACAACAGTCTTCTTAGGATTAACCCTTAGGTCCTGTTTAATGCACCAATCTTGCACAATGCCAAGCACTCCTTTTGCCAAGTATTACAATGACAAGGTCATCTGATTATCCTTGGCAAAAACATTGACTGGAATTTAGTTCATAAATGAGTTCATTCACCACTAAATTCCACAATAAAGTGGACAAAAATCCTCCTGGTGGACAACCTCTAGTGGCGTTCATTACCATCATTTCATTCATCATTGTGGCCTCTACCCTCCTTCCACTAAGCGTGGCCCTAGTTCACCCTGATATAGTGGTCAGTAGATCATGTACCTCTGCTGCCCTTAGCATGGAATCAAAGGTTGAATTACTAAAAGCCCCCTCGATGTCCTGGAAGATGCAGAAGGCTATTTCTTGAAAGCAAAGTGCTTTCTCCACCCTCCCAGCAAATTGACGGAGAGTGGTCTCACATGGTTTACCTGGTTGATATGTGTGTTGGTTTGAATGTAGAGGAGTCCTAGTTAGCCTCCTTTCCCCGTGTACATTAACCAGACTGATTGGTCTCATATCCTTGGCCTTGGTATGATCAATTCTCCCTAAATTTGGAATAAAGACAACCTTCACTGCCCTCCAGGCATTGTGAATGACTCCCACTGCTTGGGTAACCCTGAATAACCTGCTGAGGACTCATAAGATTCTCTCCTGCTTGTTTCAAGAGAGCTGGAAAGATTCCATCTGGGGCAGGTAACTTGACCACTTAGAATATTCCTGCCGCCCGTTGGATTTTACTGAAATTGACACACTCCTTGGCCGATTCCCCATCCTCTCTTTGAGTGCCTGAGAACCGTTGTCTTTCAGGGATCATGTTCTGATCTACATTATCGGCCAGAGCATAATGAGGAAAGTAAGTTTTGCGGAGCAGTTCCAGTGTCTCATGTGCTGTCTTTGTATATTCTCCTCCTCCTTCCTCAATATACCTTCTGGATTACTTGGTACTCTAGTGAGGATTTTGTGAAGCCTGGCTTGAGATAAGCACCTCCACATGCTAGTCACTTTAGAACCTTATGAAATATTCTAAGATAAATAGTACAGTAAATAGCAGTGAAAACATGACAAACTGCCATCATATGGAACTGTCAAAATAGGGAAATCATGAAAATATTTCTATACGAACAAGTGTATCATATCGGGTGAGATAATAATTTCCTGCTCATTTACATGGTGCTTTAGGTTACTATGTAGCACATACCAAGTTTGAATTACAACCTGTTGAAGTGGACATATCTTGATCACACTGCATAATAGTTAATTTGTCAAAAAAGTACTTAAGGCACATTCACTAAGGATAAAGGTAAGGGTGTAGTGTAAAATATGCTGTCTTTTTGTGTATGGAAGTGTGGAGTATATTTAGCTCTGGTCAAATTGAGAAGTTTTAATTAAATTTTAGATACCCTGGATCTAGTTGAGTTCCAGACAAAATATGTATTCACTGTACAGTTTGATGTATTGTTTATGCTTGTGGCAGCTTTGCTTACCAGTAGTACAATTTAGTGTTAGTGTAATCAGTGTTTATAAAAATTTATTAATGAAAAACTATTCAGAGCTATATTTAACTCCTGAAGTTGAGATGCATAATTTGATATAGTAGTATTGAATTCAATTTTAGTGTTTTTCTATGTAATATTTGTGAATAATATTTTATAGCTGGAAAGTGACAAATTAGCAGTTGGCTATGAATCTGATTTGTTTAGAGAACAGGCAGCAGAGTTAGGATATTTGATTTGTTGAATCCTTTGTTTATTGCTGTTCCTCACTTATTTTGACCACATTCATCTTTTGGTCGTCAGTGAGTTTATGAGTAAATTAAATCTGTGACAAAAATTCTACTTGCTGTCATGGCATTGACCTTGGAAAAGTCTTAAAATTCCTAAAAGATACTAGTGCAAAAGTTGTATGAATGTGAATTTAAATACTGCCCTACAGTTGTCAGCTTATTCTCACAGGAAAGTATTCCCAATGGATAGCAGGTTATTAGCGTTTCTCTTGGCTTGGGAGGAACATAGTTCACCAGAGCAAACTATTAAATGTATATTTGTTTCTGTTTCAATGTTAAATGAGAAATGTTCAGTGTCAATCAGTTGGATTTAGATCCAGGCTATGGCTTAGCACTCAACAAGTTCGTTTCTGGTCTGAAAGGAATTTTTTAGAAAATAATCAGAGGTGTGTTTTGAATCATTGACCTGCTGGAATATGCAATTATGTGACATATTCTTCTTCCTACATGGAATCATATTCTTTTCTAAAATGTTACTACAGGAAACATCCCCACGCCATGACACTTCCACTACCAAGCTTAGTGATCTATACCTCATCCTTGTTTTGCCCCTTCAGCTTTTTTGTTATGTATATAGGGCGAGTAACTATTGCCACCTAGAATAACTGCAAAAGTATTAGAGTAGCTAAAATGTTTGTGGGACAAATGTTACATGGGACAGCGGGGAACCATAATATGACATTGGTGTTTTGTTGCTAGATGGGTTTGCATCAGATATGAAGGTCAACTTAGTTTTTCTTTTTCATTTTTTTTTAGTGGGATGCTATAGTTTAGTACTCATTTTCTGATAGCGGCTATCAAGAGGAATCAAATCATGCGTTACAGTAAGGTCTGTAAAGGTCAAAGGAGGTCAAGAAGGTGGCATGAACGTCCACTTACAGATGATGTTTGAACTGATGACCATTCAATGCCGTGCTGCGACCATTTTATCATGCATTGAGTGGTATTCCTTATCACATTGGCACTTATCGAAGCACACAATTCTCTCTCACAACTCATGCAAATAGTAAATATTCGTCAAATAGGCCATATGCATCTAACGTGCCATTGATGTGTAAACGCCATTCGACAGTTTTGCAATACAACACTAACAGGAACAGTAAGACTAGTATCATCAAATCAAGTGAATGTGAATGATGTAGTCCTTTGAAGAATGCCGATATGCTTCTCATTTATGGAGAAGACCAACAAAATTCAGTGAGAGCTGGTAATGTTGTACTGCGGTTATAGATTCTAGCGCTAGTTTGCATCAAATCGCAAGGGAATTTGCCATGAGCCAGAGTACTGTTGTTCGTGTTCTGCATCGCCATAAATATCATCCGTGCAATATCAGGCTTCACCAAGAATTAACTGGTACGGATTGGATGCATAGCATTAAATTCTGCTGATGAGCTCAACTTCAGATTGAGGGAGGACACATTTATTAATTTATTTAGTGGCGAGGCTTCATTCGTGAACCATGGAAATACTAATTTGCGTAATATGGATTATTTGGCAACTGCAAATCCATGTACATTGCTGCAAGCTACACACCAAAAACTGTGGTCAGTGATGGTATAGTGTGGGATTCTGGAGGACATAATTACAGGCTCCTATTTCATCAAAGGCAGTAGGAAGAACACCAATTTCCTGCAAGAAACATTAGGTCTGTTATTGGAAGAAATACTTTTAGGAACAGAATGTGGTATCAATACAATGGGTGTTTGTCACATTTTTCGCTGATGGCTAGAAGTGAGTTGCAGAGAGAATTCCCAAATCACTGGACATGGAGGTGATTTCATGGCTGGCTGGTTTGCCAGATTTGATGCCTCTGGATTATTTCTTGGGGGTATTCATAAAAGACATTGTTTATAAAGACGTTCCAACTACACCTGAAGATACGCGAGAGATAATTGTCAGCGCATGTGCTTAAATATGTGCCAAGGTGATACGGAATACCACTGAATCCATGATAGGAGGATCGCAGCACTACATCTTCTGTAAATGGACGTTAATGCCACCTTCATTGACCTTCAAAGACCTTGCTTTTACTCATCATTGGTTTAGTCTCCATAGCCGCTATCAGAAAATATGTAACAAACTATAGCATCCCATTTAAAAAAAGTAAGTTGACCTTTATATCTCTGAAGCAACTAAAAACCGCCATATTGTGGCCCCTGTTGTGTAATGCAACTTTTTTCCCACAAACTTCTCAACTCCTACCATACTTCCAGAGTTATTCTTGGTGGCAATCGTTAGTGAATCGCCCTGTATACTGGACACCATTAGAAAATGAATATGTTAAATTAATTTTTGTCACTCCATGAAATCTTAGACTTATCTTTGGCATTCCAAGTTCGAGGTTTCCTTGCAAACTCTATCCTGTCCTTATTTTTTGAATTTATGAGTGGGTTTATGTCATTTATCATGTAAATCTTCCGTTACTTAGTGACTTTTTACAGCTCAGTCCATTATGTTGCTTCCTATCATCCCTGACTTTTTGATGTTTTTCACTTGGAGCAGCAGCTGATTGCTTACAAATCATTCTGCCCTTCCTCCTCGCTGTTCAAGGATGATCTGACCTTGGCTTATTGGTTACTGTTATTTCCTGTTCTGGGCGCTGACTGTGCACACTTCTTAGTGGTTGTGATATGCCATAGCCTCTAGCAGTGCTAGACTGCTACATCACAATCTTGAAGTCATGCAAAACAGCTTGTCTCACATCACACAAGTGTTTTGTTTTGCTATACTTTTAGTTCTCTACAAGTAAACAACCACTGAGTGAATACATGAGTCATAGTAGTTAATGAATACCATACCATTAAGGCAAGCTACATACTTTTGAGCTAAAGAAATACATACTTACATTGTTGTATGATCTTGTTCTTTCACTAGATATGTAACCACAGCAGCATGAAGCTCTTGATGGAGTGACACATACATGTGTTGCTCTTTTTTGACTGCATGCAAGCAGTACTGACAGCATAACACAACTGCAAAACATTTCTGAGTACTGCTGTAGCATAACAAAACACTCCAAATACTGTTCCCTGCATATTTGCAGAGACTCTTTGACCTCCTTGCTGTAATGTGTTTGCAGTACATATACAGTTGCTGCGCTTTGAGATGGTACTAGAAATGTGGAACAGTATTTTTTTCCCCTTCTCAGTTACAGGCCAGCTAAGGCTTTACATTTCTTTATGCTACTCTTTCATCTGCATGCTTTCTTGTTTCCACTCACTTGACATCCAGTTTCTGTCTTTTTTTTTTTTTTTGGAACTATTTTGCTGTGGAAATTTATCAACTAAATTGTTTCTGTATTTGGTTTTAAATTTCTTGCTTATTTATACAAGTTTCTTGTAGGTCTTGGTGCAGTTCTGTAAGCCAATGAGTTCTTTTCTTAAGTTTTTAGTACTGCTGCACAGTTTTTCTTTTTAGTATGATAAGATTCATTAGCCTTGTTTGCCAAATTTTGTCTCCAGTTATTTTCCTACATATTTATCTATACTTCTGTGTTCCTGAATTTAAATGATTGTACTGGTGTCCTTTTTCCTAATATCTTTCCTTTTTTCATAATTTTCACTATCGTTTGTTGATTCTAAAATTAGTGTTTCTGATGCAGATGTGTATCCTGGCCAAATGACGCCTTGCAAGTCTGAGGTTCTACAATTTTGGAGAAAGAATTTTTACTTTAAAGACCATCTTTCATAGTCTACCTTTTGTGGCTCCATTTTCCCTCACAATTTGGCTACATGACTTCTCATAGATCGTTAAATTTGTCTTCCCCTGATACTCCCATACTTACTATTTGATTGGGATATTGCAGCCCTGTTGTTACCCACTACTGCTTCTTACCAGAGGAGACAAGTAGTCATGCTTCTCCTACTGTTTTTCTTTCTCTCTGTTTTGTGCTTTCTCTACATGAGTATTGCTTAATTATGTACAAAAGTTGAACAGACAATTCTGACACCCATTTTCTAACCAAGTTGTATTCAACTTCTGGTATTGGATTCTGACAACTGCTCTATCTGTTGAATGTTCACTTTTCTAGTATGGTCTGAAAGAAGAATGGAGTTAGTCCTTTGCCTTGGCTAAAGTCTGTTCTTGTCTCAAATGAGGCTGTAGTTCTTTAAGACGACTCGTGTTGTCTTCTGTATTTTAGATTCTTTAAGAATTTTGAATAAAAGCAGTCTTGCTTCATAGTCATAAGACTTCTAAAAGTTTACAGATGTATTCCAATAGTATTTTGCTCCTTCAGTCCTTTATCGATTTGCCCTTCAGAGGACCGTCCTGTCCTAAGCTATCTCTGATACATCTCCTATTTTGGAATTGTTACTGTTGTTTTCTCCTTGAACTTTTCGTGGAATTTCTTTTAAACTTCTGCGAACATGACTATCTGTTATTACAGGCCAGGAATCTTACTTTTATGATTCGGTGATAATAGTCAATTTCAACAGGTATCTTTGTCCAACTCTGGAAATCATCACCTTTTGGGAATTGTGCTTTGTTGTTGGAACATAAGCTATCTGATATCCTCAAATGATATTATTGTTGACCTCATATCTTTATACTGGTGTATGTGGGTTTGTGGGTGGGGTGTTATCTGCCAACAATTTAGCTAAATGTGTTTTTCTTACCATTTTTCCTTTTTTCTTACATCCACAGTCAGACAGACATAAATTGAAACATTTTCTCCTTGGACGGTTATGGAATGTATTTATTCAATATTAATTTGGCAGCTGTACAGTTCTCAAGTGGTAGCCCAGTGTGACGTCTGAATCCTTTTGAGGTTCTACTGTCCTTGTGTTAACCATGTTCACAAATTCCATAATCATTACAAGACAAAATTCTTCGTAATCTGTATAAATGGAAACATTTTCTCCCTGGACGGTTATGGAATGTATTTATTCAATATTAATTTGGCAGCTGTACAGTTCTCAAGTGGTAGCCCAGTGTGACGTCTGAATCCTTTTGAGGTTCTACTTTCCTTGTGTTAACCATGTTCACAAATTCCATATTCATTACAAGACAAAATTCTTCGTAATCTGTATGTCCAGACAATGTTAGTACTTCATGTACTAATTTCTGTCAGTCATGTCATACTGCATGTTTTAATATACACTCCCCAAACACTAGGCATGACATTTAATAACTTCGATGTAGTTCATAGTAAGATGTCACTGGAGAATGGCATAAGTCAAAATTCAAGTTATGAATAAATACAGTTAATAGCAGTTGAGGCAGAAAATGTTACCTCCATCCTGTGCCAGTCTGAGGATAAAAATTTAATAAAATTTTTATGTTTTCCTCTAGCACTTCATCAGATGCTTCTCAACATTGTTCTCAGGACTGTTTTGCTTTCTGCATTGTTCTTGTTACCCTGATTTATTGGTACATGAGCATTAATTATTGTGTACTTCTCATCTAAATATTGAATTATTGCAGGGAGAGAGTCTTTCTGGAGGTATTGAAAAATTTGGTACTGACTGCAAAATAGATTTGCCATTTATGAATGGAGAGCCTAGTTCTCGAGTAGTTTCATGAATTTCTGCCCTGTGTTCTCTGTGAAAAATCTGTAGTTCTCTGAATGTGATATTTCTTCATCTGTGAACATGCTATTTTGTAATGCCAATTTTAACATGTCCATTTACAATGACTGAACGTATTTTGAGTTTGCCAATATTTATTAATGTTTGTATATTTAATGGTCCAAGCGTGTATGTAGTTCTGGGTGTGAACTTATGGTTGGGTTTAGAAGTCACTCCTCACCTCTGCAAGTTGGTCTGGGCTGCCCAGTGCACAAAGGCCCAATTGTGTCATTTGCGATGATGGATTCATCTGTCACTTTTAATAATAAAAATTTTACACAAGGAGTAGGTTCATGACAGATTAAAGATGTTTGTGGTCACTTTTCTTTGTGAAGTGTCTAGTAGGAAGTATGGCTACAACCGAATTACTGGCTTGTGTAGATATTTACAGTACGGAAGGAAAAGTGAGAAAATGGAGAGTGAATTCTTACTAACATTCTGTTTCATTAACTGCAACTATTTATCATGTCCTCTTTAATGATATTTTCAAGCCTCACTTACAGCGTTTTGTGGACCACTCACATGTTGGTGGGCATTAATAGAATTATATTTATTTACTGTCTCATCAGTTGTAAATCACAGGCCATTTCTTCAAATATTTCAGGTGGAAACCTCACCAGGATATGCATCTGATAGTACAAGGTAAGTTTTCATAATTCACTGCAGGACATTTTGAGAAATATAAATTTTTATTACTTGTGAAAGTACTTAAGGTATAAAATGCACTACTGTAATTATTCAATATTACCGATAAACAACAACATTACAAGGCAGTATGGTCAGTAATGTTGTTCTCTGCAACAACCATTATGTAACTGTTCCTAGATAAATAGAGCAAATGTCTGATATCTGTACAGGAAAATAAAAGTTCAGGTGGTATGTCAGCAGCTGTACTGTGCTTAGTGCACATCACCACATGAAAATCACTGATATTCAACAGATTCATCTTGATGGACACAAGCTAATGTCATACTGCAGTAGAACAAGTAAGAAGAAAGGGTGAGTGGCTATACATCCAAAAATTGGAGCTGATTCCCAGCCTTTCAGATTAATGCATATAGTGTTGAACAGCACTTTCAATGCTGTACCACAGTGGTGCTCAGGAAACACAAGCTTTTAGTGGTCACAGTTTACAGGCCACCATCAAGAAGAACCGTAAGTAGCTGGTGCCAGTTTCAGTAAGCTTGTGAAGACTTAACTGGTGAATCCTGATTCTCTTTGTTTCTCCTTTGTCCTGGTGTTTCCTGAAGGCTGACCCATTCATTAAACACATTACAGGTGAGAAGGTAATGATTAATTCCCAGATCTGGGTCAACAGGTAGTGTTCACACATACCCTCTGATACAGGCCAAGCCCAGAGAGGGGTGACTGCCTAAGCTGTTACCTTCCCAAGTGCCAATTGGTCCCTCTGTCAGGAGTTTGGGAGGTGTGACCTGAGGAGTGAACAGTCATTTATGGTGGGTGAATCCTCCTTTGAGGGGACCTCCAATTGGAAGCAGCATACCATTGGAGATATTGGCAATCATGAGGTATTATTTGGCAATGACTCAATCACCATCTTAGTTAGTGTCTACTAAATGTCCTCATAGTATCATGTACCAGAGGTGGTCAGTCCTTTTCTATGGTTAATGCATGCATTCTGAAAGTGGCTGTAGCAGTTGCAGACTCTGTGAAATTCTTTTGTCATTTATGTAATACAACTTTGCTTCTGAAGACTTATTGTGATTTTCAAGCCCAACAACTACTTACAGCATTACTCCTCCAGAGTTATCCTGTCTGTCTTGAGGACCACCGTTCACTGAAATCTTCTCGTGGTGGTCTTCACATTCTTATGCTAGATGGCCTCACTGAGGGAGAAATCCACACTTACCTCTCTAATCATGGCATCACTGGCCCATTGAGTAAAGAAAAAGATGGATGCGAACTTAATGCCTACATGCACTCTTTCTACCGTCTGCTCAAGTAGTGATTGCCTCAGAGATTAAGGCAGGCTATGAAGTCATCACAGTCCAACCATACATTCCAAACCAGATGAGTTCCTACAAGTGTCAACATTATAATAAAACATGTATCCTGTCAAAACATAGCCAAATGCGTTACTCTCAGTGAAGATGTTCATGAGGGCAGCTGTTTGCCTCCTCTCTGCTGTATCAACTGTAATCGCATGAATGTCCATGAGTGAACCATCCATGAGATCTGAGTGAAGGACATCAAACCCCACCCTGTTACTTGCAGTTGTTAGCTAGTGAAAATCCGTGCATTTTCCCATTTGGCATTTATGGTACCGGTTTTGCTATGCCAGGCATAGTGGAGTATATACCCACCCAGACTTGCAACCTCAAGTTCGGTATTGCAGTAGTGAAATCACCCAGGTCACAGTAGCACCCCCGTCTCCTACAGCTGTGCAACAGGCCATCAGATCTTTGCCCCTGGTGGCGAAATCACCTGCTACACAACTGTCAGGCTGAAAGGACAAAAGCTGTACTCCTGCAAAGACTTTCTACAGTTAAAACCATAGTCTTCATCTGCCAACTAGAAAGTTCTAAGAAATCAAACAAAAACGAACGGTTTTCTCCTTCCCTGACTTCTTCAGTGGTGTTGCCACATATACCCTCACCTGGCTGACCATTTTGCTGGTGCCCATTGCTTACTGGTTTTCTGCCATGGAATTCACAGGCTGACCCAGGGGGTAAGCTAATATGTTTGTAGACCTCATGGAACAGGATTCTCCAGCTTCTGCATCCTGTAGCAGTGGATTTTTGAAGGCTGGCACTCAGCAGCCACCAAGGTGACTAACCTTCATGTGTTCCCTCCCCCCCCATTCCCCATTATGACTCTTCTCCAGTTGAACATTCGTGGCATTAGATCTAACAAGGAGGAGTTACAGTTGCTCTTGGAATTGCAGTGTCCACTTGTTTTATGCTTCCAAGAAAAAAAATTGACCTCACAGCGCCTTCTGGTCCTCTGTGATCTTCCCCCAAGGACAGCATTCCACCTCATGGGGAGCCATGCTGGTCATCCATCTCATTGAACACTCGACTGCTAACTGTTGCAGTCTCAATTTTCCTTCCTCATTTCACCTTTTCTCTTCATAACTTCTACACCCCTCTTTCATTAAGCTGTTAATAAGTTGGACCTACTCCAGCTTATTGATCAGCTCCCTCACGGCTATTTGCTGCTGGGTGACTTTAATGCCCACCATCTGCTTTGCAGCTCAGGGAGAGCCTGTCCAAGATGTTCCCTCATAGCTGACTTCCTGAATCATCTCTTAGCACTGGAGCACCCACGTTCCTTTCAGATTCCATGCACATTTATTACCATTTGCACCTCTCGTTCTGCACTGTCCAGCTCACTCATCATCTTGAATGTCCCATTCCCTCTGACACATACTCAAGTGATCACTTTCTGTGTGCTATCCATTTGCCGACTACTAACCCACCTGAGTGCAAATCCAATTAGCAGCTTTCCAAGGCCAACTGCAGGCTTTACCCCTCCCTCACGACCTTTTCACAGCTGTGATGACCACTTAAAGTATCTTCCAACCGATATCCCTACTGCCGAAGTATGTTCCATACCATGCACTTCATGTTTACTGTAGCATGTTCTGTTCCCTGGTGGACTGAGGCAGGCAGCAATGTGGTTTGCTTGCGGAGACGTGCTCTCCACATTTTGAACCATCATCCTGATACATCTGCTGGAGGGCTGGTATCCTCTGTAGGTTATACATCTGGGGCTTCAGAGGCCATCTGCCACATTTACTAGAGGAAATTTTGAAAGACAAGGTTGTCTCAAGGTTTAAATGGTTTGGATTTGTCATACACACTTATGCAGGAAAACATGATACCTGAATGCTCGTTGTATCATTGCCTTTGCTGTCCCCATTAACCATGTGGACTCTCCCACCAGGTATCTGAGCTCCCTTTTCGTCAAGTATTTTACAATCGGTTTCAGTTCTACATCAACGTGTCTCCTTAATTCAGTCGTGTGTTTCCAGCCAGTCAATGCTGTACATCACTGCCCCCTGCTCATATATTGGAGGAAAGTAGTTTGCTTTAAATTTAGACCAATTATGATTAGAGTGAATCTCAGTACATCAAAGCTTCAAATGATGCAGAGGTTTGCATACTGCTTGTTTTTCAGCTATTTTCAGGAAAAATATCATTCAGAAATATCCTCAGAGCTATGAACTGAAGTCATGGTAGCGTCGAACATTGTACAACAGCTGGTTCCTTTTGGTGAAGTGACAACACAATTCTTCAGGTGGCCTTAAATCACAAAGAGCTTCATACCTTGAACAACATCTAAATTTACAGTTCCACATTTTGTGGATTTCTACATTGTCTCAGGCAAAGTATCCAACATAAACACGCTGTAAAATCTTGTGATTTTAAATTTTCTGACGAGTTTAAGCAGATCTATGTTTTTAATCCTTCTTTCCAGTACCATTTCTGTGGACGTTTTTTTAATGTACAACCCAAGCCATTTCTGTATTGTAAATAGAGGCCTTTACCTAAAGCGATGGCCTCCATGGTCATATTACGCCTTTTAGTTGCTTGTAATTACTTTTCCCTTTTTCGGGCATTCTGTACTGCTTGAAATATATCAGCTCTCCTAGCTAATGAAACCAGTGGCTGACAGCCCAGCAAATGTAGGAATCAGAACCTGGATTATTTCACCAGATGTCATTGGTATTGGTAGGAACCTGGGCGTTTTAACACATCATTTCCTTCCATCTTTCTGCCTCAAGGCACCTCTTGCTACTGTCACCAATTCTGTAAATATCACATAGGTTTTTCTTCATCTCTAGCATGTAGTTAGTTGCATTCAGTATTGCTTGAAGGTTAGTCCAGTACCCAATTTAAGTTCGAGAAAACATTGGCTTATCAACATCATATGCAGAAATAGGTTGTTCTATATGAATATCTGTCCCTTGACATACCTGCGCAGCCTTATCAATGAGTATTTGGTGTGCAATATGGTGATCTTTATTTATAGTGTAGGCGATGATGTGCTCTTTGGAAGAAAAACTACCCTCGATATACTGGGGAAAGTAAATGTTTGTCAGTGGTAGTCATAAAACGTCGTCCAAATTGTATGTACACAATTGTAAAGGTGCATTAATACCTTCACTGCGCGATAACAATGGTAAAGTTATTGATGACAGTGCTACTAAAGTGAGTCACAGAAGACGGATTTCCTAAATTCCGTCTCAGGATATGGTGGAGCAGCTTAACACTTGAGAGGGGCAATGCCTCCAGGTCCCTTTCAGAATATGCTGATACAGTAGCTTCATGCTTAGCAGTCATATACACTCCTGGAAATTGAAATAAGAACACCGTGAATTCATTGTCCCACGAAGGGGAAACTTTATTGACACATTCCTGGGGTCAGATACATCACATGATCACACTGACAGAACCACAGGCAACAGAGCATGCACAATGTCGGCACTAGTACAGTGTATATCCACCTTTCGCAGCAATGCAGGCTGCTATTCTCCCATGGAGACGATTGTAGAGATGCTGGATGTAGTCCTGTGGAACGGCTTGCCATGCCATTTCCACCTGGCGCCTCAGTTGGACCAGCGTTCGTGCTGGACGTGCAGACCGCGTGAGACGACGCTTCATCCAGTCCCAAACATGCTCAATGGGGGACAGATCCGGAGATCTTGCTGGCCAGGGTAGTTGACTTACACCTTCTAGAGCACGTTGGGTGGCACGGGATACATGCGGACGTGCATTGTCCTGTTGGAACAGCAAGTTCCCTTGCCGGTCTAGGAATGGTAGAACGATGGGTTCGATGACGGTTTGGATGTACCGTGCACTATTCAGTGTCCCCTCGACGATCACCAGTGGTGTACGGCCAGTGTAGGAGATCGCTCCCCACACCATGATGCCAGGTGTTGGCTCTGTGTGCCTCGGTCGTATGCAGTCCTGATTGTGGCGCTCACCTGCACGGCGCCAAACACGCATACGACCATCATTGGCACCAAGGCAGAAGTGACTCTCATCGCTGAAGACGACACGTCTCCATTCGTCCCTCCATTCACGCCTGTCGCGACACCACTGGAGGCGGGCTGCACGATGTTGGGGCGTGAGCGGAAGACGGCCTAACGGTGTGTGGGACCGTAGCCCAGCTTCATGGAGACGGTTGCAAATGGTCCTCGCCGATACCCCAGGAGCAACAGTGTCCCTAATTTGCTGGGAAGTGGCGGTGCGGTCCCCTACGGCATTGCGTAGGATCCTACGGTCTTGGCGTGCATCCGTGCGTCGCTGCGGTCCGGTCCCAGGTAGACGGGCACGTGCACCTTCCGCCGACCACTGGCGACAACATCGATGTACTGTGGAGACCTCACGCCCCACGTGTTGAGCAATTCGGCGGTACGTCCACCCGGCGTCCCGCATGCCCACTATACGCCCTCGCTCAAAGTCCGTCAACTGCACATACGGTTCACGTTCACGCTGTCGCGGCATGCTACCAGTGTTAAAGACTGCGATGGAGCTCCGTATGCCACGGCAAACTGGCCGACACTGACGGCGGCGGTGCAAAAATGCTGCGCAGCTAGCGCCATTCGACGGCCAACACCGCGGTTCCTGGTGTGTCCGCTGTGCCGTGCATGTGATCATCGCTTGTACAGCCCTCTCGCAGTGTCCGGAGCAAGTATGGTGGGTCTGACACACCGGTGTCAATGTGTTCTTTTTTCCATTTCCAGGAGTGTACAACTCTTCAACGACAGAGATTGGTACTCGAAAACATAGTTGCACAAATTACACCAGAAACCAAGAGAGGGAATGTGAGTAATGCGATGAAATGCACGCCCATACAACTAACGTCGTTTGCAGTAGGATTTTGGAAAATATAGTCAGTTTGAACATTATGAATTACCTTAAAGACATCATTTATTGACAAGTAGCCAACACACATTCGGAAATCATAATTCTTGTGAAACACAAGAAGCTCTTTATTCTCGCAAAGGAATGACTGATATGGACAGATGACATAACATTGATTCCATTTTTTTTTTATTTTCAGAAGGCTTTTGACTCAATTCCTCACAAGTGACTTCCAATTACATTGTGTGCCCCTGGAGAGCACTGGTTCGTGATTCTGTACCAGAAAGGTCACAGTTCGTAATAACTGACAGGTCACCGAAGTAATGTCTGACGTTTCCGAAGTAAGTGTTATAGGCCCTCTCTTGTCCTTGACCTACATACACGATTTAAGAGACTATCTGAGCAGCTCTCTTAGATTGTTTGCAGATTATGCAAATTATTATTGTAAAGTCATCAGATAATGAAAACGAATTGTGAAGTCATAAAGATATCTGTATGATGTGAAAAATAGCAGTTGGCTGTAAATAATGAAGAGCATGAAGTCAACCACCTGAGTGCGGAAAGGAATGTGCTAAATTTCTTTCACATGATAAATCATACAAACCTAAAACCTGTGAACTCAACTGTTTAGGACAGGTGGTAGGGACAGAGCATCAAGTGACATACTGACAAGGGAACCTCCGCATCGCACCCCCATTCAGATTTAGTTATAAGTTGGCACAGTGGATAGGCCTTGAAAAACTGATCACAGATCAATCGAGAAAACAGGAAGAAGTTGTGTGGAACTATGAAAAAAATAAGCAAAATATATAAACTGGGTAGTCCATGCGCAAGATAGGCAACATCTAGGATGGTGTGAGCTCAGGAGCGCCGTGGTCCCGTGGGTAGCGCGAGCAGCTGCAGAATGAGAGGTCCTTGGTTCAAGTCTTCCCTCGAGTGAAAATTTTACTTTCTTTATTTTCGCAAAGTTATGATCTGCCCATTCGTTCATTGACGTCTTTGTTCACTGTAATAAGTTTATTGTCTGTGTTTTGCGACCGCACCGTAAAACTGTGCGATTAGTAGATGAAAGGACGTGCCTCTCCAATGGGAACCGAAAACATTTGATCGCAAGGTCATAGGTCAACCGATTCCTCTACAGGAAAACATGTCTGATATATTCTATACGACACTAGTGACGGCATGTGTGTCACATGACAGGAATGTGTTGTTGACCCACCTAACTTGTACACTTGGTGAATGGGTAAAAAGATTCTTCTACCTTGCACGATTTAGGTTTTCTTGTGGATGTGATAATCACTCCCAAAAAAGTGATCGCAACGGACGGACATTTAATAAATGTCTGAAAATAAAAAATTAAACTTTTCACTCGAGGGAAGACTTGAACCAAGGACCTCTCGTTCCGCAGGTGCTCATGCTAACCACGGGACCACGGCGCTCCTGAGCTCACATTATCCTCACATTATCCTAGATGCTGCATATCTTGCACATGGACTACTCAGTTTGTATATTTTGATTATTTTTTTCATAGTTCCACACAACTTCTTCCTGTTTTCTCGATTGATCTGTGATCAGTTTTTCAAAGCCTATCCACTGTGCCAACTTATAACTAAATCTGAGGGGGGTGCGATGGGGAGGTTCCCTTGTGAGTGCACTATCCAAAAATTACCTCGAGCAATTAAACAGAGTACGGACTTGTGGAGATAACATCTTGGACCTACTGATAACAAACAGACCCGAACTTTTCGACTCTGTATGTGCAGAACAGGGAATCAGCGATCATAAGGCCGTTGCAGCGTCCATGAATATGGAAGTTAATAGGAATATAAAAAAGGGAGGAAGGTTTATCTGTTTAGCAAGAGTAATAGAAGGCAGATTTCAGACTACCTAACACATCAAAATGAAAATTTCTGTTCCGAATCTGACAGTGAGTGTTTATGGAAAAAGTTTAAGGCAATTGTAAAATGCGCTTTAGACAGGTACGTGCCGAGTAAAACTGTGAGGGACGGGAAAAACCCACCGTGGTTCAACAACAAAGTTACGAAATTACTGCGAAAGCAAAGTGAGCTTCACTCCAAGTTTAAACGCAGCCAAAACCTCTCAGAGAAACGGAACTTAAGTGAAGCCAAAGTTAGCGTAAGGAGGGCTATGCGTGAAGCGTTCAGTGAATTTGAAAGTAAAATTCTGTGTACCGACTTGACAGAAAATCCTAGGAAGTTCTGGTCATGCGTTAAGTCAGTAAGTGGCTCGAAACAGCATACCTAGACACTCCGGGATGATGATGGCATTGAAACAGAGGATGACACGCGTAAAGCTGAAATACTAAACACCTTTTTCCAAAGCTGTTTCACAGACGAAGACCGCACTGCAGTTCCGTCTCTAAATCCTCGCACAAACGAAAAACTGGCAGACATCGAAATAAGTGTCCAAGGAATAGAAAAGCAACTAGAATCACTCAACAGAGGAAAGTCCACTGGACCTGATGGGATACCAAATTGATTCTACACAGAGTACGCAAAAGAAATTGCCCCCCTTCTAACAGCCGTGTACCGCAAGGAACAGAAGGTTCCAAATGATTGAAAAAGAGCACAGGTAGTCCCAGTCTTCAAGAAGGGTCGTCGAGCAGATGCGCAAAACTATAGACCTATATCTCTGACGTTGATCTGTTGTAGAATTTTAGAACATGTTTTTTGCTCGGGTATCATGTCGTTTTTGGAAACCCAGAATCTACTCTTCAGGAATCAACATGGATTCCGGAAACAGCGATCGTGTGAGACCCAACTCGCTTTATTTGTTCATGAGACCCAGAAAATATTAGATACAGGCTCCCAGGTAGACGCTATTTTCCTTGACTTCCGGAAGGCGTTCGATACAGTTCCGCACTGTCACCTGATAAACAAAGTAAGAGCCTGCGGAATATCAGATCAGCTGTGTGGCTGGATTGAAGAGTTTTTAGAAAACAGAACACAGCATGTTGTTATCAATGGAGAGACGTCTACAGACGTTAAAGTAACCTCTGGCGTGCCACGGGGGAGTTTTATGGGACCATTGCTTTTCACAATATATGTAAATGACCCAGTAGATAGTGTCGGAAGTTCCATGCGGCTTTTCGCAGATGATGCTGTAGTATACAGAGAAGTTCTGGCATTAGAAAATTGTAGTGAAATTCAGGAAGATCTGCAGCGGATAGGCACTTGGTGCAGGGAGCGGCAACTGACCCTTAACTTAGACAAATGTAATCTATTGCGAATACATAGAAAAAAAGGATCCTTCATGATTATATGATAGCGGAACAAACACTGGTAGCAGTTACTTCTGTAAAATATCTGGGAGTATGCGTGCGGAACGATTTGATGTGGAATGATCATATAAAATTATTTGTTGGTAAGGCGGGGACCAGGTTGAGATTCATTGGGAGACTCCTTAGAAAATGTAGTCCATCAACAAAGGAGGTGGCTTACAAAACACTCGTTCGCCCTATACTTGAGTATTGCGCATCAGTGTGGGATCCGTACCAGATCGGGTTGACGGAGGAGATAGAAAAGATCCAAAGAAGAGTGGCGCGTTTCGTCACAGGGTTATTTGGTAACTGTGATAGTGTTACGGAGATGTTTAGCAAACTCAAGAGGCACACTCTGCAAGAGAGGCACTCTGCATCGCGGTGTAGCTTCCTCGCCAGGTTTCGAGAGGGTGCGTTTCTGGATGAGGTGTCGAATATATTGCTTCCCCCTACTTATACCTCCCGAGGAGATCACGAATGTAAAATTAGAGATTCGAGGGCGCACGGAGGTTTTCAGACAGTCGTTCCTCCCGCGAACCATACACGACTGGAACAGAAAAGGGAGGTAATGACAGTGGCAAGTAAAGTGCCCTCCGCCAAACACCGTGGGGTGGCTTGCGGAGTATAAATGTAGATGTAAATATAGAATGCATAGGAATTAGTCTTACGAATAAATTAAATCATAACATCCTTATAGATAATGCTCTGGAGAAAGCAAACCAAAGACTGATTTCTTGGGACACCACTTGGAAAACGTAACGGGTCTACTAAAGAAACGGCGTACACTATGCTTATCTCTTAAGTAGTACTGCAGTGTCCCCCCCTGTCCCCCCCCTCTGTCCCCCCCCTCTGTCCCCCCCTCTATCCCCCCCCTCTGTCCCCCCCTCTGTCCCCCCCTCTGTCCCCCCCTCTGTCCCCCCCTCTGTCCCCCCCCTCTGTCCCCCCCCCCTCTGTCCCGTCCCCCCTCTGTCCCGTCCCCCCTCTGTCCCGTCCCCCCTCTGTCCCGTCCCCCCTCTGTCCCGTCCCCCCTCTGTCCCGTCCCCCCTCTGTCCCGTCCCCCCTCTGTCCCGTCCCCCCTCTGTCCCGTCCCCCCTCTGTCCCGTCCCCCCTCTGTCCCGTCCCCCCTCTGTCCCGTCCCCCCTCTGTCCCGTCCCCCCTCTGTCCCGTCCCCCCTCTGTCCCGTCCCCCCTCTGTCCCGTCCCCCCTCTGTCCCGTCCCCCCTCTGTCCCGTCCCCCCTCTGTCCCGTCCCCCCTCTGTCCCGTCCCCCCTCTGTCCCGTCCCCCCTCTGTCCCGTCCCCCCTCTGTCCCGTCCCCCCTCTGTCCCGTCCCCCCTCTGTCCCGTCCCCCCTCTGTCCCGTCCCCCCTCTGTCCCGTCCCCCCTCTGTCCCGTCCCCCCTCTGTCCCGTCCCCCCTCTGTCCCGTCCCCCCTCTGTCCCGTCCCCCCTCTGTCCCGTCCCCCCTCTGTCCCGTCCCCCCTCTGTCCCGTCCCCCCTCTGTCCCGTCCCCCCTCTGTCCCGTCCCCCCTCTGTCCCGTCCCCCCTCTGTCCCGTCCCCCCTCTGTCCCGTCCCCCCTCTGTCCCGTCCCCCCTCTGTCCCGTCCCCCCTCTGTCCCGTCCCCCCTCTGTCCCGTCCCCCCTCTGTCCCGTCCCCCCTCTGTCCCGTCCCCCCTCTGTCCCGTCACCCCTCTGTCCCGTCACCCCTCTGTCCCGTCACCCCTCTGTCCCGTCACCCCTCTGTCCCGTCACCCCTCTGTCCCGTCACCCCTCTGTCCCGTCACCCCTCTGTCCCGTCACCCCTCTGTCCCGTCACCCCTCTGTCCCGTCACCCCTCTGTCCCGTCACCCCTCTGTCCCGTCACCCCTCTGTCCCGTCACCCCTCTGTCCCGTCACCCCTCTGTCCCGTCACCCCTCTGTCCCGTCACCCCTCTGTCCCGTCACCCCTCTGTCCCGTCACCCCTCTGTCCCGTCACCCCTCTGTCCCGTCACCCCTCTGTCCCGTCACCCCTCTGTCCCGTCACCCCTCTGTCCCGTCACCCCTCTGTCCCGTCACCCCTCTGTCCCGTCACCCCTCTGTCCCGTCACCCCTCTGTCCCGTCACCCCTCTGTCCCGTCACCCCTCTGTCCCGTCACCCCTCTGTCCCGTCACCCCTCTGTCCCGTCACCCCTCTGTCCCGTCACCCCTCTGTCCCGTCACCCCTCTGTCCCGTCACCCCTCTGTCCCGTCACCCCTCTGTCCCGTCACCCCTCTGTCCCGTCACCCCTCTGTCCCGTCACCCCTCTGTCCCGTCACCCCTCTGTCCCGTCACCCCTCTGTCCCGTCACCCCTCTGTCCCGTCACCCCTCTGTCCCGTCACCCCTCTGTCCCGTCACCCCTCTGTCCCGTCACCCCTCTGTCCCGTCACCCCTCTGTCCCGTCACCCCTCTGTCCCGTCACCCCTCTGTCCCGTCACCCCTCTGTCCCGTCACCCCTCTGTCCCGTCACCCCTCTGTCCCGTCACCCCTCTGTCCCGTCACCCCTCTGTCCCGTCACCCCTCTGTCCCGTCACCCCTCTGTCCCGTCACCCCTCTGTCCCGTCACCCCTCTGTCCCGTCACCCCTCTGTCCCGTCACCCCTCTGTCCCGTCACCCCTCTGTCCCGTCACCCCTCTGTCCCGTCACCCCTCTGTCCCGTCACCCCTCTGTCCCGTCACCCCTCTGTCCCGTCACCCCTCTGTCCCGTCACCCCTCTGTCCCGTCACCCCTCTGTCCCGTCACCCCTCTGTCCCGTCACCCCTCTGTCCCGTCACCCCTCTGTCCCGTCACCCCTCTGTCCCGTCACCCCTCTGTCCCGTCACCCCTCTGTCCCGTCACCCCTCTGTCCCGTCACCCCTCTGTCCCGTCACCCCTCTGTCCCGTCACCCCTCTGTCCCGTCACCCCTCTGTCCCGTCACCCCTCTGTCCCGTCACCCCTCTGTCCCGTCACCCCTCTGTCCCGTCACCCCTCTGTCCCGTCACCCCTCTGTCCCGTCACCCCTCTGTCCCGTCACCCCTCTGTCCCGTCACCCCTCTGTCCCGTCACCCCTCTGTCCCGTCACCCCTCTGTCCCGTCACCCCTCTGTCCCGTCACCCCTCTGTCCCGTCACCCCTCTGTCCCGTCACCCCTCTGTCCCGTCACCCCTCTGTCCCGTCACCCCTCTGTCCCGTCACCCCTCTGTCCCGTCACCCCTCTGTCCCGTCACCCCTCTGTCCCGTCACCCCTCTGTCCCGTCACCCCTCTGTCCCGTCACCCCTCTGTCCCGTCACCCCTCTGTCCCGTCACCCCTCTGTCCCGTCACCCCTCTGTCCCGTCACCCCTCTGTCCCGTCACCCCTCTGTCCCGTCACCCCTCTGTCCCGTCACCCCTCTGTCCCGTCACCCCTCTGTCCCGTCACCCCTCTGTCCCGTCACCCCTCTGTCCCGTCACCCCTCTGTCCCGTCACCCCTCTGTCCCGTCACCCCTCTGTCCCGTCACCCCTCTGTCCCGTCACCCCTCTGTCCCGTCACCCCTCTGTCCCGTCACCCCTCTGTCCCGTCACCCCTCTGTCCCGTCACCCCTCTGTCCCGTCACCCCTCTGTCCCGTCACCCCTCTGTCCCGTCACCCCTCTGTCCCGTCACCCCTCTGTCCCGTCACCCCTCTGTCCCGTCACCCCTCTGTCCCGTCACCCCTCTGTCCCGTCACCCCTCTGTCCCGTCACCCCTCTGTCCCGTCACCCCTCTGTCCCGTCACCCCTCTGTCCCGTCACCCCTCTGTCCCGTCACCCCTCTGTCCCGTCACCCCTCTGTCCCGTCACCCCTCTGTCCCGTCACCCCTCTGTCCCGTCACCCCTCTGTCCCGTCACCCCTCTGTCCCGTCACCCCTCTGTCCCGTCACCCCTCTGTCCCGTCACCCCTCTGTCCCGTCACCCCTCTGTCCCGTCACCCCTCTGTCCCGTCACCCCTCTGTCCCGTCACCCCTCTGTCCCGTCACCCCTCTGTCCCGTCACCCCTCTGTCCCGTCACCCCTCTGTCCCGTCCCCCCTCTGTCCCGTCCCCCCTCTGTCCCGTCCCCCCTCTGTCCCGTCCCCCCTCTGTCCCGTCCCCCCTCTGTCCCGTCCCCCCTCTGTCCCGTCCCCCCTCTGTCCCGTCCCCCCTCTGTCCCGTCCCCCCTCTGTCCCGTCCCCCCTCTGTCCCGTCCCCCCTCTGTCCCGTCCCCCCTCTGTCCCGTCCCCCCTCTGTCCCGTCCCCCCTCTGTCCCGTCCCCCCTCTGTCCCGTCCCCCCTCTGTCCCGTCCCCCCTCTGTCCCGTCCCCCCTCTGTCCCGTCCCCCCTCTGTCCCGTCCCCCCTCTGTCCCGTCCCCCCTCTGTCCCGTCCCCCCTCTGTCCCGTCCCCCCTCTGTCCCGTCCCCCCTCTGTCCCGTCCCCCCTCTGTCCCGCCAACCCTCTGTCCCGTCCCCCCTCTGTCCCGCCAACCCTGTGCCGCCCCCTCTGTCCCGCCCCCCCTCTGCCCCGCCCCCTCTGTCCCCCCTCTGACCCGCCCCCCCTCTGACCCGCCCCCCCTCTGACCCGCCCCCCCTCTGACCCGCCCCCCTCTGACCCGCCCCCACCCTCTGACCCGCCCCCCACCCTCTGACCCGCCCCCCACCCTCTGTCCCGCCCCCACCCTCTGTCCCGCCCCCACCCTCTGTCCCGCCCCCACCCTCTGTCCCGCCCCCACCCTCTGTCCCGCCCCCACCCTCTGTCCCGCCCCCACCCTCTGTCCCGCCCCCACCCTCTGTCCCGCCCCCACCCTCTGTCCCGCCCCCACCCTCTGTCCCGCCCCCACCCTCTGTCCCGCCCCCACCCTCTGTCCCGCCCCCACCCTCTGTCCCGCCCCCACCCTCTGTCCCGCCCCCACCCTCTGTCCCGCCCCCACCCTCTGTCCCGCCCCCACCCTCTGTCCCGCCCCCACCCTCTGTCCCGCCCCCACCCTCTGTCCCGCCCCCACCCTCTGTCCCGCCCCCACCCTCTGTCCCGCCCCCACCCTCTGTCCCGCCCCCACCCTCTGTCCCGCCCCCACCCTCTGTCCCGCCCCCACCCTCTGTCCCGCCCCCACCCTCTGTCCCGCCCCCACCCTCTGTCCCGCCCCCACCCTCTGTCCCGCCCCCACCCTCTGTCCCGCCCCCACCCTCTGTCCCGCCCCCACCCTCTGTCCCGCCCCCACCCTCTGTCCCGCCCCCACCCTCTGTCCCGCCCCCACCCTCTGTCCCGCCCCCACCCTCTGTCCCGCCCCCACCCTCTGTCCCGCCCCCACCCTCTGTCCCGCCCCCACCCTCTGTCCCGCCCCCACCCTCTGTCCCGCCCCCACCCTCTGTCCCGCCCCCACCCTCCGTCCCGCCCCCACCTCTGTCGCGCCCCCCCTCTGTCGCGCCCCCTAATCCTGGCATCAAATGCATTTACAATATTTCCGTAGTAGGTGGATCCAGTTGTAATATTTTCATGGTAACGGAAGAAACGACTTGCAAACATTGGCGGACATTCACACTTTTCCTGTGGATTACACTGGATGCAGGCCTTTAGGGGGGGGTAGTCTTTGGGAGCATACTAGCATATATATGCAATGGCACTTCGCAACTAGCCTCGGCCAAATGACCAAGTAAAAGTTGACGAAGTCCCATTAGTCCCCCGGCCCCACTAGTTACATGATGGAGGGGTACTGGAGTAGGTAGATGGAATGTAAGAAACGGTTTTTGTTCATAGTGACAGCTGTTAGGTTTGAGAATTGAGAGAACAAGGGAAGGAAAAAGCAGAGGTCACAGCTGTAGTGCCAAACATTTCAGCAAATGTGTAAACCATCAGCAGTGTTACTGTTCAGGCTGTAGTGTGTGTTGATAAAATAAACTGTGCACTTCCATCATCACTGCATGAGTAGTTCATGAATGTACCTGCTACAAAAAATGTTGTGCGGTAAAGATTAAGGATATGACACAAGTACCCAGTACCTACACAACACTTACATGGAGGTCTCTAAAACAATTCATAAATAATTAACATCAAAATTTATGTATTGTTGAAGTTTTGCAGAAATTCTGTTTCTTATTCTGGTTTGTTTATGCCAATAGCATAAAATTTTAATTGTAAATTTTATTTCTACTACTTTAAGAAATAGAAAGGTATTTGTTTGAAACCTCACTTGCATACTTTTTGATTTCTTTCTTCATTATTTATATTGTGTTACTTCACTTCCATATGTATGAAAATACATGTTGTAACTAATTGAGTTAAAAAAAAAGTTACAATATTTAGTGATGCAGTTGTCAACTTCTAGAATCTGGCACAGTGGTACTAGTTACGTTAAAAACTGATTTGATCCCAATTAAGAGTTTAGAAACAATCGAAATTTACCAGATACGATGCCAAACAGAACTTTATACCAAACGCAATGCAAAAAAGTTAAAAGTTACAGTTAGAACAAAAGAAAACACTGGAGCATGCATGCCTTCAGTAGTTTGTGATCTGTCATGTGCAACGTGATGCACGTACTAGGGAACTGAAAGGCATCACAGTTCTAATCTGTGGGAAAGGGTTTAATTGCATGTGGAATTATGGGACCCAGATACTATAGGGGTAGCTCATGCATCAGCTATTATCATCAGCTATTATCACTGCCACTCTATATGTAGTGTCAGCCTGCAGTGTTTAATGGGTGATGTCGCTTTTGTGTGTGTGTGTGTGTGTGTGTGTGTGTGTGTGTGTGTCCCCTTCAGTCATTCATGTTCTGCAGTAAAAAATTTTCAAATGGCTCACTGCAAAAATATACTGGCAAATGTACAACCATTTCCATCTTTTCACACAGTATTTCCATTTGTGCAAGGTTTCATATAAGTTGCAGTGCCAAAAACACAGTCTGATTAAATCCATCTGCAATTGTCATTCACATTCATTCATCAGTATGCAATTTTTTTCCATACTCATGTGACATTGAATATTGTTCATGAACAGTCATTATCCATCTGATTAACATCCATACAAGATACCTAATCAAAATATTTATGCTTGCACTAGTTCTTGACTCATTGGGAATCAAACAAAAACAATCTGTTTACTAGGTGAAATAAATATATCATTTCTAAAGTTGAAAGTGTTTGCCAGACACAGCAAAGCCATTTACAGAGCTAAGGTAATAGAAGAGGAACATTGAAAAATTATTTCTCTTAATTAAATCTTTTTCAATTAAAACATGTAACTGAAAATTTTCTTGATACAATTAATAAATGCGTGTAGACTATTAATTTGTAGCACTGTATTTTAAAAAGATTGTAACACTTGAAAGTGAATATTTTTTTAGTTCGCATCTAAAAATTTCAAATCATATTGGCAGTGACTCATATTAATCATTATTTTTACCTCATCTGTTCCTTCCTTCTGGTGGAATATTATAATTTTAAATCACTAAGAGTTACTATATATGTAAGTCCTTATGCACTTTTATGAATTCTCACTTATAGTACTGGATTTATGGACACCTAAATATTGTTTCATTGTTGTATGTATTTCAATATTTAACATTATCCTCATTACTCTTCAGATTGACTCAGTGTACTAGTGGGAGCTGTGGCATACCATGTGAAGAAACTTGTCAGCATAGACTGGTCCAGGATGAGTTGGTGATAGACATGAAGTCAACACACGAGTTTGGTACCAATACAGAAGATACGACTGTTGATAAGAACTGCTCAGTTGCCACGCGATGTAACTGTAGTACGAGGGAAAAGGAGTTACATGTATATAGCTGTAATTTCTGCCAACAGAGCTTTCCATCAAAATACAGATTCATAAAGCATGTGTTTAAGCACATTGAAGGCACGCAACCACCTTCGTATGTTTGTAAGTGGTGTGGTGAAGTATTTCACAGTAATGTTAGTTTGAAAAAACATTTGAGAATGAGTGAGAGTTATCATGTCTTAATTGCTGGAAACCGTAAAAAATATGGCTCTAGTGAAGAGCATCAAAGCAGTATCTTCTCAGATAGTGAGCCAGAAGTTTCTATCGCAGAATACAACGAGCTGAATTCGTACAAGGGAACATGGAAAGCTGCTAGTGACATAAGTAACACACACATGACAAATAATACCGAGGAAACAAATCATTATGGATCGTTATCTACAACTGTTAATGTCAGATCACAGGGTGATCTACTTACTGCAAACAGAATCCACAAATGTGATATTTGTGGCAAACATTTTGCTGGTGCAGGCAATCTCAAGAAACATGGATTAATTCACACTAGAAAAAAACCTCACAAATGTAAGATGTGTGGGAAATCTTTTGCTTTCCCAAGTGATCTGAAGAAACATGTATTAATTCACACTGGAAAGAAACCTCATAAATGTGAGCTTTGTGGACAATCTTTTGCCAGGAGCAGCACTCTCATTAGACATACATTAATTCACATTGGAAATAAATCCCACAAATGTGAGCTTTGTGGACAATCTTTTGCCAGGAGAAGCACTCTCAATAGACATACAATAATTCACAGTGGAAATAAATCCCACAAATGCGAGATTTGTGCGAAATCTTTTGCGAGGGCAGACTATCTCGAAAGTCATACATTAATTCACACTGGAAAAAAATCCCACAAATGCGAGATTTGTGGGAAATCTTTTGCCAGCACAAGTAAACTCAAGGCACACACATTAATTCACACTGGAAAGAAACCTCATAAATGTGAGATTTGTGGGAAATCTTTTGCTATCTCAAGTGATCTCAAGAATCATGTATTCCTTCACACTGGAAAGAAACCTCATAAATGTGAGCTTTGTGGACAATCTTTTGCCAGGAGAAGCACTCTCAATAGACATTCATTAATTCACACTGGAAAGAAATCCTACAAATGGGAGATTTGTGCGGGGGCAGGCGATCTCAAAAGTCACACATTAATTCACACTGGAAAGAAACCTCATAAATGTGAGATTTGTGGGAAATCTTTTGCTTTCTCAAGCAATCTCAAGAAACATGTATTACTTCACACTGGTAATAAACCTCATAAATGTGAGATTTGTGACAAATCATTTGCCCTCTCACATTATCTCAAGAAACATGTATTAATTCACACCGGAAAGAAACCTCAAAATTTTAGAGATTCGTGCGAAATCTTTTGCTAGGGCAGGCAATCTCAAGACACACAGTTTACACACACCAGGAAGAGACCCCACAAAAGTTATGTTTGTGGCAAATCATTCTTAGATCAGCTGATCTCAAGATAATTGCATTAGGACACATTGGAAGGGGACCTCATAAATGTGATACCTTTGACAAAAGTTTCACTCAGTTGGGCACTCAAGATACATCAGAAAGAAACTACAAGCAAGGGTTAGTTTTTTGTAAGTAGGTTTTCCTGGTTGATGCCGTCAGGGCGTGTAAAATAATGGATGAAGCAAGGGGAGAATAAATTGTAATGCCCGTGAAATAACGTACAAATGTGGTATAATTGTGGAACAATGTATACTATAGAGTGGTAACAGATAATGTGACAATATAAAAATCCATATCTGCTGCTTGAGATGGCAAGAAATTGTATTACTAAATACTCGAGAAACATGACTCAAATGTGTTTTTGTCAATAACACTGCTGTTTTTTTCCTATAGCTCTTGAGACAAGTAAATTGTGTATTGTGATGAATCCCTATGTTTGTCAGTAATTGTAAGTACCATGCAATATTCAGTATAAGGCCAAGGATATGTGATGACTTGCTGCTTATTATTCCAAACATAGTCATCATGTAGTACTTAAAACTGTGCATTTTAGAAACGATGACCTCAAAAAGATATTCATGGCACTTCCTTCACAAAGGATAGTAAACTCAACACTGGAGAAACATGGTTATGGGAATTATTTTAGTCAGGTATGTTTTCTCAAGAGATCTGTATGGGAAATGAATAGTGTGTACATTTATATTCTGTTAGTACTAATCCTGTATTAGTAAGAGTAACGACAAATATTGCTACCTGCTTAATAGCATGTTTGTTCACCTTTAGAACACAATACTTCGACAGTTCTACACGATATGGACTTGGCATGTCATTTATGTGTTTCTGGATGTATGTTGTACCAGTTGCATTCGACACGTTCAGATCAGGTACATGGTGTGGTCAAGATGTTAGGTACCATACTACTAAGGCAACTGTAGAGTCGTTCTGCATATGTGACATGGGCAGTTATCCTGCTGGAAGATGCCTTCACCATGGGAGAGCATATCAGGCATGAAGGAATCTATGCAGTAGCAATAACTCACATAGTCGGCAACTGTCATGATGCCTTCAATTACTACCAGATGTCCCAAAGGAGCCCGAGTGACTGTCCGCATAGCATAATGGGCCCTCCACCTGGTGCCATTTGCCTAGATGATAGCATATCTGGATGTGGCAACTTACCGGGTGTAACAGGAAATGTCACACGTCCTGACAGTTGGCAGTTGACATTAGCATTGACCTTCATTCCAGCATCAACGATCCCTTGCCCACTGCAGTTGCAATTGAACATTTTTGTGGAGCCCCATGTTCAACAATATACATTCATTTGTGGGTTCAAAAACTTCTATGGCTGTTCAAGCATTAGATACGACACATATTGCCACATGTCAACCTTCACAGAGCAGGAAGCCTCTGACCTGCATGATTTGAAATGGATAGGTGTATTACATGTTTTCATAAGGTTATCGATTTATCATCTTTCAGCCCCTTTCCACAGATGTTCACAAAAGTAGCATAGATCCAGCCTACCAGCTTCACCATTTTGAGGTGCTTGTTCCCAATAACAATGCCACTGTAACCTGCCCTTTGCTAAAGTCACTTATGTCATTGGATTTACATGTCTGTGACCCATCTAATTGGTAGAACAATTCCTTGTTAATTTCTGGTCTGCTTATATACTTGTAATCTGCTTATTGCATCATGTACGTACAACATGTGGCATTCATACTCCTTGCAGGCAGTATTCATGACATTTTTGCTCACCATGCATCTCTACATGAATGGGTCAGATGCTAAAATGTGTAATCTAATAAATTCATTGTTCTTGGTTGCCATTTACACCAGTGCACAATAGCTATATATTTTTTGTTTTACAAAGCTCTGTACATGATTGAGAGATAATGAAGATAGGTCTTATGCACCAAAGCTCTTAATTATTTTTTCAGCATTCAATACCAAGTAAGTTCTACACAAAATTAAATAGGTAAACAAACATTAGGTCTTACAATTTGATTCCAATTATTCGTATACACAATAACAACACTTTGGAGAGCTCAGAACGTGAGTACTAAATATTTTTTGCGTTTTATTCAAAATTGTTTCCAATGTGGATACTTTCCTTACTTTGTGTAAATAAACATGACGTTTTTGGAAATCTGTATTCATGCTTTCTTTTTAATTTCAGAACGATTGTTTTTATTTCCGATTTCTGACCTGTTTGTTATTGGCGAAAGTGGTTTAGTATGTCAGCCACAGTTGAAACAACTGGAGATAGTTATAATTGATTGGCACTGTTCTGTTTTGCTACACTTCAGCTGTGACACTTTGTAGTGATGTGATTACATTTTATTCCATCTTTCTCATGATAGGACATCCACAACTGCTGTATAGATTATTCATAATAGGCATCATCCTTATACCATTGTATTAGATATTATTTTCCAATAAAAGGAAAGAAAAGCCATGTTTCTGGACAATAGACTTATATTCCGATGAATCTGAAAATACACTACTAAGTGTGGTGAGTATGCATATTATGAATGTCTAAGAAAAACATTAAAATTTGTAGTAACATGTTTCAAAAGGTACACAATATGGACTGAATATCTATTTGTGTGAGCTGAAGATGGTTCATGTAGCATTTGTCTGGTACACGAGATGTAAGCAGAAAATGAACATATTCAGTGGTTGTGTGGGAATCTAGGCAAAGAACTGAGTCTATGTAAACACAATAGATACCCATAAATTAAGAGTGTAACAGCACCTAATAAAATCATAACCTAAGCTTATCATGACAGAATAAACTATTGTACAAGAATGGTCAAGGATAAGTCAATTTTAGGATGTGGATTCAATACAAAAGGAGGTTTAGCTCAATAATATTTATAAGATTCATTATTTTTCCTATAATCTCTGCAGTTTGTAGTACAAAAGTTAAAATTGCAAAGTTATTGAAGGATACATTATAAACTGATAATATAGGCATAATAAACTAATCTCCTTAAGACAACTATTACACTATCATTGTTTTATTCAATCTTATTTCATGTACTTAATTGATATTGATTCTTAAGTAATATGTCATTGGTTTGGTCCTTAGCTAAGTGGAATGTAATGCTCTCACATGTTGCAAAATGACAAAATTATACAATAGAAACAAACTAATACATATCAGCATCCCATCTCCTAATGCTTAGTTGTAAACGAGCCATGACTGAATTGTGCCAGGATCCAAAATCCACTTAAGTATAAAATTACCCAACAGCTGCTGCTCGTGCACCACATGATCTGAATGGTTCACAATATCTTTGATTACATATGATCCATATAACCATTGTGAGGACAACTACAGTGACTGGAAGAGAGATGACACTGGGTCAACCACTCTTTATAGGTATTCCAGCTTACTCCTCTGTGATGTGTGTCAATGGTAACTTGCAATTTTCCCAAACTAGTATTCATGAGTGGTTTGTAGAAAGTGTGTGTGTGTGTGTGTGTGTGTGTGTGTGTGTGTGTGTGTGTGTGTAGGCAGGCTGTTGGTTGGGTGCCACCACAAAAGGTGTTTCAGGCAAATTAGCAGAAAAGTTCAAAGCTGTAGTGTGTGTAAGTTAAATGATCAGATAACCTAATGGTGGGTGTGATACGTATGTAATACGAATGTTGAATAAAAGTCTACCATCAGAGAAACTCAATAAGTCTGAAGTGTTAATGCATGGTCACAGCAGAGAACTACTGCTATAGTTGACTGTGCTATCAAATACGGCAATCTGTTCCCAATGGACCTAAATAAAAATTTGTGCATTGTCTCAACAGTGCGAGAGCAAGGGAATTGTTTAGTTTCCTCTAACATCAATGCAGTTTCACATTTAACGACACTAGTGCAGAGTAATAAAGTAGGATGCTTGTAATAATTAGTGTTAATGCACAGTTGAATCTCGAACTACATGACAATCTGATGGACACCCCTTGCAAACAAACAGGACGTCCGTTTGCCAAACATGGCGTTCATAATTAGGTACACAGGTGACAGGGAAAGAGAAGGTGATAACACTCAAATCGGCAACTGGTGTAAGTTACAGACAGGGATATCTGTATATTTAACACATCTATAGATGATGACAGTTGTACAATAGCAGCAGTGCAATAATACGGCAAGGTTGACACCTACATGGAGTACATCATTTGCATGTGTACTGATGCATGAAATGAAGTATTAGTTATGGTTTGCTGGAAGGTTTCAGTGGGCACTAAGTTAGGGCTGAGTCTCTCTTGCAGTCTTGGCTGAATGGCAGTGTGCAGGGTATTAACTTGCAACTGTTGCGTGCGTGTTACACAGCAAGATCTGTAAGGCTTTGGTTACTTCCAAAGTAGCAGTCAGTTTGCACAGTTCCGTATGTATTAAGTCACGCTGGGTCGTGTTTTTATGTTCCTTATATTGCAGTATTAGCACAGTGGCTGTATTATGAATTTGTCAGTTGGTAGCCAAAAGGTTGTCTTCAGTGTGATTGAGCTGCCCATGCCAGCATACTAGGATTTCGTGGTACAGCATAACAAAGAATGAAGCTCGCAGGAGCTTTATCACAGCAATCAGCATCAGTCCGAGCTGGGATACCAAATTTGTTTTCAGCACAGCTGGACTTCCATTAAAACCAAACTCGCATAGCATTGTGGAGTGGTACTGTGACTGGTTGTTCACAGGATGAACAGTGTCTGTAATTCAGTGAAGGAGAATTAAATAGGAGTGAAAATACAGAGATGGTAGTAGATATTGTCTGGTTGTTTCTGCTTACATACTGCAAGAGTTCACTCATGTAGAGGCAATTGCAACGGAGTACAAAGGTTCAATGGCTTTGCAGTCAATCTATAGCCTGGCACAGGTGCTAGTTATCTTGAAACTTTGCATAAGTTTGTCGTTTATTATTCCTTCGAAAAAATAGTGATGGTTTAAGTGGGGCTGAATGTCGAGAGGACTGAATACACAGCCAATTGTTTTTGGCATGCTGTTAGAAAGAACACAAGACGTTATAGCCTGGTATATTTCAGAATTAGGTCAACATTTGGCCAAAGTGTGTGATTTAATGTAGTTGTGCTAATTCTATACTTTGTTAGGAAACCAAATGTGAGTTTCTATCCCCACTTTCCTGAAAATCTAGTGAGAATGAAACCACATTCTGGAACTGTCCATTATGTAAACTGGCATGAATATGAAGATGTTAGATTTAGGACAAGAATGTCAAAATGGGAGGCAGTAGACCTACCCAGTAGTGATAACTTCCTTGGTGAGCTATGGGAAAGAATAGAGGGCTTAGCTATAAACCAGCTTCAATTGTCTGTAACGAAATTAAAGTTGAGAGTATTCGTTACATTTATAATTGTAATGAATTAAAATATAATGGATGGTGCAATAAGGATAGGTGAACTAGGAAGGGAATCATAATCAACTGTCTAGGCTCATGATGTTTCAAGCAAACTGGCATGTTGTGCCCCACACAGCTGAAAACGGGTGTCCACAATAGTCAATTTTTGAAAAGGACTGTAGTCTTGTGACTGTTGAGGGACCTAACTGGTCCATACCAGTCCTAATTAAATTAGGTGATAAATACAGATGGCAGAACATGACAATATGAATTGGAAAACAGAAATACATAACAGGAAAAGAGGTAACATCATGCACTACAATTACTGAAACTTAGATTTAATCATAGAGAGAAGCAAAAGGAAGGGCAGGAGCTTGTTGCTAGATGAATCAGACGTTTTTCGTCATCTCATCAGCCTATCAAGGTGTAATGAACCTATGAGTGGTAGGAATCGAAGTGAGTGTGCTCCTGGCATACACGATTTGTGTCGTGAAGCCATAGATTATTCTGCTGCTATAAAAGTATGTCAAAGCTAAAGGTGGGAAAGGAAGATGAAATGAGCAGAAACGCCTATAGATACGTGAGATAAGTGAGTTTAAAGAGGGTAAGCATTTAAAGTTTTTCTCAGTGATGCAGTGCTGGCAAGTAGTACATTAACTTTTTAGGTGTGTAAGGCACTGGGGTGGGTCCAACGGTATAGCTATTTAGAGTTTACTACGTGTGAATGCAAAATGTGGTACGTATCAGTGGAAATGAAAGGATCACAAAATTAACCTGTATCAGTAATGTATCCAGATACACAGATATTTTGGTTAGTGACAGATGGCGAAGCACAGAGCAGTTGAACAGTTTGTATGAAGCATTCTAAATCTTTCCATAAACGGAATTGTGATCATCAGATGAGTTTGCATTTACGTCATCAAAATAGCAGAGCCTAACTGGCAGGTAAAACACTTTACTGGAGGGACAAATGCACAAAATTGTGGGTTAGTGAGTATTTAATTAGAGTATGAGCGTAATTGATAACATTGGTGGTGGCCACATTGGTAAAAAGACTTCATTGTTCATATTTCTTCTTGAAGCAGTGAGCAAGGCTGAAATTGGTGTGATGCTAGGTGCATCAGCCAGGAACTGCTTGGGAGATGTGGTTCTGTTCTGCTGAATGCCTCATTTTATTCGATGGAGGAAGTAGATAATGTCCGAGGTCCCTTGCACAATGGCGTCCAGTAATGTAGGACAAGTGTTCATAAGCATCAAATGGAGGTTCCATTATTATAAAAATATAGATCAGTGTTCAAACTGGAAACAATGTGAAACATTATTGCCTGTGTATACATAGTATTCAAAGCAGTGTAATGGTAGGTGAAACATTGAGTCAAAATAACACAGTAGTGTAGGAATTAGATAGTTACGCACTCAGGGAACACACTGTTAATTGTCTAAGAGCGAACGTTGTGTTTCATAGATATTTGTGTTGGGTGTGAGTGAGTGGAGCCACTACAACCCTAATTGAGGTACTGTAGTTCTCAGTGTGCAAATAGGTTACGCATGTTTTTGTGTGACATCAAGATGACTGATGGTAGAATGGACCATAGTACAAAGACGAATCAGAAATAAGTGACATGACTAGACAAGGGTCTCTTTGATCGCTAATCGCTCCATGTTACGCCCCTGGAGGAACCAGAAGGCCAAACAACATCCTCCTGTCTCATCTGCGTGGGGTAGATGTTGAAAGACACTAACTGCCCGTCTAGCGAGTCCCATTGGTTCCTGTCACACACAAATTGTTGAGCAGTTAATGATATGGAATAAACAGGAGGGCTGTACATCGAGCAAGGCATGTCACATTTCTCACACTATATCGTTGTTTAATGGTCTTACATCCTTACGTTAAATGTAAGTGGTTGTAAGAGAAAGCAGTGCTATTATCTTTCAGATTATGATGCACACAGGATGCAGTTCTAAACTAGATGGAATCACCTTTGTGGGTGTTGCAATTGAAACATACCATACGAATATTTTAAAAGAATGATCAAGGTTCCAGATAGTTCTTTTAGAGAGTGGTAAGTCCATAATTAACAGGGCATACATCTAATTTGTAAACCAACTATATTCCAATTGCCAAGATATATGAGCCAAGATGATGTGAATAAATCATATATAGAATTAGTGGGGGCCAAGACGAAGTGCTTAGCGATATTCCTGTCACTGCTCAAACACTTACTGTTTGACAACTGATGTGCCAAATCATTCCTCTAGAAAATAACACTGGCTCCTTGCTTAACTAACCAATTGAGAGACGGCACATACCAGGCAGTAAATCTCTGGGGAATAGCTAAAGCGGACACTGCAGCAAGGCAGTAGTGAAAACTCTGTAGTATTGGCTGGAATAGTGAAACGGAACTACGAATGCTATGGTACTAGGAGAGTGACATGGGCAAGATTAGCTCAGACATGTCCCTTCTTAACGGAAGAAGGATAACAGAACTGATTCGGGGACATGGTAGCAGGGACAGGAATAACAGGGAAGGTTAAGAAGCTAACTGCAATGATATGTGACTACAGAATTTCTCCAGACTGTTCGTCACGCATTAGCAGTAGTGTAAGAAATCATGTCATTGAAAAGTTGTCCCTATTCCTCCTTGTTTTCTGAGAATGAGAACCAATGACTCTACATGGATTTTTTAGCAGATTGTCAGGTTAAAAGAGGCTAGCATAATCTTCAGCATAACGAGCCAGCACTATTGGACTAACGGCAAAATGGTACAAGCATGGATCCATGCATAAATTTATTCATATCTGCGGGGTTGACTCTACATGGATTTTTTAGCAGATTGTCAGGTTAAAAGAGGCTAGCATAATCTTCAGCATAACGAGCCAGCACTATTGGACTAACGGCAAAATGGTACAAGCATGGATCCATGCATAAATTTATTCATATCTGCGGGGTTGTATCAAAATTATGTCCACTTGGACGTTAACCATTTGTAATACAGGCAAATACCACCAGGTCTTGTGGGAACAACTAGTTTTAATTTTGACTAGACATCTGAATAGTGGTAGATGCAGTAGAAGCGCAACTACAATTAAGAAATACTACTATATTACTTGGCCAGAGTACACGCAGTGTAGTTCACGATACCACAAGTGGATGGAGAGATAAAATACATCACTGTAGTGCACGTAATAAGTAAGTTTTCCCTGGAGGATATTAAATCACAATTACTGTGTTACCCATAAAAGAAAGATATAAAATCATTATTGCATAAGAATGATGCACATTGACTGATCAAGAGTATTTCAAATGAAATATTGTGTTGAAGCTTAAAGGAAGATAATCTACCACATACTAGTACCTACCACTGATTCCCTATATTTTTAACATGCTGGATTTAGGGTCTCGACATGTAACAGTATCTTCTGACAATGGACTTACCTATGATGTTAAGGACTTCACATTTGAAGTCTATTGTAAATTAGGTGGAAAATCGAGGAAAGTGTAGTTTTTGAAGGAGTAATACATTTCCTATAATGGCATATGGCCAAATTCGTAACCATAAATCGCTTGTTTCACCAGATCAATCCACGTGAGCCATGATACATTCCACCACTTATTACGAAGACGAGGACTTACTCTTGTTGTGTTATCCATTACATACAAAGAATATAGATTATGTGATGTGCAAAGATGCTGCCAAACAGCAACGTATGCCACACTATATGCATGCATTGGCCTGACTACCAGTAAAATATTGCAGAGCGAGTTATTCTTTGTCTACAAAAGGCTAACACAACTTCCAGATAATATTGTTTTATACAACATAAATTCCCACTAGTGTATACTACGAGAGTCTTGGGTAAATTCAAATAGCTGTGGTTCGCATATTTTAGGCGAGTGTGTCAAGTACATGATCTCTGTAGGTTACTCATTGCATGAATTAGTCTTTACTGTTAACTTAAAACACTTGATATAGAGGTCCTTTGGTTGTTGCAAATTTGGTTCCTATTGTTGTTGTGGCCTTCAGTCCTGAGACTGGTTTGATGCAGTTCTCCATGCTACCCTATCCTGTGCAAGTTTCTTCATCTCCCAGTACCTACTGCAACCTACATCATTCTGAATCTCCTTAGTGTATTCATCTCTTGGTCTCCCTCTACGTTTTTACCCTCCACGCCACCCTCCAATACTAAATTGATGATCCGTCAATGTCTCAGAACATGTCCTACCAACCGATCCCTTCTTCTAGTCAAGTTGTGCCACAAGCTCCTCTTCTCCCCAATTCTAATCAATACCTCCTCATTAGTTATGTGATCTAACCATCTAATCTTCAGCATTCTTCTGTAGCACCACATTTCGAAAGCTTGTATTCTCTTCCTGTCCAAACTATTTATCGTCCATGTTTCACTTCCATATGGCTGCACTCCATACGAATACTTTCAAAAACGACTTCCTGACACTTAAATCTGTACTCGATGTTAACAAATTTCTCTTCGTCAGAAACGCTTTCCTTGCCATTGCCAGTCTACATTTTATATCTTCTCTACATCGACCATCATCAGTTATTTTGCTCCCCAAATAGCAAAACTCCTTTACTACTTTAAGTGTCTCATTTCCTAATCTAATTCCCTCAGCATCGCCCGACTAAATTCGACTACATTACTTTATCCTCGTTTTGCTTTTGTTGATGTTCATCTTATATCCTCCTTTCAAGACAGTGTCCATTCTGTTCAACTGCTCTTCCAAGTCCTTTGCTGTGCTTGACAGAATTACAATGTCAGCGGCGAACCTCAACATTTTTATTTCTTCTCCATGGATTTTTATACCTACTCCGAATTTTTCTTTTGTTTCCATTACTGCTTGCTCAACATCCAGATTGAATAACATTGGGGAGAGGTTACAACCCTGTCTCACTCCCTTCCCAACCACTGTTTCCCTTTCATGTCCCTCCACTCTTCTAACTGCCATCACGTTTCTGTACAAATTGTAAATAGGCTTTCGCTCCCTGTATTTTACCCTTGCCACCTTAAGAATTTAAAAGAGAGTATTCCAGTCAACATTGTCAAAAGCTTTCTCTAAGTCTACAAATGCTAGAAACGTAGGTTTGCCTTTCCTTAATCTTTCTTCTAAGAGAAGTCGTAAGGTCAGTATTGCCTCGCGTGTTACAATATTTCTATGGAATCCAAACCGATCTTCCCCGAGGTTGGCTTCTAACAGTTTTTCCATTCGTCTGTAAAGAATTCGTGTTAGTATTTTGCAGCTGTGACTTATTAACTGATAGTTCTGTAATTTTCACATGTCGACACCTGCTTTCTTTGGGATTGGAATTATTATATTCTTCTTGAAGTCTGAGGGTATTTCGCCTGTCTCATACATCTTGCTCACCAGATGGTAGAGTTTTGTCAGGACTGGCTCTGCCAAGGCCGTCAGTTGTGCTAATGGAATGTTGTCTACTCCCGAGGCCTTGTTTCGACTTAGGTCTTTCAGTTCTCTGTCAAACTCTTGACGCAGTATTGTATCTCCCATTTCATCTTCATCTACATACTCTTCCATTTCCATAATATTGTCCTCAAGTACATCGCCCTTGTATACACCCTCTATATACTCCTTCCACCTTTCTGCTTTCCCGTCTTTGGTTGGACCTTGGTTTCAATCTGAGCTCTTGATATCCATACAAGTGGTTCTCTTTTCTCCAAAGGTCTCTTTAATTTTCCTGTAGACAGTATCTATCTATCTTACCCCTAGTGAGATAAGCCTCTACATCCTTACATTTGTCCTTTAGCCATCCCTGCTTAGCCATTTTGCACTTCCTGTCAATCTCATTTTTGAGACGCTTGTATTCCTTTTTGCCTGCATCATTTACTGCATTTTTATATTTTCTTCTTTCATCAATTAAATTCAATATTTCTTCTGTTACCCAAGGGGTTCTACTAGCCCTCTTCTTTTTACCTACTTGATCATCTGCTGCCTTCACTATTTTATCGCTCAAAGCTACCCATTCTTCTTCTACTGTACTTCTTTCTCCCATTCCTGTCAATTGTTCCCTTATGCTCTCCCTGAAACACTGTACAACCTCTGGTTTAGTCAGTTTATCCAGGTCCCATCTTCACAAATTCCCAACTTTTTGCAGTTTCTTCAGTTTTAATCTACAGTTCATAACCAATAGATTGTGGTCAGAATCCACATCTGCCCCTGGAAATGTCTTACAATTTAAAACCTGGTTCTTAAATCTCTGTCTTACCATTATATAATCTATCTGATACCTTTTAGTATCTCCAGGATTCTTCCATGTATACAACCATCTTTTATGATTCTTGAACCAAGTGTTAGCTATGATTAAGTTATGCTCTGTGCAAAATTCTACCAGATGGCTTCCTCTTTCATTTCTTACCCCCAATCCACACTCACCTAATTTGTTTCCTTCTCTCCCTTTTCCTACTCTCTTATTCCAGTCACCCACGACTATTAAATTTTCGTCCCCCTTCACTACCTGAATAATTTTTTTATATCATCATACATTTCATCAATTTCTTCATCATCTGCAGAGCTAGTTGGCATATAAACTTGTACTATTGTAGTAGGCGTGGGCTTTGTGTCTGTCTTGGCCACAATAATGCGTTCACTGTGCTGTTTGTAGTAGTGTACCCGCACTCCTATTTTTTTATTCATTATTAAACCTACTCCTGGATTACCCCTATTTGATTTTGTATTTATAACCCAGTATTCACTTGACCAAAAGTCTTGTTCCTCCTGCCACCGAACTTCACTAATTCCCACTATATCTAACTTTAACCTATCCATTTCCCTTTTTAAATTTTCTATCCTACCTGCTCGATTAAGGGATCTGACATTCCACGCTCTGATCCGTAGAACACCAGTTTTCTTTCTCCTGATAACGACGTCCTCTTGATTATTCCCCGCCCGGAGAGCGAAATTTGGGTCTATTTTACCTCTGGAATATTTTACCCAAGAGGACGCCATCATCATTTAACCATACAGTAAAGCTGCATGCCCTCGGGAAAAATTACGGCTGTAGTTTCCCTTTGTTTTCAGCCGTTCGCAGTACCAGCACAGCATGGCCGTTTTGGTTATTGTTACAGGGTCAGATCAGTCAATCATCCAGACTGTTGCCCCCACAATTACTGAAAAGGCTGCGGCCTTTCTTCAGGAACCACACGTTTGTCTGGCCTCTCAACAGATACCCTTCCGTTGTGGTTGCACCTACGGTATGGCCATCCGTATCGCTGAGGCACGCAAGCCTCCCCACCAATGGTTAGGTCCATGGTTCATGGGGGGCGAGATTGGTTCCTAACTGTTATATAAATGAATGCACTTATCTCTTGTCTCTTCATGTATTTAATTAAGAACTTTACTTGCCTGTTGTGGACAAGAGAGCTATGAATTCTAAAGAAAATTTTGATAGTAAAGTGGAAATATGATAATAATTGAAAATTTGGTGTGTGTTTTTTTTCGTACGAAGCTCGGCAAAAGTAATATTTATTGCTGTAAAGAAAACATTTGAAGAAAATGGCTCTGAGCACTATGGGACTTAACTTCTGTGGTCATCAGTCCCCTAGAACTTAGAACTAATTAAACCTAACTAACCTAAGGACATCACACACATTCATGCCCGAGGCAGGATTCGTACCTGCGACTGTAGCAGTCGCGCGGTTCCAGACTGTAGCGCCTAGAACCGCTCGGCTATTCCGGCTGCCGAAAACATTTGATTAATAGCAACTACTGGAAAGACACTTTGTTACTTGACGTCTCCAATTATCTATTTCACTTCAACGCTGCTTGTGAGCTGGTCAAGTAAAACATTCTTCTACCTCAGAACTGTGATTTTCATCTTATAACAATGTAGTACTGATTAAACATCGGTTGCAATAGTGTAAATACGTTCGTAAAAATTCCGTTTCACATGACGTAGAATCTTTAGTGTACATAATGCAAAAATCACAGTTATTTTATGTATCACCACAGTGTGTTTCTCACTTAAAGGAACGTCTGAAGCTTTACTGAGCATCATAGTAACCTCCTGGTGATGTTGATAGTAGCCCCTCACATTACCTTTTAGTGGTACATTATTGTTATTAGAAGGCAACTGATCTCTCTAAACTCTTGTCCAGTGTGTAAGCAATTACTTCTGGTCATACTTTGATCATTTACACTATCACTGCTCTCGTCACTTTGCTGTTAATATGCAGTATTTTGTAATACAACAAGGTGCACTCCTATTTTAGAAAGTAGTTCTTGCAACTTCTTGCATAAAAAAAACTGCAAAAGAAAGATGGCAAAATTGGCCTCAACTGGAGACTGGTTCTACAGTATAGCACAATTCGTTTGCACTAGTCAACCAAAATGACTGCCTGAACGACAGAATTATTACTGACAATCACATCAATAAAATACATTTCTTCCCATAGTGAAATCACTCCTACCCAGAATAAAATACCACATGAAACTCGTTCAAACAAACAGTACCTCAATCCCATGACCTCTGGGCTTAAGCATGCTTATTTCTCAAGGCATACTGAGGATATGCTGACAGCAACTTGTCCTTTTTTCCTGCATTTCTGCATGATAGTACACGTGCCTTCTCATAAATTATTTTGAGCTGGAGGAAGTGACACTGTAGAGGGTGGCAGAGCTTGACCATGTTACAGCTGTAACCAGTTCTACCACTGTAACCACTGTATGGTCAGACAATGGATATCTGCACTAAGAGAAATCACTGGTATGATGGAATTAGGGGTTTCGTATTGAGGCATGAACTTCCTAGTCTTCCCTTTCTTAATAATGGGCTTACGAATCAAAAGTAGGTCCCTAGGTTTATACTGAGAAAGTACAGCCCCTTTGTTACGAGAGTTCATCTTGTTTCTGGGTAGCTTATATTTATTTTGCTTTATCTGCTTCCAGATAGCCTTGAGGTGACAACTTTTGCCAGATCTCCGACAGATTGGAGTTTATCATGTTCAAATGGGGAGCTCATAGGCCGCCCATCTATATCTAGTTGATTCATGTATATGACACAATTGGTTCAAATGGCTCTGAGCACTATGGGACTTAACTTCTAGGGTCATCAGTACCCCAGAACTTAGAACTACTTAAATCTAACTAACCTAAGGACATCACACACATCCATGCCTGAGGCAGGATTCGAACCTGCGACCGTAGCGGTCGCGCAGTTCCAGAGTGTAGCGCATAGAACCGCTTGGTGTATATGACTACACTCCTGGAAATGGAAAAAAGAACACATTGACACCGGTGTGTCAGACCCACCATACTTGCTCCGGACACTGCGAGATGGCTGTACAAGCAATGATCACACGCACGGCACAGCGGACACACCAGGACCCGCAGTGTTGGCCGTCGAATGGCGCTAGCTGCGCAGCATTTGTGCACCGCCGCCGTCAGTGTCAGCCAGTTTGCCGTGGCATACGGAGCTCCATGGCAGTCTTTAACACTGGTAGCATGCCGCGACAGCGTGGACGTGAACCGTATGTGCAGTTGACGGACTTTGAGCGAGGGCGTATAGTGGGCATGCGGGAGGCCGGGTGGACGTACCGCCGAATTGCTCAACACGTGGGGCGTGAGGTCTCCACAGTACATCGATGTTGTCGCCAGTGGTCGGTGGAAGGTGCACGTGCCCGTCGACCTGGGACCGGACCGCAGCGACGCACAGATGCACGCCAAGACCGTAGGATCCTACACAGTGCCGTAGGGGACCGCACCGCCACTTCCCAGCAAATTAGGGACACTGTTGCTCCTGGGGTATCGGCGAGGACCATTCGCAACCGTCTCCATGAAGCTGGACTACGGTCCCGCACACCGTTAGGCCGTCTTCCGCTCACGCCCCAACATCGTGCAGCCCGCCTCCAGTGGTGTCGCGACAGGCGTGAATGGAGGGACGAATGGAGACGTGTCGTCTTCAGCGATGAGAGTCGCTTCTGCCTTGGTGCCAATGATGGTCGTATGCGTGTTTGGCGCCGTGCAGGTGAGCGCCACAATCAGGACTGCATACGACCGAGGCACACAGAGCCAACACCTGGCATCATGGTGTGGGGAGCGATCTCCTACACTGGCCGTACACCACTGGTGATCGTCGAGGGGACACTGAATAGTGCACGGTACATCCAAACCGTCATCGAACCCATCGTTCTACCATTCCTAGACCGGCAAGGGAACTTGCTGTTCCAACAGGACAATGCACGTCCGCATGTATCCCGTGCCACCCAACGTGCTCTAGAAGGTGTAAGTCAACTACCCTGGCCAGCAAGATCTCCGGATCTGTCCCCCATTGAGCATGTTTGGGACTGGATGAAGTGTCGTCTCACGCGGTCTGCACGTCCAGCACGAACGCTGGTCCAACTGAGGCGCCAGGTGGAAATGGCATGGCAAGCCGTTCCACAGGACTACATCCAGCATCTCTACGATCGTCTCCATGGGAGAATAGCAGCCTGCATTGCTGCGAAAGGTGGATATACACTGTACTAGTGCCGACATTGTGCATGCTCTGTTGCCTGTGTCTATGTGCCTGTGGTTCTGTCAGTGTGATCATGTGATGTATCTGACCCCAGGAATGTGTCAATAAAGTTTCCCCTTCCTGGGACAATGAATTCACGGTGTTCTTATTTCAATTTCCAGGAGTGTATTTTACGCAGAAGTTACATAGTCGACCTACCTGTCCCAGTCACTGAGTGGTTTATGTAGTAAGACAAAATCCGAACTGTTGTGGGTATTACCTATTGGATGGAAAGGAGTGTTTCTCAGTTGTTTGGTTCGTAGTAATTTGTACACTTGTAAAAACAGGATGTACATAAATTAATCCTCTGTTCAGTCAAAATATGATCAGAACTTCTGAATGATAAAACTTAGCTATTGACAAAGGCACGTGTTACTGTTTCTGTAGTCATATTTGCAACTTGTACTATAATTACATATTTAGGAAAAGATCAGTGGTAGATAGGATATATTTATTATTTTATATGGTCTGTGACAACAGTCTGACAACGTCTAAGACAACATTCTGAAATGGTGTTGTAATGTCTGTAGCGCCTAGACGTGTTTGCAAGGCAATTTAAGTTCATTGTGGGACCACAAGGCAAGTAGTTTATTATGTCCTTCTGAACATCAGTCTGTCTATCTTCCCATCAATACCATGTGTCTTTTCTGGCATTCATGGCTTTTTGTCCATTAAGACACACCTGCAAACTGTCATGATACTGAGCTATTATACATGCTTGCAACTCTTTCTGCAATGATGGCTCTGTCGCTCAGGGGGATTTATGTGGCGTAGGATATAATGAACTGTGACAAAATGTGGAAGAGAATTGTACCAGTGACATTGTACATCTCTCAATTCTTCTATTAAAGCATTGTCAGTCTGAAACATTTTGACCTTATGGCTCAGTGCATCAGCATTCAGGTGTGAACAGCCTGGTTTGTGGCATACGTCATAATCCTATTTCAATACTTTGAATGCCCAACGAGTCAAGTGACTGCTGGGGTCCTTTAAACTGAGCCTCTACAAAATAGCAGTATAATCAGAGACCACAGAGAATTTTCTTCTGTGGAAATAACATCTGAAATAGTTGACTCCGAATTTAAGTGCTAGCAACTATTCTTGACAAAGAACAGCACTGATAGCATATTTGAGGTGTATGTTCAAAGGATAAAAGGTTTTTCAGAATCAGTATATTACTACTGTGAACCTCTCAAATCATATTTAAGTTTCCTCATAACCAATTCAAATCCCTCTGTCCGCTTAAGCACTGTACCTTACTTTAACAACTTCGTCAGCTGTCTTAGCATAATCCTTTACCAAAGATGGTAATAACTAGTGAGGCCAAGAGAAGTTGCATCTCTTTAATGACAGTGTGCCTGGAAGAGTCTTAACTGCTTTGGTTAGCGGTGGATCTGTCTTAACCTCATCTGAACTGATAATATGTCCCAAGTTAACCTTTGACTGTGCAGAACAAAAGCTTTAAATTCAAATGTGTGTACTGTAAACTTGATACAACGTACCTCCATCTCACCAAACGTTCCTCAGTACTCCTTGAAAATATGATACCAGCAAAATACACAAAAGACGTTGTAGGCTTCAATCATCTTAGTAGCAAGTCAGCGAACCTTTGGAAAGTGACAGGCGCATTTATAAGGCTGATAGGCATGTGTAAAAACTCATACAACCTTCATGGAACCACAAATGCGGTTTTTTAGGTATTCTGGTTCAATCGGAATTTGGTGGTAATTAGAATATATGTAAAAGGTAGTAAAATACCTACAGTTTACTAGTCTGTCCAATGTTTCTTCGATATGTGATACAGGGTAGGTATCAATGGTAGTTACCTTGTTTTCTGCTTGTACCTTAATGCATAGGCGATAGGGTTTTTGGGTACCACAGCGGTAGGGACCAAGCAGGGGTTCGCAGAGGATTGATCTATCCCTGCAGCCAGCTGTTGTTGTGTAACATCCTGAACAACAGATTGTAGATAAAATAGGAATCCGTCCAGTTCCGAGCCTGTCCAGTTTCTAAGCAATTGACCTAATGTCTTCACTTTGAATTTCGTGTTGTACAATGTCAGTGTTTCTCTGCCTCATGATGACTGGGTGTTGTGTGTTGTCCTTAGGTTACTTAGGTTTAAGTAGTTCTCAGTTCTAGGGGACTGATGACCATAGATGTTAAGTCCCATAGTGCTCAGAGCCATTTGAACGATTTGAACAAACTGGCATATACTGCGGTTTCTCGAATAACCAAGCATGTTGCTTTAATACTGAGTACAAAAGATTTCACTGACACTGGCAACTGTATCTAAGCCTGATTTTTAAGTAAGGTCGTTACTGTGCAAACTCTTCTTCTGTCAGCTGCTTCCTGCTCTTACACTTTAACTTATTTTCACACTGAAATTCTTCCTCTACAACTTCCTGAGCACCAGCAAATATTGTTCCACGTGTCATCTCTATATCTCCTTACCGAAAGTCATCAGTAAGTACTGGAGGACAAAACTTTTTTACCAGTGTCTTTATTTTATTTACACTTCTCACATGAATCAATGACCTGTAGAGAACGTTGTTTAGACAGAGTGTATCAATGAGAAAGTCCACTCTAGGCAGCATTTGGAAGTCTGTCCTGTGCCACCGCTGATTGTTACCAGTTGTTTAAATTTCAAATGCCCATATATGTGGTTCTGTTGCAGGTTGTGGAAGAGGCCTCATTCCACAAATTCTTAGCGATTGAGGGTCGCGAATTCCACCGAAATACTTGCCTCGCTGATTCGAACAATATGTGTCCCATAATCTACCAACACCCAGTACCGGTGTAGGAAATCCTTCTCTAGAATGACACTGAAATCCCTTCTGCGTCTTCTTCCAACTTTCCTAACAAAACCATAGTTCTTACCATGCATCTGCAGGTTTACAAAACATATTCCTGTGGCAGTTTTATTTCTTCTCTTAATCCATTAATGTAACAACGCAACGATTTAACTGCACTCTTATCATTAAGAGAAACAAATAATGCTCTAATTTGAGTCCCTGTATCTACTGACACTTCGACATCTCTTCCTCTGATATTGGCCTCTAAAATTATGTTACCCACCTCATTTACACTTTTGTCTTGGGCTGGATAGATTACCCACGTTACGTGGACGATGGGTGGTGGGGCCTGATTCCTGACCATTTCCCCTGCGTGTACTCACATTTTGTCTATTATCACGTGGAGAATTCCGCTATTGTAGATTCTGTCTCTGATCCTTTTGGCAGGCAGCACTTGTATATCAGTGGTTGGAATTCGTGTCATTTACAAAAATGTGGCGCAGCTTATTATTGATTTGCGACAGAGAAGAGACGAACTTCGTAGCCACCTTGCAAAAAAGAGTCACTCTTACTGCTTCATGTAGTGAAGTAGGCGAGGCCAACTTCACTTCACTACATATCTGCAGATTTATTCCACATATGAAAACACCAATTGTTCTTGCTCTAGCTACCTCAATTAACATGTCATTACATGTTGCATCCCACCCTAACACATATGTGCCACCCAACACAGCTCGTATTTGATCAGCAAAATCTTCATTTAGCTTGTGCCTTAAAGTGGATAAATGGTCTCTGTAGTAGCTGACTTCTTATTTGTCAGAATAGTGTTCTGCCAGGTCGTAGGCCTGGGCTTCACAGAAAGGTAATTAAAAAGATTACCAAGGGCTGTCCTGAAAGTTCCGTAAGTGGTCTACTGGTTTGGGATCTTAGTATTGAACTCCGTTACATCTGGGGCAGATGCTATTGAAGGTGTTGTCGCATACACAGGTGACATCCTAGTAGGTGTGTCTGCAGACTCCAGGGCAAGACTTTAGGCAAAGGCTAGCGATGTGCTTGCTCAGATGCAACGTCAGTGCAAGAGCAACAACTGACTATAGCTGTTCATAAAATCACATACATATTTCTGAAGCGAAGGCTTTCTCCTAATAGGAATCCTTCCCTGAGGCTTGACGGAATACCTGCAAAATGCATCACTGCTAGTAGATATTTAGGCTTTCTTCTAGTCGAGGAAAGAAACTGTTTAGATCACTAAAAATCTGTTACTCAGATAGCGGCTAAAATTATGCATATTATTGCCTATTCTTGGAGTGCTGACTATAAATTATCATGTCATGTGATGTGGTCATATCACGAAGCTAGCTTCGGCACTATTATGGACTTCACTGCCAGCATCTTGACAAATCATCTTAGACTAGGGAGCAACAAAACAATACTGTGACGAATTCAGTGCGGCATACTTCTGCAGCTCGCTGTGTCTTTCGCACTACACCTGTAGAGGGTTTATTGGTGATAATCGGATATGTCTGATGGGTATCGTGATATGTTACAGGGCAACGCTGTTTTGGTTAGGGTGTGAGCAATATGATCATGTGTGTGAGAACGCAGGAATGCACATTACTGATAAAAGACATTTATGAGCCTGTGAGTTAGATGAATAGCAGTCTGATTCTGACATTAGGAGCACTACAAGGAGTGTTTAACGCATATTGTCAAGCATCATGAAGAGATTCAAATTGCACGAGGAGGTATGGGGCACAAGGTTGAGGTGGAGGTTGAGGGCTCAGTCCGTATCCCAAACGTCTGCACCATGTGGGATGTAGTAACACACGAATCTGTGAATGTATAAAGGAAGATTATGGTGATCATGTCGTTCTCAGATGTCCCCTATTTCAGGTAAAGAGAGATTGCGGAAAATTAGACTGCAATCTGCAAGCAATTGCATGCGACCAAATTTTTAGGTCTAAAGTCAATATGATAGCGCATCAGATATAGAAAAGGCAACTGCTTAACTTTCAGTCTACAAGATCAAGCGGACGTTCTGAGTATCAAAATAATGTCAACAGTTCACAAAATGCATTTTCTCAATTATAGATAATAATAGGCACATACAAATATAATTAAGGGACCACCCACACGGTTATGCATTGACATGAGGATTGTTGAGTCATGCACATACCAATGTGGGTGATGTAGAATAGTGTAGCAACGATAGATTCAGAAGTAGGTGTAGCTGGAGTTAGTTGGCAAACCTGACGTTCTTAAGACAGAAGTCATTCACTTGGATCTTGTGTTAATTCCCATTATTTTCATTTAAAAAATTAATTCTTATTTTTCAACTGTTCTGTTTCAATTCTACGTTAATATTACCAATGGTTGCTGTTTACATTATTTACTACTACATATATAATATGAAACAATGTGTGTCACCATTATTAACGAATATGTACGACCTGTGTAGAGTTTCCAGAAAACAGATCTAAAATTCGTAGTAATGAACTGAATTGAAATGAATTGCTTGAAATTTTATTGCATCTTATAATGCATCAACATATTCCATGTACTTAGGTCTGTCATATGGCAATTTTAACCTCACTATGGTTAGCAAAATTTCATTCGGCCAAGTCCAAAGATGCCACAGATCGTGAACGTTCTTTAAGAAAGCAGTAACACTTCCATTTTGCTTTTCCGAAAATGTACGCGTAAAAGAGACTGCAGGGAAGCTGTTTGCAATGGTTCCTACAGATGCTGCAGAACTAGCTGTAGGGGTTCCTGAAAAACTTGCAGCTGTCCGACAGGCATTGTGCTCAGTTTCATCCCTTTGCGCCAGTTCTTCACATTATTTCTGTAACACTAACTTCTGCCAGGTAAGTATATTGATATGTTCAGTCGGCGTATGGAAAGGGTCCGTGTTGGCATTCCCAGCAGCGGCTTCTTGCACTCGAATCTCTCCAGAAGGAAAAACAATTACTTGAAAACCACGTAAATTTGACAATAATGATGTCACAACATTCGAATGAAAATTAGGTCACAACTACAACGATTTACAACGACTGCAACTCACAGAGAAGCGGCAACTGAGTATAAGTAAGCATGGCTAGCGGGACTTACTTTGATTTGTCGGCAGGGAAAGGTGCGCCAACGACGCCATCGACGTCAATAACGGCACGTCGTCAGCAGGGACGACAACTAAGACCCTCGGAAATGTGGCACCGACCCACGGCGGTCACTGGAACTCTCGCTGAATGAAGGCATAGCGACGGATGCGGTGGCTCGGGCGGGACTGGCACCCACAACGATGTATTCGAATCCTGCAGATGACATCTGCATACAGGAATTGGTGAGATCAAGGCAATTTTAGGATGTGGGCGTCGGGGAGTGCATGAAAATCGAGGGAATTTTTCGAAAATGACAAGTGGATTGTGGTTCAAAACAACTGTCTGATTTTTATTTCTGAAATCAACGTCTAACGGATACAAGTGGCGCTTGGGAGGCGACTAACAAACTGAGGAGCATATTGCTCAAGAGATGGACAGATGATCCAGTCGAAGGCTAGCTGCCAAGAGCGAGTTAGGTCAGACCGCGCATTACCATTTGCAGTTCTCTGATTGGTTGCTGGAGGATTTTCTAGAAGAGTTCCATTGTCAGCAACGCTTCACCTAAGCATCATCTTCTCAGAATTCTCGCTGTCAGAATGATATGAATGTGACCAAAGTGTGGACCGGTGACGATATCCAGTGGTAACTGGTACCAAACCAGCAATCCCTGCCTAAGCATGGCTCTGCAGCGAAACACAGTTTGGTTGTATAAAGAACGAAACTTTAAAAGAATTTAAATATTATCACACCCCATTGTGGAAGAGAGAACTAGTGTGAGCTCCAGGCAATTGACAGGTGGCAGAAGCAAGAGTAAAAATACGTTGATATAAATCTAAAAACCGCATACTGGCACCCCCTATGTTTTATAGAGAGTATTGGTTTCTCTATTAGAAAGCTATACTCTGAAAACAGTTTATACAGTTATTAAACACGCCATACTGCCTTAATTTCGGCCGACCAGAGTGGCCGAGCGGTTCTAGGCGCTAGAGTCTGGAACCGCGTGAGCGCTACGCTCGTAGGTTCGAATCCTGCATTGGGCAGGGATGTGTGTGATGTCCTTAGGTTAGTTAGGTTTAAGTAGTTCTAAGTTTTAGGGGACTGATGACCTCAGTAGTTAAGTCCCATAGTGCTCAGTGCCGTAAATTAGATTGCTCCATAAGGGCACTCTTTGGATACATAGTTTTGCATTTTATGGTTTCAGTTTCTTTCAAGAAGTTAAGCATCAGACCTCTAGGTTGTATATGCAAGTTTTCTTCCCTGTGTCATGTAAGCTATGGTTGTTAAATCCTAGGTACAGAGAAAGGGCTTGCAATATTATACACCACAGTGTGCTCTTTATATTTGGTATGCAACCTTCTTCCCATTTGTCTACATATTTGCAATCACGCTGTAGGCACTTAATCTGATAAACACGTATGTTACCATAGGCTGAACCGGCCAGTCTTTATGTATAAACTGTTGTCCATTTTTGTTGGGGATAAAATGTGCAGGTATGAATTTTAAGGCACTCATTCACCTATCTGCCTTACCCTGATTTGGTCTACAATACGTTAGTCTACAATATCTTTTCTTATCATCATACTAACGATAACAAACATCTTGCTAAAATTATAAACAAGAAGTTAGGTGAGAACGTGGCCCTCGGTATTCGGTCAGACGGGGGTATAACCACTGTTGTACTATCTCAAGTTGAGTATAAACAGAAGCCAGAGCCGTTTATTGTGGCTAACGATGTGTAACTGGTTAAATGTGGTCTTATTGGCAAAGACATGGAGCATGAAATGTATCCAATTAGTGTGCAATCAGTGCAACCACATTAATGGGTATATCACGAGACATCACCTCTCAAGACCTATTGTTAAGACCACTGATAGTCTGGGATGTCAGCTGGCTAGGTACCTCAATGATATCCTTAAATGAGGATTTTTTTTCTTTTGGAATCGAATATAGTTAAAAATCAGAAGGAAGTTATTGAGCATCTGGAGGCACTGAACATATTTAAAGGAGTATTTACTGAAACATCTGAACTTAGGAAGTTCTTGAGATCGTAGGCAATAATCTGCAATAATCTCTGGACTTAAGAGTAATCTCGTGTATCACTGAAGGGTTGTGTTGAAGAGTATTGTCTCAAAATAATTTATGTGAAAATTCTTAAAGCTTTTTAAATAAAACATACTTTGTTAACATTATGCATCTTTATCCTTCATGTTTCTCAGCATAGTCACCCTGGTGATGAACACATTTCTCTCACGAGAGACCAGTTTATTGATTGTATCACTATAGAATGTTATACTTTGTTGACAGGGCCACAAACCCACTCTGCTTGCAGCAATTCATCACTAGCAAATTGGTGCCCTCGAAGCCGTGTTTTTATTTTTGGAAACAAATGAAAATCAGATGGGGCCAAGTCGGGATTGTATGGAGGATGATTGATGATAGTGATCCCAAGGCGTCGGATTATTCCAGATGCCACAGCCCTCGTGTCTGGGAGTGTCATGCTGAAGAAGAGAATGGTCCATGTGAGGATGCTCCATATGTGGGCACACTCTTGGAATTCGTGCTTCCTGTTTTTTAGGGATCTTCACGCATTGACATAGTTGTGTTACATGGTGTCATGCTACACGCTACAATTAGGAACCATCTACTAGCAGAGGGTTGCAGCTTGTGTGAGGAAAGCGGGAAGATTGACTGAGTACTATGCATGACATATAAAATATCAACCGATATTGATACAGAATAAAAAAATTGGAGGCACTACTTTTCAAGATGTCTGCAAACTTTACTGATCTTATGAAACTATAATTGGTAGTCCTATTTATAATTAGGGGAACAAGCTTACGAATGAAATATGGGGTTGGCTGAGGGCTCCCCCGCAGCCACTGCCTCACATGGCACGTTTTGAACAAAGATTCTTTATTGCACATCCACGTCTAAGGACAAGACAATGGGCTACAAGGGGTATACTAATGATATAATTACGATTTTTATGGTAATAGTGATCAGGTAGATGAAATGTATAAGGCGGTTAATAGCCAAAATCCTTATATTACATTTACTGTCGAATTATCACAGGAAGATAAGCCACCCTATTTGGATTTAAGCATCTCTCTGAATGAAAGAAAAATTCGGTTCAGTATTTATTATATGACCACCACAACAGATAATTTGACACAAAGTTCTTCTGGACATCCCACGTCCCTTAAACATGTTGCCTTTAGAGGAATCCTCTATAGAATGCAGGAAATTCCGTTGAGGGATAGAGAGATAAAGAGAGAACTAGATACCATTAGATATGTGACCCAGGTGAAAGATTATCATTGGGAGATGGTTGACAAATGTAACAGAATATTGGTACAGGGGGTACGAAAAAGGGATCAGAAGGTAGTTCCTCCTTAAGCAGGAAGTGGACGATAAGAAGAAGAGATGTTGCAGAGTATCTTGACTTCGACCAGTCTCAGATTAGGTGGGTAAGTGGTTGAGAGTCTTAAATGTCATAGCTGCATATTTAATATCCAAGAAAATGGTCAACAGTTTATACATCATGAAGAACGATAGGTTAACCTTATGACAATACAGGTGTTCATAAGATTAAGAGACCTCAGTGTGACTGCAGATTCTCAGACAAAATGAGTCAAGCTTCCATATCAGATATAAGGAGCATGATGCAGTGAATAATCCTGTCAGTCGTTTCCTTCCACCTAGCGCTCAATAACCAAAACTTACAGGATGTTAGCGAAGATTCAGATATCTACCACGAGTGCCCCATAGGCCAAATACTGGCACCTTGGAAGAAACTGAAATCATGAAATGTAAAATCAAGCGTAGATAGAGTGATGTTAATAAACTGCGTTAAGGCATTACGGAATGCTTCATATCCATATGTAATAGTTTTGAGGTAGCGTATCCCAGTAGACATACCCTATTTTCTGTAAAAGGTAAAGAATCTTAGCGTTTTGCGTTTAGATTTACATTATCATATATTTTTCATTTTCTTCCGCCACGACTTTTTTCTCTGGAGCTCGCGCTAAGGCACTCATGTATGTTGACGTGAAATTATATGGACATGAGAAAGCCACTGGCTTTTTAAGCTGTGCAAATGATGTAGAGTTCACGTGCTTTCCTTAGCATGAATTAAACAAGTGTAGTAAGTATTACAGTGGGTTGGGGACTTGTTCACATTAGCACAGTTATTCACTTGTTGCTTACAGGCTTCCTTGTTGAAGGTTCTCCTTTTTTAATATGTTCTTATTCATACATTGATTCTAATATGTGGTTGTCAACTGCATTTTTATTGATGTTTCCATTGTAGCAGTGATCTTTATAGGTTGGTGGTTTTAAAATTTCATTTAAGGTTTGTGTCCTAGAGGTATTAGCTTTCTGAAAGCTCAGACTGGGTACAACTCAGTGACAATCTTTTGTCTGTGATGATACATTGTGGTATCTGACCTTATTAGTGGTGTTACATGGTGGTATCTGCCCTTACTACTGGTGTTACGTGGTGGTATCGAATCCTATTGTTGGCATTGTAGGAGACATGTCCACTTAATTACTTTTTATCACATCTGTTAGTAGTGCAATTGGCTTACTGCAGGTGTTGCTATATGTAATAATAGTGCATCTCTTGTTCATGGGCTGTTTTAGTGTGTTAGTGATAGTGCTTTTCCATAACGTTTTAGATATGATGATAGCAGGGATACAAGATTACAGCTTTCTCAGGAGATGCCAGCCATTGTGAACTCGGCCCAGTATGTTGACCATCATATGACATTTTAATTTTGATGTTCGGCTGGTATGGTGTTCCATATGCACATGAATGCAGTATTGGTAAGTCAGAATCCTTACATCTTTATCATGTATGAACTGATACCTGCACGTGCAGGCACATTGTACTGTCTCTGTTTATAATGTTAGTGTGTGGAAGTCTGGTTACCTCACTGTGTGTGAGCACATATTACTGACAAGGCTAATCCACGAGCATGTAAGTCTGTATTGGTTTTATGGGTTGTTTGACCGTAATTAGTTCATGTTATGATATCAGTGGGCGTGATTACAATCTTTTATTTATGGGGCTCTGTTGTGCATTATATAGACCTAGTTCGCTGAACGGTTTTCTGTGCAACCACGAAATGAGAGAGATTTATATTCTGCTTACATGACATATACAAGAGAATCACTATATTTCCCCGTTTTAGATGACCTCTTTGTATATTATGTATGTATTGAGGTATCCTTTTCAATGTATTACTACAATTCTTTTGGTTTTTCTTAGAGTTTCATAGTACACTGCCTGAAAAATGATCGCAACACCAAGAAGGAGTTGTACGACATAAACGAAATTTGGTAAGCGTGTTTCTACATCTGAAAGATGATGTGTATTCACCTTTCACGCCACTCACAAAAGAGTGGCGTTAGTAGCGCCACTACGAGAATCAAAATCAGATTTGTTTTTAATACACGCTGTAATGGTCTTGAGCGTTACGTACTTTTGAGGATGGATGTGGTGAGCTGATGTTAGTCAAGAATGCCTTTAAGGCGACAAAGACACCATTACCAACACCTCACTGAGTTTAAACAAGGTCATGTGACAGGGCTGTGAGAAGCAGGATGTTCCTTCTGTGATGTTGCTGAAAGACTTGACAGGAATGTTGCCACTGGATATGATTGCTGATATCAGTGGTCATGGGAATGTATGGTCATAAGAAGACTGGGCTCCAGATTACCATGTGGCACTAATGAGAGAAAAGACTATCATGTTTGGCGTATGGTTCTGGGCCATCGTACTTCATCTGCAGTAGAAATATGAGCACCATTTAGCACCACATTGACACAATGAACATTTACAAATCGGTTACTTCATTGATAGCTTCGAGCCAGCTGCCCTGTAGTATGCATTTCACTGACCCTAGACCACCACCATTTGCAACTTCAGTGGTATTTAGAGAATAATACTATTACGAATCTTATTATGAGTAACTGTTCATTACTAGCATCATCAACATCATGTTATGTTCTTGCCCTTTTTTGAATATTTTTCTTTCAGAATATATATAGCAGGTGTCATAAGTGGAGGAATATCGTTCACATTTTCAAAAACTCTTATCTTGCACTTCATGGCATAATCCATCTTTGGAATGTTAAATGAGCCTTAAGAGTGTGGAGAGTGAAATGAGATATCAGGATGACAGTAGATTTGTTATATTATGTTCTTTATTCTGGCCCTGGGCCATAATACATCAGCAAAAGCTTAGTGGAGGCGTCCAGTTGCTCTGATGCAAAAGAATTGACATCTGTCATCTCTGAAATCATGATGAGCGGGGCCAAGCTTGGTGTCACTCCAAAGCCACTGTCAGCGACATCTCTGGCTGTGATAATCAAGACAGCGTAGCTGATAATGGCGGTGAACTTCCTCCAGTGACTGGGCGGTTTTCTCATGACTCAGGTTGTGCTGCCCTGTCTTGTGGTTGAACAGTGGAGTCCATACTGCATTCCAGGATGTCGCTCCAGATGTCACAGGCTCGTGGTTTAGGCTGTGATTCTAAGACAAGAATGGCTGAGTACTTACATATTGTAGATTATGTTAATTAAAGGCTTAAGACATGTACTCCAAACATTTTCGTGGTGGCAAGTGAGGAATGGCTTCCATCCTTCGGCTAGAGTACTGCAGAGTCGCATGTTGCTATACTGTGCACAGTGGCACTTGGCCGTGTTTTGCTTTGCAACTGTTACCACTTCTGCACCACTTGTTAGCAGCAGACACAGAGGCTGCGGCAAAGACTGAGACAGCGTGAAGTTTTGCAATTATTTATTGAACTTTCTTTACAATTTCTCCCTCGTCATCGCTGCCCAGCCCTGCGGATCCCTCTGCCTGGCTGCTGCTGTGTAGATTCTCCGACAATGCACGCAACGCACGCCGTTGATCGCACTCGGGAACCACAGGCCACCAGTGCTCCGCAGAAGCCAGGATGCCCTGTGGTTGAGATGAACTCGGCGCCCCAGTACGGGCACGCCCACGGAGCCACGTCGCTGAGAGGTCAGCTGCCGACGCCTGCTGCACCGGCGGCTGGGAAGCCGTCAGTCGCGATGTCCGCGAGGTTCCGTCATGGACGGACCATGCGCCGTGGGGCCGGGTTGCTGTGAAGTCCGGGCGTCAGTCCCCGCCAGCGCCTGTGACCAAGACCACGCTGCGGCCGGTCCTGCTGGAAGTTCTTGCTGTAGTTAGTCAGCCATGGTGCCGACCAAACTCGGGCCAGGTCGGCAGAGCTGAAGTTGACATCTGGCGGCAAACGGATGACTTCTGCGAGCTTGAACAGACTTCCAGAATCGTCACATTCGAAGATTGAACATTTGGACATGGACCACGTCCGTCCTCAGATCCAAACTGCTTCCTAATGGCTTCTGTCTGTCTGGCTGCGCTCCACTATTTATATCCAGTAGGAGGACGTTTTTTACCCTCGGTGGTAGCTTTTTGTTATTACTCCCACAGTATATTGCAGTGTAACTTAGCGTACTGGTCTCACTTCCCTTACTCAGCACCCTCCAGGCTTCACTCGGCGCTCAGTCTATGTGCGTCCTTGCGTCAGCCTGTTGGTAGACTGCTGCTGTCAGTAAGGCTATCTGTGCGTGCTTACTTTGCAACGCCTTGGTCGCCGGCGTGCCTCTGTTTCGCCATTCTCCACTGAGTGAAGCAACGCTTACCACATGTGGCTGCAACACTGCCTTCTGCTAAAAATTAAATTCGTACCCGAATTTACCCTATACCTTAACTGTAGTTCTATCCTATATTCTACTTCTTCTCTGTATACATCCAGGTTGCCCTGACTCATGCCCTACTGGTAATCCATTCTACAGGAATCTCATGGAGCAGTGTTGCATTAACATGCTGAATCCTACATTTTAATAAGACATATACCACACCGATAAATACAATCAACACGGTACTGGTTGAAATACCAATGGTCACTATGCTACGTTTCCACCTGGTATCGTACACCTCCACATGCCTTAATAATTGCTGCATTGAAATTTGACCTTTCTCCAAATCTACTAGTTTATCTATCGTTTGCAACAGTGTAGCATCCAAAATGTTAATATACATCAAATTTTCTCCTGGAGCGATGCTGAATGACGCATCTGGCCAGTACAACGTCAGATGAGTTTCTGTAACCTTGGTGACTCCCGTGACTATCGCTGGTAAGCTGAAACGATCCCCTACTATTTCACAATTTGTCCCATTGATTAGCAGAACACTGTCCCGTAATTACATCTCCGTGGTTGCTGTCCAATTCCCATTGTTATAACACTTGGCTTATATCCTCTCCGTAGCGAATACTGAATACAACCTATGCCTCCTAACTAACTGAAAATGTCGTGTAGTCTTCACCATTATTCTCCAACACTCCGAAGCTTCTACTTCTGCTCTAAATAACTGGATCTCACACGACCCCTTGCCCGTGAAAATAACCCGTTATGGAGAAATGGAAACTGACTCTGTTAGACATCTACTCAACTCTAAACTCGACATAGTAGCATACATCTACTCAACTCTAAACTCGACATAGTAGCATGAGTGTCCCCCTCCTTAGAAATTAATAAAACCTCCTGTGTCCTGAACTGTACGCCCTTCCGCATGCGCTCCCATCTGACCGGATAAGGATGCACTGTGTAACAGTGATATTGTCTCCCCACACTAGTTACTGGAAATCTAATCTCTATATACATCTTAACTAGATCCGTTGTTACCTTAATTCTAGACATATGATAAAAAAGAGACATACTCGCTTCAATTATCAGCACTACGTGCTCTACCTCCTGTGGAAACTCTCCCTCTTGCTGCTTCAGACTCCATCATGCATGTCACGTTCAACAACTCTGTACCTAATCCCCGTATCTCTGTTGTGTGTATATTCACTAACTTCCCTATGCTTTCCTCCCTGTCGTGAATAACTGTTAAAGAATTGTTCAAACCCTCAATATCGTCTCTATCCGCTGTTCCAAAAATTGTTTTCAGCAACTTCCCACCTGCATTCAACCAACCCTTCTTTACTTTCTTTCTGCTCCCTGGAATCATTCTCACGACTTGGCGCAGTTATTCCCTTATTTCCTTATATGACCTTTTCAAAGCCTCGTACTCTTCTTGCACGCCCGTAATATTCCGTTCTTAGATGCAACCGTTTCCACAGTCGATACAACCTCCTGTAGCTGCGGCATCTTATTCCTTACCTGTAGGATGCTGAGTGCCAGCCGAAGTGTCCACTTGTGACATGTGAGGACCACATCCGGTTGTTTCCCGAACAGCACCCCACTTCGCAACGGCATATCCTGTACCTGGCCAGCTTGTGTCAGCTGCCAGAGGACTACGCCCCATACTTTCTACTTGTATCCTATCCTGCGTCACCTACAGAATGGAGAATGAAGGAAAAAACTTCCATCACTACCCCCTTAATACCAATAAAATAGCTCTAGTCCGTGCACAAAAATAATACACACAAGATAATTACTGCAAACTACACATCCCTCGAACGCAACTTATACTTAATACCCAGTTTACTGTCTGCTTCTGGCGCTTCTTTTCGCTTTCTGCCAGAAGGAGAAGTACATATACACGGATCTACTGCCCCCTGGAACGGCTTAACTCCACTAACGTGAACCACCGTTGTCTTGGTAGGCAATTGTAATTTTACATTGACAGGTGATGTTATTTCCACTACCTGGTATGGTCCCTGGAACTTGTTTGTGAACTTCTTGGTTCTCCCTTTTGGAACATACGGATTACTTAGTAGCACCCGTTGGCCTACTCTGTACTGTGGCAACTTCCTCGTTGTACCTCCCATCCGTTCTTGTCGTTCCAACACTTTCGTGTTGACTCGTCTAACTCTCTGCCATACTTCCTTAATGGTTTTCTCAAATTGCCTTACATGCTCGCCCTCCGCTCCCAGCCTTGGACGAATCATGTCAAAAGGTTATGGCATCTTCTGCCCATACACCACTTCGCACGGCGACAATCCTGTCGACGTATGTACCTTACTATTATATGCACTGGTTACGAATTGCAAGTACACATCCCAGTCGGTGTGTTGACTATTTCCATAGTGACTCAACTTCTTAGCGATCGTGGGATGCACTCTCTCCGTTCATCTGTTTGCTTGCGGATGGAATGGATTTGTCTGTAGTTTCTTTACCTTTAGTAACTTACACAGTTGCTTCACCAGGTCAGATGTGAAATTAGTACCTTCATCCTAGATTAAGGACTGAGGTATCCCATACCTGAGTAGCCAATTATTAACTAAAGCTTGTGCCACCATACTTGCTTTCTGATCTGGTAATGCAACCATGACTAAATACCTATAAAAGTGGTCAATCACTGTTAACACATGCTTATTCCCTGCTGCACTCCTATGAAATGGGCCTAATACTTCAATTCCGAATTGATGGAAAGGTCTGTCTGCCTCTGGTAATCTTTGAAGCTGAATCTTTTGATGGCTCAAGTCCACATGCTGTGCGCATGGCACACAATTCCTGACGTACTTGTCCACGTATTGACGTCGAGTCCTCCACCAAAACTTCTCCGCTATCCGCCTATCCGTAGCTCTTCTCCCGTCACGTCCTGAAAGAAAATGGTCAAGCGCCTGTTGCAAAACTTCAGATCTTAACGCTGCTGGTCCGACACCGCGCAGGTCGTATTTCGTAGACTTGCAAAGTAACCCGTCCTGTACTAGGAACTGCGGTTGCTTTCTGAACAATTGGCAATCACTATCCATGGCTTGTGCCCTTTTCCACTCATCTTCAGTCACCCCTGTTACTTGTAATACTGCCATTTTCCTGCTCAATGCGTCAGCATTGACATGTTTCGCCCCTGGCTTGTGTATCACCTCGTATTCGAACTCACTGAGTTTCAGCGCCCATCTCACTACCCTACTCGCTGGGTCTTTCAGACCTAATACCCATTTCACAGCTTAATGATCCGTCACAACCTTAAATCTTCTACCATACAGATAGCATCGAAAGTACGAAATCCCGTATATTAACGCTAACAATTCCTTCTCCGTCGTGGAGTAATTTTGTTCCACCTTGTTAAGATGATGAGACGCGAACGCAATCAGTTGTTCTTTGCCATCAATTTCTTGCCCAAGTACAACCCAAACAGCGTGATTAGACGCGTCACATTGTAGTATGACCTCCTTCGAAAAGTCTGGAACCTTCATAACTTGATCTGATGTCAGTATCCGTTTCAACTCTTGAAATGCTTTCTCGCATTCTGACGTCCACTGGAAGGTAACATCTTTTCTTAGCAACTTAGTAAGTGGCCTCGCTATTTCTGCGAACCCCTGTACGAACTTTCGATAGTAGCTCGCAAGACCAATATACGATTGCAGTTGTTTAACCATTTGTGGAACCGGAAAATCCCGTACTGCAGAAGTGAGATTAGGATCTGTCCGTACCCTGTCCTGACTGATAACATGCCCGAGATAATTTACTTGTGCTTGCACAAAATGGCATTTGTCCAAACTTAATGTTAGCCGTGCTGCCTCTAATCTTATAAACACCTCCTCTAACCGTTCCACATGCTGCTCTATATCTCTTGAAAAAACTATAATGTCATCCAGATACACGATGCATTTTTTCGGTTTCAACGCGCGGACTCCATCCAACAACCTCAGAAATGTTGCTGGAGCGTTTTTTAGTCGAAACGACATTCTTTTATACTCGAAGTGACCACAACGCGTCGTAAATGCTGTTTTTGGCCTGTCCTCTGGACATACTTCAATCTGGTGATGACTTCGCAAATCCATAGTGGAGAAAAATTTACACTGGCCTACGTTGTTTAACGTTTCTGTGATATTCGGATATACGTCCGCCACTATCCGTTCATTCAAATGACTGTAATCGCAACAAAAGTGAAATTTTTTCGCCCCATCCAGTGTCTTCTTCAGAACTAGGACCACGATACTAGACCAAGGACTAATACTGTGCTGGATTATCCCATCTTCCAGTTGTTGCTCTATTAATTGCTCTACTACTGGTTGTAATTGTTTCGGTAGTCTGTATGGCTTACGATACACCGGAGCGTGATTCCCTGTTGGAATACAATGCTGTGTTATCGGTGTAGCAAGTAACTTATCCTGTGCTTCAAACAATGCTTTATACTTTAGTAGTAACGCTTCCATACCCGAACGATCGTTTCCTCTCAAATCATTTACCTTGTCACGAAGTGCAGACGTGCTGACGGTTTGATTTACATCATAGTCTAGCCTCGAACTATCGATGTCCTCTTCATCCACTAACTCTGCTGTGGCTATTACTAATCCCTTCGGCAGATCGACATCATCCTGCCCGAAGTTATCTAAACTCACCGGAACCATAAACTGCCCATTTATGTCCGTTACCCGTGATACACTACTACGAATAAAGCAATGCCTTTCGTCTAAAACCTCACTACTCGGTAGGGGCTTTACCGAGAATAACCCCTACTGTGGCACATCGACATCCACCGGTACCCACATCAACTTCCCAGTACCTGTTCGTACTTTGTCACACGAAATCACCTTTAATGCACTTGTACACAGTTTAGTTGGTATCACCTCAGCTATTGTTGCACCTTGCGACTCTGAAACATTTGAAATGGCTGTACCCATTGAGAACAAGTTCCCATTGACTTCCAGCATATGTTGCGAAAAGTCAATTTTGGCGTGATGTTTAATCAGAAAGTCCAACCCAAGTATCGCCGAAAACCCCTGTTCCACAGTTGACAACATCTCCATTTGCTCCCGAAACCACACGTTCCCGATCTTAAACTTGAGCTGTGTTGTCCCTAGTGCATCTAGTTTTTTATCACCTACTGCGCGCAATCTGTATCTCGGAGCTTCCAATCCATTCTTGCCCACGAGGTCCACATTGACAACTGATACATGCGCTCCAGTATCCACTAAAAATCTTCGCCACTTATCTTTTATCCAGACCATCTAACTATAATCCGCCTCTTCGTGCACTCTCTTTTTACTGGGAATGCCTCCCAACGGCAGGAACACTCCCTTTTTCGTTTAACAGTTTTTTACCTGCTGTATCATTAACCCGTTTCTTGGCTTTACACTGCCATGCCTTATGCCCTATTTTCTGACAATTGAAACACTGTGGTTCCCGACATTGTCCCTTAAAATGACTTTGCTTCCCACAATGGTAACACTCTTTGGAAGACGAAAAAATTATCTTGTCATTACGACTTCTGGTGGCGCTATCCACTTCCTGCCAATGTCTAGCTACACACAATGCTGCTGCTAAGTCACTTGGATTTTCCATCCGTATCCGGCATGAAAAATCCCGCGAGACCCCTCGCAAAAATGCGTCTAAAGCTCTGTTCTGTGCTTCTTTCAATAGAACTTCATTTGCACTCCCATCTTGCGTTAACTCATACGTGTGCGCATTCGTTTTCCTAATTCTGTCTGAAAATTCTTCTACCGTTTCACCCGTGTTTTGCATCATCGCCCCAATTTTTCTCTAAAAAATCTGGCACTGTTTTGTTTCCTAAACCTTTGCAATAATCCCTCAGCCAACTCTGTGAACGTAGTAGCATCCTTTAACCCTTCGTGGTATGCCACGTAAGTCTTTGCGTCACCTACTAACCGTAACCTCGCCATTTGCAAACACATTTCATCCGACCAGCCACACAGTCTAGCCGTAGCACATACGTCACCAACGAAAACATTCACGTCCTCTGATGTTTTACCCGAGAAGGAAGGTATCAAATTAGCCACTGAACAATCTGCCACACCGGAAAAGACCCCTTGCATTCTACGTTATTGCTTCCCGTGCCTGATTGAGTATTTTGCAACAATTGTTGCTCCATCCCCTGCATGTGCTGCTTTTGCAACTTATTTTCTTCAACCGGTTTCTTAACTTGCTCTGTCAATGCGACTATGGCGTCACCTGTCCCGGTTGCACGTGTCTCTGGCTTTTTCCGTGTGGTATACCTCACAAAAAAAATTGTTTTACCCAGAAGCAAGTTAATTCGTAGCACATCTAATGGCAAGCCATCTAGACTTACCGCATTGCCCCGTTACATGACCATAGAAGCCACACACATCATAAGTGCTTGGTACAAATTCATGGCAAGGAGTGACATGACCTGTTAATCCACATAATACACATTCAGATGGTACTAAGTTAACGTGACTATCATTCCCACGAAACTGCAGTAAGTCTACAGGGCTGCTAGGCCTCTAAAATGACACTCTCACATCCCTTAACGTTACCCTCGACATGTCTAGCTACACAGAAAACAGAGAGAGAAGGCAGTTGCTGGACTCATCCTATTCGGTGTTTCTCAGTTGCTCCGCACAGTCCTAGTCAAAGTCGTGGCGTGGGTGCGCCTGACACCACTTGTTACGACTTCTGCACCACTTCTTAGCAGTAGACACAGTGGCTGCGCCAAAGACTGAGACGGCGTGGAGTCATACGATTATTTCTTGAACTTTCTTTAAAATTTCTCCCTCGTCGTCGCTGCTCAGCCTTGCGAATCCCTCCGCCTGGCTGCTGCTGTGTAGATTCTCCGACAATGCACGCGCCTCCCTTGTGACTCGTGGCAGGCTGCCCTGTGTCGTGGTCGAACAGCAGACCCCATACTGCACTCTGGATGTTGCTTTGGGTGTCACAGGCTCGTGGTTTAGGCTGTAATACTGAGACGAGAGTCATTTAGTACGTGAATGGGAATGGCTGAGAACTTAAACGCTTAAAGCACGTACTCTAGACTCTTCCATAGTTGCAAATAAGGAAAGGCTTCCATCCTCCGCTAGCGTACTGCAGAGTCGACATCTACATCTACATCTACATGGATACTCTGCAAACCACATTTAAGTGCCTGGTAGAGGGTTCATCGAACCACCTTCACAATTTTCTGTTATTCCAGTCTCGTATAGAGCTTGGAAAGAACTAACACCTATATCTTTCCGTACGAGCTCTGATTTCCCTTATTTTATCGTGTTGATCGTTTCTTCCCATGTAGGTCGGTGTCAACAAAATATTTTCTCATCCGGAGGAGTGAGTTGGTGATTGGAATTTCGTGAGAAGATTCCATCGCAACGAAAAACGCCTTTCTTTTTATGGTGTCCAGGCCAAATCCTGTATCATTTCAGTGACACTCTCTTCCGTATTTCGCGATAATATAAAACGTGCTGCCCTTCTTTGAAATTTTTCGATGTACTCTGTCAGTCCTATCTGGTAAGGATCCCACACTGCGCAGCTATTTTCTAAAAGAGGACAGACAAGCGTAGTGTAGGCAGTCTCCTCAGTAGATCTGTTACATATTCTAAGTGTCCTGCCAATAAAACGCAGTCTCTAGTTAGCCTTTCCTACAAAATTTTCTATGTGTTCCTTCCAATTTAAGTTGTTCGTAGCTGTAATTCCTAGGTATTTAGCTGAATTTACGGCCTTTAAATTTGACTAATTTATCGTGTAACCGAAGCTTAATGGATTCCTATCAGCACTCATGTGGACGACCTCACACATTTCGTTTTTTAGGGGTCAACTGACAGTTTTCGCACCATTCAGATACCTTTTCTAATTATTTTTTTTAGGAAGATTTGGATCATTTTGACTTACCCTCGGACATTGTGTCCTTTGCAGAACTGCAGTTCGCTTCGTTTGGAATTACTGGATTGAACTAAGTTTGCCAGAAGATGATACAAGTGTCACTTAAAGTTAAAAAACAGCTCCTCATTAGAATATAAAAATAGAAAATTAATTTCTGATGCATGTTACTCATTTACGTTTTGTGTATAAATGTTGTTCCTGTTATTAAAATTCTCCTGTTATTGATATTTATGAGGTAGTTGCCCATTTAACAAGGTTAAATTAATTATTCAATTAATTAATTGTGTTTCATTTGTAAGGGCTAAGATAATGCTGTGCACCGCATAGGCTACATACACAGGCCACACATTTATTATTTGTATAAATTTATGCAAGGTCGAGCAGTGAAGGTGCACATCTATGTAGTTTTATGTCTTTGGTTACAGTTCATGGCTCATGAGAGAGCTATCTGATGTTAAACATCCATTAGCTTTTTACATTGCTGTCTCTTCAGACAGAATTAAAGCGTCGTCTAAAATAATAACTTCTGGAGAAGAAATATGTATCATTTGTGAAAGAGACACTACAGTAGCGGACTTTCAGCATTGTGATACCAACAATGAAACATTGTATCCTTAGAAAAAACTCATCAAACTTCAGCATGAAATCCTGTCACTTGTGTTCATACGAGTTTCTGCAATGTAAAGCATGCCAAGTGGCTTGAGGGTAGAACAGAACTAATGTTTATAACGAGGTTCACTGAGACATAATTACAGTCAAAGAATTCTGTGTCATAGGCAGTTGAGAGTTATCACTATAGTCTGTGATTATAGCACTAATATAGGTTACATTGGGACACTCCATAAGGTGTTCTCCATCTCAAGAACATCAAGGCTGTGCCTTCTGCTCTACAACAGAGACAAAGACGAAAGCGGCTGTTGCAGATTAAACCAGGGATGGACAAACCACAGCTCTCACAGTTCATATGATGGTGGCACGCCGCTCACTGTTCACTCTAGTAAACTTTTTTACCTACCTTTCACTCTTGCCTGGAAACGAGTGGCTCTGCACTTAAAAAACTTTTGAGTCACGCCACTCTAGCTGGAACTGCGGCAGAGGGATCCATATTCGAAATAATAACTTATTTTACTGGAAATTATTTCTGAAGTGGCACACTTCCACAACACAGCAGTTCCAGTAACAAGAGCTGCACGTGGGTCTGTGGCGAACAATCTTGTTTAGTCGTCAGTGGGTTGGGTATTCTACAGTACATGTTTTGCGTCAGTGAGCTTCTTCACCCTAATAATTAGCCCACTGAACATGTATTATAATAAGAAAACCATAAAAAACAAATAAAATGAATCTTTGTGAAATAAATGACACCGAATTTCCTTCCCTGGCTGCGACCCTTACATAGTCACAGTGAGGAGTTTGTGGCTTGTGGTACTACCTAATCTGAAAACCCTTGGCGTAAGACATCTTCCCTTTAGCTGAATCAAATTACAAACGAAGAACTCACAAGTATGTGCAGGTAGGTATGGGAGGCGTTCTCCCTACCCATTCTGTTTAGTTATTGAATAAATACTGGCCTGTGCTGTAACTTTGTAAGGTCTCAGTGCTGCCCTTCGGCTTTGATACACCAAAACAATACTCACGTAGCGGCATATGTTGCTCGCTACAACAACTGGGCACAGAAGGTGATACTTAATGAGAAACGAAAAGATAAAAATTAACTTTAAAGAATCACTGTTTCGACTGACATCTAGAGTTGTTCATCATTCACACTTTCGAAAAGACATATGAGACATTGATGAACAGGTCCTGTAAGTAACTTATATTTAAAGTGTAACTGAGTTTGATCAGACACAGTTCACTTCACTTTGCAATAACAGAAATGTAAAAACATATGTGCATAATAAAACAGTTTCCTCGCCTTTGCAGTATCTGGCTTAGGTAATACGATATTCTAAAGTGAATTCTAAAGTGAGCTGCTCAAAAGGTACAATATCTCAAACACTCGGATGATCATAATGAGATTCGTAATAGTAAGACAAATAAATACACTTTGTCAATACCAATGAATAAGCATATTAAGCAGTTTCTATTTTAAGTGGGAATTAACATTAATCAAAACTAATTAGGACCCACACAACAAACATAAAACTATTAGGGCACGTACTGTGAAGAGAAAAACAAATGTCCAAATGTGTGCGAAATCTTGTGGGACTTAAATGCTAAGGTCATCAGTCACTAAGCTTACACACTACTTAACCTAAATTACCCTAAGGACAAACACACACACCCATGCCAGAGGGAGGACTCGAACCTCTGCCGGGACCAGGCCCACAGTCCATGACTGCAGCGCCGTAGACCGCTAGGCTAATCCGGCGCGGCTGCGAAGAGAATACTTTACACTGTCCAGAAGGTAGAGTACCTTTAAAAATTGGTGGAATTTTAAGACTTTTTTTTTGTCTGGTATTTAGTCCATAACACGTTAACATGTAAGCAGAAATTCTTACTGAGAGTTCACAGAAACTGAGGAACAAGTATATACGAGTATGTATCGCCAAAGTTCTTGACCTTAATAGCTGCCACTACATAACCATCATATAATTAAATCCCTGGAAATGAAAAAAGAGAATTATTTCCGCCCAGTGGCAGCACAAAAAAAGCTTAACCTCACTGTGAACATTTTATCAAACCCTGTTACGAGCAAAACCTAATACTCAACTGAAACTAGACCAAGCACAATTTAACAGAGCATTTATGTAAAAGGCAAATGTCATTATAAATGTAAGCAAGTATGAAAAATCAGTAAACCTCTCTATCGATCATCATAACCATCATATATCACATAGTCACATTTAGGTACATGAGAAACAATGTAACCCAATAAAGTAAGCAACAAATACATGACTACAGTAGTAGTCATAGAATAAATCATTGTCATTTGTTTGTCATGTATTATAAAAAAAAAGGAAACTAAAGTATTACCTTATTCTGTATCCAAAACTGACCTTAAAGAATTGCACAGACGTTTCATGTTTTGTTTCATATTTAGCTATTTCTCGAGCTCGAAGGCCTACGGGATATTAAGCACGAAATTCTTTGAAATAAAAATGAACATCGAAATGCCAATAACGAAAACAGAAAAAATCAGGTTTCCTACAGCACAGAAATAAGTTATTTGAGCGCATAGTCCTAATTACAGGAGAGATATGTGCCAAACGATGACTAGTAACTTTACAACGATTTGCAGTGGTATGTGACGGAAACGAGTCACATTCTGGCTTAATTTTTGCGGGTAATCACAGTGAGCAGGAGATTCAAGAAGACGATGGTCTGCACTTTCTATTGTACTTGTAAACAACACAGACCAAAACCGGGCCAGCGACTTTCAATTAAAAATGTCTCTCCTCTGTGGGAATATACATAATGGATATACGAGTGCATATTGTAGGCACATGGTTGACGACGTATGGAAGCCTGGGTCTGGCCATGACTCGTGCGTGCGTAGCCTATTTGTTAGGCGGCTGCTTGCGATAAGCGGGAAATCCGGGTTCGAGCCGTGGTCTGTCACAAATGTTCCCTGTTGTCATTTGGGCAGACAGCTGACGATTGGCCATATTTGCAACTGTGAATGGATTTCGTGTGTTTCATAACTGCTTTAGTCGCTACTGTGCCTGTTCCTACGGACTTGTGTACATGTCCAGAGGAGCTTTGTATCGTATTTCTGAACAACTCAGGTATTTTAATATCGTATTTTCGATAGTTGTTGCATAAACTAAAATACAGTGGAGACACACCGGAAAGAAAAATGATTTGATACATGTAAGTGCTAAGGATTGCCAGAGAAAAGACCAATTTGGTCGTCAGGTAAAATTGGACCACTTAGGCAAAGCCACCAGTGCAACAGTCCACGTGATTTCGCTAAGCACAGGAACGGAGATGACACGGGTGTGAATGTTACAATGAACCACTGGAGCTGCCAGTAAATAGTCTTCTATTTGGAAGGATTTTAAAATGCGAAGCAATGTGTAATACTTTCGTTTCCAGTGCAAGACTCTTTAAAATAGGAACTGGAAGCAGAATGGATTTAACTTCAAAGCAACGCTACACTGCGTTCACAAAGGGGTGCTTGCTGCAGTTTATCTTGAGGCACTGGTAGTCTGCATATTTTTCAAATAAAATAACTGTTCCGAAATGTGGACTCCACCTCCGATACTTGGCAAAAAATGAAACAATAAATGTAAAATGGGATGGTAGCCCAGCAGATAAACGTCGAAATTCTTCTGACAGGCAAAATTATGAAAACTAATTCCCATCACTCTAAAACTATCCCTTATAAATAGCAGACATCACAGAGGAATAATTTGCAAGACACATCTTTTTCATTCCATAAGAATTCTTCATGCGTAAAATATTAGAAATCTAACGGTTTTTGGGATAACAGAAAAAAGACAAACTAAAAGTCTGACAATACAGAGACTTCAGAAAATAGTATACAAGCATTACAGAGGTTGACATAAATATATTGGGCTTCCAGCACAAGACGAGTTTCAGCAAACATCTTATCAGAAGGAGAAGGATAGTAAGCAGAAAAAGAGGACTACCTGTGGTATGTGCCACCTCGAAATTTACAATAAGGTAAAATACTTACTAACAAAAATACTGGCGTTTGGCAAATTGAATCTGAAAATCGGTTAACTTCTTAAAAATATTTTGAAACAGAATAAACTGACGGATTCTCTTCCACGAGAAATGGAATTCGAGGCAACTAAATAAACAAAGTAGTATTTGCGCTTAAAAGTTCAAAGGCTACATGTGTAAAACACTTCTGCAAGAGTAACCTAAAAAAACAATGATTTCTAAGCATATGCACAAGTATTTTAGTTGCTACTTAAATAACTTGAAACTTTTATATGAAACAGAGAACGGGGAAAGAAAGGTAAATGGTTGGTGGGAATTTCTGACTTTCAGCTGCACTGCATATTGTGGTAAGGCAATGGGAAATGTTGAAAATTTACGCTGGACCAGGACTAGAACCGAGATTTACTGTTTTGTGTGAGTGGTTGCTTAACCGCTTCGGCCATCCGGACACAGTCGCTGACCGACTCAAATTTATGACTTATCGCACGCTGCAACGCAGTGTCCCCCTTCCATTAACCATCTACTCACAAATTACGGATAGCCATAGTAATTTGGATGATATTAGCGCATCTGTACTGAGGCAAACGTCCAGGAGTCGTCGTGCTTTTACAGAAAGGTATATATCTGAGTGATGTCTATCCTGTTCGACGTGTCTGACAGAGCAGACACCACTCAAATATATTTATAACTTGAAACTGTAGCAGCTGGGGTGCATGATCATCATATATGGATATGTGGATATGTGGCTAGTTGTGATAGGTCACGATGTCTGCAGTTCACTACCCTGGGCCTGGTTCCAGTGGGATGGTGGTGGTTGTCGTGGTGGTTCATCATGGAAACACTACTGGTTGAATAATCCCTATATTTCCTATCAAGCTAGTGCAGTGGAGATGGTGCTGAAGAGGTGGCAACCATTCTTCGTTATGTATGGTGCTTCAGTTTGCAGAGGCCTTCTGGTGTCATCAGTGGCCCATCACACAGACAGTGCACTGCATGTTCCCTCAGGCATTGAGGACATCCAGTGGACTGGTGTGGTCAGCACAATAGCAGAAGTGCTAACGCCAGCTGGTGTGCAGCAGCCAGTGGTGGACAGAAAAGGCAGTCACAGCAGTTGCTCTGTTTATGCTGTTCAGTTCGAAGCACACTGGGGCAGGTGGAGTCAAACCACAGCACCCAGCATGGATGACGGCAGTGGTGGGTCCCTACTCAGGATGATGAACAGTGACATTGTTTTCCTGCTGAGGCTGTGACGGCTGGACAGCTAGAAGGTCCAGTCTCAAACCCCCAGGCCGCCAGGAAGGCAACTAACGTCAGTTGACAGATACCGAGTGGGGGTCCCACAAGTGGAGAAGTACCAAGTGGACAGCATCCAGATTTAGCAGGAGCAGAGACATGTGGCTATTGTAGACAGATTCCAGCAATGGTAGCTCCCTGTTTCATCTCAATTTGAAGACTGGAATGGACCTTCCTTCACAGCTAACAGCTAGTGACGACCACATAATGTCTGTTTGAATTGAACTGGTATAATAACAAGCCTGACCAGGTATAGTTTTTGAAACCACAATGCTCCTGGCCACTACAACAGAACAGGCTGGAGGTGCCAAGAATTTCTGTTGGGCAATCATGACATCATTTGGCCCAGGTTTCCCGTCATCTCGGTACCTCCAGAAGCCCCGCCTGTGCCATAACACGTAGTGATTCCTCTTTTCAGAGGCTCAGGGAGGTGTTTTCTACTGCGCTAGCTAACTGTTCATGCCTTAGCATGCTCTATGTTTGAGAGGTCGTGAGACACCTATCTATGACATCATTTGACTGCCTTGGTTGCAGGAGGTAGTTGCTATGAAAGATGGAACTATGGCGCAAAAAAAAACAAAGTATACTCATGTATTCCTCTCCATCACAGATGAAATAACAACACAAATAGATGAACAAAATAATCTTTGTTAAAAAAAGGCCCAAGGTACACCCACAAAATACTTCTTTAAAAGTAAACTAAATAATAAATGATTTGTAACCAAGGAATCAAGTATAATAGTTGTTATTTAGTGCTGTAGTACAGGAAATCGCTTTTTTAATGAAATGATTGTAATTGTTTCAAAGTTTCATTGTAATGTCATGTGTAAGATTCGCATTTACCTCAGGATCACAAGAACTTCTGAATGTACTCATCTTAATATCATTATGATAACAATTTATAAAACATTTTAAAAGCTTTCCTGAATATCGTTAGCATCATCATTTTATAAAACTCCTAAAACAACATAAATTTTCATAAAACCTTAAAAAATCGTGAAGAAAAGTATCATCATAAAATTTTCAATGCACTATCCACTCCTCCCAGCTCACAATACTCACATCAAGAGTAACAAAACATGTCACATGAAATTTATGTTATCATTTTAAAGACATTCAGCTGATTATCAAGTGGGGTACCTAAACACAAGAAATTACATGTTTGTGGGTTATAGCACTGTAAATGGAAACATCAGATACCAATGTAAACAGGCCATGTTAACATGCGTGGGACTCCACTGCCCATTGCCAGGATCGAACGTGGGTTTGCTGCTGGGTGGTGAAGAAGAGGATTATCGGGTGTCTTCACAGATTGCTCCTGATGATAAAATAACAACATTTATTAGTCGTCTGCCACATATTGGCTGTAGGTCGTCTGGGCGAGGTTTGCTTCCACTGACGCGGCCCCCCTACGCTGGGTCTGTAGCGGCGCTGTCGTAACTAGAATCTGCTGCCTCGACAGCGGCGCTCCGGCCTAGGTGGATTGTACTTGCGACAGCTGGAACCATATGCCATTGGCCTCTCTTTGATCGTGTTTCTGGGGCGTGGCAGCTGTGGTATGGATCAGTGCTCCAGTGTCCCAGTACCCCATCTCTGCATCTCTGCGACTATCCCAAGTGGCAGCTGTCTGGTGTCGGTGGGGAAGGGTCCCTGTCTCCGACACCAGTCACGGCGTTTGAGGTGGCAGTGCCCCAGTACGATGTCGGCAGTGCGTTACCACAATGTACCCCAAGTGATGACTCCCATGACAGGTGCCTGTCTGTTGACGGCGTCTGACGATAGTTACGCCGGCGGCGTCACTCTGGCGCCTTCCAGGTGACGACCTGCATTATGGGCGTGACTATTACGATGATTGCACTGACAGTGACGACACCGAACTGGTGTCTGAAGTAAGTGACATAGTCTACGCATTCCAACCCTTCACGATGTTCGATGTTGACGAGATGAGTGCCTGTCCTTAAATATGGCATTCTGCAACTGACATCTGCGGTTCTTCTTCCCCAATGGGTCGGCGGAATATTTTGGTGTTGCTGGGCTGTCGTAACTGACCTGATTACTGCCCTCGATGTTGACACCCAGGTGTGCAGCGAGCTGGATGGTTACACAACGTTCTCCTTTGTGTTGCTGAACTCGTCTCTCCTCCGACCCAATTACACAGTGGTATCATAGCACTAATCTGCGCAAAAGAGTGCAGCACATATATGACTTCTGGCTCCCAAGATTTCTGCACATTGTCACTAACTTCATTACTGTGAAGTCCTACCTTTATGCAACTTAATCGCTTTAATCATTTGACCATCTACACTCACACCCTCTATGGAAAGAATGCGTCTCCTCATTCCGCTTCTACATCTATTTACACATGACTCTATTTACATCATTTTGAACTGTTTACCAATTGTATGATATTTACACAGTCTACTTCCTCTGAAACTACATAATATGGCTTGTCACTACTAACTACATTACAGTTCTCTCTCTCATAAACAATTGTTCCTTACGGTCCTTGAGCATACTTAGTCCTTCCCTTCATGAATGTTCACTCATTAAACTCAAAAAAATGGTTCAAATGGCTCTGAGCACTATGGGACTCAACTGCTGTGGTCATAAGTCCCCTAGAACTTAGAACTACTTAAACCTAACTAACCTAAGGACAGCACACAACACCCAGCCATCACGAGGCAGAGAAAATCCCTGACCCCGCCGGGAACCCTCATTAAACTCCCCTGTTGTTCTGTTCAGTTCAAAATCGTAGGCTGAAGGTTGGTAGGGGTGGAATTTGGGCATCTCTTCTTTTGAGAAAGAAACACACAACTCCAATAACCACAGGGAATACACAAGTGGCTGGCGTTAATGAACTGATGACTACCTGTTGCTGCTTCTGCTTACTTCTGTAGCTTTTCATGTGATCTAACAGGTGTTCCATGCCAACACGACCATGATGGGTTGCAGTCATCTGATCCAGACGAGTGAGCAAATCCTCATGAATGGACTCATTAAGAAATGAAAGATTTTTGGGGAGCAAACTGAGGAAGATAATTAGGTCAGGTACATAAATTTAAGAATGGATCATGCTTATGGCTATGGTTCCCATTATCGCGGCTGGTAAGCAAAAAGAAAATCCTAATGTTAGTCCCACATCCACGCTCTAGGTCTTAGCATATACTGATAAATCGCTATATTATCCTGTTTCCTTCACTTTGCTTTTTCCTTTTTCTTCTCCTCATCCAGTGTTCCTTTCCCCCATTCTACGGAATCTAGGTTCAGACTAGGCAGATTGTCCATATCCCTCCTAAACAGCCGAATTCGGACTCTGTAACTATCAAAGGGCAGTTGGGCAGCTGCAATTCAAAGTTAACCAGCGACATCATCTCTGTTAATTGGTAGAGGCTATTATGCTGTGATACAAACTTCTTAGTTTGTCCCTTCGGCACATAAGGATTCTAACGTAACTCACTGACTCACATGGTACTTAGGAAACACTGCTGTCATACTAGTTTCTCTAAAGCGTTTGTATTTAATTTTGCTCTTGTCTCCATTTAAGTTTCCCTCTCATAACAAAATTCTTCACTGATGAGATGTCTTCTTGTGGCGGGGCTTTGCAAAACTCAAAGGGCGTTGGCATCTTGCACCGAAAAATTACTTCTTATAGGGATAACGCTGTGCTCTGGTGAATCCAGGTAGACAAAGATGGGACTAGACGTCAACAGATCTTTTAACTTCTGGAAAACGCCTCACGCTTAGCTGTCCTATGAAACTCACCTTGGTGGGTGTTGGAAAATTTTGAACGGCCTCAAGTAGCTTTGGATCGGTACAAATTCCGTCCTGCCCTACAATGTGACCCAAATACCAAACATCCTACAATACAAAATGACATTTCTCTAAACTGAACATTAACCATACTAGACACAGACGATGAAACACTTCGCGCTATCGCTCCAAATGTTCAGAAATACTCTTTGAATACACGATTATATCGTCTAGGTATATGATTCACTGTTAGTAGTGTTGCAGGGTTGCAGGGGTCGAACCTGGGACTTTAAATGGCCGAACTGAAGCCAGGACCCACCACGCCGCTTCTCGTCAGGAGGCCGAGCATGTTCAATAGCATCCAGGGGCAGTTCAGAGTGATACAGAGGTATTTGGTAGAATATCTTTATTCACCTGATTTACAGTGTTTTGATGAATACAGCAGAGCTTCAGTGTGCCACCTGCACGCTGTTCCACGAGTCCAGCTGGCTCAGCAACTGCTGGTATGCCGACGCTGTACCGACGCCGCTGCTGGTGTCAACAAGGCCACTCAGCTGTAAGTCGGCCACGCTATGTCCACTCACCGCCCGGCATGCGTTGCGCTTTGCACCGCGCTGGTGCCCACGATTTCAGAGACTGTTACAGTCCCTGGTCCTCGCCGCCCTCTGCCCCATTTGGCCTGCTCTGTCTGACCATGGGATGAAGGTGGTTGTACTGGTCACCCGTGGCCCTTGGCCGCTGCTGCTCCTAGGACAGGGCCAGACTCGAACCAGCGCGCCCTCCTGGATGCAGTGGCGCAACTTTCCGCTAGTGCTGACTGCCAGGTGGCAACACTCGCCGCCGTCACCAATGCTGTTCAGCACTGCTGCACCTCCCGCAGTGTACGCCTCGCCCGGACCTCGGTACGTCAGGTGGGATGTTAACATGGCGTGTCCTGGACCTGCTGCAGACTGCTGTCACTGCCCTCCTTCAGGAAGACCATGCAGTCACCAAGTACGTGGCTGCCATTCCATCCCGTCCCAGTTTTGGGTCCCCAGAGGCGGAATACAACCTGAACAAGTACATAGAAATAAAGTACATATTTCCATAGAATATTTACAACATCGCTGCCAGACTGTCCCCTATAAGCGTAGACCAGCACAGGCGACTCAACTCTCGACTGACCTGGGACACACTGTCACAAGCTCAAATTGCACTTCTCTTTATACAAGTTTTCCCCTCGCTTCTGATGTGGTGTCATAGAGAGACAGAGACTATGACAGGGATAAAATCCCAAATTTTAGCCGCCTACAAATCTTCACTCGGCTCTGGCCTAGTTCCTCGCCTCATATCGCCATAACTTCAAGCAACACAGCAGTTTGCTACCTCATGTTGCTTCACTGAAAGCAAATCGTGCGCGCAATACCGCCGTCGCAGCAACGCGCTCGCGAGTGCCATGTTTGCATTTCCTGGCCCACTAGTTGTCGACTGTTACAACACTCTGAGACTAGCAGCCTTTCAACAAGATTCGCCCCGAATCGAAATATAACAGACGTGGCCTGTGGCTGCGTAACATACCTCGTTCACAAAACTTACATTCTACAGATAAAACTAACGAGAAAATCAAAACATTAATTCTACACCTATACACACTGGTTACCCATGCCATAGGCAACTGATGTGTAGGCACCTCCTCTACTGGTGCACGTCTCCACACTCTCCACACAGCTATACTCAAGAAAAATAGAAAAACCACAGACCCTGTGGCTGAAATGCTCACTGTCATTATCCTGTTGCTCTGATGCTCTTGTAACTTTCGAACGTGTTCCCATGGATCCTCCTGTGCATTAATAAAGGAATGCAACGTTTCCGAATACTCTGGATTTAACGTGGAGTTTAAATATGTCAGATTCTGCGTTGTTAATATCTCCAGAAACCCCTCCGGATAAGACAACATTCCCTGTGACATAGTTAAAGCTGTTTCACCCGTACGCGATGCTGGAAGACTGAAATCCTTCCCCACAATTTCACACACAGTACCATTTATAATTATTGCACTCTCCTGCAGTTGCAACCTCCTTATTTTATCCGCTCTCTGATTGGTATAACAAGTGACCATCACCCATATCGGCGTAAATACCGAATATAACCAATGCCTCCCCACCTTCTGGAAGTAGGAATGTGTCAATAACACCTCTTTCTCACAATCTGAGCCATTCGCAGCCCCCAGGAACAATCAAACTTCGCCTGTACTACTATCCGAAAAAACTGGTCGATTAGGGCAAATCGGTACTCGCCCTTGCGTACAATGCTCCTGCTCCCCCAATGGTAGTACTCCGTGAGTTTCTCTGCTCGCCGAAATAAAAGGTACGTGTTGCGTCCTAATCTGCACCCATTTCTCAATCTCCTTCCATTTCACTGGGTATGGATGAATAATGTAACAGTCATAACGTGAATCAACTCCGACTACTGGAAAATTGAAATCGATGTAAACTCTCGCCCCATCCGTCCTCACCTGTACCAATGACACATGAAAGAATATTCGTATAGTGGCCCGTGTTACTTCCACTACATGTTCTCCATCTGGTGGAAATTGCCTCTTCGCTAATTGTAATCCTCTGAAAAGATCGTATGTCGAGATCATCACTGGACTAATATGCCTGTTTACTGCACAATATACTGTTACCTGTAACATCGTGACTTCTGTACGTGCGTCACTTAATCGATCTGCTAATGCCCTGAGCAACTTGGCAATTGCCAACTTACCATACAATATGTTTAATCGTTTCTGCAGCATCTCTAAATCGCTATTTATAATTTCCCGTGTCTCTCCCGCGTATCGAGTCAACTCCTCTGCTGAGGTTCGTATGAGCTTGGTGTTATTCAAGACCCTCATTTCCAGGCGTGAAAAGCGTGTTGCGTGCCACTCTGTGGTTCCTCTAACCTCACTGACTGCTTGCTCCACCTGAATTACTGATTGATTCAATGGTCAGACATCATAGTCATCCGCTGCCTGAACACCGTTTTCAATATCTTTCCCCCTGCATTTATCCACCCCCTCTTGCGCCTAGTTAGCGCCAGTGGCACACTCTCCACTAAACGAAACAATTGCTCCCTCTGCTTAGCATAAGTCAACTGTAATTCTTGATATTCCACTTGCACTTCTTTTAATATGTGGTTCCTTTACCCCTCGCTATACAATTCCGAGAATGATTCCTGTAATTTCCGTACTTCATTCCTGATTTTCCATACCTCTATTCTTGTTTGAAGCGACTTATGACTTGTAACTAATATATCTGGCTGCCGTGAATACAGTACTCCTGACTGCAAGGTCTGGATTGTTATGCGTTGATGTCCGGCTCCACTGCTGTGACCACAGATCAGCATCCCCATGGCTATCATCCAGCACGTCCACATACGTACTGACCCTGCGAAGAAAAGGAATGAACATGCTTGCACCACCTCTCTTCAAGTTACTACAACGTCGCACGACATCCTCAAAAATTCCCCAATAGTTCACTTTCCTCCTATCGAACTCTCTGAAAACAAAGAAAAAAAAAAACAGTCTCCCCCATACACTGACAAAAAAACTGAAACACATACAAGAAAAACGCAACTATTATCTAACCCACAAAACACAAGAAACGCAAATTATCCCTTGATATAAAAACACAAAATGTAAACATGCCATACAGTATTACACATATAAGAATTTACTCCCTCCGTGACCGTAACACATACAGAACGTTATTTATAACTAACACTAGAACATATACAAACATAATAGTTATGAAAGAAAACTCTAAACTAAACTCATAAAACATATGAAAAACATAGTAGGCCTCAATTACATATAAACAAATAATCGTCATTAAAGTAACATCTTAACTAACACAAGAACACATAGAAAGAGAACACACAAACAAACTAATGCAAAAACTTCATGTTGGCGCCGGCCGGTGTGGCTGTGCGGTTCTAGGCGCTTCAGCCTGGAACCGCGTGACCGTTACGGTCGCAGGTTCGAATCCTGCCTGGGGCATGGATGTGTGTGATGTCCTTCGGTTAGTTAGGTTTAAACAGTTGTAAGTTCTAGGGGACTGATGACCTCAGATGTTTAGTCCCATAGTGCTCAGAGCCATTTGAACCATTTTTCATGTTGGCACTCCTATTTGTTGCCTGAAGTATGGTTCTTTGCGTTGTTTGATTTCTCTGTGTGTAGCTGTAGTCCATATATGAAAAAAAAATGTGTTCTCATATTTGTTTCACTCTTCACGCTCACCTGGTGCTGCTGTTGCACTAATCAGGGGTCACTGTTTAGAGGGAGAGGGCCATGAAGCAACTGCAGACTGCTAGGTAAGGGCGCAGTTCGTTTTCTGCATCGATGGTACGCCACTCAACTCTCCTGTGGCTCGCTGAACGTTGAATTACTTTGGCTGGCCTCTTGATAGACAAGGCAAAAACATGGTGGCGTTGTACTGCTATGACTGGCCTCTTGATAGACAAACCAAGTCACTGTGACGTGCGCAGGGTGGTAAGCATACCAGCCTGTGCTGTCCGCTGCTGTACGACATCCAAGTGTCACCATCATGCGTGTTTTCCACGCTCTTCTTTCCTTCTTGTTGACGCCCATAGCGTGGCGTGAATTGGGCGTTTCATTGATGCGTGTGAGGACAATTTGGTAGGCGCCGTTTGTTCCCGCTTTTTCGGTATGGTGTCGGAAGGGTACATGGGATTTACCAGATTGTTCAAGATTTCCGATGGCAGATAGGAACAGAGAGATCGACAGGCGGAATATTAGGTGAGGTTTTCGCCTTCCAATCCGCCTGTGATGGTGTTATGTGCCTTCGCCAAGGATTCCTTGGACAGTGACGTGCGTCAGCTGTGTTTATCCGTCTGGAGCGTCGAACTGGCAGCGCGTGGCTCGGCAATGTCGCCTTCGGCGTCGCCCATTGTGCTACGCTGTCGCTGCTCAGCGGTAACCAGATTACAAGGTGTTTCCTTGCGGCCGCTCGACCCTTCTGCTCAGCCGCTGCCAAGCCCTCCTCGTTCGTCAGTCTGGTCCTTTGCAACCGGTAAGCTCCCCTTTCTCTCTCTATGTTGTGTTCAGCCTCCCAAAGTTCCTTGTCGTTTCTGCGTACAGAAATTTAAAGTACATTTTAGAAACAAATACAAATCTCCCCTACTTACATTCATTTACATGTTATTACAGTTGCTGGTCACCTCCCATGACCTTTCCATACATTACAATTTACTGCAGAACTTGTCAATCGTTCCATCATTATTCTCATTTAAAAGGACTGAGTTACTTTACTCAATTCAGTTATGAAAGTTACATCCACTGTTATTACAATAATAAACAAAACAATATAAGACATGATGAAGAGAAAAAAACAAACAGGAAACATATAACCTATCCCAACCTAATTATCTAGGCCTTTGCATTACAAAACAAAAATCTTTCTATGAAAATGTACATTTACACTCTTCTTTCTATCTGTTTACTAATAGTTTTTAGCTTTAATATTCCAGCTGGAATCTCGTTTTACGTTCTTTTCTATCTTACTTTTATGTTTGGGACAAGTGGGTGTGCTGAGGAATGAAGGATGGCCATTTGTTAGTATTCTAATTACAAGCCATGGCATTCTTCCTTCTAGCGCTAACTACATTTTCCTTTCCCCCTGCATCTAACTATCTTCTACTTACTACTTTCTACGTAAACCTGGTAGTTCCGTTGCCCTTATTCCTTTTCCTCTGTGTTCTTCCCTATAAATTGGTGGAAATACATGTAGGTTAGATGTCGCTTCCAGTCCACTGCATACCGGTACGAAATTTTCGACTCTCCGATTCTCGCTGCGATCTGGTACAGTTATTAAAAGATAATTTACAACAATTGGCTCTGTTGTTTGGCTGCAGTACTCGTGTGAGTCTGTTACTTGGCCTTCTTCTTTGTCTCCCGTCTGTAACATTAGAATACATTCAAAGGTTACTGCCTCTATGCGTCTTTTTTTACTTGCATTCCTGTGTTTACGTTCTGCAGTTTATGTTACCCTTTTCTCTGGATTTAGGCTTTCTTTATTAGTCCTTCCTTGCGTATCTTTTGGTCCGATTTTGACTTCCTTTGATCTTCTTTGTCGTTCAATTTTCCTTCTTTCATTCCCTTTTCCTAGACATAAAAAACAGAATATTTTATTATTAAAGCTAACTACTTCAACCTAGCATTGTTTGATTTTCCGTCGCGTAACTTGGATGTTGTTACATTTCGTAGACTTATTTGTTCGCCACGTTGAAGATTTGCCCTACAATCCATTTCTCCCCACACATTACGTGCTCCTGAAATCTAGTTATCGCGCCTCAAAACTTGCCCTAGCTGAACGTCACAGAGCCGTGACCAAAAATCTCCTCACATACGTCGCTCTGTCGGCGACCGAAAAATCTCCCAAAACTTCGTCCTTCAACGCATGCCCGCGCGGACTACTCAAAAACGCGCCCCCTCAACGCCACTAAAACAAGGCTCTACGTCTTTGGCAAAAACAAAAAAAAAATAAATAAATAAATAAATAAATAAATAAATAAATAAATAAATCCGATATTTCATTTCGCGAACGCACCCTCCTTTACATGGCTCAATAGGTCGCTTTCAACCACTCATCCTCATAATCTGATTCTGAGCACGCTTAGGCGCTCAAATATCTTCCGTATCATTACTCCTCCGCTCTCTTTGTCGGAACGTCGTTTCCCGTTGCGGAACAATCTTTTACGTAACATGCCCTGTTACAAATTTTTCATTGAACAATCTGCTGATCTCTTGTATCGAAGACAAGACACAAAAATAAGACACTTCACAAAACATGCTATACCTGATACACTCTAAATCCTAGTCATTTCACAACTTATTACTAACGCAACACAAGAAACACAAAGACAAATTACCATTTCTAACCAATAGAGGGTTTCATATACGTTATATGATGTAAACCTAATAATCGTTTACTCTTAATGTACTCTAACTCGTATGAGTTCAGGTGGGCCAGCCTTCTTACTCTGAATGGTCCATATAAACAGAAAAAAATTTCTGGCAGAGCCCCTTTTGCTTGCATGACAGTCGGTGGGATTTCAATAGGACTCAAAGTGTCTGACCTCAAAGTGTCTGACCTTCGCCCCTCTGTCTGCGAACCTTTTGCGTTTTTCTGCCGCCTCCTTTATATTTTCCAATGCCATGTTTACTACAGCTCTGTGCTGCGTCCGCTCTCGATGAGGGAAGTCAACTAGGTCCCTGATTCGGTCTGTCGAGCGTCTATTTCTTAAAACCGTAATCGGCGGAAACTTCGTTATCCCGTGAGGCAGCTCATTCATAACCTGTTGAAAATCAGAGATAAGAAAACCTCCCATTAGGCGTGCTGCTGAGCGAAGTACACTCGGTAAAGGTTTCCTAAATTCTTAATCACGCGCTCAGGCGGATTCGAAGACGGGTGGAAGTCTGAAATGAAAATCGGCTTTATACCGCGTCGTTCCAATGTTTCAACACAATTCTTCGCCCTCAATTGCGGCCCATTGTCGGTAATGATGCTCTCAACTTTACCTACTTGCGATGAGAAGTCCCTGCAGATTGCCTTTGATACCGTCGCTGCTGTTGCCTCACGTAACGGGGTGAACGTTACGCATATTGACGTAAGCTCGACCGCAACGAGCACAAAGCAATAACCACGACTCGTCCCTGGTAATGGACTGAGAAGATCCGCGGCACCTAATTGTTTCGATCTTTGTGGGATTATCCGATACAAGGGAGCTTGGAAATTCTAGTTGTTGTGCGTGGACTTTTGGCACAACTTGCAGACGGAGAGCACCTTCCTGATGCGCCTCTCCATATCCCTAAAATGGCACAGCGTTTTTAGTTTTACATAGCACTTCCTGGCGCCGAAAAGTGCATAGCTCAGGTGCGTGTACCATATTATTTTATTGATCGTCTCTTCGGGGATGCACAAAACCCAACGCGCATCCTCGATTTCCCTACGGTAGAAAATGATGTTTTTTCTTACGATATAAAATTGCCCAGTTCTCACCTGTTCTTTATCTCCCCATTGTTCCTTAATCTTTCGCAAGACTGGGTCCTTATCTTGTTCTCTTGCAATATCTTGCATTGAGGCCGTCACGAAATTCTCGAACGCAACCTTTCTCATGTAGAACATGCTAAAATTACTTTCCTCTAGATCGTCCTGTACAGTGGTGATTAATCCGATAGGGGATCTGGACAGTGCGTCGGCGATAATGTTAGTCGAGCCCGGGATGTGTACGATCGAGAATTCGTGGTGTTGCAGATAAAGTACCCATCCTCCTAATCTCCTGTGGTTTAATTTGGCTGTTAGCAGGAATTGTAGCGCTTTATGGTAAGTGTAGACGCGCTTTTTTCTCCCGAACAGGAAATACTTGATCTTTTCAAACGCCCACACAACCGCCAATGCCTCTAGTTCTGTTACCGAGTAGTTCCTTTCGTATTTCGACAGGGTTCTGCTGCCGAAACCGATTGTCCGTCTTTCAGTGCCCCTCTCGGACTCGAACTCCTGTTTTCGCTGCGTCTGTAGGTATTCAACAATATCTGGTGTGGTCCAGATGCCATCGTATGGGGGAGCTTCTACTAACGCAGCCTTTAGCTTTTGGAACTCATTCTCATCTGTCTCCTCCCACACCCAAGGTGTTTTCTTTCCCGTAAGGGCACAGAGACGAGGGGTAGCCAGACAGTCTGGGTTTATTAATTCTTTGTAGAAATTGTATAAACGTACAAAACCCCTTAATTGCTTTCTGGTGGTGGGAGTGGATAACCGTTCAATTGCATCTAATTTCTCTGGGTCGGCATAGATCCCTTCGGCCGAGATTATGTGGACTAAAAACTTTACCTGTGACCTTCAAACATATGATTTTCCTAAATTTACCGTGACATCCTATGCTTTCAATGTGCTCAACAGGTTCCCCAGTACTTCATTATGTTTCTCCCAGGAGGCTTCGGCGATAATGATGTCATCCACGTATGTCGTGATCCGATCCTTTAGGGTGTCATTCAGGATCGTGTCTAGGCTTCTGATGAATGCAGCCGAGGGTACATTCAACCCGAAAGGCAGTCTTTTGTATTGGTAGCTACGTCCGAAGGCCAGGAACGCAGTGTATGGCCGACAGGAAGATTTTAGTTCGAGAGGCCAAAAACTACTATGGAGGTAGATCGAAGAGAATACGATGAGGCCATAAAATTTCTGAAATAATTTTCTAATTTTTCAGGCCCTTCGGTTTCGGGGTCTATGATCGTGTTGATCTGGCGTGGATCCAGAACCAAGCGAATCGAACTGTCCCGTTTTGTCACTATATGTATGGGGCTCGAGTATGACGATGTAGCGCGCTCGATTACATCGTTGTCTAACATAGTTTGCAGCTCACCTGTGACCTTTTGTTTCATCGCCAGTGGAATGAAGTATGGAGTAACTCTAAACTTTCGATGTTGCTTCACTTGGAACTCGTACTGGAGGTTTCGTACAGCCCCTGGTTTCGGACAAAAAACTTCTAAGTTGTCCTTTAGAATGTTCCTCAGATCTTCTCGATCCTTTATCGCTGTATTCCCGCATGCCTCGACGGTGCCGTCTATCACCTGTGCTAGTTCTTCCTTTACATGAACTGCCTTTTCCAGCCACGTCAGAACGCGTTGTTCGTGTTCTTCTTCCTCACCATTTCTGCCTCCTTTCTCTACAATATGTAGTCGCAGACAGTTAGTAGGGAGCTGCGCCAGAATAGCCTGGTCTTCAAATCTGACCTGCCTTATCTTGTCCTTCTGGAAGGATACTGTGTTGCTACCTATATCAATTAGGGCCTGGTTCTCGTACAAGAAGTCCATGCCTATTATAATTTCGATCGCTAACTTTGGAACCACAATGGAATTGCCTTCGAACTGATGGCTCTGACAGCTAAATTCCAGTCGCACCTGTTGCGATACTTCCATGCATTTTCCCGCGATTGCCCCTCGTGTTTTAATCCTTTTGATTTTAAAGGTAGGCCATGTTCGATCACCCTTGCACCCTTCGAAGGCTGCCTCTGAAATAGCCGAAAGCTGGCTTCCGCTATCTATGATTCCTTGCAGGGCTACTTTTCCAATCGCTATCCTTACTACCGGGTGTAGGTCATTAGTGATGTTTTGTTCGTTTTCTTTAAGCAAATCTTCAATCACGTCCCTACAGTCCAGCATGTGTATGAAACTTTGTACCGAGTTTCTGCGCAGTTGTTTTAGAATTCTGTTGCGCGCGAGCCACCCGTCATTGTCGGGATGACTCCGGTTCTCTGTCCTGTGGTCTCGGATTCGCCGGTCGTACCTCGACAATTTCGATTTCCTGTTGTCTCTGGTCATTGTTTCCCCCTTGATAACGGCCGTCATTTCGAGCGTTATTACTATCGTCGTCGCCGTCTTCCGACTGACGCCATTGCCTGCCGCTGTTCCGATACGACGTTCCGTTCCTAACATTCCCTCCATTGCCGTTGTAATTGCTATTACGCCTGTACGGCTGTTGGCGCGGACCTCCTCCGACAGAATTGTTATAATTGTTATTGTCACGCCTACGGTCCCTGCGCTGCTCTCTTCCCGTTTGCTCAGCCCGACCGTTCACCTGTACTTGTTGCCTTCTGCGGTTTCTGCCCATCTCTCTCTCTAATGCAAACTCTAATTCTCTGAGAAGGTTTTTAAACTCCTCAATATCACTGCCGCATCGTCCTATCGGCGACTCTTGGTAATTCAATGGCAGTTTCATGTAGCAATAACGGATGAGCTCGGTGTCACTACATGGTGCATCGAGGAAGACATTCTTTTTAATTAGAGCCTCGAACAACTTGAAAGGGTTTGTGAATCCCGAGTTGTCAAAGTCTTTACAGAGGACAATCTCCTGCTTGATACGTTCTTGGGTCGCCTTTGACCAATAAGTGCCCAAGAAGATCTCCTTGAATTCCTCATAGGAGGTGAAATTATCTGCGACACCTCGCATTCGCTCGGATACGCTACCCTCTAGAAATCCGCAAATGAAAGATAGCTTAAATTTGAGGAGCCAATTTGGTGGCATTGGCACTAGAAATTGCTGTAAAAAGGCCTGAGGATGCAGAACGTTTCACTGTCTTTATAGTCGTGAAAACTCTGCACAGAGAGCAGGTGTTTGTAATCCATGTCGGTGATCATTTGCACTCCCGAATTCGAGTTCGCGCTGTCTACAATGGTTTCCTTTCCTTGTGGCGTGTTGCACGTTTGGCTTGCAATAACCAGATTGGCCATTTCGCCGACAGCTCGCCTACTATCACCGTTACCTCCCCTGCAATACCGGAAGTTGCTCTACGGATACCGCTAATTTAGAGATCTGTGCCTCATTATTCCTAGTCTGACCGTCGACCTGCTCAATTTCCCCACGCAGTTTGTTATACATGTCTTCATGAGAGTCCTTGATCTCCTTGTGGAATTGTTTTACCGACATTCCAGATCGATCTTCATGCTTTCTATGCTTTTATTATGTTCCTTGATTTGACGTTCAGTACCTCCCTGGATGTTCTTTATATCGCCTTTGATTTTCCGTCCTAGGCTTTCGTTATTTTCCTTCATGCCTTCTATGGTTCAAATGGCTCTGAGCACTATGGGACTTAACAGCTATGGTCATCAGTCCCCTAGAACTTAGAACTACTTAAACCTAACTAACCTAAGGACATCACACAACACCCAGCCATCTCGAGGCAGAGAAAATCCCTGACCCCGCCGGGAATCGAACCCGGGAACCCGGGCGTGGGAAGCGAGAACGCTACCGCACGACCACGAGATGCGGGCATGCCTTCTATGCTTTCTCTCACAGTCCTTAATTCGTTTTTGATTTGACTTGTTAGTTCACCTTTGAATTCCTGCATACATTTCAACAGTATCATAAATTTATCTGCTTCTGTTTTTTCTGGCGCTTCACCACGATTGTCTAATTGGACACCTATGTGGTGCTATTGTGGCGACACTTCCCTATCGCTTTCGTCCTCGCTGTCTTCTTCCCCGTAATTTACAAAATGAACGACAGCCTTAACGTGTTGTTGGGCCTCCGTTATAACGACTTCATTCTGAAGTTGCGGAGCGCCTATCGGGGCCGAGATGTCGACATCCGTGTTTTGTACGTCTGGATTTTTCATTTGTTCGAGCTCAGTCGGCGTTAGCGGCTCCTGACCTATTAATATGATTTCATTTACGTCGTCCGTTTCTGACATCTCGAAATGAGAATTTGTTACTTTATTAGCCAGAAGTTTAGCCTTGCATCTAGTGAACATTGACTAATTACCGCAGGAATTTACCCCCAGAAGACAAAACAAAACCTATCTCGAATGTACAAAAGTTGCCTGAAACAACTTACTTACAACCTCAACGCTGGAAAGCAACGTATTGTAGGTTAGAACCTGCAATAGTCCAAGCTGAAAGAGAAGATTTTACAGTTAGTACACTGTGCTAGGTAAAGATAAAATAAAAGATTAACAGAGTGGCAGTAATTCACCGTTGTCGCTGCATTAATTTCTTTAGAATGAATGAAAACTCCCGTAAAAAAAAAAAATTGTGGATAACAGTAATCCGACTACTTCACAAGGAAACCACGTAATTTCGTATCCTGGCAGGATCGTACATTTATATACAACATACCTCGTGTGGGAGGGAGAAAGAGATGTGAATTTTATTTAAATGCTCTAAATGAAATGCAAGCAGAGCTGTTCAACAGGTAAGTGTCTTATTCAGTGAAACTGCATTAAACTGCATATACAATATTTATTGAAATTTTATCAAATTCATTTAACGATCACTCACAAATTATTCAAATTATGATAAACAAAAATAAAAAATTTGGGTCGGCAGATACCGTAGAAAGAATAAAAAAACAACAAATAGAATTCAATTGGCACCAAGAGCTCACAACGAGTGAATTATATAAGGTGCTTGCCAAGGTATTTGTCTTTTAACATGAGCATTGTATGAATTCATTCTAATTTAACATATAAATAAATTACACGAGACTGGTTGACCTGGTGTAATAAATGAGGAAGGAATAAAAACAACAGCTGAACATATGACTCTCTTAACGGGCAAACGGTGAATAATGTGCCTTGCGTCTTTATGAGCATCTAACACATTGCAAAGAAATTGAAGAAAGCGAAAGAAGAATGCGCAGCTAGGAAAGCGGGCGTTTTCTGTATTACCATGTTCATAACGTGGTCGGCGTGGCGGTGGAATCGGCTGATCAAGTGCGGCTGCATCAACACTCTGCCGGCGACGTAGTTGATAGCGTCTAACATGCCCTACGCTGAAAATAGTGACCGAGAGCTGCTACTGAAAGTTATCATTACTGGACGACGGTATGCGTCCACCTGCAAGTGCAGACCTACGTGCAGCTGTATTAAACAAAGCTCAAAACTGTTCTAACACTACTACCGTCATCGGACATGTAGTAAATAAAAATGATCCCGAGTTAGGGTCTTGATAACGCGCACAGTGAGTGAAGCTCGCCTACTTAGATCTAACAAACTTTGCTCTCTACACTGTTTGCGACGAATGCAAAGTGCATTGTCTCAAGACAAGCGATAAGAGAATCCTTGCAAGTTATCGGAAGCAGTCAATAGTGAACTCCTGCCTCCTCATAAGCAATATTCGGAATGCCCAATGCTAGTGCGCTCCTCGCACCTGGAGAGAGAGAGCCGCACCCCTCCATCGTCTCGTCTCCTCCCTTCTGCAAATTACGTAGCTCGTACTATTTTTCAAAGCGAACATTAGATTCTTGCCAATGAAGAGGTCCTTTTCAAACTTTCCTCCCTCCTTGCCATCGCATTCCACGAGGAAAAGAGAGTGATGCTCTGTGTGAGACAGAGAATACAAATGAATCAAGAGTTCTCCCCCTGAGCATTGCCGCTACGTTCCCAGGTGTTCTGCTCGCGGGAAACGGCTAAAATTCCCCGGGTCACTAGAGATTCTTGGACGCCCAAGTCGTGCTGTCGCTATTCAACTCGCCGCTCTGTCCGCGTTACCTAGAATCGTGACAAAGCTGTTTTTCGTTCTAAGTTTGTAGCCTAGGGCACATGTGCGAATGTCCACGGCTTCCCTTGGCAGCGTGTTGATGTATGCGGCGTTTTCGCCTGTCGCTGATCCTCTGGGGACCTGCCCTCTGTGAAGCGTGCCGACATAGACGCGCGACCGCCGTTCGCCCGTGGGCACTACCTGTGTCCACCTGGTCGCCGGGCTTCCAAGCTAGGAAAGCATCAGAAGAGTTCCTTTCATGCACAAAGTGTACCTAGTTTGCAAAGAGAAGAACCATAGCCTTTTACCGATGCTTAATGACGCAATAATTCACCTCCATCACACTTCATATATTGCAATAAACTAATGACTGATTTTAAAAGCAATTATCTCCTTTAATTATAAACATTAAAAGCTTTCACGTTTTTCACCTTGACTGTGATCGGTGAGACAAATGCGGCAACCCAGTTTCTCGGTGAGGCTCTTAAGGGCCTTGAAGACACTATTCGTCTCTTAGAAGGAACTCAACCTGGTGACAGTCAGTTGGGTCGGATCCGAGCACAGTTAGCGCATTCAACCAATCGGATGGCTGACTTAAATACTTTAGATGTGGGACAGCAGCGTAGAAAATAGGCCGCTGAGTTGGGATCTCTGGTAAGTGTGTTGCAATTTGAACTTACATTTTTGGAATGGGATGGGATGAAGTCCCCCCCCCCCCCTCCCTCCATGAACCATGGACCTTGCCATTGGTGGGGAGGCTTGCATGCCTCAGCGATACAGATGGCTGTACCATAGGTGCAACCACAACGGAGGAGTATCTGTTGAGAGGCCAGACGGACGTGTGGTTCCTGAAGAAGGGCAGCAGCCTTTTCAGAAGTTGCAGGGGCAACAGTCTGGATGATTGACTGATCTGGCCTTGTAACCAAAATGGCCTTGCTGTGCAGATACTGAGAACGGCTGAAAGCAAGGGGCAACTAAAGCCATAATTTTTCCCGCAGGCATGCAGCTTTACTGTATGGTTAAATGATGATGGCGTCCTCTTGGGTAAAATATTCCGGAGGTAAAATAGTCCCCCATTCGGATCTCCGGGCAGGGACCACTTAAGAGGACGTCGTTATCAGGAGAAAGAAAACTGGCGTTCTATGGATCGGAGTGTGGAATGTCAGACCACTTAATCGGGTAGGTAGGTGAGAAAATTTAAAAAGAGAAATGGATAGGTTAAAGTTAGATATATTGGAAATTAGTGAAGTTCGGTGGCAGGAGGAACAAGACTTTTGGTCAGGTGAATACAGGTTTATAAATACAAAATCAAATAGTGGTAATGCAGGAGTAGGTTTAATAATGAATAAAAAAATAGGAGTGCGGGTAAGCTACTACAAACAGCATAGTGAACGCATTATTGTGGCCAAGATAGACACGAAGCCCATGCCTACTACAGTAGTACAATTTTTTTGCCAACTAGCTCTGCAGATGATGAAGAAATTGATGAAATGTATGATGAGATAAAAGAAATTATTCAGGTAGTGAAGGGAGACGAAAACGTAATAGTCATGGGTGACTGGAATTCGAGAGTAGGAAAAGGGAGAGAAGGAAACATAGCAGGTGAATATGGATTGGTGGTAAGAAATGAAAGAGGAAGCCGTCTGGTAGAATCTTGCACAGAGCATAACTTAATCATAGCTAATACTTGGTTCAAGAATCATAAAAGAAGGTTGTATACATGAAAGAATCCTGGAGATACTAGAAGGTATCAGATAGATTATATAATGGTAAGACAGAGATTTAGGAACCAGGCTTTAAATTGTAAGACATTGCCAGGGTCAGATGTGGACTCTGACCACAATGTATTGGTTATGAACTGTAAATTAAAACTGAAGAAACTGCAAAAAGGTGGGAATTTAAGGAGATGGGATCTGGATAAACTGACTAAACCAGAGGTTGTACAGAGTTTCAGAGAGAACAATTGACAGGAATGGGGGAAAGAAGTACAGTAGAAGAAGAATGGATAGCTCTGAGGGATGAAGTAGTGAAAGCAGCAGAAGATCAAGTAGGTAAAAAGACGAGGGCTAGTAGAAATCCTTGGGTAACAGAAGAAATATTGAATTTAATTGATGAAAGGAGAAAATATAAAAACGCAGTAAATGAAGCAGGCAAAAAGGAATACAAACGTCTCAAAAATGAGATCGACAGGAAGTGCGAAATGGCTAAGCAAGGATGGCTAGAGAATAAATGTAAGGATGTAGAGGCTTATCTCACTAGGGGTAAGATAGATACTGCCTACAGGGAAAATTAAAGAGACCTTTGGAGAAAAGAGAGCCACTTGTATGAATATCAAGAGCTCAGATGGAAACCCATTTCTAAGCAAAGAAGGGAAAGCAGAAAGGTGGAAGGAGTATATAGAGGGTCTATACAAGGGCGATGTACTTGAGAACAATACTATGGAAATGGAAGAGGACGTAGATGAATATGAAATGGGAGATACGATACTACATGAAGAGTTTGACAGAGCACTGAGAGACCTGAGTCGAAACAAGGCCCCGGGAGTAGACAACATTCCTTTGGAACTACTGACGGTCTTGGGAGGACAAGTCCTGTCAAACCTCTACCATCTGGTGAGCAAGATGTATGAGACAGGCGAAATACCATCAGATTTCAAGAAGAATATAATAATTCCAATCCCAAAGAAAGCAGGTGTTGACAGACGTGATAAATACCGCAATATCAGTTTAATAAGTCACAGCTGCAAAACACTAATGTTAATTCTTTAGAGACGAATGGAAAAACTGGTGAAGCCGACCTCGGGAAAGATCAGTTTGGATTCCATAGAAATGTTGGAACACGTGAGGCAATACTGACCCTACGATTTATCTTAGAAAATAGATTAAGGAAAGGCAAACCTACGTTTTTAGCATTTGTAGACTTAGAGAAAGCTTTTGACAATGTTGACTGGAATACTCTCTCTCAAATTCTGAAGGTGGCAGGTGTAAAATACAGAGAGCGAAAGGCTATTTATAATTTGTACAGAAACCAGATGGCAGTTATAAGAGTCTAGGGGCATGAAAAGGAAGCAGCTGTTGGGAAGGGAGTGAGACAGGGTTGTAGCCTCTCTCTGATGTTATTCAATCTCAAGCAGTAAAGGAAACAAAAGAAAAATTCGGAGTAGGTATTAAAATCCATGGAGAAGAAATAAAAACTTTTAGGTTCGCCAATGACATTGTAATTCTGTCAGAGACAGTGAAGGACTTGGAAGAGCAGTTGAACGGAATGGACAGTGTCTTGAAAGGAGGATATAAGATGAACATCAACAAAAGCAAAACGTGGATAATGGAATGTAGTCGAATTAAGTCGGGTGATGCTGAGGGAATTAGATTAGGAAATGAGACACTTAAAGTAGTAAAGGAGTTCTGCTATTTGGGGAGCAAAACAACTGATGATGGTCGAAGTAGTGAGGATGTAAAATGTAGACTGGCGACGGCAAGGAAAGCGTTTCTGAAGAAAAATTTGTTAACATCGAGTATAGATTTAAGTGTCAGGAAGGCGTTTCTGAAAGTATTTGTATGGAGTGTAGCCATGTACTGATGATGGTCGAAGTAGTGAGGATGTAAAATGTAGACTGGCGACGGCAAGGAAAGCGTTTCTGAAGAAAAATTTGTTAACATCGAGTATAGATTTAAGTGTCAGGAAGGCGTTTCTGAAAGTATTTGTATGGAGTGTAGCCATGTACTGATGATGGTCGAAGTAGTGAGGATGTAAAATGTAGACTGGCGACGGCAAGGAAAGCGTTTCTGAAGAAAAATTTGTTAACATCGAGTATAGATTTAAGTGTCAGGAAGGCGTTTCTGAAAGTATTTGTATGGAGTGTAGCCATGTACTGATGATGGTCGAAGTAGTGAGGATGTAAAATGTAGACTGGCGACGGCAAGGAAAGCGTTTCTGAAGAAAAATTTGTTAACATCGAGTATAGATTTAAGTGTCAGGAAGGCGTTTCTGAAAGTATTTGTATGGAGTGTAGCCATGTACCGAAGGCAAACATGGACGATAAATAGTTTGGACAAGAACAGAACAGAAGCTTTCGAAATGTGGTGCTACAGAAGATTGCTGAAGATTAGATGGGTAGATCACATAACTAATGAGGAGGTATTGAATAGAGTTGGGGAGAAGAGTAGTTTCTGGCACAACTTGACAAGAAGAAGGGACCAGTTGGTTCTGAGGCATCAAGGGGTTACAAATTTAGCATTGGAGGGCTGCGTGGAGGGTAAAAATCGTAGAGGGAGACCAAGAGATGAATACACTAAGCAGATTCAGAAGGATGTAGGTTGCAGTAAGTACTGGGAGATGAAGAAGCTTTCACAGGATAGAGTAGCATGGAGAGCTGCATCAAACCAGGACTGAAGACCACAACAACAACAATAACAACAACTGGATGAAATTTGAGGATTTTGACTTGCGCTATAAAGGGGAACATGGAGGCCAGCCCAGGAGTGGCATGCTTCTGGCGCCCATTGAGATAGACGCCGTGTTTGCTAAATTGCCGAACTCTTTGGTTTATTTCTTTCAAGGTCTGACCGAGTTGATGGTACAGCGGATTGACAAGTAGAAAATTCTCTGTGGTTGTTGGGTCAACTTGAACAGCACGAGGCCGCTTTTCGCGTCTCGGACCGCATCGTTTTGTCGTTACTGTACCAGCTAGCTAGAGGCAAGTTGCAGAGCATCCTCTCACGAGCCATAGCCGAAGAAAATTCCTTGGAACAATTAAGGGGAATTGTAATTAATCAGTGGTTAAACACCAGGATTCGGAAACAACACAAGTGCCGCCACACTTGGGAAGTGCAGCGAGGTAACGAGCAGTATATAAGTATCTTGATAGAGTCCACACAGCCTCTTTGGTCTTGTTGATTGAACTACCGGAAAGTGAATTAGTTTCTATCGTCCTCAAAGGAATGTGTGTGGTGGATAAGTCGCATTTTATTTTGGGAAAGCAGCCTGAAACTGGGGCGAACTCCGTCATGCCGTTATAACAGCATCCACATTGCCCCTTGAGAGCAACGGACGTCAGGAGGTTGCGATGAGCGACATGGGTGTCGATTCCGGATTGCCCACATCAGTAGAAATTAGTAAAAGGGAACCTGTGCGTTGTTTCGGATGTGGAAGTTCAGCTCATTTGGTACGCTCTTGTGGTCAGCCTCGCGATCCTAGAGCCAATAGAAGACGCTGGGTTGCCCCACGAACCTGGTTTTGAACGTTTAGGCCTTGATATGCCCATGTGGTCACCCCCGCGTCGTCCCTTTTGCCTTATGTTTGTGTTCGGGTAGGTGGCGAGCCCCTTTGCACTCTCCTGGATTTAGGCAGTTCTTTGTCATTATTGAGTTTTGAATGGTTTTTGGTATTTGGGCGTCTTACTAGGCTTCGTTCAGTCCCATCTCCAGTGCAGAAATGTCGAGAGGCCAATGGCCAGGAATTTCCTTTGCAGGGTTGGGTTCGGGGTAGTGTATTGGTTGCCGATTTTTCCTGGCCTGTATCCTTAGCCTTGGTTAAGGGACTCCCTGTTAATTTAATATTGGGGTTTGATTACATTTATAAAACCGCGCTCATCTTGGTTTATTCTGGATGCACCTTTTCCTTTAAATTTCCTTCTAGTGAGATGTTTGGCCTTTGTGAGTGCACAAAACCTGGGGTAAGCTGAACCGCCAGGACTTTCGGCATGGAGGTTATTGCTTATCAATTTGATCTACACCACGTTTCGCCCAGTTGCGCGACTTCTTACACAGTTTTCTCAACTCCTCAACGATAACCTGGCAATTACCAGCGTTCTTGAATGTCATATACGTTTGTCCGATGACACCCCCATTAGGCAAGCTCCTTATCGCCTCTCACCCCCGAAGTTTAAGGTACTCAGGATTAAGATATCTCAGATGCTGGAAGAGGGAGTTATTAGACCCTCTACTTCTGCTTATGCCTCTCCAATCTTTCTGGTACCTAAGGATCAGGGGCGCGATTTCAGACCAGTTGTGGATTACTGGCGTTTGAACGCAAACGTTGTACTCGAGTCAGTACCCATGCCCAATATGCATAATACTTTTGTTTACCGGGGATAATTGGTTTAATTTTCTCGATTCGAATCAGGCCAATTATCAAATTTCTTTGGCTGAAGAATTTAAACATGTCAACGACATTAGCACGGATTGGAAATTGTTCGAGTTGAACAGAGTTCCCTTTGGGTTAGCCACCGCAGCGGCAGTGCTTACTCGTTTATTGGACAATATTCATGGGGACTTGAAGTTAGTTTGTGTCTGCAATTATTTGGACGAGTTGGTTACCTACAGATGTACGTTCGAGGATCATTTGGAGGAAATTCGGCAAGTTCTTTTGAGGTTACAGCAAGCTGGTCTGACGCTGAAATCTAGTAAAATCACGCTGGCTAAGCGGGAGGTATTCTTCTTAGGGCATATAGTCTCCGGTCAGGGTATACATATTGATCAAGAGCGAACGAAAGCCCTCCAGGCGTTGCCTCCAGCTGTTGATAAGCGGGGAATCGCCAAAATTATAGCCATGGCAAATTACTTTAGGCGTTTTCCCCAATTTTGCTCGGCTGGCGACACCCTTAAATCAGTTACGCCATAAGGGTGTGCATTTTGAGTGGGAACTTGCCCAGGAGGCTGCCTTCGAGCATATTAAAACTGCGTTAGCTAATCCGCCGGTTCTTGATGTACCGGATTTTAGCAAGAGGTTTATTGTGCAGACTGATGCCTCTAATGCCGGAATTTCTGCTGTTCTTCTACAGGAATTCGAGGGGCAGCGACAACCATTAGCTTACGCGTCTCGGCGGTTATTAGATGCCGAGTGTAAGTACTCAGTCAACGAGTGCGAGGCCTTAACCGTTTTATTAGCGTTAGAGAACTATCGATTCTACCTCGAGCATCGGGTTTTCCAATTGGAAACCGACAACCAAGCTTTGAGCGGGTATTGGCGAGGCCGCGTAAGACTGGACGTATTGCCAGATGGGCAGTGCGTATTTCAGCATTTAAGTTCGAAGTTAAGCATGTTAAAGGTTTTCGAAAGTGTCTTGGCGGATGTTCTTTGCAGGATGTTTGCTGAAGAGGTGCCTAGTGCTGGAGGGAAGCAGATGGATTGTGACACTCTTAGATACAGCGTATTAGGTCAATTTCCGCTCCTGCACACCATCAGGATCAGGACCCTGTGTGTCCAAACATTAAGCAGCTTGTGTTGGCAGGAGAGCTCGAGGAAGAATATAAGATTAGGAAAGGTATTCTGTGCAGGAAGGTCGGCGATGCTCGGCAGGCCAAAGTCTGTTTGCCAGCTACCTTGGTCCGTCCGGTTTTCAATTATTTTCATGATTCCTTGGTGGGTGGTCATTTGGGTACTTATAAGACACTCGAAAAGATCAAGGAGCATTTAACTTGGCCCTCCGTGGACCAAGATGTTAGACAGATGGTAGCTCAGTGTCACTTATGTAACATAGTCAAACCTAACAATGCCCTTCAACAAGGCTAATTGACTTCGGAATGAGAGTCCTCTCCTATGCACAAGCTCTACATAGATTATTTGGGGCCGTTGCCTCGCACTAAAACGGGGCAGCGATATGTATTCGTGGTAACTGATGCATTTTCTAGGTTTACTTGGCTTATTCCTAGCCAAACGTTACCGCTACCACCACGATTAATCACTTGACTAGTGATTTTAGTGTTTTCGGCCCATCTAAGCAGCTGGTTAGTGATAACGCTCCTGCCTCTTTTTCGGTCCCTTTTAAGACCTTCTGCTTCCAGAACGGTGTTAAACATATTGTCAAAACCCTGTATTATCTCTAAGGGTTAATCGCAATCTCAAATCCACTTCGATTATTTATCATCAGAAAACACGCAGCAAATGGGATTCCAATCTTCCCTGGCTCAGTTTTGCTTTTAATACAGCCATTCATGAAGCCTCGCGAGTTACGCCTGCATCCTTGATTTTTTCCTACCCAGTTAATTCCCCATTTTCCAACTTGTGGGAAATTCAGGATCTTATTCCACCCCAGGTTAATCTGCGGGTCGTCAAGGAAAACTGGATTGGGGCCAGGCATAATGTACTGAGGGCTCATCATAGGCAAGCCCAGCGTTACAATCGTAGTCCCGAAACCTTTAAGGGTAGGCCCGGGGACCGAGTTTATGTCCTCAATTTCCGTGGGAGGCAGGTGCATGGGGACAACCTTAGTAAATTTACTACTCGTTTTCAGGGGCCTTGCACTATTATACGTGTATTAGGCCCGGTCAATCTCTTGGTTAGGGAGAACAGCTCAGGCAAGCACTATCGGGTTCACCTGTCGAGTTAAGTTCACGTAGTTCACGATTGGAGTTAACCCCTTCCTGTGTTAAGTTTGAGGGGGGGTGGGGGGAGGTTGAGGCGTGCATGACTCGCCGTCTCACTATTTGGTAATTTACACCATGTTTTAAGGTATTTTCATTTCACCACGTTGATTTAAATTACTGGCGTTACTGAGTTGCTGTTTTGCATGACTGTCATCAGTGCTCGTAGCGCGTATCGATATATCACCTCTGATAGGATCTTTCCTCCGCTGCTTTTGTCGTGGAGGGAGTCGGAACGTGCAAGGAGGAGAGTTCATGGCGGCAGTTCGGGTCGTGAGCTGGGCCATGCCAGTCAGTTGCAACGTGTCTGGAGCGCAGCCTGGGGCAGCCAGTCGCCAACTTCCAGCAGCAGTGAGCCCTGTGTGGAAATCACCTGCCTGACCACTGCCGCCACACATAACTTACGCTGGACCTGACTTTTGGTGGATTGCTTGTAGGTTGGTTGGTCCGAGGACATCTCCTTGTGACTTATTCGACTGGGCCGCTGGGGGTCTCTGCACAGTGCTGGATTCTGTCTGGAGCTGTCCGATCGGTATGAGCATCGTCGCTCGCCGAGCCGAGACGTGAAGGTTGAGTCGTTTTGAGCATTATGTTGTAGGTTCCGGCGTTGCTGTTGTGGAGGTTTTCCTGTGAGGAACAACAAGTGAAGTGTTCTAGATAGCCGCCGCCTGGAGGAATTGATCAAATTAATTTACCCATAGTCAAGTGCACCAGCCGAGTTCTCTCCCCTGTGGCCGTTACTGTTCTGGTTTCCTGCCCTGGCCGCTAACGTAAATTCAGGCAGTGTTCATTTTGGGTGAATTTAACCGTATTATCGTGTTTCGTAGTTAAGTGAACCAGTGGAATTTTCTGCCTTGTGGTCATTAGTGTTCTGGTTACCTACCCTAGTCGTTAACATAGATATTAGGCAGTGCCTTTTCCTCACCTGATATTGCTACTCCCATCATGGTGTGTTGTTTTGGGAGCTCAGTTCACATACGCGTTTGTTTTTGGGGGCCTTGAATTTTCGTGTACTCCGTCGTAGCAAGCAAGCAGCTGGTTGGTCGGTCCGTGACTGTCTCTTGGTTGGTTTCGCGCGAATCAAGGGTAGTTTAACTCACCACCTGTCTCGCCTAAGTGAAAGAGGGCAGACCAATCCACTGGGGACTCTTGAGTGCCGTTCTCTTATTTATCCTTTTGGCAGTGTTAATGTTGTAATTTAACTGTATTTTGTATTTTTAATTTGGCAAGATTAGTTGTGGGCCTTCAACTTTGGAAACATGTTCTCAGAGTTTCCTTCAAGTCCAAACATTATCGCCTTTGCTCTTGAAAGGTTATTGTAATTTTCTCTGAAAGATTTTACAAGTTATTGTGAGTCTTCCACCGTTGGTGTTGCATAAGGAAATTTTTAAACTTAATGTATTGCTTTACCTATTGTTGCAATATATATTTCCTTAATTTGCAGAATTGAACTTCCTGGCCTTCAGCCATCTTATTGCATTTGTTTTTCTTTCTGTGCACCTTGTGGGCCATCAACCCTTTTAGCATCTTGAAACATTGTTTCCTCCTGCCTTCAGTAATCCTCATAGTACTCCGTCGTCAGGCCTCGAGTGGCCTACCGGGATCATCCGACCGCCGTGTCATTCTCAGTGGAGGATGCGGATAGGAGGGGCGTGCGGCCAGCACACTACTCTCCTGGTCGTAATGATGGTATTTTTGACAGAAGTCGCTACTATTCTGTCGAGTAGCTCCTCAATTGGCATCACAAGGCTGAGTGCACCACGAAAAATTGCAACAGCGCATGGCGGCCTGGATGGTCACCCATCCAAGTGCCGACCACGCCCGTCAGCGCTTAACTTCGGTGATCTCACGGGAACCGGTGTATTCACTGCGGCAAGGCAATCCTCATAGTATATTTGGAATTTTGAAGATTTAATCTGGCGGCCTTCAGCCGCTCCGCATGCTGATCACATGTATGTATACGATTTATGTTTTCGTACATTGAACTGTGTGTCATGTCTTTTCAAAATTGAACTTATTCCAAGGCATCTGTTTAAAGTTCTTCAGCAGTGAAGCAAATTTAATTCTTTCAAAAGTTTATTTGTGAACTAAATGATAATAAATTACAGTTGTGAAATGAATCCGACAGCAACTCCCTTTGCCCTTTCCACAGTCCTAATTACCTGTTAGCCCTGCATGATTTATCGGGAGTTCAGGGAATGTAGAAGAGCATTCAAGACTTGGTGTCCGTGTTAAGTTATCTGGAAAATATTATTAAGTGCGGGGTTCTTAGTACGCATGTATTGAGGAATGTATACAGGAATGAGTAAGCTGCGAAGTGAACCTAGCCTGATCACAAGTGGGAGATGATAAATACATCATTGCCAACTGCCTGCATCCATCATCAAGGTGACATATCAACCAAGCATAACTGTAGACTTCCCACTACCAGGACAATACTATATTTTCTGATAGGAATTTTTCACTATTATTTGTTTGTCATGGATTTTTAGATTTTTGTGATTGTAACTGAGAGAAAGATGTGTTACTATTCCTATAGTGTGTTTCTTCTTTTTCTTCTTGCATCTGCTTTTTTCACTGGCCTGATCACATGGTGATAGTCGTGGATGGAGGTATCTCGGATCAGGAGGAATCGTTATGTCTAATAAAAAGAAGTAAATTTTTGTTTTTGGAGAAAGTAAAAATCTGAAGATCATGTTTCATAAGGTGACTGAAGGACAGGAACAGTTAGTAGAAGAACTTAAGGAAATAGTGAAAACCAACCACAGAAAGACACACAGCAAGGTTAAGAGACATAAGAAAAAGAAGGAAGATAATTTTTTGTAGATAGAATAGATCAGAAACAAACTGCAAAAACAAAGTGTATGCTTTGAGCTGTTCTAAATGCAAATTTGTAGAAAATTCATTAGCAGTTATTTGAGAGAGTGACAGAAATTAACACAGCTTTCAAACAAAGAATTCCTTTGAGAAGGGTAAAACATATATTAATGAACCAGATGCTTTGGGGCGTCAGCACAAGGTAGTGGACACAGAATGTGTAGTAAGAATAGTAGTAGTAAGAATATTCAGACAGAAATACAGAATTACGGTAAGCAGTACTACTAGTTGTGAGAAGAAATTCGAGTGGTTAGACAAAATAAGAAATAGAATGAAAGGAAAAGTAAACTGTTTTCTCCATTTTGGTAGTGATAGCGATGAAAGCTTTTGTAAATGGATGAGATTGGTTATAAGGTCAATTTTGTGTCTAGAAAATACTAATGAGGAGCTGGAGAATATAACAATAAGGGAGATAAACAAATTGTTGATGAAATAAAGTATTGGAGGATGTTAAAAACTTTTTCAAGATGCATAAAGTAAAACGAAGAGAAATATGTAATTAACGTGTCGACTAAGATTCAGTGCATACAAGTGGAGAAGAAGTATAAGAATAGGGATGAGGAAGAAAAAGTTCGAAATAGAAGGTGAAAGACATTGGCATACATGAAGTAACGTAGGAACTGTGGAGAGGTAGGTTTATCCTGTACTGGGTCAAGATGTACTTAATGGTCCCAAGGGCATCATGCTGTTAAAGAGAAGTTATGTTAGAATAAGTTAATTCGAAATGGTGGAGAACCCTGGATATTAGCATAGAGTGACATTAATAGAACTTTGGTTAGACAACATAAATAGAGAATCTCGCAATAATTCATCGAATAAAAGAGAATTCTGGACAGAATTGACAGGTGTGAGGTACTTATACAAAGAGGTACCACTGGAAGAAATAAAAAGTGATCAGTAGTAGAATAAAGGAAGAAAATTTAGATGGTGAGTTTCCTAAATAGCAACATCTAACCATAGTAGAGTTCTGGAAGTATAAGAATAATTGTCTGGCTATCTTTACATAAGAATTTGACTTGTTCAGAGCATTATTTGGGTGACTGGATGTGTTTCTCTTACATTATGGATTAGGAAGGAATGTTGCGGTGTTTGAAAGAACTTATCTGGTTGCAGTAATGGGGTATGCAAAAAGATGAAAGTCTTGATGTTGTATGAGGTGGTTGTGCACCAGGAAATGGATCTTGTGTATTAAGTAGCTATGGATTGGAGAAAATTCTGGCTGTAAGTTGTTATGAGTAAAGGTGTAGAGCCTGCCAACAGCATGTGATTTGCATAGCTAGCCTTTAGGGGCATATGGATCCGGTAATCAGTTTCACTTTTCCAAACGCGCTTGCGTCTAACAGTCATCTCTTTCGCCTGACTTAACTGTTCCAGGCTGTTACCTTCTCTGAACGCGGTCGTGTACTCCAGCCGGGCGGAGAAGTTGGCAACACTTAAATGGTCGAATACACGACGAAAATTCCAGAATTACTCCAGCAATTATGAAAGATGTGTTAAGAAACTGAGTGAAATGGCTCAAGTATTGTGTAGATCCGAAAGGTCCACATCTACACATTTAAGTGCCTGGCAGAGGGTTCATCCAACCACCTTCACAATTCTCTATTATTCCAGTGTCGTATAGCGCGCGGAAAGAGCTCTGATTTCCCTTATTTTATTGTGGTGATCGTTTCTCCCTATGTAGGTCGGTGTCAACAAAATGTTTTTGCATTCGGAGGAGAAAGTTGGTTATTGGGGTTTAGTGACAAGATTCAGTTGCAACGAAAAACGACTTTGTTTTAATGATGTCCAGCCCGAATCCTGTATCATTTTACTCTCCCCCATACTTCGCGATAATACTAAAGGTGTTGCCCTTCTTTGAACTTTTTCGATGTACTCCGTCAATCCTATCTGGTAAGAACCCCACACCGCGCAGTAGTATTCTAAAAGAAGATAGACAAGCGTAGCCTAGGCAGTCTCCTTAGTAGATCTGTTACATTTTCCAAGTGTCGTGCCAATAAAACGCAGTCTTTGGTTAGCCTTCCCCACAACATTTTCTATTTGTTCTTTCCGATTTAAGTTGTTCGTAATTGTAATTCCTAGGTATTTTGTTCAATTTACTGCCTTTGGATTTGGCTGATTTATCGTGTAACCGAAATTCAACGGATTCCTTTTACCACTCATGTGACGACCTCACACTTTTCGTTATTTTGGATCAATTGCCAATTTTCGCACCAATCAGATAAGTTTTCTGAAACTTTTTGCATTTTTTTTTATCTTCTGATGACTTTATTAGTCGATAAACGACAGCGTCCTCTCCAAACAACCAAAGACTGCTGCTCAGATTGTCTCCGAAATCGTTTATGTAAATAAGGAACAACAAAGGGCCTATAACACTAGCTTGGGAAACCCAGGAAATTACTTCTGTTTTAACTCGATGACTTTCCGTCAATTACTACAAACTGTGACCTCTGACAGGAAGTCACATGTCCAGTCATATAACTGAGACGAGATTCCAAAAGCACGCAATTTCACTGCAAGCCACTTGTGTGGTACTCTCATGCGCAAAAGTATCCGATCGACCTGGATTGTGATCCACCTGATTTGCATGCAACCAACATAACGTAGCTGTCTAGCGGGTCCTCTAATCGCTTTGCGGTACAGTCGTTCGACTATACAAAATGGATACCACGAGAGACCACTAAATGACACTGTTCTTTAAGGCAATCAGTGCGATCTAACGTCACACCATGATACTGCAAAAACTAGAAAAACACGTAATTAGAGATGAGTTAGTCGCTAACGCCTGTACAGGTTACAATGATTTTCAAAAGCATTACCATCTCATTACAATCTGAAACAACTGACTATGGCACATAAACTATGTAGCAGTCCTTAAACAAAGTAAATGTTTGCATGAACAACATATTACGAGACAATGTCTGGACTAATAAAGGTCTATGACAGTTCGAAGTATTTCTCCTCTGCGCACCTGCTAAATGTCCCAGTGACGATTAGTTTTTGCATAAATTGGTCGTTAAAGGAACTAGTTAAAGAAAACGCGATAAACAGCAGTAAACGTGAAATTTAAAAATTTTCCCGGCGAACTGAATATTCAAAAAGATTTCGGGCTTGCAGCCGGTCGTCGTTAGTAAATGCTCTATTGAAACCGCAATATCAATGGAGTAAGATTATTAACGTCACTGTACTAATTATTCATGAAGAATTATTTGCCATGTTTGAACTATAATTGACATGACGAAATTTTTGTTCTGGTTCTGGACAGAAACCCAGCAGACGTAACCACTACTAACTAAAATACACTTTCGCACCTACCCAGGACTTGATCAAGGCAACGATAATCATTGCTGACTAGCCGTAAAGAGGCGTCAAATATAAACGTTTTCACCACTATTAGTTAACACGTCTGAACTTTGAACGAAATGACGAAATTATTTCTGATACATCAAAACCATTATTGCCCTGTTAACTAACCATGAAAGACGTTTAATATACTCTCCTTCACAAGTAACCAAGTATGCATGTGCTAAAAATTAGAATGCTATGATTTAAAATGTGACGGGATTTTCTATCCAGCACGTTATCGAATTGTTAACTAAGTAAAATCAGATGTTAGAAATCGAAGTTATTTACCAGCAGCGAGCCGTATCAATGTGAGATGTGAGATGCGAGAAAGAAACTTTTGCACCAGTCCAGGAAGTAATTCGAAGGCCACATTGCTGCCAAATGTATGCTACAATGTTTCCATTTCTCCATTAGACTAGTGACAAGCAGAAGACGCCTGCTAACGTGAAAAGTCTCTTCAGCTTGTAGCCACAGGACAAGCTCGCGCAACACAGACGTGGCAGGGCCGGCGTTGGCGTTAGCGCCGGTTGCTGCCACTTTGACGGGGACCTGAATTAAGAAACGTAAGCGCAATTAGTTACTGATTGCAACTTGAACATCAGATGTAAATATCAGGGGAATAATTTAAGGGACCCTCCTTTTAAGTAGCTGTTGTAGTAATTTTTGTTATTATGTCTTATAAGAAATGCAAACTAAAGAAAATTATTCTCCAGAAGCGATTAGGTTCTGTAGTATCACCTGACGCCGTTAACAGAATGAGTAAATAATATTCTTTTTTCTATTAAATACGTGAAAATAATTTTTATGACACAGGACTTCTTGGCACTACTGCTGACACATAATGAAACAGATGGAACCACAACATGACACTGCTTACAAAACGCGAACATCGACAAAGACATTTCCTACACTGCGAATTACACATTGTTTTGTCTATATCTCACAATCAGTGTTATGGTGTGTGATAGAAGGCACTTTCTACATCACTACCACTTCTCCTATTGTTTGTTCCAGCCACGAATGTTTCGTGGGAAGGACGATGGCTGGTAAGCATCTATATGCATTCTAATCTCTCTAATTTTATCTTCACGGTCTCTCTGCGAGATATAAGTAGGAAAAAGCAACTTATTGCCCTACTATTCAAGTTACGTACGGTCCACGTATGAAACAGTAGACCATACTGTGTACAATCCAGTTGATATACTTGCAGGTACAGTGCCCATTCTTCTGATGAGTGATTTCTGTAGCTTTACTATCCCGTGCTCACGTAGTTCTATATCTATTTTGTCGTTTATGCGACGGTTTATAGGGGGGACGACGTTTCGTTTACAGAAGTAACTAAAGTCCACATTTAGTACACACTATACCCAGAAAAATGAAATAAAATTTATCACGATAAAGGTACAAAAAGCGTCTGTCCGATTAATTCAAAGTATTTCAAGTCGTTAAGGATCATCAACAAATTATGTAAATTCGGCCACGAAATGCTCTTTGTCTATGTTGAGTCCATAGTCATACAGGAGCGTTACAGAACTACCAAAAAATTTTTGAAATCAGCAGTGTGTGCAGATACATAAAGTAAAAAATACAAGTAAAGGAATAAATCCGAAAATAGTTGATTTGTGATTATATGGTCGGAAAAATACATTTTCTTTACCATTTGTTATCCATCTGCCTGTCTTTGCGTCTGCCAAGACCTCTTGTTCTCAGGACATATAAAGATATGAAGTAGAAAGTGCTAAGGTCCACGGTCCCGTGGCCGTGTAAATAAATTTAAGCTCTTAAGTTACTTCTCTCGAAAGATACAGCTTGGTATATCAAACGTTCTGATACATAAATGCTACAGACGAATATTGGTCAAAAGTGTTGGGCCAGTTGGTTTAGCAGTAAAGTGCGCGCCTGCAATTAGGAAAGTCTCAGGATCGAATGTCGTTTATATTTTTTTTTTTTTTGGTCATCAGTCTACTGACTGGTTTGATGCCGTCCGCCACGAATTCCTTTCCTGTGCTAACCTCTTCAGCTCAGAGTAGCACTTGCAACCTACGTCCTCAATTATTTGCTTGACGTATTCCAATCTCTGTCTTCCTCTACAGTTTTTGCCCTCTACAGCTCCCTCTAGTACCATGGAAGTCATTCCCTCATGTCTTAGCAGATGACCTATCATCCTGTCCCTTTTCCTTATCAGTGTTTTCCACATATTCATTTCCTCTCCGATTCTGCGTAGAACCTCCTCATTCCTTACCTTATCAGTCCACCTAATTTTCAACATTCGTCTATAGCACCACATCTCAAATGCTTCGATTCTCTTCTGCTCCGATTTTCCCACGGTCCATGTTTCACTACCATACAATGCTGTACTCCAGACGTACATCCTCAGAAATTTCTTCCTCAAATTAAGGCCGGTATTTGATATTAGTAGCCTTCTCTTGGCCAGAAATGCCTTTTTTGCTATAGCGAGTCTGCTTTTGATGTCCTCCTTACTCCGTCCGTCATTGGTTATTTTACTGCCTAGGTAGCAGAATTCCTTAACTTCATTGACTTCGTGACCATCAATCCTGACGTTAAGTTTCTCGCTGTTCTCATTTCTACTACTTCTCATTACCTTCGTCTTTCTCCGATTTACTCTCAAACCATATTGTGTACTCATTAGACTGTTCATTCCGTTCAGCAGATCATTTAATTCTTCTTCACTTTCACTCAGGATAGCAATGTCATCAGCGAATCGTATCATTGATATCCTTTCACCTTGTATTTTAATTCCACTCCTGAATCTTTCTTTTATTTCCATCATTGCTTCCTCGATGTACAGATTGAAGAGTAGGGGCGAAAGGCTACAGCCTTGTCTTACACCATTCTTAATACGAGCACTTCGTTCTTGATCGTCCACTCTTATTATTCCCTCTTGGTTGTTGTACATATTGTATATGACCCGTCTCTCCCTATAGCTTACCCCTACTTTTTTCAGAATCTCGAACAGCTTGCACCATTTTATATTGTCGAACGCTTTTTTCCAGGTCGACAAATCCTATGAAAGTGTCTTGATTTTTCTTTAGCCTTGCTTCCATTATTAGCCGTTACGTCAGAATTGCCTCTCTCGTCCCTTTACTTTTCCTAAAGCCAAACTGATCGTCACCTAACGCATTCTCAATTTTCTTTTCCATTCTTCTGTATATTATTTTTGTACGCAGCTTCGATGCATGAGCTGTTAAGCTGATTGTGCGATAATTCTCGCACTTGTCAGCTCTTGCCGTCTTCGGAATTGTGTGGATGATGCTTTTCCGAAAGTCAGATGGTATATCGCCAGACTCATATATTCTACACACCAACGTGAATAGTCGTTTTGTTGCCACTTCCCCCAATGAGTTTAGAAATTCTGATGGAATGTTATCTATCCCTTCTGCCTTATTTGACCGTAAGTCCTGCAAAGCTCTTTTAAATTCCGATTCTAATACTGGATCCCCTATCTCTTCTAAATCGACTCCTGTTTCTTCTTCTATCACATCAGACAAATCTTCACCCTCATAGAGGCTTTCAATGTATTCTTTCCACCTATCTGCTCTCTCCTCTGCATTTAACAGTGGGATTCCCGTTGCACTCTTAATGTTACCACCGTTGCTTTTAATGTCACCAAAGGTTGTTTTGGCTTTCCTGTATGCTGAGTCTGTCCTTCCGACAATCATATCTTTTTCGATGTCTTCACATTTTTCCTGCAGCCATTTCGTCTTAGCTTCCCTGCACTTCGTATTTATTTCATTCCTCAGCGACTTGTATTTCTGTATTCCTGATTTTCCCGGAACATGTTTGTACTTCCTCCTTTCATCAATCAACTGAAGTATTTCTTCTGTTACCCATGGTTTCTTCGCAGCTACCTTCTTTGTACCTATGTTTTCCTTCCCAACTTCTGTGATGGCCCTTTTTAAGAGATGTCCATTCCTCCTCAACTGTACTGCCTACTGCGCTATTCCTTATTGCTGTATCTATAGCGTTAGAGAACTTCAAACGTATCTCGTCATTCCTTAGTACTTCCGTATCCCACTTCTTTGCGTATTGATTCTTCCTGACTAATGTCTTGAACTTCAGCCTACTCTTCATCACTACTATATTGTGATCTGAGTCTATATCTGCTCCTGTGTACGCCTTATAATCCAATAATCCAGTATCTGATTTCGGCATCTCTGTCTGACCATGATGTAATCTAATTGAAATCTTCCCGTATCCCGGCCTTTTCCAAGTATACCTCCTCCTCTTGTGATTCTTGAACAGGGTATTCGCTATTACTAGCTGAAACTTGTTACAGAACTCAATCTTTTTCTCATGGTAACCTCCCCCTTGGCAGTCCCCTCCCGGAAATCCGAATGGGGGACTATTCCGAAATCTTTTGCCAATGGAGAGATCATGACACTTCTTCAAATACAGGCCACATGTCCTGTGGATACACGTTACGTGTCTTTAATGCAGTGGTTTCCATTGCCTTCTGCATCCTCATGTCGTTGATCATTGCTGATTCTTCCGCCTTTAGGGGCAATTTCCCACCCCTAGGACAAGAGAGTGCCCTGAACCATGGATTTTTCAGTCTTCATTTTAACCTAGTGTTGACCTCTCAATGATGTAACAATTGGCCAGAAACATCGCGTGTTTCGGTTTACCCATTTAACTGTACTCTGCTTCTCCCTGCTTGGATGACTAGAGTAGTTTAGGGACACACACGTCATCGAAGTGATGTCCAATACAAAAACTGGCACCAGGGCACTAAGCAAAAGGAATTACGGTTATGTGTGTTATGTAATTGTGTTTGCACAGAACTCTCATAGTGCGAGTCATTCTCGCATTTTTCTGATTATTCGCTTTCGGTATTGAGTTTTCCACTCAGTACTGAATAAAAATAATCTCTCTTATATGCTCCCGTCGGTACTGGAGTCCTGGCTGTACAAATAACTGAGAGTAATATGCCTTCTGATTGGCGTCAAACAAAATTAATTCTTTCACTTTGATGCCCTCATCGGATTTGACGTCATTTGCCATGTGAAAAAAAAAATATTGTTCCCATAGTCGTCTTGATCTTCTTGATCAATGATCACAAAATAATTTAAAATCAATAGTCCTTTGAATGACTGAAAAAGTGAAATAGACTCATTGAGTTACGTGTATGTTATGGTCTTCTTCTTTCAGTTAAATGTCTTAGCTGGTGATGATCAGTCGTTTTCGATTTAGTTATATCACACCTTCATTTGAAAAAAGTTTCAGACAAACACATTTTCTTTTTGTTCATAGCAACATAAATGCTCAGTAAGAGTAATCGAACGGTAAACAAAACGTTCTTTGGCCATGAAGTTTCCTCCCTAATGACAAAATGGATTCAGTATCGTGTCCAGTTTTCATTCTCCTCTACAACAGCATTTAGCCGTCGGGAAACACAGGCAACAAGTTTCCCGGTGAATCTGTTATTTTGCGACCGACCTTCCATGAATCATGAACTGCTTCGGACAGCGGTGCCTTGGTTGTTGGTGTAGGTCTTCTACACCTGATAATTTTCTCCATCTCTGCCCATACGTGCTCTACAGGATTGAGGTGAGCACCTTTTGGAGGCCAGTCTAGGAGATCGATGTCTCCATTCATTTGAAACCATTATTTTACACAATTCGCTGCATGTACTGGGGAACGGTCATGTTGGAATATTATACTGGCTCCCGAAAACCTCTGACGAACAGAAGGAAGCATTATGTTCTGCAGTATTTGGCAGTAGTAATGAGTAGCAAGCGGACGGTCCAGTTCCCACAAAACGCCACAACCATCTGCTGATATCCATCCCCAAACTGTGACAGAAGTTCGGCCACACCTTTGCCTCTGATGAGCACAGTTTCTGTCAATTCTCGCTCCACGGAGCGATGTACAAGGACAGAAATATTTGGCGCAGCAGAAAACACCTTCTCGTCCGTAAATATAACTCGCTCCCAGTATGAAAGTGACTTATTCCTGTATTCCAGAGCGAAGTTTAAACTGGCAGCTCTACGTTCCTCTTTCAACGTTTCCATAAACGCGGATTTTCGTCCACACCTTCCCTTCTCGTTGAGACGTCGTCGTATGGTCGACCTGCTCTCGCTTAGCTGAAGGATGTTCCTTATCTCCCTGCTGCTCCTGAGTGGGTCGTCACCACTTCATCGGAGTACACTGTTGTCTTGGTACTCCGTGGTAGTCCGTGGACGCCCAGGGAGACGACGGCGGTTCACGTGGCCTTCATCCGCCATCCTCTTTATCCAAAGATGAATCGTCGATTTGCTACATCCTAGGGCACGGGAAATGGCGCTGATACAGTATCCATCTTCATAAAGCGCAAGAATGCGACCTTTATCGAATTCCTTGAGCTGAGACATTGCAGGTAAGAACCTAGTGACAAGGCAAGAGGAAACGAAGTGCTATACAAGCGAGACAGCACTTTCTTCGCCTCCGAAGTCACATTCATTCCCGTCTACATGCTACGAAAAATATTTCATAAATAAAGCCCTCTTAAGTTTTATTTTGAGTATCATGGCTATTACCTTGTCTCTAATCTTCATACATAGTAATAATGAAATCGTTTTCAGAGATTTAAAGCGACATTTAGAATCATGTAGTGATTCAGGCCATGGTGCTCTCGCTACAGCACGCCGTAGACGTCTGTAACAACACATTCAGCCAGTGGCGGGTCAGCGTAGTGGCTAAAGCACTAGGTTTCAGTCTGCTTTCGGCCGGTGAGCGGCGAGGACGTCTTCTTTACGTCCCGTCCGCAGAGTCGCGAGCGCGCGTAGTTTGTTTACTTCCTCGCCGCAGCTAATACTCGCGTCCGTTAACACTGAGTCGCCATGGCTCATTCGTACAGAAAAGCTACCATCAAGATCAGCTTCCAGCCCGACTACGCACGACCACGAGCCTTTGAAGTCGAACGATTCATCCGTGAAGAAGTTCAAATACCAACACAGCACATCATCGGTATCCACCTATCCATCACAAGTAGCGTCGTTTACGTCAAGATGGTCGATGACGAGTTATGTCACGCAGTTGTGAACAGATGCGCGAACGCTCTCAAGTTCAAACACTCCGATGGTCACATCAGAGAGGTTACTGTTGACCATGCTGGACTAGAACTACGCACACTAAGAGTCTTCGAACTCCCTTTCGAAGTACCACCGGACGTCGTTACCTCAGCTTTCCGCCCTTATGGGACGGTAATTAGCCAGGTGGCTGAAAAATGGAACACCTTCGAGACGTACCAGGTCCTCAACGGCGTCCGACAAGTAAAAATTGAATTAAAGAAACATGTGCCGTCCTACTTAGTCATAGGTGGCTGTCGAGCAATAGTAATGTACGACGGACAACCTCGTACTTGTTCTGGTTGCAGCCAGGAAGGTCATGTGCGTTCGGCGTGTATTCAACGTCGGGTTACACAACTTCCATTGCATGACACGACACCACCTCCTACGCTCACGGCCCTCCCCCTCAATTACGCAGAGGTGACACGATCGACCGTCATGACAGACGCCAACCCCACTGGAAGACAGGAAGCGTTAGAATGCGCACCTGTCGCCGGTCCTGGATTGACCAACACCATTACGGTGTCTGCAAAGGTTGAAGAACGCCGCCCATCGACTGCACGTGAAGATTCGGACGAGAGAATGGAACTCGACGCTAGGATTGTACCGACCTCTGCCTTTCTACCTGAGGGGGATGCTATACGGGAAGCACAAACTCTTTCGGACACAGAAACCCACGTCCGCAAACAAAGGTCACCGAGAAAACATAAAAAGCGACGTCGCACACCCTCAGACGATTGCCTCCGGCGGACGTCTTCTCCAGTTGACGACCGGACGGCCGACGAAACAACGAGGAAAATGGATGACACGAGATCGCCCTCACCTGTCACTTTGTCTGATTTTGACAAACCCGATTCCGCTCTCTCGGACAAACGGATGGCCAGCACAGCACCCGCCGTTAGTACACAACCGGAAACAACTGCGGATTCACCCTTAGTCACTCAGCCCATCAGTGTTCTACCGCAGCCACCGTTACCTTACGGACCTTGGGCGGATGACATTGAAGACGATTCTACTGCCGCTGTGGTTGATGAGGAGAGGGGTCTCTCCTCCCACACCTCGGCCCCTCCCGAGTAGCAACAGATGACGGTGCGGACGCGGCCAGCAGATCACAGGCCCCACCTTTTACGGCGACACTGACGGCGGCCCCCACCGCAGGAAACGGTCTACAGACCTATCGCTTAACGACCATCAACATTAACACCATTCGGACACGTACGAAGTTGTCGCTGCTCCAAGACATGCTCAATGCAGCAGACGTTGACATTGTCTTTCTCCAAGAAGTCTTCGTCTCCGATTTCCCGGGTATGTATGGTTATACGGCTCATGTGTCCCACGCCTCGCCAACTAACAGTGGAGTCGCAATTCTCCTCAGAGAGGGCCTCGAGACGAACGAAGTCCGTTATCTCCCCGACGCTAGAGGAATGGCCGTAACGGTGCAAGGCGTCCGGTTTATCAATGTGTACGCCCCTTGCGGAACGAATCGCCGTCGTGACCGATCGCTCTTCTTCGCAGAAGGAATAGCAACGCTTTTTCATGGCAGGCACGATGACTTGATATTAGGGGGCGATTTCAATTGCACCCAAGCACCTAAAGATCAGCTGCCACGACATTCACCGTGCCCCGAACTTGGGACACTCATCGGCGATCTCCAGCTGGTAGATACATGCGAACATATCCGAGGAAATAGACCGGGATACACCCATTTCACGAGTCACTCGTCTAGTCGCATCGATAGGATTTACGTCTCCCGTTCTCTCGCGGCAACAGTGAGTGACGCGGAGGTGTGGCCAGTAGCCTTTTCTGATCACGAGGCCTATATATGTACCATCACCCTTTGTCGCCAACGGGTGTGGCGCAGCCGACATCCCTAGAAATTAAACCTTGCTCATCTCGCTTCTCCGGATTGTCGACGCGCCATTGAAGACACATGGAGTTTGTGCGTCCGCCGCCTCCCAACGTATCCTACGTCGATTAGTTGGTGGTTAACCTGCGCCAAGCCGGCCCTACGGCGAACCTTTATTACGTATGGTCGTGAGACTGCTGCTTGGAGGTGGCAGACGATTTTTATTTCACCGCGAATGCGCCTCCTCGCCACCCACACCGGAACGACAGTTGACAGTTCAGCGTGCGAAAGCACAGATCGTAGCCCATATGCGCCGACACCTCGAAGGGACGATCGTCCGAGCGCGAACACAAGACAGACTCGCAGCGGAACGACCCACCATGTACCACGTCATCCGAGAACGTACACTGCGAAGACGGGCGCCGATACATGCCATCACCACAGAGGACGGCCGTCATCACACCACACAACGGGATATTGCTGCAGCCTTCTTCGACCATTACGCACGACTTTATTCTGCTCAATGTTCCGACCCGACGACGATGACAGCAGTCTCACAGCTGGTTTACGGCCTTGTCCCACAGGATTTACAAACTGAATTATTGAACGACATTACGGAAGACGAAGTTATCGACGCCATCGGTAAAGGAGCGGCGATTAAGTCTCCTGGCCCCGACGGGCTCCCTGTGGAGTTTTATAGAACTTTCCAGTATTTACTGGCTCCCAAGTTAACAGACATTTGTCGGGAGCTTATGTCCCCCGCGGTGCCGCTCCCTGCGACCTTCGTAGAAGGAATAATTATACCGGTTCACAAACCTAAAGGTGGGGCTCGAATACAAGATTACCGCCCGCTAACACTCGTCAACTGCGACATGAAGATATTCACCAGACTATTAGTAAACCGTCTACGACCGACCCTATCTTACGTCATCTCGCCAGATCAGACTTCCCTAAGGGGTATCAACAACATCCACACAGCACTGTGTCGATACCGTGGCTTCATAGCCCTAGCCAGGGCACGCCGCATCCCGGGTGCGCTGGCATCACTAGATTTTAGCCAAGCTTTTGATCGAGTGGATCACGCGTACCTAACGTCCGTTCTCCAGCACATGCAGTACCCACAGCAATTCACAGACGTCGTGACGCGCCTCCTCCAAGGGGCGACTTCCAAAGTGCTCGTTAACGGGCGTCTCTCGGAGTCCCTCCCGATTTTCTGCTCCGTGCGTCAAGGCTGGCCCTTGTCGACGTTACTATATGCTCTGGCACTGGAACCGCTCCTCTGTGGCCTCCGTCAACGCCTCACCGGTCTTACCCTCCGTGGCGTCACATTTCGCTGTACAGCATATGCAGACGACCTGGTTCTCATGTTCCGCAATCGCGACGATGTCAACCTAGCACTAGAATGGATTACCACGTACGGTGTGGCTTCCGGCAGCTGTCTCAACGTCGCCAAATCGGTCGGCATGGCCATGGGAGACGGGTTGACCCCAGCGTGTGTCGAACCCCTACAGCTTCGTGGCACTATCAAATGTCTGGGAATAGAGTTTCACGACGACATACGGCGCACTGCGGCTCTTAACTACCGCCGCTTATTACAACAAATTCGGGTCCAGATCTTCAACCTTCGTCTGCGGACCCTCGACATTCTTCAAAGGACACACTTCGTCAATGTTTACCTCGCATCGCGCCTTCCACACATAGCGCGTGTTCTTCCAATACCGTTACTGATGGCTCGACGTCTATTAGCGGCATTCGGAGCCTACGTCAGTACAGGCATGCTCTTCAAAGTCAGTTATGAGTCACTGACCCTTCCCCCAGAAAGGGGAGGTCTTGGTCTAGTCCATGTCCACGACAGAGCTGTGGCCCTGTATGTCAGCTCACACTTCAAGCTGTGGCGCTACCACCCGGAAAGTTTGACAAGTTTGCTGTTGGAGTCCTTATGCCCCCACTGACGACGCAAGACATACCCCGACCCTTCTACTACTTCGGGAACTTTTACATTGAACACAGCTATGTCCGTATCGCAGTACCACCGACGAAACAGGCGTCGGCGCGGGATATATATCATGTCCTACAGCAGAGGCGCCCACCGAACATCATGGAGACCAAAAGCCCTCAGGTTAATTGGAAGGTGGTGTGGAACACGATTCACGCAGTTACACTGGACACAGCCGTCCGATCCACATGGTACATCACAGTCAATGGTATACAGATCACCCGATGACGCCTCCACAAGATAAACATGGCGGAATCGCCTCTCTGCGTTGACTGCGGGATACCAGACACGGACGAACACCGTCTCACATGTGGCGCGGCAGACGACGTATGGCGCTTGGTGCGACAAATTTTGTCGTATTTCCTAGGAGTGACTCCGGAACACATTACACCTCGGTTTCTACTATTTCCGGATCAACAGTATTTCCCGCGCGCCAAGACCAACGCTGTCACGTGGATCCGTGCGCATGCGGTACACTACTTATTTCACGATGGACCTAAAGATGTATTCGACTTTTGGAACTACCTACAAGAACGTCACTGCAAGATCTTACGGAACCCAAAATACAGACAGTATTTTTCTAATTACTTAGGGAGTGCCCTACGCGACCCTCCACACAGATGGATCATCAGCAGGTAGGAGAAGATACCCATTGAGTGAGCTGACAAGACTAAGTTCGATTCTCGGTGGAATAACATGATATACGTGAAGACGTACCTGGATGATGAAGCGTAAGGAGAGTAGCGACACACCCTTCTGCACCCTGTATGAAGCATTTTTTTATTATTTTTTTTTTTCGTTTTCCCCTTATACATTACCTCGGTGTAGGAACGTGCCGAGATATGTTTTCTTTTTCTCGGAGCACGATGCGGTGCTAGATACATTTATTTTTGTTGTGGTATAAAGTAAAACCACATTAAGAATGTATTAAAAACAGTAAATAAAAATGAAAAAAAATAATAATTCCCACAAAAGATTTCCCCTCCCCATCTCTGATTCCTTGATTCCTTGACGGATGAGGGGGACACTGTGACCAGGCCTCGGGTTACGACCCCTCATCGCTCTGCCTTCCCCGCCCTCCCCCACCTACTAAAAAAAAAATAAAAAAACCATCAGCGATGCATAATCATAAAAAACAAAATAAAAAAATAAAAAAAGCCTAAAATATTTGCGCTTGTTACATCAGTTGATGGATGACTCATAAATAACAGCATCGTTCTGACTTAGTTTTTGAAACTTTATGCATTTCTTCGATTGACCGTTATTCACATGTGACGTAATTAGCTGTTTCTTTGAAATAAATGTTATTTTTGCTTGATACTTTTACAATTTTATGGCGCGATGGTGATGAGCTCCTGTAGACCTACATAACTAGAATTAGTCTACTGGCACGTATCAGGAAGCTTCTCTGTGCTACAATTATTTTACATAAGCTACTGTGCAACTTGCGCAGGAAATGAAATGTACTTATTCATGTAACAGCCAGTGGAATAAGGAGCCGGCCGATGTGACCGAGCGGTTGTAGGCAAAAAAAAAAAAAAGGTTTCAAAACTCTTAGAATGAGGTGCGAATCCTGCCATTACAATTATTTTTTAATTTGATGTAAACATCGAGTTACTAGTTTAGATGGAAAATGCCACTTTTATAGTTTACATTATTTGTAGTATTGTGTGTATATGCCTTCGAATGCTCTGTGGAGGAAATCAAGAACATTTAATCTCCAGTTGCTTCCGTAATATAAATACGCCTCAGTTCCAAGATGAACTCCGCCTTCAGTACATAATACTTCTGCTTCTGTATTTCTAGCAGTACCATACCTACAGGTGCTAAACTATGCTTCAACTAATGATTTCTACAGCTATACGAACACAACTTGTGATGCCTCTTAGGATAAGTACTTACGCAGTGCCATCAGACGAAGAGACATACCTTTGATTTAAAACTCTTCCTACTTCGACAATGAGCATTTCATTTTAGGGAAATCTACATCTACATCTACATCTACATTCATACTCCGCAAGCCACCCAACGGTGTGTGGCGGAGGGCACTTTACGTGCCACTGTCATTACCTCCCTTTCCTGTTCCAGTCGCGTATGGTTCGCGGGAAGAACGACTGTCTGAAAGCCTCCGTGCGCGCTCTAATCTCTCTAATTTTACATTCGTGATCTCCTCGGGAGGTATAAGTAGGGGGAAGCAATATACTCGATACCTCATCCAGAAACGCACCCTTTCGAAACCTGGCGAGCAAGCTACACCGCGATGCAGAGCGCCTCTCTTGCAGAGTCTGCCACTTGAGTTTATTAAACATCTCCGTAACGCTATCACGGTTACCAAATAACCCTGTGACGAAACGCGCCGCTCTTCTTTGGATCTTCTCTATCTCCTCCGTCAACCCGATCTGGTACGGATCCCACACTGATGAGCAATGCTCAAGTATAGGTCGAACGAGTGTTTTGTAAGCCACCTCTTTTGTTGCTGGACTACATTTTCTAAGCACTCTCCCAATGAATCTCAACCTGGTACCCGCCTTACCAACAATTAATTTTATATGATCATTCCACTTCAAATCGTTCCGCACGCATACTCCCAGATATTTTACAGAAGTAACTGCTACCAGTGTTTGTTCCGCTATCATATAATCATACAATAAAGGATCCTTCTTTCTATGTATTCGCAATACATTACATTTGTCTATGTTAAGGGACAGTTGTCACTCCCTGCACCAAGTGCCTATCCGCTGCAGATCTTCCTGCATTTCGCTACAATTTTCTAATGCTGCAACTTCTCTGTATACTACAGCATCATCCGCGAAAAGCCGCATGGAACTTCCGACACTATCTACTAGGTCATTTATATGTATTGTGAAAAGCAATGGTCCCATAACACTCTCCTGTGGCACGCCAGAGGTTACCTTAACGTCTGTAGACGTCTCTCCATTGATAACAACATGCTGTGTTCTGTTTGCTAAAAACTCTTCAATCCAGCCACACAGCTGGTCTGAAATTCCGTAGGCTCTTACTTTGTTTATCAGGCGACAGTGCGGAACTGTATCGAACGCCTTCCGGAAGTCAAGAAAAATAGCATCTACCTGGGAGCCTGTATCTAATATTTTCTGGGTCTCATGAACAAATAACGCGAGTTGGGTCTCACACGATCGCTGTTTCCGGAATCCATGTTGATTCCTACATAGTAGATTCTGGGTTTCCAAAAACGACATGATACTCGAGCAAAAAACATGTTCTAAAATTCTACAACAGATCGACGTCAGAGATATAGGTCTATAGTTTTGCGCATCTGCTCGACGACCCTTCTTGAAGACTGGAACTACCTGTGCTCTTTTCCAATCATTTTGAATCCTCCGTTCCTCTAGAGACTTGCGGTACACGGCTGTTAGAAGGGGGGCAAGTTCTTTCGCGTACTCTGTGTAGAATCGAATTGGTATCCCGTCAGGTCCAGTGGACTTTCCTCTGTTGAGTGATTCCAGTTGCTTTTCTATTCCTTGGACACTTATTTCGATGTCAACCATTTTTTCGTTTGTGCGAGGATTTAGAGAAGGAACTGCAGTGCGGTCTTCCTCTGTGAAACAGCTTTGGAAAAAGGTGTTTAGTATTTCAGCTTTACGCGTGTCATCCTCTGTTTCAATGCCATCATCATCCCGGAGTGTCTGGATATGCTGTTTCGAGCCACTTACTGATTTAACGTAGGACCAGAACTTCCTAGGATTTTCTGTCAAGTCTGTACATAGAATTTTACTTTCGAATTCACTGAACGCTTCTCGCATAGCCCTCCTTACGCTAACTTTGACATCGCTTAGCTTCTGTTTGTCTGAGAGGTTTTGGCTGCGTTTAAACTTGGAGTGAAGCTCTCTTTGCTTTCGCAGTAGTTTCCTAACTTTGTTGTTGTACCACGGTGGGTTTTTCCCGTCCCTCACAGTTTTACTCGGCACGTACCTGTCTAAAACGCATTTTACGATTGCCTTGAACTTTTTCCATAAACACTCAACATTGTCAGTGCCGGAACAGAAATTTTCGTTTTGATCTGTTAGGTGGTCTGAAATCTGCCTTCTATTACTCTTGCTAAACAGATAAACCTTCCTCCCTTTTTTTATATTCCTATTAACTTCCATATTCAGGGATGCTACAACGGCCTTATGATCACTGATTCCCTGTTCTGCACTTACAGAGTCGAAAAGTTCGGGTCTGTTTGTTATCAGTAGGTCCAAGATGTTATCTCCACGGGTCGGTTCTCTGTTTAATTGCTCGAGGTAATTTTCGGATAGTGCACTCAGTATAATGTCACTCGATGCTCTGTCCCTACCACCCATTCTAAACATCTGAGTGTCCCAGTCTATACCTGGTAAATTGAAATCTCCACCTAAGACTATAACATGCTGAGGAAATTTATGCGAAATGTATTCCAAATTTTCTCTCAGTTGTTCTGCCACTAACGCTGCTGAGTCGGGAGGTCGGTAAAAGGAGCCAATTATTAACCCAGCTCGGTTGTTGAGTGTAACCTCCACCCATAATAATTCACAGGAACTATCCACTTCTACTTCACTACAGGATAAACTACTACTAACAGCGACAAACACTCCACCACCGGTTGCATGCAATCTATCCTTCCTAAACACCGTCTGAACCTCTGTAAAAATTTCGGCAGAATTTATCTCTGGCTTAAGCCAGCTCTCTGTACCTATAACGATTTCAGCTTCGGTGCTTTCTATCAGCGCTTGAAGTTCCGGTACTTTACCAACGCAGCTTCGACAGTTTACAATTACAATACCGATTGCTGCTTGGTCCCCGCATGTCCTGTCTTTGCTCCGCACCCTTTGAGGCTGTTGCCCTTTCTGTACTTGCCCGAGGCCATCTAACCTAAAAAACCGCCCAGTCCACGCCACACAACCCCTGCTACCCGTGTAGCCGCTTGCTGCGTGTAGTGGACTCCTGACCTATCCAGCGGAACCCGAAACCCCACCACCCTATGGCGCAAGTCGAGGAATCTGCAGCCCACATGGTCGCAGAACCGTCTCAGCCTCTGATTCAGACCCTCCACTCGGCTCTGTACCAAAGGTCCGCAGTCAGTCCTGTCGACGATGCTGCAGATGGTGAGCTCTGCTTTCATCCCGCTAGCGAGACTGGCAGTCTTCACCAAATCAGATAGCCGTCGGAAGCCAGAGAGGATTTCCTCCGATCCATAGCGACACACATCATTGGTGCCGACATGAGCGACCACCTGCAGATGGGTGCACCCTGTACCCTTCATGGCATCCGGAAGGACCCTTTCCACATCTGGAATGACTCCCCCCGCTATGCACACGGAGTGCACATTGGTTTTCTTCCCCTCTCTTGCTGCCAATTCTCTAAGGGGCCCCATTACGCGCCTGACGTTGGAGCTCCCAACTACCAGTAAGCCCACCCTCTGCGACCGCCCGGATCTTGCAGACTGAGGGGCAACCTCTGGAACAGGACAAGCAGCCATGTCAGGCCGAAGATCAGTATCAGCCTGAGACAGAACCTGAAACCGGTTCGTCAGACAAACTGGAGAGGCCTTCCGTTCAGCCCTCCGGAATGTCTTTCGCCCCCTGCCACACCTTGAGACTACCTCCCACTCTACCACAGGTGAGGGATCAGCCTCAATGCGGGCAGTATCCAGGGCAACCACAGTCTTAGTCCGATCGGGGGATGCTTGGGACGAGCTGGCCGTCCCCGACAAACCCCCATCCGGACCCCCACAGTGATGCCCATTGGCCACAGCCTCAAGCTGTGTGACCGAAGCCAACACTGCCTGAAGCTGGGAGCGAAGGGATGCCAACTCAGCCTGCATCCGAACACAGCAGTTGCAGTCCCTATCCATGCTAAAAACTGTTTTGCAAAGAACGTCTGAACTAATCTAAAGAGAGCGCAAACAAATCGACAAAATTTAAACGGTTATTAAAATACAAGATTGCCTAGAAAATGCAGTAATGCTGCTACTAACGCACTGCTGACACACTGCTCGGCAGCGGAAGGAGACTACGCGATTTTACACTATTCAGGTACTAAAACGCGATGCTACAACTCTCAAATACTATAATACGCCCGAAATTTATGTATCAAACAATGCAAGTACCAAAAACACGCAAAGAAATTAAGAATTAAACTATGTAAGAAATGAGTGAGCTAGAGTATACGACTTGCTGCTGCAGCTGCTTATCCAACGGCGGCAGGGTTGCTCAAGACGTTTTAAGAGGAAACTAAACTCCTTCACCTACAACAACATTAAAATAGCGGGCTGTGGATCTATTACAGGCCACATTTTGTCACATTTCACTGGCAGGAAGGAAAAGAGATGATCAATAACACAACAAATCTCCCAGCAGGAATGTTGAAACGAAGTTAAACCTCTCGTGTTGGGAGGTTACGTGATTTTATTTAAGTGATTACAGCATCAAGTGAAAAGAACAATGCAGTTGCCATCACGAGCACACTGCTGGTGTATGATGTTGCACTGCCTGAACCGCAAAGCCTTAAATTCTGCAATCTGTATGTATCCATTGTACACTAAATTACTGTTACGGTACAGTTTTGGATCCTAGTTTGATAATTGCGTGGTGTGGGTTCGATGCTCACACAGGTCGTTCATTTTTTAACACTCACTAACGGATCTACTGCATCTCTGGTGACACCAAGTGAAGAATATTATGTCACCCCATACTTCAGAATCCGCATAAACACCATATCCCTTCGCCAGCAACAGGGACAGAGTGTTTAAATTGCGCCACAAGAACGGCGGTAGTCGCAGAAGACAGAAATTCTGTTCGGGTAAACATGCACTAAAATTTTGTTTCATTTAATGACTCAATGGGCATTACGTCCACAGGGCTCATACTTAATGCAAATTTGAGACGTAGAAAATTCTGCTGATGGAGTGGAGTTCGAATTCGGTTCTCTATGAATGGAACGTATCTAGGTTGGAATCTTGGTCCAGTACAAAAATATTTATAGTTTCCTTGTAAGCCATAGTGTGCACACCGTAGTATCAGCATAAAATAACTTTCATTTTTAATGTCCCTTCATGAATTGTCAACAATAATGATAGCTGCCATTATTGCTAGTCAAATGTATGAGCATCTTACTACTGGTCAGCAAGGAGTTAATGTTTATATCTGTTTATGGATGGATAAAGGGGACAGTGGGTGCGCGGGTTCGTTTCCGGGGGCAGAAAATAAGTGTATCGTTATTACATATTGATAAATCTCGCTGCAGGCGAATTCGATATTTAACATTTGATTTTACTTAGTTATCCATCTGATAACGTGCTGGGTACAATACCCTGTCACAAAATTTTACATCACACCATTGCAATTTTCAACACGTGCTCACGTGGTTACTTGTGAAGGAAAGTATATTAAACGCCTTTCATGGTTAATTAACAGGAAGCTAAGGGTCTTGATTTGGCACAAAAAATTTCAAAAAAATGTTCAAATGTGTGTGAAATCTTATGGGACTTAATTGCTAAGGTCATCAGTTCCCAAGCTTACATACTACTTAACCTAAATTATACTAAGGACAAACACACACACCCATGCCCGAGGGAGGAGTTGAACCTCAAGTTCAGGTGTGCTAACTGATAGCTTACAAATCAATCGTTTGACAAATACTTGAAAGCTACTCATCATTCTAAAAGCCAAACAAGAGCAACACCATTAGTTACACGGTTATTTAGTAAGCACGAAAGCTTCCGTGAGATGCTTAGTCACTCTTAGTTGCAGACGCTACAACAGAGGGATCCCACATGGCGGTATGCACAGCTGTGTAGTACCGAGAGCTTATGACGCCCTTGAATGCACTGATACCTGTGTCCCGCCACTCGCCCCTAGTTTCTGGTGCTTGGGTTAGTTACACCCCTCAGACATCAACACTCTCATCACAGCACACAGCATCAAAATAGTTCTTCACCCCTAAAGCAAAACTGCCCTTGGTCACCACAGTGTCAACTACAGCCACCTGAAAGAATCCCCCCTCCTTCCTTGTTGCCCTTGCTACCCTCATAACGTCCTCCACTCCACCACCTTTTACCCTGACCTGTGGAAGACTTCCCATGTTCTGCTGTTCCCTAAGCCCAACAAACCCCCCCTCTGACACCTCTTCCTATCGTCTCATCTGCCTCACCTCCATGTTCAGTAAGGTCTTCGAGTCACTCGTCTCCAGCCATATTCATCACCACCTTAACCAGCACCACCTCTGTTCCCTCACCCAGTGTGTCTTCCGGCCCTCCTTCTCAGCAAACGACCAGCTCCTTAACCTTACAAATCTTCTTTCTCCCCAACTTAACTCCGATCACTTTGCTATCTTTGATTCCCTCAAACTTCAGAACGCCTACAACCGTGTCTGGCATGCTGGGCTCCTCTTTAAACTCCAGATCTACACTCTTCCCATCAATTTTGTCCATCTCGTTGCTTCCTTCCTCTCCTGTCGTCCTTCCTATCTCACTATCCACAATACAAACTCTCATACATTATACATTCCATCCCATTGCTGGCGTGCCTCAGGGCTCCATCCTTCCCCTTCTCTACTACTGTACAGTGCAGATATGCCCAAAACTCCCACACCTGTTCATCTCCTCCAATTTGCTGATGACATTGCCTTCCTGGCCCTTGATCATACCCTTCAACAGTCATAATGTACCCTTCAAACACACCTCGAACAGTTCACTGCCTGGTGCAACCAGTGTCTCCGTCGCATCAACCCTTCCAAGATACAGGCAATCATCATAGGTCATACCACCCGCTCCTTCTGGCTCCACAATTTTTACCTAAAATTTACAGTCATCCTATCCACTTCACTCCTACCCTGAAATAACTTGGCCTCACTCTCGACCATCACCTCACCTGGACTCCCCATCTGCTTACGATCCAACACAATGCACACAATAGACTCTGCTTCCTGAAACTCCTGTCTGGGTGGACATGGGGACTGCAATTCACCATCCTTCACACCTACAAATCCTTGATCCACCCCATGCTTTGCTATGCCAGCGATGCTTGGATTTCTGCCCCTCCCATATTCTACAAAGCCCTCGCCTTCCATATCTGCCTCCCACTACCCATGTGGATCCTCTATGACCTCATCCCCTTCCTATCACTCCTTCTTTTCCTCGAACACATTCACACCCTCTGCATTGTCTGCTAACTCGATCCCACCCACCCCATAACGTCGTCTATCCTCTCTAGCCCCAGCCTTTTGCCAAGCCTTTACCATTATATCCCACCCTCTATCTCCACACCTTCCACTTCCTTTCCTAACACAACTTCCAACAGCTACCCCTCCCAGATGATGAGCTTTGCCCTGATCTCTACCTCTCCTACCAACTCTAACCCCACCTTTCCCCTTCCTATTCCTCAGGGCTCCCCCTACCCTCTTCCTCCCTTCCACTGAGAGGTTTTCCTTCCTCCTACGCCCCCACTCCTTCCTGTGCCCCCCTTCTGTGTCTCTGCACTCTCTCCTGACTTGCCTTCCCTCTCCATCTTCCACGCCACCCGTCTCCTGCCTCTTGGTGCACACTTGACCCCCCCTTCTTCCCACACCCTCTAGGCCCCCTCCCCCAGTGCACCTCCCTCTCCTCTTTTTTCCCTCTTCTCAGGCCTCCTCTTCCTCGGCAGGTCCTTCCTGGCAGTTTTTACTCTTCGTGTGTGTTCCATTGCTTACAATAGTTTTTTCAAGTGTCTCTCGTTCTGTGTCTTATTATACTGTAGCCAACTTTTAACCTGTGCATGTGACTCCAGTGTATTTTATGTGCTCCATGACTCGCGAACTATGTTCTTTTAATTTTTTGTCGATTTTTTTAACTATCCCATAATGAACGTCCCATTGTCTGTGTATATTATAGCCCCCATTGTCTTCACTCACTTTGTTTTTATGTTTCCCTTTTACCGCCTTTTTATGTATCGTTTCTTCTTTTTATTAACTGTAATGTCACTCAGCTGAAGAGCAGCGGATTGTGCCACAGCCAGCCCTCCCCTGCCCATATGGGGCATGGGAATGAAATCACAACGAAGAAAAAAAATAAGGTAAAGAAGGTTGCTTATAGTGTGACCTGCAATTTTTGTCCCACATTTAAATACATTTTTCATCATAAAAACTAGAACTGCAGGGCAATTTCAGGAAAGATATTAGATTATGAACAAGGCTCCGACGAGCATTTTGACATGTATGACACAAATATATTGTACATAAACTACTGAAAATTTAACCTGGGGTCTAGTATGTAATGTTTAGCAAATGTGTAACAACAGTGAATACACAAAATGCATATTTTATTCTGAGAGTACACTACACAGTTAAATTTTTGTGTATTTTCAAGTATTACATTAAAACTATTCCTGACGTCCACTTTTAACTGGAAGATCAGTACTTTTAATTGTTTTCATTTGCACATCGTCAATTTAAAACAATCTAATGCAGATGGCTAAACTACAGGGCAATCTATCATCAAAACGAATATTTCAGGGCAGGAGGGCTGGATGGACAAGTATCACACTCTAGCAGGTCGTGACCACTAACTACACAGCAGAATATTTTGATGTATAGGTTAGCTTAAGCAATGGGAAAATAGAAATTTCATTATTCACTCGTAGTGTAATTCATATTTATTTATCATCCCTTTCAAATCATATAATGACTTCAATAACACATTGTTCCAACACACATTTATTTTATCAATCATGACTCTTTTAAGCTGAGAGTTTTTTAAGGGTTGCCTCGAATCTTCTAAATTATCTCTTCCGGATGTGGTTGGATACATAGAACAGCCAGTAATCGAAGTGGGAAATGCATCTGGAAAATCTCAAGGAATATTAAGCCTTCCTACTGCTACTAATTACTAGCAATATAATTCTCATTGTGAACTACTAATATTTCCAGTAATGAAAGCATGTAGTGGCAAATAATATCGATCATTAGACATAAACGACAGTGATATGTTTCAGTGTGTTTTATCTATATGAATGTTCTTCTTTGTTCTGTTATTCTGGTGCTCGCTCTCGATGTGTTTTGGCCCTAACTCGCCGCATTTGTAATTTGTGCTTTAGTGTAAACATATCAAGTTATCTTGCAAGTCAAATTGTCGAGACTTATCGCTCATGGCGTGATACATCACAGCGTAGATTACGTCCTTACATTCAGCTGAGACATAGGAAAGAGGTTTTCTGCGCCTTTCATACTTTAGCACACCCGGAGTCAGGGCTTCAACTAAACTGCTGGCAAAATACGTCACACACAACTAGCAACCACCCAACAAGCAGTGGGATAGTTGACTTCATCATTCTCTCAAGGCTAAGTTAATGACACGCAGTTCTAAGTGGATGAAAGCTTTGCCTCTGGCGTTGCTAGGCCTTCGATTGGCGGTGAAGGAAGATCTAGCTCTTTCACTGGCAGAGTCGGTGTTCGGCAAATGAGTACATCTGTCTGGTGAGCTACCGACAGACAAACAAACCTATGAACCTATCTCCTGAGGAACACGTGTCTGATTTTGGTAGCTTATTAAAAGAGAGACTGTCACATATCAACATGCATCCTTGCCAGCAGAGCCGTTATCATAGATGAGGATCTGGCCACTTTGTCGCACATCTGGCTACATACTGACACTGTACGTCCCCCTCTCCACCAACCACGTACAGGTCTGTTCCGAGTGCGGTGTGGATTACCAAACGACTTCATGATAGATTATAACGGAAGACGGTCTCCGTAGAGTGGCTGAAACCCATTCACCTTGATGCAGAGGACAGAGAACAGAATAAAATATGTATTCACCTTTGAACATGTTTACATATAATCGGTGTTGTCATATGTTATACAATTACAGTATTACAGTTATTTTGCAATTATCCTTGCCTAATTAAGTTGCAAGGAGGTTTTTACATAAGTAACGTTAATATATGAGATTAGTTACATGTTCTGTTACTGCATACGAAGTATTTCATTAAACACTTGAACACCTCTGACTGTGTAACAACAGTACTGACTGTAAGTAAAGTAAGAGGCGCTTTACCTCATTAAAAACAGAACTCCCTTCCCAGTGACAGAGAGACAACTGAGTTTCTCCAGTTCTGGGACACTAGAGTCTCTGCTGCTCCGTTGAGTAACTACCAAAGCGAAATGGAGGATAGCAAAATTGTCTCCCAGTGTCTCGATCATCTGAAATCACGTAGTGCTTAAAGAAAAACAAAAAACTGCGTTATTCTCTGATACTTAAGCTCATTTTGAAGTAAACGTCCTTAAATAGTATATATGATATGGTTAAAAATAAAGTCTAAGTGGGAGCCACTGCCTTTGTCAGGTAACACAGCAAATATTTGAAGTACGCGCATGTTGCAATCTTACTCTTCCAGACCGTGAAATGTAAAGACATTTCGTGTAGAAATCGTTAACTGCACCTTATGTACCATGCACATTCTCTACATTTCACAGACTGTTTGGTAGGTGTGATAAACGCGGTTGAGGGAGCTAACTACATCGAATTTTAAGCAAAACAAAACCCTAACGAAAGAGAAGGAGCATTTATCTCAAGAAATAAGAAACTGAATGAAGTCATTGAACTGCCAGCAGCAGTCTGACGTTAACGCATTCCGTATTTATACGTAACTAAAAGAAATGAGTAAAATAGTAACTAGTGAAGATGTAGCCACAATGAGATTTCAACTGGTGATTTCTACAATGAAAGTGATTTTATTTCACAAACGCAGCGTAGTAACCGCTCACATTGGTCGGAAACACGAGGTCAGTACAGAAATCTGCTACCAGAACCAAAGTCATAGCCGGAGGCTGCGCAAATGTTTTGTGAGAGTCGTGTTCACGTGATTACTATTCCTGAACAACAAGAGCAATATGAAAAAAGTCAGAATTTATGCAACAAAAATTTGTTTTACCCTAAATCGCTTAAGTAATTAATGGTTAAATAACGTACTGAAAGTAAAAAAAAAAAAAACTTATAGAATGGCATCATAAGAGTAGGTTGGAAGCATAACTCACATGCTCCTAAAACATAAATTTTCACAAATGACTAAAAACGTGTTTTACATGTGTCGTGCGCATGTCCCATATATTGACATCAGTATGTGCAAGAACAATGGCTATAAATTATTAGGTATATTTCAGATTATGTTTGCTTATTGAGAAATTACAATTATTTAAGGTTATATTATTGATCATGTGAGTTTTGTTAATGAGCTATGGAACATGTAAGTTTTGACAATCCCCATTTTGGATCTTGTGAGTTTTGGTACTGAGCTTTTTGGACGATGTTGGTTTCGCGGGAACTATCGTGTTGCGACTCGATATGCAACACTTTTTGGTTCCGACTGCAAGCCTCTTTCTCTTCTACAGTGAATATATAATATTACATTCCGATGTTAATCATGATAAATACCAATTAATCATCTTTTATGGACTTTGCTTGTGTTAGTTTACAAAAGTTATTCTCTAGTTTGGAATACCGTTTGTAATTTTATAAAAGAAATGTCTACCGTGCACATTTCTTCAGTGTAATGATCAAAGAAATTTACAAATTTTCCATTCATGAGAACTAATTATTGATCACAAAGAAAAGTATAATATTATAATCTGAAAAATAATTCAAACTTGTTAAGCATTCTTTGAGAAGCAAGAAACTACCAAATACCAAAAGAAAATAAGCTACTAAAATAAAACTGAAGATTTGAAAGAGATTAACTTCTAAAACTGAAAATAATTTTACTCTTCTATGTCTATATCACAACATGAAGTTCCTCTTGAATCAAGTCACACATACACTCATGATCAGTTTGATCCAATGTATTCTCATCAATGACGTGCTTATAGAACTTGAGCTCCTCAATTTCTCTCCAGTTTTCCCCATAATGGGCAGTCAGAAGTTTTTCAACATCTCTCCTTTTCCCCGAAAGACTTTGAATTCTTTGGTTGGATAAGTTCGGGATGTGTAAGTGCATTTATTCCTGATTTAAACACAGATCTAAACACTACAAGGTCATTTCTGTACGTTTGTTCACCACACACAAGAATTTTATTTCCCATTCCGCGCTTTATGTAAATGCGCTTAAATTTTGAAATTAAAAATTGCCATGATCCTGAATTTCGTAACGCAATTTTCACACAATTCTTGAATTCGGCAACACTGGAGTCTCTTCCTACCAATTTCAATGTTGACTGACTCGAAATAATCTCAAACACTTGTTCAAGCTGTACTATTACTTCCATTGTTTCCATTTTTCTTTCTATATTTCCAAACACACGGCCTGGAGGAATGTAACTATGACTGGTGACTGGAAAAATCATTTCAATTCCATCGATATGTGGGGGAGACTTTATGGAAAGCCAAAACATACACATCGCAATGAAACTGGAGTTCTTATTTTGTGCAGCACACCCATCACATAGTCCGCAGCTCGTGGTCGTGCGGTAGCGTTCTCGCTTCCCGCGCCCGGGTTCCTGGGTTCGATTCCCGGCGGGGCCAGGGATTTTCTCTGCCTCGTGATGACTGGGTGTTGTGTGCTGTCCTTAGGTTAGTTAGGTTTAAGTAGTTCTAAGTTCTAGGGGACTGATGACCATAGATGTTAAGTCCTATAGTGCTCAGAGCCATTTGAACCATCACATACCAATCGAATTTGTTTGTAATGGGACATGTCTAGGGAGTTTAACGTATCAAACACACATGCGGCTATAGTGTCTGAATCTCGACTGAATTCATTTTCTGTCCAACAATAAGAACTGACAGTGGAACGGTTTAACTCAGATTTACTGTGACTTTTAACAATGGTAAAATTCTGTACGTAAATGTGTCTGCTATAATAGCATGACTATCTGGAACTTTCGGCAATGGAATATTCTTCTCACAATCAAATGAAAGAATTAACGTTTCAAAGTCTTTCTCCTTCAGGGTGTTAAAAAATGCCATATATTTTAACTTGTAAACCCTTTTTTCAGTAATTAATTGAGTTTTCTTGCTAGGGTCTCTCTGATGTTTTAACTGTTCAGCTAGGCTTAAGCATGTAGAACACATCAGTTCTCTGTGTACCAAAGCCTACGTTGTATTTTGTGTTAAAGATGTACCTGAAGTAAGATAGCTTCACAGGGATGTTTTCGGGCTTGAAGAATAAATTTTCCATAACATTTTACAGTTCATTTTTTCAGACAGATACCGTCTTTCTGTTCGTCCTCTACAGTAATGTGTCTCTATACACTTTAGACTATCTATAAACTTCATGACACAGTCTCTCTTGGGTTCATAGTCTGCCGCCCTCCTGAAGCCACCTCTCCGGTCTTGTACAAAACGATGCTGATGAAACTGTTTAGTGACATTATTTATTCTAAATCGTGACACTCCCAATACATTTATAAAGGTTGACATGCAAACTGAAACTTTATTTTTCTGTGTGCTTTATATAAAATATTTCGTCGTTCTAAGCAGCTGTGACTTTTGGTTTTGACTTGATTTTTCTTTTCTAGGTCGACGTCTGATGACGTTGCAAATTTCCACGTGCTTCAATATGAACTGATTCTGATAATCTCTTTCCGTTGTTTTATAAAACAAATCATGAAAGTTTTTAATATCGTTCATAGAAAGTGAACAACAATTAAATGCTCCTCCACGGTGTTGACATGTTGGATACTGGGGCAGCACTGAAGGTTTGTACCTATAATGACAGAACAAACTACACTGTGAGGTTCTGTTTATTTTTCAAAAATGGACTTAAAATATTGAATTTGCGATTCCTCATGTTAAGTTCCAAAGAAAGAGTCCTATACATTCTTACGTAGAGGAACAAATCAAGTCAATAACAAGAATCAGTTTAATTTGAAAACGATGAAGAAAACAGGATATTCTAACCTCATTCGTTTGGCTTCCTGACTTTACCACATTTCTGGGTGCTGTGAACGTTTCCTTGGTCTTTGTCTTTCTCCAACGGGTGAAACTTTTCTTCCATGACTTGTGTCTTAAATCAGTTTTATTCCAACGATTATATTGAATTATATTCCCGAAAATAACTGAACAGAACAGAAAACACACTCCACTGGCATCAATATTTATTTACTACTACACAAGAAAATGGCACAGTGTGAGCTAATCGCTGATTCGTCAAGATGAGGTACGGCACAAAACTCACAACGTCCAGCGGATCATGAGACTTTTGAAACTAACCATGAAGTTTAACACCAGTTTTCTCAAGGATCTTGTGCCAAATGTGAATAACTGTTTCTTGATTTTATATTCTATGTATAAAGCTATATGAGAATATGTCGGCAACTCAATTTTCATTATTTTGGATCATGTGAGTTATGACTCTAATGTACACATAAATAACATAATGCATACAACGCCAAGATTTTTCACGAGACTAAGTGGATGGAAGTACAGTCGTTCTCAAATAAAGTTATCGGTTTCATTCGATTTAGTGTTCAACGTACACAAGTCCTAATTTCTCATCAACGCATCCTCAGAGTTACCTGCTTTTTATCTTTTCGTGCGACCGGTGAAGTGGATGGTAGTGGACTGATACCTCTCAAGTTCGAGCTTTTAGAATTCTTCGTACCCAATACTGTGTACAGATCTTCCTTGTCTTTTAAAAGAGGTAGTTGTACGTCGTTTTCCCGACTACGTTTTCCCTCACATTGTAGTCTTTACAGTGTTAGCGTCGAGTTCACTGGAGTAATTCTAAAGCGGACTTCTGTCAGACATCGCCGTGACTGCTTTTCTATGAAAGGAGCAGGTGGTAAACCGTAGACACGGCATGCGGAATTCTTCTTAATGTCAGGATTCCCCACCCCACACGACGCAAGAGTAGAGTGACTGCTGTTTAAATTTCCTGGCACATTAAAAATGCGTTTCTGACCGGGATTCGAACCTGGGACTTTTGCCTTTCGTCATCAAGTGCTTTTCAAATGATCTATCCACGGATGACTCACAATCAGTCGTGACATCTTTACTTCCGCCAGTATGTCATCTCCTACCCTCCAGCCTTCATTTTGGTGTCTGGTGTTCATATGGAGAGACGCTTCAATCGTTTACTCACATAGCGCAAAGATCCAAGAGGCTTTCAGAGGCATTCCTGAAAGTGAAAGGTGTCCGTGGGCTTTGACAGACAGATAGAGAAACAGATAGGAGGATAGTTGCAAATTTACAGTATTGGCATTGACCTCAACGTCAAAAAGTAGTTCATTATTTGTAGAAAAGAAGATTAGCACTCTCTGTCGATGTTGTAAGGAGTCACCATCCAATTTAAAGGGGATTTGTCTAGAAACGTCAGTGAGCTGACGAACAAAATAATCGATAAGCTAATAGGTAAGTTGTCGTTATAGGAGTTCCACGGTATCAGCCCACGAAGATTCGGTCTTGTGTGCCACACTGCCCACCTCCTGTGTCTCCAGATCATCTACAAATTTAATCCTGCACTCTTTCTGCTACATCGTACACAAAAGTAATAAGTGAAATTTAGTTGCCGCTAATAGTATTGCGATATTAAAGGCCTTCAGTGGATAAATACCAACGGCCTTGCTTCAGTGGTAACATCGGTTTCCGTCAGTTCACCGACGTTAACTAAATTTCACTTATTACTTTTGTGTACGATGTAGCAGAAAGAGTGCAGGATTAAATTTGTAGATGATCTGGAGACACAGGAGGTGGGCAGTGTGGCACACAAGACCGAATCTTCGTGGGCTGATACCGTGGAACTCCTATAACGACAACTTACCTATTAGCTTATCGTTTATTTTGTTCGTCAGCTCACTGACGTTTCTAGACAAATTCCCTTTAAATTGGATGGAGACTCCATACAACATCGACAGAGAGTGCTAATCTTCTTTTCTACAAATAATGAACTTTTTTTGACGTTGAGGTCAATGCCAATGCTGTAAATTTGCAACTATCCCCCTATCTGTCTCTCTATCTGTCTGTCAAAGCCCACGGACACCTTTTACTTTCAGGAATGGGAATACCTTCAGTAGCCTCTTGGATCTTTGCGCTATGTGAGTAAACGATTGAAGCGTCTCTCCATATGAACACCAGTCACCAAAATGAAGGCTGGAGGGTAGGAGATGACATACTGGCGGAAGTAAAGATGTCACGACTGATTCTGAGTCGTCCGTGGATAGATCATTTGAAAAAGCACTTGATGACGAAAGGCAAAAGTCCCAGGTTCGAATCCCGGTCAGAAACGCATTTTTAATGTGCCAGGAAATTTAAACAGCAGTCACACTACTCTTGCGTCGTGTGGAGTGGGGAATCCTGAGATTAAGAAGAATTCTGCATGCCGTGTCTACGGTTTACCACCTGCTCCTTTCATAGAAAAGCAGTCACGGCGATGTCTGACAGAAGTCCGCTTTAGACGTACTCCAGTGAAGTCGACGCTAACACTGTAAAGACTACAATGTGAGGGAAAACGTGGTCGGGAAAACGACGTACAACTACCTCTTTTAAAAGACAAGTAAGATCTGCACGCAGTATTGGGTACGTTGAATTCTAAAAGCTCGAACGTGAGAGGTATCAGTCCACTACCCTCCACTTCACCGGTCGCACGAAAAGATAAAAAGCAGGTAACTCTGAGGATGCGTTGATGAGAAATTAGGACTTGTGTACGTCGAACACTAAATCGAATGAAACCGATAACTTTATTTAAGAACGATTCTACTTCAATCCACTTAATTTCGTGAAAAATCTGGGCTTCGTGTGCGTTATGCTCTTTATGATGCCATTCCACATCGCTTTGCGAACGCTACGCCAACTCAGGGGGGAGACACCCGAGCACCTGAGCTAGAATCCCGATCTCTCCTCGTGCGAGCGCCACGCCCTTCGCCCCTTAAAGTAAGCTCTGATCGATATACGATTCCAGTAGGACGAGGACGTGCAGCGGACAGTTAGGGACCTCTTCCCGCAGCAGCACAAGCGACTTTACCAAACGGCTCTGTTGAATCCGACACGTCGGGCTCATAATTGCCTCAATACTCACGGCGATTTTTCCTGATTCCCATACCGATTCTGTACTGTGCGTAAGGTTTACTTTCGACCACTTCATTCATCTTTTACGTTTGACTGAAACTTTTTGCTGAAGCTTAACGCGATAATGCAATAAATACTTCTATGCTTAGGGCAGGTATCAGGCAGCATAGAAGTATTAAGATACAGTACTACCGTTTTCGGATTTAATTTGTGTACTGAACGATTTTCGTTCACTTGCAGACTCATGCAGTGTACTCGCACTTTTCTCGTCCAGTAAGATAAGCACAGACCAAATTGCAAGAGCTACTTCTCAAACTATAAAGAGGAACACCTTCTACCTTCTCAGTATTGAATCTTTGGCTCCATTACAGAAATACAACCTAATTACACTATTGGCCATTAAAATTGCTACACCAAGAAGACGACGACCTACAGACGTGAAATTTAACCGACAGGAAGAAGATGCACGTGATTAGCTTTTCAGAGCATTCACATAAGGTTGGCGCCGGTGGTGACACCTACAACGTGCTGACATGAGGAAAGTTTCCAACCGATTTCTCATACACAAACAGCAGTGGACCGGCGTTGCCTGATGAAACGCTGTTGTGATGCCTCGTCTAAGGAGGAGAAATGCGTACCATCACGTTTCCGACTTTGATAAAGGTCGGATTGTAGCCTATCGCGATTGCGGTTTATCGTATCGTGGCATTGCTGCTTGCGTTGGTCGAGATCCAATGACTGCTAGCAGAATATGGAATCGGTGGGTTCAGGAGGGTAATACGGAACACCGTGCTGTATCCCAGCGGCCTCGTATCACTAGCAGTCGAGATGACAGGCAACTTATCCGCATGGCTGTAATGGATCATGTAGCCACATCTCGATCCCTGAGTCAACAGATGGGGACGTTTGCAAGCTACAACCATTTGCACGAACAGTTCGACGACGTTTGCAGCAGCATGGTCTATCAGCTCAGCGACCATGGCTGCGGTTACCCTTGACGCTGCATCACAGACAGGAGCGCCTACGATGGTGTACACAATGAACCTGGGTGCACGAATAGCAAAACGTAATTTTTTCGGATGAATCCAGGTTCTGTGTAAAGCTTCATGATGGTCGCATCTGTGTTTGGCGACATCGCCGTGAACGCACATTGGAAGTGTGTATTCGCCATCGCCATACTGGTGTATCACCCGGCGTGATGGTATGGGGTGTTATTGGTTACACGTCTCGGTCACCTCTAGTTCGCATTGACGGCACTTTGAACAGTGGACGTTACATTTCAGATGTGTTACGACCCGTGGTTCTACCCTTCATTCGATGCCTGCGAAACCCTACATTTCAGCAGGACAATGCACGACCGCATGTTGCAGGTCCTGTACGGACCTTTCTGGATACAGAAAATGTTCGACTGCTGCCCTGGCCAGCACATTCTCCAGATCTCACACCAACTGAAAACGTCTGGTCAATGGTGTCCGAGCAACTGGCTCGTCACAATACGCCACTCTTGATGAACTGTGGTATCGTGTTGAAGCTGCATGGGCAGCTGTACCTGTACACGCCATCCAAGCTATGTTTGACTCAATGCCCTGGCGTATTAAGGCCGTTATTACGGCCAGAGGTGGTTGTTCTGGGTACTGATTTCTCAGGATCTTTGCACTGAAATTGCGTGAAAATGTAATCACATGTCAGTTCTAGTATAATATATTTGTCCAATGAATACCTGTTTATCATCTGCATTTCTTTTTGGTGTAGCAGTTTTAATGGCCAATAGTGTAATTTCGACGTTACAATCCAGTATAACGGCTGTGATTCATGAATTAGAAGTACGTCATTTTGCGTTCAATGTTGATGTGCCATAATCATCTGGAACTCTGTACAGTTCTGCCTAAAATCTTAAAGTCTCGCCCAAATTGAGAAGAACTGTTGCTTCCATTTCAATGTTCCATTATTTGAGACATCCACTCAATTTGTTTCTTTACCGGTTGACACCATTATGTAAACTTCCTATCTTGTGACTGACGGTAGGAGAAAGTTTAGAAAATAATTATTTCATAGTAATAAAGAATTATACATATTTCTGATATTTTTTAAAGCTCTGCATCACAGGAGCAAACTGGTACTGGTAAGTCAGACATGAATGACAAGTGGGTCACACTGTTTTCGTTATCTTGTATTGCCTGCGAGGGAAACCCAATTATTATTCTGTATTGGTGATTTTACTTCTCCTCGTATGGTGGGAAAGGGGGCTTACAGAATAAAACGATAGCAAATGTTTTAGTTTAGTTGTAAGACATATTCTCTATGACAGACTCAACACTTGACCTACGGCTGGTTCGGTATTGTCTGTGAGGAATCTCCGGAATTGTCACCCTGCTTAAGTATTTGCTGGTAAGGCACCCCAGACTTTAGTAGCAAACGGTAAGTCTACTTTGCGAACTAACTCCTACAAGACATGCCTCACTGGTTGTTATGAGCAGGATAATACGAATTCCGATCGCAAAATTTCGTTTTCCTCAATAACAGGACAGATTACAGGCATCAGTGGTACTATAAAGTAGCACTACGGTTCCTTCTGACGCTGTTAGTATCTCTATTCTGAAAGACTTCGTGGTCAAGTGACACCACTCTCTCGAAAGAAATAGGGAAATTATGTCTACACCCTTTCTGAGAACACGTGCAAAATAATTTTGCTGCAACAAAATGGGAACTCCTCAAAACGTAGTCGATTTTCGGCTGTTCGCTTGTGGTAGCCGCTTCGAAGAGAAAGGATACCTTGGTGTTATCACACACCAAAAAAAAAAAATTTTGCATCACCTCACTTCTAAGAGTTCCGGAAACTGTACAGAAAATTGGAATAGAGATCAACATACACATCATTTCCGCCCTTTTTATTGCTCATGAAAACCACACATTGCATGTTGTACCGTCATACAGTAAGACCTACAAAGGTGGTGGTCCAGATTGGTGTACACACTGGTACGTTTGATACACAGTAGCACGTCCTCTTGCATTGATGCACGCCTGTATTCGTCGTGGCATACCATCCACAAGTTCATCAAGGCATTGTTGGTCCAGATTGTCCCACTCCTCAACGGTGATTCCTCGTAGATCCCTCAGAGTCGTTGGCGAGTCACGTCGTCCATAAACAGCCCTTTTCAATCTATCCCAGGTATGTTCGATGGGGCTCGTGCCTGGAGAACATGCTGGCCACTCTAGTCCAGCGATGTCCTTACCCTGAAGGAAGTCATTCACAAGATGTGCACGATGGGGACGCGAATTGTCGTCCACGAAGACGAATGCCTTGCCGATATGCTGCCAATATGGTTGCACTATCGATCAGAGGATGGCATTCACATATCGTACAACCGCTACGGCGCCTTCCATGACCACCAGTGGCGTATGTCGGCCCCACATAATGCCACCCCAAAACAGCAGGGGTCCTCCATCTTGCTGCACTTGCACCACGTGTCTAAGGCGTTCAGCCTGACCGGCTTGCCTCCAAACACGTCTCCAACGATTGATTTAAGGCATATACGACACTCATTGGAGAAGAAAACGTGATGCCAATTCTGAGCAGTCCATTCAGCATGTTGTTGGTCCCATGTGTACCATGCTGCACGGTGTCGTGATTGCAAAGCTGGACCTCGCCATGGACGTTGGGAGTGAAGTTGCGCATCACGCAGCCTATTGCGCACAGTTTGAGTCATAAAACGACGTCCTGTGGCTGCACGAAAGTCATTATTCAACTTGCTGGCGTTGCTGTGAGGGTTCCTCCGAGCCATACCCCGTAGGTAGCGGTCATCCACTGCAGTATTAGCCCTTGGGTGACCTGAGCGAGGCATGTCATCGACAGTTCCTGTTTCTCTGGTTCTCCTCCATGTCTGAACAACATCGCTTTGGTTCACTCCGAGACACCTGGACACTCCCCTGGTTGAGAGCTCTTCCTGGCACAAAATATCAATGTGGAAGCGATCGAACCGCGGTATTGACCGTCTGGGCATGGTTGAGCTACAGACGACATGAACTGTGTACCTCCTTCCTGCTGGAATGACTGGAACTGATCAGCTGTCAGACTCCCTCTGTCTAATAGGCACTGCTCGTGCATGGTTGTTTACATCTTTGGGAAGGTTCAGTGACATCTCTGAACAGTCTAAGGGACTGTGTCTGTGATACAATACCCACAGTCGTTGTCTATCTTCAGGAACTTTGGGAATTGCGGTCATGAAAAACATTTTTTTATCTGTGTACTTGTCTTGTGATGGACAACATTTACCAACTGTGTCTTCATACAGGTTTCATGTGCAATAGTTGAAGGTGCTATGTAAGAGCAAAGAGTAATGATGGTGTGTTTCAGAATCATCAACAATGTCTGCAGTGAATAAGGTTCGAGACACTGGAGCTGTGGACCTGGGCGCCCTTCTGGATGCGGGATAGGGCGCTATGGTGACGCTGCTGTCTGGAGAGACACAGCTCGTGGCGCACAGATCGGTCCTGGCCACCAGGAGCCCCGCCTTCGCCGCCATGTTCCACCACGACACGCTGGAGGCCAGCAGCGGCCAGGCCACCATCGCAGACGTGGAGGGGCAAACGCTGAGGCAGCTGCTGGCCTACGTGTACACCCTCCAGGCCCCCCAACTGCCCAACATGGACCCCCAGCTCCTTGCAGCTGCTGATAAGTGCGGATTTTCGACCCTAAAGGCCGTGTGTGAACATCAGCTGATTGCACAGCTGGCCGTAGAGAGTGTGGCGGCCACAGCTGTCCTCGCCATCAGGCATTCGTGCACTGACCTAACTGTGGCTGTTGTCGCCTTCATGAAGGCCAACGTCCAGGTAATGGCCACACTGGGTTGGGCAGATGCAATGCTGAACCAGCCTCAACATTTTATTCAAGTGACTCGTCTTGTTGCTGCGCCACTTGCAGAAATTAGGTAAGCACAAGACAAGACACTCCTCTGCATTTTCCAGTTCTATCCTTACATGGGTCTGTACCATAACATTGACCAACGTCTACAGCAATTTGCTAATAGTTCACGACATTTTCATTGCTTTCTCATAACGGCTTCATCGAATCTCTAATCTGAACTGTTTTCATTAGGAGTTAAGTTAGCTAAAAGAAGTTTTGGAAAACTCGATATTTTCGTAGCTTCGTAGGTTGTATTAACCTCGAAGCAATCCATCCTTATATGTAGTCACTATTTCCGTTATACTACTTGTGTACAACACATTATTTGGGTTTTGGCATCATGCTTCTGAACAAAGATCACGTTGATAGTATACTCAGCAGGTGGCATTTTCGATTTGGGTGTGCTGCTCAGTATAGACATAGACAAAGAAATTTGTGTGTTTTTAAACTGTGCACGTGAGTGCTTGAACCATTCTCTGCATGATGTACAGGTCTTCACAAAAAATAATGGTTCTTCACAAAAAAAGTAATTGCTCACTGCCAGTACTTCGCTGGCAGTAAGCTAGCCACAAATAGTGTCACACTACATAAACACAAGCTGAAGGGGGGGATTAAGTACGTGTCTCTTTACCAGTACCAAGTAGCAGTACGCTGGAAAACGAGTCAGTCAAGGAGGGCAGCAACGTATTCATAGTTATCCATTTCTCACGTTGTCATGCTGTAAATGCTGACTTGCCACAACTTTTAGTTCTAGTAAATGATACTGCTTTGTCAACATTGGGTCCACATTTATGTCTCACAGTGCCCATTCAGCTGCCAAGATGACAACTAGAACTGACAGGTGAATCTCTGCACATATCATCAACCTATTACCTTGCCGTACACAGCTCATGGTCTAGGGGCTAGCGTTACTTTCTCTGGATCACGGGATCCTGGGTTCGATTTGCAGACGGATTGGGGATTTTCTCGCCCTGGTGACTGGGTGTTGTGTTGTCCTCATCAATTCATCATCATCTTCATTATTTGTGAGAGTGACTAGATTGGATTGTGGAAAAGAAAATAGACTGTGTAAAAATTGGGACTTTGTTCAGGTGCTAATGACCACACACTTGAGCACGCCACAAACCAAACATTATCATCATCATCATCATCGCCACCACCTTGCAGTTCCTACTTTCACAAGCATCCCACCAGATGCGGGTAGTAGTGGATAGCTTTGCATTAGTACACAGTTGAGGATATTAAAACTCAGTGACTGAGAAGCATAAACCACATACTTGGGAGTTCAATATGTCAGTGTAATCCAGAGCTGGAGTTCCTTTCAGACTGCCAAAGCACATATCTGCTACAGCGCAGGACAGCAGGAAAGTTTTCTGTGTCCCATAATTGTCTTTTATTTTCTTGGTATGTGTGTGCAGTATGCCAGGCATTTTGGAGGAAAAATTATTTTATTACCCCCAAGCAGTATGGGTATAGTCTGATATAACTTTTAAGGAACATCAAGTGAAACATACCACACTCCGCTGCTCGGATCCACAATACAACAAACCAGTCATCTCAACAACATGGCAGTTTAGAGTGGTCCTAGACAATGCCTTATCTTTCCTTCACATTTTCTTCTCGTCTCTGTCGATTAGTTACCCCAAATATTTGCTCTACTTTGGTGCAATGTCTTTTACAACACACACGAAATTTTGTGTAGGAATTAACAAAGTACACTATTGGCCATTAAAATTGTTACACCAATAAGAAACGCAGATGATAAACGGGTATTCATTGGAGAAATATATTATACTAGAACTGACAAGTGATTACATTTTCACGCAATTTCGGTGCATAGATCCTGAGAAATCAGTACCCAGAACAACCACCTCTGGCCGTAATAACAGCCTTGATACGACTGGGCATTGAGTCAAACAGAGCTTGGATGGTACAGCAGCATGACCTATCAGCTCGGAGACCATGGCTGCGGTTACCCTTGACAGTGCGTCACAGACAGGAGCGCCTGCGATGGTGTACTCGACGGCGAACCTGGGTGCACGAATGGCAACATGCAGCTTCAACACGATACCACAGTTCATCAAGAGTAGTGGCTGGCGTATTGTGAGGAACCAGTTGCTCGGCCACCATTAACCAGACGTTTTCAATTGGTGAGAGATCTGGAGAATGTGCTGGACAGGGCAGCAGTCGAACATTTTCTGTATCCAGAAAGGTCCGTACAGGACCTGCAACATGCGGTCTTGCATTATCCTGCTGAAATGTAGGGTTTCGCAGGAATCGAATGAAGGGTAGAGCCATGGGTCATAACACATTTGAAATGTAACATCCACTGTTCAAAGTGCCGTCAATGCGAACTAGAGGTGACTGAGACGAGTAACCAATGGTACCCCATACCATCACGCCGGGTGATCATCATCATCTTCATTATTTGCGAGAGTGACTAGATTGGATTGTGGAAAAGAAAATAGACTGTGTAAAAATTGGGACTTTGTTCAGGTGCTAATGACCACACACTTGAGCACGCCACAAACCAAACATTATCATCATCATCATCATCGCCACCACCTTGCAGTTCCTACTTTCACAAGCATCCCACCAGATGCGGGTAGTAGTGGATAGCTTTGCATTAGTACACAGTTGAGGATATTAAAACTCAGTGACTGAGAAGCATAAACCACATACTTGGGAGTTCAATATGTCAGTGTAATCCAGAGCTGGAGTTCCTTTCAGACTGCCAAAGCACATATCTGCTACAGCGCAGGACAGCAGGAAAGTTTTCTGTGTCCCATAATTGTCTTTTATTTTCTTGGTATGTGTGTGCAGTATGCCAGGCATTTTGGAGGAAAAATTATTTTATTACCCCCAAGCAGTATGGGTATAGTCTGATATAACTTTTAAGGAACATCAAGTGAAACATACCACACTCCGCTGCTCGGATCCACAATACAACAAACCAGTCATCTCAACAACATGGCAGTTTAGAGTGGTCCTAGACAATGCCTTATCTTTCCTTCACATTTTCTTCTCGTCTCTGTCGATTAGTTACCCCAAATATTTGCTCTACTTTGATGCAATGTCTTTTACAACACACACGAAATTTTGTGTAGGAATTAACAAAGTACACTATTGGCCATTAAAATTGTTACACCAATAAGAAACGCAGATGATAAACGGGTATTCATTGGAGAAATATATTATACTAGAACTGACAAGTGATTACATTTTCACGCAGTTTCGGTGCATAGATCCTGAGAAATCAGTACCCAGAACAACCACCTCTGGCCGTAATAACAGCCTTGATACGACTGGGCATTGAGTCAAACAGAGCTTGGATGGTACAGCAGCATGGCCTATCAGCTCGGAGACCATGGCTGCGGTTACCCTTGACAGTGCGTCACAGACAGGAGCGCCTGCGATGGTGTACTCGACGGCGAACCTGGGTGCACGAATGGCAACATGCAGCTTCAACACGATACCACAGTTCATCAAGAGTAGTGGCTGGCGTATTGTGAGGAACCAGTTGCTCGGCCACCATTAACCAGACGTTTTCAATTGGTGAGAGATCTGGAGAATGTGCTGGACAGGGCAGCAGTCGAACATTTTCTGTATCCAGAAAGGTCCGTACAGGACCTGCAACATGCGGTCTTGCATTATCCTGCTGAAATGTAGGGTTTCGCAGGAATCGAATGAAGGGTAGAGCCATGGGTCATAACACATTTGAAATGTAACATCCACTGTTCAAAGTGCCGTCAATGCGAACTAGAGGTGACTGAGACGAGTAACCAATGGCACCCCATACCATCACGCCGGGTGATCATCATCATCTTCATTATTTGCGAGAGTGACTAGATTGGATTGTGGAAAAGAAAATAGACTGTGTAAAAATTGGGACTTTGTTCAGGTGCTAATGACCACACACTTGAGCACGCCACAAACCAAACATTATCATCATCATCATCATCGCCACCACCTTGCAGTTCCTACTTTCACAAGCATCCCACCAGATGCGGGTAGTAGTGGATAGCTTTGCATTAGTACACAGTTGAGGATATTAAAACTCAGTGACTCAGAAGCATAAACCACATACTTGGGAGTTCAATATGTCAGTGTAATCCAGTATGGCGATGACGAATGCACGCTTCCAATGTGCGTTCACGGCGATGTCGCCAAACACGGATGCGACCATCATGATGCTGTAAACAGAACCTGGATTCAACCGAAAAAATGACTTTTTGCTATTCGTGCACCTAGGTTCGTCATTGCGTACACCATCGCAGGCGCTCCTGTCTGTGATGCAGCGTCAAGGGTAACCGCAGCTATGGTCTCCGAGCTGATAGTCCGGTCTGCTGCAAACGTCGTCGAACTGTTCGTGCAGATGGTTGTTGTCTTGCAAACGTCCCCATCTGTTGACTCAGGGATCGAGATGGCTGCACGATCCATTACAGCCATGCAGATAAGATGCCTGTCATCTCGACTGCTACTGAAACGAGGCCGTTGGGATCCAGCACATCGTTCTGTATTACCCTCCTGAACCGACCGATTCCATTGGATCTCGACCAACGCGAGCAGCAATGTCGCGATACGATAAACCGCAATGGCGATAGGCTACAATCCGACCTTTATCAAAGTCGGAAATGTGATGGTACGCATTTCTCCTCCTTACACGAGGCATCACAACAACGTTTCACCATGCAACGCCGGTCCACTGCTGTTTGTGTATGAGAAATCGGTTGGAAACTTTCCTCATGTCAGCACGTTGTAGGTGTCACCACCGGCGCCAACCTTATGTGAATGCTCTGAAAAGCTAATCACTTGCATCTTCTTCCTGTCGGTTAAATTTCGCGTCTGTAGCACGTCATCTTCGTGGTGTACCAATTTTAGTGGCCAGTAGTGTAGATAAAATCTTGGAGGAGCAAGCATCGTATCCCTACCCTCCTGTCTTGTTTGATATTCTCTATGGTGTTAATAGATCCTGTCCATTGAATACCAAAAGTTTCCTTCTACTTTGGCAAAGCAGGTGATCTTCAATATCCAACATGCTGGAGCTACTGATACATTTATGGGGATGGCAGTATTGATTAGACATATCCATACCCGTCTCCTTTCTTATAAGCTGTATCACAGGTATGTATGCCACACGCAAGTTTAGTTCCTATGTTTTTCAAGTATTTTTAAGCATATGTCTGCAGTACACAACGGTGTGTTTCAAGCAATGTAAACGTTATCTTTGAGATGATATTGTTTACACTGCCAAAGCCGATTTTTCTTTTAAGTGTAGCCATTGTTTTAAACTCCTCAAGCAACTTTGTTCGTTCAGCGTAATGTGAAATGAAAATTAATGTGTGAAAATGAAACACATTACCAGTGAAGTGTTTTCGAGAATATCTGACTCTGAAACATTCCACGTAAATTTACTTTTACCTGCTTTACTCAAAAGTAAATTCCGGAAATACTCTTGATAACTTTTATAATCTACTTAATGAAATTCCTGGTCACAATTTTCTTCAGTCTCTTAGACTTCACAACATATTGCTTGGTGTCTGCCCATCTGATTGTGGTGAAGTCAATTTGTTATATAACTTCCCATTCAGATCTGTATGGCCATGACAAGCTTGACATTGTTTCTGTAGTAAGCTGATAACCCACTTTACCAGATTGTATTGCCATCTCTCTCTCTCTCTCTCTCTCTCTCTTTCTCACACACATACACACGCACACACACATTAGTTATTTATCACGCAGCTCCAAATCTCCTAACTGGCAAAAGTAGCAACCAGCTGACTTTAACTACTTCCTTTGTGAAGTCACGATTTCATGACTCTTCACGGAAATACATGTTGTCCTTTGCGTTATGGAGCCTCTTTATCGTTACTTTCACTAACATTTACTACCCCATCGCAGATCCGGCAAGTGAGAATAGCCTAATAAACTGAAATTTTTAATTACGCTGCAGTGGTCACCTCAGATCAGATGTCGGGCATTAAGACATTTATATTCACCCTATTTGCAAGTGGCTCGCAAAATCGGATTTTGCAAACCGATTTCCCAATATCGCTTCTGGTTGGTCATGTGAAAACTTCAAATCGATTCTCGAAATTCGCTTCTACTCGTCAGTTTTCCAATTCCGCAGTCGATTTTCGCTCCCATGGAAACGCATTCGGTTTTTAAACGTGCTTTCGCTGTCAGGTTTAGTCACGTTTTTTAACATTTTCGGTTAATATGGAAGGTTAATATGGCTCTTTGCACAGTGGAAAATATGTAGCAGTATTAGACTGAAGCTGTTTACACTTCGTCTAATTGAAGAGAAGTAGCGATTGCGATGATTAAATCAGAAACAGTAAGAGCCGTTTTCCAGGCGCCATATTTAACAGGGCTAACATATCCGCTTCAGGCATTAACATGTAAACATGACAGCAGAAAACGGTTCCCCAAATTCGGTTTCCATCATTCGTGTGATGCGTTGTAGTGACTGTTTCTCTGTAGCTATCTTACACACGCACACACACACACACACACACACACACACACACACACACACACACACACACGTCGATTCGTCATTGCTGTTGGATTGTGCCTCACATTGACCTCTTGAGTAAAAGTGATTGTTTGCCCATGTGCATCAATTCCGTTTATTGTACAGCATTTACATTTCTGTGATAATGTTTTAATGTCAGTTAAATTTCCCACTGGATTGACTCCATTCTGTCATGAGTCGTCATCTTTCTGCACTGCTACTTCCTCTGAAGCACCTTCCCAGCTAAGTTCAAAACTTGCTGTCGAGTTCATTTTCGGTGTCTCTTATAGCCCATTCCCTGGCACGTGAGCTACAAACACTTTGAACACTGTCTGATGATCATAGTGTTACGGTAATAACAGGTAAGTACAATTAAAGGTCTGAGACAGCCTGTTTGGTGTCCTTCTAGTTTCTGTGTGATGTATCCCGCTGAAAAATTCTTCTGCCAGTCCAGATTTATTATGGGCCATTATATTTATCTTTTATTTGTGCTTACTTTTGAACAATTTGTTTTTTGGGGTGATAAGCTCCAGCTGTACGGAGAAGTAATCTAGAAATTCGTAGTGGTCTGTACCGCCTATGCAATTAATTGAAGGCAGTTTGTTTATTGTCATATGCTTTTCGCTTCTTTTATTTGGGAAGCATCATCAGTGGCATGTAATACATATTTCCTTTTATAGTCGCAATAAACGTATTGTGTGGTAGATATAATATGCTGCTCTATTAAATTTTGTCATGCTTTTCTCTTGCTTTTTAGATTAGAATGAACTACTGTAGCACAAATTCCGTAATGTGAACTTATCGTTCAGTGTTACTTACGATTTCCAGCGCTGTTGACTGATATGTGTGGTCGTGGAGATGTATTAGTTAGTTTCCATACCTCAGCTGGCCGATTTATAGCGTACTTTCACCCATATTTGTCACATAGCATATATCACTTGCACCTTCCATTTTGTGATCAATATGTGTGTTTTTTCAGTGTGTAGTGTTGCCAACTGCCGTTGTGTGTTTGTCTGTCTTTTGTGTGTGTTGTGTTGCGATTTGATATTTTTCATTTTTTGCTTGTGTGTGTGTGTGTGTGTGTATGTCCTGTGTATAATCGTGTAATTCTTTTTTGAGGGGGTGATTTTTTGGGTTGTTCATTAGAAAATCATTTATGTTAACTGACAAACTATTCTTGTTCAGAGTGTGTGTTCAACTATCCCTGTAAACACTCCCTCAGCAGTGCTGCCTGTACTGTGGAGACCCCTATACACCCCCACCCCCTATGTGAATACACTCACCCATGCAGTACCTCTCTCTATGCAGTGCGCTGGCCACCACAGGGGGTGGCCCCATCCCTGGCAGTCACCATCAACCTCTCAGTGACCACAGCCGGACTCCTACCACAGCTACACCACCCACAGCTCCCAACCACGCACCCCCAGCTGATGATGCAGCTGTCTCTCGCATGCAAAGAGTTGCAGCACTGTTTAAACACTTTTTGCACATGTGCTACCACATTCCGCGGTGTTGACTAAGTGTTACTTGAAAAAAAAATTGAATCCCTGGTTTTTTAGTTTACGAATGAAACAAAAGTTACAGACCTCGGAAAAAATATATTCTTTTATTGTATTTGAGTGGGGATACCATGAAATCATCATTTGAGTAGGTATGCATCAGAGAGATGGTTTCTCTGGCTTCACAGTGAACATTATGTTCTGTTCAGAATTATTGAAATGCTCTTATGTGATAAATGTGGCATAGGAAGCATATCCATTTCAAACGATTCTTCGTTCATTGGTGTGCAGTTTCTGCTTTCAATGATGCTTATTTATCTTACAACTTATTTCCAAAGAAAATGTCTGTGGAAGCATGGTTTTGTTGAATTACGATTCAACAAAACCTAGATCTCAAGCAAATGAGTAATTGTGGATGTAAGTGCATACAGTTTCTCAGAAAGAAATGATGAACAAAGAGTAAGTGGGAACAGGAGTAGGAGGAACAAAAAGTAAATATTCGACACAGGATTGAGGGTATGGCTTGTTTTGAATGTGTGTTCGAATATACTTTGAATTTTCTCTAACTGACATTTATGAACATTTATATATACAGTGACCATTGAAAATTTGTGTTAAATTTGTGCCCAGATATCCTGATTATCAGAGGCAGTCTATCTGACCACACCCCGAGCTCTGACTCAATCTTTGTCATAGACGCCCCACCACTGATTTCCATACACTAGTATCAGAGTTTCTGCCATGGGGTATGTGTGAATAGCAACAATGGGTAGAGGAGTTAGTGGGAAACCTTGGTTCATCTTAGTACAATGTGTTTGAGAATCTCTAATGGTAGTGTTTGGATATCACAGGCGAAAACATCAGCCACAACGAAAGTTGGAGAGAAGTGCAGGTGTTCTCATGTTGCCTAAACGTTAATGCACCTGCATGCAATAATCAGAAAATCTGGCCAGTCTTGTTGTGGGTGTGATTGAGTGGAGATGCATGTGGTGCTGTGTGCCTTGCCAACTCCAAGCAGGTGACAGAGTTTCGCAGGTGTTTTGAGTACAGTTCTCTGTTCATCATGGAGCAGTTTTTGTGAAATTCCAACCTAAAGTACATTTTTTAAATCAATTACCAATGGTAGTAGTCACAGATAGTTTGCTTTACGAGAAAAAATATCGCTATCTGAGAGTGGATTGGTAGTTTTGCAGTATGACTGCATTGCCTACGCAGTTCACTTTAAAGTTAAGGACCGTGCATTTTGTATCAGAATCTTACTCATACAGACCTGTACTACCAACGGTGAGCTTATTTAACATCTTTTAAATTAGTCAGTGCAGAATGCAACGAGATATTGTTAACTATTGAAAGGCGAAACATAGGACCAAAACGATCATTTTAAAAAGTTGATAATGTGGTATATCATAGACCATCCACACACCTTGATGCTTGATTACGTCTATGTCAGTGATAGCATCATCCAGCAGGTTAAAAGCTCATTATACAAAGCCAGAATCGTGCAACAGTTCTTTCAAGAGGACGATAGGGAACCAAATTTCATGTCTTGGCGACCAAAATCGACTTGCCTGTACCTAGTGGAACACACATAGGATGCTATTGGGTGCCAACTCCATGCCAACGAACAACCGGCCCAATATGTATGGGAATTGATCTGTGCATAGTCCCAAAACCTACCAAGGACTTGTAGAATTCATGCCACGCACAATCGTTGCTGTATTTCATAAAAAGGTAGACTGATGTGCTATTTAGCAGCTGATTATAATGTTTTGGCTAGTGTGTGTGTGTGTGTGTGTGTGTGTGTGTGTGTGTGTGTGTGTGTGTGTGTGTGTGTGTTTTTTTAGCAGCGCTATTTGACAAAAGCTCTTGACCAAATGATGTGAACAGCATGTGTAGTAACAGAGAAACCACAGTTCTAAACCTGTAGACATTTATAGCTATGATACACAAAATACAAAATACAAAATCAATACACACAGCAGCATATAGTTTGGCAAAAGGAAACAACGCAATATTATTCCCCATGCCTCTACAGATAACACAGAGTATAACACAATTTCTTGAGGTATAAACAACTGAACGCCATAATAATCAAGACAATGTGACTAATTTTTGCAAGCAAGGCAAGCACGTGTGATAAACAATAACACTGATGACAAAATATTGGTTCTACACAATAAACAATAAAGTAAAAGCCCATGACTCCAGCAGAACAGTTAACTAGTTAGAAATGACAGAATGTAAAGCCAGATGCAGTAAGCAACTACGAAACACATTTTTATGCATTTCCGCACACTACATGTAAATCCATAGAAAACTATCCTCACCACAGCAGCAAAGAGACTGTAGACTGGTATAATCTTACTGTAGGACAGACCGTCTGGAAACGATACTATTGCTACAAACATTTGTGATCGCCAGCTCTGAAGGAACAATTTAACTTTATTCGTTCAGAAGTCATTTGACAGTCACTGAAATGAATTTACTTTACTATAGTTAATATTCAGTGCTCTACCTGGAATCAAGGTGGATGTAAGCTTACGTAGCACAATAGCTTCCGTCATTAAAATTTGAAGTTACATATTAATGAAAATTTAATATTGAAAATTAAATGAAGAAATCTCAAAACCTGAAGCACTAAGTGAATTAGCAATGCGAAAGCCAGTATTATAAGCACTCAAATAAAATTAAAACTGTATTTTCCACCTAAATACACTTGTGACAATCTTGCACTGTCGTAATTCTGAGGTTGTTTTATATGATCTTTTGATCGTTTAGATTTACTCAGAATTATTTAAACACAGTGACAGGGAAATTAGAATTCAATTTCTGAATTTAGGATAATTACTTTAAGAGATACTTTTAAAAAATTGGTTGTGTTCAGTAATTAGCTATGAAGTTTATGACCGTAATGTTAAATGTTGAAAAACAGTGAGGGAGAGAGAGAGAGAGAGAGGGGGTGATACATACGTGCGTACGATGAATCCCTTCCCCCGAAAATTTCTCTCCTTCGTATTTCCTCTGTGTTACCATAGGCGACGAGTCAGTGATCTCATTTGTACTAAGGTTGCCGCACACGCGAGGTCCTATTCGCTTCCATCACCCTGAGTGGAATGCGTTAAGTTCTAACAAATGTTCGCCAAAATGCAGTATTCTACAGTACTTGTCCCCTGCGCAGAAAACTGCACGTAGGTCGTGAGTCCGTAATCTTGAGGCTGTATTAAACTCTTAGCGAAATTGATATTATGTGAATAACTAAATTTTAAGGTATTTTTGTTTATATGGGACGCCACTCGCTTTTTATAAGTAGAACACCACAAACTGCACAATTACATTCCATTTTAAGAGTCATAAATAATTTCCGTTCTTCAACAAAATAATGAGCTACGTATTTCCATAATTACTATCACACTGTTCTCAGCTATATGTCTAAATGACCAGAAATTGCTGACCAAGTCTTAACTCTGACCTTACAGCCTAACCACTTCGCCCGCCAACCAAGCTAGGTGCGATCCGAAGATTACCAAAGGGCTTCGTTTCCTTTTCGTTTAGCAGTTGTTTATTATTCTGCTGGTTATTAATGCTTGTGAAATAATGGAATGATAGCACGCTACTGAGAGATGCTTTAATTTGAAATGCAAATAAATATGCTCTTTAGTTTGTCTCATTTTAATAACGGAAGATGATCATTTTAGGCGCGCAACTTCCAAACGCAACAGCCAATCGCGGAGAAGGACCACAGTTTAGGCGGTCTTTCTCATGATACCATAACCGAATAAATCATCTGTCACTGGTATCTCACACCACATTACGTCACCTTGCCACTTGTGCCTTCTCAACTGCTCTAAGAAGACCTTCTTGCACCTGTACATGACGGCTCTACGGCCAGAAATATTACAACACTTCTGGTTACTTAGGTTCACTAAATATTCTTGCCTTGTTTATCGTGGCTGTTGCGGTCCTGTGTGGTTGACGTTCACTGACTGATAATTGGTTAGGACCTTCATGTCTCCAGTAAGATGGAATCAATTTGTTACTACCACCTTGCATGCAGTAGCCATTTTCCTTGAAGTTGCGTTGGCTCCATATTCCATCTTAGATTATGTTGGATGTGCTTGCTTTCCAGAAACTGAATTTCTGAAGACGACTTTACGAGACGAACGCTGCTGCCATTACAGCTTTCTCTTTATCATGCACAGTTTGACCACTCCGGAAATTTTGACATCGCCAGACATGGCACAGGTAACTAGCTAACCAGGTTACTGTGCTTCAGGACTTTCTGAGCCACTTAACGTGAAAGTCATGCACACAACCACAGGCTTTATTTCATTATCGAAAGTAACATACATTTTCAAATAACCTACGAATATTACGGTCGTTATAATTGTAGAAATCATTCATTATTATGCTTTTGCTTTCCTTAAACAATATCTGTTACTCCATTCACTTTCACACGACAGTTAACATACTTTAAAAAACGTCAATGTGTCCCCCTTTTTGTTGAAATATCATGTAAGTATTACTTCAAGGAAATATTTCTTCAGATAACGTAACTCTAATTGAATCATTAGCTACTTTTAATAACATCACATTTTCCAACAGGATGACATACTTACGAATGCCGTAATAAATAAAAGTCTTACTGACTAATAACTTTTTGAGTTTAGTATATGTTTTTATTACAACACTCTGTCATATATCATATATGTCATTTATCGTTTACTTACTGAAAAATCCAATTTTCAGTTTGAAAACCTATAGACTAAATTACTATGTGCTTCTGCTCTATACTTATTTCTAAACCCAAATCATTCATAATATTGACAGATTTTCTAAAATGGCAGAGGGCAAAGGGTCTAAGAGCATCCCTTGCTCACACTTTCATTTGCTTTGAGCTTTCACTTATAGTGACTTTTGTAATAATTTTCTCAGTCTCTTTCACAACAATTTTTCACTGTTTTCCAAGTCCTTCATCACGACCCACATTATTTCTTTTATTTTTTTCAAGGCCCTTTTTCTAAAGCACTGCCACTTTTGGTACATTTTATATCTTTTCAAACTTGAAAAACTCAAATGCATGCAAGAAATAATCTAGTTTTTATGGTTTAGCACATATTAAACATCCATTTATTTTAGACTATATTTTATGCCTGTTAATTATTATTTTGACCTCTATGTGTGTATTTTCTCAACTCTACTATATTCCTTGTACCAAATGTCTTCATCAGTGTTAGAAATTCCAAAACGCAAGCATCAGTATGAGGAATATTTGCAATTTTCTTAAGTCCACTGGAAATAAATTTGAATTTTCTTACTTCACGATTAATTTCACTCGCTTTCTCTTGAGTCTTAACAAGATCCAAATGTTCTGTTTTGAACTTTGGATGTTTCAGATTTTCATCTTGCCCACAAATCTTATCTTCAGTTCCTTCTGTCATCTTGATCTGAAGTCGCTGTTTCTTCTCATTTAGAGTAATTTCCTTACGAGGGGGAAAGTCTAAACTAGTCATCACTACTGCACTCAGCTGCATCGTTCCCTAGATATAACTGTTTTATTTTCCTTTGCTCGACGTGCTGCTAGAAATTCTTCAGTTCATCGATAAATTTCTTTGTCATCTTCATCCTCTTCTAACAAGTTCCTCTTAGAATCTTACATGTAATCTTCCTCTTCATCCAGCGTTGATAGTGTATCTCCCTGATTTTCGGTGATTTCAGGAAAAATACTGTCAGAGTCACGAGCTTTTATTTCATTGGGCACACATCCTATAATGTTAGTATTATCTTCATGACGGATGACTTTCCGCCCACACTGAATAAACACCAAAACCAAACCAGAATGAGTTTTGATTACAATTGTATGGGGATAAGGTTCATTTTTCTCTTTGACAGTTACCTTCTTTTGATAGTCTTCTCTACATATTGGTTCTCATTTAGAGAATGGGATTATCTCATCAAAATCTATTTGCACAATTTCACATGAATTGGTGTGCAAGGCTTCTTCTTTTCCTCCCTTTCTACTATTGGGGTAGACTCTTATGGGTCACTATCTGTCCTATTTTGTTCAACTTTCGCAATTTCTAACCTGTCATACGTTTGACAAAGTTCCCAAAACCACGCACCACGCAACATCAGCTGAGACGGCTTCTAAATAGCACTTTATTGTTGCCTTCCACAGAAATATGCCCTTTCTTCGGTACTTCCAGACAATGTTCTTCATAATCCATTGTCTTTATTTCTTGTCCTGTAACACTATGCCCTACTCTATTTGATCTTTTTCAGTTTCACCTACCTCCACACCAATCAAGTCTTCTCTTACTCTGTATGTCGGTACCTCAGTGTCATACTGCCGTGGTTGTGAAACGTGTTTCCAACAAGATCATGCTCTACGTTTCTGATGCTATCTTCAAGCTGACAGTACTTTTGCAGTCATTCTTTCTTTGGTCAATTTCTTTTTTCTGCACACAATAGACCCGAAATCTGAAAAGAGGTTAATTCTCCTCATATCTGAGCCCCCAACAATTTTTGAAGTTACCTCTATCAGGATTACGAAAACTTCCATAACCATGTCCTCTCATCATAGTTATTTGGTGCCCATTGGAGCTTCCTATTTCAGGTAGATTATGATTCCTGAAAGTTCTTTGGTCGCTCATTTTATGTCACCGATCCTCATATTCAATTTTCTCTGAGAAATTGTCAACTGTATCATGATTGCTGCTGATGTAACATTTCAAATCATCAGCCAGTTTCTTGCATAACTCCCACAATATCTCAGATTCTAAAGGCCTATCCTTGAAATACTTTAGTCTTTTATATCAGGTCTCACAGTAGGCCTTCATAGTATTATGTCCAAGAATGTCTGACATTTTTGCGACGACATTTTTGCACAGACCAAAATTCCTCTAAAATTTTCTGTTGAAACGCCAAGAACGTCATATGAGACATGTCTAAGTTCAACCCCCATGTCTTTGCACTACCAGTCATACCATCAAATGCTAAATTAATCTTTTCCTCACCTTTCATGTCTTTTGGTACCACTCGTTAGCAATACCTTATGAAATCCGCCAGATGCCAACCTCCCTGTTTGGTCTGAGGATTGTTTTTCTACTCTTTGCTCAAAAGCTCTGTTTTTTGCACAAACAAACGAGTACTATTCACTTCATTTCAAAATTATATGTGATATGACTCTGTTTCACTACAAGTTCATGACCAGTGAAGACGTGACTGTAAACGCTCCAGACAGCCGTAAGATAACAACATTACTGTCATTCACTATGCAGCTCGACAAACTGTATTGATGGCCTTGACTGCCATTTCTTTTCATAGCGGGACTCATTTGGTTGGCATCCGTGACACCCTTACAGCATAGCGTTATTGTTTCTTCTGCTTGTCTTCGTGCTTGTCAAGTCCTACCTTGGCCAGGAAGGTCATCACGTCTCTCTTCAACTGAGATCGTTTGGATCATTGTGGGCAGGGCCCTCCAATCAGCTTGGGCGTTCGACGATCTAACGCGCCAGTCGAACAGAATTAGGTACACTATCCCTCAGCAATACATCAAACAACTTCATGAATCCATCAATCAATGGCATGCCGAATAACTGCTTACATAAGAACCAGAGGTGGACCAACACATTACTGAATTGCTCAGTCTGTGGAGCTCTTTCTCTTGAATCAATCATCAAATTTTTCTGAAATAGTAATAATTTGTTTGAGTGTACATGTGCTTCAGACCTACAGATTTCCATCCCATTCGGATAATTTCTCTGTTGTGTGTCTCTTTTTTTCTTAGAGTGTACATCCAAACGACAGTACCGAAAAGTAACTATAAAAGAAATCCTAGCTCATACAATTAGATATGCCTACTAATTACCTATACATGAAGTACTTTAACATGAACAGGATATATGGTTTCAGCTAATTGGGAGCATGCTCATAAATGATGTCTGTAGTGATGGCCATGAAATGAGAATTTCTGATAAGTTCAAAATGATAATTTTCATGATTACATATGTTATCGGTAAAATAAATTATTTAACAGCAGTCCTCCGTCACATTTTCTAACAGAACACAGGCAGCAGAATGTTAGCTTAGTATGATCTGACAACATCCTCAAGGCTGTGTTTAGTAACGCAACGGTACACCACATATAAGTACCACTGGGATTCTCGAAGTCACAGATACCGGATCTCTAGCCATGGCAGTAAACATTGTGGATCACAAGAAAATACTATAGAGCAACAGTTCTGTACCCAAATATCTCTACACTGCGCTGGAGCCCCATGGCAAAGACATACCAATCAACGTAGGCTAGATAAATCAGAAACTAGGTTTTATTCCATTGATTTGCATGGAAACTAGCTATTAACAAGAAAGGCTGACCACAATGATAAAAGTTGGCTGGTTGAATGTAATTAATGACATGATCTTCATGAGAGAGAAATTGTACAGGAATCTATGAAGTCCACGTCAGCAATGCCCATAATGACATTTAACATACTGCTGCTTAAACTGAGTGAGGAAAAGAGCAACTGACATCCAAATCGAAATGAGTCTCATTCTTCAAGCGAATTAGACTGATTACGTTTAAGTTGAATCATTATTTTAAGGAAAAGAAAGGTTGAAAACACACATTCTTCATGATTAAAGAACTTTTATTTATAATTCAAAGTGAAAGATTTAAAGTAACTGTTTAGGTAAATTCTCATACTAAATAAGAAATTATAGTTCTTGTGCTGATCTGATACAGATTTTACATTGTCTTTACACATCCATTACTTTGCAGGTTCAGCATATCTGACTGGTCTCCACTAATACCATATCATTTCAATGCATCTTCATTGTTAATAATGTTTGCTTTATTCATATCTTTTCATTGCGTTTAATTCAGTTCAATTTCATTATTGTTTGTATGAGACACAATTTCTCAAATTGTCTTCGTAATAATGGAACGATATTTTCACATTAGCTTTATCTTGCTGCTGGCTATTATCGAATCAAATATTTTTCTAAAGTTTTACACGAGTGGAAAGAAAAAAATATAATTTTATGTAAAACAATTGTTTTCAGAGTCATAAAGTTAAAAAACTGGAAGTATAATAATTGTTCTTTCCTGTTTCCACTTCAGCATTACACAGCCCTCTCTACCACCCACAGTCCTTTCACTTAACTCCTTTTCCACTGGCACATCATTCCATTCCACTGTTCTCTGTTTAACCTCCCAACTGCACTTAGCTGCCTTACCCTCTCTCCACCACATCCCATTATCCCCTCAAAAGCAGCACTTTACCACCCCCACACCCCTACCTTGATATCCACCTACCGGCCTCAGCCTCCTCCTCGCCGCCACCACACAGACTGCTTCTTTCTTCATGTGTTGTTGCTCAGGGCCTGGCCTTGGCAGCCAGAGACAGCGGTCATATATGTGTAAGTTATGTTTTTTCCACAACAGATTTACAGTATCGAGTTCCCCCACTCTTAACAGCCAGTTACCCAGACGTGCAGATGGATCCATATGAATGCCACCGCAATTCACAACATAGGCTTCTGATACCTCGGCCTTCCTGAGCATATGCTGGTCTGGGGCAAGGGTGGGGGGCCTTATTGCATTGCAAGCGATTCTGAGACACCAAATGCTAATTAAGGGGATAGACCAAAAAAATACACAATGATAATGTGAGCACATGATAGACTAAATGACTTGTACAATGTCATGGATGAAAATCTGTTTGCAGCTGATTATCAGTACAGTGGAACTAGCCATGGAAACTATTGCATGTGTCTACATGTGAACAACGTTTCTTGTTCTATATGAGTGCGCAATTTCACAGTTCAGAGTGTGACTCAGACTTACAGGATTAGTACATGACTTTCACCTCTGTCAGTGCTTTATGTACTTTAAAACCAAGTATTGTTAACGTTTGTATTCCAAGCTGTTGCCAGATGTACAGTTGTTCAAAATATGCATTATCTAGCTCACCATTCTAAAGAAAGACCAAGATAAGACTCACATTATTCTCTGAATATGAAATGCGTTTTAGTAAATGAACTGTATGAACTACTAATCCATTAGTTTATTTTTATGGACTCATTTCCAGTAGAAAAAGTGACATCAATATCTGCATGAGCACATAATATTTATAGAAAGAGAAACTGAGTGTTTGCTTGCTGGTTATTTGATGTGTCAGTGTAACATCTCCCTTGACAGTATAAACAAAGGGTTTTTCTTCTTAAATGCTCTTGGTGTGTAAGGAATTTGCTGCATCTTACTCCTCATGACATGTAGCACACATTTTGTGGGAGTGGATTACAGGTATTGTCTGTTAGGAATGTTATCGTTAGGTTGCTGGGTGATACTGGAAAGTTGCCATTTCTCAGTACTTACATCAGTGGCATGCAGTCTGCCATGTATTCAGTAAGCCCAGAATGGCTTACAGTAATACGTCTAACAGTACTGTACACAAGTATATGAAATAATAATTTACTGTTTAAAAAGTTTTTCTGGTATGTCAGACACATAGGAAGCATAAGAATCCAGTTAAAAGGTCCTGTGTGTGTGTGTGTGTGTGTGTGTGTGTGTGTGTGTGTGTGTATGTGTGTGTGTGCACACTCGCATGTGCACACTCTTGCACTGGTGTGACCTTGTATGTATGACTGAGTTATTTACTAATGCATATAAAAACCATATATGTTTGGGTGTGAGTGGGGTTGATGGGGAGGCAGATTGTGTGAAGTAGTAATTTTCTCTATTAGGACAGTCACGAATAACTGGGCTGAAATTTTTCGCTTTCATGTGAGGAAATTTTCTTTACATACCTTCATATGTTCATGTTAGAAGGGATTACCATGCACAGAGAGATATTGATAGGTGTATCAAGTGAATGTTTCAGTGGAGTCAAGTACTGGATAACTATAGCTTCTTGAGGTCTAAGCTACCCACTGTCTGAAATGAGTTATGGAGAATATGACAACTGAATTATTTGACCTGCCAGGTTAGTCAAGGGCACTAATGCACTGCTTGGGTAGGCGCACTGACCCCGGATGAAATCCGCCTGGCGGATTAACGACGAGGGCTGGTGTGCAAGCCAGCCTGGATGTGATTTTAGGCGGTTTTCCACATCCCAATAGGTGAATACTGGGCTGGTCCACATGTCCCGCCTCAGTTACACGACTCACAGACATATGCAGAATGTTCGCAATATTCCATGGCTTACACTAGATGCAGACATCTGAGGTACACTAATTCCATCCCAGGGGGTAAGAGTAGGCGACAGGAAGGGCATATGGCCATCCTCTGACACTACCATGGCCAAATCCATAGTAACAAGGCCGATCCCGAATTGAAGTGGCACAAAGGCCCAAAGCAAATGATGATGATAACTGTATTATTTATATGAGAGGAAATGGACAGTGGATGGAGACTTTAATGAGGAAATACTGCCTTGTGTTTAGACACTATAAACTGACTTTCAGATTGTTCCCTATCATAGGGGGGAGGTTTTCACCCTGCTATATGGATATGTATTTAGAACAGCTCACAATTTCGCTTCTATGATAGTTTCCTTCATTTGGTCTCTGTATTTATACTAAAGTATAAGAATCTTGATGGTTTGTGTAGGTGAAAGGGTACAGTACCGCTCGACATTGAAAAGAGGTACAACATTCTTCGTTATTCTTGTCAGAACAACATATTTTTTAATAATAACTCAATTTCACTTAATACACCGAAGCTGGATACCAGTGTAAGAAAGAAGGACCATTTATTTATTTAATTGATCACATGTGCACTCCCACAAAGTAAATCCCTACATCCAATTTGGTGAGATCTGTGAAATGAATCAATATATGGTCGTCTGCTAACCACAGGTAGTGAATGTGTAATATATAATCATCTTTGAGACGGTCCTTTGGTCACCTTTGTTGGAAACAAAGAGATGAAATTTACCTGAGCTTTGAGCGCCTGAAATGTGGCTGACCAATACAGTAGCCTGGTGCTCCCCCACGTCGGCGGAGGTGCGAGATAACCTGAAGAACGGCCATCTTTCAGCACTCTGGCACTGGATCTTGTGTTGGTAAGACCTGTCTTAGGTGTACTCCATAAAGACAAAAGAGTGGAGGGAATGGTATGCATGTGAAATACTTCAGAGTAGTTTGGAATAATTATTTCACTATTTCAGGAACTTTTGGGGGGAGAATTAAATGACAGGCAGGTAATATTAAGGGGAACGTAGTAATCTTCGTAAGTGACCAACGGTCACAATGAAACCACGTGTAGCAATAAGTTGAAATACTTGCGAATGCTAGTACTAAGTTGAAATACCTCCGAGTGCTAAAGTTAAGCTGAATTACTGGTGTGTGTACTGTAAGTTGGAAATATTTAAGAAATGGCGTGTGCAGGACTTGAAATTAGAGACGAGCACTTCTACGTGGTGAGTACTGTGTGAGTCTCAATCAGTGTATGAGACAAACGATAAAGGTATCAGTTGATGACTCGCGTGTGGGACGAATATGATCTTAATATTACTTTGCGTGTTATGTTTCTGTCTGACGCTAGATTCAAACTCTAATACTCTGAGAGAAAAGCAAGGTGAGTCAGGCGTCTATCCAGCAACGCCACTTGGCTTGCATTGCACAGGAAGACGTGCATATATCGTCCAGAGTTCGTAGTGGGAAAGAAAAGTTACGAAGTGGGGCAGTGTCGTGTGAAACTGGGATGAATACTAATTGAAGTGGGAAAGCTGAAAGTGAAGTGATTCTAACGCTGTGACTATTCTTTGTGATGTATTCTATGTTGTCAGTGTGATGTATTTCATGTAATTTAAGTATGTGTGGTTTGCATGGGAGAGTAGCAAGATAGGTTCAGAGGCAATGGGTTATGCATGTTCCTTTTTGTACCGCTCGGTCTGGAGTAAATTCTCGTCATGATGGGTGTGAGAGTCGAAGTGTGAGATATAGCAGAAGATCCATCATCCTATCCAGAAAGTGCACTGTAGCGTTAGATAATTACGAGACCATAAGAATCACCAATGTAAATCCATGCCCACTGGTCGGAGTTTCTCATGTGTAATTGTTGTATAAAATGTAATGGTGTGTTTAGGTTATCTTTAAATCATAATAGAATTTATCGGAATAAAAATGATAGTGAAAAGAAAAAGATTTGTGGCCTTGTTCTTCGAATAGTGTTTAGTCATGATACCCAGAATTTATAATGTGTGCGCCATTCATATTCAGTGCGATGGCCACGTGTTGATCAAAGCCGTTGGGTGCATATATCGTCCAGAGTTCGTAGTGGGAAAGAAAAGTTACGAAGTGGGGCAGTGTCGTGTAAATTACTAATAGTCAGATGTGCGTTATCCGTTTCCGTTGCGCAATATTCATCAGGAGATAATTTGTAGCTTAATTGTGGGTACAAGAGCTCATGATCAGTCATTGATGTTACTCGATAAATAAGAACAAATCCACTCGCTTGGCAGACCACTCATCTTGCAGGCCTGACTGCTTGATGCCACAGTATGAGCAAGGCATGTGGGTGCCTCTCACAGGAGCCTTCCTGGAGACGAGAAAAACAAAAGGTTGTTCCTGGCAGCTGAGGAGGGGGCACTGCAGGAGATGCAGGTACTGCTTGCAGTAGGGGCAGACGCTGGAGCGAAGGACACAGTGCGCATCAGTGGCCTGCACAGGGCAGCAAGGGAGGGACACATAGAGCCAGTGAGGTGTCTAGTGGATGCTCGAGCAGTAGTTGATTCTAGGACCAACTTACAGAATACACCTCTGTACTTGGCACCATGGAAAGGGCATGTAGCTGTGGTCCGGCCACTGGCGGCATTGTCTGCTGACCCCAATGCCAGGAATCAGTGGGGGATGACACCACTGCACAGGGCAGCACTCGATGGCTATGTGGAGGCGACAGCAGCACTGCTGGCTGTGGGAGCCAGCCCAGAGGCCAGGGATGACAGTGGTGCCACTCCTCGTCATCTCGCCAGGAAAGAGAACCACCAGGATATCGTAGAGTTGTTAACTTGAAGCTTTCACTCCAAATACTATATGTGGAATGCAACACGTAAAGCTCCACTACTTAATTTGCCATTATTTTTAAAACATAGAATACAAAAAAATAATCCTGTCATTAAACACTTATACATATAATTGCACTAGTAGCACCTCAGCAAATGCAACAATGGGAGACACCTGTAAACTAATCTATGTAACTGTGCCTTGGAGGAAACAGCATGAAAATTTTTTCTTGAGCAACATTTACAACACTTAACAACAAAACTGAAAATACTCAACAATAAACACCAGTTCTGTGTCACACTCTCGAGTTTTTACCAGTATATTAAATGTTCAAACCACTTACGGTAATGCAGCCAAGTGTCGTCTTTGACAACTGCTGATACTTCAACATGCAAATACACAATCATTTTCAAGTCACACACGGCAAAATATTAGTAGTTGTCAAATATCCCACACGATTGCATCTCCTTCAGTTGTTAGCAGACCTCTACATTATTTGACTATGGAGAAATACTTGACAGGAGCATATATGATTCTTTGTTAGGCTAGTGTACACTACACCATAGCAACACTACTATCATGTAAGCTGTATGCTCAACTAAGCCACTACATATTTTGCGAACGAAATATGTAAGTGCACTATTTCATGTGTCTTGTCTGGTGTAGGCAGTAATTCATTATGAAACTGTACATTCAACAAATCAGTGACCCTGGCTATCGGACTAAGTATGAAACAAATCGAAGTGCAGGTTCTGATTATGTTGCCAATTATTACAAAGACTAGCATTCATTACTAAAATTTCACACCAGACAAGACTGAAAACAGCAATTAGTTCAATAATTAAATACCAATGAGAAATATTTAGTTAAGTTTATCCCTGATTCGAATTGAAAATTGCTGTTTCCTAAATATATGATTGATTATGATAACACCAAGGAGATTTATATGGTCTGCTCGAATGAAAGCAGGAAACGCATAATGTGATATTTATTTCAGCACAAGATTACATCACAACTTTCTTCATGAATACCAGAACAAGAGAAAATACTTTTCAAACACTTTATGGTATTGTATCTTGCATGATTCAGTCTGCTACAAAGAGTCAACATAAAAAACATTCTATGACTCTTCAGTGTAGGTGGTAAAGATTGTTATTATGGCAGACAGCGTGTCAATGTAGTGAAATGTAAGTATTGTATTTATAAGACAGAAATCAGCATTACACTTGCTTCCAGTGGTGAAATGTGGGGCTGTGAATTTACCAATGTATTTAGCTGTTCGCTTTGTTTGAATTTCAAATGTTCTTTCTTAGTACAACAGTTAATTGCCTTTGTTAGTTGTTGTTAATGCATCTCTCCAAAGTTACTAAGGTAACTTATAATTATACATCATGTTGAACAAATTTCACATTATTATGATTATTTAGAATCGAGTTACTGCAAGAGTTCAATCATATTTTGCACTAATTATAATAATGATTTTGTGAAAATAATTACCACTATGCTCAATAGAGTAGTTACAAAGATCAGTTTTGTGACTGATTCTTTGCTACTCATAAAGATGCTTATTTGATAGTAATGTCACAATATCATTCCTTCAGTGTCTCCTTATTTCGATGTCATTCCATGAAATACTGGCAAAAAACATAGAACAGACTTTCAACTTTATGATGCATTTACTCACAGTATTACAAATTTGAGTTATAGTTGACTTTTTTGAGCGGAATTTTAATATAATTGAACGATAATATTAACTGACCATTTGGTACATCCTTTATCAAAAATCTTGTAGTTCAGTTGAAAACAGGGGCAAAATATTATTTACTATCAGTGAGACACTATTACTAGAGTGCAGATTTAAATAAATCTTGAGCTGACAATTTCTGATTCCCAAAATGTAACTTAAGGGAAAAAGTTCAGTTTAAACTCATTGACACATGAAGCTAAATTTTTACAAAAATTGTATAAGTTATACAGACTATAATTTCATTGTGAAGGTAATGTTATGAAATATGGATATTAATTTTACATATAAGTATTCAGATTTCATAATAAGTATCTCATTATATATATATATATATATATATATATATATATATATATATATATATATATATATATATATATATATATAATGATGATACCCAACAATTTCTTAATCATCTTAGTATTCACGGCAACAATTGGATGGAGCAAGTGCAAGTGACTGACTTTTAGGTAAGGGTTGTCTAGTGCCGTGAAGGTGCATATTAACTATCAACAACATTGAAGGCTTCCTCAGCATAAATTCATTGAATCAGATAATGAGGGATGTTGACTCACAATCTAGGCACACTTCAATATTCCTGAAATCACTATTAAATTGGTTAACTTGTACAGTAGTGGTATCTTTGGGATCAATTTGATCAGTTATATCCTTGTTTGATAATTTTCACTAGTCCTTCAAGTTCAATGATAGTACAGTCACAGTATGCACTTATCAGCATCCATTTAGCTAAGGTTAGCAATCCTGTTGTTGCCTGTAGACTGCTCTGTAAACAGCTGACCCACCACCATTACTAACAATGCAGTCTCTTAGCTACAAGATATTTTAAATTTCACCATAGCCCAGTTGCGATTTGATGATAAGTCTGTTCCATTTGAAAGATATATCATTGTTCTACAATAGGTAATATGATGGATATTCCTTACTACATTCACAGTGGCCAACATTGTGTTTGAATAACTGTTCATATGCACCAGTGCCTGCATGCTGCCATCTTCATTCTTGACACTCCCACTTCATAAATAACATTCATGCTTGTATCGCCACCAAGTCCACTCACATACATTAAATGTATATAAACTTTATGATTCACATAACATATCCATCCACTAAACAAAAAATGTCATACTTGACTGAACTAGGTCTATATCAGATTCGAAAATCCTGTTTATGCTTCTGCTTTCATGTTAATGATCTCAACCCTTCTCCAAAGCCTTTAGTTCTATTCTGGTTTCCAGACAGGAGTACTCTCAATATATTTGATGGATTTGCACCCTTTTAGAGAAGGAAATTATTGTATCCAGATAGCAAAGTCCATCCCACAGAAAGGACATTGAAAAAGTCAAGTAGATGAGCCCAAACATAAAACTGTCCATGATCAATGTATGCAGAACAGAATAACTTACAATTGAGTGTTATTCAAGATGTAGTGTCGGCAGACTTGCCAACACTACGCACACTAATTGAAAGAGGCGGCCAAGATGCACGCGCTAACTCACGAAGGATGGAGTGAGGTCTGAAACAGGAGACTTAATGAATGTGATAAAGAAAATACGTATCTTTGGAATATACTTAACTTTTAATACATCCTTGTATACATCGTTCTTGATGAGACATCTGGAGATTGTGGCGATACAAGTGACTCTTTATATACAAGCTATTTAAGGCTAATGGCGCCTTGCTAAGTCGTAGCCATTAACTTAGCTGAAGGCTATTCTAACTGTCTCTCGGCAAATGAGAGAATTGGCTTCGTCCGTATAGTCGCTAGCAACGTCGTCGTACAGCTGGGGCGAGTTCTCGTACGTCTCTCGAGACCTGCCGTGTGGTGGCGCTCGGTCTACGATCACACAGTGGCGACACGCGGGTCCAACATGTACTAATGGACCGCGGCCGATTTAAGCTACCACCTAGCAAGTGTGGTGTCTAGCGGTGACACCACATTCCTCCCCCGCAAATCGGCGAACGGTCGTGTTATAAGGCTTCCGCCCGCCGTGGGGAGGACCCCATGTTGACGTATGCAATGAGGCGGGAAGCCTAACAACAGGCGAGGCTGTGCCACCCGCACCCGGCCATTCGGTCCGAGGGGAGCTAGGAAACGCCTGAAAACCTAGTCCAGGATGCACGTCAACATGCGGTGTATGCGCCCGTAGAGAGACAGGAGGGGAGGAGGGGCCGAAGGGTCGACCTCCATGTGGTCGGGGCACCCGACGGGCGAAGACGACATCTGGTCCGGAGCGGGCAAGAGGTCCATGGTGGAGGACAGCGGTCACGGGAAGCGAGCGGCGGCGCGTGACCCAGGGAGGCGCCAGGCGGTTGCAGCGACGCGTCCACTGCGGGCGGCGCCGGCGGGAGAACAGGAGGCGGCGGCGGCGGCGCGTCGCCATGAGGCAAAATGGAAGGCAGCGTCGGTAACACCTGGGGATGAGGCGAGCCAGTAGATGGGTCCCCAGGGCGCTGTCCGGACGGCACCGTCGCTGAAAGCAGACGGGGAGCGGCAGAACCCAGGCGACGACAGAGGCGCAGCTGATTGAGATGCCGACGCACCTCACCAGAGGCCCCCAAAACCAAATACATCGCGCGGCCAAGGCAGCGAAGAATGCGCCCTGCGAGCCAACGCCGGGAACCGCGATAGTTGCGATAGAAAACAACGTCGCCAGGAGCAAAAGCAGTAGTCTGCCGCTGCACTGGAACCTGATGCGGCGGATGCAGCAAAGACATCAAGGTTCGATGAGGACGACCATGGAGCAACTCAGCCGGCGAGCGACCATCGCAGGGCTGAGAGCGATACGAAGACAAAAAGAGCAACAATGCGTCCGCCCTAGAATGCGACTCTTTCAACTTCAACATCTGTGACTTGAAAGTCCGGACCAACCATTCAGCGGCACCGTTTGACTGAGGCGAAAACGGCGCGGATGTCAGATGTTGAATACCATTGGCCTTGCAGAATGACTGAAATTCTGCGGACATGAATTGTGGGCCATTGTCGGAAACAATAGTCTGTGGAAGGCCTTCAATGCAAAAGAGAGCGGACAACGCTTGGATTGTGGCAGATGACGTCGTGGAAGACATCTGGACAACAAATGGAAAGTTACTGAAGGAATCGACAACAACCAACCATCGAGCATTCCAGAATGGACCAGCAAAATCGATATGTAAGCGTTGCCAAGGGGAAGTGGCGTGCGGCCATGCAAAGAATTTCTGCGGCGGTGCGGATTGGTGTTCGGCACACGCCACGCAAGAAGAGCACATATTCGTAATCGCAGCATCGTTTCCGAACCAAGTACAGTGCTGACGAGCAAGTTGTTTCGTACTCACTATACCCCAATGTCCTTGGTGAAGAAGCCGTAAGACAGAGGACTGTAACGAACGTGGGACGACGACTTTGGATTGATCATTATCCGAACGCAACAACAAAACACCACGTCGTACAAAAAGTCTCTCCTTGTGAGCAAAAAATCGGCGAACCAACGGATCCTCGATCCGTGACTTTGACAAGGGCCATTGCGTAACAACAAAACGCAAAACAGTAGCAAGGACAGGGTCAGCAGCTGTGGCTGTAGCAACACGACGAAAATCAATCGGAAACGATTCGACCACGTCATCGGTTTCCGAATCAATGAACATGCAAGCAGGTTCGGAAGAATCGAATGCTTTATCCTCAGCAACAGGCAAACGGGACAACGCATCAGCGTTTCCATGTTTAGCAGTGGACCGATACAAGATATCGTAGCGGTACTGCGAGAGAAAAAGAGACCAGCGAATGAATTTCTGCGCTGTACGTGGAGGTACAGGCTTTTGCGGATGAAAAAGCGATGTCAAAGGTTTGTGGTCCGTGATGATGGTAAAGTGACGACCATACAAGAAATCATGAAACTTCGTAACACCAAACACGAGAGCCAAAGCTTCTTTCTCTATTTGTGAATAATTTCTTTGCGCCGACGACAGCAATTTGGACGCAAAGGCAATAGGGCGATCATGTGAACCATCTTTGTGCGCAAGCACAGCACCGATCCCGAAATCCGATGCATCGACCATCAACAAAAGTGGTTTCTGGGGATCGAATGGCGTAAGGCAAGTATTAGTAAGCAACGCCGATTTCAACTGGCGAAAGGCGCGTTCGCATTCCGTCGTCCAGACGAATGGAACACCTTTACGGCGTAAGCAATGAAGCGGAGCTGAAATGGAAGAAGCGCGCGGCACAAACCTGGCATAGTAGTTAATTTTTCCCAACACACTCTGGAGCTGTTTCAAGTTCTGTGGCGAAGGCAACTCCTGTATGGCACGGAGGTGCTCTGGACTCGGATGTATGCCTTGGGCATTTATGACATGGCCCAGATATGGTAAGTCACGAGCAAAAAACACACATTTGTCCTTCCTCAAGCGAAGACCATTTTGTCGCAAGACCTGAAATAACGTTCGTAGCTTGGCTAAATGTTCGGCTTCTGTCTTTCCGGAGATCACAATATCGTCCAGATAGTTCGCAGCAGTAGGGACCGACACACAAAAAGTTTGTAAATATTGCTGAAACAATGCAGGGGCGGATGCACACCCGAATGGCAGTCTTTTGAATCGGTACAATCCAAGATGCGTGTTAACCACCAATACGCGCTGGGATTCTTCGTCCACCGGTATTTGCAAGTACGCATCTGCTAGGTCCAATTTCGAAAAGTATTTACCCGGGCACAGTTTATCAAAAAGATTTTCCGGGCGGGGCAAAGGAAAAGTTGCAGTCACAAGTTGTGGATTCACAGTTGCCTTGAAGTCCACGCAAAGTCTCAATTTTCTGGAAGGTTTTGGCAAAATTACTAAGGGTGATGCCCAGAGAGAAGCCTGCACACGTTCAATTACAGCTTGAGATTCTAAACCGTGTAATGTTCTTGCGACCTCATCACGCAATGCGTGGGGAACATTGCGCGCTCTGAAAAATTTCGGTTGCGCGTCCACTTTGAGTTCCAAATGTGCTTCATAGTTCTTAGCGCAACCAAGGCCCGGCGCAAAAATGTCTGCAAATTCCTCACATAGATTAGAAACACTGGCGGAAGGCACAGTCTGATTCACTGAGAGGACCTGATTTACTATAGACATGTTAAACAACTGAAATAAATCTAAACCAAACAAGTTCACTGCAGTAGAAGAACGAAGAACGTAAAATGACACAAGTTTTGTTTGTCCCTTGTATGTGGCAAGATGGCTGCACTGTCCTAACACAGGTATCCGCTGTCCTAAATAACTATTGAGCTGAACATTTGCGGCACGCAATGGAGGTTTGCCCAGTTGTTTGTAAGTGTCGTGATTGAGCAATGAAACTGCAGCTCCGGTATCGCGCTGGAATGGTATCACTTTGCCTCCAAAGTCTAAGTCTACAAAAAGTTTATTGTCCCGCTGACGACAAGAGCGACTTTCACGTGCAATTTGAACTGATACAGGTACAGAAGCACTTGCGACTTTACTGGATTTCCGGCGACGTCGACGCACACGTTCTGTGGGACGAACACAGTCACTGTTAGAGAAAGTGGCACTGGACAGGGTGGAATTAACGACATGAACGTCCATGGGCGAAGGTCCACGAGCCTGATTGTCCCTGGTTCGATTCCGGCGCGAAGCAAAGGGCCTGGAATGGTTTTGATTGTCTGATCTTAGCTTTTTCTGGCAAACACTTTGAACATGTCCTTTCTTATGACAGTAAAAGCAAATAGCTTGGCGTGACGGGCAATTTTCACGTGAATGTCTAGTTGCACACCACGGGCATGATTTTAGCACTGCATTGGCATGCTTACGCAGCACACGTGTTTGCGAGCTAGGCTGCAGCTGCTCGGACGTGCGCGAGGGCCATTTAACGTCCCGTGCTGCGCGCCCGGCGGGCCGGTTAATGTGACACACTGCTGGCGAAGTTTCAAATGATTCCTGAGCAAAGTCAAGTGGTCTTGCCTATCTAATATGTCTATCACTTGTTGAAGGGAGGGATTAACTAGTTTCAAAATCTGTTCCCTTATGCGAACATCAGAAACGTTCTGTGCAATTGCATCACGCACCATAGTATCTGAATAAGGGAGTCCACATTCACATTGAAATTCACAATCCCTAGTAAGTCCTTGCAAAGTTGCAACCCACTCCCTATTAGTCTGACCGGCCGTACGTTTGGTACTAAAAAACGTATACCTTTTTGCAACTACATTAACTGTTTCCTTGAAATAGGCATCTAAAGCAGACAAAATTTCTTCGTAGGACAGAGTTGCTATGTCGCGTCGGGGAAACAATTTCACTATCACACGGTAGGTGGACACACCGACACAAGAAAGCAAAAACAGCTGCCGCTCATTACCTTGAATTCTGTAGGCGGCCAGATGGAAGCCAAACTGGCGTGACCATTCTGGCCACGTTTCTTGCGTTGAATCAAAATTACGGAAGGATGGTGCAACGGCGTGTTGTGGCTGCGGTAGCGATGAAACGCCGGCGGCCGCATCGGGGTGCAGCGCACGTTGACCCTGGATGAGCTGTCCAAGGGCATCCAATAACGCCTGTGTCTGCTGATTCTGCAAGCGATAAAATTCGGACAGTACATCTGGCGAAGCCATGACACAAGTAATGTAAGCAAAGCAAGAAGAACGAAGACCGTTTTTACGCTCGTCGCCAAAATTGTAGTGTCGGCAGACTTGCCAACACTACGCACACTAATTGAAAGAGGCGGCCAAGATGCACGCGCTAACTCACGAAGGATGGAGTGAGGTCTGAAACAGGAGACTTAATGAATGTGATAAAGAAAATACGTATCTTTGGAATATACTTAACTTTTAATACATCCTTGTATACATCGTTCTTGATGAGACATCTGGAGATTGTGGCGATACAAGTGACTCTTTATATACAAGCTATTTAAGGCTAATGGCGCCTTGCTAAGTCGTAGCCATTAACTTAGCTGAAGGCTATTCTAACTGTCTCTCGGCAAATGAGAGAATTGGCTTCGTCCGTATAGTCGCTAGCAACGTCGTCGTACAACTGGGGCGAGTTCTCGTACGTCTCTCGAGACCTGCCGTGTGGTGGCGCTCGGTCTATGATCACACAGTGGCGACACGCGGGTCCAACATGTACTAATGGACCGCAGCCGATTTAAGCTACCACCTAGCAAGTGTGGTGTCTAGCGGTGACACCACACAAGATTTGTTGATTTATGGGTATTAATATTATGTAATTGAACTGCTTGTTAATAAATGCAGTAGAGCTCAACAATTCATGTCAGCTGTGGTACTTTGTCACATACATCCGTGGTCAATGTTTTTACAAATTGAATTCAATCTTAATTTTACTTCATTGCTGAGCAAACAACTAAACATATCTATTATCTACTTAAAACTGATTAATATACCTCCAGAGCTAAGTTTAATTTATTTTATAGCAACGCTGTCATTTTTGTAGAGACCTTAATAATATGAAGGAAAGATAAACATATCAGTGACAAAACCTAATCTAAATTATGTGGTTCACATTCAAATATGTTATTATAGATGCTGTTTCCTTTAAGAACAGACAAATCTTAAAAGTACCACTTACATCTACACAACTGTATTTACAATTTTACAGAAGAAATTTCCATTTCTCATAAGTGTATTTACTCAAAATATATCTTGAAGTCTTTGTGGATGTATATTCCTTTGATACATTGCATATAACAAAAGATGTGTGCCCTTGTGATGTATGTAAATAATGACATAGGGGCCAAAATATAGCAATTGCCAGTCTCAGTTGGGTTTAGGTAATCTAGAAGGCTTATTACAGCTTTATACAAGTGCTGTCACCTCTACGGTGAACTCTTTTACTCTCTTGAAATTGGTGTCAAAGGACAATTCTCCCATTTCTGCATTTCGTGTGTGTAATCAAAATTGGTCAAACCTGTTTCTCCAAAGGGAACACTTCTTTTGCAATCTTGGGTGATGGCATAATCCATTCATTGTTCTCCCTACCAAACATTAGTTCATTTGGGGTACATTGCGATGAGGTATAGGTTACATTACTAAACACTTCTTCAAATAATGGCAAAGAATACTCCACAGTTTACTTGAACAGTAAGTCCACATGACATTATTGAATTCATTTAATACCCATCCATGATGGCATGATACAAGTATCTGTTTGAAAACATAGACCTGTAAAAACTGCTTTCGTTTCCTGCTAGTAAAATTGTGTGCATTATCATTCCAAATAAACTCTGGTTTGCAAAGTTGAAGAATGTAATTTTCTATAAATCGGTGGATTACTGTGGTGCTGGTTACTCTTGTCAAAGCATATAGTTTAAAATGTTTCAAAAACAAGCAAGGATGTGTCAGGTGCCTGCACATGCAATTTGAAGGGGTCCAAAATGTACTAAATTCGCTTGCAGTTTGCAATGTATCGGGAAACTTAGAGCCGGATGATCACAATAGATCAGGGGTGCTCAACTTTTTTGTACTTGAGATCTAGTACATGAAATTTAGTCCGTTTAGAGATCTGCTGACGTAGCCTTAGCAGTATAAACCTATTACGAGTAAAAAAATTCAATAATTTTTGTTTACTTACATGAACAGCACACACTTTCCATGGATACTAACACGTAAACAGGTCCAGAACCTGAAAAATCTTTTACCACACTCTTAGCTCCTCTGTATGTCGCGCAGGATGCGGTGGCTGATGCCCAGTAACCAGTTTTCGTCCAAAATGCTGGACGAGTTCATTCGTTTGTTCAGAAGGGGAGGCCGGCAGGCGTTCGCCAATTTTCGGCGGGTTGGCGATGACAGAATCGACGCGCACGCCTTGATACCTCTCTCAAACACTTTCCCGGAAACTATTCGGTACAGGAATTTCATTTTTGCTTTACTTGTACCTTTATATATCAGGTTCATTACGATATATCTATCATTTCGTTAATGGTCATAGTTATTGTGATATGTGGAAGTAAGACACTGCGCGAAATTCGAAAAACTTTACAGTGAAACATAGGCGTCGCTATGACTTTACGTTTGGTGCTTACTACATAATACGTTGCTGTGTATGAAATTTAGCTAAGATATTGAACTTTTCTATAGACATGGGTGGAAGTTTCTATCTTCCAGCAATCTCGAGAAAATTGATCTTGCTATCACGATCGCACCATTCCAGCGATAAGGCTAGAGTGAAATATTCACAACATTCCTCATATTTATAAACAGTTTCATATATAGTAATAAGTTTTTGGAAAATGGTAGCACACAAAGAGGAGAGTATTTTATCATATGGTTATTATGGAAAAGTTCATTATCTTCCGCATTATTCCATTAACTACGGACTTTTCTGATGAAACAATGTAATTTTTAAGGGCCATCGATAGCTGGTGACACTACAAATGCTATAGGTTTTGGAACAAAATAAGTGAAGTCATTAATGGCTGTACTTTCTCATAAGACGCTGACCTTACTTTTCCTCAGTTCCTCACTTAAAAAAATAAATAAATTACTGTTTCAGAATTCTCTCGCAATTGCGTCTGCACAACATGATAGTGAGATGAAACTGCCTAAACTCTGCTGAGTTTTGGCGAAAGAACCAAATTGTTACCTGGCTTGCTAGGTTTAACTCAAAATTCACCACCCCTGACACTTCTCTGGAAGTTACAAATGTTGGAGAAACCAGGCGATAATGTTTGACAAACTGGGCGAAAATAAATCGCGGCATTTTCGCTGGAATTGTTTTCAGATACTAACCAAATAGAAATGACACACCTTTTTGAATGGTCACCATGATGTTGTGAGCGCGAAATGGCCCCACTTAATATTTACAAAAAAATGTGAGTACGGGCTTCAGTTTAGAATGGCACTTCCCCCCCCCCCCCCCAGCGTTCGGCGTTTCCCCTACCGCCCCCCCCCCCCAGCTACCACCAGTACCAGTCTCCCCGCACATGCCCTGCCATGTGTGCATCTACCGATTATGGTATTTTGCCTGCGCTATAACAACTTTCGGCAATGTCTAGTGGTTAGGGCAGCGTTACTTTATGAGCAAAAAGAAAAATTTTTTTAAATACAAAATTCGTTATGTACTGAATTTCATTCACAACATAATTTTTGATGTGTGTAAGTACCATCCTGAACCTACAAATACTAAAAATGGTATTCACTGTGAAAAGTCACATTTATTATTAATACTTAAATATTTGATTAGCTGAAAAATTTTAAAATCCAAAGTAACAGACTTGATAACAGTATTTGTAAAACGTAGGCACAGAAGTTTCACCATTCAATTTATCCATGGTATCATATAGGTTAAAAATTCTCAAACTTTAAACACAAAAAACACCATAATCAATACTCTTTACTGACTATTTTAATTACATGAAAATACAAATGTTAATTTAATCGCCATAAAAAGTGTTAGGGCTATTACTTGATTTTCGAGACATTGCAGTTTATCTATCACGATGAAACTGCAGACGTTGCGTGTTCTCACTCTCTGAGTCATAGAATGTTACCCTTTCGTTTATTATTGAATTCTTTGTCATGATTACCTCCTCCTTGGCACGCCCATTCCAGTAATACAAAAGAATGGCTAGCCCAGACTGGAGAGACCACGACAACACTTTTACAATTGTCAATTTTTATGCTTTGTTTGTCGACGTCTCAGCTACACACACACACACATGTAGTGGAAGCGATAAGCGGCAGTGAAAGTGGTAAGCGGTGAAACATTTGCAGCCACATTTAAACAGACACACTATTTTCTTGCCCACTTGTGAAATGCGTCTTATTTTCCGGTCTTCTAAAGGCTTGTAGTACCCGCTGTATCCAAACACTCTCAATTTGACATCGCTTGATGTTCTCCAGTAAGCAACTATACAGGTCCATTCAAGAAGAGAAGCTAATAGTTCAGGCGGCGGTGATATAAGCAAATGCGAACAGAACATTTCATACGGGTTTCCAGTCTTTGTAGGTTACAGAAATACAGGTGGTTATACAGGTAAGTCTCCATTTCACGTATTCATATTCATTTTGCTACGGTTTTTTTTTTGTCATTTTTGTTTTGCAGTTCAAGTTGTGAATCTGTGATCGAATTCACATCGTATCGCTTAAGTATGCAGTGCCATTGATTAACTAAAACATTATGACCACCGGCTCTATAGCTTGTTTGTCCATCTTTCGAACGAAATAAATTACTGATTCTGCGTGTCAGGGATCCGACAGTTTGTTGGTAGGTTTGTGGATATATGTGGCATTAGATGTCCACGCACAGGAAACTTTGGGTGTGCCCCAGGGAAGTGTGTTCGGACTCTTGCTGTTCATATCGTATACTTATCACCCTGCGGGCAATATGAATAGTAATCTCAGACTTTTAGCAGGTGATGCAATTACCTATAATGAAGTACTGTCTGAAAGAAGCAGCGAAAATATCCAGTCACATCTTGATAAGTTTTCAAAGGTGTGCAAGCATTGTCAATTCGCTCTAAATGTTCAGAAATGTATAATTTTGCCCTTCACAAAACGAAAAACCGTAGTATCCTATGACTATAATATCAGTGAGTCACTCTTGGAATCGGCCATCTCACTCAAATACCTGGGTGTAGCACTTTCTAGGGGCATTAAATAGAATGATCACATAGGTTCAGTCGTGGGTAAAGCAGGTGGTAGACATTGGTTTATTGGTAGAGTACTGGGGAAGCGAAATCAATCTACAGAGAAGATGCTTACAGATTACTCGTTCGACCGGTTCTAGAGTGTTGCTGAAGTGTGTGGGACCCAAACCAGATAGGACTAACAGGTGATATTGAACGTATACGGGGAAGAGCAGCACGATTGGTCACATGTGTATCTAGTCCTTGGAGAGTCTCACAGAAATACTGAAGGAATTAAACTGGCAGACTCTTGAAGACAGACGTAGACTATTAACAAAGTTTCAAGAACCAGCTTTAAATAATTACTCTACGAATATACTACATCCCCTACGTATGGCTCACATAGGAACCGTGAGCGTATCAATCTATTAAACACCTTAAACGCCCTTTCTGTGGGGCTTGCTTTGGGTTGGAGTGGTGATACCAGTATGTATTTTATTTTATTTGTGGACGTGAATCCCTTCCGTTATCAGTTAACAGTATCTGTGGCTTCCCTACTCTCGGGGGACAGTCGTCTGTAGTTCTTCTAGTAGTAGAACCGGCGGTCACTGACCTCACTGCATGCAATTTAATATGCTTGGAAGAAACATTATAGAAGGCAGTTACACCCCCTTTTCCTTTTGGATAACGACTGGCAGCATCCAATGATACTATGTCTAAAGTTTCTGTGGGAACTATTGGATGTAGTTCAATTAGTTTTCATTTGTAGGAGTGTTTGGTCTTTTGACAAGCACTACATTTTCGAATTACTTGGAGAATTCGACGCCATATGTTTTAGAAATAGCAGTATGTGTCTTATATTATCAGTGCATTTAAAAACACAATAACGACCCCATATGTTGTGAGTGTAAAGAATGAATTCATCTACAAACTTTTCATGTAAGAATACGGAGCACCGTTCTTCGTTACGTATATGTCAGTGAAACAGTAGTCCTTCACATGGGATAACAGGTATTGTAAAGTTGTTATCATTATCTCCTTCACATAGTTTGAGTCTTACCTTTTTCCAGCTCGGGTTTTCTTGCAAATGCTCCAGGCCACTGCGCGTTTTTAAGTAATAGAGTGGTGTGTTTTGTCTTGCATAAGTAGGACGCACATTTCAGAATTCTGTCTGGTAAATTCTAAAAGTTCATTCAACCCTTGGGGTGGCCTCGCCAAGGCGCCAGCAGTTATGTTTTGTTTACCTTTGATGTACACTTCCTCGAAACTGAATTCCTGCAAGCGAAGGCACCAGCTAGCAATTCTTATGTGCAACAGTTTACACACCAAGTGAAAAGAAAGTGCCTCGTGGTCACAGTACTTTGATGTGTTTTCCCCGCAAGTAACATTCGAATTTCTTAAAAGCACACACTATAGAGACAGCTTCGAGCTCCGTTACTGAATAGGACCTCTCACATTCAGTAAAAGTTATGCTTGCAAAACTAAATATCTTGGGTGTCGGTTGTCTCAATGATTTGGAACAGGAATGCCGCAGACCTAGCGCAGACACAGGAGTGGGTAAACAAAACTCTTGTGACATGCCTAGCATTCGCTTAGAGTAGAGCTGCTTTTACATTGCCAAAGTCGGTCTGACACTGATTGGTCCATATCCGTGAGTTATTCTTCCGTAACAGGTTTAACAGGGAATCGCTGTTCAGCAACAGGTCGGGAATAAATTTTCTAAAGAAAGATACAGAGCCCAGATAAGCTTTTAGTGTTTTTTTTGTTTGAGGGGAGGGGAGCGGGGGGGGGGGGAGATGGTTGCACATAGTGTCCCTGGATCTGCACAGTACCTTTTGGTGATATGATTCGTCGTACAAATTTGACCTTTCCCTTCCCTAATTCCTACTTCTTTACATTTGCTGTAACATCATGTTCTAAGAATCAGTATACTTCTTGTACCAAAAATCGTAAATGCTCTTCCAAGATAGGCGTTGCTATTAGCAAGTCGTTTATGAAGTAGTTCTGGCCCTAAAACTACAATATGTGATCAAAAGTATTCGGACACAACACTGAAAATTACTTACAAGTTTGTGGCACCCTCCATCGGTAACGCTGGAATTCAGTACGGTGGTGGCCCACTCTTAGCCTTGATGACAGCTTCCACTCTCGCAGGAATACGTTTAATCAGGTGCTGGAAGGTTTCTTGGGGAATGGCAGCCCATTCTTCACGGAGTGCTGCACTGAGGAGAGGTATCGACGTCGGTCGGTGAGGCCTGGCACCAAGTCAGCGTTCCAAAACGTCCCAAAGGTGTTCCATAGGATTCAGGTCAGGGCTCTGTGCAGTGAAACCACTCCGACACAGGCCGTGCATTATGAACAGATGCACGATCGTGTTGAAAGATGCAAGCGCCATCCCCGAAATGCTCTTAAACAGTGGGAAGCGAGAAGGTGCTTAAAACATCAATGTAGGCCTGTGCTGTGATAGTGCCACGCCAAACAACAAGGATTGCAAGCCCCCTCCATGAAAAATACGACCACACCATAACACCAACGGCTCCGAATTTTACTGTTGGCACTACACACGCTGGCAGATGACGATCAGGGGACATTCGCCATACCCACACCCTGCCATCGGATCGCCACATTGTGTACCGTGATTCGTCACTCCACACATTGTTCAGTCGTCCAATGTTTACGTTTATTACATCAGGCGAGGCGTCGTTTGTCATTTACTGGTGTGATGTGTGACTTATGAACAGCCGCTCGACCGCGAAATCGAAGTTTTCTCACCTCCCACCTAACTGTCATAGTACTTGCAGTGGATCCTGATGCAGTTTGTGTGATGGTCTGGGTAGATGTCTGCCTATTACACATTACGACCCTCTTCAACTGTCGGTGGTCTCTGTCGGTCAACAGACGATGTCGGCCTGTACGCTTTTGTGCTGTGTGTGTCCCTTCACGTTTCCACGTCACTACCACATCGGGAACAGTGGACCTACGGATGTTTAGCAGTACGGAAATCTCGCGTACAGACGTATGACACAAGTGACACCCAATCACCCGACCACGTCAAAGTGCGTGAGTTCCGCGGAGCGCCAAATTCTGCTCTCTCACGATGTCTAATAACTACTGAGGTCGCTGATATGGAGTACCTGGCAGTAGGTGGCAGCACTATGCACCTAATATGAAAAACGTATGTTTTTTAGGGTGCCCAGATATTTTGATCACATAGTGTATGTCTAACGTGGAAATGAAGACATTTGGGCTCACATTCAAGCCGAAAAGTAAGAAACATTCATAGCTTCTGCCACCAAATCCGAAGGCTCTGTACTTCACACTGTCTTCATGGAAATCACTAAGCCAATTTTATGCCTTTAAATCGATTGTCTTAAGGTATTTTACGTTGAGGAACTAACTGTTGTTCTTAGTTGTCAGGACATGTTCTAACGGGAGGAATAACCCTGTTTGCATCCCTATCGTCGAGTAAAAGCTTGACGCCAGTGTCGTGTTTGGGGGATAGCTAAAACAGGACTATAGAAAGGCAATATGAGAGTTGTATGACAACCCAATCTATCATCTTCTCAGTTCCCTTCCTTGCTGTCTCCTTCTTGGACCCGGTACGGGGTATCAAGAAAAACGGAATGTCTCATGTGGATAAACATCCCTTTTATAAGGGTAATCGCCGGTCGGGGTGGCCAAGCGGTTCTAGGCGCTTCAGTGGGGAACCGCGCGACCGCTACGGTCGCAGGTTCGAATCCTGCCTCGGGCATGGATGTGTGTGATGTCCTTAGGTTAGTTAGGTTTAAGTAGTTCTAAGTTCTAGGGGACTGATGACCTCAGATGTTGTGTCCCATAGTGCTCAGAGTCATTTTTTTATAAGTGTAATCTTCTGTTATTGCTGGGCGCTTTTCAAATACATTCTCATACCGAAATATTAAGTCCTGTAGCTCCTCATTCTCGTCTTCTAACAAACAAACGGATTCACTCTAACTTCGCTTGTACTAGTACCAGATCCTTAATTCTTTCATGCAGCTGTTCGTCTTTTGTGCCTCACGAAACAATATATCTGAATAAAGAAATTGTACTGTGATGCCTGTATTTGGCAGAGGCTTGTTTTCTATTGTACTGGTTCTGATTAAATCTATTGATAGACTTTGTTCATTAATTGTAAAGAAACAGTTTCACTGTCCTGTGTCAGGCTGTACTTTGTACTGTCAAAAGGATATCCATACCAATAACACAATCAAGTTTCTCAAGCACCAAAAATAAGCATTTTAATGAGAAGGTTCCGATAGTAATGGGTATTATGAACATCAACAACAGCAAAACGAGGATAATGGAATGTGGTCGAATTAAATCAGGTGATACTGAGGGAATTAGATTGGGAAATGAGACACTTAAAGTATTAGATAAGTTTTGCTATTTGGGAGCTAAATAACTGATGATAGTCGAAGTAGAGATGATATAAAATGAAGACTTGCTATGGCAAGGAAATCGTTTCTGAAGAAGAGAAATTTGTTAATATCGAGTATAGATTTAAGAGTCAGGAAGTCTTTTCTGAAAGTATGTGTATGGAGTGTAGGCATGTATGGAAGCGAAAATGGACAGTAAATAGTTTAGACAAGAAGAGAATAGAAGCTTTAGAAATGTGGTGCTACAGAAGAATACCCAAGATTAGAGGAGGTACTGAATAGAATTGGGGAGATGAGGAATTTGTGGCACAACCTGACTAGAAGAAAAGATCCGTTTGTAGACCAAGAGATGAATACACTAAGTAGATGCAGAAGGATGTAGGTTGCAGTAGTTACTCAGATATGAAGAAAATTGCACAGGATAGAGTAGCATGGAGAGCTGCATCAACTGGACTGAAGACGACGACAACAACATCAACAACAACAACAACAACAATGAGTATTAATTCTTGATTTTTACCTCTTTAGATTTTCTCCCAATGTCGTCTGGATTAGACAGTTCTGCACGGGGTAGGTTGGTATGTGTGTTTTACTTATGCAACTCATTAAATAAGCCTTGTGAGACTATATTTGTCGATGCACCTGTATCCAGTGCAATGTGCGTATCTAAATCAGCAATCCTGTCAGCAGCTCTACTGTTCAAAACAAACAGTAGTTTTCAACAATAGTGGTGCGGACATGATGACCCTTGCATATGCTGTTATTTATGCATATTAGACGATGCTGGTTCTAATTTTGTGCTCAGCATTTGACTATGCCACTATGGCTGCAGTACATTAGGACATGTCTTTTTATAAAACAGGTCTGAAGTCTGATGACAAAAAAACTTGTGACCACAAACGTGAAGTAAAGTACGAGTACCACAGATGGTGATCTGTGGCATCTCTGCCGAAAGAACTCAATGCTTGTGCGCGTACAAGTGGTTTGGATCACACTGTTCGTCATACGTTGTTGAAAATGGAGCTCTGCAGCAGACGCTGGCCGGAGTGGCCGAGCGGTTCTAGGCGCTACAGTCTGGAACCGCGCGGCCGCTACGGTCGCAAGTTCGAATCCTGCCTCGGGCATGGATGTGTGTGATGTCCTCAGGTTAGTTAGGTGCACGTATTTCTAAGTTCTAGGGGACTGATGGCCTGAGAAGTTAAGTCCCATAGTGCTCAGAGCCATTTGAACCATTTTCTGCAGCAGACCACATGTTGACATGTTGACGCAACTACATCGACAATTATGATTGCAGTTTGCATGATTTTTGATACAGTAGTTCTATGTTCGTCTCCACAGACGCCGACATCGAGGTGAACGGTGGCTCGAAACGTACAGCGCGTCACGGACGCAGGCTGGTGGGTGCAGTATTGTGCTGTGGAAGACTTTCTCCTGCGCTTGCAGGGGACCTGAGGCAGGAACCGAAGACACACTGACGGATGAGAACCACGTGCATCCCTTCGTGCTTGATTTATTCTTCCCCGACGGTGATGCCATCTTTCAGCAGTACAATTGTCCGTGTCTCGGAGCCAGAGCCGTGCTACAGCTGTTTGAGAATCGTTATAGTGAACTTACGTTGGTATCTGGGTGACCACGTTAGCCTGATGTAAATCCTATGGAACCCGTCTGGGTCGCTATCGGGTGCCATCACCGCGTGCGCAAATCGGCAGCTCGTTATCTACGCGGACTGCATGACCTACATCTACTTCTGTACTCTGCAGACCCCCTTGAGGTGCATGGCAGAGGGTACGTCCCACTGTACTAGTTATTAGGGTTTCTCCCCGTTCCATTCGTGTATGGAGCACTGGAAGAATGACTGTTTGAATTCCTCTGTGCGTGCAGTGATTATTCTTACCCTATCCTCACCACGGAAACATACAAAATGGATCGATTCTGTGTCGCCATTTCAGCAAACCATTACTTAATAACTTGTCATATACTTCGACAGTTTTACACGAACCGAATTAATGTTTAAGGAACGAGAAATGGACGAGTGGGAGAAACCACTGCCTAAAGTACCTAAGAGAGATATGTCATTTGAAGAAAATTACGCCAAGCCTTAATTTCTGTAGGAGAAAAGGCCGAACCGGGAAAAAAGTCTTACGACAAAAGATTAGAGCGCACTGTACAATTCCATATAGGACAAGAAATATTGTTGTGCGTGCACCCACAGTGATCAACGATGGAAAACTTGACCACAAATGGCAACTCTTATACACTGGCCGATTTCTAATTACACTAGTCTCTCATCCAGGATCATATAGATTGGCTTACCCCATAAGTGGAAAAGACAAAAACCCTTATCCCCACAAGTATCTAAAAGAATTTGTACATGGAATGGGTTCGACAAAATCTTAGATCAACTCATGAAGTCACTGTGTTTAAGTATAGTGAACATATAAGACGTTCGCTTAGCTATTTATATGTGTAAATAGAAATATGGTAAGTCATTATTTATTTAAGGTTTTGTTCAGTGACAAAAGTGTGTTTTGAAATAAGTAATAAGCTGAATCAAATCATCATGATGGCAGTTCACTGCTAAAATACATACACCTTCCAACAGCAAATTCATAACTTTGGTGGGGAGAAATAAATGATGTAGTATTACGAAGAGGGATAATGCGCAAGGTGAATCGCAGGACAGCAACCTCAGAGTATGGGCGAAGGCAAAACGAGTCCAACACGCGGCTTAACACAGCAGACACTCAGACAGCATTAGTACCTGTACACCAAGTAGAATATATTCGAAAGATTATGAATCTAAAGTGATTGCTGAAAATACCATGTTTACACTGTATGAGTAAAACGAATGAAGGAAATAGAACTAAGATAAGGAAATATTTAAATGGAAGGAAAAAAATGAACTAACCACAGGAACATATGTACATAACTACATTACTGTCTACTATATATACAAAAAATTCTACATTATGGCTATACACAGTATAAACTAAACAGTGTAGTAAAGGAAATAAGTATGTATCATGAAAGAATGAATAAGTCTAGGGATATTCTCACACTCTGAATGAGCTACGAGAGGCTACACTGTGCCTCGTCTATGAAGATACCTATTTGCTTCACGTGCACTCACTGTAGCAATAGAGAAGAGATAGAATAGGTGAGTCCAAGCGATGGTCATGGTGTTAATAATTCCACTCTCACAAAAAAGGCTTGAATTCTGAGAATCTCTCAGAAAATAGTGAACTAAAAACATTTGCATACTGAATGACAATATGAATGTGATAAGCGTGAGTGGTACGTGAGTTGGCCTTGGAGTACTTAGTTTTTAAGTTACCATTAAGTTTTTTTTTACAGGGAACGATGAAAGGACACGTCCCAATAACGAGAAGAGACACAATTTAGGTAGCTGGTACCAACAGAAACAGGCTGAATAATTATTTATATATAAATATGTATACAAACATGATAGTATGTTATGGTTGTTGTAGTTGTGGTCTGTAATCCATACTATTGTCGATTTCTTCTTAGATATGTTGTTGTTGTGGTCTTTAGTCCTGAGACTGGTTTGATGCGGCTCTCCATGCTACTCTATCCTGTGCAAGCTTCTTCATCTCCCAATACTTACTGCAGCCTACATCCTTCTGAATCTGCTTAGTGTATTCATCTCTTGGTCTCCCTCTACGATTTTTACCCTCCACGCTGCTTTCCAATACTAAATTGGTGATCCCTTGATGTCTCAGAACATGTCCTACCAACCGATCCCTTCTTCTAGTCAAGTTGTGCCACAAACTTCTCTTCCCCCCAATCCTATTCAATACTTCCTCATTAGTTATGTGATCTACCCATCTAATCTTCAGCATTCTTCTGCAGCACCACATTTCGAAAGCGTCTATTCTCTTCTTGTCCAAACTATTTATCGTCCATGTTTCACTTCCATACAAGGCCACACTCCATACAAACACTTTCAGAAACGACTTCCTGACACTTCAATCTATACTCGATGTTAACAAATTTCACTCTTCTTCAGAAACGCTTTCCTTGCCATTGCCAGTCTACATTTTACTGTATATCCTCCCTACTTCGACCATCATCAGTTATTTTGCTCCCCAAATTGCAAAACTCCTTTACTACTTTAAGTGTCTCATTTCCTAATCTAATTCCCTCAGCATCACCTGACTTAATTCGACTACATTCCATTATCCTTGTTTTGCTTTTTGATGTTCATCTTATATTCTCCTTTCAAGACACTATCCATTCTGTTCAACTTCTCTTCCAAGTCCTTTGCTGTCTCTGACAGAATTACAATGTCATCGGCAAACCTCAAAGTTTTTATTTCTTCTCCATGGATTTTAATACCTACTCCGATTTTTTCTTTTGTTTCCTTTACTGCTTGCTCAATACACAGATTGAATAACATCGAGAGACGCTACAACCCTGTCTACCTCACTTCCCAACCACTGCTTCCCTTACATGTCCCTCGACCCTTATAACTGCCATCTGGTTTCTGTACAAATTGTAAATAGCCTTTCGATCCCTGTATTTTACCCCTGCCACTTTGAAAGTGATTATTCCAGTCAACATTGTCAAAAGCTTTCTCTAAGTCCACAAATGCTAGAAACGTAGGTAGCCTTTTCTTAATCTAGCTAGTCGTAGGGTCAGTATTGCCTCACGTGTTCCCATATTTCTACGGAATCCAAACTGATCTTCCCCGAGGTCAGCTTCTTCCAGTTTTTCCATTCGTCTGTAAAGAATTCGCGTTAGTATTTTGCACACGTGACTTATTAAACTAATAGTTCGGTAATTTTCACATAAGCCAACACCTGCTTTCTTTGGGATTGGAATTATTATATTCTTCTTGACGTCTGAGGGTATTTCGCCTGTCTCAAACATTTCGCTCACCAGATGGAAGAGTTTTGTCAGGACTGGCTCTCCCAAGGCTGTCAGTAGTTCTAATGGAATGTTGTCTACTCCCAGGGCCGTGTTTCGACTTAGGTCTTTCAGTGCTCTATCAAACTCTTCACGCAGTATCATATCTCCCATTTCACCTTCATCTACATCCTCTTCCATTTCCATAACATTGCCCTCAAGTACATCGCCCTTGTATAGACCCTCTATACACTCCTTCCACCTTTGTGCTTTCCCTTCTTTGCTTAGAACTGGGCTTCCATCTGAGCTCTTGATATTCATACAAGGAGTTCTCTTTTCTCCAAAGGTCTCTCTAATTTTCCTGTAGGCAGTATCTATCTTACCCCTAGTGAGATAAGCCTCTACATACTTACATTTGTCCTCTAACTATGCATGCTTAGCCATTTTGCACATCCTGTCGATCTCATTTTTGAGACGTTTGTATTCCTTTTTGCCTGCTTCATTTACTGCATTTTTATATTTTCTCCTTTCATCAATTAAATTCAATATTTCTTGTGTCACCCAAGGATTTTTACTAGCCCTCGTCTTTTTACCTACTTGATCCTCTGCTGCCCTCACTACTTCATCCTTCAAAGCTACCCATTCTTCTTCTACTGTATTTCTTTCCCCCCGTCTTGTCAATTGTTCCCTTATACTCTCCCTGAAACTCTGTACAACCTCTGTTTTAGTCAATTTATCCAGGTCCCATTTTCTTAAATTCCCGCCTTTTGCAGTTTCTTCAGTTTTAATCTACAGGTCATAACCAATAGATTGTGGTCAGAGTCCACATCTGCCCCTGGAAAAGTCTTACAATTTAAAACCTGGTTCCTAAATTTCTGTCTTACCATTATATAATCTATCTGAAACCTGTCAGTATCTCCAGGCTTCTTCCATGTATACAACCTTCTTTTATGATTCTTGAACCATGTGTTAGCTATGATTAAGTCGTGCTCTGTGCAAAATTCCACCAGGCGGCTTCCTCTTTCATTTCTTACCCCCAATCCATACTCACCTACTACGTTTCCTTCTCTTCCTTTTCTTACTATCGAATTCCAGTCACCCATGACTATTAAATTTTCGTCTCTCTTCACTATCTGAATAATTTCTTTTATCTCATCACAGATTTCTTCAATTTCTTCGTCATCTGCTGAGCTAGCTGGCATATAGACTTGTACTACTGTCGTAGGCATTGGCTTCGTGTCTATCTTGGCCACAACAATGCGTTCGCTGTGTTGTTTGTAGTAGCTTACCCGCATTCCTATTTTTCTATTCATTATTAAACCTACTCCTGCATTACCCCTATTTGATTTTGTATTTATAACCCGGTATTCACCTGACCAAATGTCTTGTTCCTCCTGCCACCGAACTTCACTAATTCCCACTATATCCGACTTTAACCAATCCATTTGCCTTTTAAATTTTCTAACCTACCTACCCGATTAAGGGATCTGACATTCCACGCTCCGATCCGTAGAACACCAGTTTTCTTTCTCCTGATAACGACGACCTCCTGAGTATTCCCCGCCCGGAGATCTGAATGGGGGACTATTTTACCTCTGGAATATTTCATCCAAGAGGACACCATCATCATTTATCCATAGAATAAAGCTGCATGCGCTCGGGAAAAATTACAGCCGTAGTTTTGCCTTGCTTTCAGCCGTGTGCAATACCAGCACAGCAAGGCCGTTTTGGTTAGTGTTACAAGGCCAGATCAGCAAATCATCCAGACTGTTGCCCCTACAACTACTGAAAAGGCTGCTGCCCCTCTTCAGGAACCATACATCTGTCTGACCTCTCAAGAGATACCCCTCCGTTGTGGTTGCACCTACGGTACGGCTATTTGTATCGCTGAGGCACGCAAGCCTCCCCACCAACGGCAACGTCTATGGTTCATGGGGGGAAGATAAAGAAGGTACAGTGCGTAAAATGTGAAATGATACTGGCGTCCTGTTCTACCAGAGAATACATAAAAGGGTGGGATCATACTTTGAATAATGCAAGTAACAGATATGAACGCAGAACACAAGTGTTCAAGACAATTAAACATGATCAGAGCTTATCTAAATATTCTTCCACCAACATTTCTTTTGGACACAGCTTTCGTAGTAAGGTCTTTACAGACATGAGAAATACAAGCAGTGATCAAACTTGCGTGTGCCTACAGTGATGAAACGTTCTAACTGCCCTTTGTAGTGGCGTAAGACGTAGAACTTTACGACGATTTGATCCCCAGACAGGACAAAAAGTAGTTTCAGCGGTACTTACACGTCAAATTCGATTATTTATGTTACGTACGTTCGAAAAATGCGCTGCTACTGCATACTGTCGTCCAGTAATCATGGACAACGCCAGTATACAGTCTGGGGGCAGTAGTGTTAGATCTTATTTTGATTTGGCTATAAAGCATATGCCATTTAGTAAATATTACTGCACTGTGCGACTCAAAGATACAGTATAAACATGCCCGCTTCAAACAGAGGTATGTACGAAAATAAAGATGAACATATACCTACATTCTCATGTTTCCTTAAGCCGAAATCAAATTTTTCACTCGTCAGCTATCTGTCTCTTCCCGTCTGCGATTCTCGGTGGAAGTGTTGCGTGTATCTGACAGCTATGTGTATTTGAACGAAAGTCCTTTACAATATATCTTCTGCAAACGGAGGCAGTTCCTTTCATTTCTGTATTGCTGGATACACAGTAGCGTGCAACATTCGGATACAATGGCGGCCAAATTTATGATTGTACACACATAAAAAAAAAGCTTTGCATCATCTCGGTTTCGCGAGTTCCGGAAGCTGTACAGAAAATTGGAATAGAGATCAACAGAAACATCATTTCCGCTCTTTATATTGCTCATGAAAACCACGCGTTGCGTGTTGTACCATCGTACAGCGAGACCTTCAGAGGTGGTGGTCCAGATTGCTGGACACACCGGTACCTCTGATGCCCAGTAGCACGTCCTCTTGCATTGATGCATGCCTGTATTCGTCCTGGCATACTATCCACAAGTTCATGAGGGCACTGCTGCTCCAAATTGACCCATTCCTCAACAGCGATCCCTCAGAGTATTTGGTGGGTCACGTCATCCATAAACAGCCCCTTTCAATTAATCCCAGGCAGATTCGATAGGGTTCATTTCTGGAGAACATGCTGGCCACTCTAGTCGAGCGATGTCGTTATCCTGAAAGAAGTCATTCACAAAATGTCCACGATGGGGTCACGGATTGTCGTCCATGAAGACGAATGCCTTGCCAATATGCTGTCGATATGGTTGCACTGTCGGTCAGAGATGGCATTCACGTATGGTACAGCCGTTACAGCACCTTCCATGACCACCAGCGGCGTACGTCGGCCCTACATAATGCCACTCCAAAACAGCAGGGAACCTCCACTTTGCTGCAATCGCTGGACAATGTGTCTAAGTCGTTCAGCCTCCAAACACGACTCCGACGATTGCCTGGTTGAAGGCATATGCGACACTCATCGATGAAGAGAACGTGATGCCAATCCTGAGCGGTCCATTCGGCATGTTGTTGGGCCAATCTGTACCGCATTGCATGGCGTCGTGGTTACAAAGATGGAACTCGCCATGGACGTCAGGAGTGAAGTTGCGCATCATGCAGCCTATTGCGCTGAGTTTGAGTGGTCACACGGCGCTCTGTGGTTGCAAGAACAGCGTTATTCAACATGGTGGGTGTCAGGGTTCCTCCGAGCCGTAATCCGTAGGTAGAGGTCATTTACTGCAGTAGTAGTCCTTCGGCGGCGTGACTAAGGCGCTTCATCGACAGTTCCTGTATCTCTGTATCTCCTCCATGTACGAACAACATCGCTTTGGTTCACTCCGAGACGGCTGGACACTTCCCCTTGTTGAGAGCCCTTCCTGGCACAAAGTAACAATGCGGACACGATTGAACCGCGGTATTGACCGTCTAGGCACGCTTTAACTACAGCCAACACGAGCCGTGTACCTCCTTCTACATCTACATCTACATTCATACTCCGCAAGCCACCCAACGGTGTGTGGCGGTGGGCACTTCACGTGCCACTGTCATTACCTCCCTTTCCTGTTCCAGTCGCGTATGGTTCGCGGGAAGAACGACTGTCTGAAAGCCTTCCTGGTGAAATGACTGGAACTGATCGGCTGTCGGACCCCCTACGTCTAATAGACGCTGCTCATGCACGGTTGGTTACATCTTTCGGCAGGTTTAGTGACATCTCAGAACAGTCAAAGGGACTGTGTCTGTTATACGATACACACAGTCAACGTCTATCTTCAGGAGATCTGGAAACCGGGGTGATGCAAAACTTTTTTTGATGTATATGTTATGATGGCGATGGACAGCATTTCCTTATCTTCAAGAAATAAGAGGTAAATATCACTCTGGTCAAAGGACAGTTAACATATCAATCAATGTATATTGTTTCAGTGGTAATGGCAGCGAGAAGCTGTGTAAGTGCCAACTTAGACGCTGTTGTTGAAAGTACACACTTCGAAATAATCCACATAATCCGCCCCTCTTTACAGCGCCTGTACTTAAATACCACTATAGCCTACTTAGTTCGGAGTGACTGTCTCTTACGTAGGCTTGAAGCGAAATTGTATCTACTTTCTTCAAATGGATATATTTTGCCTTTATTCGCGGTGAATTGGGATTAGACCCTCGTAATTGTAATGGCGCTTCCTGTCAGATCAGGATTATTTGTTGCTAAGACGTCACGTATGTTTTCGTAGGCGTGGGCTCCTAATCCAGGGCCTCGAAATTATTTTCGGAGAAAGCATTTAGTGGAATTTCGGACGATGTTTTATGCCGATCGCTGGCTTGAATTATGCATTTTCGTCAACGTCTTGCGGGTACATTGAAGTCACCACCAACTATTATTGTATGAGTGAAGTACCTGTCTGGTAACGAGACGCAACTTTTTCCCGAATCTTTCAGAAACTACTCCATCTGTGTCTGGGAGTCGATGTGAGGATGTATTTGCGCCGCGAATGATTAAGTAGTGCTGAGAGTTTATGACGACTGGTTGTGGGTAGACTTGATGTTACACGCTGTGACACTGAACCGATAATGACGACCGTTCGGTTTGCGTAGATCACGCGGGCGATAACTACGTCACCAGTCTAGTCTATGACGCAGAGGCCTCCAAAAATGGCTCTGAGCACTATGGGACTTAACATCTGAGGTCATCAGTCCCCTATAACTTAGAAATACGTGGACCTAACTAACCTGAGGACATCACACACATCCATGCCCGAGGCAGGATTCGAACCTGCGACCGTAGCGGTCGCGCGGTTCCAGACTGAAGCGCGTAGAGTCGCTCGGCCACACCAGCCGATCAGAGTTCTGCATCCAGTGTCGATGTGCTGGCCAAGTAAGGACGTGTTCACCTTTTAGGTGGAAGCGGCTGTAGCAAGGTAGCGATTTCACGCCTATAAGTCGTATTTGCGTAGCTGCATCACTGCGGATGTGCGACAGGAATACTCCGCGTGTTTAAGCGTGTGTGTGTGTGTGTGCCGGAAGTGCGGCCGCGAGTGCTGGCGTCATATCCCCGCTGTGACCGCGGCCGGCCAGCGGTTAGCGGTCAGCTGACAACCTGTTTGTTGTCTGAGCCGCTTCCCGCAGCCCGACTGCCGGCGTTATAATAGCACAGGGCGTGGGAGGCCAGCCACACGGCATGGCCTCCACTGTACAGACCAACTCAAATTCGCTACAGCGGTAACAAACGGCTGTAACTAACGATTACAGAGAGTGTAAAAGAATGTTCAGAATGAAACTCCCCGGCCGATTAAAACTGTGTGCCAGACCGGGGCTCCTACTCGAAACCTTTGCCTTAGAGCACTTGCCCATGAAAGGCAAAGATCTCGAGTTCGATTCACGATCCGGAACACAGTTTTAATCGGCCGGGGAGTTTCATATCAGCGCACACTCCGCTGCAGAGTGAAAATTTCATTCTGGAAAGCTCAAAATTTTCACCATTGCGCAAATGCCTTGCATCGGAAGGAGGCGAAAACTTTTGAGTCAACGTCTCCCAGAACGTCGAATCCCTCGTACTACGTCCTCTGCCACCTGGACCTCAGGGCCTGACACCCACGGATTTCTTTGCATTGGGTTGTGCGAAAGACCATGTGTATACGCGTCCTTTGTCGAACATCATCCCAGAACAAAACGCAAATATTAACTTATGGCCTTTTGCCGAAAAGAAAACATATCACCTTGTGACATCCCGATAAGAGTTTCTCTATATTTGTTCCAAGATTTTGTGAAATCCCCACTGGTAGTCCCCAATATGCCTCAAGAGCTACGAAATATTGTTTCATGTGTAGAAGAAGATGTTTAAACAAACCACAGTCACTATCGTTAGCTAACAGCAGTAAATCTTTAGTTCAAGTTGATGACACGCTATGTCCAACGAGACCGATTAAAAAAGAAAAACTTGTCGATTTTGTCCATATCAAAGAAAGCGGAAAACTGTCCACAACTGTATTTCTAGCGAAATGGCAACGTGATAAGAGAGTTCACGAAAAGTGTGAAAAACTGGTGCAATGAAAAGTAAACCTTAAATTTTCTTGTAGCATGTTCCAGGGTATCAGTTACTTTACATTGTGACTATTACTTAAAAAAAAAAAAAGGCCGATTTAATATCAGCAACGAAATTCAAAAAATTAAAGTTGTTTAAAGTTGTTTCTAGTAATAAATTTGTGTTTATTGTTATTTCAACGTGGGTTATTTTTTAGAAATACATATATCACTCTTTAATCACTCTTATATATATATATATATATTAAAGAGTGATAAAAACGACGTGCAAGAACGAAAAAGTGAAAAAGTGGGAGAAAAATATACTTTAAAAGTCCAAGCGGTCTAAGAGATTGATGTTTCATCTTACCACGTTTACATGCGACACATCTTCCGAAAGACGAAAACCGAATTTCGGAAACAGGTTTCGCTGTCGTCTTTACGTGTTAAGGTCTGAACAACTTTGCTACCCCAGTTAAATATGGCGCCTGGAAAACAGCTGATTTAGTCACCAGAATCACTATTTCTCTGTAAACAGCTTCAGTCCAATATTTCCACGTACTTTTGACTGTACTCAAAGCCACTCCGTCCACATTAGTCGAAAAGTTTTAAAAACAAGATGAAAAATGACACTCCAAGTGCATTTCAAAACCGGTTAAGTTTACCTGGGATCGAAAACCGATTGCGGAATTGAAAAACCGGCAACTAGAAACGGATTTCCAGAATCGATTTTGAGGTTTCTAAAGACCACCCAGAAGCGGTACTGGGAAACCGCCTTACGAAATCCGGTTGCGGGATCCCCATGAAAACGGGTTGATGTGTTAATATCTCACATCTGATCTGAGGTTGCGATCCAGCATAAATATAAATTTAATTTTGTTGGACTGCTCACACTTGCCACATTTGATGTTCCGCTTAGAGATACAGGAACGTATTGAGAGGTCGATAGGAGGAAATACCAACAAAAATGTGTCGGTGGGAGTGAGGTACTGAACGTCCACACAATCGTGAGTCTGTGTTTTATCGGCAGATACTGCCAGCGATGAAGCGAAAAGCTACACAGTAATCACATCGAGGGCTAACAGGCGAATTTTTAACCTCGAAAATACGATGTAGAGACAGCTGAACCATCTGTTAGCTGTGTGTACTGTATCTGTTTCGAAAAGTACTAAGTGGTGCTTATTGCTACTGCTAAATTGTAATATAACATACACTATGTGGTCAAAATTATCCGGACACCCCTAAAAACATACGTTTTTCATATTAGGTGCACTGAGCTGCCACCTACTGCCAGGTACTCCATATCAGCGACCTCAGTCGTCATTAGACATCATGAGAGAGCAGAATGGGGCGCTCCGCGGAACTCACGGACTTCGTGGTCAGGTGATTGGGTGTCACTTGTGTCATACGTCTGTATGCGAGATTTCCACACTCCTAAACATCCCTAGGTCCACTGTTCCCGATGTGGTAGTGAAGTGGAAACGTAAAGGGACACATACAGCACAAAAGCGTACAGGCCGACCTCGTCTGTTGACTGACAGAGACCACCGACAGTTGAAGAGGGTCGTAATGTGTAATAGGCAGACATCTATCCACACCATCACACGGGAATTTCAAACTGCGTCAGGATTCACTGCAAGTACTATGACGGGAAGAAGGTGAGAAAACTTGTATTTCGTGATCGAGCGGCTGTTCATAAGCCACACATCACGCCGGTAAACGACAAACGACGCCTCGTTTGGTGTACGGAGCGTAGTCATTGGACGATTGAACAGTGGAAAAACGTTGTGTGGGGTGACAAATCACGGTACACAACGTCGCGATCCGATGGCAGGGTGTGGGTATGGCGAATGTCCTCTGATCGTCATCTGCCAGCGTGTGTAGTGCCAACAGTAAAATTCGGAGGCGGTGGTGTTAGGGCGTGGTCGTGTTTTTCATGGAGGGGGCTTGCAATCCTTGTTGTTTGGCGTGGCACTATCACAGCACAGATACATTGATGTTTTACGCACCTTCTTGCTTCCCACTGTTGAAGAGCATTTCGGGGATGTCGATTGCATCTTTCAGCACGATCGAGCACCTTTTCATAATGCACGGCATGTGGCAGAGTGGTTACACAACAATAACATCCCTGTAATGGACTGGCCTGCACAGAGTCCTGACCTGAATCCGATAGAACACCTTTGGTGCCAGGCCTCACCGACCCATCGATACCTGTCCTCAGTGCAGCACTCTGTGAATAATGGGCAGCCATTCCCCAAGAAACCTTCCAGCACCTGTTGAACGTATGTCTGCGAGAGCGGAATCTGTCATCAAGGCTACAGGTGGGCTAGCACCATACTGACTGAGTCAGTAGCGAGCCAGTGTGTGTGTTTGACCTTCCGTCGAGCTGCAGACCCCCTTGAAGATGCCCCCCGCAGACGGGGACGAAAGATTGGGAATTGACACGGAATTCATCAACCGACCACGGGATAACAGCCCGGATAATTATAATGGACATGACTGTAGTGTTGGGTGTGTGAAGCAATGTGTTAGACGAGTGAATATTGTCCGAGACTCGTCGCCATCTGCTGTAAATGACGTCCTTCTGGGAGTAGTCTGACTTTAACCTACAAAATTAGAACTGTGACTGGAAACGACTAACAAACGCTGTGACACTGGAATACCCTATGTGTTTTCTGACTAAAGCGCGTCTGGTTAGTGTTGGTAGGCAAGACTTTCAATCAAGAGGATACTATACACAACGTACGTATCTGCTGCATCTTCAAATGGGTGGTCAGTTCCCACAGTGATCGTTAACATGATTACACTCACGGATTTCGGACCGGCAGCGCGGACGACGTCACACCGACTTCGTCAGGCAAGTGATTATTCATCCGAATATAATCTGGCAGGAAAATTTTCTCTTGTGATCAAATGTTAGAAATATCTTCGTAAAAAAAAAACCAAATGTGCTGAAGCTATTTTTGTTCGCTATTGTTACTACTTTTTCACGTAACTGAAGCTCTCACCATTTTTAATAGCGCTTCCAGTAAATTTCAAACACTTGAGGCATAATTAACTTCATTTGTCCAACAACTTTTCATAAGCAATATTATATCATGTTAACTGGTAGTTCTTGGTACATGATAAATGAAAAGCAGCAATTTTCTGTCGTTCTACAGTATTAATTTTATTGTTTTTCGGCTTACAAGATCATCTTCAGACATTTACTGAGTATTGTCACCAAAGAAGGTACAATGTCTGTGAACAACATTGTATTCTGTAGTTACACTGATAGTTGTTTCTTCTCTCACTTGGTTTGTGTATCACTCCCCATGTTTTATACCTGCTGAAGAAGCGTTGTCGAGTACTAATTTTATTTCATTTTATTCGTTTTGTTTATTCTTAGAAGCTGTTATGTAGGCGTGCCATTCCCATTTTGTGTAAAAGTTTTGACTGTCTACATCATTTTTATGTATTTACTTTTCAATTTTCTACTTTTTCATTGCATCACTACCACACTGTCAAAGATGTCACTTACTGAATGTTTCTGCTTCAATCTATACTTGTAACTTTAGTTCCTATGTCGTTTACAAACATTGTAACTTGTTTGGTGACAATACTCAGTAAATGTCTGAGCATGGCCATGTAAGCCGAAAACCGGTTAACACAAGAAAAGTAATATTGTAGAACAAAAGCAAACTAGTGCTTTTCATTTATTACCAATATTGTATTTTAGCAAATAATTTTCCTCTCGACACTGTACTAATTTTTACATTTGCGACTACTATTATTGGCAGTGACACACACTTTTCCAGTCTATTTTCCTTCCGTCCTCACCGAATATAAATGTGCTATTTCAGTGTATGTAAGTGTTGCTCTCGTACTTTGCGTGTGGTCCAGTTTTTACGTCGTAATTTGTCTTTATTGCTGTGTGCTGATTTTCTTTTTCTTAATGCTATACTGTTCTGACTCGGCGCCAGGTGCAAGTCTTCTTTGAGGCCATTTAGACGAGTTTCGTGTCGGTCGTGAAATGATAATGAGGACAATGCAACATCCAGTCCCAGAGAGGAGGAAAGCCCCAACTCGATCGAGAATCGAACCCGGGCCCTTTCGGTTGGAACCGTGGCACGCTGACCGGGAGCTACCGGGGTGGACTGCGTGTTGGGGGAACACGTGCATCGCCTGCCAGCCACCACGAAGCCAGCTGGCTGCAGCGAGTCACAAAACATTAAGTGTGTTTTCACTAGTGAGGTAGCTAGAAGTCTCTGAAACCCACAGGGGCGTGTTGCATAGCATGTGTTTATATATCAGCAACAAGTGTGCAGCGGTATTCTACGCCACTGTGAGGCCTCGTCCGCTTATTAGGTAAAGATTAATGACCAGATCCCACCGTGTGGACGTAATATTTAATTGTTTCTGGCAACAGTTAAATTTTCTCGGTTTCAGATTCTTCAGAGTGTTACGTACGCTAGTCCGTGTGTACATTTCATTACGGACGTATCAGCTTTACTCGACATTCGTTAGACGGGCGCGGTCATTTCCGGTGGTGGCAATATTACGGGGGTTGCTGTTTAGTCGGGTGAGCAGCCCCGCGGACGGCACATTTCTCTGGGCTCGGCGGCGTGCAGCCAGGCACTCGCGCCTGCTGCGGGCGCCTCCCGTCGAGCGCGCCGCCCCCTCGCCGCCGTCTCGCCGCCCCTCGCCGCCCACACGCGCTCGCTGCAGAGGCACGCGGTCCCCGATCAGGTGCTCGTCCCAGGCACCGCATCACAACCACCTGCTAGAGTCGCTTTCTCAGCACATTTTCTAATTTGCTGCCCTCACCGTCGCAGGAATGATTTCCCCTTCGTCAGTTCTCTCTCTTTGCGTACTTCGCTTAGCGCGTCACGTGCCGGCGACGCTCCCTGGTTGCGTCATTTCGGTGGTCGGTGGTCGGAATGTTTTGAAGCATCTCCGCGCTATCCACATAAAGTGTTCAGCATCAGTCATTGTGATCAACAAATTTATTTTTGCAATAAGCCCAGCTACCTACAGTCTGTCTCACTTCAATACTAAACAAGGGCAGGCCTGGCGAATTTTATTTTTTATTTTACTTTATTATTATTATTTTTTTTGGTCCATCACTTGTGCACATCTTCTTCAAGCCTTTAGTGGAACTTGCTCTCGCCCTAAAAACATGTGGCGAGTGTTCTTCAGGAGTGCCCCAGGGGAATGTGATAAGATCGCTGCTGTTCTGTATATACACCGTGGTCCATTGATCGTGACCAGGCCGAATATCTCACGAAATAAGCATCAAACGAAGAAACTACAAAGAACGAAACTTGTCTAGCTTGAAGGGGGACACCAGATGGCGCTATGTTTGGCCCGCTAGATGGTGCTGCCGTAGGTCAAACGGACATCAACCACGTTTTTAAAATAGGAACCCCTATTTTTTATTACGTATTCGTGTAGTATGTAAAGATATACACTCCTGGAAATGGAAAAAAGAACACATTGACACCGGTGTGTCAGACCCACCATACTTGCTCCGGACACTGCGAGAGGGCTGTACAAGCAATGATCACACGCATGGCACAGCGGACACACCAGGAACCGCGGTGTTGGCCGTCGAATGGCGCTAGCTGCGCAGCATTTGTGCACCGCCGCCGTCAGTGTCAGCCAGTTTGCCGTGGCATACGCAGCTCCATCGCAGTCTTTAACACTGGTAGCATGCCGTGACAGCGTGGACGTGAACCGTATGTGCAGTTGACGGACTTTGAGCGAGGGCGTATAGTGGGCATGCGGGAGGCCGGGTGGACGTACCGCCGAATTGCTCAACACGTGGGGCGTCAGGTCTCCACAGTACATCGATGTTGTCGCCAGTGGTCGGCGGAAGGTGCAAGTGCCCGTCGACCTGGGACCGGACCGCAGCGACGCACGGATGCACGCCAAGACCGTAGGATCCTACGCAGTGCCGTAGGGGACCGTACCGCCACTTCCCAGCAAATTAGGGACACTGTTGCTCCTGGGGTATCGGCGAGGACCATTCGCAACCGTCTCCATGAAGCTGGGCTACGGTCCCGCACACCGTTAGGCCGTCTTCCGCTCACGCCCCAACATCGTGCAGCCCGCCTCCAGTGGTGTCGCGACAGGCGTGAATGGAGGGACGAATGGAGACGTGTCGTCTTCAGCGATGAGAGTCGCTTCTGCCTTGGTGCCAATGATGGTCGTATGCGTGTTTGGCGCCGTGCAGGTGAGCGCCACAATCAGGACTGCATACGACCGAGGCACACAGGGCCAACACCCGGCATCATGGTGTGGGGAGCGATCTCCTACACTGGCCGTACACCACTGGTGATCGTCGAGGAGACACTGACTAGTGCACGGTACATCCAAACCGTCATCGAACCCATCGTTCTACCATTCCTAGACCGGCAAGGGAACTTGCTGTTCCAACAGGACAATGCACGTCCGCATGTATCCCGTGCCACCCAACTTGCTCTAGAAGGTGTAAGTCAACTACCCTGGCCAGCAAGATCTCCGGATCTGTCCCCCATTGAGCATGTTTGGGACTGGATGAAGCGTCGTCTCACGCGGTCTGCACGTCCAGCACGAACGCTGGTCCAACTGAGGCGCCAGGTGGAAATGGCATGGCAAGCCGTTCCACAGGACTACATCCAGCATCTCTACGATAGTTTCCATGGGAGAATAGCAGCCTGCATTGCTGCGAAAGGTGGATATACACTGTACTAGTGCCGACATTGTGCATGCTCTGTTACCTGTGTCTATGTGCCTGTGGTTCTGTCAGTGTGATCATGTGATGTATCTGACCCCAGGAATGTGTCAATAAAGTTTCCCCTTCCTGGGACAATGAATTCACGGTGTTCTTATTTCAATTTCCACGAGTGTATGAATGTTTCAAAATGGTTCAAATGGCTCTGAGCACTATGGGACTTAACAGCTGAGGTCATCAGTCCCCTAGAACTACTTAAACCTAACTAACCTAAGGACATCACACACATCCATGCCCGAGGCAGGATTCGAACCTGCTACCGTAACGGTCATGAATGTTTCAGCTGGACCACTTTTTTCACTTTGTGATAGATGGCGCTGTAATAGACACAAACGTATAAGTACGTGCTACCACGTAACATTGCGCCAGTGTGGACGGTACTTTTTTCGTGATACATTACCCCTGTCAAAATGGACCGTTTACCAATTGCTGAAAAGGTTGATATCGTCTTGATGTACATGAAACCTCCCCTTAGAAAAATTTATGAATGATTGTGCTGATAAACCCCTTACGTTATTTGATTTTCAAACAGCTGAGCAAAACTGAACGTACTTAGACATCCCTCTCTTTCCTTATTCTGATCACCACTAAACTGACACACAATATTTTTAGCGCAACGCAATCTGACTTTCAATAATCCCTACTTACAATTGGCTATTGTGATCAAAATGCCCAAAGGGCGTGTGCAATGTATGCTGCTCGGTATCCTGAACGACATCATCCAAGTGTGCGGTCCGTTAGCCGCATAGTTACGTTATTTAAGGAAACAGGAAGTGTTTAGTCACATGTGGAACGTCAACCACGACCTGGAACAAATGATGATGCCAAAGTAGGTGTTTCAGCCGCTGTCGCGACTAATCCGCACATCAGTAGCAGACAAATTGCGCAAGAATCGGGAATCTCAAAAACGTCGGTGTTGAGAATGCTACATCAACATCGATTGCTCCCGTACCGTGTTTCGATGCACTAGGAATTGCATGGCGACGACTTTGAACGTCGTGTACAGTTCTGCCACTGGGTACAAGAGAAATTACCGGACGATGACAGAATTTTTGCACGCGTTCTATTTAACGACGAAGTGACATTCACCAACAGCAGTAACGTAAACCGGCATAATATGCACTACAGGGCAACGGAAGATTCACGCTGGCTGCTACAAGTGGGAACATCAGAGACTTTGCCAGGTTACATCTACCGATGTTACTACAAGATGTTTCACTGCATGACAGAATAGCGATGTACTTCTAACATGATGGATGTCCGGGACATAGCTCGCGTGCGGTTGAAGCGGTATTGAATAGCATATTTCATGACAGGTGGATTGGTCGTCGAAGCACCATAGCCATGGCCCGCACGTTCACCAGATCTGGCGTCCACCGATTTGTTTCTGTGGGGAAAGTTGAAGGATATTTGCTATCGTGATCCACCGACAAAGCCTGACAACATGCGTCAGCGCATTGTCAATGCATGTGCGAGCATTATGCAAGGCGAACTACTCGCTGTTGACAGGAATGTCGTTACACGTATTGCCAAATCCATTGAGGTTGACGGACCTCATTTTGAGCATTTATTACATTAATGTGGTATTTACAGGTAATCACGCTGTAACAGCATCCGTTCTCAGAAATCATAAGTTCAGAAAGGTACATGTATCACATTGCAACCAGCGAAATAAAATGTTCAAACGTACCTACGTTCTGTATTTCAGTTTAAAAAACCTACTTGTTACCAAGCGTTCGTCTAAAATTGCGAGCAGTATGTCTGTGAGTATTGCAGCGCCATCTGAAACATTCATATATCTTTACGTACTACACGAATATGTAATATAAATTGGGGGTTCCTATTTAAAAAAAGCGCAGTTGACGTCCGTTTGACCTATGTCAGCGGCATCTAGCGGGCCATACGTAACACCATCTGGTTTCCCCCTTCAAGCTAGACAAATTTCTTTCTTTGTAGTTTCTTCGTTTGATGCTTAATTCGTGAGGTATTTGACGCGGTCACTATCAATGGACCATCCTGTATGTAAATGATTTGGCATACACGGTGGGCAGCAAATCTGAGGTTGTTTGCTGATCATGCTGTGGTGAACAGTAATACGTCGAAGTTGTGTGACTGTAGGAAGATACAAGACGACTTAGACGAAATTTCCAGTTCATGTGGCCGCGTGGTATGAGGTGCCTTGCCACGGTTCACGCAGTTCCCCTCCCTCCTCCCTCCCATCTGGAAGTGTGTGTGTTGTCCTTGGCGTAGGTTTTTGTTTAAGTAGTGTGTGCGTCTAGGGACCGACGACCTCAACAGTTTAGTCTCGTAGCAGCTTACCACAAAATTCCAAAAATTTTCCAGGTCATGTGACACATGGTAGCTAGCCCTAAATGTGGAAAGGATAAGTTAATGCATATGGGTAGAAAGATGAATCATGTAATGTTTGGATACAGTCAAGTCGTTTTGGACTCAGAGAAGTCGTTTAAATATTTGAGTGTAACGTTACGACGCTATATGAAATTGTGTGAGCATGTGAGAAGTATGGTAGGGAAGGCGAATGGTTGGCAGTGCTTTATTGGGATAATTTAAGGAAAGAGTTGTTCACCTGTAAAGGCGCGACCAATTCTTCAGCGCTGGAAGAGTGTTTGGGATGCGTACCACATCGGATTGAAGGGAGACATCGAAGCAGTTCAGAGGCGGGCTGCTACTTTTGTTACCGGTAGGTTCGAACAACGCGTAAGTATTGCGGAGATGCTTCGGGAATGGAAAGACGACGTTTTTTTCGAGAAACGCTACTGAGATAATTCAGAGAACCGCCGAACGACTGTCAAACGGTTCTACTGCTGCCAACATACTCTGCGCGTAAAAACCACGAAAATAAGACACGAGAAATCAGGGCTCATGTGGAGGCATACAGACAGTCGTTTCTCTCTCACTCTATTTGCGAGTGGGACAGGAAAGGAGATGACAAGTAGTGGAAACACGGTACCCCTGCGCCACGCACCGTATGTTGGCTTGCGGAGTATCAGACGTAAATGTAGATGTAGACGTGCCGATAAAACGAACGGATAGTTTTGTGTGATGGATGTGTGTGGGCAGCTGGTCTCTGCGCACGGACGAGAGGCGCAGTGCTGCGGTCAGGACGTCCTGCACAAACACTTCCGCCACGCGTGTCGTTATATAGGGCCCGTGTCCTGTGTTTCTATGTCAGGCCCAACAGCTAATCATGAATCCGGGAGACGTGGCTGCATCGCTGGTGGTTTTGCTGGTGGCAAATGACAACGCGTTGCTCGATTGTGTCTGTAAACAGATCAAATTCTCCAAAGACCTGGCGGGTAGACTTCCAGTGAGTCCTGGTTTACTAGAGATCTGGAATACGTACTGTATACTTAACGGTGAGTACTTTATTTCGTACATTATGGACCTGCATGACGTTAAGCGCTGTGCGGTTTTCCACAACTGAGAGGTGGTTTGCCTTGCACATACTGTAACCAAGGAAGATAATACGTTCTCAACCTCACAGTAAAGGACCATCTTTAATTCTGAAAAATGCAGTTCATTTTCAACCTTTTAGGTCAATGGACTTTTTCAGCCCTTTTCGGACTGAGAAGATATCGTGTATTACTATTTCAAAAGACTGTAAACTAACCATCTACTTTCCCTTCATTCAGCCCGAAACGCTTCCCACATTTGTGAGACATGTGTAAGTGAGAGGTGGCCAAATGCATTCCATATTATGAAAGCATGTTTGTGGAGAGCTTGTGTGTTTCCTTGTCAATATTGGGCCCATGATGTGTGTACTGTAATCCTACATTATTTGCAGATCGAAGGATACAGCAATACAGGGTAATTCAAAGTGAATACGACAACAACAAAAGGCAGCGATTGTTTGACGCATAGTGCTGCCTCGATAAGAATTACAGACAATGTGAAGGAACTGGCTAATAATCTGGTAATAAATCTGCAACGTAACTTTTTCAGTTTTTCGATACGACGTGTTCAATCGTAAACATGTTTTCGAGCCACTGCCGGGTCATCATCAGATGGAGGTCTTACAAGAACATAATGCCGTGGACCAAGTGTAGCTACATGCAGCGTTGATGCTGCTGGCTGAAATGACGGATATTCAGTAATCGGCGACGAAACGTCTACGAAACCGGAAGTTTGCCTACGTTTTAGGTAATTACGGTACACTGCCTTGTGGTATCTGTATCAAATCTCTTCGTATAATATACATTATTAAGTTATCTACACAGATATACACAGTATTTAGTTGCACTTGGTTTTACGCTGATTCACAGAAAGTAAACACAGCATGTTTTTAAAAAGAATATTGATATGACAGATATGACACTTTACTCCATCATGGCCTTTGACATGAGATACACTGTATTACAGCACAAATATTACTGGTATAGAATTTATAATTCAGTAAATTTTGCTAGCTGCAGGAGTGTGTTTATATTGGCAAGGTAATTTTACACAGCGCTCATTATGAACACTCTGTTGGTCATATCAGTGACAATCTTTCAGTGCTACACATTGCTGAGAAAGAAATACAGATGGACCTCCTTGAACAATTACAGATTTACATCCAGAAACTAAAATCACCTCAGAAAATACTAAATGAATCATCACTTTTTCTTCCCTAATTTCCATGACATCCTGGCACCAAATCAACAAAAATGAAAGTGCTAACACATATTCATCTTCCTGTATGAATTTTGTTCTCCCTGTCATGCAACAACTATAGTATTCCGTAATTTGTAAAAAGTTTTTAGTTGCCGAGTAAATGGTCCACTCTATTTGTACACCTTTTGCATAACTGTTAACCCATATTAAAATTATGTTGCCAATGTGAAAACGCTCCTGCAGCTAGGAAAATTTCGAGGTCATCGGTCTCATCGGATTAGGAAAGGATGGGGAAGGAATTCGGCCGTGCCCTTTCAGAGGAACCATCCCGGCATTTGCCCACAGGGCAGTGCACTGTAACTACCTAAAACGGAACAAACTTTCGGTTTCGTAAACGTTTCGTCACCGATTACTGAATATCCGTCATTCTAGCTAGCAGCATCAACGCTGCATGGAGCTACACTTGGTCCACGGGGGCATAATGTTCTTGTAAGACCTCCTTTCTGATGATGAGCCGGCAGTGGCTCGAAAACATGTTTACGGTTGAACATATCGTATCAAGAAATTGAAAAAAAAAAAACAAACAAACAAACGACTGGTTGCATAATTATTACGAGATAAATCGCCAATTTAAATCACAGTCGCGGTTCGTCATCCACAATGGATATACTGAAAATGTAAAGGAATCTTCTGAATTTGGGAAGTCCAGAAAGTATATCCAATCGGAAGATAGTGCGTATGCCGTGGTACATTACACGAAAACTCGGCTTCATATGTGGGGGACATTCTTGCAATCGGCTTCCTGCTGTCACAGCGCAGCTATGCAGCTAAGCTCCTCCCAATGGCCACAACATCCGCAGGTGGCAGCGTCGTTTTGAAGGAACAGGATGTTTGTGCGAAAAGAAAGAAGAACAGGCGGTCGTCAGAGGATCGTCGTTTAGGTCAGAGGCGGGTGCGAATCAGCTGAGTGACCAGCGCTCCAGCTGAGGCAGGGAAACGAGCAGAGTGTGCGCTCCGGGGGGAAGTTAGCCTCGTGCAGCTTGCCGTAACAGGCAGGGAAGCGAGGCGTAGCGAATCAGGGGCAAACTTGTGGCATTGCTGTGGTGTCTAATGTCTCGTTCTTTTCAGTGCATCAGATTGAGGTGCTGAAGAAATAGTTTCATTATATTCCTTTCATTGGATAACGCGTAGGAAAGTGAAGTAATTACTTTGACATCTGGCAGTTAAATACTCCTTTGACTACTGCCTATATTCATGGAAATACAGTAGACCGACAAGAAAGCTTATTTAGAACACAGCTCAAGCAACGAAAGACAGATTAAATTCAGCGCTTCAGTGTAGAAAGCCGCTTTACCGCAGTGCTCTGACTAGCCACTTCAATTGCACAGCGCACTGCACCGTGACGTAGAGCACTCAGCCAGGTACACTGCCGGGCTGCTCTTGCGCCCTGACTGCGCACACCCCCATCTAATCTTTACAGCACAAACTATCAGACTGACCTGTGGTTTGGATTTTGGCTGTTGTCCATTTGACCAAGAGCAGTCACATGGAGCACGTGTTATATACGTTAACTTGTTCTGAACTTTTCTTTTATATTCAGTTCAGTTCTTATCGCTGTATCGTTATGCATCATATAGCTATAGCCGTTCGTCATCGCTGTATTCACTATGAAATGCCGGTACAGCGAGGTACGTGCAGCCTGCGGGCGAGGCTCGCTTGTTCAGGAGGCATCGCGTGCCTGCAGCCACTCACAAAGCCTGGCGAATACCTGGAGAAGGGGAGCCTTAATTTCATAACTAAAGTCATAGATATTAATAACAGCAATTCATTTTTGTGAAAGTAAATGACAGGCAAAGTTTCTCAGTCATTGGCTACAACTGTGACGTTATTCCAATTCAGGGAACTTAAATTTTAGCGTAACAAAACGTCAGGGACAGAGTTTCCCGAGACTATACGAGAAGGTACGAAGTAGTCCGAAGTTACGTACACCGAGACAAGAAAACGATGCGTGTCCGTTATGTAACGGGGGGGTAGGGTGGCGAACGGGCCGACGTGGAGTAGGAAAGGAGCCACAGGTATAAAACTCTAGAATTTTCCAAATCTACACTACTGGCCATTATAATTGCTACACCACGAATATGACGTGCTACAGACGCGAAATTTAACCGACAAGAAGAAGATGCTGTGATATGCAAATGATTAGCTTTTCAGAGCATCCACACAAGGTTGGCGCCGGTGGCAACACCTACAACGTGCTGACATGAGGAAAGTTTCCAGCCTATTTCTCATACACAAACAACAGTTCTCCATTGTTGCCTGCTGAAACGTTGCTGTGATGCCTCGTGTAAGGAGGAGAAATGCGGACCATCACTTTGATGAAGGTCAGATTGTAGCCCATCGCGATTGCGTTTTATCGTATCGCGACATTGCTGCTCGCGTTGGTCGAGATCCAATGACTGTTACCAGAATATGGAATCGGTGGGTTCAGGAGGGTAATACGGAACGCCGTGCTGGATCCCAACGACCTCGTATCACTAGCAGTCGAGATGACAGGCATCTTATCCGCATGGCTGTAACGGATCGTGTAGCCACGTCTTGATCCCTGAGTCAACAGATGGGGATGTTTGCAAGACAACAACCATCTGCACGAACAGTTCGACGACGTTTGCAGCAGCATGGACTCTCAGCTCGGAGACCACGGATGCGGTTACCCTTGACGCTGCATCACAGACAGGAGCGCCTGCGATGGTGTACGCAATGACGAACCTAGATGCACGTATTTCAACATGTCATTTTCTCGGATGAATCCAGGTTCTGTTTACAGCATCTTGATGGTAGCATCCGTGTATGCCGACATCGCGGTGAACGCACATTGTAAGCGTGTGTTCGTCATCGCCATACTGGCGTATCACCCGGCGTGATGGTATGGGGTGCCATTGGTTACTCGTCTCGGTCACCTCTTGTTCGCATTGACGGCACTTTCAACAGTGGACGTTACATTTCAGATGTGTTACGACCCGTAGCTCTACCCTTCATTCGATCCCTGCGAAACCCTAAATTTCAGCAGGATAATGCACGACCGCATGTTGTAGGTCCTGTACGGGCCTTTCTGGATACAGAAAATGTTCGACTGCTGTCCTGGCCAGCACATTCCCCAGATCTCTCACCAACTGAAAACGTCTGGTCAATGGTGGCCGAGCAACTGGATCGTCACAATACGCCAGTCACTACTCTTGATGAACTGTGGTATCGTGTGGAAGCTGCATGGGCAACTGCACCTGTACACACCATCCAAGCTCTGTTTCTGTCAATGCCCAGGCGTATCAAGGCCGTTATTACGGCCAGTGGTGGTTGTTCTGGGTACTGATTTCTCAGGATCTATGCACCCAAACTGCGTGAAAATGTAATCACATGTCAGTTCTAGCAGAAAATATTTGTCCAGTGAATACCCGTTTATCATCTGCATTTCTTCTTGGTGTAGCAGTTTTAATGGCTAGTAGTGTATTAAAAACTGTGGTAAAAATTGAGATAATTAACTACAATATTTGCGCTTTTTCTAAACATGAAGTTTAAAATCTAACAGCTCTTTCATTTTTTGATAAATTAAATGAATTGTACTCTTTCATACACCTGCAAGTATGGTTTGTATGCTGTGCAAAATTAATGGAAGAATCTCTCTTACTTATGAAGAAAAGTGTACCTATCGCAACAAATACAGCCAACAGGAAGTGAAAAAATGATTAAATTTCACAGGTAAAAAAAAATTATTATGTTATGTTTTTAAACTTCCACTGCTATCACTGTGAATCCTGAATCCTTCCTGGTCATGCTGACAATTTATTTGTAAAATTATAGACAGTGGAAATAAAAATATCCTGCAGTGCCCTTCCTGCTCCACGTCAGCCCGTATGACGTGTCCTGCCCCCTTAATGAGGTCGTAACTCCGAGAAAAACATTGGCAGGCAATAATGACGGAGCTCAAGTATGTGTCGTTCCAGGATGTGACAGTTGGTGTGGAGGCGCGCAGGGAGTCGCTGGCTGCTGCTGGACGTTTACTGGAGCCGCAAAGACCCTCAGTGGCTGCCGCTGCACTGGGAGGCAGGGAGGTGTCAGGTAGAGATGGGTAAACTCGTTCATCCTTGGGAACTAGTTCACTGCTGATCGTTCTTCTTTGGGAACCGTTCATTTTTACTCGTTCACCGTTCATTTGTACTTGGTATATGGTTCTTATGAAAAACTGAAAAGTAGTAGTGTAGGTGACTGAAGGATGGAGGGCCCCAAGAGGGGGCACTTGCCTCCCCCCTGGAGTATAGAGTTTTTATTCATTACAGAATTCTTACACACTTTTAGAAGTTATTTCTGTGATTGTGCAGAACCTCTCGTTTAGCCAACCGTAGCCTTGTGTGGCTGATCGCAGGGAAATAATAGAGGGTGGCGCAAGGAAAACCGGCCCCGAGTACAGACTGCTCGCCAATTACGGACGATGTGTTGCCCATTACGAGCAGATATAACAAACAGACAAACATGTAATAATTAGGTAGTGAAGAAATAACAAGCTAATGCAAGCAACAATTGCGAAACAATCGATGACAATGTGTAGAGAGCTGGAGAAGAGAACATGAAAATCTCACGCGACGCGCATGGGCTATAGCTCATGTAGTCTTGTAAACCTGTTGGTGGCTGTTTCCAAAGTTAATAGACCACAAGTGTCTTGTATAAAATTCTTCGTTTCGACTTCCACTACATAGCTATGCTACGTTGTATTCAATAATCGTTTACACCCTATATATACTTCACGTTGTCTCTGAGTTCGTTGGCGAAGTACAGACTTTATGGAAGCATAAAATAAAATGTGGTTTTCTCATACTTGCGTCACACGCTTAGAAAAAAATTAGGTTTTTATGTTGCATTATTAAAGTCAATGCAGCAATAATAAAGCTCAGTAACAATGTTTTTGGTTTGAAAGCCCTTTCTTAACAAATGTTTTTGAGATAATAAGTAAATACGATTTTATGGCAATCTATGTCTTTTCAAATAGAGAGGCACCGCTTTTCCTACTGAGCCAAAATGACCCACAACCCACTTTTTTTTTCAAAGAAACCAAACTAGCAGGTAATGCAAATTGCAAACAACCAAACTTAAAAATAATTAGAGCCTTCCTGAATGTGATGTTTTGTATATGAAAGATACACGAAAATCGTTTTATATGAATTTTCTTACACTAAAAATTAAGCAAATTATTGAAAGTTATCTGCTAAAGCAAGTCGATGAAACCAAAAAGTATATGAATAACAAAAAAACTTGCCTTGTTATAAGTATGTCTTCTGCTGTTCATCGATATAATGAAGTGAGCTGATATGCCCTTTTGTTACCTGAAAAGACTTACCTATTAGATACAACGTGATTTTTATGTAATTTACGTAACTATAAAATACTTTTTGATTACCGGTCGTGGACGCTGAATAGCCAGAACCAAGTGCAAGAACAGTTTGGAACACATGTAAAATAGGCGAGCGCAGTGAACGGAACGGGTAACTGGATACTGAACTAACTAGGAGCAGTCGGCAGTGGAACTGAGGCAGGTGGTCATGCGAAGAACGACGAGTGCGGCCGAGGCAGACAGAGACTGAGACGAGCACGCGACCGAGGTTGGAACGAGAACTGCCGAAGTGACCGCCGCGACCGAAGTGAACTATGAACCGATCGTTCCTTGGAATTCGTTCCTCGGTCCTTTCGTTCATCTTGGTGAACCGTTCCTTTGCGCCCGTTCGTTCGCGAACTACCCGTCTCTAGTGTCAGGGCAGCCGCGAGCAGCAGTTCGAGTGCCTCACAGAGAGCCGGGCGTCGCAGTGGCGTCCCCCACGTGAACACGAGAGTGTCTCTCCCCGAGCAAACTGCAATGTTTCACGTAGGCGTGTTCATGCATCTGATTCGTCAGCTTACATACTCCATCTCACCAATGAAATCATTTTACAACAAGTGCATTTTTCACTTGAAAAAATCTCTTTGTGATTGGCCGAGTACATTGCGCGTCGCCGTGGAGGGACTCGTTTTGGGCAATCGTGAACTTCACAACTGACAAATGCCGAGTTACTTGTGGCTGTGCACTTTTTGCTGCATGGAGAGCTCGCGATCCGATTTGGTAACAACAGTGACTGTCCAATTATCTGTCCGTCTGTTATTTGTTACATACTGTGTTGGAAAGTCAACGTACCCGAACAGAATGCACTCCTCCATGCGAACCACCTCTGATTCTGGAAAACATAGACTTACGCTTTTCACATGTGTCATGCCAAAGGCCACATTGAAGGGAATCAGGTAGTGTATTTTTATTGATTTTCCAATATAAATTGACTAATTATGCTTACTAAATGGATTATCAAATGGGACATCAAATGAATTTTTTTTACTTGACTCTGGTAGAGAGGGCATGACATGGAAAGAGGGTGGTCTGACAGATGTACAGGTAACCACAGCGAGTTAAGTTGGGACCCTTACTTTAAAGTGTTGTATGTCAATTACCCGGGAAGAAAATATTAACAGTGACCTCAAGTGATGATTTCATCTGTGAAAAAAATGTGCACTAATGTCCAGACAGGTACTGGTGCCATCTCTACATAGTCCAAAGAATGTCAACTTACTTCAAATGTTAACAAACAAACAAAATCGTGCACTTTACAAATTGTATCGGCCAGCTGGTACAAACACCTTGGTGTAACTATTCCTAAGTCGAACGATTAAATACGCAGAATGAGAGACGGAGCACGTGGTAGAGTGGATCATTGGTAGAACACTGGGGAAATGAAATCAGTGCGTGTATACGAGCTTGCTTACAGAACGGCTGTGTGACCCATTCCAGAGTATTGCTCAAGTGTATGCAGTCCATGTTAAATAGCAATAAGAGGGAGTATCGAATGTAGATATATATATATACAAATGACTCATAGAAGCGTCATGGGAAAGTTGTAAAACCTGCCAGAGAGTGGATGTCAGCCTACAAAGTATCAAGAACGGGCATTAAGCAAGGAGGCAACACTTGTACTACAGCCTCCTACCCATCTCCCCCTGAGGGCGTTTGAAGACGAGATTCGACCAATCACTGCATGCACAGAGTAACTTTAGGAGACATTCTTTCCGGTGTCTCAGCAATCAGTGACCAGATGCTTACAGCGAGTGAGAGATTTGGAACAAGTTCTGCTCAGGGTAACGGCCTTGTGCCTTGAGGTACATCATGGCACGATGAGCAACGTGCAGTCTCGAGTTCTTTTGTTGAAAGATAACGCCACAGAGATCCTGAAGACACAACAGAGACACAAGTCTTAAGAACTGAGAAATGTAGTGGCCGGGGTCCACGTTACCGGCTCTATACTGCGTACCAAATGACAGTCGACACAACGACGGCAAGTGCCACCTGGGCCCGACAAATGCAGCCTTTGCTCTTCTTGGAGCCTCCATACCTTGATACGTCCACAGTTATGCTATGATCAGAACTGGGACTCATCTTAAAAGATGATGCGATGCTACTCCTGTGTCTGATGTTGTCATCAACCACACCATTGTCAGCTTCAATCCAAGACGCAACAATGGTGTTAACAACCACCTCAGTTGTTAATCATTTGTCTGTCTAAGCATGAGGTACACACCATGTCATATGTCATTTCTTGGTTACTGCTTTCACGGTCTTGCGATTTCAATGGTGAGCAGTGCTGATGCTGATTGAAAGCTGAAGACAGCTTCTCCGAGCAGTCAGTGTGCAGACCGTAAGGTGGCTGAAACGCGTTTTGCAGATGATTACCAGCTGTTCGAAACGTGCGACAACCTCAACCAGTCCTTCCCCACATTGCCAGCTGTTGGACGCCTGGTACCGACCACCTGGGACTTCAGACCTTTCCGGTACGCAGACGAGGTGAAGTGCGGCTTCGTCACAGAGGAGATTCGCGGCCTGACGGTGGACGCTACCGTGCAATTCTCCAGGGAGCTCAGCTGCCGCGTCGCTGCCAACTGCATTGACTCCTACTCTGTACAGGGGTACGTACGCCACTGAAGGCCACAACCACTAATCGTATATCTAATCCTCTGCTCCTCTTCTTAAATTTTTGCATATATTATCTTCTACTTTTCGTTTTTTCCGACGCTAATCTCCATCAGTAACCACACTGAACGACACGGTCAGCTCCTAGGAGACAGCATGCTAGTACCTTCAGCACCTATTCTGATCTCAATAATGGCCTCAACTAGACGACCAAGAGAGTCCATTATATAATGGCCTCAGCTAGACGAGCAGATAGTCCACTACTTTCTTCAGGTGTGGCCTGTACAGCTGAAGTCTTCATTGATGATTAGATCCTGTAGAGCTACCATCCTGCGAGAATGTTGATCGCCACGTTTCACACACTGGCACAATACTCCCACATCGTTTATATGAGTTCAAGATAAGACGGTTGAGTGGGTGAACCCAAGTGTGATACACTACCTTAGTTTTCGTGAAACATGCACGTATGTGTAGAGCCCTGTGAACACGGCTTTTGTGATCTTGTAAGATTGAAGTGTATACAGAATACTCGTCATGAACATGATAGGGAAACACTCATTGATTCTCTTGCAATTAGCCTGGTTCAGATTCGTGGAAACCTGAATGAGTGGAACCAAGTGGTGGTACAAAAAACACCCTCATAACAACACAGAACCATCTCTGACCTGAACTACACCATCCACACAATGCATGCTAAATGCCTCACTGCACCGTCGGAGGATTTGCAAAGAGGCAAAATTGACACTTGTTGCCGCCCCCAATCAACCGCTGTCCACTTTCTGTGTTGTTTGGCCTACTGAATACGTGCAGATCTACGTACCGGTGCGAGCAGCAGCCTTTTGCTACATAACTGACTGCAAATCTCTAATCTATGCAGTTCTCTCGGACAAAGAACCCCTTTAGTGCAAGGTCACGAGTTCAATCTTTCGTAAGGCTCATCCGAAAGCGTTGTGTTAACAATTATGACAGCAAAAATATTAGCTGCTAATGATTCGCCATGCTCATCAGGAGGGCTACAGAAAATATGTGCCCAGGAGGCGTAGATATCAACTACCTAGGGATGTATGTATTACGCCCGCATCTCGTGGTCGTGCGGTAGCGTTCTCGCTTCCCACGCCCGGGTTCCCGGGTTCGATTCCCGGCGGGGTCAGGGATTTTCTCTGCCTCGTGATGGCTGGGTGTTGTGTGATGTCCTTATGTTAGTTAGGTTTAAGTAGTTCTAAGTTCTAGGGGACTGATGACCTAAGATGTTAAGTCCCATAGTGCTCAGAGCCATTTGAACCATTTGTATGTATTACACTTCATAAAATTGGCATTGTTGACATTCAAGAAATGCTCAAGAGAAACCATTAACTTGGACCATGAACACCAAATGAAAAATTCCACGCCATAGTGATCACAAAGGTTCGCACCATCAAGGCATACGCCTTCGGAGTTACAAATCGTGCAGGACGTTCAGATAGGTATCCACTCTTGAAGAATGCGTACAGAGTAACATTGGTGTAACGGGGTGACGGGAACTGGAGGAATGTGAATTTCATGCACCTGAATGCAGAACAGTATGTCTTGGAGTTTATCGTGAAACTATCTATCCTTTAAGGCGCAGATGCAGGTAGTGCGATAATACGTATTATAATCACTGGAGAGACAAACATCCAGAGGCTGAATTTGTTCAGCGGTTCCAGGTGGTATGAATTGCAACGTCACACACTTTTCAGGAGGGATAGTTTGCCCTAAACGAGTATGATGTTTGTACGCACACTGGGAATCAAGTTATTTTGACCAGCTATTGGCCAAAAGCAGTGTTGATACCATAGTTGTAGTTCCCTTATGACAATTTTCCCACACTTGTTGTGGCGTGAATATTCCCTCCTCCCCTTATAAGATCATACACACGCGAAAGAATCGTAGTGGGCAGAAGACCTCCAACTTCTATCAGCACAATAAATAGCTTTCCAACCGATTTACAATCCAGATTAACAGTCGGCATGCGTTTAGGCATTGACTTTAGTTGATCTTTATACAGCTCTCTTGGTACCTTTAATTTCCAAGATTTGTTCCATGTGGATTTCATATTCAAATCCTGATTGATCGGAGTTGAAAACAAATTCCTTATTGAACAATGGGGTAAGTTAGTTTACCTCATTTGGAAATTTTTGAGACGATTAAACAGTTTGTTCTGCATCGAAACTGACGCTTTGTTTGAAATTTCGCTGTTTTATGTCTCCCAGTACTGTATCGCTGTCTGAAGCTATACATTCACTGCTTCCCTTGGAATCACTGTAATCTATTTCGCACGCAATTTGATGTGCATAACGTAGTAGGTCAGCATCATGCACATCCGTAAATTATACCTAGCATCCCTGAAAAGTTCAAACACCAGTTTTTGTCCTGTGTTGAATATCCTTAGCTTTCCTGATACCCTACCCGTCCACATTGCTGTGGACCAATTCGAAATTTTAATAATTATTCTTTTACTATTCTGCACATTCTCTTCCAGATATCTAATTATTTTAGTGTTTGATCCTTGGACAGCGATTGTCCTTTACTATGTTTCTCTAGAGACGAGATTTGTGGCTCTCTGTCCGACAAAACTGATAAACTACATCGCTCGACGCCTGTCTCAATATCGCTTTCACTTGTTACGTACATATTGTCATCATGGTACTCCTCACGTACGTTCTGCGCACAGTAGAGCTTAAAAAGCACAACATATTCCACTGGCTCATCTTTCAGAAACGCTAATATAGCTTCAACACCCGTTGTTCTGGATTTAATGCAGTATTTGCTTTGTTTAGTGTTGCTATTGTTTTGCTTTGTATCAACACCACTAGCACTGTAGCACTACTGTGAGTTACTCGTTAAGTAAGTAGTTGAACTCCGTGCTTACCATTGGATACCTCCAGTTCCGCCCCATGTTGCCATTAGGAGCCACTCTTGTGGTTGCTTGGCAGACGATATGTAGGGCGTCGAGTGCTGTATACATCACCGGCCTTTTGCGACTTCACAGTAAATGGGTTCCTTGTGATGACATCGCTAACAGATTTCGGCGTATCTGGGTTCACTTACAGCAGCACTTCGTGTAATCATGAAACCGATTCTCGCTGACTCATTCTGCCTGCTGGAGAAAGATGTTGACAAGGAGACCAACGTTCTCGTCCATTACCATAGTGGAAGACAAGACCATCGCCAAAAGTTTGTCGCTATGGATGAGCATCAGGTTGGAGGAGCCTCTCCCGGTACTGCACAGTACCCAAATTGTTATCGAAATTGATGTAAGGCAGCAGACATACCAGCCCAAAATACACTCCTGGAAATGGAGAAAAGAACACATTGACACCGGTGTGTCAGACCCACCATACTTGCTCCGGACACTGCGAGAGGGCTGTACAAGCAATGATCACACGCACGGCATAGCGGACACACCAGGAACCGCGGTGTTGGCCGCCGAATGGCGCTAGCTGCGCAGCATTTGTGCACCGCCGCCGTCAGTGTCAGCCAGTTTGCCGTGGCATACGGAGCTCCATCGCAGTCTTTAACACTGGTAGCATGCCGCGACAGCGTGGACGTGAACCGTATGTGCACAAATGCTGCGCAGCTAGCGCCATTCGACGGCCAACACCGCGGTTCCTGGTGTGTCCGCTGTGCCGTGCGTGTGATCATTGCTTGTACAGCCCTCTCGCAGTGTCCGGAGCAAGTATGGTGGGTCTGACACACCGGTGTCAATGTGTTCTTTTTTCCATTTCCAGGAGTATATATATATATATATATATATATATATGTGTGTGTGTGTGTGTGTGTGTGTGTGTGTGTGTGTGTGTGTGTGTGTGTGTGTGTGTCTGACAGCATCTGTCACATCAGATGTTAAGCGAATCTATCTTGTCACTGTAGTGGATGTATTCAAATACAGAGATGTGTGAACAGGCAGAATATGAAGCTGCAGTCGGCAACAGCTATATAAAACAAGTGTCTAGCGCAGTTGTTAGATCAGTTACTGATGCTATAGTAGCAGCTTATCAAGATTATGAACGTTTGAGTTTGAACGTGGTGTCACAGTTGGCACACGAGCGATTGGACACAGCATCTCTGAGGTAGGGATGTAGTTGGCATTTTCCCATATGACCATTTCATGAGTGTACCATGAATATCAGTAATCTGGCAAAACATGAAATCTCGAGCATTGCTGTAGCCCGAAAATGATCCTGAAAGAATGGGACCAACGACGACTGAAGAGAATTGTTCAATGTGCAACCCTTCCTCAGCTGCTGCAGATTACATTGCTGGGCCAACAAGTGTCAGTGTGCAAACCATTCAACAAAACATCATCGAGATAGTCTTTCAAAGTCAAAGGCTCGCTCATATACCCTTGACGACTGCACGAAACAAAGCGTTACGCCTCGTCTGGGCCCGTCAACACTGACGTTGGACTGTTGATGAGTAGAAAGAGGTTGCCTAGTCGGACGATTCTCATTTCAAATTGTATCGAGCAGATGGATGTGTACGGGTATGGAGACAACCTCAAAAAATTCTTGGACCCTGTATGTCAGCAGGGGACTGTTAAAGTTGGTGGAGGCTCTGTAATGGTGTGGGGCACATGCAGTGATATGGGATCCCTGCTATGTCTAGCTACGACTCTGACAGGTGACACATATGTAAGCATCGTGTCAGACCACCTGCACATATTCGTGTCGATTGTGTCTTCCGATGGACTTGAGCAATTCCAGCAGGACAATGCAACAACACCCCAAACGTCCAGAATTGCTACAAAGTGGCTCCAGGAACACTCTTCCGAGTGTTGTTGCAATGTGCTGTTCAGAAGAGATACCCAACCTCTTGTACTCTTACGGATCTGTGAAAAGCCCTGTAGGACTCGTGGTGTCAGTTCACACCAGCACCACTTCAGACATTAGTTGAGTTGTGCCACATTGTGTTGTGGCACTTCTGTGTGCTCGCGGGTTCCCTACACAACATTAGCCAGGTGTACCAGTTTCTTTGGCTCCTAAGTGTATATGCTCCTCTGATTCCATGGTTAAATCTTCTTTTGCTTTCACTTAAACCGTTTCTTGGATAGGGTCGCTAAACACCACAGTTTACGGTGAATGCTTCAGCAGCAATACGGAAATAAGTAACGACAAATCGCTACATCTTCCATATGCCCCAATATCATCATATATAATTTATAACTGCCATCAGAACTATTGAAAATATGTTTATAAGTGTAATAAAGTGATCCCCTGATGCCTGATTTTATACACGGACATGTTTTCTGTCTACAGCTCCAATAATATGAGGAAAGTTTGAAGGCTCTGTCGTCGGTTGGGGACGGCATTCCCCTTTGATGTTGATCCATATCACTTTGCAAACTTGTTGCACTGTTTGACGGACTACAGCTATTCCCAACTGACATCCATAGCGAAAACCAGCAAGAGAGCATCCAGAAGCCGGATAGTTAAATCATAAAATACATATCTTTTGAGGTCTGTCACTGCAAAAGAAATGGAAAATCTGAAGTACGGATTTGTGAAAGAGTATCGGAAAGGTTGCTGTTTGGAAAGCTGATCAGCTGATAAACGAAAATCCACATATACCTACTTCAATCAGCTTCTGTTAGTTGTAGGCGTTGTTGCAAGAGCTTGAATTCAACTGAAATAGCGCAGGAAGACACAAGAGCTACTGAAGAACCAAATGAGACTTGGATATTAAAGCCCTTAAGGCTGAAGAAGACAAAGGAACTGTGAACAGTGAAATATAGCTTGTATGGGTATGGAAAGAAATTCTGGCAAAAAATAATGATGATCCAGTCTGTTACTTTCTGTTGTCTTTGCTGAACCATTCAAAAAAAGTACCTGACAGTAACGAAGTGACCAAAATTAATATTATGAAAGTCATCACAGATGCTTCTTGTCAGCTCAATCCGCCACTCTGGATCCATCCTGGAACACCAATTTCATTAGTACCGTCCAGCCATCCACTAGCTGTACAAATAAATATTAAAATGTGCCAAACGTGGCGTCTTTTATCTCACACATCAGGTCATTCCCAAGAAGTGACCGTTATGAACTGTTTAACATTCGTAATAATATAAGCAATTAGTCATTATCATTTCCATTGGGCCCACTGCAACGCGGGGTCAGCCTAGTTAGTATCGAACTGGCGATGTTAGAGGGCGGCCAGATGCCCTTCCTATCGCCACCCAGTATCCCCCTGGGTCAGAATTAATGTACTGGAGTTGTCTGCATCTAGTGTAAGCCATGAAATCGTGCCGACGTTCCTCAAATGTCTGCGAGTCGTGGGACGTGGGAACCAGCCCAGTATTCACCTAATGGGATGTAGAAAGCCGCCTAAAAACCACGACCAGGCTGGCTGCGACAGCGGCCCTCGTCGGTAATCCGCCAGACACATTCGATCTGGGCCTGGTGCGTCTACCCGAGTCGAGGAAGCAGCACATTAGCGCCCTCGGCTAACTTGGTAGGTGCATATGTAAGCAACAACTATTAAGCTAAAATGAAATTTGTGTATTACTGATCCATGAATATAGTTATATGAAAGCTGATGATATTAAATTATTTAAATAGCATACGAACAAGCTTACGTGATTGTTACGAGTAGCTTCCTTCAGGGTTACATATGATCGCATTTTCGCTGTCATTCCAGGTGTACCAGTTTCTTTGCCTCTTCAGTGTATATGCTCTGCTGATCCCGCGGTTAAATCTTCTTTTGCTTTTACTTAAATCATTTCCTGGATAAAATTAATTAGTCGAAGCAAGATGCTGACATTCTAGTGCAGTTAAAAAATGTATTCTCATACACCCTTAACTCCTTGTACGGTCTCCATTGGTATTTCTCTTATCCGGGAAAGGGTGCACCGAGTGTATGTGTTTTCTGCTTCTACGGTGCCTTTCTTTCTTCAAATGGCGTACAAAGAGCCAAGTAGCCACAGCACCTTCTGCAGACACTTACAATTATTGTTTCCAGCAGGCTGAATATACAAACTACGCCCATCTGCATATTCTGTGCTCAGAACAATCCACTGACCTGGTCCACACACCGCGGCATTCGGCGGGCCATTGCGTTGTGGCCCTTAAAGGTGGTCTGAAGGACTTCCGTGAAGTGACACCAAGTGACGCGCTCTGGTTGGCAAATTTAAAATTAACCTGCAAGTACACTTTGTACGTGCGTCTGTGTGTCCTGTAAAGCCATACGATATTAATGGCCCTCCTGTGCAAGATCGTATCTTTGTTCTAACAATTGTGCACGAATATGTGTGCAGGATTTCTTGAGTTTCAATGGAATGCGTCGGCAGAGTCGTATGGCACCAGAAATTTATGTCGGAAGGAGGCATTCTGATACCTTGATTCAACTCTGAAGACCTAGGCACGTCTATCAAAGGAAAACATAAAAACCGAGGAAGGCGTTGGTTGACTTTAGCTTTCACAGTGATGCCCTAGGAAATATGGTCCAGTTCCAGGATTTCATTTGTTACGCTGTGTGACTCCGTTTCATTTTGTAAGGTCGAACGACGCGGAATGGAACCTGACGACGCTGGCAACTTACTCTCTGTCCGATCCTATCATCTGGGAGTCACTGGACGCCGTTCAGCGCATCACAGGGGCGATGCGTGCCAGGGATATGTGTTATCTCCGACATCCAATCAACTTGCCTCATCAGTATTTCAAACTACCTGGTGAGTCTCTTATTTGTATGTTTGTTATTGTTGACTTAGGCTTTAATATTCTCGTTAAGGTATGCTACCAAGAAAATTTTCGTTTAAGGCAGTGAACACGTAGATGAGGGGGCAGTGCAGGAGCTGTAACTGCGTCCTGATCAGCAACAAACTCAGTATCAAATAGTAAGCACATGGGAGGAAAAAAGAAACATCTGCTGAGAAGCAGATAGCGCCCAAGCTGGGGACGAATTTCGATTGATGTCAGGTAAACACACCACACGAAAAGTCAGTCCCCTCCCCCCCCCCTCCCCGAGAGAGTCGGTGCTGAGGCTTGTCTAAACTACAGGGTGTCCATAAAGTTCCTTTACAGCTTCAAAATTTTATTACAACTACAGTTCTTGAAATATTTTAACAACATGTCTTTTATTGTCAGTGTTTAATAGACCTCTTTATGGGCGCCTTTAGTTGGACGAAGCACATGAAGAAGGTACTCGATTTCTTGCCATGTTCGCTGTAGCTTAGAATCATCAACAGTGACACACATGCAGTGACAATGGTATTACGAATCCTTTGCTTCAAATCAGCAATGTCCCATATCTGTGTTGAAATACGATATCTTTTACATACACCCTAAAAAAAAGTCCAAGCTAGTGATATCCGCCGAACGCAGTGGCCAAGGAATTGGCCCATCCATCACAATCCATCTGCCTGGAAATATTTCATTGAGGAACTGACGAACATCCAGCCGCCATTATGGTGATGCACGAACTTGCTGGAAAATGATAGTTGCTTGTAAGTCAATCATTTGTGGTGCTACGTATTCCGTCAGAAGGTGAAGGTAAACATCTGCCGTAATTGTTCAAGAAAAATGGACCTATTATTCGGTTGCAAATGATTCCACAGCACACAGTCGCTTTTGGACTGTCCTGGTGAAGCTCCCTAGTCACTTGTAGGTGTTCATATCCCCAGATTCTCAACTTGTGCCTGTGTAATGTCACTGAAACAAACTCGAATGAGGAATGCTCCATTCTCCGAAAGGCGCTACATCATGTTGAGTGCAAACTCTGTCCGTTTTGGCTTTTCATTTGACTCAAGTGTCTGTAACAGTTGGACTTTGTAAGCACACTACCGTAAGTTCTTGTGGAGGACCTTATTCACAGTTGAACATGGTAGTTGCAACTGTCTGACAGCTGTGCGGATAGACTTCATAGATGAACGAGTGAAGACGTTTAAAACGTCATCGATGTTTTCCTCGGATGTTCTCGGTCGCCCGCTCCTCCCTTTATCCAACATTGTCCCTGTCTCCATAATTTTTTTGCCCCATGGATGGATTGAAGGTTGGATCTCTTCCATACTTCGTTCTGAAAATATGTTGAGTCTGAACATCCGATTTTGTCTCAATAAACCAGGAAAGACACCGTGCCTTCTCTTGAGTAGTTGCCATTTTATAAGGGTTCAGTTTCTTACATCAACAGAGTATCTGAAACACAAAATTTTAGTAGATATAAAAAATCTTCAGTAAACAGTGATTACAATAAAAGAATATTTGTTAAAATATTTCAACAGCAGCTGTTGTAATAAAATTTTGAAGTGGTAAACATACTTTATGGACACCCTGTATTTACCGTCCATGTTCCACTTCCATACGTGGCTATACTCCATACAAATATTTTCAGAAACGACTTCCCAGCATTTAAATCTGTACTCGATGCTAACAAATTTCTTTTCTTCAGAAACACTTTCCTTGCCATTGCCAGTCTACATTTTCTATCATCTCTACTTCGACCATCATCAGGTATTTGACTCACAAAATATCAAAACTCATCTTCTTTAAGTGTCACATTCCCTAATACAATTTCCTCAGCAGCACCCAATTAAATTCAACTATATTTCATTATCCTCATTTTGCTTTTGTTCATGTTCATCTTATATCCCCCTTGCAAGACACTGCTCTTCCAGGCCCTTTGTGGTCTCTGACAGAATTACAATGTCATTGACAAACCTCAAAGTTTGTATTTCTTCTCCATGGATTTTAATTCCTACTCCAAATTTTTCTTTTGTTTCCTTTACTGCTTGCTCAATATACAGATTGAATAGGTTACTACCCTTTCTCACCCCCTTCCCAACTACTGCTTCCCTATCATGCCCATACTATAGCAGGTCATCAAAATGTAACTTATTCTTGAATGCACGACACATAGCTGCACGCCTCGCCTGGGCCGTCAAAACCAACATTTGACTGTTGATGGCTGGAAACATGTTGCTCGGTCGGACGACTCTAGTTTCGAATTGTACCGAGCGGATGGATGTAAACGGGATGGGTATGGGGACAACCTCATGAATCCATGGACCCTGCATGTCAGCAGGGGACTGACAGAGCTGATGGAGGCGCTGCAATTGTGTGGGGCATGTGCAGTCTGAGTGATATGGGATCCCTGAAACGTCTAGACACGACTCTTACCGGTGACACATACACATGTGTCCAGTCTGATCGCCTGCATCAGTTCATGTCCATTGTGCATTCCGCGGACTTGGGCAATTCCAGCAGGACAATGCGACACCCGACACCTCCAGAATTGTTACAGAGTGGATACAGGGACACTCTTTTGAGTTTAAACACTTCCGCTGGCCACCAAACTCCCCAGACATCAACATTATTGAGCATATCTTGTATGCTTTGCTACGTGCTGCTCAGAAGAGGTCTTCACCCGCTCGTACTCTTACGGATTTATGGACAGCCGTGCAGGATTCATAGTGTCAGTTCCCTCCAGCACTACTTCAGACATTAGTCGAGTCTGTGTCACGTCGTGTTGCGGCGTTTTTGCGTGCTCGTGGGGCACCTTTTCGATATTAGCGAAGTATACCAGTTTCTTTGGCTCTTCCGTACATTATATAACAGAATAATTTAGACATATAATGGGGGTGACACAGAAAGACATAAGGCTACGCTCGATAGAGCCTGAATCTGAAAGTGGCTGTCCAAACAGTAGAAGACACTCATCTCCAGAGCATCAGGAACAGTCCAGTGAAAGTGAGAACGAACTGTTTGCACCCAAAGTCTATTACAAGACATTGATGAGAACGTACAAGCAACATTTGTGGACTATTACGTTCGTGACTTCATTTCCTACAGCAAACTAGAGAGGTGTTATAGATGCATCAAAAGTAAATCAAATGGCAGCTTATATCTAAATTAGGTGTCTTGCAAAAGGCGAGCAGCGGATCGTTTCAAAGGAAACAGACTGTAGCAACTACGAACTATAAAGAGCTTGCAATATCGCAGTTTGATAGAGCGAGGTTGTATGGATCTACAGTTCACTGTTGGCATCTGCAAATGTGGGCACTTGAAGGGTATAAAATGGTTAGCTTGGACAATTTCAATGACTTTTGGAAGGTGGCCAAGGTCCTGATGTTCAGGAAGTCAGAGAAAGACCACTCGCTCCCACAAAATTGCTGTGCTCGCTCAGAAAGATTGTTGAGAAGGTAATACTTAAACGCATCACTAGGTACTGCAACGCCAATGACACCCTAAGACCGGAGCAATTCGGCTTTATGAATCGCCACTCAAGAACACTACAACTGATCCACGTAGTGGAACGTATAACACACAGCTACAACCCGAACAGAGGCACAGGGACCGTGTTCCGGACATCGAAAAAGCTGTCGACCGTCTCTGGCACAACGGCCTTATACGCAAACTAAGCGATGCTGGTTTCCCAGACGGACTCTTACGTCTCATACACTCGTCTCTCACGAACAGATGTTTTAACAACGACGCGCAGGGCAAACAAATGGCACAACATGGTATCCGAGCTAGAGTACCCAGGCGAGCATCCTGGGGCCCATCTTGTTCAACCTGTACCTCAATGACTTTCCAGCAACACAAAACCCGGCGTTTGCGATCCACGCAGATGACACAGACTAGAAACCGTCGAACATAAATTCACGTATACAGACGGTACTCAGAAGTGCCAAGCCTTGGTTGGACCGATGGCGTATTGACGTATATGTCGACAAGTTCGAAGCAGTTCTGTTCCAACGTAGACCGAAGCTACTGGGTTACGGTGTGGGATTTGTCCAAAGTATTTTCAGTGGGGGAAATGCAGTGGAGAAGGCTGTGGGCATTCTAGCGAGATCCTCTCCTAGCAATGCAGAATCTGTAGTAGAAATAAGTTAATAGAGGAGCAGGAGCGTAAGATCTGTGCCCTTCAGGTGTAGTTATAAAGCGCATAGGAGGAACTACATAGGTTGAGGAGGGTGAAGGGTGGTGGGGAATGGGAATTGGCAATTGGCAAAAGGCAGCTAGGAAGAGGAGGTATTCAGACTTTGCCTATATGTAATACATTTGACCAACTGTCAAAGTTGGAGAGGAGCCTCACATAGCTTTAGATGAAGGTAACATGCAGCAGTCCTGAGCAGTTAGGAGGCCTATGTCAGTTGCAAAGTCTAACAGAAAGAATAAGGTTCTGCTGTTAGGTAGTACGCACAGTAGGGATGTGGGTCAGCAGTTGCAGAAACTGTTGGAAAATGAGTACCATGTCACCAGCATTGTGAAGCCTAGTGCAGGGTTGGCTCAAGTGAATGACAGCATAGGGGAGTTATGTAGGAATTTTAATGATAGTTGGCGGAGCAGGGAACAGTCTTGATACAGACGGGGAATATGATGTAGGTGGTGACCTGGTAAAGATAGCTACTCAAACTGGTGGCACTAATGATCATTTCGTGCAACTGTTTCAGCGTCATGATCAGCCTCACCTTAATGCGGCTGTTAGGCGCGTTAATGTGGGGCTGGGGAGGGCACTGATGGCGGAGGGCATGGATCACATCTCAGTTGTGCCGGTTGGGACTAACAGTAGACTGGGAATCACTAAGCTTGGCCCGCACCTCAGTAGGTATGGGAAGGGGAGGCTGGCAAAGCTTATAGGTGACAGTGCAGTGCGTGGTGGTGGGATCACCTATGGAAAAATTCCTGTAGTTGTTGGTGTTAGAGCTGCACCTTCTTTAGATTGAAGTCAGCTGATAGGTATACCTGCTTAAAGGATGTCCCTCTAACTCGGGGCTCACCAGTATTTAACAATCGTTTTCTGAGCATTGCTGGTGAACCAAATAAAAATTTAATTTATACAGGGAATCATATAACTTTCTCGGCAAATGCCTTTCCAAGAATGATATCTGAAATACTCCTCTTTGATACAGACAAGGAAGAGATTGAGTCAATAATTAAATCACTGAAGACTAAGGACTCTCATAGATATGATGGAAGGCCTAGCAGAATATTAAAGTACTGTGCTGCACATGTTAGCCCTGTATTTAGCCATATTTGTAATTTTTCCTTTAGGAATTGTCAGTTTCCTAAACGATTAAAGTACTCAGTAGTAAAGCCACTTTTTAAAAAGAGAGAAAGGGATCGTGTAGACAATTTTAGACCTATTTCTATGCCATCAGTGTTTGCTAAAGATGTTGAAAAGGCTGTGTATGTAAGGATATTTCATCATTTTACATCACACAATTGGCTATAAAATGTACAGTACGGCTTTAGAAATCGTTTAACGATAGAAAATGCTATACTCTCTTTTCTCTGTGAGGTAATGGATAAGTTAAACAAAAGGTTTCGAACGCTAGGTGTATTTTTTGATTTAACTAAGGCATTTGATTCTGTTGAACACAAAATATTGCTCCAGAAGTTGAACCATTACGGAACACGGGGACTAGCTCACAATTGGTTCCCCTCATACTTTAGCAACAGACAGCGAAAGGTCATTATTTGCAATGTTGAGAATGGCTGTGATGTGGTGTCTGAGTGGGGTACAGTCAAGTGGCGGGGTGCCACAGGGATCAGTGTTGGGGCCACTCCTGTTCCTTACTTATACACTCCTGGAAATGGAAAATAGAACACATTGACACCGGTGTGTCAGACCCACCATACTTGCTCCGGACACTGCGAGAGGGCTGTACAAGCAATGATCACACACACACGGCACAGCGGACACACCAGGAACCGCGGTGTTGGCCGTCGAATGGCGCTAGCTGCGCAGCATTTGTGCACCGCCGCCGTCAGTGTCAGCCAGTTTGCCGTGGCATACGGAGCTCCATCGCAGTCTTTAACACTGGTAGCATGCCGCGACAGCGTGGACGTGAACCGTATGTGCAGTTGACGGACTTTGAGCGAGGGCGTATAGTGGGCATGCGGGAGGCCGGGTGGACGTACCGCCGAATTGCTCAACACGTGGGGCGTGAGGTCTCCACAGTACATCGATGTTGTCGCCAGTGGTCGGCGGAAGGTGCACGTGCCCGTCGACCTGGGACCGGACCGCAGCGACGCACGGATGCACGCCAAGACCGTAGGATCCTACGCAGTGCCGTAGGGGACCGCACCGCCACTTCCCAGCAAATTAGGGACACTGTTGCTCCTGGGGTATCGGCGAGGACCATTCGCAACCGTCTCCATGAAGCTTGGCTACGGTCCCGCACACCGTTAGGCCGTCTTCCGCTCACGCCCCAACATCGTGCAGCCCGCCTCCAGTGGTGTCGCGACAGGCGTGAATGGAGGGACGAATGGAGACGTGTCGTCTTCAGCGATGAGAGTCGCTTCTGCCTTGGTGCCAATGATGGTCGTATGCGTGTTTGGCGCCGTGCAGGTGAGCGCCACAATCAGGACTGCATACGACCGAGGCACACAGGGCCAACACCCGGCATCATGGTGTGGGGAGCGATCTCCTACACTGGCCGTACACCACTGGTGATCGTCGAGGGGACACTGAATAGTGCACGGTACATCCAAACCGTCATCGAACCCATCGTTCTACCATTCCTAGACCGGCAAGGGAACTTGCTGTTCCAACAGGACAATGCACGTCCGCATGTATCCCGTGCCACCCAACGTGCTCTAGAAGGTGTAAGTCAACTACCCTGGCCAGCAAGATCTCCGGATCTGTCCCCCATTGAGCATGTTTGGGACTGGATGAAGCGTCGTCTCACGCGGTCTGCACGTCCAGCACGAACGCTGGTCCAACTGAGGCGCCAGGTGGAAATGGCATGGCAAGCCGTTCCACAGGACTACATCCAGCATCTCTACGATCGTCTCCATGGGAGAATAGCAGCCTGCATTGCTGCGAAAGGTGGATATACACTGTACTAGTGCCGACATTGTGCATGCTCTGTTGCCTGTGTCTATGTGCCTGTGGTTCTGTCAGTGTGATCATGTGATGTATCTGACCCCAGGAATGTGTCAATAAAGTTTCCCCTTCCTGTGACAATGAATTCACGGTGTTCTTATTTCAATTTCCAGGAGTGTATAAATAATATGCCCTCTAGTATTATGGTAACTCTAAAATATTTATGTTTGCTGATGACACTAGATTGGTAGTGAAGGATGTTGTGTGCAACATTGGCTTGGTTTCAAATTGTGCAGTTCATGACCTGTTCATGGCTTGTTGAAAATAAACTAACGCTAAATCACAGTAAGACTCAGTTTTTACCGTTTCTAACATACAATTCAACGAAACCAGACGTTATAATTTCACAGAATGGGCATAAGATTAGTGAAACTGAACAGTTCAAATTTCTAGGTGTTCATTTAGATATAAAGCTGTCGAGGAAAGCCCAGGTTCAGGATCTTGTTGAAAGACTTAATGCTGCTATTTTACTATCCGAACGGTATCTGAAGTGAGTGATTGTTGGACACGAAAATTACTCTACTTTGCTTATTTTCATTCGCTCATGTCATATGGTATTATATTTTGGGGTAACTCAACCCATTCTAAAATGATAGTTTTTGTTCAGAAACGGGCGGTTCAGGCAATATGTGGTGTAAGTCCACGAACCACTTGTCGACCTCTGTTCACGAGTCCGGGTATTTTGCATTGGCGTCTGAACATATATATATTTCTTACTGTTATTTCTTGTAAGCAAAATTAGCTTATTCCCAAGAATAAGCTTTCATTCAGTTAATACTCTGCAGAAATGAAACCTGCGTTTGGGTCGGACTTCCTCAACTCTTATGCAGAAAGGTATGCAGTATACTGCTACATCCATTTTCAATAAGCTACCAGTTCCTGAAGAGGGGCAGCAGCCTTTTCAGTAGTTGCAGGGGCTACAGTCTGGATGATTGACTGATCTGGCTTTGTAACACTAGCCAAAACGGCCTTGCTGTGCTGGTACTGCGAACGGCTGAAAGCAAAGGGAAACTACAGCCATAATTTTTCCCGAGGGCATGCAGCTTTAAATGATGAGGGCGTCCTCTTGGGTAAAATAATAGTCCCCCATTCGGATCTCTGGGTGGAGACTACTCAAGAGAACGTCGTTATCAGGTGAAAAAAAAAAAAAAAGAAATAAAAACTTTGAGTGAATCTTCAGGTTTTCGCGGCGCAAAGACTGCTCCATTAGGTTTCGGGAATGCAGCCGCATAAATTCTGCTTCTTCTTCTAATACTTCGGCTGTATACCTTTCAGCCATCTCCAGAGAGAGCCATACGACTGACGCTACAGCGCTCGCTCCACCCTTTTAAACTCGCGGACCGCGCCACTGCGCATGCGGCCACAGATAAACAAGGCGCCAGTGATGTTAATCGGCGGCAAAGACGTACAATATGCATGAGTTACGTCTGTGGCTGCGCATTCAATCCATGCTGGGAGGTCGATGTATTACTGGGAGCTGAACTGTAGCGACGTCTTTGTAAGTTCAATATTGAAAGTGCCGGATTCCATGATTTATCTAATGTGAAACCGCTGTCTCTATTAATTAAATTCTTCGTCAAGCGGATTTCAATGGCCTCTTTTACTACGGAGTCCCAGAAAGATGAAACAGAAGTCAGAATTTCGATATTTTCATATACCATAGAGTGACCAGAATCAATACAATGCTCTGCCACAGCCGATTTACTGGGTTGTAAGAGCCGAGTGTACCTGCGATTTTCCGTACACCTCTCTTGGACTGTACGATTCGTTTGTCCGATATATGAAAGGCCACATTCACATGGTATCTTGTAAACTCCAGGCTTGCGGAGTAGTAAGTGATCTTTAACGGAACCCAGGAGTGCAGCCGTCTTCGCCGGTGGACGAAAAATCACTTTTACTTTATGTTTAGTGAGGATCCGTCCTATTTTGGATGAAAGGCTTCCCACATACGGCAGGAAAGCCATGGATTTAAATGTTTCCTCGTCATCTTCTGCATTCCTTACGGACACCCTAGGTTTTATTTGTAGTGCCTTACGTATCTGTTGTGGAGAATACCCGTTGTCCTCAAAAACTCTCTTCAGATGTAAAAGATACCTTTGTAGTGTGGCCCCATGGCGAGGACAAACTGCAGGACTTCTTAAACCATCTGAATTCCATCCATGGACAAATTCGGTTTACAATGGAAGTGGAAAAGGAGGGATGTCTTCCATTTTTGGATGTCTTGGTTCGGCGCAAAGAAGATGGCACTTTGGGTCATGCAGTATATCGGAAACCGACCCATACGGACTTATATTTACATGCAAATAGTTGTCACCATCCTTCGCAGACGAGTAGTGTTCTAAGAACTTTGGTACACCGAGCACACGTCATATCTGATGAAAGTAGTTTAAAAGACGAACTTTTACATCTGAAGAGAGTTTTTGGGGACAACGGGTATTCTCCACAACAGATACGTAAGGCACTACAAATAAAACCTAAGGTGTCCGTAAGGAATGCAGAAGATGACGAGGAAACATTTAAATCCATGGCTTTCCTGCCGTATGTGGGAAGCCTTTCATCCAAAATAGGACGGATCCTCACTAAACATAAAGTAAAAGTGATTTTTCGTCCACCGGCGAAGACGGCTGCACTCCTGGGTTCCGTTAAAGATCACTTACTACTCCGCAAGCCTGGAGTTTACAAGATACCATGTGAATGTGGCCTTTCATATATCGGACAAACGAATCGTACAGTCCAAGAGAGGTGTACGGAAAATCGCAGGTACACTCGGCTCTTACAACCCAGTAAATCGGCTGTGGCAGAGCATTGTATTGATTCTGGTCACTCTATGGTGTATGAAAATGTCGAAATTCTGACTTCTGTTTCATCTTTCTGGGACTCCGTAGTAAAAGAGGTCATTGAAATCCGCTTGACGAAGAATTTAATTAATAGAGACAGCTGTTTCACATTAGATAAATCATGGAATCCGGCACTTTCAATATTGAACTTACAAAGACGTCGCTACAGTTCAGCTCCCAGTAATACATCGACCTCCCAGCATGGATCGAATGCGCAGCCACAGACGTAACTCATACATATTGTACGTCTTTGCCGCCGATTAACATCACTGGCGCCTTGTTTATCTGTGGCCGCATGCGCAGTGGCGCGGCCCGCGAGTTTAAAAGGGTGGAGCGAGCGCTGGAGCGTCAGTCGTACGGCTCTCTCTGAAGATGGCTGAAAGGTATACAGCCGAAATATTAGAAGAAGAAGCAGAATTTATGCGGTTGCATTTCCGAAACCTAATGGAGCAAAAACTTTGAGGTTCGCCGATGACATTGTAATTCTGTCAGAGACAGCAAAGGACTTGGAAGAGCAGTTGAACGGAATGGACAGTGTCTTATAAGGAGGATATAAGATGAACATCAACAAAAGCAAGATGAGGATAATGGGATGTAGTGGAATTAAGTCGGGTGATGCTGAGGGAATTAGATAAGGAAATGATACACTTAAAGTAGTAAAGGAGTTTTGCTATTTGGGGAGCAAAATAACTGATGATGGTCGAAGTAGAGAGGATATAAAATGTAGACTGGCAATGGCAAGGAAAGCGTTTCTGAAGAAGAGAAATTTGTTAACATCGAGTATAGATTTAAGTGTCAGGAAGTCGTTTCTGAAAGTATTTGTATGGAGTGTACCCATGTATGGAAGTGAAACATGGATGATAAATAGTTTGGACAAAAGGAGAATAAATGCTTTCGAAATGTGGTGCTACAGAAGAATGCTGAAGTTTAGATGGGTAGATCAGATAACTAATGAGGAGGTATTGAATAGAATTGGGGAGGAGTTTGTGGCACAACTTGACAAGAAGAAGGGACCGGTTGGTACGTTATGTTCTGAGGCATCAAGGGATCACTAATTTAGTATTGGAGGGCAGCGTGGAGGGTAAAAGTCTTAGAGGGAAACCAAGAGATGAATATACTAAGCAGATTCAGAAGGATGTTGGTTGCAGTAAGTACTGGGAGATGGAGAAGCTTGCACAGGATGGAGTAGCATGGAGAGCAGCATCAAACCAGTCTCTGGACTACAGACCACAACAACAACAACAACAACAACCACTCGAATTCAAAAATCTTAGCAGTAATCCACGCGCTTTCAAATCGAAACTGGAATTTCCTCATGGGTCACTCCTTGTACTCTGTCGAAGAGTTTCTTGAAAAATTAAGCTGACTCTTGTTGTATTGTTGATTGCGTTTGCTTAAACTTACAGACTTTTTTCGGGTTCATAAACATTTATTGTAATGTGTTAGGACTTTTATGTTATAATTTCGTGTGCTGACACGTTCCATGACCTTGGAGATTAGCTCCTAAATTTAGTACTATGAAACTTGACGTGTCAATAAAAAATAATCAACATTGTCGACAGGTAACACTACATACAGGCTCCATACGTTTCCGAGAGAAAGTCAGATATCTCGGTGTCTGGCTGGACCAGAAACTTACATTTGGGGACTACACAGAATACGTTGCCAATCGGGCGCACGCAAGGCTGAAACAACTCTAGCCAGTGCTCAACAGGGAAAGTACACTGAATAGCATGGTGTCGAGGTCCGTGCACATGACACTGTTTAGAACTCTGATGGCGTACGCAGCTCCCGTCTGGGGATATGCAGCTCCTACACGACTGCGCCGCCTGCAGATCATACAGAACATAGTGCTACGAATCATTAGCAACGCTCCGCGCTCTACACGCACCGTGGATCTTCACAATGAAAACTGCCTTGAACCCTTCAAGGGAGTATTCAAACGACACGCCACACGACTATACAGGAGCTCGGGACACTCGAGCAGCCCTTTCACCCTTACACGGGGAAACTATTATCACAACCATAGGTGGAAGCATAAGCGGCCAAAGACTCTATTCGCTAGGGCATAACCACCTACGACAAGCACGCATCCACAAGCAACAAGATAGGCAAGCCCCTGCATATCATTAACTTTGGCTGTATATGCCAGCTGCTACTAAATCCGACCAACAGGCTACAGCATGGAAACCGACAAACTTGCACATTGACGCACAAAGAAACCGCCAACACTTCCTACAGTGTGAATCTGATGTATGACCTATCGGACACTAAACGATGATGAACCTCTCCGTTACAGGTACGCTAACGCTGACCGAGAAATGGAAACTGCTACCCACCGGCAGCCGCAGAGTAACACCATCGCACGACGACAAAGGTATGCGCCTGCATGATACCCACTACTAACAGAGCCTACCCTTGCACGACCTGTCGCAGGAAGCAAGAAAACCGCTACTGCTCTTACAACCCGACCCAACTGTCGCAGAGGTTTTTTTTTCCCTTGGCTCTTGCCTTGGCACTTTTTTACCTCTGCCGTACAAACCGATATCCTTCGTTCATCTTTCGACCCAATCTACCTCCAAATGAGCGCACATTAGTAGTTAACCTTAACCAGACTTTCGCAAACATCGCAGTACCCACATCCTGCGAGATTTCACTTTAGCGACACTAACCCTTATGCAGAGTACATGTTTTGTGCTGGCCATCAAGCGGGTGAGTCGAGGGGGGGGGGGGGGGAGGGGGGGGCGACGGGCTCCACCTCTTATTAAAAAAATTTCAAAGTTTCGATTTCTTTCATCAATGATCTTAAGTCTGAATACGGCATTTCATCCAGGTATATTACTTTATTTGTCACACGTAGGGAGACTGCAGACAGTAATAGTATACGTCAGAGGCACAACAGTTTGTGGAGGAAGTCGCTGTGACACTGCAGGGTGTAGAGAAAGGAAATGTTTGGGACAGTGACCAGACTCAGTTCCAATATGAAATGTCTTCATCATCAACACTGTCTCACAGAGGAGAGTAAACTACAGCTAGTGTGTTGCAATCTGTAAATAGTTCTACCCACAGCTTCCCAATTGATGTGACGTTATCAATAACAGGCAATCAAACAAGTCGTACATCTGTCGTCAAGATGCCAAAGGCACTTTCAGCCCAAATGTTTCAAATATACTTGAAAAAAAAAACTGCCCACGAAACACGCATGTGGAGGCAAGAAAAAGTGGAAAAATGACTAGAAAACGTTACACGTGTTCTTTAGTCATTTTTCCACCCTTTCTTGCCTCCACATGCGTGTTTCGTGGGCAGTTTTTTTTTTCAAGTATCTGGCATTAGAAAACGTTACATGTGTTCTTTAATGCCAGATACTTGAAAAAAAACTGCCCACGAAACACGCATGTGGAGACAAGAAAAAGTGGAAAAATGACTAAAGAACACGGAACAAGTGAAAAGAATCCACTGCTTTGCGATTCCTGGTCAGCTCACACAGGTTGTACATTTCTAGATGCAAGTTTTCCAAACAAATATGTTATGCTGAAGATATTGCCACCGAAAACAAATAAATATTGTCAACCCCCTTTAATGTTTACTTCTTTCGGCAGTATAAGTCCTGTAGCAGAAGGACTGCTGATTTTTTAAGACTACAGGTAGCCAAACCGCAAGTGAAGATACATGATGGTTATTTCACCATCTTGACTTCGCTATGTGGTTTACAATTAATTTTCTGCAAAAAATTATGCACCTGTGTTGCAAAATTCTTGGCGAGAGGCAGGCTGTGACATTTACATACTCACGTGATCATCTGAAAATATAAGTAGTCTGGTTTTTGATACTAGACTGCTTGAAAGCGAAAGTGGGTTTGAATGTAAAAACGTGGCTTTAGTGAGGTGTGCACATTGTTCTCTTCCGCTTTGTTTCAACCACTTCAACGAAATCCCACATATGCACTATGAGAAGGAGTATAGGATATGTGTTTAGCGCTATTATAATCACTTTAAGCAGAGGCCTTTTTGCACTATTCATTGAAAAGTGATGATATGCTGACGTCATTGAATTACGTAAAATATCCCTCCTATGGAACTGATACCTTCTTACTTTGTTTATCTCTATTTAAATGTCACTTTTGGCTGAATGGAAATTGTACCATGGAAAAGACACAACTAGTTTCTTTTTATGATCGAGTGTTGTTCTGAATAATATTCTATGCTGTACCAACGTTCGAGGTCAAAGATGTCCCTTGGTAATAAGTCAACATTACAACATGCATAGAACAAGAGAAGTACCTAGTTATAACCAGTGATGACCAGTTATCGTGTGCTAATGTGCCACAGCACACTATAAATATCACACCAAAATTATGCCATTTCTCCTTGAATGCAACGTCAAATCACACTAAAGTTACACCATTTTACTTCGAATGCAGGCCTCTAATTGCTATAAAATTACCTACTTCTCTTAGAATGGGTGCTGATATGGAAATGAAACCGAAGAAAACATTTTTTATAGTGCCTTGTCTGCTATTACTAGAAATCAGTGTCGAGGGATGTAAATGCTGATCAGCCACATTATGATCAACTTCGCGAAAGGACTCATTGGCTGTTTTCGACTGCACGTGGTCCGATGTGACTCCATCCTTTCCAGAACTGCAACGTTGGTCACAGCGTGAGGTTAGTATTTTTCTTTGAAACTGCATTTGGCAGATTGTGCGAGAGTAGGGTATAAGGGGTGTTTGAGTAGCTATTGTTGTAACGTCGCTGTGGCTTAGCGGTCTAGCACACAGACTAGAATTAAAATTACGAAAACACTGGAAAATAGTTTCATCAACTAGTTTATTGTCCAGAACCACTCCATATGTTCGAATACTCAAACACCCATGAAAATCTAGAAGATTTATCCCAGCTATCTAAGAAATTGAAGAGTTTATTAAAACCTTATTATAAACCCATTGGAAAAGACTCTATTAGAGCAGAACTTTTGGAATGGTCTCTGTCGTTCTTGTTGTTCTTGTGTTCTTGTGTTCTTCAGTCCAGAGACCGGTTTGATGCAGCTCTCCATGCTACTCTATCCTGTGCAAGCTTCTTCACCTCCCAGTACCTACTGCAACTTACATCGTTCTTAATCTGCTTACTTTATTCATCTCTTGGTCTCCCTCTACGATTTTTACACTCCATGCTTTCCTCCAGTACTAAATTGATGATCCCCTGATGCCTCAGAACGTGCCATACCAACCGATCCCTTCTACTCAAGTTGTGCTAAAATTCCTGTTCTCCCCAATTTTGTTCTGTGCTTCCTCATTAGTTACGTGATCTACCCACCTAATCTTCACCATTCTTCCTTAGCGCCATATTTCGAAAGCTTCTGTTCTCTGCTGGTCTAACCCATTTATCGTCCATGTTTCACTGCCACACATGACTACCCTCCATACCTTTCAGAAAAGACTTCCTGACATTTAATTCTATATTCGATCGTAACTAATTTCTCTTCTTAAGAAACGCTGTCCTTGCCATAGTCAATCTACATTTTGTATCGTCTCTATTTCGACCATACTCAGTAATTTTGCTTCCGAAGTAGCAAAACTGATGTACTGTAAGGTTTTTGACTGGTCAGGATGATGTAGGGTGGGCGTGAGGGTCTTAGGGCGAGCCACTGATCAGCATTTGAACACGGTCGAATAATTTATTTTAACTTTCATTAAAAACTCGTTACATACACACTCAGAAGCGGTCAGTGTCCTCGCACCCTACCAACCGGAACGCGACGCGGAAGCCCGGTGTCTGACGACGCAGCAGGGTGCCTGATGACGACAGTCGCCCGGCCGACAGAAAGACCCACTTTTATTCTGCGTTGCTAGCTGCTTCGCGCGGGCGGCGACCCGGCAATGCGGAATCAGCGGTGACGGAAATACGTGTACCGCGCTGTGGGGTGAACGATCGCTTGCCTACTTCACCCGTACTACTTTAACTGTCCCATTTCCTAATCTAATTCCCCTAGCATCACCTGATTTAACTCGGCTACATTCCACACAGTCTTTACCAAAAACAAAAAAAGAGCTAAAATTAATCTTTGAGAAAACGTAATAAATGAGAAAACTTGCAAGTGAGTAGGTTACATGCTCGCCGTTCTGTCCGCAACTCTGCTCTCCAACTAAGCTCCCACTGCTACCCTCTACAACACTCAGGTGTCGATTAATTGGCCTGTGTCTCTGAAAAACAGCCAAAAACTACGGGCCAATCCCAAGCTAACAAGATCAACGCTTTGAGGGGCCCAATACATATTGTATTTACACTAAAACTAATGAAGTATGCATATACAATGTTTCCGATTTTATCACCACTTTTTCTCCCCATATATTGTATTATATAACATTTAAATTTGATATTTTACATTTACGATTCTCTTTTCTACAAGATGTACAATATATGGGGCATGAACTGACTGGCAGCAGCAGATTAAGGGAGCCACACATACATACACAGTCACACATATCCATAAACGTACATAAGACGAATGAGTCATCCAGCTATTCTGCGTACACTCGCACACACAACTGCTATCTACAGATAAACAGCCATCCAGACACTCAATTAGACAAGTGAATAGGGTGAGAATGGGATGATTCCGATCCTGTCTGCTCGGGTCAACTATTTGTCGTCATGACACAACAAAAAAACGTTAAAGCTGTTTCACTGTCTTGCTAATATATCTGGCGTCGAATGGATGGTTCCCCAGGTATGATGGGTAAAAAACAAGGGCTTGTAAAATTAATGAAGACAAATCCATTGATGTTGGAAACTTTCATTTCATGAAATACCATTGCACAATACCCAAAGAAAATGTCTGTGCAGCCTCAATAATGAATCACTTTATGCAATTCAGATTGTCATGAAGACTGTTTTCATTAGAGTCAGCGGATTGAATCATCAGATATTTCAAGAATTTCTCAGAAGTTTGAATGCTGAGTATGGGGATATGCTACGTTTTACGGAAGAAAGGTGGACAGTGAAAGCCATATGGTAAAAATATTTTACACAGTAATTAATTATGTCAAATCGTCCATCATATCGAAAGAAAAATCTGTGGCATAACTTTACTGTGCCAACTGGGTGACAGAATTAGCATTTCTGGTAGATTTCACTGCTCATTTAAGTGACTTAAACAGCTGTCTCCTAAGTAGAAACCGACGTATCAGCACAACGCTTCAAAAAATAAACGCACTCCAAATGAAACTGAAATTATGGCAAGCGCAAGCAAATGAAAACAATTTTTTTTTCTGTTTAACACGCTGGCTGAACATAATCTTAAAGATCAGATAATGTACACAGCCATACTTTTCGGTTTGATGCAAGATTTTGAAAATCGGTTTCAGAATTTAAATTTTTGTGTTTATGCAACACCTTTTACATATAATAAAGATAAATTGCCACGAGATTTTCAGATGGAATGCATAGAGTTGCAGTCTCGCATCAAGCCAAAGATAAATTTGGTCATGTACCTTTGGTTGCAAATCGCACCCGCCCATATATCTCTTGCTGCAGGGTCATGCGACATGTAAGTCATCTCTGTTTGGAAACACGTATGTTTGCGAACAGTTATCTTCAAGATTAAAGCATACAAAGAGAGAAACAAAGAATGGAAACAAAACCTCTGACGAACATTTTGACGACGCCCTGAAATTGCTACCACTTTGATCGAACCTGACGTTGATACATTATTTTCCCAAATTCAAAGTCAAATGTTACATTAATTCTACGATTTTTGATTAGTTTATGAACGTCCGCCCAAGACCATAGCGATATCAACAACGGTACATATCTACCAGAAGCCCTGTAGTTACTCTAAATCATACGGCCATGTTGGAGTGCTCTGTGGTTGCTGGCGCTTTTTAGGAAAGAATTTAGGAGTTCGGATTGACAACACACATGCAGACTACCAAGATCCTGCCGCTATCCTCAATACCGGTCGAGTCATTTTGGAAAGGCAATGACCTGCAGTATGCTGCAGTTAGGTGCAAGGCGGTTCTGTGCTGTGAGCTCATACACTCCATCAGAGTAACCAGTGAGGCTGAGGAGAAAAGTTTTGTCAAAATTAGAGGAAAAGACAGCGTGATATATCAAGGGGCGGGGGGGGGGGGGGGGGGGCAATTGCAGTGTGATTCAGAACTTTTAACCAGAGTTTCACACTGAACCTTCAAGGAAGAGAGTCTGTTAAGGCATTCAGCCATGTAATCCACCTCAGCGTGTACTCGCTTGTTTTGACCCATTAAAGATTGTCTAGTTTCATCTGTCTTCCACAGGGTATAGCTAAAAAACAGGAATGTCTTAATGGCCAGATCACAGACAAGGTACTTGAATATTAGTCTGAAATGTCGCTTCTGGCTTGCACTCATTGTAAAGATAAATAAAAAACTTCTACTCCCTGTAAAAATCCGGAAATTAGCAAAATATGAGAGGCAGAAGCCAGATTATTCAATTCATGTTAACAGGTTGGGTGTAGATAAAAGCAAGCCAGATGACAAAGAAAACACTGGGTGGAAAGAAGTCAAGCATAAAGTAAATGGACACCTCCAACATAGCCAGTTAGTGTTGCAAACACATGTATTTCTTGCTATTCGCCAATGGTGTAAAGCAACACTACGTCTGGATAAAGATCATGTCCCACCAACTTTCTTACCGATTGTCAAAACGCCATGGGTCACAGCAATTTCCCCATAGATTTCTAAACTCTTCTACTGAGAGCAAGCGTCTCCGCAATTACACCTGTAAGAAGCAGTATGTGTGGAAAAACATGCTGAGGATAAAAAGTTGTTCGTGTTTAAGAATGCCCATCACCGGGAGCACTGCCTCCTTGTCGTATATGCTTTCAGTCTTTACTGCCTCCTGTGGCGCATTGTGAAGGTGGTCGCACTGCCTCTCATACCACCTTCACTGTACATCACATACTGTATGCAGTGGCGTATCAAGTTGTATGCTCATATAACTCTAATCTCAATCAATTCAAATCATACATCAGGGGTAATCCTGCGAAATGGTTGCTGTGTGTGCTTCAAAAACTTGTATGGCATGTTGATGCTAACTATAGTAAAACCATTCCAACTACGAAATTGCAGCATAATGGTGTCTTATATCAGCAGGAGTTCAGTATCATATTTACGGGGTGTCACTGAAAAGAAAAGCGAAAATTCCTCTTAGAGACCACCATCATCAAACAGGGAAGTTCTGCAGTGCAAATTACAGTACATGCATCATGAAATATCAACTGCCATGCCACGTACCCAACGTCTTCCATAATTTGAGCGGTTGCGATGCTCACAGTCTTGTTGAACATGTCGATGATTATTTTGGCTTGAAAAATGATAGTTTCAGTGTCATACCCAACAATATTGAAAGCTACATCTCGTTTTCCAAACGTTACATGCCAAGAATAACGTTCCACTTCCAGTATCCAGTAGGTTTCATGCAAGAGCCTCCTCAGAAACTTGCTAAGACAGTGCATCACTTGGATATGCATATCCCCAAAACTGTATACACTGGCGATGCAAAGTATCAGCTTGTGAGAAAGAATGGGGTCATTCATGGATTCGGAGGAGAGACTCAATGTAACCACACTGTCTGATATAACTGCATTTACTAGTAAACTCACAGGCTCTTCCATAATGAATACAGAATATGGGCATGCGAATGTTTGGGAAGAGTTGGACATCTCTGATTTAGTGGAATCTGTTTGATTTTACATGGAATCTGACATACACCTGCTCACAGATCCTGTCTTCCATTACACAGTACCAGAGCTTATGTGGGATGCAGTGTTAAAAAGGACTTGTGCGAACATCGAACTGATTTGTGGGCAACAGGGGGAGGTGCTTGCCAGTATGTGTAAATAACCGACAAATGAAAGTGGAGGAGTACTGGCCACCTCACAATTTGAGTTACACTCTTCACTTAAATGCAAATAACCTCTATGGGCATGAAAAGCCACAAGTTCTGCCAACTGGAGGGCTTTGCCTGAATATGAAACCATCAAACTTGAGAAAAACCTGCTACATGTGGCAGTGGATTCTGACGGCGTATATTTCTTGGAAACAGACCTGTAATATTCTTGCCATTTACATACAGTGACTTGCTGCTGTGTCCAGAACGCATTGTCCCACACAGTGGTTCGGTTGCAATTCTGATTACATACATTCTGCTCTACTGAAATCTCCAGCAGTGCTTCAGTATGGCGAAGGAACTTATCAGAATTTCCTTCAAGCAGCTTCCCTGGATGAACTACTACACTGATGTAAATACCGGAAAGAGAGCTCTCAGGAAATGAACAATTCTGTTTCCAGCAAGACCACGTAAAATATTACACACCACCCTGAAATTAATTTAGTTTGCCATTAGAATTGGCTTCATCGTGCAACTGATTACATAGCAATTCCAAATTCTAACCTGCCCACCATTTTATTTGAAGGACATTGTTTTGGAGATGGACAATGTTCCAGCGCAGTTCATGAAGCCTGTCTATATGGGTATATATATTCTGGACCTCTACAAAATCCTCGTGTGCTGATTCCACTATAAATTGGTGAAGCCAAACTTCGCTGATCCGAAACTACTTTATATGGCTACAGACAGTTTCATCTACTGGGCAAAAGTCTGTGGTCTGTATGAAGTAATTTTGTACAAAAACATTCAGACATCTAGATATGCAGCTCATAAACCTTATGGAATAACACCTGATGATAAGGAGGTTATCAGCCTGATAAAAACCAAGGTGAATAGGTTACAGATTGTGTAGTGTGTATGGCGCAGGTGTAAAATGTATACATACAGTATAGATGCTGGTGTCACTCACAGGTGGGCTATGTGTGTGCATCATGCAATCTCAAAGACTCTCATGATCAAAGATTATAAAAAGTGCCTGATAGAGTGCGTTGGTAGTGCTCCACGTATGACTCTCCAGGCATTCTTTCAATCACGAGTTCATGAAGTACACATTGTACTGCATCAAAATCAAGATTCACAGCTTGGCTAGTGCTCAGAACAAAACTGTACATTTTTTTTCCTTTTACAAAAAGCAAATCAGATTCATTGAACACAGGGAAAAGGCCAATTATGCACCACTAATTGAATAAAAAAGTTCACCCCTTAAGAAGATTAACTAGATTTAAATTACAATAATATTCCCTTAGACAAATAAGAGTAGACCAATGTATAATTATGGGAAGACTAGTACCATAAAAGTGTTAATCAACACAGTAACAGATCAGATGCAATAAAATCAAACAATACAGTAAGCTACTTCTTGGAACATGGAAAAAAATTTCAGTTATTAGATGAAATCGTAAACGCTCATGTCCTGTTTCCAGACACAACGAACAATAGCTTAACTTTTTCAATTACACTGAGGTGACAAAAGTCATGGGATGCCTCCTAATATCGTGCTGGACCTCTTTTTGCCTGGCATAGTGCAGCATCTCGATGTAGTGGGGACTCATCAAATCGTTGGAAGTCCCCTGCAAAAAGCTTTCTCTATAAATTCGAAAGTGTGCCAGTGCAGTATTTTTCACACGCACTGACCTATTGATTACGTCGAATTAATGTCTGTTGAGATTCATGTCGGGCTGGTGAAACCATGTGGTCGCACTGTCCAGAATATTCTTCAAGCCAGTCGCAAGCAGTTGTGGACCTCTGACATGGGGCTTTATCCTCCATAAAAATTCCATCATTGTTTTCGAGCATTAGGTCCGTGAATGGCTGCAAATGGTCTGCAAGTAGCTGAATGTTTAGAGGATCCAGTCCATTCCATGTAAACACAGTCCACACCATTTTGGAGCCACCACGAGCTTGCGTGCAGAGTGAATTATTGACCACTTGTGTCCATGGCTTCGTGCGGTTTGTGGCACACTCGAACCCTATCGTCAGCTGCTACCAACTGAAATCGAGACTCATCTGACCAAGCCACGGTTTTGCAGTCGCCTAGGGTCCAACCAGTATGGTAACAAGCCCAGGAGAGGTGCTGCAGTGACGACGTCGAACTGTTTGGAACGGCGCTCGCGTCGGTCGTCTGCTGCCACAGCCCATCAACGCCAAATTTCGAGTCCTACAGGACACATCCGTCGTACATCCCACATTGATTTCTGTGGTTACTTCGTGCACTGTTGCATGTCTGTTAGCACTGACAACTCTATGTAAACGCTGCTGCTTTCGGTTATGAAGAGAAGGCAGTCGGCCACTGCATGGTGCTTGTTGAGAGGTAACGCCTAAATTTCCTATTCTCGGCACGCTCTTAACGCTGAGGGTCTCGGAATATTGAATTCTCTAACGATATCCGAAACCGAATGCCCGATGCTTCTAGCTCCAACTACCATTCCGCGCTCAGAGTTTGTTAATGCCCGTGGCGCGACCATAATCACGCCGAACATCTTTCCACATGAATCACCTGGGTGCAAATGACTGCTCCGGAACTGGTCTGCCACTTCATACCCACTGTAAGCTATACTAGAGCCATCTGTATATGCGTCTATCACTATACAATACTTTTGTCATCTCAGTGCATTACTACAGGGATTAGGATTTTTGCCATATCCTGGAGAGGATACAGTCTCCCTTCAACATTCCCAAAATCAGACCTGCTGGCATATCTGACAGCCCGCCAAACCATGACTCCCTGAGTTGTAGTCGTATAGAGAAATACTGTTATCTGAGAGTGGTCAGCATGTCGTCTACAGACAAGACAGCGCCGACCAGACTGCCACCATCAGAAGCGATTTAAATCGCCATACCAGTATAACGCCACTCAGTGTCCCAGTTCAGTCTGGCTCTGCACCACGCAAGTACGAGGCCTGTTCAGAAAGTAAGCTCCGATTGATTGCCAAATTGAAACCACAGTGAACATCAGAAATGTTTTACTTGTAACAATTAGCTACACCTTTCAGCTACTTCTCTACGTAGTCGCCGTTCTGACTTAGACTTTTGTCATAGCGTTGTACCAACTTTTCAATAGCCTCATCATAGAAGGCAGCCGCCAGTGCTTTCCGCCAATTCTCCACGCTGGCCTACACCTAGTTGTCTGTGTCAAAATGTTGTCTTCAAAGACAGCGGTTCATGTGACCAGAGATGAAACTCAGGGGGAGACAATTGCGGACTGTATTGTGGGTAATCTCACATTTCCATTTGAAAACGATGCAGGAGCATCTTCATTGCCCCTGCAGAATGCGGCTGAGAATTGTCTTGAAGAAGAAACAGCACGACAGTTATGTAATGTTAGCTGCATAGCTTCAGGCGAAATTTCTCACCAGGCCCTCGTACTTGGCGGCAGACACTATTTTCTAGACATCTTTACGCACTCACTGCGAGCTCAGAAATGAGAAGAGCGACGTGATGCTAACTGGGGTTATACTAGAGACACTACCCAACACATTTGTGCAAAGCTTTATCGGATTTTCATAGTCGTTTCCATTTCGCGACCGATCGGAGCTAACTTTCTGAACGCCCCTCGTATATTGTCTGTGGTGTGGAATCAGTGGTGGGCGACACACTCCAGATGTAAGCCCAGCTTTATCTTACCTGTTCCCGACGGTCAGTGGTCTCCTACCCACACTCAATCTCGCCACCATACGTTCTTCAGTCATTCTGCTGCAGACGGGTGTTTGTGCGGTATGTCAGTGCAATGTTCCAAGGTCCCTCATGCCGTTGATTCAGACAGAAACACGACGATAAACTGCACATAAATGTCTAATGGGCATGCTCCTTTGCGATCTGCCCCTGAATATTTCCAGTAGCGATAGACACACACAGTAGCCATTATGCACTCGCGTCACTCTTCATCTGTAGGAACGGTGTTTTTTTTTTTTTTTTTTTTTTTTTGCGGTTCAGAACTATGTTCACATAAGGTTGAAATTTCGGTCATCATGTCGCTCAGCCATACAAATAATGAAGTATGAATTTGGTAACGTTCGGCAAAGGTGTCCATCCTGTAACTGTAGCCATTGTACATTGATCTACCCTGAAGAGCCAAAGAAACTGGAACACCTGTGTAGTATCGTTTAAGGCCCCCGCGAACACACAGAACTGTCACAATACGATGTGGCATGGACTCGACTAATGTCTGAAGTAGTGCTGGAGGGAATTTTCACCACGAATCCTGCAGAGCTGTCCATAAATCGGTAAGAGTACGAGGGGATGGAGAACTCTTCTGAAGAGCATGCTGCAAGGAATCCCAGATATGCTCAGTAATGTTCATGTCTGGGGAGTTTGGGGGCCAGCGGAAGTGTTTATACTCAGAAGAGTGTTCCTGGAGCCACTGTGTAGCAATTCTGCACGTGTGGGATGTCGCATTGTCCTGCTGGAATTGGCCAAGTCCATCGGAATGCTTAATGGACATAAATGGATGCAACGATCACACATGATTCTTATGTACATGTCACCTGTTAGAGTCGTATATATACATATCAGGGGTCCCACATAACTTCTACTGCACACGCCCCACATCACTACAGAGCCTTCACCAGCTCACGCAGTTCCCTGCTGACATGCAGGGTCCATGGATTCATGAGGTTGTCTCCACACGTCCATCCGCTCAATTAAATTTGAAACGAGACTCGTCGGACCAGGCAACATATTTTCAGTCATCAACCATCCAATATCGGTGTTGACAGCCCCAGGCGAGACGTAAAACTTTCTGTCATGCCGTCATCAAGAGTACACGACTGGGCCTTCGGCTGTAAAAGCGCATATCGACGATGTTTCGTTGAACGGTTCGCACATTGACACTTGTTGATGGCTCAGTATTGAAAGCTGAATATGCAGAAGGATTGCACTTCTGTCACTTTGGGCGATTGTCGTTGGTCCCGTTCTTGCAGGATCTTTTTCCTGCCGCAGCAAAGTCAGAGATTTGATGTTTACCTTGGACATGCTGTGTCACATCGCTCGTGCGCCGACCATAACGCCACGTCCAAACTCACTTAAATCTTGATAGCCTGCCATTGTAGCAGCGGTAACTGAACAAACAACTGCGTGACACCTTCTTGTCTTTTATAGGCGTTGCCGACTGCAGCGGCATATTCTGCCTCTTTACATATCTCTGTTTATTTGGCCCTTAAGTGTAATGTTGATTCTACTTTCATATGGTCTGTGAGCTGGTGTGCGCTGACGGTGAATGTTGTGCTTCTACAGAAATCAGATCCATGAGATTGTTCACTAGCATGTGTTCTGTTTCCTTGTCCAGAATTCCGGGATGATGTGCCGATGGTCTTCCAGGAAGAGCTCTCCAACTGCTGGAGAGACAATGCACAGTTGCTTTCATCTGGAATAACGCACGTCTCGCGACTGCTCATTCCCCTCGCATTCCAATACATGGTAAGTGGCTTTATTTGTCCTCTTTTGAGGTGTGTTATATATAAGAGTGCTGAGAAAATTACCAAGAAATTTGTCCATATTTTTTTCGTATTTTTCTCACTATGTCCTCATTAGATTTGGGAAACTTCGTTTCAGATCCTACGTACAGGACCAGGCCTCTTGACTACATATTTACTCAAGATACTTATAGATTCCACTATTCTACTATTCTACTTTGTATTTTATTAGCTATTTTCTTCTAGTCTGTTATCTACATAAAAGAACAGACCAAATGTTGCACACGAATTGGCATGAAAGTAGCACACAATATTTTAACAGAATTTCAAATTTGTTAGTGACTAAGCATTCTGTTGTTTAAAATGGAAAAAACTGTACATTCAATATCTCTGTCAAAAAAAAATAACAAAAGTAAATCTACGTATTACCATTTGGCAATGTGGCACATGGATATCTGTTCATCTGGAATCCAGAAGGCACACACTACTGATATGTTACACAATTCTGGACTACACTACTAAACAACATTTCACTACACAGCACTACACAACACAAACCTACGCTACACAAAGGGGCAAAACACACACCATAAAGTAATTTCGCACATTAAAAATCCAGATAGTTAAAGGAATGATGGCGCAATTTGCAAATTGTGGTGAATTTTATTTCGTGTTGCGTTGTTCATCGCGTTTATTATGTAAAGAAATTTTGTCCATTTTATGTGGATGGTGTAGAAAAAAATTGTTTTAAGCATTTATTTCCAGATAGTCATTATTTTAATCATTGTTAGCAGAAGAATGAGATATTTATTATTTTCATTTAATGAAATTCACGTATATGAAACGATAATCTGAGAAACAAACAAAAAACCTAAAATAACACTTTAATATATGGAACACAAATAAGTAAAACATGTAACTTGAATAGTAATGAACATTTAGATGTTTTAATTAGGAATGTTGAAAATACTCTGACAGCACATTGTGTAAAACTTATTTTCCAAAAATGATTTTTCGGAAACCAGCTTTATTACACATGGATGGATGTGGGCTGAAGGCTTATTTAATTGATCCCGTACCAAGAGGTTCCATTATTCAAAACTGAATAACAGTGCTCGATGTTTTGGAAAATTTCAAGTGATGACAAAATTTGTTGATGCAGTTTTGAAGAACGTTAATTACATTTCAACTCTTACATGGAACACAATTTTTATATATAATGGTTAAGAAGATGTTCACTCTAAATTTAATATGCTAAATTACCTTTCAAGAAGTGTTTTACCCACTTCAAAAAATACGTGTCGCGTTATTTTGTCCCATCTACATATCCGCCAAGTTTCATTAACACTATGCCATCTGGCGACACCACAGTGGTGTGAGCATAGTAACGTGCAGTGGATGGCGACAGCACGTTAGTATCTTTTGCATTCTGTTGGTGTTTTGTTTAAGGAACAATAAGTTTACACACGTCAACGTTTTGTTTTTATAAGTACTTGTGCCCTTTCATCATGGAGGACGAAAGAGACAATAGGATTATTTATGATGAATGCACGGACGTCTTGTCTGACGTTCCGGACGTCTTGGCCGATTGGGAAGAAGACATTGGATATCAAAAAAATGAAAGTGAAGCAGATTCGTAGGAAGATAGTTAAATTAAAGAAGAATTCGGCGAACGCTACGATTGCCAACTGATTCGGATGAATCAGACTTTGATGTACCGACGACCAATAATAAATTTGAAGGATCCCCGGGTCCAAATATATTTCCCAGAGATGCACAGAGCGTCGAGGGCATCGTACAACTATATATTGGGAACGATCTATTTGAATATATTAGCAACGAAACCCAAAAGTACTAAAGTCAAAATTGCAATAGAAGGAAACTGAATTGAAAAAAAATGCCAAATTTGTCGACGTTGCGTGACCCGAACATAGAAAATGGTTTGGGCTTGCTATCCTTATGTGAATTGTAAGAAAAGCAAGGATCAATGATTATTGGTCAAAGAATCCGTTGATAGACACACCGATATTTCGCAAAACGATGTCCCGCAACCGATTCAGAGAAATATTATCATTTTAACATTTTTCCAACAGCAACAACAAACTAGATAGTGCGAACTGGCTTGTCAAAGTGCAATTCGTAAGTTTAAAGGAACGTTTAACCTAAGTCAAAAAATCTCAATTGATGGAGAAATGATACCGTGGCGTGGACGGTTAAATTTTAAAGTTCACAATCTGTAGAAAATTTCGAAATACGGCATAGTCATTCGGATGCTGAGTAAGGGATACATTTCCTCATTCAAGATGTATTCCGGCGCTGGACAGCCTTTAGCAGAAACAGTGACGGAACTATTGACACCTTCTGATGGAAAGTGGCATCACCTCTGCATGGATAATTACTATAACAGTGTAGAACTGCAGAGAAGTTACTTGTAGAGAAAATTAGAGTTTGTGGAACGATACGACAAAGTAGAGGATTTCCGGACCATTAAAGCGCGCAAAAGTCAATGTGTTTGAAGCTTGTCATCAATGGAGAGGTGACAAGCAGCCGGCGACAAGCCAAGTCATCCGACTTAGCGCTGCCGGCGGCAAGCGAATGAATTTGTACGTGACGTACGGACAGCAAAGTTTTAAGATTGCTTACTTGCACTTGGGAATGTTCCCTTGTGAGTCATGTAGGGGTGAGTGAAGGTTGGGTTGTCTTTAAGGTGGTAGAATCTCCTCTGGCCATTATGCTCCTCTAACTTGTGACACTACTGAACATGAAAAGCAAAATAACGCAGTATGATCCTTGTATTACTGCAACTTTTTGTGTTGCCTGTGAAAGTGTCTCAGTCCCTAAAGTGTTGTGAGTGGATTAGCTTGGGTCGTTTGCGAACAAAATTTGGGGGTCTTGGCACTATGAATTGATAAGTTAATAAGGAGAGTAATCCTTTTTGCCATAAATGCTATTGATTTTTTTCTCTATACTATATCTGTTGCTAGAAATTGGTTCTTTTGTTTCAGGCATTCTATAAAGAATTTGACACACACCCCATCACGTCCAGTGGTCTTTCCTGTAGTGGGCATCTTGAGCTGATTTTCCATTCGGCGCTTGTTTATCTGTCGTTTTAACTTGTTTGTGGCGATAGAAAATGTGCAACTTTCTGCGAAGCCATTTCTGAAGACGCACTTCAGTACTTGATCCTTTTTCCCAACATATTCCATGTAAATGTCGTTATGATCAAATGTATATATGACCTTGCTACGTTCAGCAATTTCACATACGACCAAAACTTTGTAGCGTTGATAGACAAATCCGTAGATACAATCTCGCTTTGAAATTCACATAACGGGTCCAACATATTTGTCCTTACACATGGTTTAACAGCGTTCAGATTGTGCATTTGAACAAGGATTTCATTTTGTTTGAATTTGCAGTGCATCACTCACTGCTTTCTGTAGCAAGCCATAATCTTCCACATTCTCCTAGCAGGTGACGAATGTCTGGTGCAGATTTCTTGGGTAGATTTTCTTTGTTTTTCTAGTCTAGTCAGACATGTCTCCATAGATAGTTTAATACAGAAGTGAACCTGGGGTGGATGGCGCACTTCTGTGCACAGCTGGGTTGCGCCGGCTGATTCTTATGAGTGGTGAGTTACTGGCGGGTCAAGTAAACGAATATGAAGGGTAACACGTTTCATTATTTTTATGTTGGAAAAATTAGGAACTAACTGCACAAAAGAAATTTTGTTTGTTTACAGGTTTCAGGCAACTAATGCTTTTCTTCATAGAACTATTTGATAATTACCAAGTGTTAAAAATAAGAGGGGTATACAAAATAGTATTGTAGTCATGGACAAATAAGATATAAGGACATCAAACAACTCGTTCAGACTTCATGCAAGAGTTCTTACCGTTTGGTGCCCTTATACAATGTTTATACATTACTGTGGTACTATGTTGCATAACCCTGTTTATTTTTGAAGCTCGATAATTATGAGATAACTGTAATCTTCTGGAGAAAGGGACTAGATGCCTGAAGCCTGTATAGAATTAAATTTTTTAACAAATATACCTACAGTTGCTGAATACAGATAAAGTATTAAATTTTATCAAAACACATGAACCACAATTGCAGTGTCACTGCCCAACAGTCATCATGAAGTTAGTCTTTCCACCTCTGCATGACTCCTTGTATCACTCAAATATTTTAAGAGTCTATGAAGAGTCACTAGTCCAGCTCAGTAATTTTTACAGCGTCTTAAGTACTAGGCACCATAGTTCTAGCACTACTTGTATGTATTTGTACATAACATTTCCTCAGTTCACACTTCCAACCTCCATGGTCTGTGCATGGTCAGTGAACTAGACTCCTGGAATCTGAGCTAATGGGTGCTCACTTGGGTGGACGACTCTCTGCATCAGGTAGATGAAGGATGCACAGAACAGGGTCAGAGCTGGTATGGTGCCTCATGTGGTGACATTCAAAGTCACTACCACATCACATTGCTTTCCTGTTACTGTCAAACGTGTTGAAACATCTGTTCCTTCTTGATTAGTTATGAGTTGGTTGAGGGAGAGGATTGGGTCTGGTTTTTAGGTGTTGTTGAAATAGGTCAGATCGTGCTCTGGGAGCACTGCAACGGATTTTTTTGCCAGTGGAGTTCTAGTCATGCGATTTTCAACTTGGTAACCTCTGAAACAGAGGCTGACAGAAGAAATGTCGATCCACTTATGTTTCAAACTATGCCATTAATTAGCAACACACATTCATACAGTTCCACTCTCTTTGCTCTGGTGGGTCCACCCTCCTCATAGCAATTACCTACCAGCGTTATGGTGTTACACATGGAATAAATCCAGTGTAGCCCTGCTTGCTGAAAGTAAGGTTCTGGCTCCAAGATGGGTAAGGATGCATGGTGAAACATTTAAACTGTCTGTGTTCACCTGGAAATTGGATCCTAATCAGTGCATTTACTCATGTCTAGACTGTACTAACTTGCATAGTGGCTAATTGATAGTACACTGGAAAATTCCGTTCACTCGTTTATGCCAATATTATAAGATAATAACTCAGAGGGCAGCGCTTTCTGTAACTTAATGAGACATTGCTCTGATGTTGTTAATGCTGGACTTAGCTGTCCATGTCCTGCATTCAGAATAAGTTCCTGTAAACTAGCCGTTCCGCTCATGCAACCTACTTGATGCCTGCAGTAACCTTGCAAATGTAACTCTTTCGTCTACTGCACTCACATGAGACTGCATCATTCTCAGATCTTGTTTCAAGATATCAGCTGATGACTAAACATACTCCATCACCTTCCTTGTCAGTTTCTTTAGGAAGCATGTATTACTGGAAACTTCTTTCTCCAGGCCCACCAACGGCATTGTTTGCCGCTCTCCCACCCCAGTATACCATTGCATTCTTGTCTTTTGTCATCTTCCTCATTCCTTCCATGGTACTATTTAGTTCTACGATGTCATACTCATTTGCAGCTCTGAATACAATTTTAATATCTGTCCTCCAGCATCCAACCAACCCCTCTTGCATCACTGCAAGGCGAATGACACTACATCTGCTGCTTCTTGCATCTGGCCCCATAAATGTTTGTACTTTTATTGCAGTCCATCATACTCTCCCCATTCTTCATTCACTGTCTTTTCTTTCTGCTTCTTTTTGCAACCCTGCAAACACCTCCTCCAGTATCCTTACTTGGTTTCCCATTTCCCATGAACTGAAATCTAGCATCAGATTCCATTGACAACTGGTGAGAGCCACTTCATGTTTGGCGGAAGAGCACTCCCTCCCCCCCCCCCCCCCTCTGTCTTCGGTAAACAGGTGCAGCACGGCCACGACTAGGCTCGTCTCCATTCTCATCACTGGCACACATAAACTTGGGAACACGGAGCCGTCATTACTCCAACACACCTTCCTTACCTTAATGCTACCTAACATTGTAATCGTGACACAACTTAATACAGCATACGCTACTATTCCCTATTCTCTTGGCCTCAGTGCATGATGTATGTCTTGTACCATTCACATAACATCTTTGCACTCATCTTTCTTCTTACTTCTCATCCATTTCTCTTTCTTCGTGATTGATTCTTGTGGTAACGCATGTATTGCAATGGTCATGGCTGTCTGGAATGAACTATCGTTGTTCTCACTGGTAAATGAACTTTGATGTTGATTGTCTATGTCTCTGCTACTTGACAAATTTCTTTGTACCTCACTACGAACTTCCTTGCTTTGCTGTTCAGTGTATGAGGGCTGGACAGCATTACCTGCCGCCATACCCTGTACTGCAGTGAAGCCCCTGTGTGTCTCGTTACCGTTTCTTGCCGTTCCAGGGCTTTGGTGTTAGCTTTCTGCACATGCCTCTGTATCTCTTCAGAGTCTTTGCAAAATTGCGGACTGCCCGTCTTCTATTGAAGCTTATCAGTCTAACCATATAAACTGGCTATGGCATCTTTCTTCCATTGTCTACCTCATAATGGGATAACCCAGTACCACTTGAACCTTTGAACAGCGAGCTCACACAAAGAATAACAAACATGTATCCCTGTCATTGTGGTGATAGTGAGCACAGCAGCACCAATAGTATGACGAACTCGCTCCATTCTACCATTTGCTACTGGATGCAGTGGACTAGTTCACAATTTCTTAACACATAGCAAACGATACACTTGTTCAGCTGAGTCCGACAGGAAGGTTTCCTTTGATTCTAGATAATGTCTCGGATACTCCAAACTTGGGGAACTGGCTGTTAACCACAGCTTGGGCGCTATAGATTCTCTCTGATTGAAGATGTTAATCATTTTCACATACCATGATAGGTGTCAGCAATCATTAAAACGAAATGGTTTCCAACTCTAATCTCATTAAATGGGCCTAGAAGATCCATCTTAATCATTTAAAATGGTTTTGTTGCTTCTGGTAACCTTACTAATGGCATCTGATTATGGCCCATGTGTGCCCACTGTGTGCATCTGTGCAATCCTTCCTACTCTTCCAGTGGTGCATGACAAGCTTTCATACATGCAGAACAGAAGCTGAGTCACTCACTGCTTGCAGTCGAAATCAGCAGTTTGAGTCACTTACCACTCGCCAAGGCCTCTGCCTGGCACCTGTATAACTGCTGTTTCTCTGATCATACATTCTAATCAGCGTTCCCAAGCTTGTTGCCTGGCTTATGCAGAACTTTGCCCAGTATTAAACATTGCAGTACCAAGAAGGGTGTAGGGGGTACTTTTTGCCTGTCTTTTCCATATTTCGTAAACTCTATATGCAGTTAATATTTTAAAATTGTGAGTAACCATATTTATTTTTTTTAAGGACCTCTTATGGCAGATTGTGTATCTTTTTAAATTTTTCAGTAAAACTTAGTCCACAAATTTGTCTCAGTAGTCAATATTCACTACTGAGACAAATTTGTGGGCTAAGTTTTACTGAAAAGTTTTAAAACAAATGTCATATTCATATTTTCAGGTTCAGGGCCCTTCTTACACATCTGCACAGGGTGGTCCGAAACAATCTGAAAAGGCAGTACAGGTTTTGCAGGGAAGATTGTGCTAAGAAATAATTGTTAAGAAAAAGTTTGGTATTTTGCACCATTTCTGAGTTAATTAGCATCTAAGTTAGCCATTTGGGCTGTTGTGTGTGCCAATTCAAGTGGTCCACCAGATACAGGGTCGCAAAATGTGTTGTTTGATTGGTTTTCTAGAGCCAAAGGCAGGGGAGTTTCGTGTGATATCATGCGTGCTGTGAGAGCAACTGACAGTAATAATGCGTCCTGGGCCACTTGTGTTTGCGTGCACCGTGGTCTGACTGGATTGCTTCAATGCTAATTAACTTGGCAATAGCACAATGTATCGATTTTTTAAAGTTATTTGTCAGTGCTACCTATTCTGCAACACCGTTACAAGCTCGTCAGAGTGTTTGTGACCACCCTGTATATCGTCTGAAAGTTTGTTGCGAACAAATGTCAGTGACAGTTAACGAAATTTGTATTATTTTAAAATTCTTTTGTGGTGGTCTGCACGTACTCCTCTCATCTGCTAACACATACGGAAAATGCATTGGTATTGCTAAGATTGCGCTAAAAGATGCACATCAGTATACCCTTGTACCTATGTAAAAAGTATGTTGTTAATAAAAGTTAAGAGCAATTAAGTATTTTTTAATTTTTTTTGTGTTAGGCATAAAGTATCCCCCTTTGGTAGTTGACATTATGGAAAATGCATTCATATCGCTAGGGTTAATGGCCACCTCGTAAACCTCCCTGAGGGGTCTTTCAACCCTACTAAACATTTTATAGTTGCATGGTCAGTCACTAATTCGAATTTTTTCCTGTAGAAACAGCACTGAAAATACGTCATTCTTTAAATTAAACTAAACATTTTCTTTTCCATTACTAAATAGCTTTCTTCCATTTTATTCGGTTGTTCTGAAGTGTGGTCCATTAGATGTTCTCCACAGTTCACTACTTGATGCAAAATACTGCCCAAAACCTGATTAGGAGAGTCACACAACAGTACAAATTCCTTTAAATAGCCTGGAAAAGTCAGTGAGTAGTGTTTCGACAGCTGCAATCCCCTTCACAAACTTTGTGCAATATTTTGGAAACCCCCAAACGATTCTAACTCCTTTCTATTATTAAGAACGAGAAACCCTTTCACTGCTGCAATCAATCTCAGGTACGTCTCTATCTCTCCTTTGTTATATGTCCCATGTTCCCCACTGCTTGCAAGGCAAAATGGCATTTTTCTGTGCTTAAAGTAAGATGCTCTGCATGAAATCTTTCAAAAACTTCTCTAAACTTCTGTACCCGCTCTCTCTTACCTCTCAATAATAACATTATGTCATCAGGGTACACTAAACACTGTTAAGGTTTTATCTCTCTTAGTAACACATCCAATAACGGCTGGAATGTTGCTAGTGCATTCATTAATCCGAATGGCACCCTTCAGTGTTGAAAATGACCCCAAGGAACCGAGAACATAGTGTTCAGTTGGTTCAACAGAACCACCGCTAATTGATGGTACCCCCTCCTTAAATCCGTGATAGAGAAGTACCATCACGTCCTAAGTTACCAGTGTCTCTGTGATCTTAAGTTCAAATATGCTCCTCTTACCATTTTACTGTGGAGATCTTGATTGTCACACCAGAACCTATATTTTAGAAATCGGTTGTTGTTAGTGTAGGCGCAAGAGGAACATCTGTACCTCAGAGCGTAGTACTCCACTCCGTTGGCTGTTTGTTTGTCAATGAAATCCCCCATAATTTGTCATAAATGCCAAGGTACATGAAATGCTTTGTGATATATAAGTGCACCATTTCCTGTTAGGATTCAGTGTTGAATTATGGCCGTTTCTGGCGATGGGCGGAAAGAATTTTCGAACTCCACCAGCAAGTTTTTTATTTTCACTGATTTTAGTTTTTACAGATGCTCCACCTTCGTAGAAAATACAGTTATAACAGTGGTCGCCATCTGGTCATGGTTTCTACGTGCCATGTCACAGTCATCATCCTTTTAGCTGTCCAAATTCACTACCGACTGTCACTTTGCTATCTCCTCTTCATTGGCACCAAAATTATCTTTATTCATGGGTACGCTTACAATACTTGCCTTACCAAACAGCGTGATACACCCAGTAAAGCGCACACTTCTATTGACTCTCCCACACAGACCGTATCGACATGTAACTGAGGCTCTACACTATCGCAAAGTGACTTCTCAGTGCCCTGTGGCGGAATAGCTTGTTAATGAAAACTTAGTGATTTTGCACGCAGTTCCATCGGTTTGTCTCTTAGGTCAAACGAACCTTGCAGTGTTACATCACTGGCAACATTTGCCCCTAGCTGGAATGTCATCCTTCTAGGTTCCAATATATGTCGTCCAAGGTCAATTTTAGCCAGCTCTTTTATCAGAAAGTCTAGCTCCAGTATCATACAGTAGCCTTCCATTGTTTTTTCCAACCCCAGGCAGCCTAAAGTATAGTGGGTTCTGTCAGCTTCAGCCTACAAAGTTGTGCCTGGTCATTGACACACTCTTGCACTTCAGAGTTCCTACTACAACACATTCCGCCTCTGCATAAGCATTTAAAGTATCAGCTACATCTACACTCCGCAAGCCACCTTGCGGTGTGTGGCGGAGGGTATTTTCTGAACCACTGTTACTTTCCCCTTTCACATCCCATCACAGATAGATTGCTGGTGAGCGTCCATGTTGGCTCGAATCTCTCTAATTTTATCTTGGTGGTCCTTTCATGAAATATACGGGATGTCCCAAAATAATGAATACACTCTTTGAAACTGAACATCTCTTTAATGAAAGAGGTTAGAAATACAATTTTAGTGGTGTTAGGTGCCTCGTGGTCCGAGTTAAGGTGGTAAATGTTCAAACTGGTGCCCGTCCATCGCAATACACCGTTGGCAACGACTTACGACTGAGCGACATGCCAACTTTATTGTTTCCAATGGAATAGCATCACAGGCTTGCTCAACTTGCTCTCTAAGATCATCCAGTGTGTGTTGTCCTTCAAAAAAGTGTGTGTGGTCTCGCAGCATAAACTGTGTAGTTTTGAGTTAACCCCACCGAAAGAAGTCTCGAGTTGTTAACTCTGGAGATCGAGCGGGATACTCCACACTGCCCCTTCGACCTAGCCATCTGGCAGGGAATGTACGATTGAGAAATGCCCTCACATCCAGCTGAAAGTGAGGTGGCGCCCCATCCTGTTGAAAGTAATAATCTTCATTTCCAAACTCCACTCTAAGACCAGAAGTTATCATTTCCAACATTTCCAAGTATGAGTCGCCCGTGACCGTGTTGTCAAAGAAGTACTGCCCGATTAACGCTCTAGAAGACAGACCACACCAGACTGTTACTCCTGGCAGATTAACATGCCTTTGGTCAGCTACGTATGGATTCTCCCTGGCCCAGTACACGCATTTATGGCGGTTAATTGTTCCATAAAGTTTAAACGTCACTGCATCTGACCAAAGAATTCGATCTTGCAAGCGTTGCTCGTCTTCACATCTCTTAATGAACCACTCACAAAATTCGCTTCACCTACCAGGATCATCATCGTTAAGAGTGTGGAGAATTCTTGGAATGTAAGGCTTAAAGTTCTGAGACCGCAAAATTCTACGAGCACTCCTTCTGCAGATCCCAGTCTCATGAGTGCATTGCCTCACAGACTTCTTTGGGGGTCGTAGGTATGTCTGGATCACTGCATCAACATGCTCATTGTCTGTTGAACTTCTCTTTCGTCCGCTATATCCCCTCTTCCTATCGTGCACCGTTCCTTCGATTCTGATTCTTGTAACTGTTATTCATGTCGGTGGTGGTGTTCCAAATTTAATTCTCCAACATCGGCGTACTGCATTCACATTCTGTGCTTTCCAGTAACACTTTATCACCCATTTCCGTTGTTCAAACGATAACACCATGTTTGCTGACAATCTTGAAACAAAAGAAAGCATTGTTATGTTTTTCACCACCTTCTAAATTATTAGCCATAAAAAATTGTATTTCTGTCTCCTTTAATTAAAGAGATAGTCTCTTTCAAGCACCACATTTGTTGACTCTTCTAAGAACGTGCACTCTCAGAACTTTAACAACAAACCACAGACCGAAGCAGAACACCTGTCCTGCAGCGTCTGTCACTGAAGTTGGTTTACAGCCCCTGTGACACCTTCGCGCTTTTTGAATGAACCAGTAACGAAATGCGCTGCTCTTCTTTCGATCTTGTCTGCAGCTCGTGGTCTAATGGTTAGCGTTGCTGCCCCTGTACCACAGGATCCCGCGTCCAAATACCGGTCAGGTTGGGGATTTTCTCTACCTGGGGACTGGGTGTTTGTGATGTCCTCATCATTTCATCATCATTCAGGAAAATGGTGAGGTGCCCCACAAGCCAAAATCATCATAATCATCATCTCCTTTGCTTCTTCTCTATTTCCTCTAATAGACATGCCAGGTACAAAGCCCATACTGAAGAGTAACATTCAAGTTACTAGTCGAATGAGTGATTTTTAAGCTACTTCTTTTGTTCATCGACTACATTTCCTGAGGAAATGCAGTCAGGCATTTGCCTTACTCGTGATTAATCTTATGTGTTTGTTACGTCCAAATCACTCCGTATGTGTACTCCTAGACATTTTATGGAAGTAAGTGGTGCTAGTGATTGTTCTAGAATTTTGTAATCATAAAATAAAGGTAATGGTGGAAGCTGAAGAAGAGAATTAAAATTTGTGCCACAGACGGGACTACTTGCTCACTAGGCAGAAATGCTGACCATTTGACCAACGTAGCACTCTAGTCCACATTGCTACACGAATTACTGAAGTCGATTGCCCTCCCCAACACAAATTTCAGTTCATATTTTCAGCTTATTTTCCCCCTAAATTGTCATTACAGTTAGGGCTTTCCAGTATTGTAATAGGACCCCAGCGTTGGATGTAGTGGGAGAGGCCTGTACCACAAGTGATCTTGTAGATCTTATAAATAAATTATCCCTCAGACATTTGAGTCTCATCTTTATTTACGATAAAGATGGAAGCTGAAGAATTGAATTAAAATGTTTGCCATCGCTGGGACTTGAATCCAGGTGTTCTTGCTTACTAGGCAGAAATGATGACCATTACACCATGGGTTCGAGTCCCAGCTGTGGTACAAATTTTAATTCACTTTTTCATCTTCCATCGTTATCGTAGATAAAGATGAGACTTAAATGTCCTGAGGAAGATTTAATTATACAATAAAGGGTTTTTCTGCCTGTCTATTGTAAGTTGCATTTGTTTACGTTGAGGGTCCACTTCCATCAAGCTTCAATGGTCTGCTGATCTTTGTGCATTTCGCTACAGGTTTCTAGTGGCACGACGTCTCTGTACACAACAGGAATCATCCATGAAAAGCCTCATGGAACTTCCAACGTTACATACTGCGTAATTAGTACAGGGTGTCTCTCTTAAGATTCGTCAGGCGCTCTTTCTGTGGTGTTTTAGAAGATACTTGTAATTCCATGTTTACATTGTGCAGCAGGAAACAGCCAAACAGAATGTTCATCATGTCTTTCATAGGACGCCCAGTTCGACGGAAAGTGTCGGTGTAACTGGTTGCATGTTTATTCCCAAATAAATTGACAATTATAATCACAGTTGCAGTTCATCACCCATAAAGGATATACTGAAGTTAATACTACCTTGTCACATAGAATGATCAATCATCAACTAGAGATAAAAATACTTCCAACTGATGAAATTCATCCAATCCATAAAATTTAATAAGAAGTGTCTCTCACAAAAACCATTCCAGACTACATTAATCTCAAGATCAGTAACAACAAGTCAGCAAAGAAGGCTAACGGATTTTGTTAAATGCTAACTAAAAAGCTTTATCAGTTGCATTATGAACTATCTAATGTCACTGATACAAGTCCCCTTACACAATGTATTGACAATATTGAAGCCTAGGTTAATAAATTACGAATACAGGTAGTATCTAAGCAAAACAAAAAAGTTTCGGATCTGATCTCAGACAAATCGAAAGACATTCCTAAAGAGCTTGTATGTACACCACATAAATTCTAATGTAGATTAGTGAACAACAGTGATATAACTTTCAATGCTAAAGAGCTGAGCTTACTAAGTAAGAAACTAAAACACAGCATTCCTCCCATACTAAATAAGAATAATATCAAGAATCTCATTATTACATCTAGATACTCCGCAAGCCACCGCACGGTGAGTGGCAGAGGGAACCCTGTACCACTACCAATCATTCCATCCCCTGTTGCATTCGAAAGTAGAACGAGGGAAAAACCACTATCTAGGCGCTTCTGTGTGAGCCCTAATTTCCCGTGTCTTGCCTTCGCGGTCCTTACGCTCAGTATATGTTGGCAGCAGTAGAATGATTCGTCAGTCAAATGCAGGTTGTTTGAAGTTTCTGAACAATGTTCATCGAAAAGAACGTCGCCTTCCCTCCATGGATTCCCATTTGAGTTCCTGAAGCATGTCCATAAGACTTACGTGTTGTTCGAACCTGCCGGTAACAAGTCTACCAGGCTGCCTGTGATTTGATTCAATGTCTTCCTTCAGTCTGACCTCTTACTGATCCCAAACACTCGATCAGTACTCAAGAATAAGTCGCACCACATTTATCACATGCTTGTTCAATTTCGTATGGCATGCAACGTTACGCCCAGATATTTAAACGACTTAACTGTATCAGACAGAACACTACTAATACTGTATCCGATAATTACAGGATTTTTTCTTCCAACTCATCCGCATTAACTTATATTTTTCCACATTTAGAGCTAGCTGCCATTCACGACACCAATTAGACATTTTCTCAAAGTCGTCTTGTATCTTCCTGTAGTAACTCAATATCGACACCGTACTGTACACCACAGCATCATCAGCAAACAACCGCAGATTTCTGCCCACACTGTGCGCAAAATCATTTGTGTATACAGGGAACAACAGCCGTCATATCACACTTCCCTGGTGTACCGTCTCTGATGAACAGTCGCTGTCATGGACAACATACCGGGTTCTATAACTTACGAAGTCTTCCGGCCACTCACATATCTGTGAACTTACTCCACGTGATCGTACATTCATTAACAGCCTGCAATGGGTCCCCGTGCCTGATGCTTTCCTGAAATCTGGAAATATGGAATCTGCCTGTTGACTTCACCCATTGTTCACAGTATATCATGTGAGAAATGGGACAGCTGAGTTTCGCATTAGTGCTGCTTTGTAAAATCATGCTGATTCATGGACATAAGCTTCTTAGTCTCAACAAAGTTTCCTACATTCCAATAAATATGTTCAAGGATTCTGCAGAAAGCCGAAGTTAGGGATTTTGGTCTGGAATTTTGTCAGTCCGTTCTTTTACCCTTCTTATATACGAGGGTCGTTCAATAAGTAATGCCCCACATTCTTTTCTCAGAACATATTGATTGTTAAGGGTCAGAATTTGGTGACAATATACATATCTTGTACATGTCCTATTTTTCTCTGTAGCCTCCATCAGGTTCTAAGGCCGTACGCCAACGTTGTGGAAGAGCATGTATTCCCTGCTGGTAAAAGCTCTTCTCCTGTAGACACTGCGTGACCGACACTTTCGTCATCTTCAAAGCCTGTTCCCCACAGAGAATCTTTAAGCGGCCCAAAGAGATGCAAGTCCGAGGCTGCCAAGTCTACACTGCAGGGTGTATGAGGCAATGATGTCCAGCACAATTTAGCGATGTGTTCTCGGGTTCTCAGACTTGTGTGTGGGCGTGCATTATCGTGTTGGAGGGAGATTTCTATTGGATTCTTTTCCGATTGAACACATCGAAAACGGTTTCTGAGTTTATTCAGAGTCTTCACATATGCATGTGAATTGATGGTTGACGCTCTTCCATCACATCCACGAGAATAACGCCGTCACCATCCCAGAAGACTACACCATGACTTTTCCAGGAGAGGGGGCTGCCTTGAATTCTTTTATGGTGAATGAGGATGATGCCACTACATGGACTGCCATTTTGTTTCTAAATAAAAGTGATGTGCCCAGCATTCGTTCCCCATAACGATCTGTGACAGAATGGCCTCTCTATCTGTCGCAAAACGCTCCAAGAATTTAGATGAAATGGCATTTCTTTGAATCTTGTGGTCCGTTCTGAGCATTCGTGGAACCAATCGTGGGCATCTCTTTGAATATCCGAGAGTCTCGATCATTGCAGACACACTCCGTCTACTGACTGCCAACTGTAGAAACAATTTTCGAGTTGTGATGCGCCGGTCGGCACGAATAACGGCATCCGCTCGATTCAGTGCGTCTGCAGCAGCGGCTGTGACAGGGCGTCCCGTGCGTGGCTGACCAGCGAGCTCTGTTTCTGCATGTCCTGAGGCTTTAGCTTTCTCTACCCATCCCCCGACTGTACTCCTATCAACTGCAGCATCGCCATACACTGCACACAAACGTTTATGGATGTTCACTATCGTGTATTTTTTTGCTGAATTCAATTGAATAATGCTTCATACAACGATAATTGGGCCGTTATTCCTATTGTATGAAATTGTTTTGAAAGTACATTTTTCTGTTTGTTAAGAGCCATGGCTAATTTTTCTATGGGCACCATAAATAACATATGTATCCCAACGTGAAGGCATCCGTCTTACTCACGATGGATTAAAAATCTTTCTTTAACATTACAGGATAATCCATTTAAATAATGCTTAATTATTTTTTCTGTGAGGCTGGATGCTCCAGGATAGCTTCCTATGTGCAATGGCAGCGTTAGCATTTATATATATTACTGTTAATAAAAAACTGTACCTCTGACCTAGTATGAATTGGGAAATATTATAAGATGCCGTTTTCAGATTATTCTTTTTAATACTTTTAGCATTAAATGACTGTTAAAAAACCTTATATAATTTTGTCATCAATGGCGTCGCTCAATAATGAGCCTACACAAAATGGCCAAAGCAACATTTCATTATTACGTACTGAATCATATGCAGGATAGGCACTCACTACTGAGAAAAACGCATATGACAGTTATTAATTTCGTATATATTCAACAAAATTCTATTACTACTACAGATAATTGTACCAGTTACAGACCGTGAACAATTAGTGTCTGTCAGCTAGAACATCAGAATCGATAAGATAATGGAACAAAAAAAATACGCTCATTCTTCTTGGACAAAGATAATAATAGTAGAAGTTCTAAGAGCGCAGATAGCGCTTCTCCATTGTTGAGTATCGACGACTGATTCATACTCTTTCTTACCGGAGGCTGTGCTATATCACTAAGGTTTCTTTTTCTGCATACAAGAATTCAATAAGACCACGCTGCTTGTAACGTGAGTCGTACATAGACGCCATATTGACACTGTACTACGGCTCTGCCATCTGCCACAACGTCTCGAAACTTCACCGTTGCACAGGACAAACATCATATGTGAAGCGCCAGCAAGGACGTTTGTCTGTGTATATTAGTGGCTTTTCAAAAATATGTGGGGCATTTTTTCTACTCGTTTGGAACTTTTTGCAGCAAAATAGCCTGTGCCAGAACCAAACTGAAACACAACATACAGAATGCAATAGCACATAAAGCAAATGAAGTTGCAAGGAAAATAAATTTCTAGATGAGCCCACAGTGAACTTACAAACAACAACAAGAAACTTACTAGTCGTGTGGCCCCAGTAATAGAGATAAAGCACCATAGCAGTTATCGTATATCACAGAGCCCACAATAACACGAACAAGTAATATCAATTACTTAAAAACAGATGGCACCCAAAAGTACCAAGATAAGTTGAAAAACTACTTAAAAACTACAATTTTCAACTGACCATTAATGACGCTCAGCACTGTGTTGGAATAAATCCACAGGTCCCCAGGCTAATGCCCCACCCTAAGATTCACAAAAGTCGTTGTCCTGTACATCAAATTAAAAAAGCAATAAACAGTCCACGTAACAAAATTTGCAGAAAATGTCATGATATACTTACGGACAATTACACTTTTCAAATAGATTTTCAGTTAGCAACAATTTTGAGTTAATCATAAATATTAAGGATATAATAATATCAGAAACAGCATTTGGTTGCCTTGATATAATAAACTTCTACACAAATATAAAAGAATTTAATCAAACACAAAAAGCTAAGCAACACAGAAATTTATGCACCCATGATTGCTTGATTTAATCCTCTCACTAAACCATTTTGCATTCACTGGCAAGTTTTACACATAAAACAATGGGCAGGCAATGGGTAGCAGCCTTGCAGGCTTGCTTGCTGACATTTACACCTAACCTAGAACAAGGAATCTTCTTAACTGATCCATAGTTTACTGACAAAGTTATACATTATAAAAGATATATGGGTGACACAACAGTACTTTTCAATACTCCAAAAGAAGAGCCTAGCAGATCAAATGAATAAAATGTACTCAAATATCAGATTCACACATAAGACAATTGAAGACATTAATTTCCTTGATATGACTATTTCAACTCACAGTAACAAGCATACTTTTAGAATATGTGGAAAATCATTTTATTAAATTCTGCCACCAGTTGTTTGCAATAAATCATAGTGTAGTCTTGTCAGCAGCTGCTATTTTAATTTTTTGTTGTTTAAATTCTGTCTACAGCTGCTTTCCGTAAACTAAAGTAGATCTGGCTGCGGTGTTACTTAGTTTGGAATGTTTAAAATTGTTGCATTCAGTTTTTAGTGAATTCTTCCTTCTGTGTTCCTTGGTAAAATAATACTATAAATTTTGGGCCATGTGTTACGTTTGTGAGGCACTTTTGTTTAAATAAAATAGTTTATTTAAATTTGAAGAAAATTGTCCAGCTTCAGCACTTTGCCACTCAACACCACCTCCCTACTGCTTTCGGATGTAATGTTTTTATCTTCGTACAGAAATAGTCAAAGTTACAACCTTATCTAAAATGTCTACATTATTTGCCAAAATCCTATTTCAGATCATATAAAACCAATATCATACATTACAACGTCCCACATATTAGCGTTAAAATTTATCTTGAAGTACAAAATATTTTGCATATTCAATAGGAAGTCTATATTGTCTGTATTATTTGTCAGAAACACGCTTTAGCTAAGTGATAATCACTATTATCTTATGATCCCTACAGGAGATATACGATGGTTGTAGCATTGTGGTCACACGTCCTATTACAGTACAGATTCTTGAAAATTTAGGTCACATAGTTTCCAGAGAACAACGTTGTATTTCTTCCAAGGACACCCATCTAAGTTCCTACGAAACAAACTCTGGTCGCTTGTCATAATACACATTCTTGTGTGGTAACTTAGTTGTTGTATAACAGCAAAAGGGATACGTATGATTCACAGTAGTGTTGACACTAGTCAGACTCAAAACATGTAAAGATTTCTTCTATGGCATTTCAAAACATACATGGCACTAATGCTGTTGTAACTTAAAGTGAACTTGTGAACAAGAATGGTTTGATCTCCATACAAATGTAAACAATGGTATTGCTGTGTCTAAATTTTCTTTATTATTTGTCAGATACTGCTCTTAATTCAGCTAAAACCATTACCGAAGTAAGTCATATCGATCATTCAACTCTCAAACAGTGTGGGGAAATAATAAATAATGCATGCATTAAACCCCAAAATCTTTCTGTACTTTTAATGTAGCCCAGCACTGTGCTGCAACCATATGGGATGTTGTTGCATGAAATAATTATGGACTATAGATGTGGTACTAACCAGTACATAGAAAGCGTTACTAATGTAAATGATGGAAGCGGCTAAACAATTCACAACTGATGCCAGGACACACCTGTACTGTTGACGTCCGTTGGATGCAATATAGATTATGATATTATTAGACTTGAAAAATCTGTCTACATCTATTCATAAAAAGAGATGTTAGATTGATGCCATGCAACAGACAGCTCGAAAATCTAAACTTTTGCAGAAATAATGTTCTTAAATAAAGTGTAAATATAACGTCTGTTCTCCTTATGTCCAAACACACTGCAAATGAAGAAGGTGACTCGCAGACTGGTGCAGCTGCGTGGACAACAGCTGGTGGTCAATCTGCCAAATTGTAGCTCCTGGGGTGATACAATATGTCACTGCAGTGGCTGTGTTATTCTGAATTACATGCAAAGCTCATTTGGACATGCATGCATGATGAGAATGAAAATTTATGCCGGAGTGGGATGGATGTGTGAGTACAGGACGTAGAAGCATGGCTGACAACATATGGAAGTTTGTGTCTGGCCACCACAAATTTTCATTGTCGTTATTCCGTTATACAGCTGATGGTTGCTCGTATTTACAATTGCCAATACATTTCATGTATTGCATAAGGCTGTAGTTGTCACAGTGCCTGCACCTTTCGACATGCATGCATGTCGAAATGAGCTTTGCATAATAATTCAGAACAACACAGGTACTTTGATATCGTATTTATCTGCCAACACTGGGCAAGCGACTTTTAGGTGAGATGTCTACCTTGTACAGGAATATGCATAAGGGAAGTATGAATGCAGCATATAGATGCATGGTTGATAGCATGTGGAAGTTTGGGTCTGTGTGTGAGTCGTGCATGGACAGCCAAATGGTAAGGCAGCTGCTCATGATAAGTGGGAAATTCGGGTTCCAGTACCGGTCTAGCATATATTTTCATTGTCTTCATTGCATTCTACATCTGACTGTTGTCCATACTAGCAACTGCTAATACATTTACCGTATCCCAGGGAGATACATTAGTTTACAAACGCTACCTGTTCCTGGATGTTTCCCACATTCCACATACATCAATACATGACTTAAAAGCTCCTCAAATGTGAATGTAGCCTCAGCCTCAGTGGCGAATCGAAAAACTTAATTTTCAGAAGCAAAAACATATGTAATATTCGACATCTGTGTGCCATATGGGGATAGCCTGTGGTCCACAGGGAGACTGAGGGGTGGCAGCAGATGTTTGGGGTGTGAGGTAAGAGAGATAGTCGCACATTGAGGGTGGGTAGTGGGAGATGCCAGAGCTGGCAGCTGCCCAAGGTTGATGCTCGTATTCATAAGGTACAGGCAAATTGGTCGTAACGCCTAGCAGCAGGGAAATGTTTACAGTAGGAACACCATTCCTTCCTACTTCTTGGGGTATAGCGTGACTGCATATAAATGTTGTAACATTGCGCATTCCTAAATGTTTAAGTAAATAGACCATGCAACATGCAGTGTGTTTGTTACGTCCTGATAGTTAAATACTGCTGCACGCTTATCTGATTGAGGTGAGCTCAAAACAAAACTAAATATTTAAATAAATAGACTATACAGTATGCAACTGTTTGACACATGATATCTTACTTTGATTATTTTGATTTCCCACTGTAAATTCCGGTTCTCTGAACATTTACTACAGTGTTTCCGGAAAAGAACGTCGTCTTTGCTCCAGGGATTACCATTTGAGTCCATGGAGCATTTCCGAAGCATTCGCGTGTTAATGGAACCTATCTGAAATAACTCTAAATGCCTGTAAATAGCTTCAGTGTCTCCCTTTAATCCCACCTGATGGGAAATCAAACAGTCGAGTAGTTCTGAAGAATAGGTCACACAAGTTTTCTGTTCATAGTCACCTTGGCAAATGAGCCAAAGTTCCCTAGAATTCTTCCAGCAAATCAAAGTCGACCACTCCCCTCTCTCTGAAACCCATCTGATGTACTCGTCCCTTTTCGTATACCTTTGCAAATATTAGATGTAGGTATGAAATCACTGTATCCAGGAGCACTCAACTAATCCTGTATCTGAACTTTACAGAATCGTTCTTCCAAAAGATCTGCACTGGCGTACATTTGTCAGCACTTGAATCAAGCTCCCATTCATCATCCCAAACAGAAATTCTAATTTGTCCTGCACCCTTCTACAGACACTCAACAATGAGACTTTTCTGTGAGCTTCAGCCCTACCAGCGTACGGCCACAGATTGCTGCGCACTCAGTCCACTGGATCGTTTACACAGGGTCTTTCAAAAGCAACTGTACACATTGGTATAAGGTACGCATGAAAATAAGAGTAAAATGTTAAACAGTTTTGTCTGGAACTGCTTTATTTCCGAGGTACGGTGCATTATGAAATCTGTGTTAGGCATTACATCATGGGCCAATACAGACTTTTGGCCTCTCGTGTTCACCTGCATGTCGAGTGACATTGCTGCGTACACCCTTCTACAACTCTCGGATGATTCAGGTACGGAATGCGTTGTTTAGTTGACTCTGGTGTGGTTCGTTGTAGTCCATGGCGCTGTTGCAGTGAAGCAGCACCAGATATACTATGTGCGTTCATACTGTCGGTAGTTCATAGACGGCAGTCCTCGTGTGCAGTACAAAGGCGTACTCAAAGTGTGAATGTGCAGACGTGCAGTTTCTTTATGGGGCAGCAGAAGACAATGCACGGGCATCAGAGCGACGGTATGTGGAATGTTTCCAAACGGAAGAGTACCAAATCATTAGACTCTCACAGCTGTGGACAGGTGCTTAAACGAATATGGCATTCGTGGTACACTGCAGACAGGCTGGCCTCAACACAGTGGAGTGGGTGTTGTGGAGATCCTGGAAATGGTAGATGAAGATTCCACTGTAAGTACTCGCCATATAAGTACTACTGTAGGACTTCCTCGATCAACTGTATGGCACCTGCTTCAGAGATTGCAATTCCTCCCATATCACCTACAGTAGACAACCCTAGATGTCAGGATTTCTATCACTTGTTGCTCTGGGGCCATACTGCTGATCCACTCTTTGGTGATAGGGTACTGTTTATGGATGAGAGCCTCTTTGCCTGAGTGGGTATCGTGGACCCTCACAAAAAGCACATGCAGTTGTATGACAATCCTTGTGTGACTACAGTGTGAGAATATCAACATTTCCAGTGAAATTTGGTGTGCTATAGTCGTTACTCGCACTGTACGTTACTCTACAGTGCGTGATTGGCAGTGTGTGTCAATAGATTTTGGACCATGAATTGGTTAGTCTGCTTCATGGCTGCCTAATCACTACCCAAACCAAATTACGGTTTATGCACGATGCTGCTGCTGCACATTTCAGAGAGAACCTTAGTGTTGGTTGTGCCAGCAGATGGATAGGTCGTGCAGGATTGCTTACTTGGTCCGCAAAATCTCCGCATCTTAACCCTCTGCACTTCTACCTTTTGGGCCATCTTGAGGAGCTCCTCTATGGTGTTAAGACTGGGAGTGTAGCACAACTACAGCAGCTAACTGAAAAAGGCTGTGGAGACACGCAGGATGAGATGAAAGCAGCCTGCAGAATTCCGAGAACGGTGAGACGGCGAGCACGTCACTGTCACATGGACATCATTTTGAACACGTTCTGGTGTAAATATGCTGTACTTAGATGTGCTGAATTTTGGGCACCTTCTTGTCATTGTTTTCTGAGAAGAATTTATTTTGTGTTGCTTGTCGTGCACTTGTGATACCTACTCTGCTGCCTAACTCGGAAATAAAACAATTTCAAACAAAACCTTATTTAATATTTTACTCTTATTTTTTATGCCTACATTCCACCTATGAAGTGTGCACAGTCACGTTTGAACCACACCGTGTGTACAGAGAGAAAAAGGGAGCTCCTACCAAACCTCCCTGGGACACTCATGACCATACCTTTGCCTGTGAACAACGTTCTCTGCTCCATGTGTGTATAAAACATCATTGCACAGTATTCTCTTTATGAACAACGGAGATATTTCGAGATATATTCCCCGATTCTCTGTGTTAACATCAGCTAAAACATCTCTGACGGACTCATTTCCCCTGTCTGAGGCTCGCAAAATTCGTAAACTTCGCTACATGCCTCCAAATTTGCTAGATTCGAGACATGTTCAGAAAAAGACGAGCACGTCAAAAGACGAACAACAAACGAATATTTTCAGCGAAAGCGAGCAGCGAGACAACAGGCAAATGATGACGTTTGATACGCGCACAACCAATTGAGGTAATATTTCTGACATAGAGTGCTTGTTACCTATCATTACGTATGCAAACGATCGCTGCATGTATCCCACCTTTCCCACAGCATTGGTAAGAAGCAAGAATTTGACGCAATAGTCTACGATCCCAGGACTGTCACTTCGAAAACCGTTGAAAAGTTTGCATAAAATTTCCTTTGTCTCCTAGCCACGTTAGGCGGTTACTCCTGTTGGAGCTTGACTCTGCTCGCAGCCGTAAAGGATTTAATTGAGACACACTGCTGTGAGAGCACGCATTCACACATTCAAACATTTGTGCTGTACGTTTGTACACTAACTACCTGGAAATATCTACAGCTGTCTTATTTGATGTTATGTGGTGAGAAATGTTTGTGAATTACATAAGGAGCGATAGACTGTTTCCATTTGACAGCGTCGGTACAGCGTTTGCGCAAAGTAGTGCGACTCCAGTGCTGGTATATAAACGCTGACATGTAGTTAAGCGATTGGTGTGGCATTCGTGTCTTTGTGATGTGAGTATGGCAAATGAACCGTGGCAACATTATTACCAAGTGTGTCATAACATGACCAATGTGCTGTTATTCTTTTCTTGGCTGACAGACACCAGTAGACATTCATTGGAGAATGATGGTGCAGCACGTCTGTCGAAGACCACTGCTGCGGAATGGTGTGCCGAGTTCCGCGCTGAGCGCAACTTGGCATGAGCCGCTGGTCGGTCTGTCCGTTATGTATGAGTCACCCATCCTACAGTCCTCATGTGACTATCTCTCCTTTGGTCGGTCCATTAAAAAAGGCCTCGAATGGACGGCAGTTCCTGTAGGGTGTGGATGTGCTGCAGGCAGTTGCAGATTTCTTCATGCAGCAGAATGCAGTGATTTTCTAAACGGATATAGTCAACATTGATTACCTCAATGCTCAGATCGATTTTGCCTGATTGGCATACCGATCCTGGACCGTATGGACTTTGAACAGAAACATTTTGATTGCCCCTTATACTGCTAGATACTAAAATTGCTTTAATGCTGTGCTGGCTGCACACAACATATTATGTAGTCATCCACGTGCAATACTTTAAATGTTATGTAATAATGATGCCTATAAGTGTAAGTTAACATTGCCTGCTGCGAACAGTATTACACAACTAATTTCAACTACTTTCCGTGTGTTTCAGGGTAAAAACATGAATGACCAGATGCTCAATGGATGGATTAAGGACATGAAACATGTGAGGGACATGCTGCACACGAAATTAAGGGGGTGGGAACGCGATGTTCAGTATATCAGGGAGCAGGTAGCGAACTATGCGCTGGAAGAAGACAAGAAGGTTCCTGGAAGCTACATACTTAGGTACTGTAAACGCTGTGTACATTCTAACTTTTTCCAACTCTTTATAGTTGAGGAATGTTTATTTTACTTTTCTCCACGGGTTACATACTTTACTGTTATAAGAACTAGTGAGATCATTTAACTCACAGTAGAGTAAACATGTGGCTTGTGGATCATGGTGAAGGAGACGGTTACAGCATCAACTCATTTAAAAAAGTCCTGGGATCCCGTGTACCCTTTAGCACTTTCATTTTTCTTTTGTCTTAAATGGGCCGCATATTGCGCTGCAAATGAGAGGAGCAGACCGTTACAATGACCAGCGTTACCACCGGCACGGCAGCGAAGCATCTCAGCAAATGAGTGAGTAAAGTGTGAGCGTTTACTTGCACTGAAGCGGCTGAGATACTGGTGTAGGCATGCGTATTCAAAGACAGAGACATGTAAACAGGCAGAATGCGGCGCTGCGATGCACAACGCCTATATAAGACAGCAAGTGCCGGGCCCAGCAGACAGATCGCTTATTGTTGCTACAATGGCATGTTATCAAGACTTAAATTAGTTTGAACGTGATGTTACAGTCGGCGCACGACCGATGGGACACAGAAACTTGGAGGTAGTGATTAAGTGTGGATTTTCCCGTATGGCCATTTCACAAGTGTACCATGAATAAAGGGATCTGATAAAAATTCAAATCTCCGACATCGCTGCGACCAGAAAAAGATCCTGCAAGAGCGGAACCAACGATGGTTGAAGAGATTCGTTCAGCGTGACAGAAGTGCAAATGTTGCGCAAACTGCTGTAGATTTGAATGGTGGGTCATCAACAAGTGTCAGCGTGCGAACCATTCAACGAAACATCGTCGATGAGGACTTGCGGATCCGAAGGCCCACTCGTGTGCCCTAGATGACTGCGTGATGCGAAGCTTTATGCCTCAGCTGGGCCCGTCAACACTGACATTGAACTGTTGATGACTGGAAACATGTTTCCTGGTCGGATGCGTCAAATTGTATGCAGGTGGATGTGTACAGGTACGAAGACAACCTCGTGAATCCATAGACCCTGCATGTCAGCAGGGTACAGTTCAAGCTGGTGGAGGCTGTGTAAAGGTGCGGGGTGTGTGCAGTTGGAGTGATATGGGACCCCTGATACGTCTAGATACGACTCTGACGTACGTAAGCATTGTGTATGATCACCTGCATCCACTCATGTCCATTGTGCATTGCGACGGAGTTGGGCAATTCCAGCAGGACAATGCGACACCCCACACATCCATAATTCCTACAGTGTGGCTCTAGGAACACTCTTATAAGTTTGAAGACTTCCGCTGGCCTCCTACCTCTCCAGACATGATCATTACTGAGCGTATCCGGGATCCCTTACAACGTGCTGTTCAGAAGAGATCTTCACCTCTTCGTATGGATTTATGGGCAGCTCTGGACGATTCATGGCGTCAGTTCCCCCCTGCACTACTTCAGACTTTAGTCGAGTTCATGCCACGTTGTGTTGCGGCACTTCGTGCTCGCGGCGGCCGCACACGATATTAAGCAGGTGTACCAGTTCCTGTGGCTGTTCAGTGTACACATGGTGGCCAGAAACAGTATGAAAAGCTTATAAGTACGTTGCAAGGTAGTTTGTGCTGAGAAATTATCTTTAAGAAAAATTTCGATGCCTTGCGCTGTTTCCGATTTAATTACCATTGACGTTAGCGAACCAAGTCGCCCTGCTATAGATTGCGTCACCATATGTGTTCTACTTTTGGTTTCCTTAAACACAAAAAGAGAGCAGTACAAAAATTGTATGTGGGAACCAGAGTCAAAGGCTAAGCAGCATCGTGCTCTGTCATCAACGCTATGAGAATAACTGACACTAATTGTATCACGCGGGCCGCTTCAATTTGTGCACACAACGGGTAGCTTCAGTTCTAGTTAACTCTGAAGCGGCGCCACTTATCGAATTCCCTTCTTAAAAATTATTTCTCAGCGCAACCTACCGTGCAACGCCATTACATGCTTTTCAGGCTGTTTGTGACCACCCAGTGTAGCAACGTGGAACGTGGATGACGTGAGGAAACGGATTTGGAACAGCTTCGGCCGCGGGGATATGCGTGAAGCCGGGCACATGGGGGTGGAGACCTGTGGCTTGTCAGAAGCCAAGGTCAACAGGCGGCACCGGCGCCGTGGCAAAAATTTGTGTGATCACTGAGATCACAGCGCACGGAAGCCCGGAGGACAGAATGCTGGGTTGAGGAGCCAGACTGGGGTGTGAGGAGGGGAGGGGGAGGGTTGGCTACAAAAGAAAGGCAGAAATCGCTCGTCGGCTTCCGACCAGATCTATGCATGGACGCAGCGTCCAAACGTCCTCTTGCGCCTCGCTGCTCAGGCCCGTGACCTCGGCTGCTGATAGGACTCTGCTATCCACACTCCCCACTGCAAAGGTCAATCACATTCTACACGGTCCATCCGTGTTTCAAGGTCGTGTCGGTTCCGCATTAAGTGATGTTGATGTTCGGCCTGGTCACTCGCGACTTATTGTCACTACTGTTTGAACTCACTCAGGTTATGTTCATTGGCTACAAATTGGGAAAATTTTCCACGTCGTAGTTTGGTTGGTTACCTAACATTTATGGTTACACAATCTGAAGTGACGACTACAACTGATAAGCCAGAGAATTTTTTTGTCGATAAACCTGAGTGTGTGTACATACTCACCACATGTGTAAATTATCGAATGATGACACTGTATCTGTTTTTATGGAGGGTCGTCGAATTTCTATAAAGTTTAAATTTATTGCCGATACGACTATATAAATGTGTTAGTTAGTTAGTTACATGTTACATAGATTATTTGAACAATTTTTTAAATGACATGATGTGGAATGAGTCAGTCTTCAGGATAAGTATACGTGATTACTGTTAACACTGATTCCTACTCATGCAACTAGACATAAAACTAGTGTCATCTTTTATTTTTCATTTTTCACTGGCTATCACTTTTTACAGAGAAATTCGTCGGTGGCTTTAGAGTTGTCCAAGAGAAATGATTTCAATTTAGATTTAAAACTTGCTTTGCTAACTGTCACTCGGTTTATGTTATTGGACAAATGATCAAAAATTGTTATTGCAGCATATGGAACTCCTCTCTGAACCTCTGACATTCTACACGCCATTAGCTGCGCGCTAAAATTCTACTTCAAACGTATATGTGGTAATAATTTCTAAGTACTATACTTTGTCTATAGATCAGAGATTAATTATTCACAACTTGAACCTCCAACAGGAAAATTTGTTCATGCTCTTAGCATCTCTGTTGTTCAGTTTACAATTACAAATTTTATACTATTTCGATCAGATCGATCAGATTTTGTCTTCTCTTCTCATTGCAGCATTCAGAATTTATGTATCTTTGATGGACTTGAAACTATGGGCAAAATTATGTAAATTTAACGCTGAAGAGTATAAATAGCTAGTAACATACAATGATATTACAATCTAGATCGGTTATGTAGTTACTAGTATTCCTTGCCAACACGTTGCCAACACGTAGTGTATCTGTCCTTGTGTATAAGTTATGCTGAACTCGATTAATTTCTATTTAAACTGTCTCTCTTATCTTATTCATGAGAGTTGAGCATCATATGATTATCTCAGTCGATGAAGTTCATGAAAACCTGCCAGGGTAGCCGAAAGCGCTAAAGCGCTGCTCCCTGGGATCGTGTAGGCGCGCCAGCCCCAGATCGAATCTGCCAAGAGGATTAACGATGGGGGCCAGTGTGTCGGCCAGCATGGATGTGGTCTTTAGGCGCTTCTCCACATCCCGCTAGGTGAATACTGGGCTGGTCCCCACGTTCTGCCTCAGTTACATGGCTCTCGGACATGTGAACACATTCGCACTATTCCATGGATTACACTAGATGCAGACAGCTGGGGTACACTAATTCCTTTCTGGGGGGTATGGGGTGGCGACAGGAAAGGCATCCGGCCACCCCCCCCCCCCCGCTCTCACCCCAAACATTAACATGCCACATCCAATTAACCAGTAGGCCCCGCAAGTCGGGATACATGCTTAGGAAAGAGAGAGAGATGGAGTTCATGAAAATAAACGATACGGTTGTCGAAGCTGTTTGTTGCCATGATTACATTACATCCGGATCAGAATAACAAACTGACTGACGTCTAGCTGGCTGTTTAAAGAGCTGCTACCATAGCTACAGCCAATCAGAGAACGCTCTTGGCGGCGACTCCCTGTTCCGTTCACCGTTGTCAAACTTCCCTTCTACTGCAGGTAGTGGCTACTGTGACCAGCTGCTGACGATGGTCACGGCCGATAACGTAAGCAGTTGTCGTCCGTTTCGTTGTGTGCTTTGTTTCTCTGTGAGGTGAGTTTATTTTGTCCTACAGAATGTCTGAATCTTGTAGCGAAAGTGTGCATAAGATAGTGGCTGGTAAACCGAAAGTTCAGCGATCTTCCCATATTTTGCGTGGTCAGACACTTGAGTTTGTTGCTCGATGCGGGAATATTTCGAGAAGGAGAGGGACCATGGTGCAACCCTATTGCCTCTAACGAAGGTAGTCGAAAGCACTGCATAAAAATATGTTCGTCTAAATCTGTAAGGAGAAATACTGTGCAGTATTGGAAGAGCCAGGTTCATCCAAACTGCAGACACTCGGCAAAAAGAGAAGGACAGCATCAAAAATCCTGTGCGTCACTCTTCGCGAGGCAGAGTTATTCTGTTTCAGCAAGAAGTTTTTGTTAACGGTTGTCAGAGCTCTCGGATTTGGGTACAAAAAAACTAATGGTACCGATAATTATAACTGAAGAGAGGTGACATCGTAGCGTGGCATTGTCAATTCTTAAGAAATAGCGTTAAAGTGCCGTTTGAAGACAATGGTTCGTCGGAACCTGTATAAACGCCGGTCATTCCGTCACAAAAAAAGATGATAGCACATGTGGAAGTTCTGCTCTTCACGTGAGAAAGGGCGCAAGAATTATGGTCTTGCATGCCTGGAACTGCATCTGGTTTCGTCCCCCACTGTCTCCTCGCTTACAAATCGAGGAAACCAAGCGACAACCATGAGGAAATTGACCACGATAGTTTTCAGGAGTGGCAGCTATTGGGCAAACTTAAATCGGCGGTCTGGCATTTTTATGGATAATGCCCCATAGCATTCATTTATTAAAGGCTCCAACGATGGCAACGAAAACATCCGACGCCTTTGGATGGTTGAAACGCCACAATGTGAAAATTCGGGACACTTCATGTAACGTGGAACTCATGAAAATAGTGAAAAAAATGAGCCACTATATCTACATTATGTAGGTAGCTAAACACCGTGGACATAGTGTTCTTAGGCCTCTCAATAGCACTGTCGCATCAGCGCAATCGAAATGGTTTGGACACAGATTAAACATTACGTGGCAACAAATAACAAAAGCCGCACTGTGGCAGAAATTCAAAATCTGTTGGAGTCACCTTGCCACATCCTGGGCTGTTGTTCCCATTGGCAGTTTCCACATGTCTACATTCTCAGTGGCCTTCAGTATGTCTTACCTCATACTCAGCCGATTCTGCTCGCTCACTGTCTTAACATTAATGAAGTTCCATTCATTTTACAGCAGCCACGACACCTCCCTCACCCCTAAAATAAGTCATCAGCATTTATGCACTGTGTCGTTAATTCCTTCAAATTCACAAATACATTCACTTTTAGATTATGTTTCTTAGAACATATTTACATAGTATACACATTTCTTTCAGCAATCTGTTCTTTAAGGACCTTATCTTCTCCTTTGTGAGGATGTGTCTCATTGATGACAGTATCATCTGTTATTCTCAGACAAGAAAATTCTTGTGTATTAACTACAGTATCCATATGAGACCTGAGTTTCTCCTGGCGTATACAACTTTCAAATAACTTCCGGGAATTCAGCCAGGTAACACTTTCAGCGAATTCCCGGAAGTTATTTGATACAGTATCCATAGTACATACTGACTGCCAGTTAATCACCACCAAAACAGACTGTAAAAAAACTTGTATATGTATCCACAACATGGGCAATGAGAGAAACAGCAGCCTATAAGTGTTACTGTAATTAACGTAACCCTATGTAGGTAACTATGGAATAGTGTTGAAATTGTAGCTCATGATCCATTTTGCTGTCAGCTGCTCCACATACTCAAGTCTTTTCCCTGCCAACATCAGCTCATGTAACGTAGTCACTACATTACTAAATTGTAATTGTAATGGTATGTCAGTTAAGTTTAACATATTCTCCATTTGTTCACAACAGTCGAGTTCCATTGTAATACTCGGGACCATGTCCTTGCTTGTGAAATTGGTCTGTATTATTCTTCACTGGGTGTGCACAAGCGATCCCTAAGGTTTGGACTGGAAACATATTGCCTAGTAGGACGAGCCTCGTTTCAAATTGTATCGAGTGCATGGACGTTTACAGGTATTACAGTAGGGTACTATTCAAGCTGGTGGAGGCTCTGTAATGGTGTGCAGTTGGAGTGACATGGGACCCCTGATACATCCAGATACGACTCTGACAGGTGAAACATACATAAGCATCCTGTCTGATCACCTGCATCCATTCATGTCTATTGTGCAAGCCGACGGACTTGGCCAATTCCAGCAGGACAATGCAACACCTCCAAACTTACTGATCTCTGCCATTGCATTTCTGGGTGTCAATACCAGGGAGCCTTGTTGGAAGTGCACTGTGTGGCTTGTCATCTGTGTCCAAGGCTCAAGTGTAGCAGCATTGGCTGGTGCATGCTCTCAGTCTGGAGTCAATCTACAAACTAGGAAGGGGCACATGATCTGTTGAGGTGCTCAGGTAGTAACGACCTTGTAAACTGGTGTTGTGATACCAGGACCGTGAGTGATGAGGGCACCTGTGAGTAGCGACCCCTGACTGCAGGCTGTTTCTTCATCTACCATTTCTTCATGTCGTGCACCGCAATTCTGCCCAACGTCACTGCGGAGCTGTCGTGTGATGAGAAGGTCGTCACATGCCCTCTTATCCACATTTCACTTCTTCTATTGACCGAGAACAGCGACGCCCAGCGTTGACATCATATGATTTTCTTATGGGTGGGCGAAGAAAACTTTTGAGACACACCACAGCTCAGGATCGACATGCAAAGTCTCAGGGGGTGGCAAAAAGGGCGTCATCTAAATCACAGCTTTCCTTGGGGAGTTGATTCCCAAGCTTCTCGCTGTCGAAAACGGCAGTTTGCAGTGAAACTAACATCATGACGATGTTCTTGAAAAGCTTTGACTCTGCTCACACCCAGTATATGATTTAATCCTTATCTAAGAACATCATTGACCAGAAATCCCAATGAACATAAAATTTTGCTCTGGTCTTTTGGGTGAAATCCCTGCTAGAGATCAGGTGGAACTGCAGGGGTGCTGGGGGTTTGCCTAGCTGCAGGTGCCTAGGACTCCTTCACAGATAGTCTCTGTACAGATAGATTAAAGTGCTCTACGAAGGAGGGTGAATGGCAGCGAGGATGTTGTTGAATGGAGTGAATGTAGAAGTAGGTTTTACCATTTTATTCACACATGTGTCAATGAACCATTCCTGTGTGATAGAGAAGCGTCGGATCTTCCGGCAGGTATCACCAGTCTCAGTGGCATTCAAGAAAGTCGCCTTGTGGCACATATCAGTGCAAACTTTGGTTTTCGACCGCGAAATTTGTTGGCATCAACACGCTATGGAAAAAGTCGTTTTCAATGACGCCCATGCTACCGCCTGACTATTTATGTGTCGATTCTGAGTGGCGTTGGAGTAGTAAGTGGGTACACTGGGTGCACTCGCAGATAACTTAATGAGGTTTTTCATTTTCTTATAAACAATTAGGTAGAGCACACTAGCCGCTTCCCTACAAACATTTTTTTATAAACGGATCACTTGAGCCTGCAAACCAACACACCCACAAAAAAGACACTTCAAAAATTTTCAACCAAAATTTTATGCTGCGAATCATACGTCAGATTCTGCAGCCCCTAAAATGAGAAAGTCACACAACAAACTCCAGATCATGAAATTCGTTATCATTATTTTTAGTATTTTTCTTTCCTTTATATTTTAGTTTAATGTCACTGTCCTTAAAGAAATTGGAAGTCCCAGTTATCTATTATTTAATTATACCTTTCTGCAAAATAAATTTAAATTTATCATCGAGCTCGAGAGAAATTTTATCTCCATATCTAGTTTTTAAACATTCACAATCAGTAATGTAATACCACTCATTTACTTCAAGCTCACTAATCTTTCCAAACAAATTAGAATTGCTTGCATTATTTGGCTTCTTTAGTAGAGTGTCCATTTATATAGAACAAAATTTTAATAAACTTATGGGAGTGACAAGTCGATAGTCGACAGGACACGGAAACATTATCTTGGTGAGTGAGGTTCAAAAAAATGATTCAAATGGCTCTGAGCACTATGGGACTTAACATCTATGGTCATCAGTCCCCTAGAACTTAGAACTACTTAAACCTAACTAACCTAAGGACATCACACAACACCCAGTCATCACGGAGTGAGGTTCTTTGGAGAAAACAACCAGTGTTCGTTTCCCGCATTAACGTATGTATGTATGGTGTTTGTGTGGTACAATAAAAGTGGTTATTCGCAGTATAAAATCCACCCAAGTGTTTTCCTTTATGTAGTGAAGTTACTCCTACATAAGTGGTGACAGCGTAACTAAGCGGTGTGACAGTAGACAAGTTTCTTTAGATATTTTCCGCGACGTCTCGTATCGACATGTCGTCTGCACAGAAGCTCTTCCGCGACATCGATGGCGTCATCCAGAATATCAAGAAGGAGCCCGACACGATGCAGCAAACCCCTCAGTACAAGCAGCCCGCAGGACACTCCGAGATCAGACCAAATGTGCTCGCGTTTTCATCACCCGCGTCGGTGCCGCTCCCACGAGCATCCCACTGTCCGTTCGCCCGTTATCGTGGTCCACCCGCGTCGCGGTTACAAATTCGGCCCCCACCTTTCGTTCCCGAACGTCCGGAAAATTGGTTCGCAATTATGGAGAACATTATCGTGCAGCAACAAATAGTCGATGATTTTGAACAGTTCACGCTAGTGATATGCAGCCTGGACCAACGTGCGTCGTCAGTGGTATCGGATATAATTATGCAACTCCCACCACAAGAAGCCTACGCCACCCTCAAGACGGCGTTAATTTCGCGTTGCACAAAACCTGTGGAATAGCGGATAACACAGCTCCTGTACCACGAGAAACGCGGTGACAGGTCACCTTCAGACTTTTACCGGCATTTGCGTGCTATGTTGGACACTTCCGTGTTGTCAGACACATTACTTGTGCACATCTGGCGACAGCAGTTACCTCCGCAGGTGTGCTTAACCTCAATTGCTTACGAGGGCCGGCCATTAAGCGAGTTGCTGCAAGTGGCTGATAGAGCGCCACAGTGGCCGCCGCCGCAACCACCTCGGCCAACGACACCAACCGAGCACGGCCGGAGCCGAACGACGCGGCGCTTCCAGCTTGTGCTGCCACGACCGCACGACGAGCGCCGGACGCGACCGAAGATTGCCGATCTCTCCGCGCTGCCATCGATCAGCTGACCGCCCAGCTGCAGCGGCAAGAGCCACGCGACGTTTCGGCGGCTGACACACACATGCGTCGTCGCCACCGACGCGCCCGCCGCGTCACGCAAACAACGGCACCGCTTATTGCTGGTTCCACCAGCGTTTCGGCTCGCAAGCGACGAAGTGTAAGGCGCCGTGCTAGCACCCAAACGCATCCCACGTCCTGCTTTACGCGCAGCTGACTGTGACAACAAGCTACTGCGCCTAAACTCACAGACGCATGGAAAGAGAACACCCCCGTTTCAGCACGAGCCTGATTTATGTGGATCGACTTCTCCCACAGCTGTAAGGTACGCAGCTTCACAAAGACTTTTCGTTCCTGATCGCTCTACAGGATGGATGTTTTTGGTTGACACCGGCTCGGATGTCAGCACTCTGCCTGTAAATTTCTTCCCCTCAGACAAACGTGCTGAAGAGACCACTTTGAAAGCAGTCAACGATTCAGTTATCCACACATATGGACAGAAAACGCTGGCAGTGGACATTGGGCTACCATAAAAATGCAACTGGACCTTCGTTATGGCCAATATCGACCAACCTATACTAGGTGCTGATCTCGTAGCAAAACATGCATTGTCCGTGGATTTACGCAAGTCACAACTCGTCCATTCTGCCAATGGATGGGTTATCCTGGGAATACAAGGACGTCCGACCTCTCATGCATGCCCAAGGGTAGATCAGCTCAGTGCACCCACCTGGGAGGACACCATAGCAAAGAAGGAATCTGACTTGGAGCTGACTCAAATGACATCAAAACAGTTGATGGCACAGCAACAGGCTTCTGCTGTTTCAACCGTAAAGGCGACACCCAAACCACGACATGGAACAAGAAAGAACAGGACGAAGCATGAGACGGTGCACCACATCCGTACAGGCCCACCAGTCTCCTCACGCATTCACAGGCTTGTACCTGATCGTTTGCGGGAAACCGAGACCAATTTCAACGAGATGCTACAAGAAGGAATTATACAGCCATCCAACAGTCCGTGGTCCTCTCCTCTGCACCTCACCCGTAAAAAGAATGGGTAATTGCGCCCGTGTAGTGATTATCGAGCTCTGAATGCCTGAACTGTTCCAGACAAATGCCCTGTGCCACATATACAGGATTTCACCCATTCACTGGCCGGGGCGACCATATTCAGTGTGTTAGATTGCCGTAACACTTATAATCAGATCCCAATGGCAGAGCAGGACATACCAAAGACCCATTCGGGCTGTTTGAATTTTTGGTGATGCCATCCAGGCTGAAAAGTGCTACCCAAACATGGCAACGGTTTCTAGGCAGCGTGCTCAGAGGGATACTATATTGTTTCGCCTATTTAGACGATATTCTGGTGTTTTCGGGGAATGTTTCTGACCATCAGAAACACGTAAACCAGGTGCCAAGCAGGCTTAGTGCTCATGTAATAACACTTAACAAGGACAAGTGCGTGTTTGGGGAACCCTTGGCGACCTTCCTGGGTTATAAAGTGTCAGCCCAGGGCATTTTCCCACTGCCAGAGAAGCTGGAGTTGTTGCGTACCCTACTACAGCCTCAAAACTACCACGATCTCCGACGATTCCTAGGAATTATAAATTTCTATCGTCGCCACCTCCCTGGAACAGCAGCAATCCAGACGCCACTGAACAATGCCTTGGTTGGACACAAGTGCCCAATCCCATGGAACCTGAGATGGACTCTGCTTTCAAGTCACTGCAAAACAGCCTTCACAACGCAGTGGGGCTAGCACATCCTGCAGCAGGAGCTCAGCTAGCCTTAGTAGTGGACGCAAGCCAAGTTGCAATCGGTGCAGCACTGCACCAGAGAGTGAAGGGTCATTGGCAGCCACTAAGTTTTTTCTCACTAAAACTACAGATGAGTCAAACTCGTTGGAGTGCATACGACAGGGAACTACTCGCAATGTATGAAAGTGTCAGCCACTTCTGCCCTTTCGTTGCGGGCAGGCAATTCACCATATACACCGACCATAGCCGGCCGAAGTGGCCGTGCGGTTCTAGGCACTGCAGTCTGGAACCGCAAGACCGCTACGGTCGCAGGTTCGAATCCCGCCTCGCGCATGGATGTGTGTGATGTCCTTAGGTTAGTTCTAGGGGACTAATGAGCTCAGACGTTGAGTCCCATAGTGCTCAGAGCCATTTGAACCATTTTACACCGACCGTAAACATCTCGTGGCAGCTTCCTACAAAATCAGCGATTCATGTTCCCCCCGCCAGGCCCACCACGTCGAGTTTATATGCCAGTTTTCAACAGACGTGCGTCACATCCATGATGCCGACAATATTGTGGCAGACTATTTCTCGCGCACTAACGGGATAAGTCCAATGTTGGATTATTCTGAATTGGCAAGGGCACAGACTTCAGATGCACAGCTGCAGTCCTTGTTGGTGGACCCGTACACTGGCCTATGTTTACTTCAGGACGCCCCCTGCAGCCCAGTTAAGGTATGGTGCGACACCTCCACGGTTAGATCACGCCCATACGTCACCCCCCAGTTCCGACGAAAGGTATTCGACAGTTTTCACAACCTGGCACACCCAGGAACCAATGCCTCAGTGAAGTTAGTGATGGACCATTTTGTGTGGCGTTCAATCAAGAAAGATACACGGGAGTGGGCCTGCAGCTGCTTTCAGTGCCAATGTAGCAAAGTGGGACGCCACGTTCATGCTCCAGTAGGACAATTCCCAACCCCAACAGCACGTTTTGGGCATGTACACGTTGACTTGGTTGGACCCCTCTCCGTTTCAGAAGGTTACCGATACTTGTTTATGGTAGTGGATCGTTGCACACGGTGGGCAGATGCTACACCAATCAGGGACATTTCTGCAGAGACTACTGCACGGGCATTCTTGGAAACTTGGGTAGCTCGTTTTGGGTGCCCATTTTTCGTTACCACCGACAAAGGATGCCAATTCGAGTCGACACTGTTCCAAGAACTGTCGAAACTCTGCGGCTTCCAACAAAACCGGACAGCTAGCTACCATCCGGCCAGCAACGGTTTGGTGGAAAGGTGGCACTGGACTTTAAAGGCTGCCCTGATGTGCCACGAGGACTCATGGACTCAAGCGTTGCCATTGGTTTTGCTGGGGTTACAGACGGCATTAAAAACGGACATCAGTTGTTCCTTGGCAGAGTTGGTGTATGAAGAACCACTACTGTTCCAGCAGAATTCCTTGCACCAGTTGCTCTCCCAGATGAGACACAACTACCCCACCTCTTGCAACAAATGAGGAAGCAGGCAGAGATGCTACGTGCAGCCCCGGCGTCTCAGCATGGCACGCACCCAGTGTTCATACACAAGTCCCTCGATACTTAGTCCCACATCATGCTGCGCACAGACCTGGTACGTCATTCGTTGCAGCCACCGTACAATGGACCATACCAAGTGCTAGGACGGTGCACACACGCAATGGATATCCTCCTCCAGGGAAAGTCAACCAAGGTTTCCATTGAGCAGGTAAAACCCGCTTGGACAATGGCAGCACCAACTGCAGTCTCACAGACAACTTCAGACACAACTCGCAACGTACCCACACCTTCCACAGAGCCAGACAGCTGTGACCCTCCGGAGCTCCACACCAGGGGACCTAATGCATCGGCGGAATCATCAAGCAGCACCCACACCCACACTATCTGCACTTGGGTAGGCCGAGAGGTGAAGTTTAAATACCTAACCATACCTGGTGCTCCGCACTTCAGGGGGGGGGTGGCTGTGTGGGAGTGACAAGTTGATAGTTGACAGGACACAGAAACACTCTCCTGGTGAGTGAGGTTCTTTGGAGGAAACAACCAGTGTTCGTTTCCCACGATAACATATGTATGTATGGTGTTTGTGTGGTACAATAAAAGTGGTTATTCGCAGTATAAAATCCAGGCAAGTGTTTTCCTTTATGTAGTGAAGTTACTCCTACAAACTTTTAAATTTTTAATCTTTATAAATATGACTAAAGTGTGGGATGATTTAAATTTGACATCTTTGACAAGAGAAGTAATAAGTATCTTTTCTTTCACTTCACTTTCTATTAGCCTTATCATTGATTCGCCATTCAACTTTTGAATATTTCTGCAATTTACAGTGAAGCCATTTACCTTCATCTCTGTCTTTTTATCATATTTCTCATAATCGTAACTTTTCGGGCTGGTTGAAGCCCAAGCTGTAATCCAGTTATTTCCCAATTAATCAGTCCATTCGCCTAACACACAACTGTTTCCACAGTATTTTTACCATCATCAATATATACTACAGACTCGGTATCAAAATATATAACAGATTCTCCTAGTTTATCTAAAATATCATATAATCTGAGTCTCATATTTGATGTAATGAATGCGGTTATGAAGATATCCGTAGCTGCATTGTTTTCCACATAATAATGCTTGAAGTTGTACCTCATCTGAACCATCTGCTCTGTGATAAAATTGATATCTAAGTTATCTAATCTATCATCCAGCAGTATCTCACAAACTGCTGTAAATTGGTTACATATTATGTTTGACTCATATTTTGCCTTCCCAAATTTCCCCAATAACGAATTCAGACATATCTTAGCAACAGTTCGTTTTCCTGGATTTTCCTTTATTCTGTTTGTATCTCAGTCAATATCCATTTTCTCTTTTACTGTTTTGGTATACTTCTCATCAGACTCAAAACTATGCGGACTAGTTTCGGGTTTGATTTTGAGAAGTCGTTTACATAATTTTTGAACAACTTGTTGCTTTGTTTCTGAAATCCCATACTTCATAGACTTCTAAGATTCTATATCCTTTTTCCATGGTCAACTCTACTTCATCTGTCACCCAAATTCCAATAAAACTTCTTTCTTCACTGCTGTGATTGCGTTTACTTATTTATTCTTCTGCACATTTGACACACAGGAAATAACAGTTTTTCATTTTCATCTATCTTTATTTTCACAGGTAAAACAGGGTGATAAAATTCTCTAGAAGCCAATACTTTACATTTTATTAAACCATACCAATTTTGAGTATAATATCTTGGTCTACATAGTATTATCAAATGTTTTCTAGGATAAAAGTCATGAATTTGCACAGTAGTATAAAGACTACATACGTCAATATATTTTATTTTTGAGTTAACACCATCTGCTTTAGCTCTTAACTTTATTGCATTTGTTTGGCCACCATAAAAAGCATCTCTTGGATTCAGCGATTCAACAATTTCAGGTAACTGCTTTAATTTCTTAAGCCAATATCTTCAGCCAATCACATTCTCACATCTCTACCAGATTATACCCAGCGTTTCGTATTTCTGCGCTTCTTCTCAAAGTCTTTTGATAAAGGTCATCCATTGTCTCCTTATTTTTGTTGTTAATCGTTTCACTTTTGAACTATTTTTTACATCCTTGCCAATAACAGCCATGGTACTGATAAACAGTATTAGTTTCTTTATCAAACCCATCTACTTTTGCACCAGCTATTCTCACATCGCCGCCATTAAGAGCATTCGAGATATTGTTACTGTTTAATCAAGCTATGGATTCTTTGCTATAATTATCTTTCTGTTCTTTATCGAATACAGCGATTGTATTTTCTGGTAAATATTTAGATATGTAAATATTCATGAAAACGCAGCGATGGTTAAATAACAGAATGGATCAATGTGAGCTATCTCTGGAAATTGTTTTCTCAGTTCCAAGCAACCCATTCTGAAAATATCTACATCATAATTACAGTACTCGTTAATTTCTTTCTTCATATTGAACACATAATTTTCTTTAACTCTGGAGCTATCCCATTTGAGAAATGCTTCTCTATCTTTTGCCTTCATAGTGTCAACACAATAATATTCAGTAGCAGCAATTGGTCCTATATAGTTTTCATTTTCTGGCGTATTGAATAAATGTAGGAAATAGCCTTTCTTCAATTCTTTCAAATCAAAAAGTTTTGGAAAGCTACTGAGCGTCCTTGGATAAAGTTACTGCTATCTATAATTTTTATACCTTACAGTTTCGTTCCTGTGTAGATAGTATATGGCCTTATTGTATTTCCAACACAGTGCTCCAAAATTAATTGTGAATCATAAACTTTTGCATAGTGAGCTATGAATGTATGATAACTGTTTTTTTCAGATATCATCCACCTACCGTATTCGACATTTGCCTTAAATTCATAAACAGTATCACCCTTAAAATTGTGGACAATTATAAGATTTGGAATGTGTGTTACAATTTCTTGAGTTGCTTCATAATCACATGTTTCTCTCAGTATAGGTACAATTCACTTTCTTATTGAAGCCTTTTTGAAACATCTAAACTCTTTACCAGAGACTACTTCCTTGCATTCAAAGCATTGGTAAATATAAAAATCTTTGAATTCTCCATTAACACAGCAACCTTCTTTATTACAATTTGGGCAGCCTTGCACTATAAAATCATCACCAAATCTTCTTTCACAGATACCACCTTTTTGCAATACAAGTTGCATATAACATTTATGATTTCCTATTTCTACTACTTGTTTACAATATCTGCAAAGTTCAATGCCACATTTATGTTCTTTAGACATCAAATAAATCTTTTTGCATCCTTCACACTTGTAAGCAGTATCACAAATGACTTGGTGATTGTTCAAACATTCTTCATTATAACAGTATCTACTGCATTTCTCATAATAAATCTTATTTACTTCACTTTCATGTTCAGGACTTTTGAATAATATACACAATTTTCTCTCTATTTTGCATTTATGTGTATCCTTGTTGTTGTATGGCTTGTTGCATTTATTACAGAACTATACTGACCCCAAAAAGCAGTCATACTGTTAATTACATCAAAATGGTTCTGGTTTTTGTACAGATAAATCTTTTTTTCTTTCTCAGCGCCACTATAAATAACCGAATTGAAATTTTCAGCACATAGAAAATTTATTTGGATATCCAACAATTCTTCAACATTTTTAAATTCATCTAAAGTAAAGCCAAGTAGTCACCCAACTGATTACATAATATATCGGTTAACTCTTTCTGCAATTTGTATTTGTCTCATACTCTGATTTTCTTAATTTCATGATTGTTGAGTTCTCATCCCAAAATATTATTTGTGTGGTATGTTAAAGTCACAATTACTGCTCTACAACAGCAGAGATTATCATCATTTTTAATTCTTGTGCTGCACCTTTTTGTCCTTTTGTCTTCAGTCAGATTATTTTTTTATCTTTACCGCCTATAGGAATTGCTAGCATCTGAATGTTAAACGATGATTCTGCTAGATATAGCAGTCTCATCAGATGTTAAGATGTCCCTCACTTTGTTGCAAAAGACTTGAAAAGACTCTCAAGTGTGATTTGATGCTATATAACCTGTAGAAAGTGGATAAAACATTTTTGGGTTATTGACTGTTATATTCAGCTTATCTCCTTTCCTGAAATTAGTCCTCTTTTTAGCTACATCTACCATGGAATTGAGTGCTTTCGTTATGTAATCTGTTTTCTCACTAACAGAATCTAGTTTGTCAATGTTAACTTTGTTAAAGACAATTTTATAGTCAACAGACCACGCTTTCAATTTTTCATTAAATCTCTAATTTCTTTAATCTAAAATAAATGCTTTTTAGATGGCTCAGGCTCCATTTTTTCCTCAGATAGTTTGTTATTAAATGGATAAATTTGATCTAGCCTCACAATTTTTTCTTGTATCAGAGGCCAAGCTTTTTCCATAATATAATCATCAAATCTGTAGAAATAATTTATATTGTGTACATTTGATCTTGTCTTGATCTTGTCTTTTGAAATACATCTGGGTGAAATGTAAACTCCTATAATCCAATGGCATAAACTAAGTCTGACTTCTTCTACATGGTGTAACCACTAATGCCAAGATTTTTAGCTCTCATTTTTAGTTCGTTTAATTTCAAATTTTCGAGATTCCTTGTAGGAGCTGCTAAATCGTTTGAAACGATTAAGTTGATAAGACCATCCTTTCTAAATCCGCTATATCCTCGCAAATTATTCCTTTTCCTATAATCATAAAGTTGAGTGACTTTAAAATCTCTCAACGATGCATCCATTTTATTCTCTTTTATTAGGGATAAATTTTCATCAGACTTTTGAAAAATGGGTAGTGGTAAATTATTTGCTACAAGCAAATTGATTAATCATGTTTTCTAAATTTGCTATATCCTTGCAAATTATCCTCTTGCAATAATCACGAAGTTGAGTGACTGTGAACTTTCTAAAAGCTTCAGCCATTTATGAATAAAAAACACCAGCTTTGCAAAAATTGAGAATTTTCATTTTCGGATGTTTTGATGTGTCTATTTGTCTGAAAATGTTTTTTGAGATCGCTTTTAACTACCCCTTTTCCAAAATTGCACACTGTTTTTTTGCCTACATTCTAGTTGATAAATCTTGCTTCTACTTGTGAGCTTGTCCCTAGATGTATGGCTTAAGTAAAAACAGCTAAGATTTGTAATTTCTTGACAGCCAATACATTTTTTAGAATGTTGTCCTCTATTTAACTCTTGTTGTTGTTATTTGTAAAAATGAAGAAAATATTTCATATCCTCAAACATTACCTAAGGAATCTAATAATTAGATATAAACTAAAATGTTCTCTTTTATTATTACATGCATTTCTTGCAAGCATTTTATAACATTCTTTACAAATATTTGAAAGCTTATCCTTCACATATTTATGTGAATAAAAGTTGTCAATTGACTTTGCATGTTTTACACTTCTTGTGCACTTCCATTTATTGCAACAAAATGTTCATTAATAATTAAAATTATTCCTTAATAAATGAATCCTCTTTCCTGTTGCTGTGGGCTTGATAGATGTATAGATAAAGTATTTACACTCTTAATTTTCCTTCTATCACTAGTATTTTTACTGTGTGTTTTTTATTTCATTTATGAGTTTTTAATACAATACACATTTCACGAAAAGCAAATAGTTATCTATAATGACACACTTTTAAGGAAATTCCACATGCCAGTATAATTAACAGACCATGATGCCAGATGCTGAAAAGAAAAAAAATTAAAGGGGGACCACCAGTGCCTCTTGAGAGGCAATGAAAAATCTTCAGTTTTCATCAATGAATCTGGCCTTCGCCACTCACCATGACATAAAAGAAATGTAATGTAAATGGAGGTCGAATCCTCTATGCTGAATTCATTCACGAGAAGAAGTATGAATTAAATTTAGGAACATGGTTCAATGACATTTGGGTCCCATTGTTCAATCAAAAAGACGTTTTGATTATGAATGACATTTTATGCTATATTCATTATGGAATTTCAGCCTGTTTAGCTGCTTGAAAATTTATATAATTCCATGTGGGTACGCTCATGATGTCTGCTGAAAAGAAAAATTTTAATTTACTAATGTATTTTAATTTACTAATGTATCTTAATTCTATATAAATTGCTGTTGTTGCAATTTCAGAATCGACCATGTTGACCATTTTCGAATTTATTCAAGAAAGGAAGTATGAATTAAATTTTGGAACATGGTTCAATGACATTTGGATTCCTTTGTTTAATAAAAAGGATGTTTTGATCACAAACGTCATTTTATACTTTATTAAGTATGGAATTTGCACTGGTATGAGTGTACTGGCTGAAAATATTGATAATATTAAAGGAATTTAGAAAAACTACTTAAACATTATAATTTGAAATACACAGAAATAAAATATAACGGTCCAGTTGCTTTAGAATACGAATATATTCAAAATGAAGCTAAACAGATAACACCAAATAATTTGAGTAAAAAAATATATCTATTTCAGTGCTGATTATGAACTTTGAATAACTTGTAATGAGTATGAGAACGACAGTACCTAATGAAATTAAAGGTTACTATATTGCTCATGAAGAAATATTTCGTTATTATGCTGAATATGTAAAACAATATAAAGTCATTCGATTTCAAAAAATGATTGAACAGCAAGCGATAGAATTAGAAGAAAGGGAAAAAGAACGCCTTCACATAAAAGATGTAATAACTGATGTAGTGGAGATGAAGAACGAACAAATTATATGCATTGTCATATCCAGTCAGTATGCCAAGAAAAATTATTTTACAGTTGGTGGCGTATTATCTGAAAATCATCTTTCAAGAAGTTGGAAGACCTAAATATCATAAAAAATTTTCGTCAGAAAATATAAATGTACTGATTAGAAATTAATAGATCAAATGCTTAACATATATTTTGGTGTACACAGAGTAGATAAAAGAAAAGAAATATAGAATATACAGTTTGACAGTCTCTCTTACTTCATTCAGAAATTATGTAACCAATCCAACGATATGGTTGATGGGGTAAATGAGGAGAGAAAAAATATCTTTCACGAAATTTTGACTGTTGCTGGTGTAGAATTTTGATTTACTGACCATTGGCAAAGACGTCCCACCGGAAAAGAGATTATGGAATTCCAGGGCGTCAAAGATTTGTCCCCTGCAGATCTTAAGCTAATAAAAGTCAGCGTGGCAATGTTTGCTACTCTGATGCTCTGAACCACATCTGTCACAAAAATTCAACTTTCAGGGTTTTCGACGCAGAACCCTGCAAAAATGAAAAGAGTTTCATGCTTTATTCAGGGTGGAAAGATTTCCTCCCTGCAGATCGAAAGTCGACGAGCGTCAAAAACCAAGGCTTATAAATGCATGATTCCAAGAAAGTCAGCGGTGTTTTTTAAAGTATTAACATACAGTACAAAGTTCGTCTCCTTTGAGATTGTATAAATAATTCGCACTTTTACTGATTTCTGAATGTGGAGATTATATCTTTTTCATCATCATCAGCCAGCTGGGGTGGCCGAGCTGTTCTAGGCACTACAGTTTGGAACCGTGCGACCACTACAGTCCCAGGTTCGAATCCTGCCTCAGGCTTGGATTTGTGTGTTGTCCTTAGGTTAGATAGGTTTCAGTAGTTCAAAGTTCTAGGGGACTGATGGCCTTAGAAGTTAAGTCTAATAGTGCTGAGAGCCATTTGATTTGCACCATCATCATCACAATAACATACAGATAGAAAGAATGAAAGTGTCATTTTCCTCATTCATAGTATTTGGTACATTTATATAGAATAATTTTTAATAGATTTGCTGTAACCTGTGGTCAACCGACTATTACTTTATCTTTATTTACCCAACTGTTGTGAGAATTATCAAAGCCCAACCATGTAACATAAACTTTATCTCCCTTCTTTCACAGAACTTTTTCATAGAGATACACATCTGGATATTTCGTCAGATATAAATAACAGATTCAATTTCGAACATTTCCGTTGACCAGTTGGCAGTATATCCTTTTTCAAAAAGTCATTTAAGATTACTAATTGTCACTTTATCTCCTTTTTTAAAATTAGCTTTATCATTAGGCTCAATGACGCCTATCTTATAGTTCATTTAATTCACCTCTGTTGGCTTCAGTTTTATAGTTCGATGGTATGTGTTATTGTATTTGCCAACTAGTTTCGATACTGGATCGATTCCCTGAAGAGCGATTTTCTTCCACATCTTTTCCTTAAGTGTTTGGTTGAATCGTTCAACAACAGATGCTTTTAATCCTGTAAAATACGAATAATGATTAATGCTGTATTTTTTCAACTTTGTTATAGAATTCTTTCATATTGTCTGTCTGCAGCTCCTGGAGCTGAATATTTTTTCAAGAGCATCAGCCAAATTCTTGCTTGTTTTGTCTTTAACTGGCCCAGGCAAATTTATAAAAGACATCAATGACAGTCAATAAATATTTGTATCCTCGATTTATCTTCGAAATTCCTTTCAACTTGCCCGAATCCCTTTCGACGATGTCAGCTTGCCATAAATCATCTATACAGAGAGAAATTACATTTCTTCAAGTAAATTTTTATCTCACTGGTTTATGCAGCTCATTAATGATTTCTTCACGAATAAAAGGGGCTTGCATATTAACAACTCTTAGAAATTTTTTTGACACATTTACTTTTCTTCTTTTTACAGACTGTGTAAAGACCTTCAAATCTGTATTGACCATTTTTGTTGTTACTCTGTGCAGATTATCTGCCTCAGTAAATTTTTTATACTTCAAGCAATAAATTTGATCGTCCTCAAGGACTAAATGGGAAGTGTGCTCGGCCATTTAAATAGAATAAATATTTAATAAGGCTGAAATTATTTCACCAAATATAATTAACTTAACATCAACTGAAACAGTTTTAAGAGAATCTTTCAATGTTAGAGTCAAAAAACTTGACTTATTTGCTATTATTGACTGATTAGAAGAAGTTATTTAATAAAGATTATCATAAACACTTACAAATATATTGATATCATTAAATGTTAATTCTTTATTTATATTTTGGCCAATAATCATAACATTTTTAAAAAATAACCCTGTGCTCGAAAAAAATGAATTTTTTGTTTGCCTCCAGTCATAAAATTAAAATCCATTTTTTGTTTATCATATACTTAATTTTTAAGATTACTTAAATCATCCAAAAATGGGGCTAAATATGTTTTTATGAAATAGTCCGATAAAGCTTCTTCTACTTCCTTTTTTGTAAAGAAATTCTTTATAGTGTTGTAGTTATCTTGATGAATATGATTAATTTTTCCATTAAACTGTGTAGTGGTGACATAGTTATTAAACTATGTTAGAATGCTTGTGTATTTGTAACTACATTTGATAACTGATTATCTAAATAATTGTTGTTCACTACATTCTTTGCATCAATATTTTCTATTTATGGATACATTCCACTTTTGATTTTTTCTAGATCGAATGCAGGTATGCTAAGCCCTTCAGTTTGACCTATCTTATTTCAAAAATGTCCATTTATTAAATCCAAAATATCATTTAACTTATAATCCTCTCATAACAATTTTAAAACAAATAGACACAAATGACCACGCAATACATCGAAATTTTGTGTTCTCCCGGTATTGTAGTACAGTTCAGTTTTCCCTGAATAGTTAACTAGTTGTTTTGGTATATTACCATCAAATGAATCGTAAACACTTTTTATGTTGTTAATCTTATAATAACAGATCCAATGTGTACCAACATGGTCAGATGTATCTAAATTAACTATTCCACATTCATATTCTCTTAGATGCCCTGGTAATTCATCAATGATGTATACACTACGAAAGTGTTTAGTTTTCAATTGTTTAGTAAGTTTTTCTATGTCAAAAGTAGCTAAAGGACTGTTAAATTTTACGATCAGCTCTTCGAATTTTTTTTTTCCTTCTTCAGATTGACACCAACTCTCTTGTCTAATGCTTGATTTTGTCTTTGCTGTTCTTCTAGTTCTTTATCAGATTTTTTCTTCTTTATTACTGCATTTGTGATTGTTGCAGATCCTTCAGCAAGTGAACCAATAGTTACTAAACACTGTAATGAAGCCAAACGTTATGGTAGAAATCAACCTTCATATTGTGTTAGTCCTTTTCCTTCCTTCTTTCTTGTTAGATATTCAATAATTTTTTTCGCTACAGGAATGCCTAACATAATGAGGAAATTTCCACCAATTTTCTTATCTTTGTTTCTCTTAGAACATCAGTCAAAAATGATTCATTATTCAACTTCAATTCAATTGGTTTCGGCTTGGTTTTACCACTAGGTAGCATAATATAATGAACAGTAAAATTGTTCATTTGTATAGATTAAAAATTTAATAAGATGACATTTTTATACTCCCTATCCATTGTCATCCACACCTAAACCTATTCCTAATTTTCGTTTTCCATACATTATTTCTCTAACTAAAACTGCTGCAACTTTTTCTCTTAATGAAGCACCACTTGCTTGCATTCTTTCTTTTGCAGCTAACTGAAGTTCTTTATCAGCCTGGTGTCTAGATTCTATATCTCTATGACCATGATAAGCAATATCATGTCTTTTACAAGACTTGTCTAGTTGATTAATTCCTGGATCACTACGTGCTAGTCTTTCTTAGTGTACGGTCCACAGTAATTATATCCCAGTAGATGTTTCTCTGACAATGGTAAATTTAAAAGCGAATTTTCCATATTTATCACTTTCCCAGAATGTGTGTAGAACATTGTTCAAATATCTAATTAAGTATGGGATTCCTTTTGCACTGTTGACAATGAAATCGCTAAAGTTGTTCATCACCATCTGTGTTTTGCCAACTTTTTTATTGTGAAAATTTTTATTCCCCACTAGTTTTTTGCCATCGATTACTGATAATCCATTGATTAATTGCCGAACATCATCAATCCAAACATACTCAACTTGCTTTTCTGTATATACCTTTTTTCTCAGGTGAACTAGAATCTATAGTTAGTCTTCTTAAGTTTGGAAAATAGTCATCAACAATAAGTTTTATCAAATGTTTATATTTATTACCTCTACTTCATTTTATTTTATTTGTATTATTATCAGAATGTAATGCTCCTGAATTGTATATGTCTGCATAATTTGATAAATCTACTCCATCGAATTTATCATTCATATCATCCATAGTAATCTGTTTTTCAGCTAAACGACTCATTAATCCATCAGTTCCTTCATATGTCCTTCCCCTAACTGTTAATTTATCTTGTTCAAATGTTACTGGTAATCTTCCTACATATTTAAACACACCAACAGGTGGTAATCCAAAAGTAGTATTTTCACTATGGTTTACATATTTTAGCATTCTTTCACTTATATTTATTTTCTTAACATCATTATCCTTTATTTTTCCCACTCTTCATCGTACTTCTCTATCAAATTCATTATTTCCGACTCATTTAATGTGTAATCTCTTTTATCGCTCTCATAATGTTTAGTTGTTGGAACAACGTTAAATTCATCAAAATAATAAGGAACCATTTGTTTTTAACTTCTCTATTTTCAAATGATGACTAACTATTTTTGTCAGTAGATTTCAGAACATTGTCACCGGATCCTTCAATTCCTTGTGCGACTTTTTAATGGCATCGATAGCCAGTTGATCTTGTTTTTTAAATTTTTCTTACTCTGTTCTTGGTTTTCTCCATTTTTTAAACTCTTCTTTTAACTGTTCTTTTACTCTCCTGGTCTGTCTGGCTTTTTTTAACGATTTCTGGGCCGTATTTTGCAAACATTTATTAAAACAAAATATTAATAAAAATAATTTTATATTTAACGTTTATATTTATGTTATGAAATGTATTTTATTTCTGAACTTGACATCATTCGGTTTTATAGTCATGTCTATTGTGAAAAATCCAAACTGGACATTCCAACATTTACTACATATTTCTTTAAAATTATCAAACTTTAAATCTCCTCCAACAATCCCATGGTAAATATGATTTAAATTTGTATCATCATGTCTAAAGATATTTTAAAAATTTATGTTACCTCTGTCTAACTGTTTTGGTGTTTTTGAGTACGTCTGAGCTAAGCAAGAACAATCTATTCATTTGTGTCTACTTCTAGTAAAATAATCTCTAACGATATCTTGATTTTTGGGAATGAATTCATCAAATACAACTGCATTTTCTTCACATTAATCTAATGGAATGATTTCCGTTATTTTTAACAAAACCAACAATTTTTTTATTAACTTTATCTTCAATTTTTTCACATCTTTTTATAAATTCTTGATATTTTGGTTGATCTAAACTTTTTGATTAAATATACAAATGATTAATTTTGTTCCAGTTTTACTATCTGGGTGCTAGAATATAATTGCCAATCATTAATGTTGTTTTACCACATCCACTCTACCCAATTATTGCACATTGAAGAGAATTTGTCAAAAGCTTACCTTGTTCATTTTTCGACTTCTTCTCTGGAAGTATTATTTTTGGCTGCCAATGAGTTTTGTTTATTTATTAATAAAATTTTTAATAGTAAATGAGTAGATTATTTCAACTGAGTGTTAAGTCATCTCTACTTAAAAAAGATTGACTGTACCTATATGGAACAGTTATACTACTGTTTCACTAGTCGGTTTTTATTCAACTTTTTTAACTCCAAGTATTACATCGAAAAATAAGAAACTGTAATGTGATGGAGAGGCAATAGAAATTCCTGTAGGTCAGTGTAGCTTGAAAAACTTTTAAAAATTTATTCAATCGAAAAAGCCCAATATTCACATTAAAGCAGATGAAATTTTAAACAGAATTGTTATTGAAAGTGATGTAAAATTGTATATAGATATAGCAGATAGCATTGGAAGTTTGCTTGGTTTTAGTAATCAAGTTGTTGAGGCTACAGAAAAAGCTGTACATAACGATGTTCCTAAAAGTATTCCATTTGAACTGATCAATATAAATTTCAATCTTGATGATGGAATGTTTGTAAAGCATACTGATCATTTTCACAGAGAAACTGATATTATCGCCTCATTCAAGCCTAATGCAGAATTTGGTGGGCCAATAATTCATAAACTGAATTATCCTATAAATATTCCAATTTTTGGTCAAATTCAGGACTTAGAAATTACTATAACTGACGAAAATGATAATTTGATTGACTTTAATGGTGCTTGTGTAACAGTTATTTTAGAAATTTCTTAATATTTTTTATTCTTAAATAAATCATGAACAAAGTCGAGAGATATCAGTTTTACTCATTCCCTGTGAATGAGAAGACTAAAAATAATTGGAATCTCCCCAACAAGAACACAGAGATTAATATAAATTTTGGAGATGGTTGGGTTCATCCTAATCATGCCCAATTATACATGAACTTCAGTATTATTGGAACTGTTTTTACAGATTATTCAACTTATGACAGAAAATCCAATAAAAAATTAATCGATAATTATGTAGCAAAACTGTTCGATGTTATCACCATAAAGCAATGCAACAATATTTTGTCTAGAATGGAATTTTCATTTATTTGTTCATTGGAAGTTATTTGATTGACTTCGACTCTAGCCAATGAGTTAACCATGGAAGTTCATATTCTTAGTAATGGAATGATGAAAAGAATGAAAAAGGAGTACTTTATTATTAGAATTATTCGGTGGATTTTTTAAAGATTATAAAGAAACAATGTGCAAAGGAGATTCAGCACGAATTTTTACATGGTAATCAAGTGCTACAGATTCCCAAGTTGGAGTTGAAGATGTGACCACACTTCCAAAAGAGGGAAAAACTGTTGTAGAATCAATGGAAATTCGTGTTCCTGTTGTTAAATTCGAACCTGAATATTCACATGAATTAGAACAAGATAGACTTAAAAATCCAAAAATTCCCATATCATTCTTTGAGCCACAAACCGTAGAGATTGCTAGATTGGATGAAAAAAGAAATTTTGAGTTAGATAATACAAATTTCTATAACTCTGCAGAATTTGATATGCCTTATTTCATCTTTGTAGTTTTCCAGACACAAAGGAAAAATAATCAGTTAGTTGACACTTCCTTATTCGATAATGTGGAATTACAGAATATCTATATTAGAAATGGAAGAAACGAGTTTTTTCCTCAAGAAATATGGAATCTATATCATCCAAATAATTATCTCAATGTTTATGATGAGATTTTAAGAGAACTACACAATTTAATGGTGATGTAGCATGAGTCCATTCAATTTTATTAAAAATTATCCTACCTATGTAATAAATATGTCTAGAAGAATGAATGTGTTAGCCATTCAGAAAGCAACAATGAAGTTGTGTGCAACTTTTAATGAAAAAATTCCGAAAGATACAATTATGTATGTATGGTAAAAAGAATTTGACATATGATTCGCAATATAGAATTTTGGTTGAAAATATTTGAAGTGTCTTTTTTGTGGGTGTGTTGTTTTGCACACTCCGTTTATAAAAAAATGTTAATAAAGAAGTGGCTAGTGTGCTCTACCCAGCCATTTATAAGAAAATGAAAAACATGATGAAATTATCTGTGAGTGCACCCAACATACCCACTTACTACTCGTTGGGCAGAATTGAGATGGCATTTGGTGCCAGTGTGACACCATTAAGCCACCTTAAACCTCATGTCAACTTCTGGGCTCTGGTAGTTTTTCGCAAGTGTCGACTACCTGCTGTCTGAAGCGTGACCGAGCCCGGTGGTGAGGTTGGAGGACGCCACACTTTTGTTTCGTTACAGAGGAAAGTCGCAGAAAATTTCGAAACATAAGTGTCGCAGTGGAATTCAAATATAAGATATAGAAAAAGTGATCTTTTAACTTTGTTGCGCTGTGTAGTTGAAGTCATATTATGCTAATGTAATGGTATTCTATTTCTGTTGTCATACTCCTGAACTCTTTGCGTAGTTGTTGCTGCAGTTGTGGTGGCTCTTTTAGTTCTCTCTACAAGCATTTCTTCCTCTGCAGAACTCTCCTGCAACTTGTCTACCTTTGAAGAGTACACCAACTTTCTGCTGCGCTCTGCGGGTCGCTTCTGCTTCTTTTCATCTGTTTCTCAATCCTGGTCGCCGATTTTTCTCGCTGTGCACAGTTCGACAGACTGATCCCACACCTCTCCTCCTAACTTATATCGCACGATTTCCTACTTGAGAGTTCCTCTGCACATTACACACGCAACATGTGACAGCACTTTTCTGTTTATTGTAGTGTCCTCCCGGTACACATATTATCACCAGCTTGAGCAAAGGTGTGACATGTGTAGTCCAACCAGAACGTTGACAAGAGTGTGGGCCGAGGTACCCTGAGCTGACTTTGGTGGGGTGAGAGGAAGAAAGTGATTCTCGAGCAGAGAGAAGCTGCAGTTCGTAGAAAATGAATAAAGGACGATTACAAGGACTATTTAATTTCCCAGTAGTTTAACCTTACTTGGAGAAAGTCTTACAGGGGCTGTGTATCTTCACTAATCAATGAGTAAGCCCGCCCACTCTATATGTTACGTATTTTCAGCCACTCCAGAGTCCTGACTTCTACCTTTCACCACCAGAGATGAGCGCCCTGCCTGCAACCCTATCCGACAGTACACAGTCAAATATTTTAACCACCACTGGAGGCAAGTGAGAGACAGCGCTTGCTCTCCCTATATTCCAACCGACCCAAAATCTGAACTGCAATTGTACGCAGTCACATATCTTAATCACAATTCGAAGCACGTATGGGACAGCACTTTTTCTTCTTTATATTCCGAATGTATGCAGTCAACTAATTCATTAATAAATGGTGACAAGCGAAAGACATTGCTTGTTCGTCCCTATACTGTGACAGACAATAATTTCTAGAGACAAAGCGTACACTATTTGATCAAAAGTATCCGGACACCTGGCTGGAAATGACTTACAAGTTCGTGGCGCCCTCCATGGGCAATGCTCGACTTAAATATGATGTTGGCCCACCCTTAGCCTTGATGACAGCTTCTACTCTCGCAGGCATACGTTCATTAAGGTGCCGGAAGGTTACTTGGGGAACGGCAGCCCATTCTTCACGAATTGCTGCACTGAGGAGAGGTATTGATGTCGGTCAGTGAGGCCTGGTACGAAGTCGGCGTTCCAAAATGCCACAAAGATGTTCTATAGGATCAGGACATGACACTGTGAAGGTCAGTCCATTACAGGGATGTTATTGTCGTGTAACCACTTCGCCACAGGATGTGCATTACGAACAGGTGCTCGATCGTGTGGAAAGGTGCAATCGCCATCCCCGAATTGCTCTTCAATAGTGGGAAGCAAGAAGGTGCTTAAAACATCGATGTAGGCCTGTGCTGTGACAGTGTCACGAAAAACAACAAGGGCTACAAGCCCCCTCAATGAAAAATACGAACACACCATAACACAAACGCCTCCAAATTGTACTGTTGGAACCACACACGCTGGCAGATGACGTTCACCGAGCATTCGCCATACCCACACCCTGCCGTCGAATCGTCACATTATGTACTGTGATTCGTCTCTCCACACATGGTATTCCCACTGTTCAATTGTCCAATGTTTGTGCTCCTTACACCAAGCGAGGCGTCGTTTGGAATTTTCCGGCGTGATGTGTGGCTTAAGAGCAGCCGCTCGACCATGAAATCCAAGTTTTCTCACCTCCAGCCTAAGTGTCATAGTACTTGCTGTGGATCCTGATGCAGTTTGGAATTCCTGTGTGACGGTCTGGATAGATGTCTGCCTATCACACATCACGACCTTCTTCAACTGTCGGCGGTGTCTGTCAGTCAACAGACGAGGTCGGCCTGTGCGCTTTTGTGCTTTACGTGTCCCTTCACGTTTCCACTTCACTATTACATCGGAAGCAGTGGACCTAGGGATGTGTAGGAGTGTGGAAATCTCGCGTACAGACGTATGACGCAATGAAAAACGTATGTTTTCTGGGGTGTACGGATACTTGTGATTATATAGTTTATACCTCTTCCACTCCTCTAACTGGCAGTAAACTCGTGATAACAGCTGTTGCTGGATAGTGATCAGGAACTCAGTTGCCCTCCCTCAGATGTGTACAGACTTCTCGGCGTCTTGCTGCAGCAGCATGCACGTCCCACTCTGTACTGGCTTCGAGTCTGCACAGTGGTACCGCTCCTCACAACTACTCACTGGTACCTCTTTGACAGCTTCCTGGTGATGACTCCTAATTTATGGTACAGCACACTTGGTTCCCAGTAGCGGTAATTTACATACTCAATTTTCAGTGCCCTGTGACGAGTTTTTCTCTTCACATTGCTTTCCCCTGACTCCTCTGAAGGTCTTCCTAGTGAAAAAATATTTCTAGAACATTCTGACTGGTTCGAATGTACTGTTTCGGCTGGTTAGTGCCATCTTTGCGCTTCCAGGTTATCTGTTCTGTTGTCGACCCAACACTTCCTGTGCATTGTCTTTTTTTTTTTTTTTTTTTGTGTCAGTTTTCTAACTCGTTTGATGCGGCCCGCCACGAATTCCTCTCCTGTGCCAACCCCTTCATCTCAGAGTAGCAACCTACGTCCTCAACTATTTGCTGGATGTATTCGAATCTCTGCCTTCCTCTACAGTTTTTGCCTCTACACCTCCCTCTAGTACCATGGAAATTAATCCCTCGTGTGTTAACAGTTGTCCTATCATCCTGTCCCATCTCATTACGAGTCTTTTCCACATATTGCTTTCCTCTCCGATTCTGTGCAGAGCCCCCTCATTGTGTTAACACTACTAATTAATAAAGTTCCTTTCTGTTCATAGCAGTCACGGCAACTGTCCCTGCAAGTACGGTTCCGTTTAGCATGCTTCATCTTTTCCAGTCCTCATACTGGTCCTCTCTACAGTTACGCTTTGTATGACCTGAATGACGGCAGTCAAAGCACTTGATATGTGTATTCAATATCACTTTCATTTTCTGTGACTTGGTAGCCACATTACTTTCAGCTTGTGCGTACCACAGGACTTGATGAATTCGATGCGAAATCTACGTGGCAGATACGATGCTGATGCTCATGTAAACACATAAAGTGCTGATTAGTAATACCGTCTTCTGTGAGTTCGTATATGCTGCTGCTAATTTTCCGAATTCGGTCTACAAAAATTCCTATTGATTGTCCGTGTTTCTGAAATATCCCGTTAAGCTTCTCATGGTAGTACTTTGATGTGTTTTTTCTGCTATATCCTTCCAATAAGTCTTCTGCAAACGTCGACAAACGGCTGTACATAACTCGATTTGTTGTGAGACATTACATAAACCCAGCACGCCCTGCTCATTACAGTCTGCCTACTTGTCATTATCCCAATTTTTCGACCTGTCACGGGTATTCAAATTTTCAAAAATCACAAACACATCTTCCAGTAAAATGTGGATGTCAGTGAAATTTTGATTGTATCCAGGTTGGTGCACTAGGATATAATCACTTCCTTCTTTCTACGAAAAATCATTCTACATCTGCCTGTAACTGTACTGCTTAAACCAGGGGATAGTGCGTCGCATCCTGGGCCGGAATCTGCTTAGACAAACTGTTTACCGCCACAAGTGCGCCCTATATCCAAAATAACAGGGAAGAAGGAAAAATGGCCTAAAACAACTCTAAAGTTAGTACATACTCACACCACTGAATAGGACGGAGTTCCAACATAATGTAGGAGCGAGGACCGGCAGCTTGCATTATCAAATACAATTTTTTCTTCTGTTTGTCACAGTTGCATTAAAAAATTTTGTTTTATGGAGACAACTTCTACGCAACATTGTCCGTCTCAAACCATTGCCTACAAACAATACATAGCTGTTAATGTAATCTTCACTATTTTTTTCATTCCAGAAAAATTAGTTGTTTCTCGTTAGTGTAATTAGCATTACACTCCGTCGTTGTAAAAGTTAACGTACAAATACACCAGTGCACGCATATACACTGCCCATAACTGGTATTTTTATATTTGTGCGGATTAGTAACGCTTATTCAGATTCCAGTGACTTTACTAAGACAACTGGTGTAAGCTTCATCTAAATGCACATGTTATACAACATACTGAATACGATATTGCAGTGCCCGTGTTATTCCGAATTACAATGCGAAGTTCCACTGCATATGCTTGCGTCTCCAATAGAACAGGCACTGCGGCGACTACAGCCATTATCAAATACATGCAGTGTATTCTCAGCTGCGAATGTTGACAAACATAAGCTGTAGAATGGAATGACGACAACGAAAGATTGTGCCTGACCGGGACTCGAACCCGGATTTCCCACTCATCGCGAGCGGCCGCCTCAACCGTCTGGCTACCCCAGAACGGCCCACGGCCAGATCAAAACTTCCATATGTTGTCAACCACACACCCACAGCTTGTATTCGTACATCCATTCTGTGTATTCCCATACAGGTGAAACATTTCACTTGAAAGTCGTTCGCCTGATGTTGGTGAATAAATACGACACTGCGACCGCTCGCGATAAGCGGGAAATACGGGTTCGAGTCCCGGTCGGACATAAATTTTCACTGTCGTCATTCCACTATGCAGCTGATGGTTGTCCATATTCGCAACTGCGAAAACGTTTTTGTATTTCATAGCGGCTGCAGTCGCCGCATTTCCTGTTCCTTTAGACATGCATAGGAACTTTGCACCGTAATTCGGAACACCATAGGCACTGCAGCATCGAAAACACCGTAAGCAAATTCAATGGTAGTTCGTACCCTTAAAGATAAGATTGTGGCGGTAACTCTGTCACTGACGCAAACTTCCGAGAATGTTCTGTCACTGAGCTAAAAATCCCTTCCAGGAAAAAACTCGAATGTAAATAAAACGTATCGAAACAAGCAAAGCAATGTGCAACCCCGTTTAGATTTTACTACACAAAGCGAAATCAGTGGATCCCTGTATCGTAGACTAGTATATTCTCTGTTAGTTTCTATTTGTAAAGATAAGATTTCGGCGCTTAATTCTGTCATTGAAGCAAGCTTCCGAAAGTACAGCCGCCACTGAGTAAAAATAGTAAGAGTGCCATCCATTTGTTCTTTCATGTACTGCGAAACTACCAGCGCCATCTATTGCATCTTTAGTGTAGTACGCCTTGATGATGAAACATCTGAATTACTAAGCTAAGGGACGATTTCAGATTAAAATTTGAATTAAGATGTCTTTTCTCCATGTTCCAATTTTGATTAAATAAAGCCTAAATATTTCCTCAACCTACTCACAAGTTACATGTGGAAAAGCCACGAAAATTCGTCTAGTAATTGTGGAGATCAGCGGGTTCAAACAGAAAGACACAATGGTTTTAAATAAATCTTTAAATTACGATGCAAACATAGGGCTTACACTCGTCTACTCGTCTGGTGTGAGACTTTCCCTGGGGGGGGGGGGGGGGGATTGGGGGGGGCGTCCACCGGGACCAAACCGCACAATAACCCTGAAAGCGCGGTTCGGTGTGGGGTGGCGGAGGGGTGAAGTGGACTGAGGCAGTCGTCGTGGGGTTGTTGTGGACCACTGAGGCTGTGGCCCCCGGTTAACATATACGAGGGTGGTTTGAAAAGTTCTCATCACCACAAGAGGTCAGCGCTAGCGCAACGAGTTGTTCACGTGATATTCAGTGGACTGTTGCCTGTAAACACGTGACACATCAGTGCTCTTGGAAGAGAGCTGTAGAGGTGACGTGGCTCTGTTGTTGTTCCCGCGTAGTGATTTGCGAAGATTAAAAACATCGAGATTCGAGCAGTGATTAAGTGCTTTGTAAAGAAAGGTATGAAAGCAACGGACATTCGTGCAGATTTCCAGAGTACACTGGGGGACTCTGCTGCTTCATATTCAACTGTTGCCAAGTGGACAAATGAATTTAAATTTGGTCGGTAGAGCTTAGACGATGATCCCCGCAGTGGTCGGCCAAGATGTGTCACTACTCCAGAAATCTTTGCAAAAGTGCACAAAATGGTCACGGAGCATCGCCGATTGAAAGTGCGTGTAATTGCTCACGCTTGCCAGATGCCATCATTTTAACTGACGAATTAGAAGTTAAAAAACTATCTGCAACATGGGTGCTGCGAGACTTGATGCTGGATCTAAAACGCATGCCGTCGCCTTGGCAAAATTGCACGAACTAAGGTAGGAATTGTTGCCTTATTCACCTGATATGCCTCCGTCAGACTTCCATCTCTTTCCAGAACTGAAACTTTTCCTTGGTGGACGAAGATTCACTTCAAACGAAGAACTGATAGCCGGAGTTGGCAAATGTTTTGCAGGCCTGGAGGATATTCATTTTCGAGATGGGATCAAGGGACTGGAACATCGTTGGACCAAGTGCACTAACCTACATTGAAAAATAAAGTAAGTTTCAGCGATGTAACTACCTTTGAAACCACCGTAGTATATTCGGCGCTAATAAAAACTTATTTCAAAAACGCGAAGGTCCCGCGTTCGAGTCCCGCTCCTACACGCGTTTGTAATCTTCCAGGCCGTTTGAAGTCAGGTCGCGCTTTACATTCTCCCACGCGCTGTAGTGCATGATTTGGAATGCAGATCTTAACCCCGCAGTCTGTGTGTTACAGGCGGCCGGTGCTGAGTGAACGCCTGCTGGACTACCAGGAGTGGTACCTCTCCTTTCGTGACGACTTCAGCGCGCAGTGCGAGGAGCAGCAGCCAAAGGCGGCAGAGATGTTCGGTCTCGCCGACGCGGTCTACTCCTTCTATCGGATCAACTGGCTGAGAACTAAATATGGCCCATCTGTCAGAGACATCATAGGTGAGTTTAATACTGGGGTCCATCCACTGCAGGTCTGTGCACTGACGACTTCCGACTGCGTTCTAATACGAAGAATGAGATTCAGAAACCTTTCTGAATTTCCACTTGTAGACCTTACGTGATTGCCATGCAAGGTCTACTTTCCAACGCAAGCTTTTCGATTTCTTGGCAGCCCTCTGTCTGGGATCATTACAAGCCAGCTATGATGATTTCCATATCGATTCCTGCACTGCAGTGGTGTAGGAAGACTACGTATGCAAAATTTTTGACTGCTTAGAAGAGATGAAAGAACAAGTTTTTATGTGACAGTAATGTCAGAGATGCATCGTTTCCGTGTTAGGAAGGTTTTGCGCTTAGCGGTGTACAGGGACGGTATTCAAACTGCCGCGTGATGAATACTGTTTTAGAAATTCTGCTCAAAATTTGCGTTTACATTATTGCACAACTTTCGTCTACGGGCTAATAACTGTCTAACTCGCTCAGAAACCAGGTGTTTATGAATGAAGGCTGCAGCCTGAGCATAAAGTACAACCAGCTATTCTGGAGTGCAAATCAATGTCCGAAAGAACAAATACCATCTTTACATACAGTTAAGGCTAACCGGCCATTGACCTACTTCTTCTGTGCTGGATGCCCACACATTGCCCAAACTCTTACGGAACTCGGTAAGATTGCCTGCAGTGCAATGGGCAGGGGCACTACGAATGTAGTGTGTGGACATTAAGTAGGGAAGTGGGTCTCACGGGAAGTGTGCAAGGGATAAACTCCTGAAGTCACTCTATACTCTGTGCCATCGGTGGCTCAGCTGGATAGAGCATCTGCCATGTAAGAAGGCGATCCTGGGTTCGAGTCCTGGTCGGGGCACACATTTTCAACTGGCCCCGTTGATGTATATCAACACCTGTCGACAGCTTAAGGTTTTGATTTAATTATCATTTCATTCTAGAGAGCTTCACGGTCACCGATAGTATTTGTTCTTCCAGACATGTCTAAAAGAAAGATACCTTCTTTATATATATATATATATATATATATATATATATATATATATATATATATATATATATATATTCAATTTTGGGTGGGACCGTTTTCTACCTGTATTGAGGACGAAGCAGCAGAAGTTTCAGACAAGTCGCAACGCGCTGTTAATGTGAGGCCAGTGGACTGCAACGGCGACATTCCAAGACATTTTCTCGGTTTTCGTGATGTTAGCCAAACTACGAGGGCAGTTCAATAAGTAATGCAACACATTTTTTTTCTCGGTCAATTTTGGTTGAAAAAACCGGAAATTTCTTGTGGAATATTTTCAAACATTCCCGCTTCGTCTCGTATAGTTTCATTGACTTCCGACAGGTGGCAGCGCTGTACGGAGCTGTTAAAGTGGCGTCTGTAATGGATGTGCGTTGCAAACAACGGGCAGTGATCGAGTTTCTTTTGGCGGAAAACCAGGGCATCTCAGATATTCATAGGCGCTTGCAGAATGTCTACGGTGATCTGGCAGTGGACAAAAGCACGGTGAGTCGTTGGGCAAAGCGTGTGTCATCATCGCCGCAAGGTCAAGCAAGACTGTCTGATCTCCCGCGTGCGGGCCGGCCGTGCACAGCTGTGACTCCTGCAATGGCGGAGCGTGCGAACACACTCGTTCGAGATGATCGACGGATCACCATCAAACAACCCAGTGCTCAACTTGACATCTCTGTTGGTAGTGCTGTCACAATTGTTCATCAGTTGGGATATTCAAAGGTTTGTTCCCGCTGGGTCCCTCGTTGTCTAACCGAACACCATAAAGAGCAAAGGAGAACCATCTCTGCGGAATTGCTTGCTCGTCATGTGGCTGAGGGTGACAATTTCTTGTCAAAGATTGTTACAGGCGATGAAACATGGGTTCATCACTTCGAACCTGAAACAAAACGGCGATCAATGGAGTGGCGCCACACCCACTCCCCTACCAAGAAAAAGTTTAAAGCCATACCCTCAGCCGGTAAAGTCATGGTTACAGTCTTCTGGGACGCTGAAGGGGTTATTCTGTTCGATGTCCTTCCCCATGGTCAAACGATCAACTCTGAAGTGTATTGCGCTACTCTTCAGAAATTGAAGAAATGACTTCAGCGTGTTCGTAGGCACAAAAATCAGAACGAACTTCTCCTTCTTCATGACAACGCAAGGCCTCACACAAGTCTTCGCACCCGAGAGGAGCTCACAAAACTTCAGTGGACTGTTCTTCCTCATGCACCCTACAGCCCCGATCTCGCACCGTCGGATTTCCATATGTTTGGCCCAATGAAGGACGCAATCCGTGGGACGCACTACGCGGATGATGAAGAAGCTATTGATGCAGTACGACGTTGGCTCCGACATCGACCAGTGGAATGGTACCGTGCAGGCATACAGGCTCTCATTTCAAGGTGGCGTAAGGCCGTAGCATTGAATGGAGATTACGTTGAAAAATAGTGTTGTGTAGCTAAAAGATTGGGGAATAACCTGGTGTATTTCAATGCTGAATAAAACAACCCCTGTTTCAGAAAAAAAAATGTGTTGCATTACTTATTGAATTGCCCTCGTAAAACCGCTGCCGCTCTATCCACTGTGCTGGCTGTCGAGCTCCAGAGTTCAGATATGTGAACGACACGCTGGTGATCGAATCCTACCACGGTGCCTCCGTTCTATCAGGAGAACTCAATGGCCCGCAAGCTAAGGTCTGTGAAATTGTCTCCCAAGCTCTTTTCACTCACTGTTCTGCACATCGTTGGAATTTACTTTTCCAGCACAGCTGTTCTTGCAGGAAACCAACAGGGATCTTTCCTCTCCACGCTTCAGGTTATACCTGCTTTCTTCAGCCGGTCTTCCAAGCGCATAGCAATTCTCGACACTACTATCGATAAATCTACTCCTTCGAACAGTGAAACGAGATGGAACTGTAATGTCAGCAAAATATCTGCCGTTCTCCGAAACTGTCCGCAGCTAACCGAGTTTAAAAAATAAATAACTGACAGTACAAACTCTGGTGTAACAACTGGAAGAGAAGCATGCGTCTTTAAAAAGAGCGTCATAGACGCTGACATTGTTTTCCTTCTCTCTGTTTCTCAAAGCACACGTCTAAAACCTCAAATGGTTTTCAACATTCTTGAGAGGAAGCAATGCTGCCTCAGAATGTATAGGTCTGATGAAAAACAAACAATGAAGATAAAGTGGTCGACTTCCTAAATTCCACGAAACACTCGATTAGCTTGCAACCTGAAACTTCCATCCGTCATTTCAGCTCTGAAATGACGGATGAATACATTGGTGATCCACTGATCTCAAAACACAAATAGATGTATTTTGATGTCTTGGATAATATTATAACACGACTGGAAAAAGAATGTTCACATTGTGATAAGCTGATCTTCCTTAAATTAGTTGATCCTACACAGTTCGCCTTCGTCGCTCGCAGTTGCGTGTAGTACTGGAGATTGTGTTTTCTTTCCACGATAAAGAAATATTTCACTGTATCTTTTTGGGAGACGAAATCAAATTAATGACTAAGAATCAGAAGAACCAGATTCTTCCAGAAGATTTCAGAATCTTTGATCTAATTGCTACCATTCCTGCAATAATTGCTCCAGTCGAAAGAAGTTCTTCTCGTCTTAAACACGTAAAAACATATTTTAGGAACAGATGTCCCAGAATTTATTATCAGCTTTGCTTGTACCTCAACTGAAAGACCAGTACTGTGAATCTTCAGAACTGAGACACGTGGTATGACGATGTCAGCGACAGGTCCGGGAAGAAGAAAGATCATCAAGATAACTCGTTTTACAAGTGGCGACGCTCCAACAGTTCGTTCGTAAGTAAACGTGAGTGCCGTTTCTGTATTTTTCAGTAGTCATTATCAGTAACATTGGTAGTCTTGGTAGGCGCCGACGTCACAGTTATAATAGTAGTACAAGAAGTGCTGGTGGTGGTGGTTCTTAGGACCATTATTTACGGATACATTAAAAGGAAAGGAAGGAACGTTTACCAGTATGTTTCCCGGCCTTTCTACATCTACATCCATACTCCGCAGATAACCTGACGGTGTGTGGTGGAGGGTACCTTGAGCACCTCTATCGATTCTCCCTTCTATTCCAGTCTCGTATTGTTCGTGGAAAGAAATATTGTCGGTATGGCTCTGTGTGGGCTCTAATCTCTCTGATTTTATCATGGTCTCTTCGCGAGATATACGTATGAGGGAGCAACATACTGCTTGACTCCTCGGTGAAGGTATGTTCTCGAAACTTCAACAAAAGCCTGTACCGAGCTACTGAGAATCTCTCTTGCAGAGTTTTCCACTGGAGTTTATCTATCATCTCCGTAACGCTTTCGCGATTACTAAATGATCCCGTAACGAAGCGCGCTGCTGTCCGTTGGATCTTCTCTGTCTCTTCTATCAACCACACCTGGTACGGATCCCACACCGGTGAGCAGTATTCAAGCAGAGGGCGAACAAGTGTACTTTAACCTACTTCCGTTGGTTTCGCACTGCATTTCCTTAGGATTCTTCCAATGAATCTCAGTCTGACATCTGCTTTACCGACGATTAATTTTATATGGTCATTCCATTTTAAATCACTCCTAATGCCTATTCCCAGATAATTTATGGAATTAACTGCTTCCAGTTGCTGACCTGCTATATTGTAGCTAATTGATTGAGGATCTTTCATTCTATGTATTCGCACCACATTACACTTGTCTACATTGAGATTCAATTGCCATTCCCTGCACCATGCGTCAATTCGTTGCATATCCTCCTGCATTTCAGTACAATTTCCATTGTTACAACCTCTCAATATACTACAGCATCATCCCCAAAAAGCCTCAATGAACTTCCGATGTTATCCACAAGGTCATTTATATGCATTGTGAATAGCAACGGTCCTATGACACTCCCCTGTGGCACACCTGAAATCACTCTTACTTCGGAAGACTTCTCTCCATTGTGAATGACATGCTGCGTTCTCTTATCTAGGAACTCTTCAATCAATCACACAATTGGTCTGATAGTCCATATGATCTTACTTTGTTCATTAAACGACTGTGAGGAGCTGTATCAAACGCCTTGCGGAAGTCAAGAAACACGGCATCTACCTGTCAACCCGTGTCTATGGCCCTCTGAGTCTCGTAGACGAATAGCGCGAGCTGGGTTTCACACGATCGTCTTTTTCGAAACCCATGCTGATTCCTACAGAGTAGATTTCTAGTCTCCAGAAAAGTCATTATACTCGAACATAATACGTGTTCCAAAATTCTACAACTGATCGACGTTAGAGACATAGGTCTATAGTTCTGCACATCTGTTCGACGTCTCTTCCTGAAAACGCGGATGACCTGTGCCCTTTTCCAATCTTTTCGAACGCTACGCTCTTCTAGACACCTACGGTACACCGCTGCAAGAAACGGGGCAAGTTCCTTCGCGTACTCTGTGTAAAATCGAATTGGTATCCCATCAGGTCCAGCGGCCTTTCCTCTTTTGAGCGATTTTCATTGTTTTTCTATCCCTCTGTGATCTATTTCGATATCTACCATTTTTTCATCTCTGCAACAATCTAGAGAAGGAACTACAGTGCAGTCTTCCTCTGTGAAACAGCTTTGGGAAAAGACATTTAGTATTTCGGCCCTTAGTCTGTCATCCTCTGTTTCAGTTCCAATTTGGTCACAGAGTGTCTGGATATTTTATGTTGATCTACCTACTGCTTTGACATAAGACCAAAATTTCTTAAGAATTTCTGCCAAGTCAGTAAATAGAACTTTACTTTCGAATTCGTTGAACGCCTCTCGCATAGCCCTCCACACGCTACACTTCGCTTCGTGTAATTTTTGTTTGTTTGCAAGGCTTTGGCTATGTTTATGTTTGCTGTGCAGTTCCCATTGCTTCAGTAGCAGTTTTCTAACTCGGTTGTTGTACCACTGCGGCTCTTTTCCGTCTCTTACGATCTTACTTGGCACATACTCATTTAATGCATATTATACGATGGTTTTGAACTTTGTCCACTGATTCTCAACACTATCTGAACTTGAGATAAAACTTTTGTGTTGAGCCGTCAAGTATTCTGAAATCTGCTTTTTGTCACTTTTGTTAAACAGAAGAATCTTCCTACCTTTTTTAATACTTCTATTTACGGCTGAAATCACTGATGCTGTAACCGCTTTATGATCGCTGATTCCCTGTTCTGCATTAACTGTTTCAAATAGTTCGGGTCTGTTTGTCACCAGAAGGTCTATTGCCACGAGTCGGTTCTCTTTTTAACTGCTCAAGGTAGTTTCCAGATAATGCACTTAAAAAAATTTCACTGGATTCTTTGTCCCTGCCACCCATTAAATGCGTTTGGGTCTCCCAGTCTGTATCTGGTAAATTAAAATCTCCACCCAAAACTATAACACGGTCGGAAAATCTACTCGAAATATTTTCCAAATTTTCCTTCAGGTGTTCTGCCACAACAGCTGCTGAGCCAGGGGGCCTATAGAGACATCCAATTACCATGTTTGAGCCTGCTTTAACCGTGACCTTCACCCAAATTATTTCACAAATATCGCTACAAACACGCCTCCCCCTTCAATGTCCAGCCTGTCTCTCCGGTATACATTCCAATCTGAGTTTAGAATTTCATTACTGCTTACATCAAGTTTCAGCCAACTTTCCGTCCCTAGTACTATGTGGGCATTGTAACCGTTTATTAATGAGAGCAGTTCTGGGACCTTTCTATAGACGCTCCTGCAGTTTACTATTACCACATTAACACTGCCTCTCTCAGAATTTAGGCCCATGATCCGCAACTGATAATCAGTGCTAAAACGTACAGTTCTTATTCACCTGCGTCAGCTACAAAGAGCCCCACCTCATATGTCGCTATAAACGCAAAGTAAGCGTCATCCACTAAACCAACCTTACCGTCTCCTCATCCCAACAACTCCTTGCGTCCCATCCGCACCATCAAAGTCGTTTATTTCGAAACACTGTTTTACTCAACACCAAGTACCTCTGAGTGTTCACATATAGTCCAGCAAATAATGATAACAGCCCTATTCACCTTCTATCTAAATTTAGAATTCAACTGCTCCGAGACTCTATCCTAGTTTATTTTCAACTACCCAAAACACCACTTTTATCTGCTTCGTCACCTAACACATCGTGGCATGCGAACAGCGTAACACACATTCCGCGATATCTGATGTCTCAGCTGCAGCAAAATACTCTCCCCCACATGCTATCTCAACACAACATCCAAGCAATAATGAAACATTCTTAATTAATCATGAAGTTACGCATTTCACTTGTTACCCTGTACTCTACAAAGCACAGATAATTCCGACTAGGCAGCTAGACCTACTATGTCACCCAGAATGTAATACGACTTTAACTTTCCTTGTCATATCTTGGACTAATGTGGTGAACACATGCCACAATGGAGTAAAATTAAGAAAATCACAAACTGGCCATTCATATACACTCCTGGAAATGGAAAAAAGAACACATTGACACCGGTGTGTCAGACCCACCATACTTGCTCCGGACACTGCGGGAGGGCTGTACAAGCAATGATCACACGCACGGCACAGCGGACACACCAGGAACCGCGGTGTTGGCCGTCGAATGGCGCTAGCTGCGCAGCATTTGTGCACCGCCGCCGTCAGTGTCAGCCAGTTTGCCGTGGCATACGGAGCTCCATCGCAGTCTTTAACACTGGTAGCATGCCGCGACAGCGTGGACGTGAACCGTATGTGCAGTTGACGGACTTTGAGCGAGGGCGTATAGTGGGCATGCGGGAGGCCGGGTGGACGTACCGCCGAATTGCTCAACACGTGGGGCGTGAGGTCTCCACAGTACATCGATGTTGTCGCCAGTGGTCGGCGGAAGGTGCACGTGCCCGTCGACCTGGGACCGGACCGCAGCGACGCACGGATGCACGCCAAGACCGTAGGATCCCACGCAGTGCCGTAGGGGACCGCACCGCCACTTCCCAGCAAATTAGGGACACTGTTGCTCCTGGGGTATCGGCGAGGACCATTCGCAACCGTCTCCATGAAGCTGGGCTACGGTCCCGCACACCGTTAGGCCGTCTTCCGCTCACGCCCCAACATCGTGCAGCCCGCCTCCAGTGGTGTCGCGACAGGCGTGAATGGAGGGACGAATGGAGACGTGTCGTCTTCAGCGATGAGAGTCGCTTCTGCCTTGGTGCCAATGATGGTCGTATGCGTGTTTGGCGCATACGACCGAGGCACACAGGGCCAACACCCGGCATCATGGTGTGGGGAGCGATCTCCTACACTGGCCGTACACCACTGGTGATCGTCGAGGGGACACTGAATAGTGCACGGTACATCCAAACCGTCATCGAACCCATCGTTCTACCATTCCTAGACCGGCAAGGGACCTTGCTGTTCCAACAGGACAATGCACGTCCACATGTATCCCGTGCCACCCAACGTGCTCTAGAAGGTGTAAGTCAACTACCCTGGCCAGCAAGATATCCGGATCTGTCCCCCATTGAGCATGTTTGGGACTGGATGAAGCGTCGTCTCACGCGGTCTGCACGTCCAGCACGAACGCTGGTCCAACTGAGGCGCCAGGTGGAAATGGCATGGCAAGCCGTTCCACAGGACTACATCCAGCATCTCTACGATCGTCTCCATGGGAGAATAGCAGCCTGCATTGCTGCGAAAGGTGGATATACACTGTACTAGTGCCGACATTGTGCATGCTCTGTTGCCTGTGTCTATGTGCCTGTGGTTCTGTCAGTGTGATCATGTGATGTATCTGACCCCAGGAATGTGTCAATAAAGTTTCCCCTTCCTGGGACAATGAATTCACGGTGTTCTTATTTCAATTTCCAGGAGTGTATATTTCATCAACCGTCCTCTATACTTACAAAAGCATCGTGTGTGAGGTGATTTGGCCATCAAGATTTAGTTTTTCCGTTATTTCCCTAAGCAGCTGAAAGCAAACTCTAGGACAGCTTCTTTGATGGGCCAAAGCCGAGTTGCTTCCCACAGTTTCCCAGTCCCAACTTGAACTCTGTCTCTAGTGGCTTCGTCATAGGCAGGGCTTGTCCTGTATCTTCTTTTGTCCTTCGTTTTTACAAAAGCCTTATCTGTCCCATCCTCACCTCTGCAAAACATAGCTCGGAATTCTGTTCACTCAAAATATTACCATTCCTTACAGGGTCTAGAAGGTCATGCTCTCTGTACCTTCTCTCATACCTGTCTTCACTCTCACATGCAATTTGCACTAACTGATTAAAATTCCCTCTCAGTAGTTGCTCCAACTTTAACACAGATGCTATACAGCCTGTAAAATTGAGAAACAAAACCACCTTGTCTCGCCAAACTTCTGCAAACCAAGGTTCCAGCTGTGACTGTACCAACATGTCCAACCCCTTTCCACCTCCATACCTTTCACCTCCAAGGAAACTTCAGCAGCCTGATTCTTCCTGTACCAGAACACAAACTACACACCTACTCCCATACCTACCGATCCATACACCTTTTTTGGTCCTCACTCCCATTCTACAATATTAGCCATGTGGCACTTGTTGAGACCAGACCTCCATGATTTACTAGAAACCACACCTTTACCTTCATCACAGTACTACCATCCATGGATTTTTATAACAAATAGTAAGTCTTTTAATTGAAACCAGTAATTTTATTCATTGTAACTGCTAACCTATATGGGTATCTTTTAATGTCAAGAGGCTGAAAAAAAGCAATATGTCTGGAGCTTGCCTACCAATCTGTCACGTGGTGGGTGTGAAATGAAACATAAAGAAGAAGAAATGTAAACGTTAAGGTCTTGTTTTCTGTCTTTTGCAGAAACAACCTGCCTATAAGATTATTTTGGAATGTATTCATCTTACAGAATCTACATTTGTGCTCAGCAAATTGCACTGTGTGTGGTGAGTGATGAGTACTGAATCAGTATCATTTTCTTTCGCTTTGTTATTTGAACATGAACGGTGCTCGAGAGAAATGACTGTCAGTACTTCTCAGAATGTAACAGATAAAGCTCTCCTCAAGATGAAAGTTGGTTCAGTCACTGTAGTGCCTCACTAACCATGGTCCTGTTGCATGTGGTGGGCTCTGGCTGTCCTCCAACTTTTGAACCATCTTACTCAGACACTTATTGGGATAACCATGGTGCAGCCGCGACAGTTTCCACATCGACAAATCACTGTCGTAGGTGAAAGAAACGATAAGCAGCAAAAGAAATCTCAGGAGTAGTCTCTGATTCTCTGACTTCTGGACCGAGCTGTGTCCATCCCAGCAGCTCCCCTACTGTGGCGCTATTCTCATCATGCGATAAGTGTCAGAATGAAGTAATACTCAAGCAACTCTACAGGCGGAATGGAAGCTATACTCACAGAGTATTAAGAATGAACCGTTCAGCGGGACAGAAGAATTTTCATCACCGTTTCGCTACTGGAGTTTGTTGAATTAATTCTTGACGTTCTCGCGCTAACGAACAAACTAGTGACGAATCTCCTTCGCTGCTCTGAACTCAGTGTCGCGATATGTCTAAGCTGACAAACAAAACCGAAGTATACTGGAAAGGTGGGAAGTCAGAATGAGTCATCCTTCATACAGTGTGGCGGAAAGTCCATACCACTACCTCAAAACAAAAAGTTGTAATTGGACTACTTAGATATGAAAAGTACATATTTAGTGTATCAGTATGAGGACCAGCGCGCCTTACACAGAGATCTGTGTGTCTCCAAATCCCCTCTGACATCTTGTGAAGTGTCTATGTAGGTACTTTTAAAAGGTTTTGTCAACATGTTTGCTTAGTTTTTCGTTAGTCCTGTTATGTTGACTCAAATGGGACTTAATTCTTCCCCATAATCAGTTGCTGGTGTGGTAAGGTTCAGAATACGTGGTGTCCAATTCGATGGGGCTGGAAATGTCGCAGAACCACTGCCAGGCCGCGGTGACGTTGCTCACCGTGCAACTCACACACATGAATAGCAGATTGTGCCGGAGTTCTGTCCTACTTTAACCACTCACGATTCATGATTGCCTCGCCTTCGAGCTGAGATGTTAACCTCGTTTGCAATATCCATCCGTATGCCGTTCAAGAAACTGCAGCCTGAAATAGTATCATGATGGCATCCTGGATCATACAATGTGAGACGAGTTCCTTTCTAGCTCTCGCAAATAATGAGGATTTTCCTCGGACCAGAAAACGGTATAACTCCTTTGTTGACTGCAGTATAAGGCACAGTTACTGGAAAAGTAGGGACCCGCCTCGCATTCTCATGGGTAGCACTAAGTGTCTATAGGTGGACGACTTGTAAATTATCCACGCAAGCTTTTCCCATGAAACAGTTTATGTATTAGCGAAAACCTTATCCTAATCCCTGACGTAATTGCTGAGGTTAGTCTTCACAATTAGACACAAAAACGTGGTGGGCGAAATTTATTTACAAAGTTAATCGACAAAACACCTGTGGGAAACATAGTAGGCACTGTGGCAACTATGTAAGGCAGGGTGCAACTTGCTGTTCCATGTCGTAGACACATAATTCATTCACAAACATCGGCCTACATCCTTTCGTTTTCTAACTTTTTAGTGTGGTCGCACATTGCTAAGCGTGCTGCCCGATTTCAGCTCAATATTTACCAACGGATTTCAGCTCAATTGGCTGACGGACGATGGCACACGTTTCTACCCACATATGTAGAGTACAGCCTGTCTTTGAAACAGCCTGAGAAATAAAAGAACAACAACTATCTCTCAATCGATCAGGGTTGCTTTACGAGATGGGCCTTGGCATATGCTCTCGTTACCTCTGTCACTGTTTGCCCTATACGTGGACTTCATACACCCCCGCATGTGGCACTAAACGTTCCTTTTCAGTGCAAGTGTGTCGGCATGGAATCACAAGTCACAGAATGCAACATTGAAACAAGACAGTTCAGTACAGATGCCAGTGTCTTTCATCATCTTCAAAACAGAGACATCAATAAAACCTACTTATTTCCTGAATTACACAAATTCGAAGGTCTTCTTGGACACCCTTTAGATGATGCGTAGTATTCACTCAATGGATCTCTGGTATCTTTCTTTGTGAACACTAAAATTTGCGTTCACTTTCCGCCTTACGTCATCCCTGACAAATACCCCTGGTTTTTGTTGGTTGTGGCCTTCTATAACCACTGATTATCGATGATTTAATTAAACAACACCCAGTCGTATAGTCCAAAGAAGACTTTGGGTTTAGCTAGCTATAGCGTACGAGCACCAACTACTTGCTGTCGCTCTTTTCCAGATGAGAAGTGGCAGCTGGAGGACCAAAGCAACGCCGTGCTCAACGTGGACACTGACTGCCTGCAGATGTTGGCTGATGTCCTGGACCACCCCACGTGCCCACTGCACGACCTGCCACCGGAGACCATCCAGCAGCGCCTACAGTGCCGCGAGCAGCTGTGGGGCGACGTGGTGCAGAGGTCGCCCCGCGTACCCGTCACCAGCTACCTGGCCTACACGCAGAGGGTGAACGTCAACCTCTGTCTGCTGGCCTGGATGGCTGTCAACTCGTTCAGTATTTGTCAGGACGTCCCATTCAGTATCATGCAATCCGTGCACGACGCTCGCTGCTACTTCGATAGTCCTGACGACCAGTCGTGTATGGAATCGAACACCACAGACGCCTTCTGCTCTGTCTCCAGAGCTGTCCTGCTGCTCAAGTGTCGCGACTTTTCTTTCCACGAATCTCCTGAGCTGTGTGCCGTCAGATATTACGGAGCTGGACTGTACCCAAATGACTTCAAAGCAACGTGGTCAAATCCCCTCAGAGGTTATGTAAAGCCAACAGAAAGGACACTGAGTTACAAAGAGAGTTTACATAGTGCCACCTTGAAATACAAGAATTTTAAAATCGACAGGTTAAAACCTTTAGAAATATCGTTCGTAGTGGTAAATATTCTTTTCCGTTTTTTGACTGCCGGACTATACATGCGCCTTCCACATTTACGTAATCTGCCTGGAAAGATTTTCTTGTCCTTCCAGATCACGGGTATAGTCCAGATCCTGTGTTCTGAGGTCGTTTATCGGATGGCAGGCGTCCCCGACTTATCTGTAATGGTACTGATCGATAGCGCCCTCACATTTCTCAGCTGTATCTGGCTAAACTCATTCTGCTACCACATGTACGCATGTGTTCGTCATCTGAGGCTTCCTAACGAGCTAGCACCTACTGAAGCAAGCCGGATATTCCGTCGTCAGGTGCTGTGTGTGCTAATACCCTGGAGTATAGTATGCGCAATCTGTATCGCTTTGGAAAAAACGGCCAGGTACTATCTGATCTATAGTCGGATAATATTCCTTGGGGCGATTTCACTATCGATATCTTTCAACTTGGTTTGTCTAGTTCTGGTGGGGATCATGTACCTACGAACTCGGAAATCAATGAAGCAACTAAAAATTTATAGGAAGGGTAAATTTGCCTCAAAGAAAGAACTTGTTTTTATGTCAGTTAAAACTGTAATCTTAAGTGGAATTGGGATTATTATTAGAATTGGGTTTCACCAGGTACAGGACGTGGCACAGCTTGTGTACTGTGTACATATAGCTACAATGGTGCAGGGACCACTGATGTATGTTTTTTTCATTTGTAACGGAACAACGCTCCCCATACTCAAGAAGATGATACTGGCGTGTTTCAACCCAGACATCACCATCCCGGAGCAAGAGCTGTGCTCAGCAGCTGAGAGAAATCTAGCGAGGAGAGCGAAAGAACAGGCTGCCGTTGCAGAATCCTCGTTGTAACCTCTGTAAGCATTCTTCTGAAAGGATTGTCTTTCACTGTAGACTGTTCTAAACAGTGTGATTAGTCATACAGACAGAACCTAGCAGACGAGACAAAATTAACTGCGACTGATTTCGCAAAACAGTGCCTCAGATTTATAATTGATTCTATATTTACAAATAATAATTACTTATTTGTATGTTGTTGCACAGAAGACTGTAATAATAAGTTATAGGTGTCCTACGTAATCTCAAGTGAACACAAAGAAGTTAAATAAGAGTTTTACATAGGACTGGACTAATGCGCTTTTGTGGGATGGGATGTTGAGTTGGTGATATAGAGGTACACAAAAGTGATGCACAGGACGTCAAAAAGTAATCTGTACCCCGTGTTGTAGTCTTAAACAAGGAAGAACACCATTTAAAAAAGGATTTATGCAGATAGTATTATGGTAGGAAAGAGATGTGCCAGAAGTTGAACTGAAAGGACACACATTTTTCCATAAGTGTAACAGCATAGTATGTACTGTTTATTGTGAATTGTTACCAATAAAGGAACAGCCATAAGAAATGAGTGACCGACCAGTGGAAATGAAACTGCTACCTGTGTGAATTTAATATGCAGCCCAACTGAAGACCTGGTACTATATAGATGTAACTGTCAGAAACAGTCAAATTACAGCGATAATCACTCATATACCAACCACCTATGATCTTAAGAGCGAATGTCGGGAAGGAAGAGTTGCCACTTAGGATACAGCACAAGTGGAGACTGCAGCACGACTCGCCACCTTGTTACGTCACGAGGTAGGTACTACCAGGTGCGACTTACTCGCCCACACCTCTGATCGCAGAGAGACGCTGACACCAGAGACGATCCCCACTGCCGAGGCGGCCCTCCCCTCCCCTCCCCTCTCTGCCAATCTCTGCAGACCCTCCCCCGCCCCCTCCCCCAGTCTCCACACCACTGCCGCCTGCATGCGTTGCGCCAGACACGTGACGTGGCAACGTTTACTGGTGGACCCACCTTAATTTCCTACTCGGCTACACATGTTAATTCAGTCTGATGTAAGAGACGCTAACCTCGCTTTAACCTGCGAGAATGGAATAAACTGCTTGTAATTAATAGCCCAACTGCTCTACCTAGCTACTGTAAATTAAAATTCCGAGATCCGACTAGGGGACTGGGCAGTCCACTGTTTCGTCCCCCACAGAGCGTATCCGGACTGCACTGGTAAGATGCGTACATCCACAGCAGCCTCCAGCTATAGGTCTGTGTCAACTGAAACAGCACCGTATTGCATCCACATTGGTTAGAGAACAATGCAGCTGTTTCCTACATTACACTGTACGAAATACTATAACCAGCCACAAGCTTTTCTGAATTTATTTTGTTTCGGTATAGGAACGGTTGAATAAATTCATTTCAGAGAAGCAGCATCTGTTTCAAACGTGACAAGAAATTCCTCGAGATGACATTCAGGCTGTATGCTTGCATGAAATACATACACTGAAGAACAAACCATTTGGTAAATCTGCCTAATATAGAGTAGGGCCTCCATGAGCACACAGAAGTGCCCCAACACGACGTGGCCTGGACTCGACTAATGTCTAAAATAGTGCTGTAGGGAACTGACACCACGAATCCTGCAAGGCTGTGCGTAAATCCGTAAGAGTACGAGTGGGTGCACATCTCTTCTGTACAGCACGTCGCAAGACATCCCAGATATACTCAATAATGTTCATGTCCGGGGAGTTTGGTGGCGAGCGGAAGTGTTTAAACTCAGAAGAGTGTTTCTGGAGCAACTCTGTAGCAATTCTGGACGCGTGCATTGTCCTGCTGGAATTGTCCAAGTCCGTCGGAACCCAAATGAGCGTGAATACACGCAGGTCATGAGACAGGAAGCTTACAAAAAAGTGGTTCAAATGGCTCTGAGCACTATGGGACTTAACATCTGAGGTCATCAGTCCCCTAGAACTTAGAACTACTTAAACCTAACTAACCTAAGCACATCACACACATCCATGCCCGAGGCAGGATTCCAACCTGCGACCGTAGCGGTCTCGCGGTTCCAGACTAAAGCGAATAGAACCGCTCAGCCACTCTGGCCGGCCAGGAAGCTTACATACGTTTCACTCGTCAGATTCGTATGTAGACGTATCAGGGGTCCCATATCACACCAACTGAAGACATCCCACACCATTACAGACCCTCCACCAGCTTGAACAGTCCCCTGCTGACATGCAGGGTTCGCCGGCCAGAGTGGCCGTGCAGTTCTAGGCGCTGCAGTCTGGAACCGAGCGACCGCTGCAGTCGCAGGTTCGAATCCTGCCTCAGGCATGGATGTGTGTGATGTCCTTAGGCTAGTTAGGATTAATTAGTTCTAAGTTCTAGGAGACTGATGACCTCAGAAGTTAAGTCGCATAGTGCTCAGAGCCATTTGAACCATTTGAAGATGCAGGGTTCATGTGGTTGTGTCTATACCCATACACGTCGGTCCGCTCGATGCAATTTGAAACGAGACTCGTCCGACCAGCCAACATGTTTCCAGTCCTATGTCGGTGTTGACGGCCCCAGGCGAGGCGTAAAGCTCTGCTTCGTGCAGTCATCATGGGTACAGGAATGGTCCATTAGCTCCGAAAGCTCGATGATTTGTTGAATGGTTCGCACACTGACACTCGTAGGTGACACAGCATTGAAATCTGCAGAAATTTGCGGAAGGGTTGCACTTCTGTCACATTCAACGATTCTCTTCAGTCGTCATTGGTCCCGTTCTTCCAGAATATTTTTCCGGCCTCAGTGATTTCGGAAATTTAATGTTTTCCCAAACTCCTGATATTCACGGTACACTCCTGAAATTGTCGTAATGGAAAATCCCCACTTCATCGCCACCTCAGAGATGCTGTGTCCCATCGCTCGTGCGCCGACTATAACACCACGTTCAAACTCACTGAAATCTTGATAACCTTCCTTTATAGCAGCAGCGTATTCTGCCTGTTATGTATCTCTGTATTTGAATACGCATGCCTAAGCCAGTTTCTTTGGCGTTTCAGTATATATATATATATATATATATATATATATATATATATGTGTGTGTGTGTGTGTGTGTGTGTGCGCGCGCGTGTGTGTGTGTGTGTGTGGTAGTGGCTCTTGTGAGAACTTTAGTGGGGACTACGTAAATCACGTGGAAGATAGGAATTAACTTTGTTTTAAGTTCTCTTCAGGAAGGACTAAACACATGTGATAGTTTAGTACACGCTCTTAATGTTCCACCATAATATTTATTTAATAGTCTGTTATGAACCTGCTTTCGGCTTCTTAAGCCATCGTCAGTTATCTGACGGTCGCCAAAGAAGCCGAAAGCAGGTTCATAACGAACTAGTATATGAATATCATGGTAGAACATTAATACTGCGTATTAACATGTCTATATTCCTCCAAGAACGAACGGAATATTCTATAAACTACATAAAACATTTGTAGCTAACAAATTTTAGCTACAGTTCTTTGACCTTGTAAGAAACCAAGAGTCCAGTTTGGTGAAATGAATTGTTAGAGACAGCTTTGGGATTTAAAGTGGTAGATGCCATGTAGGTTCTGAAGGCCTTTAGTGAAGCGCGAAATACGTTCTACACTTGACAGCAAGAGTAGCTCTATTTATTGTCTGTCTTTAATAAGAACATTCCTATCGATCCCAATATGTAAACATTATATTCCGCAAAGTTTGTCATCCTATTACCTTCACGTTAAATCGCAAAAGAATAAATGGGAAGCATAATTTTGAAAATAAATACACGCCTAAGGCACTGTAGCTTTCCATAATTTAATTTATTCAAGTAATAGCAAATGCCACCAAAACTTACAGAATCATAAGAATTATATTCAAGCTGTTCAAGACTATTATGTATTATTCACTATTGAAGCAGTGAGCCTTTTATGTAGAAAATGTAGTTGGCTCTACAAAAATTCTTTTATTTAGTGTATCTATCATGTAACTGCAATATGTAAACAATGGCTTATACACATTTCTTTGTACGTAGAGAAAATAGCAGCTTTCGTCCGCTGCATTGTTGGAGCTTTATCCATCACAACCGAGCGGTACTGCGCACTGTCCACTGCTTTGTCGAACTCTGAGCAGTAGTCAGCAGCAGAACATGGAAGTCGCAGCCGACGGCCGTGCTCTAGGATGACCACTTTCACTGCGAATCTCGTGTTCAGACGTCCTGTACCGTTATTATTAATGCAGCGCCAACACGAAACACTCGTTCGCAACTCTCGACGACTGTAGAGCACACTAAGGCCAGAAAATCACTTTACTACGAGGGCTAATGGACACAGCTGCCTCTAAATCGCGACACCACGTGGCGCTGTTTATCCACGGCGTATCAACAGGGTGCTGCACCAAACGAACTGCCGGTGGCGTGGTGGGGGGAAGCCACTGGTGTTACCTGGGCAACGGCGTCATGTCCCCACCGATGGGCCAAACGTCGAAAGTCGCAACTAAGTTTAAACGGGCCGTAATAGAGCTCACTGTTAAATACAAATTCTCAAACATCTGGAAATATTTGTCCATTTCGCATGCAGCAAGAGCTAATCGCGACGCTGAAAAAGGTTTTCAAGGAATGTTTACAGACTTGTCTCAGTTGCTCCCCCAGAGCTTGTGTAAAACTACCTCTGTCGAAACGTAAACGCTTTCAGTAGAGCCTGGCGTCCTCCGAGCGACTGCAGTGCCGATGCGCCACACTCTGTCGGCGTCCGCCTCTGCTGGATTCTCCCTGTCTGAGTGACGTCACTCGTCGACACCCAGGAAACTAAACTTTACACGCGTACCTCCTCCAAACATTCACAAAGTTTTTTTTTTTGTCACTGACACCTATGCGTACGCGCTCGGGCGCTCGCGCGCGCACACACGCACACACACACACACACACACACACACACACACACACACACACACAATCCACGTGAAATTGTGAAGGGAGGAAGCTTGATCTGTAACTCCATTTCCGCCGTTCGATCAGTGAAACGTCAGCAGCGGACCTAACGCTTTGAATTTGTTACTCGTTTACTACCGACTCTGTTGGCAATACAGTTTGCAGTCAGTATCCAGATACGTCACTGCTGACGAGGTACGATGTCGTAAACATCGAGATGCACGAAAAACTCGCCTTCGCTTCAAATGGAGCGCAAATCCCTCTGGCTGTGTCACTCGGCGTCTCGCACTGACAGTACTTGGCGACCTTCGGTAAACTTTGAGCACGATTTCAAATCTTTTCTAAACTTGCATGCTAAACGCCGAATATTTAACACATTATCTTCAGTTGCAAAGTAATGAGAAGTTTCAAGCTGTTTTATACAGGGAAGTTGGATTCTTTAAAGAATCGGAGGTTTGCTCGTTACACAGTACGAGGCAGACAAACTGGGATGAACTGGCTCACAACACGTTTCGCTCGTACGATCTCGCGGGATTCCTCGACGCGACTGATTACTGGTGAGCCTGCGGTTGTTCCGTCGAGTTGATGTTCACATTTTCAGCAAGTGAACAACACGGCTGACTCGGTGGTAACTCGACAGAAGACCCCAAAGCACAGCATTGTTTCACTAATATTCACAACGAAGCCCACAGAACGGAAACTACTAAACCTATTCACTAAACACATATTTTATCGGTTCATCCCGCGTCACGAACGCAATTCTAAACAATATATTGACAGGACGGAACTGTTTACAATTACCGCAAAGTGGATCGACTTCGGAAACAAGAGCAGGCGGCATTTACAGTTGGACCGTCGTCTTGGACGTTGCTGTGGTCATCAATACGTGGCAGATGATCGCTAAAGGAAAAAGAAAACTCCGTATCTCAAAAGTGACGACTGAATGAACAGCTTTGTCATGTGGCCTCCTGACAACGCAAGTACACACACACACACACACACACACACACACACACACACACAGAATGATCAAACGGTGAGTGGTCTGCCGGTCCCCACTCGACCAAGCCAGATATTGCACAAATTTCCTGTGCAGGTTCTCTGACCAATCAAAGGGAGGCGTACTGATTTGCAGCCCAAATAGGGAGACCAGTAGGTAAAGGGTGACGAAAAGTAGCGGTGACATCTCAAAAATTTTGGCCCAGTTTCAGTGAATAATTCTGATAGAACCGTAAAACCTGGCATGATAGTTGCACTGTTCATATTGCGCACAACCTGCAAGTTTTATGTAATTTGATTCTCTGCTTTTGTTCCAAGCGGCTGACAATATTGTTGCCACAAAATTTGCCCCACGTAATTGGAATACTGGGCTCTCGTTTTCTGACCATGATACCTGCTGGCTTGTTTATAAAGCGAGTAAGCCAACGACCTGATCCACTGGGAGACGCCTCCCCCCCCCCTCCAGAAGCGTGAGTGCGAAGCCCACCTTCTACGAGCGAGGTCAACGTGGTCTGGAACCGCCTGCTGGCGGTGGGACTGGAGCAGTTGTCCAGACGCCAGGAAAACCGGATCAGGTCTTAATGCACACTGGTTGCAGGGGGCGGGGAGAACGACACGCATCACTCCGTGCTCTCTGAAGTGTCTAAGGTTTGCGTACAAAAAATACACTCCTGGAAATGGAAAAAAGAACACATTGACACTGGTGTGTCTGACCCACCATACTTGCTCCGGACACTGCGAGAGGGCTGTACAAGCAATGATCACACGCACGGCACAGCGGACACACCAGGAACCGCGGTGTTGGCCGTCGAATGGCGCTAGCTGCGCAGCATTTGTGCACCGCCGCCGTCAGTGTCAGCCAGTTTGCCGTGGCATACGGAGCTCCATCGCAGTCTTTAACACTGGTAGCATGCCGCGACAGTGTCGACGTGAACCGTATGTGCAGTTGACGGACTTTGAGCGAGGGCGTATAGTGGGCATGCGGGAGGCCGGGTGGACGTACCGCCGAATTGCTCAACACGTGGGGCGTGAGGTCTCCACAGTACATCGATGTTGTCGCCAGTGGTCGGCGGAAGGTGCACGTGCCCGTCGACCTAGGACCGGACCGCAGCGACGCACGGATGCACGCCAAGACCGTAGGATCCTACGCAGTGCCGTAGGGGACCGCACCGCCACTTCCCAGCAAATTAGGGACACTGTTGCTCCTGGGGTATCGGCGAGGACCATTCGCAACCGTCTCCATGAAGCTGGGCTACGGTCCCGCACACCGTTAGGCCGTCTTCCGCTCACGCCCCAACATCGTGCAGCCCGCCTCCAGTGGTGTCGCGACAGGCGTGAATGGAGGGACGAATGGAGACGTGTCGTCTTCAGCGATGAGAGTCGCTTCTGCCTTGGCGCCAATGATGGTCGTATGCGTGTTTGGCGCCGTGCAGGTGAGCGCCACAATCAGGACTGCATACGACCGAGGCCCACAGGGCCAACACCCGGCATCATGGTGTAGGGAGCGATCTCCTACACTGGCCGTACACCACTGGTGATCGTCGAGGGGACACTGAATAGTGCACGGTACATCCAAACCGTCATCGAACCCATCGTTCTACCTTGCTGTTCCAACAGGACAATGCACGTCCGCATGTATCCCGTGCCACCCAACGTGCTCTAGAAGGTGTAAGTCAACTACCCTGGCCAGCAAGATCTCCGGATCTGTCCCCCATTGAGCATGTTTGGGACTGGATGAAGCGTCGTCTCACGCGGTCTGCACGTCCAGCACGAACGCTGGTCCAATTGAGGCGCCAGGTGGAAATGGCATGGCAAGCCGTTCCACAGGACTACATCCAGCATCTCTACGATCGTCTCCATGGGAGAATAGCAGCCTGCATTGCTGCGAAAGGTGGATATACACTGTACTAGTGCCGACATTGTGCATGCTCTGTTGCCTGTGTCTATGTGCCTGTGGTTCTGTCAGTGTGATCATGTGATGTATCTGACCCCAGGAATGTGTCAATAAAGTTTCCCCTTCCTGGGACAATGAATTCACGGTGTTCTTATTTCAATTTCCAGGAGTGTATATTGCAACTGTTGCCGGTAGTAATAGTTGAATTCAGTGTAAAGAGAGGGAAAGTACAGACACCTATCTATTATAATTATCAGTATGTACTCAGTTTAATTTCAAAATAGACGAGTTTTCTCGTTGTTCTAGTCATCTCGAAAGGCAGAACCATGCACTTCACAACTCATTCTGGTAGAATAAATTCAGCTTGCTACTAAGTGACAGAACAGAAATGAAAGAAAATTAGTTGTTCCCTCAGACATGGCTCTTCGCGAAACAAATTTTATTCCGTGAAACTTCCTGGCAGATTAACACTGTATGCCGGGCCGAGCTTCGAACTCGGGACGTTTGCTTTTCATGGGCTGCAGAGCGGAAATTTCACTCTAGATATTTTATTCCGTGTTTATAAGTGAAATTGTGACTGAAAGTACTCCCGATGAAATAAGTAGGGTACTTCGGACTCGGTATTCACTAAATAAAATTCGTTCATATTCGCAAATCTACATCAAACTAGAAACGGCCCATTTCATGTCTATACAAGACTCTTACAAATAGTTATCCACCTAGATGAACATATGGCGTTAACTAAGCCGCCTCAAACGACTTCTGGGGCCAACAGAAATATGATTCTCAGTATTTCACGCTGTTCTTGGGCGAATTTTAAAGTTCTGTGGTAAACGGCCCGCTAAAAGGTATAAACTTGTATTTAAAGCCCTGAGACAGTGTGACAAGTATTACGATGGCAAACTCCGTATCTTTCTCGTTCAGCGTATCTCGTGAAGCCCAAATATCCCACAATATGTCTGAGAAAGACAGCACTTGGCGCCTTGCAACAAAGTTTGAACATTATCTCTAACCTTCTCAAAACTTTGCCTCGCTTCCATGCATAACGTCAAATACTCGACACAGTGACGCATTTATAAAGTAATCTGACGATTGCAGGAGTACTATAAATGGGAGTCGTAGTCTTCACAGAATCGGGCGTGGGGCGTGGTTTATACTGGTTCTGACCTGAAATGAATTGAGAGCTCTCCATTCTACCTCGTGCCGCTGTAGGACTTCCAGCAACTTCCAAGTTTGGCCCCTACGTCTGTATCTACGTCAGCAGTCGGCAAGCCGAGTCACAGCGTGTGGCAGAGGGTACTCCTGCTACCACTGACTGCTCCCAGCCACGGTACGTGGTACGTGGTCGTCTCGCTGATTTCGCTTCGAGGAGCCGCGTTGGCAGTGCGACGCTGCAGTCTGTCAGCAAGGAGTGGGCGTCCGCAGACAGCTGAGTGTCGCCAGTGCAGGGCAACACGGCGGAACTATGACGTCATCAGCGCTAGGCTAACACCTTCTGCCGCTGCAAGACAGCCTGTACGCTAGAGCCGATGAACGTGTATTTCTTTCGTGAAACCATAACAAATTCACTGATCGTTGAATTTGCCCTTTACAGATAAATTGTGCCGCCCTTGTATGATATCGCGCGCAATGTGGCTCACTGATTACAACACAGTGTGATCTCCTCCTGTTGTGTTTAAAATCGTATGCAAAATCTGACTTACTTGTTAAGAAAAACGTCGCTACAGAAACCTAGATCCATTAGTCAGTAAATGACACTAACTGAGATACTTCGTAACAGTTAACAGACAGGATGATGAAATTATTGCAGTGATCATAAGTTTATTACTGGGACAAAAATGTAATTCACTGCGGCATGAATGGCTCATCAATGATCGCATAGATATTGGAGATATTGTCACAGTGAAAAGTTTAATTACAAACGCTCATTTAACCAATGCAAAAGCGTGAAATAAGACTCATTTGTGGGTGAAATTCAAGAACATAATGAATAAATCTACTCAAAGAACTGGGTATTCTAACCACTGCTTCTCAGTATATTTATTCCTTAATGCAATTTGTTGCAAACAATATGTCTCTACTTCCAACCAATAGCTCAATAGATAGTACCAATACTAGGAATAAGAACAATCTGCATAAAGACCTAAAATCACTTACCTTGGTCCAATATTCAGGAATACACATTTTCAATAAATTACCAGCAACCATTAAAAACTTGATTTAAGATAAAGGTTGAAAAGCTTCTTGGTAGGTAACTCCTTTTGTACTCTACAGATGAATTTTTTTAACAGGGACTGTTAGAACAGCTAAAGTAAAAATGTCTGTTAGATTTAAGCTCTGACAGCATTAGGCCACAACAGTCATGATTAGGTAATTAGTGTATGATATATTTAATAAAAGTGTATAATTATGTTTCGTTCTGACTGTTTACATTCTGTAGATATTAGCAGTTTCAGTTTACTGTAAAGTATATGGATATCTTGACAATCTACTGGCAAAATGATCAGGGAAGTGAGTATTATATTATTAAAGTGTCCTATGTTTTTATGTTATATCTTCTGACATGTCCCACACCCATAAGACTTATATCATTTTTGCGTCTACAGTACAAAAACTAAATCTACTCTAACCTTTAACTCATATAGCAAAATCAGGGATTTTGTAAGTTTGACACCTTTGTCTGTCTCTCTCATCAATACTCTCAAATATGTAACAGAATATTTTTGATAATGATATGACATCATTGTAAATAGAATATAGGCCTAATTTTATGCACATTCATTTTAAGCAATGCAGCTACACACATCAAGTAGAGAAAAGTAGGAATTAGGAGAGAATGACAAATGTAAATGTTTGTTAACCTGTCACAAAATTTATTCTAAACTACTTTACAGTTGACAGTTTTCTCTTTTTCATTTAACTGCCAATATGGCTGTCATTAATTTTTTAACATAATTATTGAGAAATATAGTACATGCTGCATTTACTACAGACTGAAGAATTTTGTCATCAGTGTGATCTACCTGACTACAAGAAAACTCCCTTAGGAAAAAGACTTCCCTTTTAATTACATCAACAGCTAACTAGATTTCTCTGGGATGTACATCTCATGAAGGAGAGCTCATGTTCTCCAGGCACCAAGTTTTTAACAATCAAATAAGTGAAAATAACAGCATTAATGACCTCATTATTAGGGCAATACAATCCACCTCTATCTACCTTTCTTATAAGTTCATAGCTTTCATCACTTTCTATTACTGGTAATGTTTTATCAAGCACCAAGTATGTTTCACGTGTTTCACACCTCAGCTTCTTAAGAAGAGGTCTGGCACAGTATCCTGACAAGTATGTGAAAACAGGCAAGTATTCCTGAACAGACTGAACTTGTTCTTCACTGAAATCCATTATGCTCTCAAAGTTTGATGATGGTGGTAGGGTAATATCACCTACACAATCGCTTTCAAAAGAATCTAAATCTATGCCATCTTCACCAAGAGCATAGGACGAAATTTTCAAGGAAAGCAGAGTCTGAATTCTTAGCTTGGATTCAATTTCAAATGGCTCAAATGGTTCAAATGGCTCTGAGCACTATGGGACTCAACTGCTGAGGTTATCAGTCCCCTAGAACTTAGAACTAGTTAAACCTAACTAACCTAAGGACATCACAAACATCCATGCCCGAGGCAGGATTCGAACCTGCGACCGTAGCGGTCTTGCGGTTCCAGACTGCAGCGCCTTTAACCGCACGGCCACTTCGGCCGGCTCAATTTCAAATACCTGTCTCAAAGATACCAAACACTGATATGCTGCCATAGTTCGATATTTTCCAAATCTTGCTTCTAGAGCATCTGTCTGAACCTTAACTGGCAAAAGATATTTAAAATTCAGCTCCTCAGTGCAATACTTGGTCAGTTCTAGAAGGGCCTGAGTGGTATGTGATATGGCCAAATGTGTATCACTGGATAATCCAAATGAACTACCAGAAATATGTTTCCATTTATCCAGCCATGATAGAAATCTTTATAAATATCTGATATTTTCATTACTTGTGCTCGAGAGTGCTTTCAGCATTGCATCCTTGAAACGGATGTCTTTACCAGGTGAGCTAATATTAACAATGTTCCACCATGTACAAATTAATTTAATGAATTTAGCAGTGCTCTCGAAACTTTCAATATGATGATGTTCCCCCAAGGCTAGCAAACCTTGGACAGTCGTCTCATTGAGAACATTAAGTACAAGTTTGACATTTTGACGTTTTGTCACTCCAGGTTACTTGGAGAAAGAGACTTTAAATTAAGCTTATTGGCAAATTTTACTATCTGTGTACACTCTATGTCATGAAGTTTTTTAACTGAAGAGAATCTGGCCATACACAACTGTGTATTTTCTGAATCTGTTTCAAACTGGGGGTACATAATTGTCTGATCAGGATCTTTTTTATTAATCCAATTGTTTCTGACACACTTTAAAATGTGAACAGAATCTAAAACATAAAAAAGAGGATCAGTGTCATCACAGGGGTGTTTGTACACAATTGACAGTTGAGGAGGGGAAGCAAAGAATGACATTGTCCTTCTGTTAACTGAATTGTTGTCACTAACAACACAGACTACCTTAAAACCTATTGCATGCAGTCCGGAAAATGTTTTCCTTATTACAGTGAAAAGTCCTTCACCATTTATATTTTTTACTGGAAGAATGTGGACTACATCTTTATATGAAGACAACAAACTCTGTATCACAAAAACCTGAGCACTGGTTGCCACATTTTTAGAATTGAATGCAGCACCCAAAATGTTACCTCCTGTGAAGTCTAAATAAGGTTTCAAGTGTATTTCATCTACATTAGTGAAACATGATCTGATTCACAAAGAAACTGGAATTTCTGTTTTATATACATCAGAACCCCCCATGAACCATGGACCTTGCCGTTGGTGGGGAGGCTTGCGTGCCTCAGTGATACAGATGGCCGTACCGTAGGTGCAACCACAACGGAGGGGTATCTGTTGAGAGGCCAGACAAACATGTGGTTCCTGAAGAGGGGCAGCAGCCTTTTCAGTAGTTGCAGGGGCAACAGTCTGGATGATTGACTGATCTGGCCTTGTAACATTAACCAAAACGGCCTTGCTGTGCTGGTTACTGCGAATGGCTGAAAGCAAGGGGAAACTACAGCCGTAATTTTTCCCGAGGACATGCAGCTCTACTGTATGATTAAATGATGATGGCGTCCTCTTGGGTAAAATATTCCGGAGGTAAAATAGTCCCCCATTCGGATCTCCGGGCGGGGACTACTCAAGAGGACGTCGTTATCAGGAGAAAGAAAACCGGCGTTCTACGGATCGGAGCGTGGAATGTCAGATCACTTAATCGGGCAGGTAGGTTAGAAAATTTGAAAAGGGAAATGGATAGGTTAAAGTTAGATATAGTGGGAATTAGTGACGTTCGGTGGCAGGAGGAACAAGACTTTTGGTCAGGGGATTACAGGGTTATAAATACAAAATCAAATAGGGGTAATGCAGGAGTAGGTTTAATAATGAATAAAAAAATAGGAGTGCGGGTTAGCTACTACAAACAGCTTAGTGAACGCATTATTGTGGCCAAGATCGACACAAAGCCCATGCCTACTACAGTAGTACAAGTTTATATGCCAACTAGCTCTGCAGATGATGAAGAAATAGATGAAATGTATGACGAGATAAAAGAAATTTTTCAGGTAGTGAAGGGAGACGAAAATTTAATAGTCATTGGTGACTGGAATTCGTCAGTAGGAAAAGGGAGAGAAGGAAACATAGTAGGTGAATATGGATTGGGGGGAAGGAATGAAAGAGGAATCCGCCTTGTAGAATTTTGCACAGAGCATAACTTAATCATAGCTAACACTTGGTTCAAGAATCATGAAAGGAGGCTGTATACATGGAAGAAGCCTGGAGATACTGACAGGTTTCAGATAGATTATATAATGGTAAGACAGAGATTTAGGAACCAGGTTTTAAATTGTAAGACATTTCCTGGGGCAGATGTGGATTCTGACCACAATCTATTGGTTATGAACTGCAGATTGAAACTGAAGAAACTGCAAAAAGGTGGGAATTTAAGGAGATGGGACCTGGATAAACTGAAAGAACCAGAGGTTGTAGAGAGTTTCAGGGAGAGCATAAGGGAACAAATGACAGGAATAGGGGAAAGAAATACAGTAGAAGAAGAATGGGTAGCTCTGAGGGATGAAGTGGTGAAGGCAGCAGACGATCAAGTAGGTAAAAAGACGAGGGCTAATAGAAATCCTTGGGTAACAGAAGAAATATTGAATTTAATTGAGGAAAGGAGAAAATATAAAAATGCAGTAAATGAATCAGGCAAAAAGGAATACAAACGTCTCAAAAATGAGATCGACAGGAAGTGCAAAATGGCTAAGCAGGGATGGCTAGAGGACAAATGTAAGGATGTAGAGGCTTGTCTCACTAGGGGTAAGATAGATACTGCCTACAGGAAAATTAAAGAGACCTTTGGAGAGAAGAGAACCACTTGTATGAATATCAAGAGCTCAGATGGCAACCCAGTTCTAAGCAAAGAAGGGAAGGCAGAAAGGTGGAAGGAGTATATAGAGGGTTTATACAAGGGCGATGTACTTGAGGACAATATTATGGAAATGGAAGAGGATGTAGATGAAGACGAAATGGGAGATAAGATACTGCGTGAAGAGTTTGGCAGAGCACTGAAAGACTTGAGTCGAAACAAGGCCCCGGGAGTAGACAACATTCCATTAGAACTACTGATGGCCTCGGGAGAGCCAGTCCTGACAAAACTCTACCATCTGGTGAGCACGATGTATGAGACAGGCGAAATACCCTCAGACTTCAAGAAGAATATAATAATTCCAATCCCAAAGAAAGCAGGTGTTGACAGATGTGAAAATTACCGAACTATCAGTTTAATAAGTCACAGCTGCAAAATACTAACGCGAATTCTTTACAGACGAATGGAAAAACTGGTAGAAGCCGACCTCGGGGAAGATCAGTTTGGATTCCGTAGAAATGTTGGAACACGTGAGGCAATACTGACCTTACGACTTATCTTGGAACAAAGATTAAGAAAAGGCAAACCCACGTTTCTAGCATTTGTAGACTTAGAGAAAGCTTTTGACAATGTTGACTGGAATACTCTCTTTCAAATTCTAAAGGTGGCAGGGGTAAAATACAGGGAGCGAAAGGCTATTTACAATTTGTACAGAAACCAGATGGCAGTTATAAGAGTCGAAGGACATGAAAGGGAAGCAGTGGTTGGGAAGGGAGTGAGACAGGGTTGTAGCCTCTCCCCGACGTTATTCAATCTGTATATTGAGCAAGCAGTAAAGGAAACAAAAGAAAAATTTGGAGTAGGTATTAAAATTCATGGAGAAAAAGTTAAAACTTTGAGGTTCGACGATGACATTGTAATTCTGTCAGAGACAGCAAAGGACTTGGAAGAGCAGTTGAACGGAATGGACAGTGTCTTGAAACGAGGATATAAGATGAACATCAACAAAAGCAAAACGAGGATAATGGAATGTAGTCAAATTTAGTCGGGTGATGCTGAGGGAATTAGATTAGGAAATGAGACACTTAAAGTAGTAAAGGAGTTTTGCTATTTAGGGAGTAAAATAACCGGTGATGGTCGAAGTAGAGAGGATATAAAATGTAGACTGGCAATGGCAAGGAAAGCGTTTCTCAAGAAGAGAAATTTGTTAACATCGAGTATAGATTTAGGTGTAAGGAAGTCGTTTCTGAAAGTATTTGTATGGAGTGTAGCCATGTATGGAAGTGAGACATGGATGATAACTAGTTTGGATAAGAAGAGAATAAAAGCTTTTGAAATGTGGTGCTCTAACGAAGTAGGCGAGTGTCAGCAATATGTCTCGTGGTCTTATCGTGGCGTGTTTATCTTCTGTCGTTACGTCAGATGATAGAAATGCCACTTGCACGCTTAGAGCAGCAGATTGAAGGTGACCAACTTTAAACAGAACTTGATTAATTTTCACACACATTTATTAAAATAATAACCAGTATAAAAATTACTTAACTTGGTTCTGGATGCTATTTACAATTGACAATCTGAAATTCCTTTCGTCTTGGTACGTTAATCTTATTCTCACATATCTCTGATACTTGACAAAGTGTCTATTCATTTATCTTCATGGCTATGTACAGGAATCTGATTAGGCACAGACTGAAACTTGACTACAGACTAATGCAGACTAATGCAGACTGACTAATCTGAGGTCTGTACACTCGTTATAATACCTTGCGCATTCAGGTATCACTGCACGAGTGTGATCCATGAGGAGAAAAGGTTCTATGTTAGCAGCAATCTCATTGGCTGCGTTCTATATTAATACGCGGATCGGCGGAAGCAGAATTTGGTCCATCTCTAAGACAGCGCCATCTCATAGTGCGGAGACAGACGAGCGCTGCGCCTGAGCTGTTGTGCTTAGCGGGGCGCGCTCTATTAGCAAACGCGCTGACTACGCGGAACTATGCACACAACACAGTTCCAGTAACAAATTCTGCTGAGTGCTTTCACTTTCACGACGTAATATCTAGGGCTTAATCCAAGTATGTCTCCTTTCTTCCCGCCGCTTTTCTTCCAAATACACACACAGTGCAGTTGTGGTACTAGCAATTGAATCGCATAATGACAAGCAGTCGTCGCCATCTTGAATCTGGCGAAAAATATGACGACAGTGTAACACCGCTTCGTAGCGCTACGTCAGAGTTCTTTGTCAAGGAAATTTGACCACTAATTGGTCATATATCTCTGTCAAAGAAATATCATAGTGCAATACTGACCTTGCAGTCTGTGGATACGCAGAGCACCAGCACTAAAACAGGGAGCGACGATTCGATTCTTTCAAAGTCACCTCGTATTGAGGAGGATTTTTCCGTTACCAGAGCTAAAATGTTGCTTGCACTTCTGTTTTCGGCGTCGTGCTTCTGTCGGATGGGCACCGACTGTGTGCGTTGAGGTTCACTGCTCGTCTGAGTGCGCTTGAGCTGTTTCAGCATTGGCTCAGGAAACAGGTCGCCGGAGCGCCATCAAGTGCTCCACAAACAGGTAGTTGGTGCCGGAGTGATTTATTCGCTACGTGGGAACTGTTTGCACAGAGCTGTTGGTAGCACCGTTACGATCAGCCGCTTTCTCAGAGTGCTGTGCTGTGAGTGCCAATCCGTACTGCTCACAGGCCTGGCGGAAGAAAAATTCACGAGTTGGGGCTACCTTCTGATTAAAAACAAAGTAAAGTATTATTACCGCAGAGTGAAGTAATAGTAAGCATGCGTCTGAGGTGATGGGACGTACTTTTGTATTTTGGGCAAACAATTTAATTTCGGCTTTGTTAACGTGAAAATTTAAAAGACTGTGTGATATACTAAAATGTGACAAAATAACGTAACGTAAAAGCAAAAATTCCGCAATAACAGTCTTCAAAATTGTCTACTTCAGTTCAACCATGAGGACCTGAAATGTCAGAGTTTCAGTTTTAAGAGTCAGACCCCCTAGAAACTGGAAGAACTGGAGCCAACCCTACAAGAAAAGATAAGTAAACTAAAGCGTTTATTGCAATCTCGCTCTCCTCAAATCCTCAGAAAAGACTTTACACAATGTGGACAGCAGCTGCAACTAGGAAGGAGGTGGTAGATTACAGGATATCTATAGTCACTAGTGAATGAGGTCCCAGTGGAAACGGAGATGGAATTAGAATGAGATTTTCACTCTGCAGCGGAGTGTGCGCTGATATGAAACTTCCTGGCAGATTAAAACTGTGTGCCGGACAGAGACTCGAGTCTCGGTCCGGCACACGGAGGTGGAATTAGTTGCCAGAATTGTAGCTGCCTGTGTTATGATTCGAAACACACCGGGGATATTTGTCAGGGTGCGTCAGAATCTTGTTTGCCCATGTCATGCATGCAGTGAGGTTGATGGCCGTCAATTTCAGCACATTTTGTAAGATCAGCAGAAACGGTACGTTTAATATGTCGGTGATGGTATTTGTAGTTAACTGTAACTAACATAAACAAATACGTACCCAGTAATGTGATTTTATTCCTGTTATCTCCCTACGCTGGCTTCTCTGACCCGAGGTTCCCTGCCACACAAATTGTTCAGTGGAGCATCCTCTGCGCCCTGTCAAATTTTTTCACGCTTTAAAAGTTCTCAGTGACAATATAACTAAAAACGTAATGCTTGGAACATGAGTAAGTTAATACAACATTTCTCTCTTGTCATATATTTCAAACAGTGGTCAAAACTTGGACAACGAAAGTTTGTATAAACTAGAAGCATAAACTCCTTGCTTGAGGATATCGGCTGTCCAAATTTTCTATACACCTGTGATCGAATAAGTCAGTAATGTATTTTCGCCAGCGACGGAAACTTTCATAAACAGAAAGAAAAACACTTGCACAATTATAGGTTATGGTTCCTTTAAAATTTTCGAGAAACTGTCTTCAATCGGAGAGAATACTATCATTTCCAGGCGAGACTTTTCCCTTCCACACAAAAGGGCTTATTCTTAATTTCTCTCGCACAGTTGGCAAACACACCTCGCAACCGTTAAGTCGGCTTTTGTAGTCTCGTCTCTGGCTGCCTGGTTAGTTGTCTTCTTAAAGCATATTATCTCCTACACCGTAAATGATCGATAAATGGACTCCTTTCAGGTCCTTGAATCGCTATTCTACGTATGGTTTCAAAAGTTACAATCCTAATTCACGCAGATGTAGTCCCCTGGCCTTCGATTTCCCTTCACTCAGCTGAGGCACATCCTTCTGGAACTTTGTGTGAGACTTGACTGCAGCCATATGAAGCAGAGTACAGAACCACCTCCTCCGCTCCCTGTTTGTAGAGTGTGTCCGGGGCAGTCGCTCTACAGCATCCACTCCTGCCTTAGTGCAATTACAGGTTTGTGTGGGTCTTCTTCTTTGCTGCGTCAGCTTCTATTCCTCGCAGCAAATTTTTCTTCAGTTTTTCCTGTGTGACGCTGGAGACATCTGTTACTGGAGGCTTCTTAGCCGATGAATCTGCGAATGCAAACTTGGAGGAATACACCTCTCTGCTCTCTGTCGTCTTAAGTTCTTGCGCTGTGTGTTCTCTGCAGGATTTGAAAGTCCTAACTGAGTTAAGCTTGCAATCTTCTTGAAGCTTGTCCGCCTATTTCCCAGAAGTGTACAAGTAGTGAGTTGTGACGCTGTAACCTGTATTCTTTATGGCTCCATCAGCCTCTTCACAATCTCAAAAGCACCTCTGAAGCAGGTCTGCTGTCTATTCCAGCGTACACTTTCACTTTATTTTCAACTCTGTCGCACTTTCTTTGCATTTGCTTGTCTTGGTGGTCGTCATTTCCCTACATGTCTTCATCTCGCCTTGTCTTTTTGGAGTGGACACTTTAATGTGTTGCAGACTGGATGGCTCATGCTCTTTTGTTATTGTTATCAACGAGCCGAGACCTCATGCTCTACGGTTTTAGTACCTTCCTCCACTTTCCCTTGTGGTGTATGCTTTCCCCGTTTTTTGTTCGTTCCATTCGTTTTCGTTTAGGTGTGGTGTTGGGTGCTTTTGTTCCATGAGTTTTGCCTGCGTCAGGGAAAAGGGACTGATGACCCTGTAATTCTGGTCCCTTTATACCCCAAACCAAGCAGTCTGGGACTGGAAATATGTGCGAAATGGGCATTAAACGCCAAAGTCCCGTCCTAATAGAGCTCCAGTACATAAATCCCCACGTTCTGACGTCCAGTCAGTGAACTGGGACCTGCGTTACAGTAGTAGTGTTGCAGAGGCGGCACAACACGTCACTGGAATCTGTGAGATACTGAATCATAAAACTCTCATCAGTCGCAAGTTTGCGAGTTCCATAGGACCGTCTCGAAGAACGAGTGGTCTGACACTGAGATAGAAACAATTTGTTACGTTTCTCATTTTTTGCTCATGGGTGAATTACGCATGTGGAAAACAAGGAGTAAAATTGTACAGGATTCAAGCTACGTCTGTTTAACTCTTAAGGTGTGTGTGTGTGTGTGTACGTGTTGAGTGCAGTTAGCAGTCCAATGACTGTTTGGCAATAATTTCAATGAGATACTCCAGCTGCTGTGTTCCTCTGGTTGTTTTCCTCTTGACAGATTCGTCTATTATCATTAGACAGTTACGACTCAGAATATTAGTGAATTAGCCTTCCTCCGCCGATTCTGTTTCCTCTGCAGCTGTAGGAGCTGGTTATGAGGTCAATGTTCTAAACTACAAGCACAAAGACGTACAGTTGAGTGGGTAAAATTCACACATGTTCATTTACAGTGTTCCTGTAGTCAAGTTGGTAAAATTACCAACATAAACTACTTACCATTCCCTGCCAAGTTGACAGTTGTTCATTTAACTGAACAAATCTGCTCACTGACGGCCTCATAGATTCTGGTTCACTGATGATACGGTGCAGGTATGAAGCTCCGACGGCAGTCTTCCAGTCTTGGTCATACCTCCCTCCCCCCCCTCCCCCCCCCCCCCACACACACACAGTTCCCGCGAGCGTCAATGTTTAAACAGCCGCGAATGAACACTTTGGGCTGTGTTGAGGGCGTGGCCAGTAGTGGCGACGTCCGTCAGCGAATGTGTGGCTCCCGTTGTCGTCCAGTCTGGAGGAACTCGGCTGTCGCTGGACCAGTGTGATGGCAGCGTGGTGTGGTGTGTGGTCAGCGCAAACATCACCAGTCCTACACTCTTTTGCTTTTCTTTATGATCCAAAGTGAGTTTCTGAAAATGTGGCTTCGTCTTTCTGAGGAAATAAAGTTACTATATCCGCTGGATGGACGCCTAGCTTAAATGTTCCGTAATTTTTCCCTTTTTAAGTCATTCTTCTTTCTGTGGATGGAAATTGAAATTTTTCTTTCAGGAGTCGTGGACAGTTTTCCTCATCCACTTATATAACGCATAAGAGAATATAGCTGGTGTCCGCCCCGGTAGTTGAGTGGTCAGCGCGACGGAATGCCATACCAAGGGGCCTGGGTTCGATTTCCGGATGGGTCGGGAGTTTTCTCCGCTGAGGGATGGGGTGTTGTGTTGCCTTCATCATCATCGCATCCCCATCAACACGCAAGTCCTCAAAGTGGCGACAACTCAAAAGACTTGTACCAGGCGACTGGTCTACCCGACAGGAGGCCCTAGCCACACGACATTTGGTTTTGACTGTTATCAGTACGATCTGCACCGCTGTGGTACCGTCACTTCAGCTACAAAATGATAGTATACGTGTTAGTTGAAGGGAAAAGATATTGTCTACAGCTGGCTCCGACATATTGTGGTGTGCGTGGTTGCTGCATGTTGTCCTGTCGAACAATTTGAGAAATGTTGAGAATGAGTTACGGGCTGCGTAGGCTTGCTTCTAGTGTCAGGGAGAGAGTATGATTGCACTGAATGTGTAACACTCTACGTCAAAAGAGATGAATGTCCAATACTCCTAGTGTATTGGAATAGTGTAATAGGGGTCAGACAAACACACATTTATGAGACCATTTGGGGTGCTTGGCAGGAATGAGAGAGGAGAAAGAAACCAATAATTTGCAATAAATTTCTGCTAGTATCAAGAAATATACTCGTCAACCACCAAACAGAAGCAAATGTCAGCAGAGCCTCAGCTTGTCAGGGTGTGGACCAATGTTGTTTACTGTAACAGCCATTCCCAGTAACCACATACGGGCAAAGCAGAAACTCTGCGTGCTGTAGATAACGATTGTCTGTTCGAGCAAACGATTTAGAGTGCCGTGAGCACCCAAAGTCCACAATCATTTGTGGTATGCATTCCTGTCTCTGTCTTGCCCTACAGTTTTTACCCTCTAACCCATCTCTAGTACTATGGCAGTTATTCCCTGATGCCTTCACTTATAACCTATTACACTGACCCCTGTACTGGTCACAGTTTTCCAAATATCGCTATCTTCACCTATTCTGCAGAGATGTGCCAGAGTTCCTTTGTTAAGTATTCACCTAATTTGAACATCCTTGAATAGCATCACAGTTAGAATGTTCATATTCCCCTCTTGTTTTTCCTGTAATTTATGATCCATTTTCATACAGAACTGTGCTCCAACCATACATTCAGATATGTCTTCCGCAAATCAAGACCTATCTTTGGTATCAGTAACTTTGTTCTGTGCAGAATCTCCTGTTTTCTGTGCAACATTACTCCTTATGACAATCACTATTTGTCCCTCAGCATAAATTGCCTTCACAGGTAGTAGAATCACCACACTTCGTCTACTTTGTGCTCCTTAATTCTGATGTAAACTTTGCCACCAATGTTGTTTCTGCCGCTCGCCAATACTTTCCTCTTTCTTCTGTTCGCTAGTCCCAATTCAGTGCTCATTCGACTGTTTATTACATTCACCAACTCTGCTGACTCTTACTCACCTTCAGTGAACACAGAAATATCACGACTGAATTTCATTAACGAGATCATTTTCACCCTCAGTTTTAATTAAATTCCTGGAGATTTCTTCAATTCCGCCAATGATTCTGCAGTGTTCAGTCTGAAGATTTGTGGTGATGATCTGCATCGCTGTCTTTCATAGTCTTTAGTCAGAGTGCCAACTGGATCCTTTACACCAAGTTTAGCGTCCTCAAACTGATCCTCAGCTTTGTCTTCTCTCCTTTTGCATGTTATTATTATTATTATTATTATTATTATTGTCAGTAATTTGAATTCATGAGCTGTTCAGCTATCGCACTTGTTGGCCCTTAGTCGCTTTTGTAGTATCTGGATGGTCTTCCTCTGGCACTCTCTTGTTACGACTCCTGTCTCATGGATTACACAGACAAAAGTGGAAACTCCTTTGATTGCCATCTTCCCCAACGATCATGTAAGTTCCGAAGGAAAGTTAACTAACCATTCTGCTTTGTTTGTGTGTAAGTTTTCCAATTCGGCTTTCATCTCTTCCTCTGTCACGTCGTCTGATACTTCCTCACACTCATAGAGGTCTTTAATGTACTGTGTTCTGCCATCTACTATCTCCTGCACATTGGACAGTGGAATTCCTTTCGAACTCTTGTTGACACCTGTGCATTTAATTTCACTGAAGATTGTTCAGACTTCTCTGCATGCTGAATTTGTCCTTCCTATGTTCATTTTTTCTAATTCTTCTAGCAATGATTCTATTTTTACTTCCCTCAAATTTCGGATTAATTTCATTCCTTAGTGATCCATAATTCTGTATTCCTGTCTTGTCCTGTTTCTGTTCGTCAAACAGTTCAAATATTTTTTTTCCATTTGCGAAGAGCTCTTCAGAGTTCTTCTCCTTGTACCTACATTTGTCTGTCAAACTGTTGTTACTGGCCTTTTCAGAGATGTCAACTGTTGTTCACCTGAGCTTCCAGCGATGGTATTCATTATCTCATTATCTAGAGCCTCATAGAAGTGAAAATTCCCATCCCATTCCTCAGTACTTCAGTATCCCATTTATTTACACATTGATTTCTCATGACAGTTCTCTTAAAATTCACTTCACTCATCATTACTAACTTGTGATCTGACTGTACATCTGCTCCTGGGTACACCTTTATATTCAATACCTGATTTTCGAATGTGTGTGTGGTTGTGAAGTACTCCAGCTGGACACGTCTTTGCCAACTATGCCTCTGCCTCCCTCCCTAAGAGCCGATACACAGAAGCAGCCATAGGAATGTCCCAGAATAAAGAGTGAAGGCTTGCAGCAAGTCCGCCACCCAGAAGCTTGTGCAACGTTGCAGGAGGGAGCACTTGTAACGGTAACACTGACCACCTTAAACGGCAATTGATGCTAATGGTAAATCTCTGTGAGGAATTTTTGAGAAGTGACTGTGAGATAACCTAATGGGAACAAAACAAGCAGACTGGAATTTGTTTCCGCAACAATCCAGTAGAGTATAACCAACAGTAAACAGGTGGGTCAGGAACAGACATTCTCTCAGCACAAAAGCAAGTTGTTATAATATGTATTAATATCGGTCACTAGCCTAATTAGGCATTCGTGTGTCAAACAATATAATAAAGCAGAAGGCAGTGATAAGGCTAATATAACCTTCCATCACACACACACACACACACACACACACACACACACACAAACACACACACACACACACACACTTTCTTTATATCTTCGCACACTAAAAAACAGTAGCCTAACCTTGCAGACAAATGTACTACTAACTTGGAAGTCATGTAAGAAATGGTCAGCGAAATAGCAAACGGTAAAATGTGCCTCTCAACAACACGTACCTTAAATGAACTAGATGCAGCAATTTATAGAACCAATCACCAACAAACATTAGTACTGCTATTAGTTTTATGGCAGGGCAGAACATCAAATGATTCTGGTTTAGATCAGGGGGTCTATTAATGAACAGACCCTGTAACATCAGGGTCTATTTGCCTGTGCGTTAACCAACTTGCATTAGAATAGCTAACATGGTAATTCCCCCACATGAAGGCCCTTCGTGAAAAACATGCTCATTAACAAAAGTACACAAGTGTGTATGGGAAGTGGTAAGTATTCTCATCAAAAATTGTTAAGTAAAGCACAACGAACTGTAGCTCTTTAAATAACAAATATGCTTTGATAAGCAGTCTATAAACCTACTCAAAATATAGTTGGCTGTGCAAACGCCAACACAATATTAAAGTGAAATTCAAACACTTTCTCATGAAATGAACCGTGACAGAACTTCGCAATTTTGATCAGAGTGCATAAATGCTACAATTAATAATCTTTATAACTTCAAATCGATATTACTGTTTTTTTAACTAATAGCTTCACTATTTTCGGACAAATTTTCAAATAAGGCAAATTATTCAAGAAAATGACTGCAGATTGATTTACGCTACTAAATGTCTCTATTGAAGAAGAATACCGCAGTGAGAGATCAGTAGTAGCGGCTGTGGCTCGCCAGCTAAATGGTAACGTGGCTGCTCTGTGCAGGGAACGCTGCAGTAGTTCTAGGTTCTATACCCAGTAAAAGCCTGAACATTTTGTCTCCTCTTCACGTCATCTGTTACCAAGTTAGAGACTTCCTCATCCAAAACCATTAAGGGCATCTTAACTTAATCATCTTGAATTTCATCGCAGTTTCAGTTTAGTAGCCCATCGATCTAAAGGTGAAAAATTTAACAAACTTTGACCATGTACACTATTTAAAATTATATTTTCCCTATTATACCGACACACATCTCAATTTTTTTGAATACGCAATTCCGTTGATTACTTGTAGCATTGAATAATTCCTTAGCTGTGTTTCTTTCTCCATTTATGGCGCGCGTTCTTGCCCACAGAGTAAAATTCATAATGCATGAGGTAACTGGCTCGTATCAAACTAGTGTGGGAAAAGAGAGATCAGTTATCCAAACTGTTTGTGAATACACACCCTTCGTAGCTGCGGCACTCACTCTCACGTTTCACTGCGCTGTAATGCCGCTCGATTTGGAGAAGGCTTTCTACAGGGTGAGCAATCAGTGCCTTCTGAAAACAATGGACTTTCCCCAGTGTTTTGCCGACATCATTGGTAGAATTTTGAAGAATTGCAGGTCGTCAGCAAATACGAATTTGCATCAGGTGCGAAGATGAGCAACGCTAAATCACGCATCGTGAATGTGGGGCGTGGAATATCTCCGCGAAACACGCGAGACTTCAATGTAGTCAACCACATGCAAATTCTGGGTTTCGACTACAGGTCTGTTATAAATAGTAGTACAGCTCCCAACTCTAGGAAAACACTTGCCAGCGTGCCAGCTACTGACAAAGAACATAGCGTGAGAAGACGTGATAACATACCAAGGGTGATGATGATGAGTCCCATACTTCTTTAAGAAGCGTAGGGGAGCGACGCGGGAGAACCGCGCCGCCTTACTAGGCAAGGTCCTATTGGAGGTGGTTTGCCATTGCCATGGGTAGACTTTGCAAATATGTACATGGTCTGTAAAGTCAACTGTGTGGCACAGGTTGTACCCATTCCATGTGAAACACCAGCAACATTCCTCTCAGCTTTGGGCCATTGGGCCATTTTGTAACTCGTGGTAATATTTTTAAGATAAAGTTTGACATGTTGACCGTCTCAGCCCGAAATGGGGTGTATGTGAGGGTGGGGGGGGGGAGGGGAAGGGGGATTAAATCTCACCGACGTTGGGAGAAAGTCACAAGCTCTATTCGTGTGTTGCACATACTAGCTGTGGAAGAAGACACCCTCGGCCCTCATGTCCCACTTAGCAGGCGAAACTACTCCCACTGTCTTACATCCACCCGTAGATGTATGGCACGTCCCCAATGGCTTTCATAATTTTGAACAATTTCTATTCGAACTCAGTTACACTCAAACCAGAGGTTTTCCCGTCGAATATGGTAAAACTTAAGAACATGTACGTGGAGTTGATGAGAAGCAAAAGCAGAAACGTGACTGTACAAAAGTGCTCGCACTGCAAATGCAAGGCCATTTGCACCAACATCGGCACCCTTCACCTACCAACAAATGTGAAAACTACTCGGTACAGGAAAGTAGAAACCACAGCGAAACTTCATGCAATGCATCTGGGTGATTGGCCAATTCGGGAGAATTGTGACCTGGCAGACACCGAAGAACACAGGTTTGTGTGCGCCGAAGTGAAGGACATCTGACGAGTTATCAGACAACTGGTAGCCACAGTAAAACGAGCACTGCGCACAACACGTTGCCTTCCAGTTTTTTGAATCCTAGCGGCGTGCCATGCCCATTTACAGTGAAGAAATGCTGTAAACTGGCTAAAAGGACAAACAACGTATTACCTCTTAACGGAAGAAAACAAAACGGGCGGACGTTGGATGGGGCGCCGCACGCACGCCAGGCACAAGCGGACCACGGGGCGGCGAAGAACTACGAGAGAAACTTCGCAAAATTTTTTCAGTTAATATAGTTACGTGAAACAGTATGCAAAGTGAATAAAAAACGACGTAAAAACAAGAACAACATAATGAATCGTCCTTATGCTCTTTTGTCTTAAACGGTATTTTTTACTGGTTAATTTACTTATTTTTAAGGGTATAGAAATCTTCACTAAAATACGTCGGTCAGAAGCACCTTATTTTGTGTTGGAATCTCGGAGCAAAAATTTATCCTCACGACAGAAGTCATGGTACTTTTTGCTACATTTAATTTTACTTTTTTTCCGAATGCCAGAACCACTTTTAACCAGAATAAGGGACTGAAGGTGGCAGGGGTCAAATACAGGGATCGAAAGGCTATTTACAATTTGTACAGAAACCAGATGGCAGTTATAAGAGTCGAGGGCCATGAAAGGAAAGCAGTGGTTGGGAAGGGAGTGAGATAGGGTTGTAGTCTCTCCCCGATGTCATTCAATCTGTATCTTGAGCAAGCAGTAAAGGAAACAAAACAAAAAAAAAAAAAAGAAAATTCGGAGTGCGTATTAGAATCCATGGAGAAGAAATAAAAACTTTAAGGTTCGCCGATGACATTGTAATTCTGTCAGAGACAGCAAAGGACCTGGAAGAGCAGCTAAGCGGAATGGACAGTGTCTTGAAAGGAGGATATAAGATGAACATCAACAAAAGCAAAACGAGGATATTGGAATGTAGTCTAATTAAGTCGGGTGATGCTGCGGGAATTATATTAGGAAATGAGACGCTTAAAGTAGTAAAGGAGTTTTGCTATTTGGCGATCAAAATAACTGATGATGGTCGAAGTAGAGAGGATACAAAATGTAGACTGGCAATGGCAAGGAAATCGTTTATGAAGAAGAGAAATTTGTTAACATCAGGTATAGATTTAAGTGTCAGGAAGTCTCTTCTGAAAGTATTTGTATAGAGTGTAGCCATGTATGGAAGTGAAACATGGACGATAAATAGTTTGGACAAGAAGAGAATAGAAGCTTTCGAAATGTGGTGCTACACTAACCTAACCTAACCTAACCTAACCTAACCTAACCTAACCTAACCTAACCTAACCTAACCTAACCTAACCTAACCTAACCTAGCCTAGCCTAGCCTAGCCTAGCCTAGCCTAGCCTAGCCTAGCCTAGCCTAGCCTAGCCTAGCCTAGCCTAGCCTAGCCTAACCTAGCCTAACCTAACCTAACCTAACCTAACCTAACCCAACCTAACCCAACCTAACCCAACCTAACCCAACCTAACCCAACCTAACCCAACCTAACCCAACCCAACCCAACCCAACCCAACCCAACCCAACCCAACCCAACCCAACCCAACCCAACCCAACCCAACCCAACCCAACCCAACCCAACCCAACCCAACCCAACCCAACCCAACCCAACCCAACCCAACCCAACCCAACCCAACCCAACCCAACCCAACCCAACCCAACCTAACCTAACCTAACCTAACCTAACCTAACCTAACCTAACCTAGATGTTGAAGATTAGATGGGTAGATCACATAACTAATGAGGAGGTATTGAATAGGATTGGGGAGAAGAGAAGTTTGTGGCACAACTTGACTAGAAGAAGGGATCGGTTGGTAGGACATATTCTGAGGCATAAAGGGATCACCAATTCAGTATTGGAGGGCAGCACGGAGGGAAAAATCGTAGAGGGAAAGCAAGAGATGAATACACAAAACAGGTTCAGAAGGATGTAGGTTCCAGTAGGTACTGGGAGATGAAGAAGCTTGCACAGGATAGAGTAGCATGGAGAGCAGCATCAAACCAGTCTCTGGACTGAACACCACCACAACAACAACAAGGGACTGCTGATTTCTTCTGTTCTGCATTACATTCATCATTACCCGAAGTATCAGGAATCGCAGCACGCAGCTTCCAGCGAGTGGAGTACTCAGATACAGCAGAGGACCAACTTCCCCAACAAGCCTCGGGAACTGATGCATTGGATGACTGAGAAGATACTGCGAAATAAATCGGAAAGCAAAGCGTCGTGAACACGAACTTCAAGCCGTTGCTCACAGCTGAGATGATTGTGTGTGGTCATGGCCTTCTGGAGGAAATACTAAAAATAAAAAAATTAAAAAATCGTACACGAAAATAATGGATCGTCTCGGTGACAGGTGTGGGGGAGGAGTCATGGCCAGGCCTCCTCGCCTCCGCCTGCCTGCCTGCCTGCCTGGTGCTGACCAGCGCCTCCCTGAACAAGAAAGTCAGAACATCACAAAGGAAGCGGACAGCTGAGACAGCATGGCGGATGGGCCTCTGGATTCTTCACCTGTGCCCTCTTTATCGCCACCTGCCTGACACTGACGCCCTAAAAAATTAAAAAAATAGAGCATTGGCACGGAAGATATCGTGTAGAGAAAGGGATGGTGTAGTGGTTAAAAAGTAAAATGGAAAAAAGTGGTTAAGGTGGCCAGTTTTAGTCTGCACTTAGTGGGTTCGAATCCTGTCACGTCCATGAATTTTAATTAGTGGTAAAAGTTATTAGTTAAAGAAGTTCAAATGATTCTAGCTACGTGTGTTGAAGTTCTGTGTTCGTTTCTCACGTCAGGCAATCTTTTTTTATCAAGCCCAAGCAGCATCTCCCCCATCTCTGGTAAGCTGGAGGAGAGTCGGTATAGATTGGGCCCTGACAGAGAAGGAAGTCATGCCAGGTCGAAACTCTGTCAGCAGTTACCTTTCTTACGCGGTATTTTTTTTATCAATGAGTCAATCGCCCTGCAAGGTCACAGGGCACTTGACTCTTATTGTAATTGAGCTTGAGATATGGAAAATATTGGTGCCGCATTCAAATCTCCATTTTCGTCACGTCTGAGCCCTTTGAGATGATACATTTCCTTCGTTTCATTGTTTTGTCATGTGTACAAAGTCCACAAGACCTCCACAAGACACATGTCTGGGTTCGAATCCTGGCCTGTCATTACAAGTGGCAACGTGCGCGCATTAAACTACATGTGACAAATTATTGTTAATGATTCTCTGGGCTTTGTCAACAATAATGATGGGTACTAGTTTAGACTCCCAAGTCAGACACGAAAATTTTCGTCATATCATGTCAGGCTCATGCCGCTCCTAGCTCCTCGTGAAAAAGAATTCGATAGTCAACGTGTCTTTGTATATAGTCAACAACGAAGTGTGTAATGTTCGATTCGTAGTCAGCACAGAAATTTTCGTCATGTTATTTAGAATTCAGACGTGTAAATATTTCGCTGCTGTTGAAGTAAGCCAACATGCACGTGACAAGAAGTGAATGTAGTGGGGTGCAGGGTTCGAATCCTGGTAAAGCAAAACATTTTCGTCTTGTCATTTCAGTTTATCATCTCGCTACTGGTTAAAAATGACGCTTTCTAATGTTTGATTGTGCTTACTTAACTAATTCCTGGGTTCGAATCTCTGGTCGACAGAAAACTTTGTCATATGATATATTTCTGACGTTTCATTGTTTCCTCATGTCTGCAAAGTCATCAAAAAATTCACAAGATGCACATGTTTGGGTTCGAATCCTGGCGTGTCATTTCACACATGAGCACTCTTTCTCACTTGTGAAACCATAGTTATGATATTTCATGTTATTGCTAACAGGAATAGTAGGTGATGGATTGTATTTGGAGAGCGTACTGCAGAAACGAAATTTTCGTCGTACAATTTCAAGGTGAAAATTGCTTTTCCATGTGTCGTTTATTGCAATAAATTTGCGTTTACAAGTGTAATGGCTGTGTAATCTCTAATTCCATATGTTCTGGTATTTGTATTATCATAGTATTAATTTCCATCTAGACTGGTAGTCACACGGAGCAGTTGTCTCTTGTGTTCTCTTGCAGTAACCATGTGGTATAATGAAACGACTGTACCCAAAAGAAGCAGAGGATCTGTGTTATGTGGATTGCCTACAAATCAAGTGAAACACAATTCTGGTCATTCGGGTAGTTTTGAGTATGATAGTACATGTTAGATGAAAGTGCATTTGCTATCAGGCCCACCAAATCTGACACACATACACACACACACACAAATTATTTATGGGGACAGAGTTGCCAGTTTGGTGTTTTTTCATATCTGAACAATTCTGTGTGTGTGTGTGTGTGTGTGTGTGTGTGTGTGTGTGTGTGTGTCTGCCTCTCTGTCTGTCAGAAACTTTCAGTACTTGGTGAGTCTTTGTCAAGAAATGGACCGATAATTGGATTGCATTTTTTTTTTTTTTTTGTGGGATATGAGGAGAGTGACTTCGAAAACCAGGAGATGGGATTCTTCTTGAGTGTGATATCTGGTAGTTAAGCTGCAGACAGAGTAGTAGTATTAGATGCAACAAGGCTGTTCTGTAGTGGAGGTGAGCAACTGGTTAGCTACAGCGTACTGAGATCAAAGGAGCTGACTTCCAGGAATGAGTGTGACAAAATGTGACTACGTAATTCTTTCAGAGATTGTACAATGGTATTTGTAATTGATGATGAGAAAAGATTTTTTTATGATGGAAGTAGAACAGATTTACTGTAGCTTAATACACGCAGAGTTGCGCACTGTTTTGTATTGCAGGAGGAGAGATATTGTTTCAGGACAGATTTGTATTCACTGCAGTTGTGTTGTCACGTGTGGCAGTTTTACTCATTATGTGTGATGTGTGTTTGTAGCAGAGAGTGGCAATTTGTGTGTTTTGTGCAGGAGGCTCCCCGCAGAGCAGAGAGGCAGGAGGCTGATCCTGTTGACTGAGCAGGGAGCAGTGGGGGAGATGAGGGCGCTGCTCGCCGTGGGGGCCGACGTGGTGGCGAGGGGTGGGGCGAGGGGGTGGACCGCCCTGCACGTCGCAGCATCCAGGGTAGACGTCTAGGCAACACGGCTGCTGGTGGATGCGGGGGCGGCTGTGGACGCCAGGAGCACCTGGCTGCAGTGGACGCCTCTGCGCGTGGCTGCGGAGAGAGGCAGAGCCGCTGTGGCGCGGCTGCTGTTGCAGGCTAACCGTTGCGCAATCGCGGCGGCTGGCGTGCTGCGGCAGAACTCTATGCGTTGCAGGGGGAAGGGGGGGGGCTGCGCCCCCCCCTGACCCCCCCTGCCAAAAAAAAATTTCCTGCATAACGCGTTCGCCCGGGCTACGCTACAGGTCAATGTGTAGTTGAATCAATTTATTTATGAAAATACAATGTACAGTCTCCAACAAATTTCACGTATTCACATACTCCTTTACCTTTACACCAAATATATACAGTTTCGTTAACAGATAGCTTACGTCTATTTCGGGTATACAGGACAAAAGGTGAGGCTGACAAATAGGTTGATTTACCGAAGTCTTTATTAGCATTTTCAGTAACATGGAATGTCTTGTAGGCGATGATGTCTCTGTCCACAAATGTTTCTAATCCAGTCACATTTGGAACTCCTGTACCACCTCGTACAATGGCAACAGTGAACCATCCATTTCCATGTGTAAATGTGTCGTTGGTATAACGCCGACCACAACGCCAGGGATGGCAGTGGGTGGACGCCGCTGCACTTGGCTGCACGCTGTGGCAACGCAGAAGTGGCGGCTGCCCTGCTCGAGTCGGGGGCCGACAGGGATGCCACAACTGGTGACAGTGGGGCCACAGCGCTGGACCTCACCAGGGAGAACAAGGACAGTCGGCTGATGGAGATGCTGTCATGAGGCAGCCAGTCCAACAAACTCTCTGCAAAAAAACTGAAACAACTTCTCCATTAACAATTTGCATCTTTCTTCAATAAACAATTCAAAAATTCAATCCTACTGTCACTCACTAATTTTCCCTTCCTTGAGTAGCTCACAAAAAACGTCTCGAGTACACTTCTAGACTAAACTTTACAAAAGTCAACAGTTCATTGTGAACAAACACAACTGATCTATAATATCTAATCGCCGAAAAGTATTTCACACCAGCCAACCAGAATTTTCGCTTCTGATATCAGAAGCAATTTACATAAATTTACTTCAGCATTTTCAACAAATATTGTACTCTACCATACCTCCTGCGTTTAATAACAATGGGATATTAGTAGCAATATTCACACTACATCACGTGCCCATCATCTGGAACTATACAGTCAGTCCACGTTTAACTAAACACAATCAGAGCACAACCTCACACCTCACAGTTCCCACACAGCTGTAACGCTGCTCTTGCAAAACGCGCCACCACCTACCAGACGACGTGGATCTTTACTCTGACTTTAGAGAGTACTGCAGTTGATTTACCCACTCTCTCTTCCACATTCCCCTCCTGTCGGTATGCCCTGCACTTGTAGACCACTTCGTTTATGAAGACACAAAAGATCCATTTTGATTGTAATGGAAAGCAGTCACCAGATACAGTAAATTATTTGGAAAGCAACGATGCCACATAAACTATGTAGAGGAAATCCTGTCCCTATCCTATTTTTGTCTGTACTTTACATAAAAGATTGCAACAACCAAAGTAATTCTAATTGTATTCGAGATAGAACCCTGAGGCCCAAATTTCAGCACATGAAAGCAATTTCACAATGACGCACACGAATATCGACACTCATCAGTCACGATGGCACAGCTGAGACGGCAACGCAAGTCGTGGAACTGCAGGTAATAAAATTACATTTACTTTGATTCATACACCGAGCCAATACGTATAATGAAGACTGTATGCCTATCAAGTCAATTACTATTACGTTACTCAAGTCTCTTATTTCTGACTCCACAGTTTCTCTGACTTTAAACAGATTTCAAGTCGGAATAATTCGTCTGTATTTATTAAATAAGCAGCTATTCCATATCGCTGCAGGTACCAACGGCAGGGCCAGCACTACACTTTCTGGGCTGTGAGTAAATGTTGCTGGGCCCCTCCTACAAATTTATTTTAAACTCCTTAATATGGATAACGTCAGAAAGTGTTAATGCAAAAGATCAGTCAATGGCTTCTTCTTAAGAAACTGTAAACTCTCACAGTTTACATAACTGTACTTTCTCCCCACCTTTTTTGGAAGCTTAAACCTCTATAATCCAGATAAATGCATAAATTCTGATCCTGTTGCGATCGTAGATGATCCAACATGCCGCTCTTGCCCCACTGTCGTTCTGTAACAGTTATCAACTCTTGCAAGAAAGTTTAGATATACTCTGCTTGGGCGACGCTAACACGCAAAGTGCAGAACAATCCATAAGGCAGTCATTGTACTTTGTAGTACGTCACTGAAACTGTACTTACGAAGAGCATCGTGAAAGCGCAGAAGTGGCTCAGACACAAAATTGCCTTCACAAATCTTTTTTAACAGCAAAATTTCTTCTCTCAGACCCTCCTCATTAACATCTACACTGTAGAAAGATTCGTCGTTTTCCACAAGCTGTGGGTCTGGAGAATCGTGTTCGCTTACGTAGTTCCACAGGACACGGAATGTGTCCGTGTTGTATGTGGCTGCACACGGTACACTTAAGTTTCCTGCAGCTGTGTAATAACGTGGGAAACAGCTGAAAACTGTTCTTCGAGCTCTTCAATATCAATACTTACACTCTGTAATTTCACATTTATGCTATTAAATCTCTGTACTATGCACTTCCACTCTGTCAACAGGAATACTGGTTCAGTAAAACTGAAGCCTCATTTCACGCTAGTGATTTCTCACAGGGATTATATTGGTAACATGCGTGAGAGCATCGATAACACTCTCCCAATTTTCATTTGGACTGTTCTGCCGACCAATGTTTTTTTGATAAACTTTTGATTGCTTCCGGTTTAATGAAAGAAAGAAGTTAAACCTAGCGTTGTGTGGAACCAGTGGAACAATTACAAAAGTTTTGCACTAAGTTGAAAAATGAACGTGCCTTCTGACAACAGCTTGGAACTGTGGTGCCAACTAAATTCAAAGAATGTGCTGCACGAGTCACAGAATGCACACTCTGATTTCGCTACTAATTGCGTGCCTGAGAACCTGTGAAAGCTCTTGACGAATTGCTAGCGCCACTGTCCTCAACAGTCAGGAGTATTAACGGGATTTGTGGACAGGACTTTCAGTACGGCCTCAGCTAGGTTTCCAAACTTGTGACTCCTGGGTTTACTAACAAGAAAAGCAAACGTTCAACACGCTCACCATTCTCGTTCACATACTTCAGTACGAAAGGTAATTGATCAATATGTGAAATGTCCACAGTACATCTACATCTACATGGTTGTTTTGTTGTGGTCCTCAGTCCAGAGACTAGTTTGATGCAGCTCTCTATGTTACTCTGTCCTGTGCAAGCTTCTTCATCTCCCAGTACCTACTGCAACCTACATCCTATTCATCTCTTGGTCTCCCTCTACGATTTTTACTCTCCACACTGCCCTCCAATACTAAATTGGTGCTCCCTTGAAGCCTCAGAACATGTCCTACCAACCGATCCCTTCTTCTAGTCAAGTTTTGCCACAAATTCCTCTTCTCCCAAATTCTATTCAGTACCTCCTCATTAGTTACGTGACCTACCCATCTAATCTTCAGCATTCTTCTGTAGCACCACATTTCGAAAGCTTCTATTCTCTTCTTTTCCAAACTATTTATCGTCCATGTTTCACCTCCATATACGGCTACACTCCATACAAATACTTTCAGAAAAGACTTCGTGACGCTTAATTCTATACTCGATGTTAACTAATTTCTCTTCTTCAGAAACGCTTTCCTTACCATTGCCAGTCTACATTTTATATCCTCTCTACTTCGACCATCATCAGTTATTTTGCTCCCCAAATATCAAAAGTCATCTACTACTTTAAGTGTCTCATTTCCTAACCTAATTCCCCTAGCATCACCCAAATTAATTCGACTACATTCCGTTATCCTCGTTTTGCTTATGTTGATGTGCATCCTATATCCCCCTTTCAAGACACTGTCCATTTCGTTCAACTGCTCATCCAGGTATCTACATGGATACTCTGAAAACACTTAAGTGCCTGGCAGAGGGTTCATCGAACGACTTTCACAATAATTCTCCATTATTCCACTTACGAACAGCGACCAGAAAAAACGAACACTACATCTTTTTGTACGATCTCTGATTTGTTGTTCTGTATGGTGGGCAACCACAGCCAAACGTCGACATTTTCCCAAAGAAAATTCCGCACTGGCTGTATGAATGAAATGGTTCAAATGGCTCTGAACACTATGGGACTTAACATCTGTGGTCATCAGTCCCCTAGAACTGAGAACTACTTAAACCTAACCAACTTAAGGACATCACACACATCCATGCCCGAGGCAGGATTCGAACCTGCGACCGTAGCGGTCACGCGGTTTCAGACTGAAGCGCCTAGAACCGCATGGCCACACCAGCCGGCCCATATGTATGAATGAGTTTTATTAAATCTGCGACTGGTTTCGCACCACTTATCGGTGCATCCTGAGGCAATCTCTACAAAAAATAATAGAATAAGAGCTCATATAAACTATTCGGTCCCCCAATTCTGAGATATAAATTGAACTTTTAAACAACCAGTTTTTTGAATGAAACAAGAAAGTACTCACATACGCTATTTATGACATGGTAATGTTGAACTGCCACGCGGCTCCTCTCAGCTTGCACAGTAACTTCTGATATGTTTACATGGCCCTAATTCCACTGTTTGTTCATGCTATTGTTTGCGCTCTTTGTCGTCCGAGTGTAGGGGAGTTTTATCACCATCGTATTTTATTTTTATTTTTAGGTCATTCCCACTCCCATCATTCAAAAAAAATTTAAAAAAGGTTATTAAATTTTAACTACCGCTTTCACAAGATGGCGGTATATTGGACGTGAATGGTGAGGAGTGGCTACAGGGCAATGTTCAACGTTACCATGTTATAAATAGCGTATTTGAGTACTTTCTTGTCTCGTTCAAAAAACTGGTTGTTTAAAAGTTCGATTTGTACCTCAGAATTGGGGGATCGAATAGTTTATATGAGCTCTTATTATAGTATTTTTTTTGTACAGATTGGCTGAGGATGCACCGATAAGTGGTGCAAAACCGGTCGCAGATTTAATAAAAAGCCGGGCGATGGTGGCCGAGCGGTTCTAGGCGCTTCAGTCTGGAACCGAGCGACCGCTACGGTCGCAGGTTCGAATCCTGCCTCGGGCATGGATGTGTGTGATGTCCTTAGGTTAGTTAGGTTTAAGTAGTTCTAAGTTCTAGGAGACTGATGACCTGAGATGTTAAGTCCCATAGTGCTTAGAGCTATTTGAAATGTAATAAAAATCATTGATACAGCCAGTGTGGAATTTTCTTTTGGAATAAGATCTCTGATCTCCCTTATTTCTCCCTATGTAGGTCGGCGTCAACAAAATATTTTCCCACTTGGAGGATAAAGTTGGTGATAAATATTTCGTGAGAAGATTCTGTTGTGGCGTAACAAGACAGCTACGCCACACGGAGGTAGCCGAAAGGCACGCGTTAATCTCACGTAGGCTAGAGAGAGGTCTGAAACAGGAGACGTTATGAATGCGATAAAGAAAAGTACGTAGTTGCGGAAATACTTAACTTTATTCCCTCTTATGGTACATAGCTCTTGACGATAGAAGTGAGACTCAGTCTTGAGGTACATGAAATGGTACAAATGGCGCCTTGCTAGGTCGTAGCCATTAACTTAGCTGAAGGCTATTCTAACTGTCTCTCGGCAAATGAGAGAAAGGCTTCGTCAGTGTAGTCGCTAGCAACGTCGTCGTACAACTGGGGCGAGTGCTCGTACGTCTCTCTAGACCTGCCTTGTGGTGGCGCTCGGTCTGTGATCCTGACAGTGGCGACACGCGGGTCCGACATGTACTAATGGACCGTGGCCGATTTAAGCTACCACCTAGCAAGTGTGGTGTCTGGCGGTGACACCACATTCCTCCCTCGCAAATCGGCGAACGGTCGTGTTATAAGGCTTCCGCCCGCCGTGCGGAGGACCCCATGTTGACGTATGCGATGAGGTGGGGAGCCTAACAACAGGCGAGGCTGTGCCACCCGCACCCGGCCATTCGGTCCGAGGGGAGCTAGGAAACGCCTGGAAACCTAGTCCAGGGTGCACGTCAACATGCGGTGTAGGCGCCCGTAATGAGACAGGAGGGGCCAAAGGGTCGACCTCCATGCGGTCGGGGCACCCGACGGGCGAAGACGACATCTGGTCCGGAGCGGGCAAGAGTTCCATGGCGGAGGACAGCTGGTCACGGGAAGCGATCGGCGGAGCGTGACCCAGGGAGGCGCCAGGCGGTTGCAGCGACGCGTCCACTGCGGGCGGCGCCGGCGGGAGAACAGGCGGCGGCGGCGGCGGTGCGTCGCCATGAGGCAAAATGGAAGGCAGCGTCGGTAACACCTGGGGATGAGGCGAGCCAGTAGATGGGTCCCCAGGGCACTGACCGGACGGCACCATCGCTGAAAGCAGACGGGGAGCGGCAGAACCCAGGCGACGACAGAGGCGCAGCTGATTGAGATGCCGATGCACCTCACCAGAGGCCCCCAAAACCAAATACATCGCGCGGCCGAGGCAGCGAAGAATGCGCCCTGCGAGCCAACGCTGTGAACCTCGATAGTTGCGATAGAAGACAATGTCGCCAGGAGCAAAAGCAGGAGTTTGCCGCTGCACAGGAACCGGATGCGGCGGATGCAGCAAAGACATCAAGGTTCGATGAGGGCGACCATGGAGCAACTCAGCCGGCGAGCGACCATCGCGGGGCTGAGAGCGATACGAAGACAAAAAGAGCAACAACGCGTCCTCCCGAGAATGCGACTCTTTCAACTTCAACATCTGTGACTTGAAAGTCCGGACCAATCGTTCAGCGGCACCGTTTGACTGAGGCGAAAACGGCGCGGATGTCAGATGTTGAATACCATTGGCCTTGCAGAATGACTGAAATTCTGCGGACATGAATTGCGGGCCATTGTCGGAAACAATAGTCTGTGGAAGACCTTCAATGCAAAAAGTAGCAGACAACGCTTGGATTGTGGCAGAAGACGTCGTGGAAGACATCCGGACAACAAAAGGAAAGTTACTGAAAGAATCGACGACAACCAACAATCGAGCATTCCAGAATGGACCAGCAAAATCGATGTGCAAGCGTTGCCAAGGGGAAGCGGCTGTCGGCCATGCAAAGAATTTCCGCGGTGGTGCGGATTGTTGTTCGGCACACGCCATGCAAGAAGAGCACATATTCGTAATCGCAGCATCGATGCCGAACCAAGTACAGTGCTGACGAGCAAGTTGTTTCGTTCTCACTATACCCCAATGTCCTTGGTGAAGAAGCCGTAAGACAGAGGACTGTAACGAACGTGGGACCACGACTCTGGACTGATCATGATCAGAACACAACAACATAACACCACGTCGTACAAAAATTCTCTCCTTGTGAGCAAAAAATCTGCGAACCAACGGATCCTCGATCCGTGACTTTGACAAAGGCCATTGCGTAGCAACAAAACGCAAAACAATAGCAAGGACAGGGTCAGCAGCTGTGGCTGTAGCTACACGACGAAAATCAATCGGAAACGAGTCGACCACATCATCGGTTTCCGCATCAATGAACATGCAAGCAAGTTCAGAAGAATCGAATGCTTTATCCTCAGCAATAGGCAAACGGGACAACGCATCATCGTTTCCGTACTTAGCAGTGGACCGATACAAGATATCGTAGCGGTACTGCGAGAGGAAAATAGACCAGCGAATGAATTTCTGCGCTGTACGTGGAGGTACAGGCTTGTTCGGATGAAAAAGCGATGTCAAAGGTTTGTGGTCTGTGATGATGGTAAAGTGACGACCATACAAGAAATCGTGAAACTTTGTAACACCAAATACGAGAGCCAAAGCTTAATTGAAGCAAGTATAAAGAACAAGACCCTTTTTGTGACTCGTCGCCAACTGTTGTGGCGTAACAAGACAGCTACGCCACACGGAGGTAGCCGAAAGGCACGCGTTAATCTCACGTAGGCTAGAGAGAGGTCTGAAATAGGAGACGTTATGAATGCGATAAAGAAAAGTACGTAGTTGCGGAAATACGTAACTTTATTCCCTCTTGTGGTACATAGCTCTTGACGATAGAAGTGAGACTCAGTCTTGAGGTACATGCAGTGGTACAAATGGCGCCTTGCTAGGTCGTAGCCATTAACTTAGCTGAAGGCTATTCTAACTGTCTCTCGGCAAATGAGAGAAAGGCTTCGTCAGTGTAGTCGCTAGCAACGTCGTCGTACAACTGGGGCGAGTGCTCGTACGTCTCTCTAGACCTGCCTTGTGGTGGCGCTCGGTCTGCGATCCTGACAGTGGCGACACGCGGGTCCGACATGTACAAATGGACCGCGGCCGATTTAAGCTACCACCTAGCAAGTGTGGTGTCTGGCGGTGACACCACAGATTCCGCCGCAAGGAAAAACGCCTTTGTCTAAATGATGTCCACACCATATCCTGTATCCTGTCAGTAAAACTCTCACCCATATTTCACGATAATACAAAACGTGCTACTCATCTTTGGACTTTCTCGATGTACTTCGTTAATCCCATCAGGTTAAGGGTCCCACACCACGCAGCAGTACTCTAAAGGAGGACGGACAGGTGTAGTGTAGGCAGTCTCTTTAGGAGATCTGTTGCATCTTCTGAGTGTTCTGCCAATAAAACGCAGTCATTGGTTATCCTTCCCCACAACATTTTCTTTGCACTGTAAGTTGTTCGTAATTGTAGTTCCTAAAGCCGAGCCGATATATGATGATCCCTGGTGTTTTGGCCTGACTGTAGGTATTTAGTTGAATTTACAGCCTTTACATTAGACTGATTCGTCGTGTAACCGAAGTTTAACGGATCCCTTTTAGCACTAATGTGAATGACCTCATAATTTTCATTATTTAAGCTCGATTGCCAATTTTCGCACCATTTAGATATCTTTTTTAGATCGTTTTGCAATTTGTTTTGATCTTCTGATAACTTTACTAGTTGATAAACGACAGCATCAATTGCAAACAACCTAAGACGGCTGCTCAGATTGTCTCCAAAATCGTTTAAATAGATAAGCAACGGCAGAGGGCCTGTAACACTTCTCTGGGGAATGCCATGAATTAACTTCTGGTTTACTCAATGACTTTCTGTCAGTTACTGCGAACTGTGACCTCTCTGACAGGAAATCACGAATGCAGTCACATAACTGAGACGATATTCCACAAGCACGCAATTTCACTGTAAGTGTCTTGCGTGGCACAGTGTCAAAGGCCTTCTGGAAATCTAAAAATAAGGATTCAATTTGAAATTCCTTGTCAATAGCACTCAACACTTCGTGTGGGTAAAGAGTTGTGTTTCACAAGAACGATGTAGAATCTACTATTATAGAGCAATATTTGGCCTGTTTGATATCACATACGCTAATCTTTTTTTGAAGAGATATGAAGTGATGGAAGTGAATGGGGTAACCAAATCAAGACAACCTGTAAATGAAGAATGTAAGATTAAATACTGTGTTTATGATGAAGAACTGAGTGATATTCTGCACAATGCTCGTGTTATGCACAATGCTCATGTGATGACTGGCCACGGTGAATGTGACTGAATGATGAAATGCTTGAAACAAAGTTCTGTAATATAACATACAGAGATGTCCAAATTTATCTTAGTTTGTGGGAGCCTTGTTGAGAAAAGCAAAAAGGTCAGAAAAAAGGAATAGTAGTGAAGCCAATGTTGTTTAAGGGACGAAATTCCAGATGTCAAGTTGAGCTCATCGACTTCCAATCGGAACCAGATGGAGATTACAAATTCTTAATGGTTTACCAGGACCACCTCACTAAATTCATTGTTCTCAGGCCACTGAAGTAGAAAACAGCTGAAGGGGTATGCGAGAATATTATTGACTTTTTACATTGTTATGCGCTCCCTCAGTATTGCAGTCTGACAATGATAGAGACTTCGTTAGCAAAATAATGAACAGTTTAACCGAACTTTGGCCCAATTTTAAGATTGTCCACGTTAAACCTAGACACAGTCAGAGCCAAGGCAGCGTTGAGCAAGCAAATCAAGACACAGAAAATATGTTAACTACACGGACGCATTTCGGGATTAAAAGATCTCTGTTCGAAGCGATGTTTGGCTGCCCTCCTAAACATGGTTTATCTTCAACAAGTTTATTCCTGAAACACTGATGAACGTTCACTCTGAGGATGACCTTGAAAATATAATTAATCAAGTTAGCAGTGAGACAGGGACTGAAACGTTGCAGGGTAATGACCACAGTAGATCTCCATTGGTGGAGGACAACATACCAACAGGAACAGAAGTTGAGAATGGAGAGGAAGAGAGTATTCCTAATAATAGTGACTACTGCCTGACTGATTCAGACGAGTCAACTCCTGCTGTTAAAAAACACAGAACTGAAGCTCACAAGTGCTTAGAAAAACAAGAGCAAAGAATACGGAAGTGTTCAGGTCGCTGCTTTCCAACAGTGGAAAAGGGATGTACTGTGAGAGTTCCAGTTCCCGACTGCGGTAGAGGAAGAGGAGATGGTAGGTCGATCTTGAGTGTCGTCCTCGAGACAACGGCCGATTGCTTTTACCGAAATGGGACGAGAGTTGGTGTGCTTACTATACACATGGCAATAAAGTGTGTGTTTTTAAATAATTACTCAAGGGTCGATACGATATGCCACTGTTGCTACATTTTGTTTCAGGTCCCAGTACAGTACTTGCCTTCTCAGAGGAGGAAGTTCCAGCAGAGCAAACTGTTGCCCTGAGGGCAGCTGCTGCTTCTCAGTCGATGGGAAGCGGTTAGGCACAATTCAGATGCAACTGCCAACAAGAATGTCAGACTCTGAGACGCTTTTGCAAAAACAAAAATGAGCTGTGCAACTCAATGTGTCATGGTGCACGTCCTTGCTGCAATAAATGAGTTTTATACAATATGACTACGTTTTCAAACTGCGTCTGTTTTGTTATTATAGCCATGGTTCACATTCCTTGCCTCCTGGCAATGTAGGTATACATTCACTAGTGATAGTGCACTATCCCTAGTCAATGTGTATTGTTCGACAGAACTGCAGTCAGTAATCCGCTTTCACTAAATGGGCCGGTGAAGGTGCACTATCACCAGTGACGGTTATAGTGCACCTTCACCGGCCCATTTAGTGAAAGCGGATTACTGACTGCAGTTCTGTCGAACAATACACATTGACTAGGGATAGTGCACTATCACTAGTGAATGTATACCTCCATTGCCAGGAGGCAAGGAAAATATATATATATATATATATATATATATATATATATATATATAGACACCATTAATTATTATTCATATATATATATATATATATATATATATATATATATATATATATATATATAGACACCATTAATTATTATTCATAATGTTCTCTGCTATTTACTTTATTTCTTCTGCTGCATATCCAATTTTATTCCGATCCTTGTGAAATTTTGCACACTTTACCTTCAAGGCAAGAGGAAGGTATCTGTTTATATGTTTACATAATATTTCGCAATCCGCATGGAAACGTACATGTATGTAATGTATAAAGTGGAAAGGGTGTTACCAAAAATCTCTACAAGTTCTTGCCCGATTTACTTGAAATTTCCACAGGATGCCCTAATGAACATTTGGACGGACCTACGCAATATATTTTTTAATATAGAGAATATATAAATGTACATATAACATTTATCAACGAGAAGCGTTGTTACCAAACATCTTAAAAAGTACTTGGCCGATTTATTTCGAAGTCCTTGTCAGATTTACTTCAAATTTCTACTTTCAGATGAAAGAACCACGCTAATTAATGAAAAATTAAATGCCTAACAAACGAACTCTGTAATTCCTACAGCGAGAATGAATTATAGCGGCGATACCTGTCTTGGCACCATCTACATCTACATCTACATTTATACTCCGCAAGCCACCCGACGGTGTGTGGCGGAGGGCACTTTACGTGCCACTGTCATTACCTCCCTTTCCTGTTCCAGTCGCGTATGGTTCGCGGGAAGAACGACTGTCTGAAACCCTCCGTGCGCGATCGAATCTCTCTAATTTTACATTCGTGATCTCCTCGGGAGGTATAAGTAGGGGGAAGCAATATATTCGATACCTCATTCAGAAACGCACCCTCTCGAAACCTGGCGAGCAAGCTACACCGCGATGCAGAGCGCCTCTCTTGCAGAGTCTGCCACTTGAGTTTATTAAACATCTCCGTAACGCTATCACGGTTACCAAATAACCCTGTGACGAAACGCGCCGCTCTTCTTTGGATCTTCTCCATCTCCTCCATCAACCCGATCTGGTACGGATCCCACACTGATGAGCAATACTCAAGTATAGGTCGAACGAGTGTTTTGTAAGCCACCTCCTTTGTTGATGGACTACATTTTCTAAGGACTCTCCCGATGAATCTCAACCTGGTACCCGCCTTACCAACAATTAATTTTATATGATCATTCCACTTCAAATCGTTCCGCACGCATACTCCCAGATATTTTACAGAAGTAACTGCTACCAGTGTTTGTTCCGCTATCATATAATCATACAATAAAGGATCCTTCTTTCTATGTATTCGCAATACATTACATTTGTCTATGTTAAGGGTCAGTTGCCACTCCCTGCACCAAGTGCCTATCCGCTGCAGATCTTCCTGCATTTCGCTACAATTTTCTAATGTTGCAACTTCTCTGTATACTACAGCATCATCCGCGAAAAGCCGCATGGAACTTCCGACACTATCTACTAGGTCATTTATATATATTGTGAAAAGCAATGGTCCCATAACACTCCCCTGTGGCACACCAGAGGTTACTTTAACGTCTGTAGACGTCTCTCCATTGATGACAACATGCTGTGTTTTGTTTGCTAAAAACTCTTCAATCCAGCCACACAGCTGGTCTGATATTCCGTAGGCTCTTACTTTGTTTATCAGGCGACAGTGCGGAACTGTATCGAACGCCTTCCGGAAGTCAAGAAAAATAGCATCTACCTGGGAGCCTGTATCTAATATTTTCTGGGTCTCATGAACAAATAAAGCGAGTTGGGTCTCTCATGATCGCTGTTTCCGGAATCCATGTTGATTCCTACATAGTAGATTCTGGGTTTCCAAAAACGACATGATACTCGAGCAAAAAACAAGTTCTAAAATTCTACAACATATCGACGTCAGAGATATAGGTATATAGTTTTGCGCATCTGCTCGACGACCCTTCTTGAAGACTGGGACTACCTGTGCTCTTTTCCAATCATTTGGAACCTTCCATTCCTCTAGAGACTTGCGGTACACGGCTGTTAGAAGGGGGGCAAGTTCTTTCGCGTACTCTGTGTAGAATCGAATTGGTATCCCGTCAGGTCCAGTGGACTTTCCTCTGTTGAGTGATTCCAGTTGCTTTTATATTCCTTGGACACTTATTTCGATGTCAGCCATTTTTTCGTATATGCGAGGATTTAGAGAAGGAACTGCAGTGCGGTCTTCCTCTGTGAAACAGCTTTGGAAAAAGGTGTTTAGTATTTCAGCTTTACGCGTGTCATCCTCTGTGTCAATGCCATTATCATCCCGGAGTGTCTGGATATGCTGTTTCGAGCCACTTACAGATTTAACGTAAGACCAGAACTTCCTAGGATTTTCTGTCAAGTCGGTACATAGAATTTTACTTTCGAATTCACTGAATGTTTCACGCATAGCCCTCCTTACGCTAACTTTGACATCGTTTATCTTCTGTTTGTCTGAGAGGTTTTGGCTGCGTTTAAACTTGGAGTGAAGGTCTCTTTGCTTTCGCAGTAGTTTCCTAACTTTGTTGTTGTACCACGGTGGGTTTTTCCCGTCCCTCACAGTTTTACTCGGCACGTACCTGTCTAAAACGCATTTTACGATTGCCTTGAACTTTTTCCATAAACACTCAACATTGTCAGTGTCGGAACAGAAATTTTCGTTTTGATCTGTTAGGTAGTCTGAAATCTGTCTTCTATTACTCTTGCTAAACAGATAAACCTTCCTCCCTTTTTTTATATTCCTATTAACTTCCATATTCAGGGATGCTGCAACGGCCTTATGATCACTGATTCCCTGTTCTGCACATACAGCGTCGAGAAGTTCGGGTCTGTTTGTTATCAGTAGGTCCAAGATGTTAACTCCACGAGTCGGTTCTCTGTTTAATTGCTCGAGGTAATCTTCAGATAGTGCACTCAGTATAATGTCACTCGATGCTCTGTCCCTACCACCCGTCCTAAACATCTGAGTGTCCCAGTCTATATCTGGTAAATTGAAATCTCCACCTAAAATTTATGTGAAATGTATTCAAATTTTCTCTCGGTTGTTCTGCCACTAATGCTGCTGAGTCGGGAGGTCGGTAAAAGGAGCCAATTATTAACCTAACTCGGTTGTTGAGTGTAACCTCCACCCATAATAATTCACAGGAACTATCCACTTCTACTTCACTACAGGATAAACTACTACTAACAGCGACGAACACTCCACCACCAGATGCATGCAATCTATCCTTTCTAAACACCGCCTGTATCTTTGAAAAAATTTCGGCAGAATTTATCTCTGGCTTCAGCCAGCTTTCTGTACCTATAACGATTTCAGATTCGGTGCTTTCTATCAGCGCTTGAAGTTCCGTTACTTTACCAACGCAGCTTCGACAGTTGACTATTACAATACCGATTGCTGCTTGGTCCCCGCATGTCCTGACTTTGCCCCGCACCCGTTGAGGCTGTTGCCCTTTCTGTACTTGCCCAAGGCCATCTAACCTAAAAAACCGCCCAGCCCACGCCACACAACCCCTGCTACCCGTGTAGCTGCTTGTTGCGTGTAGTGGACTCCTGACCTATCCAGCGGAACCCGAAACCCCACCACCCTATGGCGCAAGTCGAGGAATCTGCAGCCCACACGGTCGCAGAACTGTCTCAGCCTCTGATTCAGACCCTCCACTCGGCTCTGTACCAAAGGTCCGCAGTCAGTCCTGTCGACGATGCTGCAGATGGTGAGCTCTGCTTTCATCCTGCTAGCGTGACTGGCAGTCTTCACCAAATCAGATAGCCGCCGGAAGCCAGAGAGGAATTCCTCCGATCCATAGCGACACACATCATTGGTGCCAACATGAGCGACCACCTGCAGATGGGTGCACCCTGTACCCTTCATGGCATCCAGAAGGACCCTTTCCACATCTGGAATGACTCCCCCCGGTATGCACACGGAGTACACATTGGTTTTCTTCCCCTCTCTTGCTGTCATTTCCCTAAGGGGCCCCATTACGCGCCTGACGTTGGAGCTCCCAACTGCCAGTAAGCCCACCCTCTGCGACCGCCCGGATCTTGCAGACTGAGGGGAAACCTCTGGAGCAGGACAAGCAGCCATGTCAGGCCGAAGATCAGTATCAGCCTGAGACAGAGCCTGAAACCGGTTCGTCAGAAAAACTGGAGAGGCCTTCCGTTCAGCCCTCCAGAATGTCTTTCTCCCCCTGCCACACCTTGAGACGACCTCCCACTCTACCACAGGTGAGGGATCAGCCTCAATGCGGGCAGTATCCCGGGCAACCACAGTGTTAGTCCGATCGGGGGATGCGTGGGATGAGCTACCCGTCCCCGACAAACCCCCATCCGGACCCCCACAGTGATGCCCATTGGCAACAGCCTCAAGCTGTGTGACCGAAGCCAACACTGCCTGAAGCTGGGAGCGAAGGGATGCCAACTCAGCCTGCATCCGAACACAGCAGTTGCAGTCCCTATCCATGCTAAAAACTGTTGTGGAAAGAACGTCTGAACTAATCTACAGAGAGCGCAAACAAATCGACACAAAATTTAAACGGTTATTAAAATACAAGATTGCCTAGTAAATGCAGTAATGCTGCTACTTGCGCACTGCTGACACACTGCTCGGCGGCGGAAGGAGACTACCCGATTTTACACTGTTCAGGTACTAAAACGCGATGCTACAACTCTCATATACTATAATACGCCCGAAATTTATGAATTAAACAATGCAAGGACCAAAAACACGCAAAGAAATTAAGAATTAAACTATGTAACAAATGAGTGAGCTAGGAGCTGCAGCTGCTTATCCAACGGCGGCAGGGAGCAGACGTCACTATATCGCGAGACGAAGGAAACCTCAAGAATTTGACAGCAATATATTCTAAGACTCTTTGATTAGTTGCCATTTTACATACGACATATCTCATAGGAGATACTTTACTCCATTTTTCAGAGTTACATTTATTACTAAAACCATTGTGACATACAAACGCTGAGGCAGGTAATGGGTACACAGGGTGAGTCACGAAGGTATGCAAACATTTTAATATATTATTGTAGAAGTAAAACTAAAGAAAAAAGTTCAAATAAACACAGGTCCGCAACTGTTTAGTTGCGGAGTTACGGTTGATAAAAGATTTTGCCTGTAATTTAACAACTTCGCTTATATGAAGCCATCGCAAAATTGTACAAGGTTAGAATAAAGCACGATTTCCATTTATTTAGTTGTTATTGATCTGGTGAAGCTAATCAATCATTTCCCAGAAGTATATCTGTAGTAGTTTTCCAGAATGTGCAGAGAAACAAAGAAGTAATTTCGTGAAATTTTTAATTTATTAACTACTTGGCCCAATTTGTTTCCTTCACATTCGCCATAAATAAACACCGTATCGGCATATTCCTCTGTCGTACATTTGAAAGGCATCCTTAGTTCATAAATAATCTACAAACTACAACAGTTACTATGTGGTTTCTCTTAAATACACTGTTGTTATAATGTTCTTTCACTGAACAATAGAGAAAACTAACTCGTTTCAAGGTTAGGAAACGACTGAAACAACTCACTAACGGTTGCCAACAATGATACAAACGTTTCTACATTCTTGATGGAAAGTAAGCAAATTTACTTGTATATAAATCTTTGCTTCTCTGGATGTTCTGGAAAACTACTGCGGATACACGTCTTCGACATGTTTTATTAGATTCACCAGACCAATGACTACAAAATAAATGGAAATTGTGCATTACTTTAACCTCGTACAATTTTGTGATGGCTTCATATTAGCGAAGTTTCTAAATTTCAGCCAAAAACTTTTATTAGCTGTAACTCCGTAATTAAACATTTGCGGACTTGTGTTTATGTGGACTTATTTCTTTAGTTTTACTAACCTATTAAAATATTTACATAGCTTCGTGAAACTCCCTCAGGTATTTTTAAAAAAATCTAGAATCCGATATATCGATATTTAAAAATGTCATTATATACACAATATATCGAGAAAAGGGATCGATATATAGACATGCTGACGGGAAAAATATCGACGTACCTGCCTCTAAAAATATCGGTTGCACGTTGTAAGTATACTGCTGCTTATGGAGGTGTGTATTTCAGTACTGATTTATTATTATATTTTCCGTACATCAACAAGCTAGCAGCCTGCCTATCCCCTTAGAACAAGAATTGAAAGGAAAACGATGCACGTTCACGCTTGCCGATAACCACTTTGGTAATAATGGTAATTGCATGTGAGAGGCACAATAAAAGGCGTCCGATGGGTCTGTCGTTCAGTTTCGTGACGTATCGGATCTGTCCAGAACACTTCCCTGTCTTTTTTTTTTTCATTACTGTCAACGCTTGCGACATAGCAGTTGTGTAGAAATGTCGTGGTGAAGCTAAACGTTGCAGTTTCTGTTGGTAGCGCCGATTACGTCAGCATCTCCCCTCACACGTCTCCGCCACCGCTAAGACCAATCTTTACGCTCAGGTTTTTGTTCATCATTTTCAGTGTATGTTTTTTGAAGAATGCCGATGTGAAGAAGTAGCACACTAGTAGCGTTAAAAATTTATTTTACTGCCACTGGTGTGCTGTTTCTTGACATCGGAAATCTTGTTATTCCATTCACATCGCCACCCACTAGTGCAATGGGTGTACTTCTTTGTGTCCCCTTTACTTGTTCCGTACAGTTAAAGAGAAAGACTGCCAAAGTAGTAGGACTCCCTCACAGACTGGAAGTAAAATTATGTTCTACTACAATTTCAAAAGAGCAGGACATGTTTAGCGAAAATTTGTGAAAAAAATATAATATACAATAAAAATATCTTACTAGATATTGCCGTTTTGGTATCGATGTATTGGTGAAAAATATATGGCCGATACATGTCGTCATTTCTTGGAAAAATAATCGATGTATCGACATTTTATGAAGAGAGTGTAATGAGACATCCCCCTCTAACATTAGTTTTCCTCAACAGTAGTTGTTGATACCAGTGTTATTTTTCGATTTTGGGCTGGTGAGTATTATCCTAGTTGCTTTTCTGAAAACTTTCGTGTAATTTTATAGACAGTATGTTATATTTCAAGCTAAAATTTATGAAAAGGAATTACTTTATGAAATATTCTAGTTTCGATGTTATAATCGATAAGTACTAGTTCTGAATGTAGAGTCAAAATTATTTTTTTAGAAAGATCTGAATTTACAAAATATTGGCACACTTGAAATTTGTATTATTAATTATGCAATCCTGCTCTGTTTACTATGTTTATTTCTGGATTCATTTATGAAATAATAATCGAAATTAATAATGTAACGAAAGCAAGTAGGAATTCATTTATTAAGAAAAATTGTAAAGCCTTTGAAATGTCGTTTTTTCCACAGAGTGGGAAAATCGTAAGTTTGCCTCTGATGTGATCGCACGTATTTTTGCATAACAGGTGCGAACAATGTAAATTCGGCTTTGTTAATGTGAAAAATCGAAAGACTGTGTGATATACTTAAATATGAGAAAACATATTAACGTAAAAAAAAACTGCAACAACAATCTTCAAATTTATTTAGCTCGAACCAACCGCAAGAACCTGATGTGAGACATTCAGACCCCCTAGACGAGAAGAACTGGAACCAACTCGTTATGACAAGCTAAGTAAACTTGAAAGTTTATTGTAACCTTTGCTCCTCTCAGAATCTTCATAAAGACTTTGCTTATTAATTAACTGGACTGGGCATTGTGTAATGTGGACAATAGCTATAAATAGGAAGGAGATTACAAGTCCTAATACAGTAGCAACGAAAGTGGCAAAATGGCATTTTCCCATGCAGCTAGTATTCGCTATAAGTATCAACAAGGCATGAGGCCAATCAGTTTGTGTGGCAGGTATTAAACATTCCAGGCGACGACGGTTACTTTGGGTAGTAGAATACGTGATGGAGAATGTAATGAACAAAGAGCAATAGAAAATGTTGGTTCAGATCGAGGACTACTGAAGTGGACAAAAGAAACACTAGAGAAGTTGATGAACAGTAAGTAATGGAGAAATTCGGCTTAGAGGTCCGACTAGTGAAGAAAAGTACGATAACTGATAGAGAATATGGTAAACGGTGATTAGTAAAGAAATGTGGCTCAGATGTGCAACTGTCGAAGTAAGTAAAGAGGGATATCGTGAATGCAGTTCATAGAGAAAAAGGTAGAATTAGATCGCCAGTAAAGAGGAAGAGAGGAGATGGCGCAGATAAGGATGTTGGATTCACTAGCGGCTGGGCGCAGTATTTGTCTGTGCAGCGAGGTAGAGATTGTGCGATTCCGAGCGGGTTGAGACAAACACGACACGACACCAGCTGTTTAGCCAGTAGCTGGGCGGAAGACAGGACACAAACTTCGGCTCGGCGACACTGGGCAGTGTAGGCTGAAGACTTGTTGTAAGAAGACAAAGCAATCCAGGTACAGTTACTGGCATCACTATTTTAAACCTATGCCGTACCGATACCTCTGGTAAGTCACAGTACTGGTACCTCTTCTTTTTTATAAATCAAGCACTGGTCGTAACTGTTACTACTTGTTTTATTTCTTCAGTATCATGTCACATCCAAAAGGTCAAACCAAACTGAACATATCTAGAAGAAACTGTTGTAAATAAGTGTTCATTTTCATAGCCCATTATGTACTCTCACAGATGGATCAATCTGAAGTTACAAGCAGAGGAGAGGTGATGTGTGGAAAGAATCAAAGAAAAAGAACTGAACACATGCCAAATAAGAAGCTGTGTATCACTGGCTGAATGTGTTACAATTGGCTCATTATACCTTATTGTAAACATATACACCATGAATCTTTGATGAGGCTCAAGTTGCAGTCCGGCAGAAATTTTCGTATGTCACTAATATACCTAACACAGCTGATGTCTAACAGTTCACAGTAAGCAAATAAATGAATATATTATAACAAAACGTTCAACATTCCATGCAGAACCAATCACAAAATATTTCAATTTCATACTTTTCACAGTTTTACTTTTGAAGAAAGGTAAGCAACTCGGCCAAAAAATATTATACTTGGACCTATAACCGTTAGTGGATGCTCCCGCCACACACACTATGCAATGATTCCTGATTCTGTAATTACTTTCTCTGGGTGTGGATGGGAGCAGGGATTGGGACAATACAAAATATGTAAAAGACATAACTCCTTTTGCAGTAAACAAATTTATTTTACTGCAGTTGTTTTTAACATGTCATACTAAAATATTACATTCATTGCAACAGTAACTCCAACACAAGAGATACAAGTGTCTGTAACGCCGGAAATGCATATCCTCCTATTTCCATCTATTGTACTATAAATTTTTTCCTTATTTTGTCACCTGAAGATATGATATTTCTGTCTCTTTATATATTGTAATTGTTTTACTGTTTGTATATATATATATATTTATGCATTTATGTCGATGTATAATTGGTTTGTTTTGTATTCATTGTTTGTATTTTTACGCTGGGTCTGGCCTAGGGAAAACTACGCTATCGAACGACTACATCGATGGGTCGTGTGGAAAACCAAAGTGTTTAGGATCTTTGGTAGTGTTAACTCCGCCACATGGTGCGCGGGCAGAATGGGTCTGGCTGGAGTAGTGCGGTTGAGCAGCTGTGTTGTGTGACGCTCCCGCGAGTTGCCGCGCTTTCGGGGTTTGGCAGCATGTAGTTGCGTTCGACTTGCTATGTTGGTTTCTGATACGGTGTCGCGGGCGGGAAGCATTAGCTGGCGCACATCAAGAGCCCGTTTCGCCTGGTGACCGTGTCGAAAAGAAGGCGCGCCAACATCCAGCTCCTGCAACAGCGACGGCCGACAATGAGTGACTGTCGCCACCTCCTCAACCGACGACTTCAAACCTTCAATCAACCAACAAGGAAGACTGGAAGCACGTAAAGTTTTAGAACTGTATGGCAGACCTTGGCTTTTAAAATTGTTACATTCACAAAATTACAGCAACTTAGCATGAACCTTTGTTGCTCATTGTCCCAATTGCATTACCAAGCAGGGTCCCTTCCTAAATTAACTTTCAATTTTCCGGTTTTAATAATTCTTTTGCTAAATTAAGTCAGAGTGTAGCGAAATTTATTACTTCTGACAAACTTTCAGTTTTCACACAACACGTGTCAACCTTTAGTTGCCACGCTTTTAGTGCTAATTATATGTGCAATAACCTTTCTTTTTCAGTTATTATAGTAGTTGTCCATAGGACTGGCAACCGTATTTTTTCCCAAATCTCAAACATCTAATTAACGCCAATTAATTGCTAATGTAATGACTGCACATTTACTTTCTTTATTAATTTTACATTTTTCTCAAAATTAATTTCCAGCAATTTCATTTGCATTTTTCCTTTCATTTAGATGTAACCCTTTCCTCCCTCTTTACCGACAAATTAACTTCGATGACGATTGCTTTTCCCAAATTTCCATTAGGTGCACGCGGTTTAATTTTTCACTGTCATTGAGGTCGATAAGTGAGGGGGAGGTTACACGTGGCGACCTGGTGACAGGACAATCTTCAGATTTGAGGTTGTTCTGGACACGAATTTTGTATTGTGCAAATCTCGTAACAACGTACTGGTTACGAACAGGCCATTACGTCAACGAGAATAAGTAGTTGGAGTAATCCTAATTATATTTGAGATTTGGCATCTATATTGAAAATTATTAAAATGAGTGAAGGCAACAATTACCAAAATTTGGTAGACTTGGATATGGAACAATAAGTCGAACAGTGGGAAACGCGCACCGCGGTACCCATTGTTCAGGGGCAGGTGGCTAGCATGAAAGACGAGACCGCCGAAACGCAACAAAGAGCAGAAATGGAATTCCAAGCTTTAGAAAATGTTTCGGAATCGGAAGTGATAATCAAATCTGTACCCCTTGATGACGAATACGGAGGGACAATTAAAGAGGCACCCGCTACGGAAGTAAAACCGCTGGTTTCCGTGAATTTAGCTGATTTATTGAATGTGTTTACTAACGAAATCAAGGCTCAGTCTAGCAAGATAGAAACTCAATCGGCAGAAATTAAAGCTCAGGCTGCCAAGCAAGAAGCACAGTCTGCCAAGCAAGAAGCTCAGTCTGAAAAAATTGAACGGAAGCTAGACAATCAGAACTAAGCTATTAATGTTGTTAACAACAATGTTGGAGCTCTTAACACAAAAGTTGATAAAATCAAAGAAGATATTGTTGTGATCAATACCGAAATCGGTAATCTTAAACAGGAAATGATAGGCGTTCAGGCGGAAATTGCGAGCATAAATACTCGTTTTGATTCCGAAATTAGCAGAATCGAGATAAGTGTAGGAGAAGCAGTTGCTTCGATCATCGAGAATAAGGTGACGGAACAAATTCAATTAGTGAAAAAAGAGGATCAACAGAAGGTGGAAACTTTAAAGGTTTTAGTGTCCGAAGTAGATACTAAAGTGAGGAAGCAGGCTAATACCTGCGAAGAGAAAAAGAGGGAAGTGAAAACGTTTGCGACAACCACTTGCCAAGTAATTACGAGAGTGTCGGAATTAGAAAAGAAACTTGACGAAAAACAGAGCTATGTGCCAATCTGTGAACATAGTTCTTAATTGTTGACGAAAGAGGAGCGGTTCGACCCCTTGAAAAAAGGCGGTGTACACGCGACGGATTTCATTAAAAATTGTGAAAGAGTTTTACCCAGATCATGGACTAATGAGAGAAAAATTAATGCGGATATTGACGTGTTGGCTGGTGATGTCAATCGTTGGGGCTTAAACCTCAACATCACGAACCTGACTTTTGACGAGTTTAAAGATTTTTTTCTGGCTGAATACTGGTCAGAGCAAAAACAACAAAGTGTCTGGCGCGAATTTGTCGTATCGAGGCCTTTCGATGCGAATTCGTGCTGCTCGATGAAGGAGTTTTGTGAGGGCAAGTTGGAATATTTGCGTGATCGCCGCACGGAATCCGAAATAGTCTGGGAACTCTACAAGAAGCTTCCAGATGATACAAAACGCTACGTAGGAAGCTATAACAGACAATCAATGATTTTCTGGAAAGAGTCGAGGACGAGGACAATTGGCGCAATAATCGCGACAGTGGAAGAGGCCGTGGTAACAACAACGGGTACCACAGCAACCACAACAATGATAACTATGGGAATAATGCATACTGCAATCTTGGCAGCAATAACAATAGTGGTTCGGGCCGTAATGACAATCTGTACAATGCAAATAATGACGGAAACCAGTATCATACTAGCGTGATACGGGCTTCGCAGAATAGTAATAACGCCATAGGGTGTGATCAGCCGCCTCAGCAGCATCCAGGGAGCGTATCTGCTGCGACGAGACAGGGAAACCATTAGCCGCGCCGGTGAGGGGCCGACCGGGCGCGGAGAAATTTTGGCGGCCCAATAACAGTAGAAAACCAAGGTGTCGTCGTTAGGAAAACTCCGTATGGAATAATCAACGGCAGGGGAGTGTGCCAGTGTTAGGAGAAAGGAGTGCGCCCACAAGTAGTAGATCAGCTGTAGACACGGCAGCAGAAAATACATTCACTGCCAGTGAGAACAATTTAAGTGTGTTCCGGAAATCGATTATAAAGTGGCAGCTGTAACACCCACAGCGGAACTGGAGATTGAGTTTAAGAATGATTCGCAATTGTTGAGAGAAGATCAGATGTCGGATAACACATCCGTCATCGAGCGAGGGGATGCAGAGAGGGATGAGGTTTGGTTAAGGCAGTTCGGTCGCTTATACGACGAACTAAGAGATTATAGGGGCCTGTACGGGAGAAGTGTTCATGGGGAGCACGGGCAGGATTTGCCGCGTCTCGTCCCACAGGAAGAAAGTATTTGTGAAGTGATAGAAAGTTCTAGCCCTAACCGGCAGACTTTACCAAAATAGTTGATGTTAATGGGGAGCACGAGCAAGATTCGTCGTGTTTCGTCCCACAGGAGTTGGATGTTGAAGTAGTAACGGAAAGTTCTGGCCCTAACCGGCAGACCTTACGGAAAGTTATAGTGGTAGAAGTAGCCGACCCATCCGACGCAAACCTCCAGTTTAAACATTGCGAGAGTATTAAGGAGAAAGATTACGAAAATTTTAGTGATAGCCAGACACAACTGTTAGAAAAGCACGTAGATTACAGCGTGTATGAGGTTAGAGCTGACGTTATATGGTCAGACGGTAACAGTGTGGGTTGCGCAGATCCAGAGGAAGTAATTGCAGATACTACTGGACACATTCCTCCAGGTAGATTGGCAGATGAGATCAGTCTGACCAAAGAGGAATCAACGAAGGTGACAATTAGTGAATTGATAGCAAAGCAACACTCACTGGTTGACGAGTTACAGGAAAAGGTTTCGGTATTGGAGGCGAAGCTACAGACTAAGCCTCAGGACAAATGTGTTGAAATTAAAACTGTATGTGAACAGAGGCTTAAAAAGCCGCCAGATAAGCCGGATTTAGGATCGAAGCCGGATGGTTTTTTCTGGAATGACCTGGATATAGACGAGGATTTATTGTGGGAAAATAAAGACACAGTCGAGGACGAGTGTAGACAGATAGTAGTGTCTGTTAATATGCACGACCTACAGCTAAACGTGTTGATTGACACCGGTGCAGAATTGAGTGCTGTATCTGGGAAAATATTTGAGCTACTGAAAGACAGACCTGGTATCGTAGTTATGCCAGTAACAGGTGCTAATGGGAAGGCCAGTAAACCGGTCACAAAACAGATTTTTGTCAACTTCAAGATATGTGGGGCACGATTTGAACAAGAGTTGGTCGTCGTGCCAGACTGAACTACGGAAGTAATTATCGGGTTAGATTGGCTATTAAAGTACCATGCAGTGATTAATTGTGAAAGCAAAACTTTGACATGTAGGTCACAAGATAAAACAGTAGTAGTTAGTTTAGACGAGGCAGGAGACGGTGTGCATAGGCAATACCAGCCTATACACAGTGTTAAATGGCCGGATGCCATTGATGTAGGTATGAATTTGAACTATTGTAACCCGAGGAATCTCGGCATTGAAAATAGTGAATTGGAAAGTATTGTAGACGGTGTGTCAAATGTAACACACGAACAAAGACGAGGCCTGTGTGAAGTAATAATGAGGAATAAGAGTGTGTTTTCAGACAAACTGGGACTTGTGGGAGAGATAATCAAATTCCCTCCACGGATTGACATTAGTATTGGTGTGAAAAAAGATCGTTTGCGAGAAATAATGAAGCTAAAAGCCGATGCTCGCATACGTCGTCATGATGCTAAAGCGCGTTTTGCTAAGTTTGCAATCGGAGACTTAGTACTTGTGAAAGCTCATGAGAAATCGAGCGAGATAGACAATGAAATCTCTAAATTTAAGTTTCTTTATAATGGACCATATAAAGTCATTGGTACACCTCACACAAATGCTTATTGCTTAGAGTATCCAAGCTCTGGAAAACTATTAGGTATACGGAACATTGTAGACTTGAAATTGTACAAACCTAGGATTGATTAATACCACACAAAGGGTAATTTGTACAGAATGTAATAGAGTGTAAGATTTAACGATTTGCTTGATTGCCATGCTTTTGCCTGACCTAGAGGTGGTTAAAGAAGTTGTAATTAATAAGTAATTAATTTTGATTAAATGATTTAAGAGTAACTGATTATTAATCAATTGAAAAATCCAAGCTTCTAGTTTAAGTTCTCAGCTGAGTCACAGTAGATTAAGGAATGTATATATGATTTTGTAACTAGCTGTAAGATTTAATGAATGTGTAATTTACTAGTCATTGCCGATGTTGTTAGACGCTGTCTTAAGTTTCAGGCTAGTACATGTGTGTGATGATGGACGGTGTTTAGTTATCTACTGTGATAGTGTTAATGGACTCCTTGAGATTACTCGGTAGTGAGTTTTTCCGAAAGAATTCAGTGAGGTCGATAAGTGAGGGGGAGGTTACACATCATCCATGCCAATAAACATTTTATGACAGTGGGGTTTCACAGTGGAATGTAAACCATTTAATTTTCTTAAAGTCTATCTATGATACTACTACAGACAGTGACATAACATTAAGAGGTTACCAGACACATTAATTTTGCACAGATGGTAAAATAAAAATAATGATCTTAGGTACTGGCTGTTGCCTATGCCGAGTAACCATTACAGTAAATATAGGGTGGTGGCAGAGAACATTTGATTGTGCAATCCGGTAGTCACTCTGTTGTGGTACTGGATCTGCAATGTGCTTCTGAAAATAAATCAAAGATATATTGAATGAATTATTGAATATTTTTTGATAGAATGTGGAAGTAATGGAAAGAACAAACATTAAGTAGAATAAAATCACTAGATATCAAATGAGAATAACATCACTAAATGTCAAATTAGAAAAGAATTAAGTATGTACTGATCAGTAATATGAATTTTGTATGTAGAATACACCACTCTGTCACCAATGAGGTGCAAATCATTCTCAAATGAAGTACCTAGGAGTAAAATCTCCTGTATTTGAGCACATATTAAGTTGTTAAATGGTGGAACATGTAATCAGCTTATGTGACCATGTATTGCATTCACATTGCAACTGGGCTGCTGAAGATAGTGACGCTACGGATTTACCGACAGTAATTATGTAGGAGCGTGTTCAAGGCATTAAGCATTCTAACAGCACCTTCACGTTATATACATTAACTAACATGGCTTGACATACATAAACCATCACAATATCAAAAGAATAGAAATTTATTCTACTCATTCATCATATCCTGCACATCCCACCAAGAAGGTGAACAAGAGTAGAAATTTCTTCTACTCTACCACCAAGAAGGTGAACCTATAGGGAGCAAGTAAAGGCAAACATTAACAAAAGACAACCAAACATTGTTTAAGCTGTACACTACATTAATGAGAAACCATCACAATACTGCTTAATGCTAGTGCTGTTTATGCCAGTTAAATGTGTTCTACTGGATTAGAAAGAAAGCTGCTGCTACTTCACTTACATTAGGTAGCTGCAAGATGTCTCATAAGAAACTTAATATTTACTTCATTAATCAAGTATTTTTTCAAAGAATACAGTAACCTAAATATGTAATTACATAGAACAGCTTACAACACACTATCTGCCATTCATCTAAAGAAGGAATCAAACCCCTGCATTAAGATAATCAGTGGAAGGAGTCACAAATGAGATATGTTTCAAATTTTCCTTTGAATTTGCTAACTAATTACTTCTTGTATGTTGGATGGGAGATTATCAAATATCTTAATACCATAGTACATAACTTTGTTAAATCCTAGTTAAGGATGCAAAGTTTACACAAAAGTTATATTTCTATCTTGTATTGATAGTGCAGATCAAATTTCAGGTTAAACTGATTTTTTCACAACCGCACTGCGCCTTGATTAGAATAACTCTGTGATTGTGGCAGTGGCTAACAGTGAGCTAACTGCCATTTTCTCTTGACACTTATGTACCCGCTATAATGACTGATTTTTTAGGCACCACACAGCTTTCTCAGCTGTAGTACGATGCACAGGAATGTGAGAGACAACTGTTGCCCTATTCACCATCCCCACTGATGTACTTCCCACTGCTGCTGACAATGACAGCAATAAAAGTAATCTGAATGTATGTTTTGCTCTATTTGCATTGCATGTGCAGCTCTTGCTCATTCTAAGTATGTGGAATGAGTATATAATGAACGACCTTGTGCAACCATAGCTGTCTGTCAACCAAGTGGTTATTTTAATCAAAATTTAGAAGAAAACATAATAATTGTTTATCACTAAGACTGCCAAAGGTTCACAAAAGCATTGAACAATAGCCACAAAAGTTTTTTATTATTGTCCCACTAATACAATCTGAGAGGTGTTTTAAAAGAATTTCCAGAAATTGCTGTCAGACCCCTTTTGTATTATCCTTCAATCTTTATTTACCAAGACCAGTTTTGAATCACTATCATCAGATGGTACATATTAATTGCAGGTGTTAATTGTACATATTTCTAACCACATTCAGTGCATGTATGTTTCTTTCTCTTGCGATAACTACATGAGCCACATGAAAGCTGCAAATATGCAATAAATATATACCATCTGATGATAAATCACTTGTTAACATAAAACCAGTCATGGTAAATAGAGACAGAAGAACAAAACCAAAGACAACTGATTGCTGTAAACCTTTACAAAAGTTTAAATCTGAACTGAAATTGCTGCTTCTGGCAACTTCTGCTCCAAAGGTGGATGTGTAACAAAAACCTTGCGGTATAAAAATACTACAATGATTGCTTGTGCTACTTAAAAGTAGATGTAAACATTCTGTAACAGTAACATGGGCAGTGACAGAGACCAATATGTTCATTATCATTACTTTTCAGCCAATAAGTTAGCTGGTAATCTGTAAATAGCCAGTATGTAGCCATAAACAAAGTCACAGAGTGTAAATGAAACGTAATTTACACCATTTTGATAGAAACAGACCAATGGTCCTTGGAACACAGCATTATTTTGAAGTAAGCAAAACACACACAAACTATATCCGAAGTCCACGAGACTCAGAGAGCCATAGACACGGTTTCACAGGAAGATGCCATGTTTCTTGACTTCCGAAAGGTGTTCGATACAGTTCCCCACAGTTGTTTAATGAACAAAGTAAGAGCATATGGACTATTATACCAATTGTGTGATTGGATTGAAGTGTTCCTAGATAACAGGACGCAGCATGCCATTCTGAATGGAGAGAAGTCTTCCGAAGTAAGAGTGATTTTAGGTGTGCCGCAGGGGAGTGTCATAGGACCGTTGCTATTCACAATATACATAAATGACCTTGTGGATGACATTGGAAGTTCACTGAGGCTTTCTGCAGATGATGCTGTGGTGTATCGAGAGGTTGTAACAATGGAAAATTGTACTGAAATGCAGGAGGATCTGCGGCGAATTGACGCATGGTACAGGGAATGGCAAGTCAATCTCAATGTAGACAAGTGTAATTTTCTGCGAATACATAGAAAGATGGTTCCCTTATCATTTAGCTGCAAAATAGGTCAGCAACTGGAAGCAGTTAATTCTATAAATTATCTGAAAGTACACATTAGGAGTGATTTAAAATGGAATGATCAAATAAAGTTGATCGTCGGTAAAGCAGATGCCAGACTGAGATTCATTGGAAGAATCCTAAGGAAATGCAATCCGAAAACAAAGGAAGTAGGTTACAGTACGCTTGTTCGCCTACTGCTTGAATACTGCTCAACAGTGTGGGATCCATACCAGATAGGGTTGATAGAAGAGATAGAGAAGATCCAATGGAGAGCAGTGCGCTTCGTTACAGAAACATTCATTTAGTAATCGTAAAAGTGTTACAGAGATGATAGATAAACTTCAGTGGAAGACTCTGCAGGAGAGACGCTCAGTAGCTCGGTACGGGCTTTTGTTAAAGTTTCAAGACCATACCTTCACCAAAGAGTCAAGCAGTATATTGCTCCCTCCTACGTATATCTCGCGAAGAGACCATGAGGATAAAATCAGAGAAATTAGAGCCCACACAGAAGCATACTGACAATCCTTCTTTCCACAAAGAATACGAGACTGGAATAGAAGGGAGAAATGATAGAGGTACTCAGGGTACCCTCCGCCACACACCGTCAGGTGGCTTGCGAGGTATGGATGTAGAAGTAGAAGTAGAACAAAATCAGTGTATATAAAGTGATCTACTTCTCAATTATAAAAGGTAGATTGGTGTAAAGTCATGACTCCACCTGCCTGCTTCGACCAGTAATGCCATCAACATGGTTTACAGTATTTCAAACACATACAATATGGTGGCCATGATACCACTCATTACACCTGCGAACAAACATAAATAGCATGTGAAGTATTAACTCCAACAATCGAATGAAACTAATAGGACAACGAAACGAAGAGGACAAACTAAATAAATAACAATAAGAATAATGACATCGCTGCAAAACAAATATTCACCCAAAAATCAAGCACACAGAATCCTCAAACTTTATAAAAAAAAATTACAAAAATGAAAACTACTGGTGTTGTAAATTTCACGTGACCTATATATTTCAAATACCAGTAACCCATACAGAACTCAAAAACTCAACACAATTTTCACTTGAGCTAGACAGTACCAACAAAGCCCTCGATACAAGGAACCAACCACTCTAAAACATGGTATTGCAAATTTCACTTCACCCACAAAGCTCAAACAAAGCCCTAGATACAACACTTTCACTTACTCTATCTAAACCAAAGTTCTCAGTACAACAACCCAAACCATGTTCACATGACTAATATCAGAAATGTATCCTAAACAATGATGGTACCAGTACCCATGAGACCTACCATTAACATTCCAACAATTACCGAACACTAACGAGGAAATCCCGAAAATTCATGAAAACTTTCAGCACCACCAATTTCAATGTACACAAACAACTTCACCCATTGCAACAAACAATGAGCTTCTCATAAATATCTGTATCTTCTTCGCAACAGAAGAAAAAAGAATAATATTAACTCTCTAACCACAAGAAACACACGGCACTGATATTTCCAAACATAAAAATGAAGCCATCAGCTAAAATATGCAAATTCAAAGTGACTCACCAGAAAGCCAGCACAAATTCTTTCAATACCAACATGAAACATTCAATTCATGTCAAACTACTTACTAAAAAACATACAGCACAGCAGAGAGGCACCAGATACTACAACACACAATCTAAAAAGACAAAGACTCAAAAACATCAAGGCTCACCATGACATTACGGGACAAAGGAGATGACTGTAGCATCAGCACCTGACCTTGTGCAGATAAGCTGATGTTAGCCTCAGGTAGGAAATAGTGATGAGGCAATGACTGCCAATTGACAAGAAAACACGACTAAATTATCAAGAATGAAACTTAATTACTGCTGGAACATTTGTTCAGAGTTTGCATGTTTTTGGTTCAACCAAAGAAGGCCAGTACTGCCTGCTTTGCAATTAACGAGATCTTTCTCACTGTACTGGTCCACAAACAGAATACTTTTATTCAATCTGTGCTACAGAATTTTCTTTCTAAGCAGCACAGCTAGATCCAAAAATTGTCCATTCTAACATTGAAATTCTAATACTTACATTGTAAACAATTTATTCCCTAGTGGTACTTACGATTAATAATGAAGAGTGAATTTACTAGACATTTATTTGATTTGTGAATTTTCTGAATGTCAGGCGAGACATTGATATGAATCCTTGCCTGCTATTTCAGCATCTTGTTTTGGAAATGCAAATTTCCGATTGTATTTCCAGTTTTGCTGCATTTTTTTTTTCCTGTTTTAAGAGAGCTTCATAGCTGTATACTTCAGTGACTAAAAATAAAGTTCAAGATCTCCATTACTTAAAGGCATGTTTAAATGACAGTTAGGTCTACATTTGAAGAAACCTACCAACAGCCACTACCATAGTACTAAGTTGCATACTACACGGCTATGGAACTAAATCTGCCGTTTATAACGTTCATAAGTACAACACTATACGTGCAGCTTGAGTACATACGTCTCAGTATTAACTTCTATACATTTATATTCTATGGGAAAATACGATATTCTAACCACAATCATTTTAACTGATCAGCTTGTTTGCTTCCCAGAATGCGAATGTATATGATGTTTCCTGTTTTCTCTCAAACAATTTTGCGTTCCGCCTTCCGTCTCTTAGAAATCACAATACCACAAAGCCTGTTACTTAGTTACTACAAATATCCAAGCGGCATATACCACCTCATCGATAACAATAACAAACACAGATCTTTCTGCCCGCCAAAAATTTCGTCTTCAAAGCTAATACACACAACGCCTTTAACGGGAGTGTCTCCCGATACTGCGCACTTGGCTGTTTTGTCATTTGGCTGCCGTAAGTCATGTGACTGTCCCTTCAGTAAGCACTTGGCTGCGAGGACGGTTTTCATGCAATTGCACCCGTGAATACCGAAGGAATTAGTTAAGCATGAAGTAATTTCCCTCATGTTTTAGTCCTTCATGTTCAATAAACAGAATAGTGTAAAAGTTCCGCAGTAGGCCCATATTGAAATTTGCGTAATTGATCTATGTGCGTACAGATACGGTACGCCGAAATATTCTGCCGATTAGTCAGTTTTTTTTCCATCTGTGGATCTTATGAATGAATGAATGAATGAAATTTTATTGTCGTTTAGCTATTACAGCAATTGACAAAGTCAAGTTACATATATACAAGTTATACAGCATATATACATGGGTTAAAGATCAATATGTGACATAGGTTTTACATAAAATACAATATTTAAAATGAAATAATATGAAAGCATTGCATCATAACTGATTCAGTTAAAGAAATTATGCTGCACTCTCCAAACCGGTACCACTATGATATTTTACAGTCGTAAAATTCCTGAAGTGAGTAGTATGGATTTGCAGCTAACCAACTGAACAATTTGTCTTTAAATAAATCAAATGGAGCTTCTACCCATTCTAGCGGCAAATTATTAAACATCTTCATACCCACCACTTCGTAGCTGTTCAATTACTTGGATAATCTGTAGTAAGGTTTGTCAAGATTGGTACTATTTCTGGTTCCATGAGAGTGTACATCTCTTCTACACTGGTATTCTGATAAGTTGCTCTTTATATGCAGTAGGGCAGTGTAAATATACATGTTTATCACAGTTAATATTTTTAAATTGATAAACAGTGGTTTGCAGTGGGCCAGTTTATCACTGTTTGTGATAATTCAAATTACTTTCTTCTGAAGTACCAAAATGTCCTGAAGGTGTGAGCTATTGCCCCATATTAAAAGCCCATAAGATATAATACTTTGAAAAAAAGCAAAGTAGGCTGATCTTACATAGGCCGCAGGTACATGGTTTATTAAATTCTTTAACAAATACACCACTCTAGACAGCCTTGCACTAATGTATTTAATATGTGGCTCCCAAGTCAGTTTAGTATCTATAACAATACCTAAGAACTTAACACTATTCTTGAAGTCTTCTGCTGGCGGATCTCTCAAACTAAATACAATCTTTTGAGTTTTACTCTCATTAAGCAGGAACCCATTAGCTCGGAACCAGACTGATGCCTGTGATATTGTGTCGTTTGCCACAGTTTGGAGCATATCAATGTCTGAGCAGATATTGAAAAAAGTGGTATCATCTGCATAGAGAATGGAGTGAGTATTTATGTAGGATGGTAGATCGTTTGTCATTAGGATAAATAGCAGAGGTCCTAATACTGAGCCTTGTGGCACACCGCACTTAACTTCAGCTAGCTGTGATCTCTGTTTGCCAATACAAACAATTTGTCTACGGTTGCTGAGGAAATGTGCGTTAAATATGGAAAATAAATGTGGTTAAAAAGTTAACACAAGGCTATACTGCTCATAAGAGTGCTACCTCCGTTTATGCCGGCCGAAGTGGCCGTGAGGTTAAAGGCGCTGGGGTCGACAGAAGCGTCCGATCCCACGCGTCGGCTTTGACCCGTGACGTAAGGGTGTTGTCGTGTGTGACGTCATGACGGCGCGGAGTTTGGTTTGAGTGTGGCTGTCTCCAGTTCTGTTTTATCTTATTTTATTTACTTTTCTGATCTGTTCGTTCTATCTCGTGAGATTTTTTTTTTAATTTAAAAACACTTATTACTTATTTTAATTATCTGTTTCCTCCAATTTCTGTTTTAGTTGATTATATTTATCTTTCTGATCTGTTCGTTCTATCCCGTGAGATTTTTTTTTTTAAAAGACAAAAAACACTAATCAGCTACTGAAGCATCTTTATCTTCTATGGGTTGCAGGGGTTACGACCCCTGGGGAGGTGGGTGGGTATTCATGCATGGCTGTCTTCACTTACACGTTGTAGCTCAGCAAGGCGACTAAATTTGTTTATACACTCCTGGAAATTGAAATAAGAACACCGTGAATTCATTGTCCCAGGAAGGGGAAACTTTATTGACACATTCCTGGGGTCAGATATATCACATGATCACACTGACAGAACCACAGGCACATAGACACAGCCAACAGAGCATGCACAATGTCGGCACTAGTACAGTGTATATCCACCTTTCACAGCAATGCAGGCTGCTATTCTCCCATGGAGACGATCGTAGAGATGCTGGATGTAGTCCTGTGGAACGGCTTGCCATGCCATTTCCACCTGGCGCCTCAGTTGGACCAGCGTTCGTGCTGGACGTGCAGACCGCGTGAGACGACGCTTCATCCAGTCCCAAACATGCTCAATGGGGGACAGATCCGGAGATCTTGCTGGCCAGGGTAGTTGACTTACACCTTCTAGAGCACGTTGGGTGGCACGGGATACATGCGGACGTGCATTGTCCTGTTGGAACAGCAAGTTCCCTTGCCGGTCTAGGAATGGTAGAACGATGGGTTCGATGACGGTTTGGATGTACCGTGCACTATTCAGTGTCCCCTCGACGATCACCAGTGGTGTACGGCGAGTGTAGGAGATCGCTTCCCACACCATGATGCCGGGTGTTGGCCCTGTGTGCCTCGGTCGTATGCAGTCCTGATTGTGGCGCTCACCTGCACGGCGCCAAACACGCATACAACCATCATTGGCACCAAGGCAGAAGCGACTCTCATCGCTGAAGACGACACGTCTCCATTCGTCTCTCCATTCACGCCTGTCGCGACACCACTGGAGGCGGGCTGCACGATGTTGGGGCGTGAGCGGAAGACGGCCTAACGGTGTGCGGGACCGTAGCCCAGCTTCATGGAGACGGTTGCGAATGGTCCTTGCCGATACCCCAGGAGCAACAGTGTCCCTAATTTTCTGGGAAGTGGCGGTGCGGTCCCCTACGGCACTGCGTAGGATCCTACGGTCTTGGCGTGCATCCGTGCGTCGCTGCGGTCCGGTCCCAGGTCGACGGGCATGTGCACCTTCCGCCGACCACTGGCGACAATATCGATGTACTGTGGAGACCTCACGCCCCACGTGTTGAGCAATTTGGCGGTACGTCCACCCGGCCTCCCGCATGCCCACTATACGCCCTCGCTCAAAGTCCGTCAACTGCACATACGGTTCACGTCCACGCTGTCACGGCATGCTACCAGTGTTAAAGACTGCGATGGAGCTCCGTATGCCACGGCAAACTGGCTGACACTGACGGCGGTGGTGCACAAATGCTGCGCAGCTAGCGCCATTCGACAGCCAACACCGCGGTTCCTGGTGTGTCCGCTGTGCCGTGCGTGTGATCATTGCTTGTACAGCCCTCTCGCAGTGTCCGGAGCAAGTATGGTGGGTCTGACACACCGGTGTCAATGTGTTCTTTTTTCCATTTCCAGGAGTGTATTTAGTTTGCCCCCCACCAAAAACACGCCATTTCCCGCGCTTGACCCGTTAGTGTCATTAGGCTTCTTGTGGAAAGTGTGTGTGTTTGTTTTTGTTTCCACCATTTTTGTGACGTCATGGGTCAAAGCAGACGGGCGGGATCGGACGCTTCCGTATTTCCAGGCCCTGCAGTCTGGAACCGCAAGACCGCTACGGTCGCAGGTTCGAATCCTGCCTCGGGCATGGATGTTTGTGATGTCCTTAGGTTAGTTAGGTTTAACTAGTTCTAGGGGACTAATGACCTCAGCAGTTAAGTCCCATAGTGCTCACAGCCATTTGAACCATTTGAACCTCCGTTTATTTCGCATTCACATGTAGGGGGACCAAACCGGGAAATATGAAGTAGGCTATTTTTAATATTTTGGACGACGAAAACGGCTTTTAAGTAGCCATAGTATAGTTCCAGCCCTGTTGAAAACCTGCATAAGGAATGCTGTATGGTGAAAAAAGATCATGGCTACACCTGAACAGAGTCATTATTTGTACAACTCTAGAAAACGTCATTAGCTTGCAGCAAAACAAAAAAAACTTCTCTAAACATAACAAATTGGCAGCTGCAAAGCTTGAAAGTGTTTACTCTGAGCTTAGATATAATGTAATGGATAATGCTACATGGCCCAAAAATATCGGTTTTTTTTTTTTTTTTACTCCAGAGAGTCGCCAATATTCCTTGAAATAATCTTTTCTGTGACAAACAGAAAGAATAATTAAGTGTAAAGGGATGACATACTGCTCAGAAAGTTACTCCCATAATCACAAGCAGTGCCTGTGTCTTAGAACTAAACTTAATGTGTTATCACTCTCTATAGAAGTGAAGCCAATTTTACAGTGTCTGTGTAAACATTGGTTATGAGCACAAGAAGCAGGGTAGTATAACTGAATTGAATGCCTAAATTTAATAAGTGCATGGTGCAGAACACCTGCTTCCTTCAGTGGTGTATCTAAATATACCAACCGAAAATCTAGTGTTAAAGAAATTGACTTAAAAAGCTACTGTGTGGACCTAGATTTAGAGTTGGCTGCTTTGGAGTTATTAAATCTTATTATAATAATTGTTGTCTAGTATACCATTCTCCAGATGGCAACTTTGAAAATTTTCTCATCTAAATAGAATCTTGTCTATGCTATTTAATGCACTTGAAATCAGAAATTGCACTGGGTGTTCATTTCAATGTACGCTTTTGCAAGGAGAGTTCTAAGGAGGAAAATTTATGAATCTATTAACCGTTTATGGACTATTTGTAGCATATCATTTACCAACCAGAGGTGATGCCTCCCTTGACACTGTTATCTAAAATCTAAATACATGGAACTATGAGATGACTTTAGTTGACCCAATGATGTCTGTCAACAGAGCACTAGTCATTGGACTTAATACAAAGAGAACTAATAATCAATCAGCTGTTTCCTAGCATTCTAATTATGTATTCACAAAAAGGATCATTAACAAGGAAACATTAAACTCTTTTCAAACAGTACTATCTACAGTAGACTCACAGGTGGGATTACAAGAAATGTCTGTGATTCATGCATTTAAAGAGTTATTTCAGACCATCAAAACCAAATTTGATTATAGCTATCCACAGAAGACCAAAAAAGTCGTAACACAGGAAAACTCTGTGTGTGGTAAAGTATTTCGTTGTAACAGACATGACATTTAAGCACTTTTGAGAACTTCAGCCAGTTTTCTTTTACATAGAAACTAAGACTTGTTGTAGCGTGACACTAAATCCTTGATTTTTGTGCTCAAACACAGTAGTAAAATCATGAAAAATTCGATTACTTTCTCTGTTGTCTTCTGTTAACTCAAATCCTTTACCAAACACTGATACAGACCAATTATAATGTTTCATTCTGCAATTCAGTTGTATTTACACAATTAGATATCACTGAATTGTAGAATCAGTTTGAATGGGCCAAGATAGTGGAATAGCTTTATTTTAGTATACCATGATTAACAAATCTCAAAAAATTCATAAGTAAATTTAAATTTTTATTCACCCTCAACTACATGGAATCTCTCTCTCTCTCTCTCTCTCTCTCTCTCTCTCTCTCTCTCTCACTCACTCACTCACTCACTCACACACACATACACACACACACAAAATTGCCATAATGTACAAGAAGACCTTTATGTGCCCATTAACAATATTAGGAAAATGATAGTTTGCTATTCTCTGTACAGGCACAATGTAAAGACTATTACACATTTAGCTTTTGGCCAAAGCCTTCTTCAGAAAAGAAAACACAAACAGATTTACACATGCAAGCACACTCCCTGCACACATGTCCACTATCTGCAGTGGGAGATATTGGTCATGTGTGCTTGCTAGTGTTAATCTGTTTGTGTTTTGTTCTCTGGAGAAGGCTTTGGCCAAAAACTAAATGTGTAACATTCTTTACATTGTGCCTGTCTGCAACTCAACATGTCACCTTTACAGTGAGTAATAAACTATTTTTTTCCCTAATATTGTTGATATTCCAACCTGGAGTTTACTTTTTTTTAACACTTCATCACCCCTGACAAAATCCTTCTCTGCTTTGTGGAAAAAAATCTAGCCTGAGATTCAATCTTGGCATTCACATTTACTATATTTTCTTGTGAGAAAGAGAAATCTTCATTAAGATTGCCAATGATCTTCTTCAGACCCTTCAATACTTTGGCCTTAGTCTCCTGTCCACACTGTGTTCCTCTGCTGAGTGCAACTATAGTTTCACAGTGAGACATCACATCCTGTTGAAATGTGTCAGCAGATTTTTCTGAATTGACAATGATTTGGCACATGCATGTATAGGCTTACATATGTTAAAATTTAAAATGTTGTCTAAACAGCTGCATTTATACAAATGCACACATATGTTGCAGATGTTACACTTAAGTGAACATTTTCTTTCGCACTCCAGTTCTGAATTTTTTACAACAACATACATTTCACAACCAGTGGTAGAAATCCCTTCCCACAACCCTTCACCCCTGTATAAAATAATACCATTTGTTATCTCTGAGCTATTGTTGTGGCTTGCTTTCACTCTTGACGCCCTAGAGCATTGTTTGTGTTTTGAGAGCTTCACTAAGCTCCCATATACGTTGTCTCTCACTAAACATAACAAAGTGTTAAATGACTTGTCCAGCCTTTTGCAGTTTTTCCCTTCTAGGTAACTGTATTTAATTACTTTATGTAGGGACTCCAAGTAACTGCACCAATCGGTGCCTAAAGTAATACGCCCACTTTTCCACTCACTAGCAGTACATCTTAAGAAAGTACCTGCCAAATTCTGCAGTATCTGGATCATTCAATAAGTCTTCCACCACTTTCTCCAGACAACAACTAAAAACATCTATACCCAGTTCAGTCTGAAGTTGCTTTAGTGATCTAAACACTGCTGATTTTTTCTCACTACCTCCAGCAATTCTCCTTAAATTCTGAGACCAGTTCCGCTGTATATGCCAAGAACACAGCAACTGGTTTGGCACAGGTTCCATTACTGCTGACCATGAGTTATAAAATGCTGGTGCATCATCAGACATAAACACGTTGGTCTTTACAGTGCCCACCCTTCCCTCACACATTTGAAGTAAAAAGACAGTAAGCACATGTCTCCCCTATTTGAAAAACAAAATGCAACTGGCATTCCAGCACCATATCTATCAACAACGACAATAGTAAAAAGTTGAAAATCGTATGCAGTCATGCCATGAGTGCCATCTACACATATTTTATCTTCTCCATACTTTAGAAGTTGTTCAGCCTGAAAGTCTGTTATTATAATAAGAATGAAGTCTTCATCTTGAAAACTAGGATCCACTTGTTTTTGCTGCTTGAAATACAGTACTGGATTGTCACTTTGTCTCATCATTTCTTCAACCCACAATTTCACACTCATTGCATCATTTTCATGCTTCTTCATTGCATAACGTATATCAAAATCCCTTTTTACATTATGCAAATCTTTTTTTCTCAAGGAGATGGATTCTCTCCACACTTGCAGCGATTGGTGCATTTTGCACATCTTGTAGAAATCGTCCAACAGGGACACCCTGTGACAGCCGTCCTGAAAAAAGAAAAAAAAAAGAAATAAAAATTAATCACACTGATAGACTCTACATGTCTGTTCACACAAATAAATTTGATAATTTCATGTTTCATGTACATAAGTGTCACATTATCCATTTTATCTGCCAACTCTGCCCTCTCGTTCCTATGCAGAAATGTTGTTCCAACATCTTGGGTGTGTCCCATACGTTTTGGAAAAAATTTTAAGCACCATTTGTTGTCTGTTATTGTCACTTGCATGTTGGTGGGACACGTACTGCCTATTTTATTTGTGACCATACTTTTGACACACCTGGCACCTGTTCCTTTAGAACTGAAATTGAAAGAGCGATGGCAGTGGTAATACCAAAGACGTTTTTCTAGTCGCTTCTGCTCCAAACAATTCATTACATAACGAACATGGTTTACTTTTTCGTAAGAAATTTTCCACTCTTCAAAGTCTGAAAAAATGTTAAGGCAGTATTTTTAAGTCATGTACTTGTGACAAACAAAATTTACTAAAACGTGACTAACACAATAAATATAAAAAACAAACCTGCAAGACAACCAAGACTCCTGGCACTCAAAACTAACATCATGGCTCTCTTGAATATGTATTATCAGGGTGTCATAGATGAGAAACCTTTTTTTCCTTTGACTTCATGCCATGCACAGTTGTTTGATGCCGTTTTAATGAACTGCATCTCATAAATGCAATTCCACACTGGGGACACAATTCACTGCCTTTTCCTTTTTTAGACATATGGATGTCAGGTTCATGAACTTTCCTCATATGGGCAGAGAGGTTCTTTCGCATTTTAAACTCTGAACTGCATTCCTCACACTTATAGAGCATTTCGTGGGAATCACTCATGTTTACCAAAACAAACTAAACAATAACAAGAAACAGTAACAAAACGGAACAGCAGCAATGAAATAACAAGAAGCAGCAACAAACAACGAAAGCAGTTAAATGGAGCACAAGGCAAACATCAACATGAATGACGTCTGCGAACAGGATGCCTCATCACGTGAAACCAACTTCCGGTCAGTAAACATCAAAACAGGCAAGTGCGTACTGTTGGGAGACACCCTCCACCTTCAACTGGATGTGGTAACTTCTGTGAACAATGTCACTTCCCGTGTGTTGCTGTTTGGGATCCACACCAGGATTAAAGGATATCATTGAAACATTTCAGAAGTGGGCTGCCAGATTTGTTACTGGTAGGCTTGACAATGTGCAAGTATTATAGAGATGCTTTGGGATCTCAAATGGGAATCCCTGGAGGGAAAGTGATGTTATTTTCAAGGAACACTATTGATAAAATTTAGAGAACTGGCGTTTGAAGCTGACTGGAGAACGATTTTACTGCCACTAATGTAGATTTCACATAAGGACCACAAAGATAAGATGAGAGACATTAGGGCTCATACAGATGATTGTAGATATTCATTTTTCCCTCGCCCTATAACTGGAACAGGAAAGGAAATAAATGAAATCTTCTTAGTTTTCAAGCCAAGGGAAGAAAATGACTAGTACTGGTACAGGACACACTCTTCCACACACCATATGGTGGCTTGTGGAGTATGTGTGTAGATATAAAACTATGTAAAGTTTTCCTTTTGTAATTTTTCTTTCCAAGTTCATGTTTACATGCATTGCTTTAATTATACTACCTCATTTGAAATTCTGTAAAAATATTATGTTCTATATTCATATATATTAACTTATGTGTCACATTTGATTTGTTCTTGTATCTAGCTAAGATTAAAAAATAGCAAATAAATAAATTGCTAGGTGTGTTACTATGTCTCTTGATGTTGTGATCATACAGTCTAATTTCAACTCCTTCCCTAATGACAAACACCCAACAGTTGGAATTCTTGGCTTGAATCCTTGTCTGTACAAACAATTTTGTGTTTGTTCATCAGACTGTTCTGTGAAAGTGCTGTTTTTAGTGTTTCTATACTTAAGGTGGCAATATTCAACACAGCAATTATCAATAGTCTGTACAGAGTGCCCTACATAACAGATGTCATAATTGTAAGAAATACTATAAATCTACAGTACTCTGACACTGAGAGAGTTTTTGACTGATCATGTTTCTTTAATTTTCCTGGTTAGCCAGAAGACCAGTCTGATTCCTTGGCTAGTTTAGACCTTGCTTATCTTACTCGTTGTTGCACCAAAGAGTGGAAGGAATTCTACATGCTGGACCATATGGATCAGTTGAATGGTATCATGTCTTGGTTTCCTTGACACATTTGACCTAATTACACAGGTAGAATATGCATTGGGGTGGGAATGGAGGTGGGTTATACACTCCTGGAAATGGAAAAAAGAACACATTGACACCGGTGTGTCAGACCCACCATACTTGCTCCGGACACTGCGAGAGGGCTGTACAAGCAATGATCACACGCACGGCACAGCGGACACACCAGGAACCGCGGTGTTGGCCGTCGAATGGCGCTAGCTGCGCAGCATTTGTGCACCGCCGCTGTCAGTGTCAGCCAGTTTACCGTGGCATACGGAGCTCCATCGCAGTCTTTAACACTGGTAGCATGCCGTGACAGTGTGGACGTGAACCGTATGTGCAGTTGACGGACTTTGAGCGAGGGCGTATAGTGGGCATGCGGGAGGCCGGGTGGACGTACCGCCAAATTGCTCAACACGTGGGGCGTGAGGTCTCCACAGTACATCGATGTTGTCGCCAGTGGTCGGCGGAAGGTGCACGTACCCGTCGACCTGGGACCGGACCGCAGCGACGCACGGATGCACGCCAAGACTGTAGGATCCTACGCAGTGCCGTAGGGGACCGCACCGCCACTTCCCAGCAAATTAGGGACACTGTTGCTCCTGGGGTATCGGCGAGGACCATTCGCAACCGTCTCCATGAAGCTGGGCTACGGTCCCACACACCGTTAGGCCGTCTTCCGCTCACGCCCCAACATCGTGCAGCCCGCCTCCAGTGGTGTCGCGACAGGCGTGAATGGAGAGACGAATGGAGACGTGTCGTCTTCAGCGATGAGAGTCGCTTCTGCCTTGGTGCCAATGATGGTCGTATGCGTGTTTGGCGCCGTGCAGGTGAGCGCCACAATCAGGACTGCATACGACCGAGGCACACAGGGCCAACACCCAGCATCATGGTGTGGGGAGCGATCTCCTACACTGGCCGTACACCACTGGTGATCGTCGAGGGGACACTGAATAGTGCACGGTACATCCAAACCGTCATCAAACCCATCGTTCTACCATTCCTAGACCGGCAAGGGAACTTGCTGTTCCAACAGGACAATGCACGTCCGCATGTATCCCGTGCCACCCAACGTGCTCTAGAAGGTGTAAGTCAACTACCCTGGCCAGCAAGATCTCCGGATCTGTCCCCCATTGAGCATGTTTGGGACTGGATGAAGCGTCGTCTCACGCGGTCTGCACGTCCAGCACGAACGCTGGTCCAACTGAGGCGCCAGGTGGAAATGGCATGGCAAGCCGTTCCACAGGACTACATCCAGCATCTCTACGATCGTCTCCATGGGAGAATAGCAGCCTGCATTGCTGCGAAAGGTGGATATACACTGTACTAGTGCCGACATTGTGCATGCTCTCTTGCCTGTGTCTATGTGCCTGTGGTTCTGTCAGTGTGATCATGTGATGTATCTGACCCCAGGAATGTGTCAATAAAGTTTCCCCTTCCTGGGACAATGAATTCACGGTGTTCTTATTTCAATTTCCAGGAGTGTATTTTGTGTGACTAATATAAAGTGAGCAGGCATGGGTAAGGGAACAACTAAAATAAAGGGTCAAGGGTGAGGGTTGGGGTGATGAGGTGTTCAAAGCCATAGGACATTATATCACAACATTAAGATAAGACTGTGGACCACATGTCCTAACTTATAACTCCAATTTGTATAGAAATGTACTACACAAATTAATAGCAACCCCACTTTCATCTGGTAATTTGTTAGATAGTCAATACATGTATTACATAATATCTCAAAGAATGCAAACATTGTAAACAGGAACAGTAAAATGGTGTCTTGCTGGCCTGTGGCTCCACAATCAAAGGCCCCACTCCCTTCTGCCCTTGTTTCATACATCTCCCTGCCTCAATACCTACCGCCCTCCCTACCCCCCGCCCTCCCCCTCCCCCGCCACCATCTTCCTCCCGCAGCTTTAGTCTAATTTCTATTTACGTCTTCCTTTGATCATGCATGGTCACTTTCCAGTTAATCTTGCACAATCAACTCCACCTTACTGCATGACGTAGTCACGCGGTCTGAGGCATCTTGCCACAGTGCACACAGGTCGCCCCATCACAGGTTCAAGTCCTGCCTCGGGCATGGGTGTGTGTGTTGTCCTTAGCATAAATTAGTTTAAGTTAGATTAAGTAGTGTGTAAGCCTAGGAACTGATGACCTCAGCAGTTTGGTCTCATAGGAACTTACCACGAAAACTTTTTTTTTCCTTGCTCCCCTCCCCTCACTTTGGCAACCCACAAGTAATTGTTGTAAAAATAAACTGATGTGTTTTTTTTAACCAGGGTGAGTGATGTGTGTTTAACTGATAGAATAGATGACTTCTCATTGGATATGGAAAACAGTACTGTAATTTTACTGCTATTCATAGTGTATTCAAATGCATGTCATTTTCCTATGTTTAATGTTGGAGTACGAGATCTCTTCCAAGGCCTGGTGAACACAATTGCTGCTCTTTATTACATTTTTGGTGTTTCTAAACCATCTTCCTACCCATTCTGGTGCATATTCATCCATGTTTCTTCCTATCCTGATTTACTCATTGTTTGTAAATAACATTATATGGAATACATTACATGCTGATGTACGTACAGCTGTGATAATTCAATAACATGTTTGTGCACTAAGAAGAAATTTCACTTTCACCTTATGGGTTTTTGCAATACCTAATAGACTTACAGTAGGTCTCCCCTCCATATTTTAAGTTTTCCAATGGTAGAAATTGCTGGCTGTCATTTATATTATTATTTACTCCTCCCACTGTGTCTGTCTTGTCCTCCCTTCCTTCCCTTCCATTGCATGATCCCTTGCTCATACCACATGTATTAATGGTGAACATTTGTTTGAATGTGATGTTTCGCACTTTCGTGATTCTTAGTTTTCATAATGGAAAAAATCCTTACCGTAGTTTACAGTTATTTTATGGTTTTCTAGTTGATTTTGTTAACAACTGTCCATCATAATTTGACACACATCCACTATTAAGAAATCTAAAAATATTAAGTGTCCTTGTTTGTACATCTATGAACTGATTATTTTTGTATACAGTAACCCTATGTTATTCACAGACAACAATTTTAAGCATCAATACAGCACTAGGAATAAGACAAACTTCATGCTTCCTACTCAAAGGTTATAGTTATATGCACAAACCCCAGAATATATCGGCATCAAAATCTACAACATACTAAAAGGAAAATGAGTACACAGTATGGAGCTAGGGCAACTGAAACTAAAGCTGCTGACGTTATTAGTGGAGAAATGTTATTACTCCATAGAAGAATTTATGAATGATGATGTGGAAGTCTGAGCAAGGAAACATCATCTGTAAATTAAGCTTAGCAGTTTTGTGTCAAATAAACAATTGTGAAAATAATCTCACTACTTATATGCTGTTGTTATATATTACTTTGTAATACATGTAAGCTGAAGGGTTGAAATATTATTTTTGTAATACTGTAGATACAGACTGTAATTCTAATGTAAATGTAATGTTGATGAGTACGCAGTACATCAGATGTGTGATTTGACTTTGTATTTTATGGGATAGTAAAAATTCTGATTCTGATTCTGACAAGAGCCCAGCACCCCTAAAGTCATGCTACGTAATGGTATGTCATGATAGCTACTTTTGTAATGGCATAAAATTCTCATCTGAGCACCAATGTTACAATAGATAGTAGTTGACATGATATTCTGAAGTAAAGTTTTTCCACAATATGCAGAATTGTTTGTTAATGAACCCATATGTTTGCTCTTCATATGCCATACATAATATTTGCTTCTATGGCAGATGTGACGTTTTTGACAGATATTCTGAAGATGGCCATTGCCTAAAACCAACAATAAGAAAATGTAATTGACAAATGTACTCTTGTTATTAGTGACTTAAAGTGGTTATAGGAACATGCTCGGTTACTAGTATAATTGTTATGTGCCTCTTGCATTACTTCAGTTTGAAAATTTAACCAAACAGGGTGTAGAAACTTCAATAACTTATCAGTATAATTAAATATCTTGCATCTCAAAAGAACTTCTCTGTTCCAGTTACAATATTTACCGGTCATTTACCTATTATTGCTTGTTTAACATTTAGTCACATATCTACACCATTGCAGTTGATTCACCCATTAAAATTTTACGTTCCATCCATTTCCTTGTGTGTTTATTTAAAAAAAGAAATAATTAGAAATACTCCCAACTCAGAAATAATGGTATCTCATTGTTGGAAAAGCCATTTTCTGTCTTATGTTCCTGCTATTGTTTCAGTTTCTACATTTTTTAAACTGAATCATTTTAAATGTTTTTGCTATCTTTAGTGTGTTTAAAAGTACATAGCAGATGATTCACGCAAGACATTGAAATACTAAGAACAGTTTAGTTGCAGCAACCACAGAAATTCTATGGAATGAATTAATACTGTGGTTAAGATCGCTTTACAGAGAACAATAAAAAAACTCTTACTTTGCAATTTATTACTGTATTTGGTCAGATGCAATAACCTTGATAAGATTATGGCATTCAGAATATTTTAATTGAAAATGTATGTCCAATATTATGATAGTGTTTATTTAGGCAAATATATTATTGACTTAACCTGAAAGTTCAATGGTTTCTAGAATACATGAGATTACAAAATATTTTCCAACTACTGGACCAAATTTATTTCCTGCATTTAGTTTTCAAGTGCATCTTTACTTCTATTATACTTACTCTTTACTTTCACAATAATAATAATAATAATACCCAAGGAGGCCCAGGAAAAGAATAGGCCTCCTGTATGTTCTGCCAGTCATAAAAGGTGACGAAAAGAACAAACCACTAATAGGGCTAACCCCCCTTTTAATGTGATTAGTTGGTTCAGGACAGAACTAATTAAGCCTTGGACAAGTGCTGTCATGGTCGGGGATGACGCTTGAACCCTATGCCTGTCCACAATGGTAACGACACTGATAGCCATACGGAAAATGATTTAAATAGAAATAGAGGTGCTTTGCAGGATATGCTTCCTGCAACCACTCTAGAAGGAAAATAAAGACAGAGGATGAGATGGTCAGATGAAGTTAATCGACACCTCATGTTCTGTTATTACCAAGCAACAAACTTAGGAACCAACACAACTGGTTACAGATCACAAGTATACACAACATTTATTACCAGATACCCAGAAATAAAATTTTTAACAGAACAACAACTAGCTGATCAGATCCGTGTAGTAATAAAAAATAACAGGATACCCCAGTCAGAATTAGAAAACATCAAACAACAAGTACAACTAATACTGGAACAAAATAATGTGCAATCAGAAGAAGAATAAAACACAGTAATGGGCTCAAACATCCCAGAGCAAACAAACAAAGAGCGACATGCATCAATTAAATAATCAGAGGAAAACTAAATCTTAAGACAGCCACCAACACAAGCACAAATAGAACACAAAGTGACACACATGTTAGATATAGAAGAAAAATTTCAGCTGACATATATAGAATACAAAGACACAAATACAGACATTAGGCCATTCTTGCATAGACCACCAAATAACCCACAAGTCAAAACAACAATAACAACTATCAACACAATCATAAACAACAAAATAAATGAAAATACAACTGTGGAAGAGTTACAACTACTGGTTTATATAGGAGCACTGACTACACTAAATATACACACTAGGCAGAGATCAGACCCAACCAACACACAGAAGAAACCCACAAAACCAGCATGGCAACACAGGCTACAGATCAGAATAGAAAAACTGAGAAAAGACATCAGACAGCTAACACAATTTATAAGAAATGAAATATCAGACAAAAAACAAAAAAGGTTAGGTAAAATCCCACAACAACAAGTGATAGAGCAAGTAGATGAAAAAAAGCAGAAATTACAAGCATTGGCCAAACAACATAGAAGATACAAAAAAAGTGAAAATAGAAGGAAACAAAACCAAACATTCAACACAAACCAAAAGACATTTTACCAGACAATAGATAACACACACATTAAAATAGACAGTCCACCAAACATAACAGACATGGAACACTTCTGGAGCAACACATGGTCAAACCCAATACAACATAACAGACATACACAGTGGATACAAGCAGAAACAGACACATACAAGATGATATCACAAATGCCTGAAGTGATAATTTTGCAACATGAAGTCACCCGAGCAATTTATTCTACGCACAATTGGAAAGCCCCTGGGAAAGATATAATAGCAAATTTCTGGCTAAAGAAGTTCACCTCAACACATTCACATCTAACTAAATTATTTAACAGTTACATTGCAGACCCATACACAGTCCCTGATACACTTATACAAGGAATAACTTTTCTGATCAAGTAGACACAGCAAACCCAGCAAAATATTGCCCCATAACATGCCTACCAACAATATACAAAATATTAATTTCAGTCATTACACAGAAATTAATGACACATACAACACAGAACAAAATTATAAATGAAGAACAAAAAGGCTGTTGCAAAGGAGCACAAGGATGTAAAGAGCAACTGATAATAGATGCAGAGGTGACATATCAAGCTAAAACTAAACAACGGTCACTACACTAGGCATACATTGATTACCAAAAAGCTTTTGATAGTGTATCCCACTCATGGTTATTACAAATATTGGAAATATACAAAGTAGATACTAAACTGATACAGTTCCTAAACATAGAAACGAAAAACTGGAAAACAATACTTAATATCCAAACAAATTCAAATAATATCACATCACAGCCAATACAGATTAAGTGTGGAATATGCTAAGGAGACTCATTAAGTCCTTTCTGGTTCTGCCTTGCTCTGAACCCACTATCCAACATGCTAAATAATACAAATTATGGATATAATATTACTGGAACATACCAACACAAAATCATACATTTGCTATACATGGATGATCTAAAACTACTGGCAGCAACAAATCAACAACTCAATCAATTACTAAAGATAACAGAAGTATTCAGCAATGATATAAATACGGTTTTTGGAATAGACAATGTAAGAAAAATAGCATATTCGTGGTAAAACACACTAAACAAGAATATTACATATTGGATAACCACAGGGACTGCATAGAAGCAATGGAAAAAAAAGATGCGTATAAATATCTAGGATACAGACAAAAAATAGGAATAGATAATACAAATATTAAAGATGAACTAAAAGAAAAATATAGACAAAGACTAACAAAAATACTGAAATCAGAATTGACAGCAAGAAACAAGACAAAAGCTATAAATACTTATGCTATACCAATATTCACCTACTCATTTGGAGTAGTGAAATGGAGTAACACAGACCTAGAAGCACTCAATACACTTACGTGATCACAATGCCACAAATATAGAATACATCACATACATTCAGCAACAGAAAGATTAACGTTAAGCAGAAAGGAAGGAGGAAGGGGATTTATCGACATAAAAAACCTACATTATGGACAGGTAGACAACTTAAGAAAATTCTTTAAAGAATGAGCAGAAACTAGCAAAATACACAAAGCAATCATTCATATAAATACATCGGCTACACCATTGCAATTTCATAACCACTTCTACAACCCTTTAGATCACATAACATCAACAGATACAAAGAAAGTAAATTGGAAAAGGAAAACACTACATGGCAAGCACCAGTATCATCTAACACAGCCACACGTCGACCAAGATGCATCCAACACATGGGTAAGAAAAGGCAATACATACAGTGAGACAGAAGGATTCATGATTGCAATACAGGATCAAACAATAAACACCAGATATTACAGCAAGCATATTATTAAAGATCTCAATACCACAACAGATAAAAGCAGACTTTGCAAACAACAAACAGAAACAGTAGATCACATCACAAGCGGATGTACAATACTAGCAAATAAAGAATACACCAGAAGACATGACAATGTAGCAAAAATAATACATCAACAACTTGCCATACAACAGAAACTAATAAAACTACACGTTCCCACATACAAGTATGCACCACAAAATGTACTGGAGAATGATGAATACAAATTATACTGGAACGGAACCATTATAACAGATAAAACACCACCACATAACAAACCTGACATCATACTCACCAATAAAAAGAAGAAATTAACACAACTAATCGAAATAACCATACCCAATACAACAAATATACAGAAGATAACAAGAGAAAAAATTGAAAAATACATCCAACTGGCTGAGGAAGTCAAGGACGTGTGGCATCAGGGTAAAGTTGACATTATACCAATTATACGATCAACTACAGGAGTCATACCACACAATATCCACCAGTACATCAACACAATACAGCTACATCGAAACATATGTATACAGCTACAGAAATCTGTAATTATTGATACATGTTCAATTACCCAAAAGTTCCTAAATGCAATGTTACATTACCGTACAGTTAAAAGGAAGTCACGCTTGATCAAAGTCCCTGTCGCTTTCCATTTTTAACCAGACAAAGCGCAGTTTGGTGACTTATGAGATGAAACTGATCTATGTTTCTGAAATTTTGGTTTTTCAGGTCAGAGTTTACATTTCGATTAAGTGCTGGGGGCAACATAATCGGTTTAAAAATATACATTGATTGGCCAGAACTTTACGATCAGTGACCTATTATCGATATAACCCTATTTGGGCAATAGCAGAGTCACCTGGTGAGGAATGACTACTAGTCAGACACAGTAGTATCAGTGACTACACTGTCCCTATGTAGATTGGGGAAGGAACATAATCTGTCAGAGTTTAACGAAGGACAGACTGTGATGGCATGGAGGTACAACATGAGCACTTTGGAAACTGCATGACTTGTTGGGTGTTTGAGGAGTACTGTGTTGAGTGTCTTCAACACATAGTGAAACCAAGCACAGACATCATGGGGATGGGCAGTCACCCCTCAGTAGAGATGTCAGGTATTGTAAGATTAGCAGGCTGGTAAAACAGGAGAGGTGGCAAACTGTTGTGGAATGATCATTGGTCTTTAATGCTGGGCATAGTGCGAGTGTGTCTGAACACACAGTGCACTGAACACTCCTAATAATAGGCCTACACAGCCAACGACCCGTGCATATGCCAATGGTGACACCACAACATTGGCAACTGCAACTGAAATGGACACATGATCATCAGAATCAGGCATTAGCACACCAGCAGAGCATTGCATGCTCTGATGAATCCCCACATCTTTATCATGTCAATGGGAAGACAAGAATCCATCATCCTCCAGGGGTACAGGGCCTTGATACCTGAACTGTGGGATGCAGACAAGCTGACAGCAGCTCCATTATGCTCTGGAGAACATTCACTTGGGCATCCATGGGTCCAGTGGACCTTGTGCAAGCACTGTGATAGCCAAGGCGTGTAGCACACTGGTTGCACATGTACACCCCTTCATGACTATCATGTTTGTTGATGGCAGAGGTATTTTTCAACAAGATGATGTGCCATCTTACAACACCAGGTGTATGATGGCGGGGTTTGAGGAACAAAGTGGCGAATTCCCATTGACACACTGGCTCCCTGAGTAGCTACATCTGAACTCAATTGAATACATCTGGGATGTGACTGAACTTTGCGTCAGAGCTCATTGACCTTCTCTCTGGAATTTACAGGAATCAGGTGACTTTTGTGTGAATATGTCATGCCAACTCCCATGAGAGACCTACCAGTACCTCGCTACTTCCAAGCCATGATGCATCCCTGCTGATATCCATGCCAAATGTGAACATACTGGGCATTGGGTCATTCATCATAATGTTCTGGCTGATTAATGTACATGTAAATATTACAACTTCAGGGAATGGAACACTGTATGTGTCTCTTGTTTTGGCACCACAAATTATTCTTACAGCCATCTTCTATAACTTTAAAAGCTTATGAAGATTTGCTTGTGTTATGGCATCCCATATTTCTGTTCCATACTTTATACTAGTCAGTATTTGCTCTGCCAATTTATCCCAATTATATTTTAAACCAGTTTTTTTGTCAGAGACTGGATATATGTGTCCCAGTATTGCTATTCCCAGTATTTTTATATAGTTTTCTTTGCTGCCACCCCTTCTTTCCACATTCCTAGCCAGCAAACTGGCCCTCTCCATTTGAGCTGCTAGCTACTGATTATCAGTTCAACTCCCTGCCTCCCACCTCCCTCTACCTCCACCCACTCTACTTCACACTATCCCATCACATTCAGTCCACCTGCCGCAAAATCAAAACAGCACTGACACTGTCAGCTTAGCTGGCAATATGTAGGGGCATGGAGGGATAGAGAGAGAGAGAGAGAGAGAGAAAGAGAGAGAGGAGAGAGAGAGAGAGAGAGAGATAGAGCTTTTTATAAGTCTAGCTCATCAAAGGGAAAATCTGAAAGCTAGCAAGTTTTCTTTATTTTGTTTGTGCCTATAAACAACAGGATACTTCCGCTTTTCAGAGAGTGATCTCGTTTCATCCTGAAGTGTTTATGTTGGTTAAAACAGTCATATGAACTTTGAGCAGGATTTCAGTAGAAATATTTTATGTCATTATAGACGTCTTTGAAAGATGAACTGTATCTCATAAAAACAGAAAATATGGTTAAAAAATTGAATTAAGGAAGGGGGGAAGCAGATAGATGCTGAACCACTTGGGGGAGGAATCTTTACTACTTTAGATTTTTGTTACAAATTTTACACAAACACAACACATTCAGCTAAGGAAAAGACAAGAACATTGAATTTATATGTGGTACATGTATAGCTAAAGAATATATGATAATAAAATGGCAAATAAATAATGTTATGCCTTGGGGTATTTTCTCAGGTCCCAGCTTTAACTGGGACTAATGTTTTCATTTCTAGTATGAAAAAAATGGTCTGCCACAGTCTGTCTTTGTTGTTTTTTATCTTCTTTGAAGTTGCTAATATTATCATTCAGTTCTTCCTGCTGTGCCAGCAACCCTTTTTAGTGGATTACTTCAAAAGTTATTACTATTTGGTCAATTTTTTTTATCAAGTTGATCTGACTCTTTCTCTCAGGTAGCCTACATCAATTGTGTTGTGCAGTTGGCCATCACCTTTTTGCATTCCCTCTCAGGTCAAACTTTGTGGCCGTCCACCTTGGGTGGCTGTGTCTCTCATGTTGTTGAGAGTGAACTTTAATTTCTGCAGATGTCATGACACACATTTATGCACTGACCTGCATCAATCATAAGCCTGCTTGTGGTGGCTGGTGGTGGATTGCTCAGTAGGCAGGCCTCCTTCAGTAGAGGACAGGCTGCTTCCAACTCAGCAGATCACATGCTCCTCATAATGAAATTATATAGCATTCCCAATGAAGTACCTCAATGAGTGTGACAATTAACACCATAAATAGGCTGAACCTATGTTCACTTCATTAATAAACAAGAAATATGTGTCTTAAATTAATTATTATTCAACAGAATTTTATACAATCAACACAAGACTGTTCCCACACCAAAATGCTGGAAGTAATGTAGTTCACAAAGTTTACCATATCCAGCTCAACTACTGCATATTGTCTTAACACTGTCACACTATATACCCAAGTGCTGATGCTGATTGACTAATGTTCATGATGTTATAAGGTAATTCAGCTAATTTGGACTGCTGATTTTTTTTTTTTTTTCAATGAGTGCATACAGCCTTTATAATCACGAATTTGACTGTGAGAATTTGTATGCATGCTTGATGAATGTGTGTAAAGTACAGCAGAAGACATCACTAAGTGTTTCAAAGGATGACTGCAGAGTTTTGGCTTATTTCAGATTACATAAGCGGGAAGAGTATGTTATGGCTGCGCTTAAAAAATGACTGTATTCCAATTTTGGGATGGTAAATAACGTTGTAAAATAAATAGGTTACAGTGTGCACATTGAAGGTACTTTTAATTTTTCCTATTAACAGATTAATCACAATTCTTGGTACATTTATTGAGTTTCATCCTTTGTGGCCATTATTCTGATGCAGTTTCAAATTCCAATTTAATGTGTATATAAAGAGTTTTCTTTGTATTAACGCTCTATTCTCTGAAGATATTGCTTCTGTTCTACATTAATAATCAGTGATGGTTAGTGTAGTGTCTATTCTCATTAGCTGATAATAGTACTCACTGTAATTTGTACAGCATTAATAGTATATCTACACACTGTACAGCGATCTTTACAATTACATTTTTACAGGTTTATTATTCAGTTGTGGCAAAGGAAATGCACCGAGATTAAAGATGAGCAAAATGTGAAATTGTAATTGTATTGAACATTACAGGATTGATTGAGATTTTATTACACTAGCATTCATTGTCTAATGTTACATGTTCAACTTGATTTGCAGAGACCAAGGACATAAGGTGTTTTGCATTAGTAACACCACTGACAAGGTACTACCAAAGGATGTGAATTTTGTCTTGAGGGATTATCTTGCACATTTTCTTCCTGTGTTGAAATATGTATCTAATACTCTTTATTCATGGGAAAGCAATTTCTAAATAGTCAGTTTTTAATCAGTGATTCTGTAACACTGAAATAAAAAATATCACAAACATACAAATCTGCAAGGAATGATGATATTACATAGAAAACCTAAATATTATGAGCACATAATGATTAAAAATTATTTTGTATTTAATGTTTTTTGTGTAAACATGCTGAAGTCTGCAAGTTATGCAGTATGCCAAGGAGCACGTACAAGACAGTTACACCCTAGTTTCCTTTGGTCAGAACACAATTAAAATGAACCCAGTATTTTCTTGGCCAACAGCCTTGCCACAGTGGTGTTGATAGTTCCCATCAGATCGCCAAAGTTAAGTGCTGTTGGGTGTGGCTAGTAATTGAAGCCAACTAAGGAGCTTCTTGACTGACAAGTAGTGACACCAGTCATGAAAGCTGACAACAGCCGGGAGAGTGGTGTGTTCACCACATGCCCCTCTGTGTTCACAACCAGTGACACCTAAGGGATGAAGATGACATGGCAGCTGGTCAATACCATTGGGCCTTCAAGGCCTATTCAGACGCAGTCTTTTTTCTTTAATATTTCCTTGAACATGTTATAAATGGTTCTATATCCACTGACTATAATATCAAATGTTTGTGGATAGTAAATATTGGAACTGAGGATAGATAATTGAAATTAATAAAGATACAGATGTATATTTGATGCCCTTTAGAAGCAACTCTGAAAATTTGTACTGATGCACAAATCCATGGTGACATCACATGGTTACAAGCATTGGCTGAAACTGTAATTAATTTACTCAGGAAACTTGGATACATTTTGTTGTAAGGCACAACTTCCATCCATTTGAACCTGTTTACAGTAGTCAAATCTTGGTGCATCTCTGTAATTTTTACCCCACCCACTTCCCTCCAGTACCAAACTGACTTGATGATTCCTTGATTCCTTGATATGCATCCTATGAGTCAGTCTCATCTTTTAGTCAAGTTGTGCCATTAATTTCACTTCTTACCAACTTCATTCTGTACCACTTATTTAGTTATCCAGTATACACATAGAGTGTTCAGAATTTTTCTGTGACACTATGTTTCAGAAGCTATTTTCTTACACAAATGAATTTTCAGGTTGCATAAACAGCTACTTTGTCTGCCTAAATGAACACTGACATAACTATATTCAATAGGCATTTTGTTGTGATGACTGATCTGTAGAGTAGCCCGAAGACTAGGTTAGGCTGGAAGGTGACAGTTTAGTTGTGTGTGGCCAAGCTGAATGTGGAAGCAGAGTGTTAAGAGTAACATAAATTGTCCTGTACCTGTGCGGATAGTATTGTATGAGTGGATAAAGTGGAAATGGTGGGTGATCTATTGTGTGCAACCACTACCTGGTAGGCAGAACTAGTTCAACAGATGAAGCCTACTCAAAAGCAAAACTACCAAGCTACTGTTAGTGGGTCTGCAAAATATCATACTGCCAGCTCAACCCAGTACAATTAATAACATAACTGATTGGAGTGTCTAACAAGAAAACCACTGTGATAACAATTAATGCAACTGCTGATAATGGACAAAGCACACTGGTCAGCAGATTACTGCAGACTGAGGTGGTCAGTCCTTCAGAACAAAAAGGTAGACACACCTGGGGCTGAGAACAAGACTGATTCTTTGTGGGTGCCCAGTTATTTTGTGCTATATGTAACATATTGATTTGTAGTGTAGCATTATGTCTATGTTCATGCCATATTTTATGAACTTTTTGTTATAAAAACAAACTGCAAGAAAAATTCAGAAAGCGCATACAGAATAATAAACAAGTGCCTCATGAATGCGTAACAGTTATTGTACGTAAACTACAAAAAAATGCAGTGGGGGAATGGCATACTGTCTTTTAACCACATTCAATGAACAGTTCTATTTTATTTCATGATAAATAGTTGAGAACATCTAGCTGGGATTACTATATGACTTCAGTATATCACTATTTGTTTACAGCCTACACAATGACTGAAATTTAAGTATTACATTATTTTGTCATCTTTTCATATTTACTGCTACTGCTACAAATGCATAGAATAATCCAATGAAAAGGAAACAATCACGTTTCTTTCATAGGACAGTATTACAAATATTCGATTATATTAGTAAGAAATTGCAAGAAACAAATACACGAAATTTGGATGAAAATAAAGAAGTCATTGTATGAGAGTCTGCAGAACAAGAAAGGAACAGTGATTTATTTTTGGCTAGTTCTAGGCAATTCAGTTTGCTGAGAGCTTCTGGAGTCAATGCAATCAAGAAGCTAGCAGTTGTTGTATGTACGCAATTCATTATAACAGAAGACTAAACAAAATGAGGACAGTGATGTACCGCTGCCTAAGGCTCCACCTTTACCACTTTGTGATGATGACTAATGATTGTTCTAATATACGAATGTCAGGTCTTCACAAAATAAAACTGGTACTCTTAGTATTCTGTTGGCAACGGCCTTGCCGCAATGGATACACCGGTTCCCGTGAGATCACCGAAGTTAAGCACTGTCGGGCATGGCCGGCACTTGGATGGGTGACCATCCAGCCACCATGCGCTGTTGCCATTTTTCGGGGTGCACTCAGCCTCGTGATGCCAATTGAGGAGCTACTCGACCGAATAGTAGCGGCTCCGGTCAAAGAAAACCATCATATCGACCGGGAGAGCGGTGTGCTGACCACACGCCCCTCCTATCCGCATCCTCAACCGAGGATGACACGGCGGTCAGATGATCCCGATGGGCCACTTGTGGCCTGAAGACGGAGTGCTGTTAGTATTCTGTTGGGTGTGAACAAGAAGATTACATTATGTGTTAATAAACACTGGCTCAGTGAAGATAAGCTACAACTGTATGTATCAGGCCTTGTGGGGTGAGGCCTTTGATATAAGTCAGTCCTAGTACACTGTGGCAGATCAAGCTGGTATCCTCCATCTAAAATTTTACTATAGTAAATACCAATGAAAATATTTTGACCTTATAGATAGATTTGGTAAGGATGATACCACTCGTTCTAAAGACTAACATTCCAATTTTTCATTAACATAGTTAATATCTTGTGAAAATAATTAACTTACAAGATAACTGTAAAGTTCAGAAGTAGCCACATTTTACATTTCAGATTTTGACTCAGTGCATTTAGATTTCATCTTTGGCTGCTATACATCGGCTGCTCCATTTTTATGCACAAGGTGGCTTACTTCTATAATCAATTGAGCCATTAGTTATTAGTTTTGCATAATCTACCATGATGTTCAGTATTGCACTAGTATCCATAAATAGGTTAGTGCCAATGCAGATGCATAAAATGGTTCGGTATACTTTCTCAAAGCCCTAGACTACTATACTTTTTACAAACCAAATTAATCTTAATAACGGTAGTCTACCCTGAGTAGCAATTTTTTCCCTACAATGTTAAAAAATTGGTCATCATCCAACAATAGGACCTTGAAGACAATATGTGAAAAAGTGAAAACAAAATTGTGGTGGTGTGTACAATTTTGTACAAACACCATCGTTACTCATTAAAATTTTCATCTTTATGACAGCAGTCTGTAAAGGGACACCCTCCTCTAGCTTGGTAACAAAATGAATAGAGACAAGGTCAGGAGTAGTATAGAAGTTAAATCTGTAGAACCCAGTCAGGACATGTTTGAGAGGAGTGAAAGCATAGTCATCAAATGAAAAGTAAAAACTGGTATTTTACAGTTAATTTTGGCAAAACTAGAGGAAATGAAGACAGATAACAATAGCAAATTTAGTGCAGTTAATGATCAGTTAACTGAAATAAGAACAGATAACAATAGCAAATTTACTTCACTACAAGGACTATTAAATGACCTAAAAACTGGAAACAATAGTAAAATGGATAGGGTACAACGCCAAATAGACCAACTTTGCAATCAAGTTTCAGAGCTAAAAAATGGGTTTGTCAGAGGGATTAAGAAGTGTGAATGAAAAAGTTGATATTTTAGAAAATAAATTTATTGGTTTGGAAAATGAGTTCAGTTGAAGAATGTTAATGACAGAGGTGAACAGAAAAGGCCATAGCAAAAACAATGGGACACACTAGATCAGACAAAAATTTTTAAATGTTGAAAGCAATATGCAAACTAGTGTAAATGTTTTAGATCAAAAAATTTCAACAGTTTAGGTTAACTGCATTCACAAAAATCTTTATTCGAACAATGGTATTGTGTGGTCCAACACTCCAATCAAAAGCTTTTTATCAGACAAGTTACATCCAGTTGATTTTCTGTATCACTGTAGAGATAGTTTTGTGTCAGGCATGACTGACAATAAAAAAAAATTAAATTTGTTAAAAGATGTCTTAAAGGTGAAGCTCTATAACGAGAAAATTTAATTTTAAGCCAGTGGGAAACACATCCAAGTTTTGAAAAAAGTTTTTTAAGTACATTTGGTCAAAAGCTGAACAGGGGAGAATTAAAAACGAATTTTTGAGTAGTCTTAATTATAGGAGTAGGGAGAGTACTGGTACTCTGAAAGAGTTTTATAAGAACCAACTGAATAAATTAACACACCTTGACAAACCATTTGATGAAATGACATTGACTGATGCACTCAAAAGGAGATTACCTTAGAGGTTGCAGTGACATTTAGTACATGGATTTGACAATTGTCTTGAACAATTTTTACAATATGTTGAGAGGCTGAATATGGCAGTATAAAGAAGATGTACCATAACAATCAGAATAATAGAAATCACAATGGGAATCATTACAGAAACAGGGATAATGGTAATTCCTACCTGGATCAAAATGTTAATAGAGACAGAAATTTTGTACATCAGCAGGATAGGCATAATCTGTATAACTATGGGCAGTTTAATAGGAGAAACATCATAGAAGTAACTACTTGGGAAACAGCAGTCCACCTCAATGAAGTACCACAGTTTTGGGGCAAGGAAACAACAAGCACAGGGTCCCCAATTTACACCTGCAATTAGACAGTAATAACAGTGTTCATGATATGGCACAGGTATCTGAAGTTGGACAGAAGGAATATCAGATTTCTCATTTATGTTTTGATCAAAAGTTTTGGGATACTATGTTTAATTATGGTGATGTAGGTACTAATCACAAACCAGAATGTGAGAGTAGTGAGAATTTTGAAATATGTACTAATGATTTCTGCTTGGTCAGAAAGCAATGTTATTGATGTACGTAAATCAGGTGATGACTGTATTGGATATGAACTAGGTGATATTTTTGATATATATGTGAAAGAGAGCAGTGAAATAACTGAGGTTGGTACGTCTGAGACTGATAGTTTATTACAAATGAATGTAGGCGAGGTGAACGACTTTGATGGATATGAGAGTTGCGTTTTTAATCATGTTGTTGATCTAGCAATTTTGGAAGAATATGATGATGATGATGATAATGATGGTGATGTTGACAGGTTTCAGGTATTTGTGGAATTTAAGAATAATGTAGTTTCAGAGTTATTAGCAAATAATGTTGACAATACAGGAAGATAAGTGGTGTATGTGATTATGTAAGTGACAGTCGTGGAATACCAGTCCAGTCAAAGCAGTTTTTCATTAAAGTCATGCAGAGTAATGATTCAAACAGTAAAGGTGACTTATCTGTAAGTGTAGAGAATAAGGGTGAAAACTTTTTGAAGTTTGTTTGGTTGGTTGGTTGGTTTGTGGGATTTAAAGGGACCAGACTGTGATGGTCATCGGTCCCAAGTTAGTTTGGAACCAAATTGATAATAACATAGATAAATTTGCCTTCTGGAATAAGTTAACGGTGTTTAGTCAACATTTGTATCCAAATTGGTGGAAAGAAGTAAAAGAAGATCGAAGCAGAAAGTGTAATATTGGCAGTAATATATTCTGTGTTCTTTCTGTAATAAGTGATCGAATCAATTCATTGTGTTCAATCTTTACCTGGCAACATGAGTAACTATTGTAATTCTGTGATACCAGCAAAGTTGATAAAACCCTGTAAAGACAGTGTGGATGTAACAATTGATAAAACTGAAAGTGATCTTTTACATAAAGTGTCTACTAACAGAAATGATGACTCATATTTTGGGTGTCCTTACATTAAGATTAAGACTGACAAGTGGGAAGGTAACTGTTCGATTGATACAGGTAGCCTGATTTTTGGTATATCTTAACAATTTAGAGACAAGATTGAGTATAGTAAGAATTTTGTGGAAATGCTGATTGTAGGTGTAAAGATAAGAGGAGCTACAGGAAATCAAACCAAATTGCTAAGATCTCAGGTACTTTTAATGTTTAGTATAGAAAACAAAACATTTGAATATGGATGCTTAATGACCCCTAGTCTGGAAGAAAATATAATTCCTGGTATGGATAGGATACTGAAAATTGAGGCTTGTTTGGATGGAATGCTAAAGAATTGTTTGTTTTGGAACATAAAAGTAATACTTATGTGAAAACTAATTTCTGTATTTTAAACTGTGAGAAAAGTTGTAACTATTTGCAAAACAATGTGTACCAAGGTGAGTGCCAGGTGTTTGATGACAATATAGATTTTGGTGGGACTGAAGATCAAGATTTTGAAAGTGTAGTAGATTCTAAAGCAAGGGAAGCTACAACTCTTAAGACCAACAAAAGAAACAACTTAGAAATTTGTTATTGGAGTTTATAAATGTGTTTAGTGAAAACCCAGGGTAAGTGGAAGGCTATCAGTGCATGCTTTTGCTTATAGATCATCAACCTTTCTTTCTCAAGACATATAATACACCATTTTCAAAAAGAAAAGATGTAGAGAAAGAGATTCAGAAAATGGAAACATGGGGTGTAATTGAGTGAAGTAGGAATGCTTCCAAAAATCCTTTAACTGTGGTAAGTAAGAGAAATGGTGGAGCGAGAATTGGTTTGGACTCTATACATCTTATTAAATTTCTTGTGATAGAGAATGACCACCCCGAGAACATGGATAAGCTGTAACACAAATTTTCTTATGTAAAATATGTGAGTTGTTCAGACTTGACCTCTGGATTTCACCAGATCCCACTTGAAATTAATTGTAGAAAGTATACAGCATTTTTATGTTAAGGTGTTTTCAATACTGTGTGGTGCCATTTGGGCTAACTGTATCTGTAGCTGAATTCATAAGAGCTCTGGATTCTGTCTTGGGAAGTTAAGTGAGTCCAAAATTAATTGTGTACATTGATGACATTTTGGTCACTGAAAACGTTTGGGAACAACATTTGGATCTGTTAAGAGAGGGTGTATGTCTGCACCGTGCTGGACTAGTCAACTTTCATGAGATTATATGTGTTGGGCAATGAATTCATGCATCTGCCAACTACATCAGTGTTGTGACTGAGCCGGCCGAAGTGGCCGCGCGGTTCTGGCGCTGCAGTCTGGAACCGCGAGACCGCTACGGTCGCAGGTTCGAATCCTGCCTCGGGCATGGATGTGTGTGATGTCCTTAGGTTAGTTAGGTTTAACTAGTTCTAAGTTCTAGGGGACTAATGACCTCAGCAGTTGAGTCCCATAGTGCTCAGAGCCATTTGTTGTGACTGAGATTGGTAAATTGTTAGCCAAAACTGCCAAAGACAGTGTTATTCCACAAAATATATGGTTCTTTAAAGCAGGGGGATTTATATCCCAATACATTATATAACTTTAAATCAGTATGGTTTTTTACTAATTTTAAACGATTCTATTAGGCCTTTACATATGTAGTCCAAAATTATCCTCTAAGGTCCAGCAGGTAAAACTCAGCCTTAAAATCATACACCAGAATCTTGGTAGTCTTAGAAATAAGCATAATGATCTAGATGTAATTTCACAGATTGACAAACCCAATATATTAGTTGTAACTGAACATTGGTACAATGAAGCTCTGATTAGCATTAGTCAACCACTGTGTATGAAATTCTGCACAGCCTTCAGTAGAAAAGACAAGACTGGGGGAGGTGTAGCAATTTTCACTGTAAATGAAAGTAATTTTAATGTTATTGATGTGAGTGCCTTCTGCTTGGAAGGAGTCTCAGAATTTGCTGCAATAAACCTGAAATGGGGTAGAGATAACATAACAGTTATCGGTGTTTACAGGCCTCCTGCAGCAAATACAGATACCTTTTTTGTAAATCTTTCTGACTTGCTTGTGTATATAGACACAACATTTTCTGGGCCAAATGGTCATGTAACTATTATAGTTACAGGGGATATAAATATAGATTTATCAACAAATGATGTCAGCACCAAAAAGTTACATTGTTTGTTAACCTGACCCCACTCATTCAGGAACCCACTAGAGAAATTGGCAATAGTAAAACATGTCTTGACAACATAATAACAAACATGACCCATCTATCCCACAGTGCATCGGTTTTAAAACTAGCCATCTCAGATCACCATGCAGTACAGCTTAAATTGGAATGCCATGAGGCCCCTACTGTCACCACAAAGCAACAGTTTGTAACTAAAAGAATAATGTATAATGACAACATAAATAGACTAAACTGGATGCTAGCACAAATGAAATGGTTTGAAAATAATAGCTTTTCATATGATAACTTTGCTGCTGACTTCTATTACTGCTTTGATACCACATGCCCAGTTGTAATCACAAAAATGAAACACACAAAAAATATAAACAAAAATAATTGGGTAAATAGTAATGTCACTGAAGCGAGGGAAAAATTAAAACTACTCCACAGTGCAATGCTGAATAATAGAGAGATTCCTGAGCTAAAGGAAGCCTTCAAAATATGTCAAGCACACTATAAGGACTTACTTACACAGACCAGAAGCAACTATGTTGCAAATAAGCTTCAAAACTCACACAACGTAAGTACTGGCATCTGGGCAGTCATAAACAGTTTTAGAACCGGCAATGGCAATTCCTGTATGGACTTTACTATTAACCACAATGGCATGCTCATAAAAGACCAACTGGAAATTGCAAATATTTATAATGAACTAGAGGCCGAGTGTAATAATATGACAAAAAAAATTGTTCAGTTTTTTTAATGAAAGCCACTTAAATGTAAGCACCAGTAAAACATGTTTGATGGAGTTTAACAAAAGTATTATGAATAATGAAATTAAATTATACGTGGGCAACAAATTGGTAAAGAAAGAGTCTAGTGTAAAATTCATTGGCGTAACAATCCAAAGCAACCTGAAATGGGACACACATATTGACTCTCTAGCAACTAAGTTGTCAAAAAATATATTTGCAATCAGTGCTATTAGCAAGTTCTGTAGAGACAACGTAGTCCTAAAGACTGCATACCATGCTCTTTTCTCCTCTCACTTGAACTACGGTATTCAAATTTGGGGGGCAACAACCAAAGCTAATCTAGATAAGCTACTCATTCTTCAAAAAAGGGGTGTGAGAATAATCTGTGGAGCAAAATATAGGGAATCTTGTTGCAACTTGTTTTCAAAAACAGAGGTGTTAACTGTTATAAACACATACATTCTAAAAGCCATATTGCTTGTGAAAAGACTGCGCCCAAACACTTATTCAGATCTCCACCAGTACAATACTATAAATATTATATATCAGTTACTTCTATACGTCTGTATTCTGTCTTTTGGCATCATCCTGTATATTGTTTGGCAAACCTTATAATCTGTCACAAAATATTGTAAACACATTTTTCCCAATTTTTGTGAGCAGGAGGCTGTAAAGGGACACGTTTCTCTAGCACTACTTTTCTGAACAGAAGTAGTCAATATCAAAAATAATTACAACTTTTTAAACAGGTTAATATTATCTCAGCTGTTTTTTAAAGGAATTTCCCATGATTTTGTACAGGATGTATTATATTTATGGCTATAATGTATAAAAAGAAATTAATTTATTTTTGTTGTTACAATTGATATATGCTAGCTTTGAACATACAGTTATAATTACTTTTAGAAACATTTGAAAATTACGAAATATTTGGCACACTTAAAATTCCTATAATTAATTGGGCAGTGTGATGATGATTATGTTTATTTCTAAGTGGCATGCCTCTGATGTGATCAGATGTGTTTTAATTTTAGCAATAACCATGTGATTTTCAGTTTTGAAGTGGAAATTGTAAAGACAGTGTGATATAGAAAAATGTACAAGAATAAGAATTACAACAGCAGAAATTTCTGCTCAGGCAATACTTCTCATTTATGTACATCAATTGGAACTGTGAGAACCTACAATGTCAAAAATTTCAGCTTCAGGAATCAGCCCCTAGACATGAAGAACTGAAGCCAATGACAAGCAAAGGAGATAAGTAATACGTTTAGTGTAAATCTCACTCCTCTTGATGCTTATTAAAAGAGTTGGTTGTGAAGTCAGTGACAGTCAACAAATGACGTGATGGAGGGCATATTGCAAGACTGATGCGCTACTGAAGTGGCATCATAGAAGAGACTACATAAATCAGGTTGGTGGGCTTACAGTACTTATGCAATACAGTGTCATTGGTGTGGGTGACAAAAACATGGAAAATGCAATTGAAGCAGCTGCACTGTTACAGCCCACATTAAAAACCATAACTATTATTTTGCACTGTATGCCAGACACTAATACTGAAGCATTTGCACAGTCCTGGGAGAAGACTGACTTATTTGTTACACAATGATCTAAGTACAGGATATACATTCTTGGTGACATAAATACTGACTTAAGACTAAGGCAACCACACAATTTAGTTTCCTTAAACTTGATGACTTGTATTACATTGATGATAGTTCATAACAGTTAACGATACTTCATAAAATGGCAGGGTTTCTACTACTCCTCATCACATCCTGAAATGAAAAATATTCCTCCCCCCCCCCCCCCTCCACCCACAGAGTTATCCTGCTGCCTACTCAACTTACATTATATCTTTGTCTCCCCCTTTCCCACCCCTGCTCCAAAACAAGTGCCCCATGGGACTTATCCTGCAATAGATGCAAGACCTGACCCACACCACAACATGTTCCAATCCTGTCCCAGGCATCTCTCATCCCATCAAAGGCAACGAGAAATGTGAAAGCAGTCATGTGATCTACCAAGTTATCTGCAACAAATTTCTGGCATTCTACATGGTCATGACCACTAACAAGCTGTGTGTCCACATGAATGGCCTCCACCAAACTGGCCAAGAGACAGCTGGATCACCCAGTTGCTGAGCATACCACCCAGTATGATATGTTTGAATTCAATGACTGCTTCACTGACTAGATTCTTTCCACCCACCCCATCCCCATGATCTCAACCTTCCCTATCCCCTTCCCTGCTCCCACTCCAGCCCCTACACAGCCTTCTATCCCACTGGTGCACTGGCAAAATCCTTTTCCTTTTTCCCATTTTCTAGATTTGCAATGACCCTAAATTATTGTTGTTCGCATTTCACAAGTAGGATTTCAAAATGTCTACATGAACAATTTTTGTCAGTTCTACATGAGTACATAAAATGCACATAATTGTTTTTCATTGTAAGTGTCAATTACTCATAGTAATATCTGAAACTGACATCATGATTTAATGTACAGTTTACTGCAACAGGTGTGCAAATGTTGCCATTTGTAAGATTGTAGGACTCAGTTTTTGGATTCTGTTGTCTCTGATTTGTAAAACCATAGTTCTTTTATTTTGGACTATGCCATACAGTACTGAGAAGTTCAAAATCCATTCTGCTTATTCACTACCTGAATGTTGTAACTTTACTTAAAAAAAATTTCTGTTACTGCTCTTAAAATATTTTGGCAGGGTATTGTACACATGCATCTACTCATAAATTTTTGTTTGTCTGAAGTAATGGTATTGTGATCATTTATCTTATTACACATATCTGACTAATCTTGATGGTGCACAGGAAATCAAAAATATCTGTGAAAGTAAATATCTTTTTTTATGTTTTCTTTTATCATCCTGGACAAAGGTCATCCTACACAAGATCATACCTACTTAACCCAGAGTTTCTGTTTTTAGCTTCTTGTCTGAGGTACATGTCATGAAATATTTATGCTGGATAATAACTTTGTGGATGCAGATCTGGTGCAAGTGTTACTGCTCTCTTTTACAACAACAGTGTTCGGATACTGTGAGTACTCACCCAAGTAAATACTGTTATCAGAATGTGCTAACATTTTGTCAAAAGGAGGGAATTATGTGTTATCCAGGAGCTATTATGCTCTTCCCTGAACTAATTAAAAATTTGGTGATTAACACAAACTGAATTCAATATTATTCATTTGTCAAAGATAACTTTAGTCCAGGGAGTTACATAAAGACAGCAAATGGTTTTCAGTACCTTTTTATTTATTCTATTTGGTCTTCAGCAGTATAATACTATTTAGCCAAGATTGCCTGTACTTGGGATGTGTTTATTCTTTATGGATTCATCATCTCATCAAACTCGTTGCATTAGTATATAGACTATTCCACAATTTCATTGTTAGATGTGCATATTAATAATGTGTATGGATATTTAGCCCCCACTCATAATTTTAGTTTTCCTGAATTTGCTGATGAGCTTATAATTGACTTAACAGAAACTCTTACAGGCATATATTGTATATGAAGATTAGAAATCTTTACAAAATTGACTCATTCCTCATATGATTTGTTCTCTTCACAACATAGAAACAAACACTTAAAGTGTCAATGAGCACACTGTACGGTATAGCATTTAGTACTGCAGTTTTGGCAACATGTTTTCCAGTTGGAAAAGAAGTTGCTTACAAAATGCTTTTTTTATGTGCACTCCTATCTACATAGTTGTATGAGTAGCCATGTTTTATGTTTAGTGCTTCATTAGGAAGCTTTTCTTCATCATTATGGACTCTACAATTGCCTAGTGAAAATCTAAACACACTATGTAACATTACTGACTTGGTTATATTGCTGGTATTCTTCGGTAACGCTAAACTTTTGAAGTCTCATTCTCTGAAACTAGTTGGAGATGTACTCTAATATTTCAATGATGAACTTGAAAACACTGATTTAAACATGAGATTACTTCACATTTCTTAGCGACAAAACACATAATTATGAAGATTAACTTCTGCTATCAACTATTTTTATTGTTTAAATAAACCAAGTAAGCTACTGCTCTGGTTGAACTGTAAACACATTCAAGTCTACAAAAATGTAAATCTTCAGAAAATAGCCTTTGAAAGAACTCAGTCACTGTAGCTTCACTAACACTTTAACACAGAAAAGTTGTGTGGATGACTACAGCCAGATTTTCCAAACAAGTTCATGATATAATCACACTGAGTGACTGTAACAGTAAGATCTCCTCGTATTAGTGGCTTTGACATTGAAATGTAAAATGATGAGTTCACTCAATGAATTTTTACATTGAGACATTAAGATGAAAACAGATGATGATGACTCTGCCATGCAGAAGTTACTGTAATGATTACTAGACGCTATACTCCTATTGTTATATAAAGAGAACAATGTCAAAATTAGTAGTAATGACATTATGGGGAAGCAGGTAATAATTTTGTTAATCTATGTGATAGACGATTGGGAAATAAATAAAGTTGGGTGGATTGTTTTATTCATTCAACACACGTTGTTGTGGGTATTTACTGAGCCTCTTGTAAATTTCACAGTATAGTAGTTGTCTTCATTTCTTAATTGTCAGATTACTCTGCTAACCAAAGCAATTTTCCAGTTCAGAAAAATTAGAGCAAGAAAATTATAACTAGATTATGGTGTTATAAACATACTGAAAGGTCCAAATAATAATATTATTTTCTGGGTGGTGGAGACCTTAATTACGGATAACTTTTTAGTTAATGACTTTCCACAAATAATAAAATGTTTACTGACAGAGTGAAAAGAGGGCCTTCAAATAATTTATGTCATTCTGGAAATAAACATTTGTTACCTCATGAAATGTTTCTGAGCATATGGCTTCCAAATAAAGTAAATCACCTATTTCTCTTAAAACAACATATACAGTGAATAATTATGTATACCATTGGCATCAGCAGAACTCAAATAAACTGATGAATAATTAAGTTTACTGAAACATCACCTAAATAAGAATTTTGGTGCTTTATGTAAATGTGGTACCTCTACTACCAGCATAATATAAAAAAGGAGGAGTAGAGTTATAGCAAACATAATTATTTCAACTTGCTAAGTTTCAGGTTCCTCATCTGTATAGTAGAAGCATGTCTTATGCTGCTCCCATTTCAAAAAAGTGAATCTAAGGTTCTCAAATCCAAAATGGCACATGTAAATCAGCTTTTATGAAGTTACTGTTTATTGCTTTAACACTGCAGATAAACTAGCTGGATTATGAAAACATATTAAAATTAGGGACATCTTTAACCCAGCAAATTTCTGCGAGGAACACACTATTATAAAAAATAAAATGCTCTAAAAAGGTAATAGAGCACTTGTACACATAGTACAGAGATCTACAAAAGCAAACTTGGTAACAGTGGCATACAAGGGCAGTCAAATTAATATGAAAGATACGAAAAACTAAGTAAACTATTCAATAATACAAAAGTAATTGCCATAGTTGCTAACAAATTTATACCACTGTAAGGTAAGGTGGTGAATGTCTTTGTGGAAAAATGTTTGCAGTTGCCTCCAGAAACATAATTGTACCCAGTCATGCACCTCATCATCTGAAGCAAAAGGTCAGCCATGAATGTCTTTCTTCAGGGCTCTGAAAATATGAAAGTCACATGAGGAGAGATTGTGACTTTATGGAGAACATGTAAGGGTTTCCCAGTGAAATTTCTACAGCGTACTATATAGGAACTTGGCAGGCATTTTGTTGGCAAGTTATTCAATTATGCCACACAGTTTTCCTGGGAAGCCTCCACACAACCTCCATACAGTCCCCATCTCTCCTCATGGTACTTCCATATTTTTGAAGCCCTGAAGAAAAACATTCTTGGCCATCCATTTGCTTCATACCAAGATACACATGGGTACAATCATGATTCTGTAGGCAACCACAAACCTTTCTCTGTGAAGGGACTGACCATCTTATCTCACAGTGGCATAATTTTATTCACAACTATGGTGATTACTTTTGAAATAATACACAGTTTACTTACTTCTCCAAACATTTCTCTGTGAGGGGACTGACCATCTTATCTCACAGTGGCATAATTTTATTCACAACTATGGTGATTACTTTTTAAATAATAAAAAGTTTACTTACTTCCATAAATCTTGTTTTCATTTGACTGCCCCTTATACATAGAGCTTTCAGCTTGTGTACTCTTACTGAAGTTTTTCATCAATGTAACCAAATATATCACAACAAAAGATGAAAGTGACATGGCTCACATCCCATGCAGGGCCAATCACAAAATATATTGATTTCATTGATTACTTTGAAATTATTTTTAAATTCTGTTATATTGGCTCCACAATAAATCTATAGTAGCCAATCAGAGTCATGATAAAAATTGCTGTTTTGAAGAGTGTGCCGCAGCATGTTGTGTGAAGCAGTCGCCCTCCGTTTCTGGTGGTGGCGCTGCTGTGGCAATCGCAGCTTTGGTGTCTCCCTCTGGTGTAAAAGGGGAAAGGTTGCCTGTTCAAGTGCATTTAAAGGGCGTTATGAGCTCAGCAGGAGGTCAATCAGGTGAGTCTGGTCAGTTGGTCAGTCCAAGTGAGGCTGGATCAGTCTCACAACACCAGTTGCTGGTCTGTCTCTCGTTCGCATTTGTGCAGCAGTGAGTGTCTGTCTGTCATTGGAGTGCTAGTATGGCTGTCATTTGGATCAAGCTTTAAAGCCAGAAAATGAGAGTCTTGTCACTAAGCCAGTAACAGAACTCAGCTAGTGGTCGCCTGGTCAGGGCTGTGTTCCTGCATCTGAGCCTACGCATTAGGCTGCCAGTCTGCTCGAGTTGCTTAGGCAATGGTCATTGGCGGCTAGATCGGTCAGTTGGTCGGTCACGCACTGAGAAACAAGATGACTGGTCTGCCTTGAGCGTCAGCGTATGTGAGGTCCCCACACGAGTCCAGTGGGCTGCACCGTATAGAAAGGGGAAGTGGCTTCACAATCGACACGAGAGCAACAGGAGTCAAAGCATGACATCGGGTTGGGCGGGGCGAGCTGCGACGCAATGAGCTGGGAATTTGGTTTGCCTTCCTGTGTCCATTGAAGCAGCTGGCAGCGGATGGTTCGGGAGAGCATTGGAGGTGCTGCACCAGAGGTCTTTGCCAGAAATCGTAGTTTAAGAGATTGGAGACATGTTGTTTCATTTACTTCTTAAATTTTACTTGTTTTGGTAAAAATTTTTGGAATACAGTGATCAATAGATTATCATATTTTGACTAAAGTTCAGTCTTGATCACACCATTTATGTTTCGATGATATAGGTAACTGGTTTCGGTTATTTTTACATAACCATCATCAGACCCTTGGCTCCCTTAGGATGGTAGGCGGAGCTCTCCTCAGCTAACTTCGTAGCAGCTGAGGAAAGCTCCACCTACCATCCTAAGGGAGCCATGGGTCTGATGATGGTTATGTAAAAATAACCGAAACCGGTTACCTATATCATTGAAACATAAATGGTGTGATCAAGACTGAACTTTACTCAAAAAATCTACTTGTTTTCTTAGTGAGGTCACCAGTCGCTTTGTTTTGGGGTCATCCCACCAATCTTCTCCATTTGCCCACCTGCAGGAAGATCGTTATTTATGAATTGGGCTGTCCGTTTTCCCTTGTGGAGTTGGGGCGGGTTAGAGCAATCTGCAGTTCAGGTTGTTCAGTAATCCCCCTGTCAATCTGCCATACATTAGTAGCTGCCTCTGTCATGTTTGTTGGATCAATGTTAATGAATTTATTGCTTAAGGTGTAAAGGCCAAATTCCTGAAATATGTTTTTATCTTGCCTATCATCTTGCAAGGTGGTATATGTGTAATGTAGAGCTTGTTGGTACATTTTATGTAAAACTGCATTTCATGGGTTTTATTTAAATGGTCATTTTCGTATATAATGATGCCACCCTTCCACTGTAAGAGTTCTCTTAAAAACAAGTTGTGCTTTTGATCGCAAATAATTTTTAATGTGAGTGTTTAGTACCATATCCATCCGTCTTACAGAGTGTGTAGTTTATGTGTTTGTGTGAGTTGTTAAAATTTTTAGTTTAAAGTAATCTGGTGTGTTGCAGATTTGCACCAGTGTAGTCTTTAAGAGTTTGTTGTGAGCAGTCGTGACTACAGCCATGTTAAAAGGGAGCGACAAGGTGTTCAGGCTGAAAGCTCATACTATTAAAAAAAAAGAAAAAAATGTTATCTCTGCCTCTGAATAAGTTGTAACTTGATATTTTCAGGGTGCTTTCTGATTATAATTTTAAATCTGTTTAAAAAAAAGAGGGTTTTTAGAAATAAAATTTCCATTTATTAAAAAAAAAAATTTTAACTCATTCATCAGTTACCCATTGGCAACTACTTCCACACTCACATAGTGTGATTAAATGTGTTAATGTTCTTAATGAATTCCTAATAAATAAAGTAAATTCTTAAGAAAATGTTTTGAAAGTAAATACATGGTTCATTACTGGTAGCAGAGCGTGGTTACTTTCTTGCTACTACTCTTTGAGTAACTGATGAAATTATAGTTGTACTTATTTTATAATTTAGTAATATTTCGCTTTGGCTGAGTGACTGTTTAGCTGCATGTTTCAGGTTGTCATGGCGGCCAGAGAATGTCCAGGATTCGGCCTATTACGCAAAAATCAAATATCATATGAGTTGCACATTTGTAATATAAACAAACAAGGCACTGTTCTTGAGTTGCTTGGGGATTTAAAAGATACCTTGCTCAATCCGGTCCAAATTTCACCGGAGGTTATTGGTTCCTTTCTGACAGCCATGGCAGCAGCGGCAGTAGAGGTTGGTGAGTTCCAACAACATTTACACTGATTTCGTGTTGATCAACCAAGTCGTAAGCAATTAGCCAGACTACGCGCGCATTTGGTTCACATGTTTAACCAGGTCTCTGATTTAGAACAACTTGCTGTAAATGAGGCTGATCATAAGGAAGTGGTTGAGTTGCAGTGAAAGGTGGCTGCATTGCAGATTAGGTTAACTGGGTTAAAGTGTATCTCCAAAGAATCTAGTGAGCAGGTCCAAGTCATTCTGGCAGGGACAGGAAGCGAGCTAAATAACCCAAACAGCGGAATTGAACTTAGCTCGGAGTTTTTTGCAAAGCTACCTAACCCTACTGCACTTCTGTTAAAGGATGTAGGAGAATTAAGTGTAGAATGATTGGTGAAATTCTGTGGTTACTGGTTTATTTTGAGCAGCATTCCTTTGCTTTTTGAATACCGTGCTCCACCCTGCTAGCTCTACTGTACCCATTAGCAAGGGGGAAGTGTAATGAATTAATTTCTAGAGCTCTTTCATAAGGGTTCTCGTTACAACAACTTAGGTGACTAATAGTTGCTGAGAGACTCACAGACGGCTCTAGGAAACATCCAGAATGTCAGTATATTTGGAAGGTGCAGACCGCTAGTGAAGATTTGTCAATGTATGTGGAAAGGGTAAGGGTAGCTTTGCAGGCCTTGCTAAGTGATTTATCAGAAGAACAATTAATTGCAGTAGTTTTGGAAGGGATGGCAGCTGCTGACAAAATAAATTTTATTTTCAAGTCACCCCCGAATACCTGGGAAGAACTCTCTGTTGTTGTTACTTCTGCATCTGCACTAAGGTTAAGCGAGGACTCTAGGAGTGTTAGTGTGTCAGGACAAGTGAAGGAAAATTTTGGAGTGGAGAGAGATCATCCAAGTAGTAATTATCAAGGTGTACACAGGAAATGTTTTCGATGTGGGGCTAGTATGCATTTGGTTAGGAGTTGTCCGGTTTCATGTGGGGCAAGAAATACTAAATGACATAAGGGCAGACGACACATTTCTGGTAGTAACTTATTGTGGAGTGAGGGGTGTGCCATAGTTGCCGATTCCCAATCATGCCTACCTTATATTTGTCTTAATTTGAATTGGGAACCTCTGTGTGCTGTATTAGATACGGGTAGCACATATTCCTTGCTTAATGAGACTTGGTTTCTGGAATTTGGCAATCTTACCAAACTGAGACCTAAAAAACTCCCACTTTGGAGATGTTGTGTGACCAATGGTCAGGTGTTGCCTCTGGTGGGGTGGGTTAAGGGTATTGTTACTTTAGGACAGATTTCGTTGCCAAAGACCTTTGCTCTCATTGCTAGCTTGCCGGTAAATATGGTGCTGGGTTGTGATTTGATTTCTAAAACTCAACTAGTTTTGGATTATTCCAGGGGTAAGTTTTCTTTTAAGTTTCATGCCAAATCATAAGTTTGGATTTTGTGAATGTTGAGTGGCGTTAACATCCACACCTCCTTCCTTGTCAGTCACTCCTATTAATGATATTGATCTCTGTCATCTTCCTCCAGGGCAGGGCCAACAGGTCCCTGAGTTGTTGGATATGTTTCCTGGCTTATTTAGTGATAAACTTGGGGTAACAAATAAATTAGAATATGATATTCGTTTGACTGACAATATTCCGGTTAGACAGTCCCCATATCGTCTCTCACCTCCTAAGATGAAAATATTGCGGGAAAAGGTACAGAAGATGTTAGATCAAGGGGTTATCCATCCCTCGACTTCTCCATATGCCTCTCCGATATTCTTGGTACCAAAGGATCAGGGTAGTGGTATCAGGGCGGTGGTAGATTACCGTCGTTTAAATGAAAAGGTGCTTTTGGAATCAGTCCCATCACTTAATCTACACAACCCCTTTACTTGGTTTTCAGGCTCATCTTGGTTCATGGTTCTTGACTTAAATCATGCTTATTACCAGATCCCATTGACAGAGGAGTGTAAACATGTCACAGCATTTTGCACCGATTGGAATCTATTTGAATTCAAGCGGGTGCCCTTTGGCCTGGCCACCAGAGCTGCTGTTTTGACTCGTTTATTAGATAGTATACTGGGTGAATTTAAACTATGCTTTGTCTGTAATTACATGGATGACCTTGTGGTATACAGTAAATTGTTTGAAGAGTATTTGAGTCATTTGCACCAAGTATTTACTAAACTTCAGCAGGGTGGTCTAACTGTTAAACTCTCCAAGGTCACACTTGTGAGGCCCCAGATTTCCTTCTTAGGTCATATTGTTTCAGGCGATGTGGTTTGGATCAATCAAGATCAGACTAAAGCCTTGCGCGTGCTCCCACCTCCGACTGATAAGCAGGGAGTCGCTAAGTTTATTGGTATGGCAAATTATTTCAGAAGGTTTGTTCCAAATTTTGCAGCCTTAGCTACCCCTTTGATTCAGCTTCATAAAAAGAGAGTTAAATTTACTTGGGGTTCCACCTAGCAGGCGGTCTTAGAACAGATCAAAACTGCCATTGCTAATCCACTGGTGCTTGGGGTGCCTGATTTTGATAAACCTTTTATATTTCAGACGGATGTGTTGCATTCGGGTGTGTCAGCCATCTTATTACAAGAATGGAAAGGTCAGCGGCAGCCTTTGACCTATGCCTCACGCCATTTGAATGATGTTGAGGCAAAGTACTCAGTCTACAAATGTGAGGCCTTGGTGGTCCTATTTGCATTAGAAAAATTCTGGTTTTACATTGAGCACAAACCTTTTTTGCTGGAGACTGATAATCAAGGCTTGAGTTGGGTCTTGGCTAGGCCACGTAAGACCAATCGGATCACATGTTGGGGCGTGAGAATTTCAGCCTTTAAATTTGAGGTTAGGCATATCAAAGGTTCCAAGAATGTAGTTGCTGATGCCCTTAGCCGGATATTTGACCCACCATCCGATTGTTCGGAGGAGTACCACCAGGGTCCACTTCAGGGTCAGCTTTTGGTTTTAGGGTAAGTACCCCAACTGTTTAGTAATCTCAAAGAAAACCAGGAACAGGATGTTGAATTGGGTTCCATCAAACAGCAGATTAGGTTGGGTGAGGTAGTCAATGGTTACAGCTTGAGGAAAGATATTCTGTGTATGGCACCGGGTCGAGAGCGCCACATCCGAATTTGTCTGCCATAAATATTAATCCAGCCAACATTCCAGTATCATCATTGCTCTTTGGTGGGAGGTTACTTAGGCACATATAAAATGATTCAGAAAATTAAGCAGTATGTGACCTGGCCTCATCTTGAGCGTGACTAAGAAATTAGTAGCCGGTTGTCATTTGTGCCGGGCCGCAAAACCTAGCAATGCACTACAGCAAGGTCTCTTGTCTTCGGAACGTGAAAATTACCCAATGGATCATCTTTATACCGATTATGTGGGTCCGCTGCCACGTTCCAGTAGAGGGAATATGTATATTTTGGTGGTATTTGATGCCTTTTCTCGCTTTACTTGTCTTATTCCCAGTAGAAGTAGTACTACCAACGTAACTATTTCTCACCTTACAAACATCTTTTCGATCTTTGGGCCTCCTAAGAGCTTGGTTAGTGATAATGCCCCTGCTTTTGCGTCAAATAAGTTTAAGGCCTTTTGTTTTAGGAATGGTGTCAAGCACATAAACACAACACAGTATTACCCTCAGGGGTCCTTTGCTGAACGTGTGAATTGCAACCTAAAATCAGCTTTATTAATTTACCATCAAGTTAAACCGAGTAAGTGGGATACTAACTTGCCCTGGACTAATTTTGTGTTTAACACTGTGGTTCATGAGGCATTGAACACTACTCTGGCCTCTCTCTTATTGGCCTATCCTATCAATTCGCCTTTGTCTAACTTATGGCGCATCCAAGACTTACTCCCTGAACGGGTATCCCCGGGGTTAATTAGAGAGAACTGGAATCAGGCTTGTCGCAATATAGTGGCTGCCTATAGTCATCAAGCCATGCAGTACAACTGCAATAGGCATCATTATCAGGGAAAACCGGGGGATCAAGTCTATATTAAGAATGTTCAGCCAGTCACAAAATATTATAATTTCATATTTTTCACAACTTTAGTTTTAAAGAAATGTAAGCAACTCAGTCAAGAAATATTATCCTTAGACTTATAATCATTAGTAGATGGACCAATAAACTCTCTTCTCAAAAGTGCATAAACCCCCACCCCCCTTTTACAACACACACACATTACATTATGCAATGGTTCTGTATTACTTTCTCTGGGAGGGGATGGGAGTAGTGGTTGAGCACAACACACATATAAGATGGGACAATATGGCTGTTTAAGATACATAACTCTTTTTTCAATAAACAAATTTATTTTACTGCAGTTTTTAACATATCATACTAAAAAAATCATATTCATTACAACAGTAACTCCCACACTATCATCCACTTCAATAAACATTTTACGACAGTGGCTTTTCACAGTTGAATGTAAACCATTTCATTTTCTTAAAATGGATCTATGATACTATTGTTGACAGTTCCATAACATTAATGTATTACCAGGCATATTAATTTGGCACAGATGGTAAAATATAAAATTATGTTCTTGGGTATTGGCCATGGCCTATCCTTAGTAACCATCCCAGAAAATATAGTGTGGTGGTAGAGAATGTTTGGCTGTGCAATCCTGTAGTCATTCTGGTGTGGTACTGGATTTGGAATCTGTTTCTGAAAATAAATCTAAGGTATAATGAATGAACTGTTAAATATTTTTTGATTGAACCTGGCAGTAATGGAAAGAATGAACACAAGTAGAATAACATCACTATATGTCAAATTAGAAAAGAGTTAAGTACATACTGATTACTAACATGAATTTTGTATGTAAAGTACACCACTCCATCACCAATGAGACACTAATCAATCTCAAATGAAGTACCTAGGAGTAAAAACTCCTGCATTTGAGCAAGTATCAAGTTGACAAATGGTGAAGCAAATAATCAGTTAATCTGAACCGGTATTCCATTCACATTGTTCATGGACAGCTGGAGATGCTAGTGTTTACTGATAATCGTTTTGAAGGTGTATCTTCAAGGCATTAAGGATTCTAACAGCACCTTCACAACATATACATTTACTAATGAGGCTTGACGTAAATAAACCATCACAATTTCAAAAGTATAGTGACTTTTTCCACTCATTATCATATTCTGTACAACCCACCAACAAGGTGAACCTACAGGGCCATGGAACAGGTAAAGGTACACATTAACAAAAGACAACCAAACATAGCATACGCTGTACACTATATTAAGAATAAATACTGCTTAATACTAATTCTGTTTATGCTAGTTAAATGTGTATTAGTGAATTAGAAAGAAAGCTGCAGTTACTGTAGTTATATTAGGTATCTGCTAATTTTCTTATCAGAAACTTAATATTTACTTGGTTATTCAGGTGTTTTTCAAAGAAAACAGAGATCTAAATATTTAATTACACAGGATAATCAACAACACACTGCTTGCCATCTAGCTAAAGGAGTCACATCCTTGCACTAAGATAATCAGTGGAAGGAGTTGCTCATGATGTATGTTTTAAATTTTCTTTTGAATTGGCTGAGATAACCAATTACTTGGTGTATGTTAGATAGGAGCTTGTAGAATGTTTTCACATCATTATGTAGCACAGAACTTTGTTAAATCCAAGGTAATGATGCAAAGTTTACACAAGAGTTATATTTCTGTCTTGTATTGATAGTGAAAATCACAGTTCAGCTTGAACTGATTTTTAAGACCACACTAAACCTTGACTAAAATAAATCTGCAATTGTGGAAGAGGAAAGGAGTCAGCCACCTGTAGTTCTTTCATGACACCTGTGTGCTCACTATAATGACTGATTTTTAGGCATCACACAACTTTCTATGGTACAGTAGGATACAGGAAGGGGAGAGCCAACTGTTTCCCTATCCACCACCCCCACTGATGCTGACAAAGACAACAATAAAAATAATCCAAATGTATGTTTTGCTCCATTTGCATTGCATGTGCAGCTGTTGATCATTCTAAGCACATGGAATGCTGTATACAACCAAGAACCTTGTGCTTCCATAATTGTTTGTAAGCCACTAAGCTTATTTGAATCCAAATTTAGAAGAAAATGTAATAATTGTTTATCACTAAATATGCCAAAGGCTCTCAAAAGCATTCAACAATAGCCACAACAGTTTTTTGTTATTTTCCCACTAATAAGTTCTGACGGGTACCAACACAATTTTAATACTTTAGGGTATATCCATTACATATGTGGGACACTGTGGGAGTGATGAATTAAGGTTTTTAGAAATTACTGCAATTCGCCACCTTCCGTATTATTTTTTGGTCTTTATTTACCATGACCAGTTTTGTATCACCATCATCAGACAGTACATACTTATTGCATGTTTGCAGCATTGTTGCAGTTGGGCACCTGTGGCCAGGCATGAACTGTACATACTTCTCATCACATTTAGTGCATACAGGTTTCGTACTCACGTCTTGACACAGCTACATGATCCACCACAATCCTGCAAATATGCAATAAATATGTACCATATGATGATAAATCACTTGTAATTTAAAAACCAGTCATGGTAAATAAAAACTGAAGACTAAAAGTAAAGCTGACTGGCTGCTGGAAACCCTTACACAATTTTTAAATCTGACCTGGCCACTCCTACTTGGAAGATAGATATTTAACAAAAACCTTGTGACATAAAAGACTACAATGATTGCCTGTGCTGTTAAGAAGTAGATGTAAATATTCCTAAACTGTAACATGAGCAGTGAAGAAATCAATAGGTTCATTATCATTACTTTTCAGCCATTGAGCCAGCAGGTATATGTAAATGGTTAGTATGTAGCCATAAACACAAGGAAGGCACAGAGTATAAAACCAAAGTAATCTACACCATTTTGATAGAAACAGGCCAATGATCCTTGGGACATAGCATTATTTTTAATTAATCAAAACACACACAAACTATATCTGAAAAACAAAATCAGTCTATACAAAGGTATCTACTGCTCTAACTACAGGGTGGAGCACGAAATGTGTTACCATTTTGTTTTTGAATATAAACTTTATTGTCAATACAATCTGAAAGGAACATATATTACAATGAAGAGTCATCCATGGAGATTTGTTCTAACTCAGCACATGCTCAATATGTCCACCATTTCGTTTCCTAACTTCCTTCAAATGAACACTGAAGTTAGTGATTACCCTACGGCACATGTCTTCCATAATTTCACTGCAAGCTTGAAGAATAAGTCTTCCGAGCTCCATTAAATCACGTGGACATTTTGGTAAAATTTTTTCCTGTAGGAACCCCCAAGGAAAAAAGTCACATGAATTGAGGTCTGGACTATTGGGGGGCCAATTTTGTCCATAATTGAAGCGACCTGGAAACCTGAGTGAAATGATCCGCATGTCGAAATGCTCGTGTAAGAACTCCAACACAGTGTTTGCAGTATGTGGCCTTTCTCCATCTTGCATGAACCACTGCGTGTTGAAGGGCAAGGCAGCAAGGCAGTAGCAAGAAGCTGTGGAATTTAATGGAGCTCAGAAGACTTATTCTTCAAGCTTGCAGTGAAATTATGGAAGACATGTGCCGTAGGGTAATCACTAACTTCAGTGATCGTTTGAAGGAAGTTAGGAAATGAAATGGTGGACATATTGAGCATGTGCTGAGTTAGAACAAATCTCCATGGACGGCTCTTCATTGTAGTATATGTTCCTTTCAGATTGTATTGGCAATAAAGTTTATATTCAAAAACAAAATGGTAACACATTTTGTGTGCCACCCTGTATAATAGAAGGTAGATTGGCATAACTGAAAATTGTGACTCCACCCATATGTTTTAACTAGTAATGTCATCAATGTGGTGCAAACATCTACTTCAAGAAAATACAATATGGTAACCATGGTGTCACCCATTACACCCGCGATTAAACATAAATAATATGTAAAGTATTTACTCCAGCAACAGAAAGAATGAAACTAAAAGTACAACCAAATGAAGATGGGGGGTTTTTGGCAGGGACAAACTAAATACATGACTGTAAGAATAATGATATCAATGCAAAACAAATATTCTCCCAAAAATAAAGTGCACAAAATCCTCAAAATTTAATACAAAAACATTGCAAAAACGAAAACTATTGGTGTAAATTTTGAGTGACCTATATATCTCAAAAAAAGACCACAGTATCAGTAACCCATACACAACTCAAAAACTCAACACTACAGTTTTCACTTGACCTACATGCCTCAAACAAAGAATTTGATACCAGGACAAAACATACAACTCTAAAACATTGTGTTGAATATTACAATTCACCCTTCTAGATCAAACAAGGGCCTAGATACTGTGAAACCACACAAAGCTCAAAAACACAATGACACAAATTTCACTTGACCTACACAGCAGCAAAATACGAAGCCCACAATACAAAAAAACAACTCTCAAACTATAAAATTCATTACACACCACATTACAGTTGCAACATGGGTCTCTGCAGATGAATGTAGTACCAGAACCCGATCTTATGCAAATAACCTTACGTTAGCCTCAGGTAGTAAATAGTGATGTGACAATGATTGCCAAATAGCAGAGGGCTAAATTATCTAGAATGAAGTTCAGTTACTATTGGAACATTTGTTCAAAGTGTGCACCTTCTTGGTACAACTCAAAAATGTCAGTACTGGCTGCTTTGCACTTACAAATCTTTCTCACTGTACTGGCCCACAAACTGGACTGACAGCATACTTCTATTCAGTCTGTCCTAGAGCATTTTCTTTTTAAGCAGCGCAGCTAAGATCTATAAATTTTCAATTCTAACACTGAAATTCTTATACTTACATCCTAAACCAAATCTCAAATGAACCCATACAACACATTACACTCAGCACATACACACAGACCACCAGAAGGACCATCAAATACAACAAAGCAACATATACAAACACAACCAACCCAAAAGTTCTGCGCCGTAATGACATCACACACAGCACCCTTACATCACATGTCAAAGCAGATGGGTGGAATCTGACGCTTCTGTTGAGATAGTTCCAGGAACTCCATTACTTAACCACTCAAAATGTTTAAATGAGAGTTAACTCTGAAGAAGCTTTCCAACAGTCACTACAACAGTATGTAGCTGCACACAGCATATCTCTATACCCTTTCATTCACACGTAGCTATGAGACTAAATCTGCTGTTTATAACAGTTATCAACACAACACTACACTTGCAAGTTGAATACATACATTACACTATTAAATAAATCCTATTCATTTATATTCTATGGGAAAATAAAATATTCTAACAACATCATTTCAACCAATCAACTTACTTGCCTTCCAAAATGTGAATGTATATTATGATTCCTATTCTCTCTCCAACAGTTTTGCATTTCGATTACCATATCTAAGAAATCAGAATAGCCCAAAGCCTACTGCTGAGTTATTATTACATTTGAGTACAGCATCTACTATCTTGGGGAAAACAAGAACGAGATAGGTCTTTGGGCCCGCCAAAAATTTCGTGTTTGAAAGTTATTCTCATAACGCCTTCCACTTTCTTTCTTCTTTCTTTTGCTACTGCCTTTATCCCACATAGTGCACAGGGTTGGCAGGGTTAAGTACAGAATTGGCATGGTTAAATTTAAGGGGTGGCCGGATGCCCTTCCTGCCCCCCCCCCCCCCCCCCCCCCGGAACGGAAGTAGTGTACCCCCAGCTGTCTGCATCTAGTGTAAATTGTGAAATAGTGTGAATGTGTTTCAGATGTCTGTGAGTCATGTAACTGAGGCGAGACGTGAGGACCAGCCCAGTATTCACCTAGTAGGATGTGAAAAAGTGCCTAAAAACCACATCCAGGATGGCCAGCACACCGGCCGTCATCGTCGATCCACCGGGTGGATTCGATACGGGGCTGGCGTGCCTACCCGAGTCCAGGAAGCAGCACATTAGCACTCTTGGCTACGCTGGCGGGTTCATAGTGCCTTCCACTGGATGTGTTAAATTCTGTTAACTACGTTACTTCCTGTGCTTTGCTGTCGCTAAAGATTGTCTAGGCAGCCATATTGCATTGGCACGGCCGTTTCCGACCGACACTGCGCTAAACGTCACCTTATTGTGGACAAACAGTATGTATAATTTTACCAGTGTCGCCAACATAATTATTGTACTTAAAAGTTTGCCAAAAGTCAACTGATTATATAGACGAGAATGAAATTTATGCTGTATAAACTTGACAGGATCATATTTATATACCACCTAAAATATTTATTCCAAAGCATGTATACAATGCCTCAAAACAATAACCCCCACATCCTTTAAAACTTATTCTGTAATAATGTTGTTATGATGCACACTATGTGATCAAAAGTATCCAGATACCCCGAAACACATACATTTCTTATTTAAGGTGCATTGTGCTTCCACCTACTGCCAGGTACTCCATATCAGCGACCTTAGTAGTCATTAGACATCGTTTGAAAGCAGAATAGGGCGCTCTGTGGAACTCATGAACTTTGAACGTGGTCAGGTGATTGGGTGCCACCTGTCATATTTCTGTATGAAAGATTTCCACACTCCTAAACATCCCTAGGTCCAATGTGATAGTGAAGTGGAAATGCAAGGGGACACACACAGCACAAAAGCATACAGACTGACCTCGTCTGTTGAATGACAGAGACCGCCAACAGTTGAAGTGGGTCGTAATGTATAATCGGCAGACATCTATCCACACCATTACACAGGATTTCGAAACTGCATCAGGATCCATTGCAAGTACTGTGACAGTTAGGCAGAAGGTGAGAAAACTTGGATATCTTGGTTGAGAGGCTGCTCATAAACTACACATCATGCCGATATATGGTAAACAATGTCTCGCTTGATGTAAGGAGTGTAAACATTGGACAATAGAATAGTGGAACTGTATCAGAAGGATCACGTGAAGAAGGACCAACAAATTTTGAAGACTATAGGGGCCCAATATTAAAAAAAAAGATGTCCTTGACTTGTTGTTAAGCTAAATTAGCATGCCATCTGCAAGATGGAAAGAGAAAAATAAGCTGTTTGTTGTTTCATGTATCCATCAGTGCATACATTAGTGATATGTGGAAGGGATACAAATTACATGTGGGATAAGTGACAGTATGTTCCACCTTTTAATGCAGAAGGTACAGAATTTCTCCAATACTGATAAACTAGCACATATATCACTGGATGAAAAGTCTCTAATGGCAAATTTAACATATCACAGCACTTCTGACAATGTTATTGGCTTTGATGACTTGGGGTTTACACTCACAGTATATTTCTCCCACTACTTGGCAGTTGCTTGTCCCACTTAAAATAATATGAAGAAGAAGGTCATATTTGTGGCAACAGGCGACAATGACTAAAACACAGTAGGCCTACGGAATGAGAAATGGGGTGTCAATCCCTTTTGCATGTAGAGGTATATGTATGTGCTTCTTATGTGTGAATCTACGTTTTTTTCTCTTTATTGTTATTTTTAAGCCGGTTTACAGGCAGGCCAGCAGCAGCATACTATGCCGCTCTTTGGCCTCAGAGAAACACAAAAGATACAAATGAAGACAATTAGAGAAAAAACACGATGGACATATAAACGGAGACAAACACGTTTTAAAATACATGGAGCCATTCACGGGCATAGAGTCCAAGATAAAATTTGTTCAGACACTTCGACACATACATAGATGAAAATTGTCACATGCGAATGTAGGTGCACAAAACGAATAACACTGAACCACTTAAGCACAATACGACAGCACACACAGAAACACGAGGCGTTGATCTCCAGCGCGCGAATGTTCACTATGCGTGCACGAGTCCAGGGACCTGCCAAGAGAGAAGGAGGGGGAGATGGGAGAGGGAGAGGGGAGAGCAGATATGCCACGGGCAGGGGAGATAGGGGGAAGAGAGGAAGGGGGAGGGGAAGCCCGGGGGAAGAGGGGTGGAGGAAGGGGGATGGAGGGAAAAGGAGAGAGAAGGGAGGGAGGGTGCCTAAAGGAAAAGACACAGGAAGTGGGGTGGGGGAGGATCAAAGTTGATAGAAGGGGTAGATGGAGGGGAGGAGGACATCATCAGTGAGGGGGAGCTGGCGGAAGCCACCTTGGGAGAGGGTAAGGAGGGTGGAGAGATGGAGACCGGGTGGGACATGGGAATATAGACGCGGCAGCAGGCAGGGGTGGTAGAGGATGGGCGAGACAAGCGGATGAGGAGGATCGAGTTTACAGAAAGTGTACAGGATCCGTATCCTTTCAAGGAAAAAGAGGATGTGGGGGAACGGAATGAGATCATACAGGATCCGTGTGGGGGAGGGGAGAAGACGAATGTGATACGCGAGGCGGAGAGCAAGGTGTTCAAGGATTTGAAGGGATTTATAAAAGATAGGTGGGGGGGGGGGGCGGAGATCCAGGCCAGATGGGCGTAACAATGGATAGGGCAGATGAGGTATTTATAGGTGTGGAGTGTGGTGGAGGGGCCCAGATCCCACGTACGGCCTGAAAGGAGCTTGAGGAGACGGAGTCGGGAGCGTGCCTTGGCTTGGATTGTCTGGAAATGGGGGGTCCAGGAGAGGCGACGGTCGAGGGTGACGCCAAGGTACTGAAGGGTGGGGGTGAGGGCGATATGATGGCCCTAGATGGTGAGATAGAAATCAAGGAGGCGGAAGGAGGGTGTGGTTTTGCTTACAATAATGGGTTTTGGAGGGATTGACCTTGAGCAACCACAGGTTGCACCAAGCGGTGAACCGGTCAAGATGGGACTGGAGAAGGTGTTGGGAGCACTGCAGGGTGGGGGCAAGGGCTAGGAAGGCGGTGTCATCCGCAAACTGGAGAAGGTGGAGGTGGGTGACGGCGGCGGCATGTCCGCCATATACAAAAGGTACAGAAGGGGGGAGAGGATGGAGCCTTGGGGCACACCGGCGGAGGGAAAAAAGGTGTAGGAATCCGTGTTATGGATGGTGACATAGGAAGGACGGTGGGAGAGAAAGGAGCCAATCAGACGGACGTAGTTAATGGGAAGGGCAAAGGTTTGGAGCTTGAAGAGGAGACCGGAATGCCATACGCGGTCATAAGCACGTTCGTGGTCCAGGGAGAGTAAGATTGCGGAGCGACGGGAATTAAGCTGTTCGGAAAGGAGATGTGTGAGGTGAAGGAGAAGGTCGTCGGAAGAGAAGGACGGCCGAAAGCCACACTGGGTAATGGGAAGGAGGCGGTGCTGGTGGAGATGCTGGCGTATGCGTCGAGTGAGGATAGATTCCAGGACCTTGCTGAAGACCGAGGTAAGGCTGATGGGATGGTAGGAGGAGACGGCGGACGGCGGTTTACCAGGTTTAAGGAACATCAGGATATGGGAGGTTTTTCTACAGGTCGGGGTAGTAACCAGTGGACAGGACTACATTGTAGAGCCTGGCCAGAGTGGAGAGGAAAGAGACAGGAGCTTCACAAAGGTGATGGTAGGTGACACGATCGTGACCAGGAGCGGTGTTGCGTTTTGTGCGGAGTGTAGCAATGAGATCCTGTGTAGTGATAGGGGCATTGAGTTTCTTGTGTGCAATGTTGTCCAAGTACTGGAAACCAGGTGCGAGGGGAGGGACAGAGGTGTCACTTCCATCGCAGACATCCGGGAAGAGGGAGTAATCGAACTAGGGATCATCGGGGATGGAAAAGACATCGGAGAGGTAGGATGCAAAGTGATTGGCCTTACTAAGGGTGTCAGGGAAGGGGTGATCATCATGGAGAAGAGGATAGTAGGGGGAAGGTTTAGTTCCGGTAAGGCGACAGAAGACTGACAAGAACTTGGACGAGTTCTGAATCTATGTGTTTGTATTCGGTTGATATCCATGTGATAAGCTGCAGCTCTATCAACAGTTACAAGTGTTTCTTCACAAATGTACGTAACTTGCCCCTGGTTCATGATTTTTATCCCTACTTGCGCTTATGTTAGAATCATTTTTAGAAACATCGTTGTCTTCCAATATTACACAAACTCTGGTACGCAAAAAGAAAAAAAAATCAAATATTTCGTCAATCACGTAGGAAAGGGATGCATAACAAACATGCTGCCGACGCATCTTTTTCGCCGCTTGGAGCGCTAGTGTCGCTCCAGCTGTCAAACGGTAACAACTTTAACAGCTGTGAGTGTCGCGACTGTTAATGTTAGACTGTGTGTCATACTAACAAATGTACACCGTGGAGATAGATAAGCAGAGGTAACAGTAAACTTGTTGTTTCATTCGATCACATTTTTATTATTCTTGTAACTGCATGGATAACACGAAGCATTTTACATGTTTTTTGTTACGATGCTCTGGCAATAGTTTCAATATTGCATTAATTTAATGGCTTTTGCGGCACATTTGAAATTTACTTTGTTGTGTATACAAACGGCCATGATTAAATTATCGTTGCTGGATCTGTTTATGGTCTGGGCTTGCGTGCGAATTTGGTGTGTACTTGTTTTAGGTTATGTTTTTCAAAACAAACAGCTTGTTTTCCATGAGCTTGTAATTTTTCTCAACAGTCAGAGATCAATAATTTTTCCACCAGTATTTTGGAGCGCGCTAAGTACTCTACGTATACTGTTCATCAATTACGAAAAGTTCATGTGCCGTTTGTAGCCTGTGAAGTACATGTTTTTTTGTCCCATCCGATAAAATCTCTACATGTATACTCTGTAACTTTGCAAGAGACGATTTGTATTTTCGACGTTTTTTCAATAGTTTCTACATATTGTGATCTCCAGTGAAAGTGCTAGTAATTTATAATTGCTGTGCGCTAGTCATTTATAATTTTTGAGGGAAGGACGACCGAAGACAGCGAAGTGCTCACTTTCACTATTTAGTTATCTTAATCAGTATCACTGTTGTTATGTAATATTTGTTGTGAAGGAACGACGAGGAATAAGAATAGCGTTTGCTATGATGTAATGCGATGCTTCTCCCGATTATAGCGTGAGTAACTTTACAGTATTCGTCAGTTCTTTAGTGCACATAGTTACTACCTCTTTTCAGGAATTGGGTACCGGTATCTGCAGATAAAAGATGATGTTGGATGTATTAATTTGTTGTGGCTATTTAGAATCATTTTAGTATCCTATTATTTGATCTGCTGCATAGACCTGGAAATCTTACATCAACAACAGTTTGTGTTAACATGCGTATATGAATGTGGTTTAGTATAAGGGTAATGCTGCTGTGTTGCAAATAGATGTAGAAAGAAATTAGCTGGTGTGGAAAAAGCTACTATGTAAGTGCAATTCTCACTGACAAAGAACATTACACATCATCAGACTGTAGCAGAACATTCACCATGGGTCTGCAGCTAAGAGGGTGAAGAGCCAGTAAATATGTATAGCAATAGAAAGTTAACCAATATTAAAAATAGACGACATTTAAAAAAATTTTCGACAGTTCGTATAAGATACAGTATGTGTGATTTTCTTTAGTGGATAGATAAAAAAAAAACAGCATGACAATATTTGCTCTACTGTGGGTATTCATTAATGCCTTGTACAAGGAAAGCCTTAAAGGAGCAACTGTGTCAAAAACACACATTAAACAAATGACAATGATGGTTTGTAGGCTGCTGAACACCTCTTATAGTTAGGTTTTAATTTTGTACACATCAAGATGATACTGAGTAACTGAAGACAAACTGCAGACTAATGTCTGAGTTTAGGGATTAAGTACTGAAAGTGCCACATACATGATTGAGGCCCGCAAATTCCATTTTACATTGATGAGAACAGGATTATAACACATTTGGATAATCATTTGCGTTAGGGTATTCCCAAACTAAATCCCAAAGATGGAAGGCTTTATTTCAACTTATCTTTCTTCAAATTTAAATTGTGGTTGATGTAAGTTACTTATTTTCTGTAGAAAATATCCTTTCCATTCATTAGTTGCTTTGATTGCTCATAATGCTGTACGCCTAGTTAGAGTTCCTCTGGGAAAAAGCAAGACACCACTCAAATAATGCTCACAGTAGTAGAATATACCTTAAACCAATGACAGACACAAACAGTATCAGTCAGTCTAGCATTTTTTTCTGTGGGATGGATTTTGCAAAACATGACTTTCTATCATTTTGAGGTTATATGTTATGACACTTCATTATGAGAGAATTGTAAATCAGTTCTTGACATTAGACTCTTTTCTTCACCTAATTTTAATTTATTTATAGTTTAGTGGTTCATCTGCTGCACCCAGTAATGGACTGAAAATACTGCCTTTCAGCTGTATCTCACATTAACAATGGAAATTGAATGTGACTTTTATTATCTGGTTCCTTGTCTTTCCTACAGCCTGACTGCAGTAATGGACCACGAAAAAACTATTTGGATAAAAGAGGAAACAAGTGAGATATCAAGTTCACCAGGTTCCTTTGTAAGTAGTTTCTTAGTATTTTTTTACTGTTGTTTCATTAATTTCAGTGTGCAGTATGTTGTGTGAATAAACAGAATTCATGTCATTTTGCTGAAAGTATGAGGAATTAAGTGCAATAAAATCTTACACTCAACATTTACAGCACTATGCATAGATTATAATGTGTGTTAAAATTCGCAAATGATGCAGGGGAGGGTTTGAATTTAATTTTTGTAAATTTAGACAAATTTGTAATGCACTGCTTATTGGCAGTTATAATATATTTATATAAAATTGAACTATTATGATAAATATAGTCATTGGCTGGATGTCATTTCCAATGAGCACAATATTTCAGCAAGTGACCACATTGCCATCACCCGGTGCACTAACTTACTGTGCACTTACTAGTGATCAGTATGAGCTATAAGTGTAATTTTTAAAAAGTGTATCATAGGTTACATAGATGGCACCTTGGATCTTGTGTTTGTATGTTCCTGTTGTAGACTGTGGTTGTCTGTTTTGTTTATTGGGTCGACAGAAGCGTCCGATCCCACGCATCGGCTTTGACCCGTGACGTAAGGGTGTTGTCGTGTGTGACGTCATGACGGTGTGGAGTTTGGTTTGAGTGTGGCTGTCTCCAGTTCTGTTTTATCTTATTTTATTTACTTTTCTGATCTGTTCGTTCGATCTCGTGAGATTTTTTTTTTTTTTAATTTAAAAACACTTATTACTTATTTTAATTATGTGTTTCCTCCAATTTCTGTTTTAGTTTATTACATTTATCTTTCTGATCTGTTCGTTCTATCCCGTGAGATTTAAAAAAAAAAAAAGACAAAAATCACTAATCAGTTACTGAAGCATCTTTATCTTCTATGGGTTGCAGGGGTTACGACCCCTGGGGAGGTGGGTGGGTATTCATGCATGGCTGTCTTCACTTACACGTTGTAGCTATGCAGGGCATCTAAATTTGTTTATATTTAGTTTGCCCCCCACCCAAAACACCCCATTTCCAGCGCTTGTCCCGTTAGTGTCATTAGGCTTCTTGTGGAAAGTGTGTGTGTTTGTTTTTGTTTCCGCCATATTTGTGACGTCATGGGTCAAAGCAGACGGGCGGGATCGGACACTTCCGTATTTCCTTGTTTATGTCACTACTTGAGTGGTGTCATAGATTGTCTTTTTGCTATACCTGTATAGGGCTAGTGGAGATGATGATCACTTGAGGAAAGCAATGAATTTGCATTGAGTGCTATACTATACCTGTTGTGGTTATAGAGTTGCAGCATAGCCTAAGGCCTAGGTTAAGTAGGGAGGTGAAAGTCTAATTGTGGGTTGGGAAACCCAATGAAGTTTTTATAACAATCTTTTTCCATAGCTACATTTGTGCCATTTATGAAAACCCTTGCTTTCCTACCGTAGTCCAGTATTTTCAGGTTTTCAATAAATCTGAAGGTGTTAATCACACTCAAACTCCTGATAGTTATTCAGTTTTAATTTTTCTGATATTTGCAAATGGTTAGTGAAGTTATCTGTTGATAATTTCTTAAGGGTTGTATTTCTGCGGTGTTAATGACATAATCAGTCTACCAGTGCTCAGTCAAATTCTCATAGTTACCTTGAAAGAAGTTTGAAGAGAAATTTACTGTGAACACTGGTTTAAGAAGTTAGTTTCATATAATATTTTTTTTGCATTAGCACTTGTCTCTGAATATGTAAACCAAGTGTCAATAAGACTCATGGCAGGAAATTGTGATTTGTGTCTTTAGTTCACATTAATTAATTTTTAGAACACAGTGTACATGCATCCTGATATATTCCAGTGTGTATATTTGTGATGGGAGCAAAGTTGTGGCAAAACTAAGAGGTTGTACATTCAGTATTGATGTGGTTTTTTTTCTTTCTTCATGATAAATGATATTTGTTAAATTGCAAGGATGCTACAGAAATATTAAGGAATTTTTGTTGTAACTAATGTAACTCAAAGTTTGACCCAAACTTTTTGTTGCACTGTAAAATATTTGTTGCTTCCTTTGCCTCCCTCATCTTGAATGTTTCTGCAGAATTGGTAATGATACAAATGCAAGAACATGCTCCATAGATTGGATTTGCAAAAATTGTGTTGGCAGATTATGTGTATTTGTTGACAGCATAGCAGACAGTCTGCATTGAGTGAAGCTAGACTTCACATTTATTGTAAGCCTGGCTTAAGAACAACAGTACAGAGATGTGTGTTGTCCAGCTTTCAACCTTTTCACCTTGATTATATTTCACTTCTCTTCATTATATTTAACCTCTCTTCATTGATGTGAAAACTCGAGGATTATCTTGCACATTTTTATTCTTTAAATGGTATTGTGTCTGCTGTAGGTAGTGAATCATGAGCAAGTTGAATAATTTGTGATGCAATAAAACCTACAATTTCTGTGATGATGATCTTTTGCCACTCCTATTTGGAGTAACTACAGAAACAAATATACACATGACATTTATCTTTTACACTACTTACATTGTATAAGAGTGTTTTTCAATAACTCAGTGCTGTATGAAAAAGCTGTTGGTATTTCATCACTCAGTAAGAATTTATTTTTAGAGTAGTTCTGTAGTGAGTAATATCTAGAAAATAATGTTGTCATTCACATAATTTTATTTTCTCTCTAATTGAAATAAAACAAATCAGTTTTGCATCAACCAGAATTACTGTTGCACGAAAGAACATACACTGAGAACTCGCAATAAAATGATAGTTGTTGCTAAATTATGTAGTGTTAATTATTCACGAAAAGTACTTTAATTGTGGCATAGAAGTCATGAAAGTTGCTAACAGTGTGTGGAGATCATGACTTTTTAAATATACTCATTTTGCTTTGTGTTACTCTCACCACAGGTCCAGGTATACCCCTGTAGTGTGAAAATAAAGGAAGAACCACAGGAGACTGGGAATCAAGAGGTAATTCTAGAATTTTTGTGATGGAATGGAATTAATCACTGATTTGTTATTTCACAGTTGTGGGGAATGTAAATGAAGAGGTAAGCAATATAACTGAGCATTATTGTCAAGGTTTGTTCAGATATGCTAGTAATTATGACTGACTCACAATATCATAATTTGCCCACTATTGTCAAATATGGCACAAAAGCCTAAATATAGTATTTTTTAGGCATTGCTCTATATAGGTTGAAGTATTGTCTTTGTACAGGAACAATAGTTTTAATATCTACATTAGTAGAATTATTGTCTTGTACAAGGACATGGTAAAAAGTAATGCCTCCACATTTTTTATGCAGAAACTGTTAAAGCTTTTCAAATAAAACAAGCTTTGTTAATATTTTATGTCTTTATTCCTCATGTTGACGTATTTATTTCTCAACGTAGTCACACACACAATAAACACATTTCTCTTGCTGAGAGACCAGTTCATTGATACTGACACTGACTTTGTTGACAGAGCCACAACCTCACCTCTGCTTTCACTGCTTCAGTCACTATCTAATGGAAGTCCTCGAAGGTATTCTTTAGATCTGGAAACAGATGAAAATTGGAGGCGGCCAAGTCAGGAGTATATGGAGGATAATTGATGACAGTGAACCCAAGCTGTCGGATTGTTGCAGACATTGCAACCCTCATGTCTTGTCTGGCATTGTCATGCTGAAGGACAGGGTGGTGCATGTATGGGCAGACTCTTTGAATTTGAAACTTGATCACAGTACGCTGCTCCTCACGCACCAACTTAGTTAAGCTACACATGTTCATGTTACATGCTACAATCCAGAGCCCTCTAGCAGCAGATGGTTCCAATTTGGGTCAGCAGAGTGAAAAAACCTGTGCACATTACTCAGTCGAGTAATATATGTGACATGTAGTGTCTCGACCGATACTGCAAACAGAATTAAAAAGTGGGAGGCATTACTTTTTAACACACTGTTGTATATACAAACAAAAATAAGAACTACGCATCATTGTGTTGATGTCTAAATAAAATGATGCATGATAGTTGCTGCAATGCCCTGGACCTGAACAGTGATTTCCTATGTATTTGACCAGTTGCCTTGATGAGTAAACTATCCACAGATACTTCTTTGACTGAATCAGTTGTCATTCTCATGGGAGGTTTGATTAGTGGGCAGCGCAAGAATGAGACTTCATCATATACTGTGAAAATGATAACAAAGTACGATTCAAGATATGAATGCTTTTGCTTGAAAATACTCCATTATGTCCAGAAACCCAAAGTGAATCTTGACCCTTCTCAACACTCTTATCATTCACATCACCATCTGAATTAACATGATGCTATATAATACCCACTTTTACAACAATGTGGCAGTTTTCATATTTTACATCTAAGTATTATCTACCATTAAAATTACAGCGCCATTGTAGGCTTCTTTTCTTTGTCCCCTCTTCTACATTTTAATAAACCCTTGCAGTGTCATGTACTTCAATTTGTTTCATTATCCTTGTTATCAAGGTATTTACTTAAATTGCGGAGCAATTCTGTTTGCCTTCATTAAATTTACTTTATTCTTTTTTCATTTCTGTGTTTTCCTTCATTAAATATTTTTACTCTTTTTTTTCATTTCTACATTTATCATTTCCTCCATTAGGAAAACCTAAAGAAAGATGGACAGATGGAGCAAACTCCATCCTCCAGAATATGAGTTCTTAACAACTGCAATGCCTCATTCAGTTGGTCCCTGAAGCCAATGTTGTTTGGATCATACACAGTTTACAGTATAGTGCATTTAAAAACAGTTGCAACTTTTGATGTTTGGCTCACTGTGTGCCATTGCCTAGGTAGCACCAATGGTTAGCTGTTTGGCTGGTAAAGCGCCCATGGTGCCACACCATGGGTAAACAGTACCATGTGGTGTCACGCATCAGAGTCACCTACATTTATTTCCTCTCATTGTAAATTGATACTTTCTGGCAGTGAAGTGTTTTACAGCTGTCAGGTATTGTAAACAAGTGTTCCGTGCTGCCATTGCATTAATAATAACATTGCAGCATGTCTGAACATGAGATTCACAGTAAAAGTGATCACCCAAGGACTCGTCCACCAGCTGTGAAGTGTTCTGCTGCAAAATTTTCCTCCAAATTCGACAGTAGTAATGGACAATGCACAATACCATTCAGTTGGGATGGGTAAAGTCCCAGCAATACAGCAGAGGAAAGCAGCTGTTTTTCTCAGGATACAAAGAAATATTCGAGTGGATAAAGTTGAACCCATCTTGTGTAAGGTAGACTTAATGGAACTTTCAGTACCGTACTAGCCAGAAACTCCATGCTAACAGGTCAGTGAACTGGCTAATGTTTGGGCATTGTTTAATCAGGCTTTCTCCATATTATGCTCATTTAAATCCGGCTGGGAATATATGGTCGTAGGTGAAAAGTAATGTGGCCAATAAACAACAAGAAATTTATACTCGGTGATGTTGAAATGTTGACAAGAGAAGTCACTGCAAATGTTATATCGAACTGGTCTCACGTTATCGGGCATATCAAGAATGTAGTTGAGGAGAGCTGGATTCGTGGACCGTGACGAGTTTTGAGAAATATGGTACTTCTCTTGTTGCTGTGTTAACATCTGCTTCTTTTGCCTAAACACAGTATAGTTTACAGATACACATCTCACTAACATTGTAAGGCAATTGAAATGGTAACAGAATCCTAAAACGGTGTGTTATAAACCAAGCAACTGAGGGTGAGACATATCAGTAGTTACAAGAAAGCCAGTTCTCAGTATAAAAGTAAATGTGCAGCTTCTTCACTTATGTCAGTATATATGGCAATTTCAGATATTAACCATATGGTGAAATACTCTCCTCTTTGCATGCTATCATTTCCCAAGCTTGTTTTAATATCTCAGACCATTTATGACTGACTTGATTTAATTCTTTTGGCCCCTATGGCCCCATCCAGGAGAACTCGCCATCTGTCTCTGTATTTGGCCATTTGCCTCAATTTTGCCCAGGTTTTGCCGACTCTTTTTGCTTCCCCTTCCATTGTCCTCTTCCATGTGCCCTTAGGTCTTCCTCTCTTCCTTGTTCCCTGGGGATTCCATTCCAATGCTTTTTTCTCGATGGTTCCATCTCAAGGTGTGCCCCAACCAACACCACTTTCTCGCATCTGGTCTTCTATAGGTATTCGGTTTGTTATTCGCCAGAGCTCCTCATTACATATTTTTTCTGGCCACCAGATATTCATGATGTGTCAGAGACATCTATTTATTAACCTTATCCATTTTCCTGCTTTCACTGGCATACACAAGGACAGCCTTCTCATTTGTATTAAAAATACGGATTTTTGTTTTGTACATGATATTTCTGTTTTTCTGTATTGGATACAATTGTATGTATTTGCCTTTTTAATGTGGTTTTTCATGTCATCTCCAGCTCCACCATATTCCATCACTATACAATCAAGATACAGGAATGAGTTGACAGTCTCCACCCACTGCTCCTCTATTAACAGTGGCACCTCCGATGTTCCCTGAATTTACTCTCATTTCCTTTGTTTTGCCTGTATTTATCTTGAGGCCAGCAGTCTCTGCTTCTTCTTTCAGCAAGTTTAATGTAGCTTGCATATCCGTCAGCTAGGCTAGTGAAACTATGTTGTCTGCAAAATCCAAATTCTCTAGACATTCATGGATCTCCCACTGGATTTCTCGTCTCCTGCCTGCTGTGACTCTTCACATAACTGAGTCTAGAACAAGTAGAAAAAGTGTTGGTGATAAAATGCAACCCTGCTGGACTCCAGTTATTACTTTCATGGGCTCTGTCACATTTCCCTTGTGGAGTATGCAATGTTTGTAACCATCATATAGATCTTTTATGATGTTTAAGATCTTCTGTGGTATCCCATACTTCTGCAACACCTGCCAGAGCACTTTGTGTTTCATGGAATCGAAGGCCTTTTGAAAATCAAGGAATGCCAGGTACATGGTTGCTTGGAATATTTCGCTTTGCTTTAAAATTATCCTAAGAGTGTTAATAAGATCAATACAACTGTGTTGTGCCCTAAAACTGGCCTGTTCTTTACGCAGTCACTTTTCAAGAGACTCTTTAATTCTGTTTAAAATAATTCTGGTGATGATGTTACTGGCACTGACAACAATGTAATACCATGCCAGTTGCTACAGTCTGACGAATTTCCCTTTCTTGGGAGCTTTATGACCAAACCATTTTTCCACTCCTTTGGAGATTTCTCTTCAAACCAAATATGCTTCATCAAGGGATAGAGCATCTTAACAGTACGTTCAATATCAGCTTTTAAGAGCTCTGATGCTATGTTGTCTAGACCTGGAGCCTTTGTATTCTTTGTGGTTTTCAAAGCAACCCTAATTTTGTCCATTTTGGGACAGTGCAAATTTATATCTTGATCTTCTTAGACTTACTCTGGAACATCTCTTACCTGTTCATCTTGGTTGTCTTCAAAATTTAACAGTTCCTTGAAGTGCTCCTCCCATCTCTGTAGCTGTGCCTGTTGAGTGGTAGGCATCACCCCATCCTTGTTCTTAACTGGTCCTTCATGTCTGAAGTTCTTCATAGACAACCATTTGGTTGTATTGTAGAACCCTTTAATATTTCCTTGTTTTGCTGCCTCTTCTACTAATTTTGGTTGCTCATCTTTCCATTTCCTTTTGTCTCTCTGTGTATTCTTTATGCGCTTCGCTCTTTTGCACTCTTGTCAGACAAAGATTTAACTTAAGTTTTAGTTCTTTCCAGTGGCTGATCTCATCTGATGTAGCATTGGAGGTCCATTCCTTCCATTGATGTGCCTTACATCCTATGATTTTTTCTATCACATCTACATAACTGTCTTTGATTTTTTCCCCAACATGTTTCAATTCCCTCTTCCATAAAGTTTTCTTCAGAGAGGATCTGGAATCTGTTTTGTAGTTCAAGGGCAAATGATTCTTTGATCTGTTGGTCTTTTAGCCTTGCTAGATCTGCTTTCTTGCTCCTGTGACTGAGCTTGGTTCTGTTTGCCTCTTTTTTCAGTCTGAATTCTGCCAAAACTAGGTGGTGGTCACTTCCAACGTCCGCTCCTCTTCTGTTTCTGACATCTAACGGAGAGTATTGGAACTTGCAGCTTATGACTATGTGGTCTATTTGATTTTCGGTAACATGGTCTGGAGAGGCTTACGTTTTCTTATGGCAGTTACGATGTGGAAACACTGTGCCTCCAATGACTAGGTCATGTTCAGTGCATGTGTCTATCAGCAGTTCACCATTTACATTCCTTATCCCAGCACCGTACACACCCATGATATGTTAAAGCTCTTCATTTTCTGAACCAGCTTTTGTGTTCAAGTCACCCATTAAAATTTTTAGGCCCCTAGAATTTGTTTGTCTAAGGACTCCATTAAGCTCTGTATAAAATGCATCTTTTAATTCTCCTTTAGCTATTTTATTAGGTGTCTAGCATTGAATTACAGTGACATATCACACATTTGTTTTAAAGCATGCGGTTATTATCCGTTCTGAGACTGGTTTCCACTCCAGTAAGCTCTTCTTGCTGCTTTTAGACAGTAAGAGCCCTACACCATTCCTACACATCACGTCCTCACCTGTCTGACCCGCGTACAGCAGCAGTCCACCAATTTTTGTTTGTAATTCCCCAGATTCTGGCCACCTTATTTCACTTAGTCCCAATATATCTAGTCGGTAGTTCTCCATCTGGTTTTCAACCTCTCTTAACCTCCCTGCCTCTCTCAACATCCTTACATTCCAAAAACCAATACGGGTTTTCCTTTTCAGCCAAAGGTCATATCCTTAAGATCCATTCGGCTGTTTCTCCTGTTAGTTTCTGTGATGCATGTTTTTTGGCGGTGTGGGTTACCAGCCCACAGCACCTGAGTGTCCAGGTGGGGCTGCCACCTCATGGCCTGGACACCTGCCAAGGTTTTATTTCAGGACATTACCCCCTAGATAGTTTGTCTTCAGCACAACTAAAGAATGCTGTCCATCCCTTTGCAGTAAGGCCTATGTGCATCAATGTTGTCATGGTTTCCAAGGATCTTTTGTTGTCCACATTAGGGGGCTGTGCCTGCTGCCACACAATCACAGGGAGGAAAAGGAAAGGAAGCGAGAGTATAGGATGGGCCATGATAGAATAGAGCAGGACACTAGGCGGGACATTGTGAGACACACTTCATCTGGATCCTCTATGGAGATCTGTCCAGCTTGGGAGGCCCTGCTTGTAGTTACACTATTGCTGGTATAGCCCTCCACTTCATTGGATCACACAAACCCCCTCGCCCACATGGATGGTGTTTCATTAACGTAGTGTCTCCTGAGGGGGAGACCATTTATGAGATATGAGGGATTTATGAATATTTCATTCTGGCTTTTTTACTGGCATGTGCGTTGGTGATGGAGACCTTTACTAACATTCCATTTACTTGACATTGGAGATAAATAGCAATTTCTCAGAGGTTTAAAGAATAATTCAATATGTTATCTAAATTTCATATGCAGCATAATATGACCTAACACAAATCAAATGCAAATTCATAGTACCCCTATGTTTGTTTGCAAACTTTAAGAATTTCTTGCAGTAATTTAGCTTATACTGAAATATCACAATAACTATGACCTTTCTTGAAATGATTGGGAATTAATCATAAAGTTGACAAATGAAGCTATAAGATGTGTGAGAAAGATTACAGATCAACCAGACGTGCAGCTGACAGGTTATGTGCCAAGCAGGCCTGACATTACCTTTGCCTGCTGATATCATCCATGCTAGCAACTATGCGCCCCTCCACTCGCTCCATACTGAATTGTCAAAAGTCACAACTAATTTTAAATGCACTATAAACAACTTCTTCTTTTGTGCATTGAGTATTAGGCCTTCACTCTTCCTTGGCCTTCCCCAGCTTCGTCAACCTACTGGGCTATAATCTCTGATATTGTAATATTGTCTGCCACTGTTCATTGTGTCAAGATATTGATTCAGTTTTCCTCTTTGTCATCAATTTTGTTTTGTGTGTTAAACATTTAAATTCTGTCATAATGTCTTCTCTCATACAGCCATTTGTGGGTGTAAAGAATCCCATTGCACTGCCTGGATCTTACTGCCTTGTCATTTGTAAATGACTAATGATTCGCCTCCACAGGGTAATGTGGGGATGGTCATCATTTTCTAAAACTTACTTCGTGTTATTTTCTCTGTCTTTTTTCTAAAGTACCTGTTTGCTTTTACATGTAGTTTCCAAATTTTGTTACTTTCTTACCTGTATCTTTGTCATGTTAGTATGTGATATCACATTTCAGATAGTTAAAATAGCTGACCTGTTGTACTGCTATATTGCTCAGCACTGTTTTTAGATTTAAAGAGGTCCCATCCTATAAAAATCATACTTTACTTTTGTTCTCACCTTGGTAATGGCTAAGGAACCAACCCTGACAGAGAACTGGCAGGTCTGAAGCCCATAAGCTGACAGCTACAAACTGCATGGCACTTGTGATGTGATCAGAACATTTTCACACAGCAAGTGTTCCATGCAAGGCTTGAAATTCTGCCAGTTATATTATACAGGATGTATACACTCTGGGAAAACTGGGAAATCCTGGAATTTTTTCATCTGGGGAAACCTAGGAATTTTTTAGGACTATGGAAATATTTCATTGTTTTAGTTCTCAGTTAAATTTTTGTAATTAAGACTGGTAAGAACTGATGCTCTAACAAAGGATTTTACAGCATCCTGCTGCAGCAGAATAATACTGTAGCAATAAAACATAAACAAGAGGATAAAACCAAAATAAAACATTGCAAAGGAAATGTGCCATTTACAACAACAACAACAACAACAACACAAACACAGTGTACACACAAGTGTCTGCCAACAGCAAAATGCGTCAAAGCTTCAGGATGAAGACTGTGCAACATAATAACAAACAGCTTCCAATCAGTGTGACTGTTAGGTTCGAGTGAGTGGTTGCGAGTGGGCTCATGCACATGCTCAGTTTATTCATGTAGGAGCAGTACCTTTTCCTGCTTCTAGCTACTTGAAAAGTTTTTCTGGCACACCGAAGCTGCCAGGGTGATTTTGCTGTTTCTTCTTCATTTACAGCTCTCACATTAAATGGAAACAAAATGAATTTCTTTGGCCAGGAGCTATGAAATGAATTACAATGCATTCACATAATTATGGAAGTCTAAAATATCATATTGATTTTAGTTTTCTCATTTTATTTTATTTCAGCATTTTGGCAGTCAAACATTAATCACCTTGCAGAACAGTGAAGCTGTTTATGTTGGTTTGCTAAAGAAATTTTGGCTTTTATTGATCCTTTCCACAGAGGCAGTCAATTTATTTGAAACTAAATGTTTCATTCCGCACTGTTGGCTACTTTCAGCTGTTCACTGAAATTAAAGAGCATGTTTTCGTCTTCTTGACAAAGTAAACTGCTAACAGGAGCCAAAGTCTAGACCATAGCAAAAGTTGTCTTAAGCATATATAAACAGTCCAGGGAGCAATCCAAATCATGAAGTGTAATGCATGCAAGTTAAGAAACCTAGAACCTTTGCCTGCCTTCTACAGGCAAGTGCTCTACTGATAGTGCACCTGCCTGTGAAAGGGAAAGGTTTTACTTTTGAGTAAGAGTCCTGCACACAGTGTTAATCTGCCAGGGAGTTTAAAATCAATGCACACTCTGCTGCAGAATGAAAATTTATTCTATTTGGATGATTACTGCTTTTTTAGCAATGTAATTTTCTATGTGAGGTGTGGTTAAAGACAAACCTTTCCATCTCTCTTAATAGTCATACAGTTGTTACAGAGTTTTATGTGCAAGCTTTAAATGGGTAATTATTCTCCTTTTCCAGTTACTTCAAGATCCATTAAAAATTGAGGCTCCATTTTACAACACAAAGGAAGATCCAGGACTGAAATTGAATGTGAGTCTCTCTGAACATAGTGTAAGTTTTCAAATCAGTGTTATTTTATGCTTGAGGTACAGCAAGACAATCATGGAATGTAATGGCTGCATGTTGTTGTGGTCTTCAGTCCTGAGACTGGTTTGATGCAGCTCTCCATGCTACTCTATCCTGTGCAAGCTTCTTCATCTCCCAGTACCTACTGCAACCTACATCCTTCTGAATCTGCTTAGTGTATTCATCTCTTGGTCTCCCCTTACGATTTTTACCCTCTACGATGCCCTCCAATACTAAATTGGTGATCCCTTGATGCCTCAGAACATGTCCTACCAACCGATCCCTTGTTCTGGTCAAGTTGTGCCACAAACTTCTCTTCTCCCCAATCCTATTCAATACTTCCTCATTAGTTATGTGATCTACCCATCTAATCTTCAGCATATGGCTGCATATAGTTAAAAAATCATAGATGGAGAGCCATTCTAACCTACAATATCAGTAATTTTTAGTATTTTTGTAGAGTTACCATGACTCTCATTACCCTTGTGTGTTACATGTTATCGGTGGTGGTGGTGGTGGTGGTATGTCAAAAGACTGCTTTGAACCCAGCTCTCCAAGCTACTCTATCCTGTGTAACCCTGTTCATTATAGAACAACTGATGCAACCTACATCCATCTGAATCCTGAATCCTTTTTACTGTATTTATCTCTGGGTCTCCCTTTACAATTTTTAGCCCACCTCCTCCCCTCCATCCCCTGCCTACACTTCCCTCCAGTACTAAATTGGTAATCCCTTGATGTCTCAGAATGCATCCTATCAACCAATCCCTTTTTTAGTCAAGTTGTCCCTTAAATTTCTTTTCTCCCCAATACGAGTCAGTACATCTTCATTAGTTCTGTGATCTACTAATCTGATCTTCATTCTTCTGTTGTACCACATTTCAAAAGCTCATATTCTCTTCTTGTCTAAACAGTTTATCTTCCCTCTTTCACTTCCATACATGGCTACGCTCCAGAGAAATACCTCCAGAAAAGACTTTCTAACACTTGAGTGTGTGTTCAATGTTAACAAATATTTCTTCTTGAGAAACGCTTTTCTTGGCATTCTCAGTTATTTTGCTACCAAAGTAGCAAAACTCATCTACTACTTTAAGTATATCGTTTCCTAATCTAACTCCTCCTAACCTTTGACCAGTACAGCACAGCATCATTTGGATATACACGGATAAGGCAAACATTATAGCTACTGCCCACCATGAGAGTGAATGCGCAGTGCTGTGTACGCAGGGCTGTTGGGGTATGATTATACTAAAGGAAACATTTGCCTTGGGTACCATTGAACCTCTAGTAGTAACCAAATACATTATGATTACTGTGAATTGTGTGAGCATGGTTCCCTTGATGCTTTGTTTTTCCTAATGGCAATCACATATTTCCAGCTGGGTAATTGTCAATTTCACCAGGCCAGAATCATGCCACAGTGATTTGAAGAGTATTACAGTGAATGCACATTCATGACTTGCCCATCAAATCCAACTGATGTGCATCTGTGGAGCACATGCCAATCTGAACCCACAAACCAACAGCCAGTAATTCAAGGGATTTGCATGAGCTAAATTCTAGCAAATCTAGTGCCATATACCTGCAGAAACCTACCAAGAAATTGTCAAATCTCTGCTATCCAGAAATGCTGCTGTAGTGTGTTGCAGATATGGATCAACACACTACAAAACAGACGGTTTGATGAGTCTGCTCAACAGTGTATGATACTAAAATGTCTGATCAGAAAATTAGCTTTATTAAATTACTCTTTGAATAAGAGATGAGTCACTGAAAAGTATGAAGATCTTCATAATGAAATATTGAGAGCTATGTTGTATATACATAATGAGAGGTTTTGTTTTCTTTTGCCAGTATCTGGAAGACCCATTTATAGCCTCGGGGTCCACTGATCATATTAAGGAGGATTCAGTACTAAATTTAGGAGCAGAAGAAATTGAGACTTTTGTAAGTATTCACATTTTACAGATGGATTGCATATGAAATAAAAATATGTCATTTGGTAACTGTGGAATACAAAGAATGCATTACAGTGAAATTAGCATCGTTTATACCCTTTAGAAGTTTTGCAGTACTGTATTATTCCACTTCAGTTATTGTCAGTAATTTGCTGACTGTTATGAGTAGAATTTCAGCAGAGCTGTAACAATATATGTAATCATATTTTCACTGTCACAGGTTGATATCAGTTACAGTAAGATCATGATAATTCAGCACTCTATAATCCAGCAGACCCAATAGTCCAACATGCGTAAGGTATTTTGCCATGGCGTGACACCTTTTCAGCAACAATTGTCTGCCTAACTGTGTGATTATAGTCTTGCCAAGATAAGCCAGTTGCATTACTGGCTTTGTCAGTATCAGTGATTCTTCATTCACTAAACCTAAGTTTACAGTACTTATGTTTGCATCAGTGCTGTGGTATTTTAATTATTTAATGAAGTCATTGTGCTGTGTTAATATTCAGCTACTTGTATGACTGTCAGTTAGACTACATCACAGTAAAATGTTTGTATGTACAGTGAAAAATTTCCAAACAGAGCAAAAGTGCACCTAAAGCTGCAAAACAGAAACGTGATGTTGACAAGCCACAAAAAAATTGGTCATCATAAGCAGACTGGAAAAAAGTGAGAACCAAAACAGTATTATGAGTGAACTATGGTCTAAAATGATTGAAGAAACAGAGATGGAAAGCAATTTAAATGACGAGTAGTTTACAGTTGATCGCTCTGAAATTGTACAAATGATAAATTCTGTGTCTACCAATGAAGTGAGTGCTTTTTCAGGTGAAATTAAAATGGATTGACATAGGTAGAAATTCAGTTACCGAAGGAGAGTGGATGATTTGATATTATAAAAGTGTTTTGAAGTCACAGGAGGCACCAGAAGTTGACAGTGATTATGGCAAAATGTCTGCAGCTAACATCTCTGGGATTGACAATATGGAAGCCTTAGACACTTTAGTGAGATTCACTAATTGAAGACGATAATATGATGGCTCTGAAGTTGTGAATCTGAACATCAAGCAAAATAATTGTTGTCAGAAAAGGGCTCAATCCAAGAAACAATTTGGAATTTTTGTAATGTTCAGGGTGCTCGGAAGATAATTTCAGCTAAACCATCAGTGGTAGACACCAGTCTGGCATATTCCATGCCTGTGAGGCTGTCAGATATCTGTACTGTGTCTATGACAGTGATTACAACTAAACTGCACCACATTATTGACTATAATCTTTATTAATTAGCTTCTTCTTGATATCCTCAAATCAGTGGTCCTTATTGTATTTTGTAACTAGCATACAAAACTTTATGTATGCACAGTATATCAAACTTCTCGAAAACTTTGAGCCTTAAACTGTTGTGTTAGAGCAATGTACTATTCGACTTTTAATTCAATTTTATATGTATTGGAAAGGAGTTCTTTTTCTGATAAAGGCTGAGGCCAAAAGCTTAAATGTAAATCTCTTTTAATTTTGCCTGTTGGCAACGTAAAATGTTATCTTTACATTAGTAGCAATCTATCTTTTTCTAGAGTTTTGATATTCCTATCAGAAGTTTCACATCGTTTGAAGAAGACTATGCATTTCAGTATCTTCGATTAATGTGTTGTAAGCAAATTCATTGGGCTCTTACCTTGTGAGTGAGTCTCTGTATTTGTGAGTTTGTGGTAAAAGATTTACACAGAGGGAAAATTATTAAATGTGCTAATATGTACACAGACTAGTCACAGTGAACTGGGGAAATAGTGATTATCATATAAATTTTGAATTATACAGTTTAGCCTCATGTCACACACATGGTATCATTAACAGGTCTAAGCTATAATCAGATGAACAGTGCAAAACAGAAATACAGAGGCAGTAAACTACTATATTGTGTTTAAAAGAAGTTGCAACTTTTGGAAATTTGGTGAAGAAAGAGTGCAGGGAAGCATAGTTTCCAAGGGGTAGCAACAACACAATGCCCATCTTAGGTTATGACCTATAGTCAGCTGCCAAGCAAACGTTCTTTGGCCATAAAGAAATAAAATACTAAATGAAGCAGTTACATCAATGAATTTTTCATATGTACTCACATTTACAGTGTAAGTTAAGTGATGCCAAAGGAAGAATCATCGCTTTCTCCCTCAGAACTGAAACTGGCACTGGAGCTGACTGAACTGACTCTCTGTTCCATCTGGTCCTTCATAAATCCATGTCTCTTCAATTACCTTCTTTGAATGGCTGGCAACTCAGTATCATTCCTGTGGGGTAAAGTTTGCAATGGCTCTTTTTTTCTGCATTTCAACCTCAATGAGCCCAAGCTTCTTGGTGTCTCCTGCCACAGTACCTCTCACCTGGGCCCATATATACTCAGCTGGATTCAAATGAGCATGATATGGAAGAAGCCTTGATTGCATTATGCTCTTTAGTGTTAACTGGTTTGTTGACTTTGTATTGTGGAGGTTTTGGCTTCTACAGTGCAAGATCCGTTAACTATGATTTATTCATGCCAAGTTCAACTTTATCTGATAGAATGTTTCTTTGTACATAGAGCAAAATATTCAATTTTCGCCTCCTCGTTGTTAGAGCGTGATCCACCACAGCAGAGTGGTATGGCATATTGTCCATTATTATTATTATCAAATTCAGATGAACATTTCACAGCAGAACATCTGAAAACGTACAACACTATACTGCATCGCGTATTATATTAACATACAATGTGTATTACCAAATATGTTATTATGATGCAGTAAATGTTACCCTCTGGGAGGATTTCAGTAAAACTGACCTTGAATTACCTAATGGGTTTGTCTTATTGAACCTGAATTCAGTGCTACAGAAGAAACCAGAAAGCTAAAGATTGAAATTTGGAAATTTTTTTAAGAAACCAAGTTTGCTTAAATGAAATAAAAATGGTCACCAGCCTAATTAGGCATACTAATGTTGTACATTACTTTTATATAATCTGTATAGAGTTGTGATAAAGGAAAGCTACTATTACTTTTCCCAATGAAGTGCAATGAACTCTACTATAATCAGACAAGTGGTACAGTGATGCTAGCAGTTATAAATAGTATATGCAAGTTCTCATAGAAACAGTTAACAGCTTATTTCTTCTCAATAGTAATTACTTCATTATGTACGAATTATGTGATCACCAAAAGTTATGAAAGTCAAAATTAAACCAGAAATGGACGTGGACTTAGTCCTATTTCAACATTTACTTTCCAAATAGTACAAATATAATTAAGTCACTTGCAATAGGATTTTTCACTCATTAAGAAGTAATATTGTTTCTACTTTTATGGATAAGGGCAATTACAGTAACTTTACCTTCAATAAACAAAATTGTTGGTGGGGGCTCTCAAACTGTTCCCCCTCCCGGGGCCTAGCCACTCTTTGGCAGGTTCATAGTTGGCTACCACAGAGCCCCAGCCTTTGGCAGCCCTTTTTACCTTCTGTGCTACATGTCTATCCTCTTGCTATTCTTTTTCCTCTCCCTTGGGGAACATGTCTGGGGTATTATAGGGAATGTTCTGCATTCTGTTGCTGACCTGCAAACAGTCTCGACTTTCTTTGTGGCTCCTTTTTCCTTTCTTTGTTTCCTTTCCTTGTTTCCTTTCACCTCCCGTTCCTCTGCTTCGGTGTTTGAGGATTCTCTCTTTTCTTCTTCTTCTACTTCTACCTCTACTTCTTCTTCTTCTTCTTCTTCTTCTTCTTCTTCTTCTTCTTCTTCTTCCCTGTGCGCTCCTGAAGGCTAGACCACATGTCTAACATGTAAAAGGTGACTGGGTAACACGTAATTCCCAGCCCCGGGTTGACAGGTAGGGTTCACACGTACCCCCTGATACAAGCCAGGCCCAGGGAGGGGTGACTGACTGAGCGGTAACCTTCTCAGATTGCCCGTTGGTCCCTCTGTCATGTGTTCGGGAGGTGTGACCTGAGGTGTGAACAATCACCTAAGGCGGGTGCGGCCCCTTGTGTAGGAGCCCCCCAGTAGGAGCGCGCCATTGGAGATGCTGCAATCATGGGGGATTTCCTCGTGATGAGTCACTCATCCTCTTCATCGACGTCAACAAAACGAAAATGTTATTAGGGTTCTGATTTGAAGACCCTTCCCACTGCACAGCGGTTCCTTGTTGTATCACATGCTGAAGATGGTCAGTCCTTCACCACAGTTAATCTGTTTATTATTTAGGAAGGTGTTGATGCCATTGCTGGCCCTTTGTAATCCTGCTCTCATTTACGGAATGGCACTTTGCTTTTGGAGACGGCTTCTGATGCTCAAGCACAACTACTTCTTGCTGCCTTACTTCACCACGGCTACCCTGTTCATGTCACGGCACATAGAACTTTGATTTCCTCCTGTGGTGTAGTTTACACCGGGCCTCTTGACGGTCTGACCAAGGCTGAAATACAATCTTACCTCTCTGATCAGGGCGTCATTGTCGTTCATCATGTCATGAAAAAGGTCGATGCTTCTTTGGAGCCCACCCACACTCTTTTCCTCACCTATTATAGAGTGGTGCTGCCATCCAAGATTAAAGCCAGCTGAAATCATCACAGTCCAGCCATACATTCTGAATCCGATGCGCTGTTATCAGTGTCATTGGTTCAATCACACTAGAACATCTTTTCGACACCCAGCCATATGTGTAACCTGTGGCAGGGATGCACATAAGAGTGAATGTCTACCTCTTCCTCCCTGCTGTATCAACTGCAATGGTGGCCATGCCGCCTCCTCCCTGGATTGTTCTGTGTATCTCGACGAGCAGGCTGTTCAAGAGATTCAGGTAAAGGAAAAAGTGCCTTACCCAGTAGCTTGCTGGCTAGCCACAAGCTCTGTGTTCACCTGTCAGGCACTTATAGTTCAGTTCTTGTTACCCCTCCCTCCATGAAGGACATGGTTACACAGATATGCAACCTCAAATTTGGCTCTGAGGTTGTGAAGTTGCCCAGCATCACTGACCCCAGTCCTGCTGTGCAACAAACTATCAGACTCTTGCCTCATGAGGTGAAGCTACCCACTACACAACTGGCAGGCAGGAAGGCCAGAAGGAGTACTCGCGGGAAGACTTCGTCCATCCCTCCAGCCAACTAACACCCAAGTCTTCCTTTAAGCAGAAGGGCTCAAAGAAGTCCGCTAAAGACAAACGGTCTGCCCCTTCACCGACTCGAAGATCCTGATTGACGTGGTCACTTAGCCCGGCTGGCCTTTGTCTCGCCGGTGCACACCACCATTTGTTTTTTGGCATTGGACTCCACCAACCACCCGCCCAAGCACTCCGATGCTTGTGTACACCCCTTGGAGCAGGATCCTCCTGCTTCTGAGCCCTGTAGTAGCGACTCTCCACCGGCTGTCCCTCCGCAGACATTCTCTTCCTCCTCATGACTGCCCTCCTATGGAACATTCATGGCCTGCGGTCCCACAGAGGATTTATGTCTGCTTCTAGCATCACAGCAACCCCTTTTACTTTCTGGTGACTTCAATGCATATCATCCCCTCTGGGGTTCTCCCAAGGTCTGCCAGAGAGGAGCCCTCTTGGCTGACATTCCTAACCAATTCTACCTCTTCTGCCTTAACACTGGTGCACCCACTTTCCTTTCTGACTCCTTGCACCCCTATTCCCATTTGGAACTATCCTTGTGCACTGCCTAGAGTGCCCCTCATCTTGAGTGGTCCATTCTTTCTGACACCTACTGGAGAGACCACTTCCCGTGTGCTCTCCGTCTGCTGACTCCTACCCCATCCACGTGCATACCTAAATGGCGGCTTACTAAGGCTGACTGGCAGTTTTACTCCTCCCTGGCGACCTTCGCAGAACAAGATTTCCTCAGTTGTGATGACCAGGTGGACTACTTCACAAACGTTATCCTTACTTCTGCAGAATGTTCCATTCCTCGCACTTCATCTTCACCACATCGTGTCCCAGTCTTCTGGTGTACTGAGGCATGCCGTGACGCAATTCAAGCATAGAGATGTGCTCTCCGTGTTTTTAACCACCGACCTATGCTGGAAAACTGCATTCATTATAAACACATGCGTGTGAAGTGTTGTCGAGTTCTTTGGTATAGCGAAAGAGCTAGTTGAATTTCGTTCACTAGTTCTTTTACCAGTTCCACACCTTCCTCTGTTGTGTGGGCAAACCTTTGATGGCTCTCTGGAACCAAGATCCATTTCCCCATTTCCGGCCTGACAGTGGGTGCTGATGTCATCGTGGATCCTGTTGCTATCTCCAACACCTTGGGCCGCCATTTTGCATAAGTTTCAAGCTCTTTCCACTATCACCCTGCCTTTATCCATAGGAAACAAGTGGAGGTGCTTCATGTGGTACCCTTCTCTTCTCCAAATAGTGAGTGCTACAATGCCACCTTCACTATGAGGGAGCTAGATCCTCCATTCCAAGGCCAGATGCTATCCACATTCAGATGTTGCAGCACTGCTCTCTTGCGGCAAGCACTTTGTGCTTAACACATACAACTGCATCTGGGCTGAGGGCACATTTCCTGGATGGTAGCATGAAGCCACAGTCATACCCATACCTAGGCCCAGTAAGGACAAAAACCTTTCTTCCAGCTACCACCCCATCTCTCTTACCAGCTGCATTTGCAAAGTGATGTATGATTCGTGCCCGGCTGGTGTAGGGGCTCAAACTCACCATTTACTCACAAATGCACAGTGTGGATTTAGAGCGCAGCATTTTGCAGTTGACCATCTTGTTACTTTGTCCACCCATGTCATGAATGGTTTTCTGCAGAAATCCCAGACTGTGGCAGTGTTCTTCGATTTACAGAAGGCCGACGAGAGCTGCTGGAGAACTGTTATCCTCCGTACTCTTTACACGTGGGGCTTCCGTCGATGCCTACCCTGTTTTCTTTGAGCATTTTTACAAGACCAAGTTTTCAAGGTGCGTGTGGGTTGTGCTTTGTCAGATACCATTCAGGAAAATGGTGTGCCTCAGGGTTCCATCCTGAGCGTCATCCTCTTTGCTATCGTCATTACCCCTATCGTGGCCTGTCTCCCACTGGGTGTCTCCGGCTCCCTTTTTGTCTATGATTGTACCATCTATCGCAGTTCTCCATGGACCTGTCTCACTGAGTGGCGTGTTCAGCAAGGTCTTGATTGTCTTTACTCCTGGAACATCAACAGTGGCTTTCGCTTTCCTAATCACAAAACCGTCTGTTTTTGAATTTCTGGTGGTGCAAGTGGTTTTCCCCACCATCTCTACATCTTGGACCTGTTGCCCTTCTGTTTGTTGACACTACGAAATTCCTGGGTCTCATGATCGATAGGAAACACTCTTGGTCCTCCCATGTCTCTTACCTGGCAGCCCGCTGTACACAGTCCCTCAGTGTCCTCCGTGTCCTCAATGGTACTTCCTGCGGTGCCGATCAAACCACCCTCCTGCATTTGTACTGGTCCCTTGTCCATTCGAAACACAACTATGGGTGCTTTGTTTATGCATCTGCTCACCAATCCCTTTTACGCCATCTCAACACTATCCACCATCATGACATCCATTTGGCCACAGATGCATTTTACACCAGCCCAGTTGATAGTCCGTATACTGAACTACCACTATCCTACTGCTGTGACTTTCTCCTCAGCAGGTATGCATGCCATTTGTCTGCCATGTGTGGCCATCCTCCCCATGCCTCCTTCTTTGATGGCTCCTTAGACCATTAGTATGGGGCTTGTCCCTCTTCCCTGTTACCTCCTAGCATCTGCTTTTGCCACTTGTTACAGTGGCTTAACTTCATGCTACCTTCAGTTTTCCCCGTGGGTGTGAACCCTTCACCACCTTGGGTTCGTGAAGCGGCCCATGTTAACCTTGGCCTTAATTCACTTCCTAAGGACACTATTCTAGCCTCACTTTATCGCCTCTGTCAAGACCATCGCATGGAACTTAGCAATAGTACCTTTGTATATAGTGATGGCACATGGACTGACCGTAGGGTCAGGTGTGCATTCGTTATTGGCACCCGTGTCTTTTGATATCTGCTTCCAGCCCACTCCTCAGTATTTACAGCCAAGCTTTTTACCATGTATCAGGCTGTGGAGTACATCCGGTGACACAGCCTTCCCGATTGTATCCTCTGTTCAGACTCACTCAGCACCCTCCAAAGTCTCTGTGCACTGTACACCGCTCATCCCTTAGTGCAGCAGGTCGAGTAAATCTGTCATTTGCTCATTCTTTGTGGAGCCAATGTCATGTTTCTGTGGGTCCCTGATCATGTCGTTCTGCCAGGAAACGATGCCGCTGATGCTGCTGCCAAGGCTGCAGTCTTCTTACCTCAGCCCGTGAGCACCTCTATTCCCTCTGATGATCTCTGCATTGCTGTCTGTCAGGTGGTGTTGTCCCTTTGGCATCGCCAATGGTCCTCCCTTCATGGGAATAAGCTTTGGCTTTTTAAGCCTCTTCCGATGCCTTGGACGAGTCATTTTCTTAGATTGTCCATAATGTTCATCAAACCACTCATGAACAATTGTGGTCTGGTGACCAGGCTACGGTTTTCTAGTCACCTAGGGTCCAACCAATTTGCTCACAAGCCCAGGGAGCCACTGCAGGCAATGTCATGCTGTTGGCAAAGGCACTCACATTGGTTGTCTGCTGCCATGGTCCATTAACACCAAATTTTGCTGCTCTGTCGTAACAGATATGTCTGCTGTACATCTCACATTGACTTATGTGGTTATTTCATGCAGTGTTGTTTGACTGCTAGCACCAACAGTACACAAACGTTGCTGCTCTCATTTGTTAAGTGAAGGTCAATGGGCATAGTGAGAGATAATGTAAGAAATTTGGTGTTTTCATCACACCCCTTACACCATATGTCTTGGAATATGTAATTCCCTAATGATTTCCAAAATGGAATGTCCTAAGCATCTAGCTCCAACTACCATTCCGCATTCAAAATCTGTTAATTCTCATTGTGGGGTCATAATCACTATGGAAACCTCTTCACATGAATCACCCGATAACAAATGACAACTCTGCCAAGCACCTTCAGTTTACGTGTTGTGTATGTGATAATACCACCATCTTTGCAAGTGAATATCACTGTCCCATGACTTTTATCACCTCACTATGTATGTTCTTCAATGAGTTACACAATAATTCAACTAAACATACTCAGAGGTGCCCACACTATAAACATATTTAACCTCTGACTGTAGGGACTGAAGGCTACAGTTAAATACATAAAAGTATAAAGTTGATAACCTCTAGACCACAAATATAACAGTAACTCTTAGTGCTCAACCAATGGGGTAGTCTAGACTGCCATATTTGGTCATTTTATAATTTCTATGCGCATACTTCAGAAAATGTAGTTTAATTGATGCACCACATTAATGAACTCCCCAAACCGTTCTTTTTGCAGTGATGTGTTGAGCAAAAATATTATGACATATGATGTCGGCAGATAAAATGATTACCTGTTTTCCAAGTTAAAAGTGAACATTGCTTCATTATTGTGGGGAGGGGGTGAAGAATTTATGTTGATCCCACCAATAAGATTTTGAGAAGTATGATGAATGATATACCGGGTGATAAAAAATTCAGTATAAATTTGAGAACTGAATAAATCAAGGAATAATGTAGATAGAGAGGTACAAATTGACACACATGCTTGGAATGACATAGGGTTTTATTAGAACCAAAAAAATACAAACGTTCAAAAAAAGTCCGACAGATGGCACTTCATCTGATCAGAATAGCAATAATTAGCATAACAAAATAAGACAAAGCAAAGATGATGTTCTTTACAGGAAATGGTCAATATGTCCACCATCATTCCTCAACAATAGCTGTAGTCTAGGAATAATGTTGTGAACAGCATGTCTGGAGTTATGGTGGGGCATTGGCATCGGATGTTGTCTTTCAGCATCCCTAGAGATGTCAGTCAATCACGATGCACTTGAGACTTCAGGTAACCCCAAAGGCAATAATTGCATGGACTGAGGTCTGGGGACCTGGGAGGCCAAGCATGACAAAAGTGGCGGCTGAGCACACAATCATCACCAAACGACGCGTGCAAGAGATCTTTCACGCGTCTAGCAATACTTTTTTTTTTCTTGGTTCTAATAAAACCCCATGTCATTCCATGCATGTGTGTCAATTTTTACCTCTCTATCTACATTATTCTGTGGTTTATTAAGTTTTCAAATTTATACTGACTTTTTGATCACCTGGTACTTCAGACCGGGGAGAAGTAAACACTGGAACACTCTGGATTGCATCTTCAGATTAGACTAACCACTACTTTGGCCACAGATCCATTTACTAAGTCTGTGTTCATTTCTCTGGGTTCTTGTTTCAGCCATGGGATAATGAACTTTGTTAATGCTGATATTATAAGACTTCTGAAGGGATACAAATCCACAATTTAGTGAAAAACAGTTTTACTTCCTTGCAGGATATGTGTACATTGTCAAATGTCTGGTGTGGTGGCACTGAAGGTAGTTTATCTCCCATGGTCTAATTTAGACTCCAGTGACTTCTTTTCACACTATAGTGAAGTTCTTACGAATTGTCTGCATAATGTCTCAGAAGAGAAATTTAAAGTGTTTGTCAAGTTACATTTTTCTTTATGTAACTAGATTTAATGGGACTACTGTGAATGGTATCTTTTTTAATAATGTGAATAAATATGATGTGCAATATCAATAAATGTAATGTAATTCATGGGCATATTTTAATTTTCAACATAACACTAAAAACAGTGAATACAGACAAAATAAAGGATATATTGTGCTTCAAAAATAAGATTTCAACTTTGCTTGTATGCAGGGTGAGATGACAAAGAGAAGCCAACCCCAAGTCTACCCAGTATGGGCAAATTTAGCGAGCTGTGGTGTTAGCTGAGATATAGCAGAGAATGTGGCGAATTTTCTGACTTAAGTAATTTTTAATGTTTATAGCTGCTGAATTATTACACAGACTTTAAGAAATGGAATTACATGTTTTATTCACTTGCATTAGAAAGTGTGTTCAAAGGGGTTTTTAATGGGACAACACGTGTTTAACTTAATCTAAATGTACACAAGATAACAGTACTGCAAACCATTTCCCCACCATTAGCAGAAGAACATTTGTCCTACTGTACCAAATGTAAGCAAACATGTAACTCTGGCACAGTTCATATTTTCATTAATACAGTTGTTTAACAAGTGCTCAGACTGCTGGACTGACAGCATTGTATGCTGAATTTCAAGGGACCTTATGGCAGCAATGGCCTGTGTTGTATAGCACATCATGTCTTCAGGATTTTTGGTTTTCCTTGTGGGCTTCTTAATTTAATTTTCGTCACAGATAAAAGACCAGAAGCGTTAAGGTTGGCAAGATGTAGGCCATTTTATATTTCACAAATGATCACTCTAACAATTTGAAAGTTTTCTGTTAAGTATATCTGTAATTACCTTTGTAGAATGGATAATACATTTGTTGTGGTGCTACTAAATGGATTGCATTGTGGCCAGTGGGCTCTCTTTCCAGTAAGTGCAGCTACATATCTCTTATGAACTGCAGAGACTTGTAGTTACTTAGAACACTATCAATGAAACAGGTACACAAGATACAATTCCTCAAAAGGCTGTAACACATATTGACAGACAGAGGTTGTTTATTCACTTCTCTTGGTGAGCATAGCTTTCAGCTGACCAGTAGTGCATGATGTAAACAATAATTTGCTACTAACATTCATTTTAATTGGATTACTCTAGTGAAGTTGTCTTCTCCCTTGACAAATTTTGCCCCTCACCTACACTTATGCCATTATTAAATTGACAATTTCGCATTGCTTTTGATGAGTCCTGTCAACTTCTTCTTGTAGTCAGGTTGTGCCAAATTTAATTCAGTCATCACTAGTAATCTGATCTAAAATTGCAATCTTCAGCTTTCTTTTGTAGTAGCATATTTCAAGTGCTTCTCATCTCTCATCATCGATCACTATTATCATCCATTTTATTACTTATCTTCCATGTTTCACATCTGTAGAAGGCTACACTTCAGAAAAGACTGCCTAACAGATAAGTGCTTATTCACTCTTAACAAAAGTTACTTTTTTGGAACTGTATTTTCATGCTATTGCAGGTCTGTATTTTATAGCCTTCCTATTTTGCCCATCATCAGTCAGTTTCCTATACAAACATCAAAACTCATCTTCTGCAATTAATGACTGTATATCTCTAATTCTGTCTGCATCTCATTATTTAATTTTACTTCATTTCATTACCCTTCTTTCGATTTTGTAGATACTCATTGTATAAGCTCCTTTCAAGACTGTGTCAGTTCCGTTCAATTTTACTTTCAAGTCTTTTTCTGTCTTTGATAGGATTACAATGTTATCCAGTGTGACAGTGTAGTCGATGGCAGTGGGATCACTTGTGGAAAAATTCATGTAGTATTTGGTGTGAGAGCTGCACCTTTTTTTAGACTGAAGTCAGCTGATAGGTATACCTACTTAAAGGAAGTCCCACTAACTAAGGGCTCACCTTCAGAGGACATATTTCCAAGTAAAGGAATCTGATCTGACCAGATATTTGAACGTTGCGCAGGGGCAGTTGAATTGAGTGAAATTAAACTTCTAATTGTTGTTGTTTATAGGTCCCCTAACTCTGATTTGAGAGCATTTCTGCTCAAGCCAGAGAGGGTTCTTGATTCACTTTGCAGGAAGTACCAGAAATTAGTTATGTGTGGTGACTTCAATATAAATTTTGTATATGATGGTGCAAGTAAAAGGATGTTGGTAGATCTCCTAAATTCATATGATATTATGCAGACTGCCTTTTTGCCAGCTAGGCTTCAGGGGAACAATAGCACAGCCATAGACAATATTTTTATTCATTCTTCATTACTAGATGGGCATTCTGTTAACAAAAGTGTGAATGGCCTTTCAGACCATGATGCACAAATTTTAACACTAAAAGGCTTTTGTACTCAAACAAATGTCACATATAATTACATACTATGTAGGAAAGTTAATCCAATAGCAGTAGAGAGTTTTTAAACCTTATCAAGGAACAAATGGCAGTATGTTTATGGTGTCGATAACATAGATGATAAATATAATGCTGTTCTTAACACATTTCTCATGCTCTTTGAGAGTTGCTTCCCATTAAAACGTTCTGAACAGGGTACTAGCAGTCATAGGCAGCCTGGGTGGTTGACTAGTGGGATAAGGAATTATATCAAAATGTTAGAAGTATTCACAGTCAAGCTACAGTAGCCCATTACAAACAATATTCTAAGGTGCTTAAAAATGTTATTAGGAAGACAGAGTATATGGTATGCAAATAGGATAGCTGATTCACAGATAAAATTGTCAGTTGTGAAGGAAGTGTGTGGTCAGCAGCACAAGGTCGATGATACAAAGTCAGATCATAGTAAAAATATTTCTGTTATTGACAAATCAGATATATGTACAGCATTTAACAATAATTTTTGAAGCACTGCAGGTGAATTACATAAAAATTTAGTTTCTACGGGGAATCACATAACTTCCTTGGCGAATGCCTTTCTGAGATTAATGTCTGAAAATCTCTGTGATACAGACAAGGGAGAGATTGAGTCAATAATTAAATCACTGAAGACTAAGGACTCTCATCGACATGGTGGAGTGCCTAACAGAATATTAAAGTACTGTGCTGCAAATGCTAGCCCTGTATTTAACCATATTTGTAATTTTTCCTTTAGGAATGGTCAGTTTCCTGAACGATTAAAATACTTAGTAGTAAAGCCTCTTTGTAAAAAGGGTGAAAGGTATAATGTAGACAATATTAGATCTATTTATATGCTATTAGTGTTTGCTAAGGTTATTAAACAGGCTGTGTATGTAAGGATAATTGATCATTTTATATTGCACAATTTGCTATCAAATGTACAGTTCAGCTTTAGAAGTTGTTTAACAATTGAAAATGCTATATTCTCCTTTCTCTTTGAGGCACTGGATGGGTTAAACAAAAGGTTTTGAATGCTGGGCATATTTTTTGATTTAACGAAGGCATTTTATTCTGTTGTTCACAAAATATTGCTCCAGAAGTTGGACCATTATGGAATACAGGGAGTAGCTCACAATTGGTTCACCTCTTGCATGAGCAACAGACATCAAAAGGACATTATTCACAATGTTGAGAATGGCTGTGACATAGGGTCTGACTGGGGTACAGGTCAGGTGGGGGGTGCCCCTGGGACCAGTGTTGAGCCACTCCTGTTCCTTATTTATATAAATGATATGTCCTCTAGTGTTATGGGTAACTCTGAAATATTTCAGTTTGCTGATGACACTAGCTTGGTAGTAAAGGATGTTGTGTTCAACATTGGCTTGGTTTCAAGTAGTGCAGTTCATGACATAAGTTCATGGCTTGTAGAACATAAACTAATGCTAAATCACAATAAAACTCAGTTTTTAGCGTTTTTAACACACAATTCAACAAAACCTGATGTTTTAATTTCACAGAATAGGCTTATGATTAGTCAAACTGAACAGTTCAAATTTATAGGTGTTCAGATAGATAATAAACTGTTGTGGAAAGCCCACGTTCAGGATCTTGTTCAAAGACTTAATGCTGCCATTTTTACTATTCGAAAGGTATCTGAAGTAAGTGATTGTTCAACACGAAAATTAGTGTTCTTTGCTTATTTTCATTTGCTTATGTCATATGGTATTATATTTTGGGGTAACGCTTCCCATTCTATAAGCATATTTTTGGCTTAGAAACAGGCAGTTTGGGCAATAAGTGGTCTAAGTTCACAGACCTCTTGTCGACCCCTGTTCGTGAGTCAGGGTATTCTGACATTGGCCGTACTATCATTTCTTGTTAGCAGTATTAGCTTATTCACAAGAATAAACAACTTTCACTCTGTTAATACTCGGCAGAAATGAAATCTGCATTTGGATCAGACTTCCTTCACTCATGTGGAGAAAGGTGTGCAGTATACTGCTGCATCCGTTTTCAGGAAGTTACCACTCAAGTTCAAAAATCTTAGCAGTGATCCACGCACTTTCAAATCAAAACTGGAGTTTCCTCATGGGTCACTCCTTCTATTCTGTTGAGGAGTTCCTTGAAAAAGTAAGCTGATTCCTATTGTATTGTTGATTGTGTTTACTTAAACTTATGGATTGACTTTTTTTCTTTGGTTCTTTGGTTCCTAACTTGTTAATCTACATCCATACTCCGCAAGGCACCTGACGGTGTGTGGCGGAGGATACCTTGAGTACCTCTATCGGTTCTCCCTTCTATTCCAGTCTCGTATTGTTCGTGGAAAGAAGGATTGTCGGTATGCCTCTGTTATTAGTTGTATGTTGTAATTTCATGTAATGACATATTCCATGACCTTGGAGATTTGCTCCTATGGAACCTGATGTGTAAATAAATAAATAAAATCGACAAACTGTAGTTTTTATTTCTTCTCCCTGAACTTTAATTCACGTACTAAATTTTTTCTTGGTTTCTTTTACTGCTTGCTCAATGTTCAGGTATAAAAACATGGTGATAGGCTACAACTTGATCACACTTACTTCTCAACTACTGTCTTCATTTCATGTCCTTTAACGCTTAGAACACCAAAATGGTTTCTGAACAAGTTGCAAATAAGTTTTGTTCCCTGTGTTTTTTCTGTGCTACCTTCAAAATTTCAAAGAGTGTGTTCCAGTCAGCATTGTCAAAAGCTCAGCTTACATCTAAATGCCCTATAAACAGAGGCTAGCCTTTCTTACCTGCTGAGTTAAGTTGTGAGGTCAGTATTTCTTCATGTGTTCCTACATTTCTCCAGAAACCAAAATTAATGTTGCCAAAGTTGGCTTCTGTCAGTCACTTCATTTGTAAGTCATTCATGACAGTATTTTGCAATAACAACTTCTTAAACTGATGGTTCAGGATATTCACACGTCAGCTCCTGCTGTCTTTGGACCTGGAATAATCATGTTCTTATTAAATTCTGAGAATATTTTGTTTTTTTTTCATATATGTTACATGCTAAATAGTTTTTTCCTCATGAATGAATGAATGAATGAGTGAATAAATAAAAACACTGAGCTTATACTTTAAGAGAAGTGTGTGATCTTGAGTCATGTTTTAATTTGGTGCATGCCATTAGTGTATTCTCCTCATCCTCTTAAAGAAAAGCACTTTATACAATAATTCATATGAGAGATTCCTAATGTTGTGAATTTAGCGTGTGCATGTACTGCATGTTGAACGATAGTAATGAATCTCTTACATTATTTCTTTGTTACAGATGTTCAGCCATCCCAAATATGATCCTCTGGGAGTTAAGATGGAGGAGGTAAGCTACTCCTATGTCTTAAGGTCTGTTAAGTCTTTCTTTTCTCGGGATATATCTCTTGTCTAAATTCTGTGTGCACTTAGTGGAGCCTCAAATTCCAGAGGAGGAGGGTGTAGTATTCACAAGGAGAAACACATTCAGCTTTAGGTGCTGCATTTTTTATACAGCAGGTGGATACTTGAGGAAACACACAATTCATGCTGCTAATCCATTGTTAGTTGTGAGGCATGGGAATGTCAAATAGATTACAGATGAATGGGTAGTTTTATTGTACATGATTTCTGCAGGGGAAATAGGACTCCTTGCTTTTTGGAACCATAAAACCAAGTTCTGAACTTATGTACTCGCAATTGTAGTTTGTATTGGAAAATGTTCAGACGTCTTTGAAACGAAAGAAAGTCTCAACTCCCCTACTTGGCAGATTATAGGACAACATGACTGAGAAGTAAATGTACTTCTTCATCTCTGATTTTGCACAAATTTATGATACATGCAGGGCTTGGCCAGAAATGAGAATGACAGAAGTGGGAACTCCAGATGTCCAAGCATTTAGAAGGAATAGTATTTTGGTGCAGGTCGGGTAAGGCATGGGCCGTTTATATTAGTATAGTTTATAGGGAGTGGTTGGCACAGTGAAAAGAATACAAAACAGTAATCTGAAGGTTATATGTAAATTGAAGGTCAAGGGGGGTGGAAATGAAAGGAAAGGGGAGGGATAACTGCTGTCAGCTACATTGGGACATTATGCAGAATCGGTGGTGACAAGTGAAAGTACGTACCAGACTGTGATTCGAACATGGGATCTCCTACCCACAGGGCAGGTGCGATAAACACTGCACCATCTGGGACACAGTGTTACCACAACTGCACGGACTATCTTGGCTCGCCTCACAGCCGATCCACACTCCAATCGAGTGCCACCTATCCTCAGCCCCTGTCCATTTCCTCCATATTTACTCATCTGAGATTCCCACAGGAGGTAGGACATACTTGTGCATCCACAGTGAAGTAGCTGGATTCATTGCCTAGCTAGACCTATAAAATTATATGAAAGTGTGGTGTCTGCTCTTTTGGAGATGGACAGGAGCTGTGGGTAGGTGGTGCTAGATGAGAGTGTGGATCAGCTGTGAGGCAAACCAAGATAGTCCATGCAGTTGTGATAACACTGTGTCCTGGATGTTGCAGATGTTATTGAACCTGCCTAGTAAGCAGGAGATCTAGGTACACATGTTCACTCCGTAATGTCCCAATGCAGCCGATAGCTGTGATCGATTCCCTTTCCTTCCCTTTATTCCCTCTCCACCTTTAATTTACATATGATTTATAAGAGGTGCAGATTCTGTGTCATGTCTGTTGTTTCGGACATGTCAAAAATGGTAGACAACCAACATTCATGTAATCTGAAGGTTGTTAGGTCAAGCCCCTATGTGGATGATTCTTTTAATCTTCTAACAATATTGTGAAAGTTGCTACTCACCATATAGCAAGATGCTGAGTCACAGATAGGAACAACAAAAAGACTGTCACAAATATAGCTTTCGTCCAGTAAGGCCTTTCTCAGAATTAAATGACAATCATACACATATATACTTGTGCAAATGCAACTCACACACACATGACTGCAGTGTCAGGCAACTGAGGCCACACTGTGAGTAGCAGCACCAGTGCATGATGGGAATGGTGACTGGGTGTGGGTGAGGAGGAGGTTGGTGCGGGGAAGGGGAGGTATAGTGGGCTAGGGGTGGCGGAGGTAGAGGGTGACATCCTGTTGGGGGGCACACAGAATTGAGGTGGAAAGAGGGTAGGGCAGCCATGTGCAGTTGGGAGGTTAGATGAAGGGCAGTGGAGAGATCGGGAGGGGGAATGCGGAAAAGAGGAAAAGTAAAATGATGGTGTGATGGAGAAATGAGGGCTGTGTAATGCTGGAATGGGAACAGAGAATGGACTGGATGGGAGAGGACAATGACTTACTAAGGTTGAGCCCAGGATGTTATGGGAACATAGGAGATATTACAGGGAAAGTTCCCACCTGTGCAATTCAGAAAAACTGGTATTGGTGGGAAGGATCCATATGGCACAGGCTGTGAAGCAGTCATTGAAATAAAGTATGTCCTGTTTGGCAGCACGCTCAGGAACAGGGTGGCCCATTTGTTTGTTGGCCACAGTTTATTCGATGGTCATTCATGTCGACGGACAGCTTGCTGGTTGTCATGCCCACATAGAATACAAGACAGTGGTTGCACCTTAGCTTGTAGACTGCTTGACTTGTTTCACAGGTAGCCCTGCCTTTGATGGGATAGGTGATATTTGTGACTGGACTGGAGGTAGGTGGTGGTGGGAGGATGTATAGGACAGGTCTTACATCTATGTCTGTTACAGGGGTATGAGCCATGAGGTTAAGGGGTTAGAAGAAGGGGTTGTGTAGGGATGGATGAGTATATTGTGTAGGTTTGGTGGATGGTGGAATACCACGGGGATGGATGAATACATTGTGTAGGTTTGGTGGATGGCAGAATACCCATGGCATTCTGGCCAAACTGCTCTTAAACAGTGGGAAGTAAGAAGGTGCTTAAAACATCAGTGTACGCCTGGTCTGCGATAGTACCATGCAAAACAACATGGGCTTCAAGCCCCTCCATGAAAAACACGACCACGCCATATCACCACTGCCTCCGAATTTTACTGTTGGCACTACACGTGCTATCAGATGATGTTCACTGGGTATTCACCATACCCACACCCCACCATCAGATTGCCACATTGTGTACTGTGATTTGTTAATCCACAAAATGTTTTTCCACTGTTCAGTCATCGAATGTTTACACTCCTTACATCAAGTGAGGCATTGTTTGGTATTTACTGGTGTGATGTGTGGCTTATGAGCAGCCGCTTGACCATGCAATCCCAGTTTTCTCACCTCCTGCCTAATTATCACAGTACTTACAGTGGATCCTGATGCAGTTTGGTATTCCTGTGTGATTATAAGGATAGGTGTCTGTCTATTATACATTACGAATCTCTTCTACTATTGGAGGTATCTGTCAGTCAGCAGATGATGTTGGCCTGTACACTTTTGTACTGTAAGTGTCCCTTCACATTTCCACTTCACTATCACATTGGAAACAGTGGAACTAGGGATGTTTAGGAGTTTTGAAATCTTGTGTACAGACGTACGACGCAAGTGCTCTCTGATGATTTATAATGTTTACTGAAGTTGCTGATATGGAGTACGTGGCAGTAGATGGCACCACAATGCACCTAATATGAAAAATATATGTTTTTGGGGATGTCTCTATACTTTTGATCAGATAGTGTGCTGCCTTACCCTCTTTCCACCTCAGTGCTGTATGCTCCCCAACAGCACATCACTGTCTGCCACCACTATGCTACTATCCCTCTCCCTCACTACCCCAGCCACCTCCTTATCCCCCACCCAGTTGCCTCTCACTTCATGATGCACATGTGCTGCTGCTTGCAGTGTGGTCTCAGTTGGCTGAGACTCCAGTCATGTGTGTAGGAGTTATGTTGGTACGAGTGTGTATGTGTGTGTTTGTTGTCTAATTTTGATAAATGCCTCACTGGCTGAAAGCTATATTTGTGACAGTCTTTTTGTTTCTCCTATATGTGACTCAGCATCTCTGCTATATGGTGCACAGCAACTGCTCTTTTCATCATATTGTTCCATTCTGTCCTGGATTTTCCATTGTTTGATCTTTTAATCTTTTTATTTTCAATTTTTATATTACACTGCAAATAAACTGAAATAATGTGCAGTGTATTAGTGTACTGTATTTATTAATATTTCATAAAAGACAAGAAAAAGAGAGGCAAAGGAAAATTTGAGAGTGCAAATAAATTTAGAAGAACGGATTGTACTTAGTGTCCACAAGGACTTCGTATATAACTTTGGCTTGTAATTAAAGTGTAGAGAACTTATTCAGTTCCATTGTGACCAATTTCTACAGGAAGGGAACAGAAGTCAGACCTTGTACAATGTCTGAAATGAAGAGTTTCATCGACCTTCTTATATACACTTCAGTATTCAAATTGATTAACTAAGACATATGTTCTCTCTTTTGTATTGATGGGACTGTCCGTGCTATTTTCTGTATCACTATATCATCAGCAATATTTGCTGTAATTCTCAACTGCCTGAGATTTGACAACCCTGATGACATGGAGTTATGTAAGGTTTCTGATCCAGCAGCTGCTATAACAAACATTGTACATAAATTCAACGAAAATTTGCAGCGATCCTATATTTTTGGGGTTAATGCTACAGTTGATGAAATGCTAATCGGTTTCAAAGGACACTGTAAATTCAAAATGTATATTCCATCTGAACCAGCGAAGTATGGCCTGAAGCTTCAATGCCTAGCCGACTCCAGGACTAACTACACCTTCAACACCTATCTCTACTGTGGAAAAGGTACTGATGGAGCAGGACTTTCCTCAGACGAGAAGAAATACGCCATTATCACTCAGGCTGTCCTCAGATTGTGCAAGCCAATAGCACATGCTAACCGAAACTACACTGCTGATAACTGGTATGTGTCAATCGAACTTGCAGATGTGCTACAGAAAAATGATTTGACCACAGTGGGAACAATGCGGAAGAACCGAAAGGAAATTCCAGCATCTTTCTTGCCTTCCTGTAGACGTGAAGTTGGAACAACGCTGTATGGATTTACCAAACACATCACGCTCATTTTGCATGTACCTAAGAAAGGAAGAGCAGTAATTCTTATATCAACAATGCATCACTCCATAGAAGATGACGTGGAAAGTAAAAAACCTGTAATAATAGCCCACTATAACAACACAAAGGGTGCTGTTGATACTGTAGATGAAAAGTGTGCCAAATATTGTTAAAGTCGCTGCACACAACGTTGGACCATGGCCGTGGTTTTCCATATTCTTGACATGAGTGTTGTCAGTGCATATGTTGTTCATCAGTCATTCAAGGAAAGAACTGTGCTTACCAGGATGAACTTGATGAAAGCTCTAGCAAAAGAACTGATCGAACATTCACTGCACGAAAGGATAGTGAATAAATGCCTCCCACGAGAATTGAGATTTTCTATCGTTAGAGTTCCAAGAACTGAAGTACATCTCCATGAAGAGCTGGAAAAGGAGGGCAAACTACCTAGGGATGGAAGGAAGCCATGTTGCATTTTTCCACCAAAAAAGAAGAGAAAGACAAGTTACTTGTGTCGCAAGTGCAAGGTCCCAAATTGTTTGGAATGCTCTTGTAAGGTGTGTCCGCAGTGCGTGTAAGGTGGTGCGTATTGTGGCCACTTTCAGTAGTGCAGATTTTTTTCTGTTTCATTTGCTGTCAATAATACTTATTAAATTTAACACCGGTGGTACTTGATCAACATTAACCTGCAACAACCAAGTTTCAAGTAAAGAACTACACTTAGATATTTGGATATTTGTCCATCACTGTAAATTTCAATGAGAATTTAGAGTGCAATATGAATAGGTCTTTTTCACAGCACCGAAACAATATTTTGTTCATAAGTTACCATTTATGTATAATTGAAGAATAAATATGTAGTACTAAATTCAAAAAGTAGCACTAGATAGGTGATTTTTACGTATTTTTCCCGCCTTCTGAAGTTGCGTGAGAAGTACTCACGACTGTGATTAGGGGTTAAGAGCATCTGCTCCAGGGTGAAAGGTACTCTAGTGAATACCAGAAGGACTTGTGGCAAAAAAGCTAGGGCCTAAGACCCTGAGGTATGCACTGGATATACAGTACGGTGGTTAGACTTAGAATCTCCAATGGGGCCATAGTGTCGTGGGAGAAGGTAGAACAGCAAGTTGCAGCTAAGAAGCTTGCTACGGTGCAGTGATTGGCCTGCTTCTCAATAACAGGCAGAATTAGTAGCACGCCAACTGTTGTGATTGAAGCCGTGCTGGACATGCCTCCATTACACCTTTGGGTGTGAGTTTAATCTCTTGGCTGTTCAAGCCCAGGATTACAGAGCTTCTTTTAAAACACGGCTTTGACATCATTAACTTGCCATGTTTTTGCTTATCGTCCTTGGACCAGTATTCTATGTGCTGTCTTCTAAGCCAGTTCTGTACTTCTAGTTTGATCATAGCCTTGGTGATTGTCAGGACAGGTTCTGGTCCAATGAATGGAGTCTCTGCCCCCAATTTGTTGGCTTGTTCATTGCCACCGATCCCTGAGTGGCCAAGGACCAACATTGGTTTTACCCAATTGCTTCCCCCTAGCTCCACCAGAGCCCCATGACATTCTGCAATAATTTTAGATCTTGTTGCAGGAGTTGCAAATGATTTAAGGTCTGTCTGGCTGTCTGAATAGATGTAGATGCTATGATCCTTCTAGCACCTATGTATTTTTTCCTCCACACACACACACACACACACACACACACACACACCCTGATTGCAGTAATTTCAGCTTGGAATACCGAGACCAGTTGTCCTAGAGAGATGATGCCCTCCAGTCTTCACTGAATTCCATATACCACGGCCCCAGCACCTTGGTCTGATTTCGACCAATCAGTGAACCAGACAATGTCCCCAGTATGGTGTCAAACTGTTTTTTCTTACTGTTCCCAACTTCAAATTATATTATTGTAAAGCTTGTTGAACCAGTTGGGAGTTATTATGTAGTCGGCCGGCAGTTCCCCAGCCATTCCTATATTTGCCTCACTCACTATATTAGTGTGTGGGTCTGGATATCTCAATGAGATCCAGTTTTTACCAGTTTTGAGTCTGTATGCACCAGCTGCTTCACAAAGGTTTAGTGGAGGCATGTCCAGCATGGCTTCCACCCCAGTGGTTGGTGTGCTACTAATTCTGCCTCTTGTGGTGAAGCAGGCCAGGCTCAGCACCTTAGCAAGCTTCTTAGCTGCAACCTGCTGTTCTACCTTCTTCCAGGACACTACGGCCTTATAGGAGATCCTAAGTCTAACCACTGTGCTGTATATCCAGTGCATACCTCAGGGTCTTAGGCCATAGTTTTTTGCCAAAAGTCCTTCTGGTACTCAGTAGAGTACCTTTCACCCTGGAGCAGATGCTCTTAATGTGAGGGGTCCATATTAGTTTCTCATCTAAGGGTACCCCCTAGATTTTTCACTATCCCCTTTCATTGAAAAGCTTTAGATTCCAACTTCAGTGTTGGATATGCTTCATGATTGGTACCACAACAGTCTTCATAGGATTAACCATTAGGTTCTATTTAATGCACTGGTCTTGCACAATGTTCAGTGCACCTTGTGCCATTCCTAACTGTGTCAGTAAATTTGCCAAGTATTACTATGACAAGGTCATCTGTGTATCCTTCACAAAATCATTGCCTGGAATCTAGTTTCTCAATGTGTTTGTTCACCACTAGATTCCACAATGAAGTGGACAAAACTCCTCCTTGTGGAGAATCTCTAGTGGTGTTAATTACCATCTTTTCATTCATCACAGTGGCTTCTATCCTCCTCCTACTAAGCATGGCCTTAGTCCACCTACATATAGTGGTCACTAGGTCATGCATCTCTGCTGCCCTAACCATGGAATGAACAGTTGTCTTACAAAAAGTTCCCTCAATGTCCAGGAAGATGGAGTGGGCTCTTTCTTGAAAGCAAAGGGCTTTCTCCACCCTCACAACAAATTGTCAGAAAGCTTTCTCTGGTGATTTACCTGGTTGATGTGTGTGTTGGCTTGAATGTAGATGAGCCATAGTTAGCCTCCTCTCCCTAACACGTACATTAACCAGACTGATTGATCTCATATCCTTGAGCCTGGTGTGATCAGTTTTCCCTGGCTTTAGAATAAAGACAACTGTCACTGCCCTCCAGGCGTTGTGAATGACTCCCGCTGCTAGGCTAACCCCTGAATAACCTGCACAGCGCTCTTACAAGATTCTCTCCTGCTTGTTTCAAGAGAGCTGGAAAGATGCCATCGGGGACAGGTGACTGGACCAGTTAGAATGTTCCCACTGCCCATTGGATTTTACTGAAATCGACACATGCCTTGGCCGGTCGCAGTCCTCTCTTTGAGTGGCTGAGAACCATTGTTTTCAGGGGTCACATTCTGGCCTATGTTATCTGCCAGAGCATATTGAGGAAAATGAATTTTGAGGAGCAGTTCCAGTGTCTCACATGATGTGTTTGTATTTTCCCCATCCTCCTTCCTCAACGTACCTTCTGGATTAGTTCGTACCCTAGTGAGGAGTTTGTGAAGCCTGGCTTGAATTAAGCACCTCCCCATGCTTGTCACTTTAAAACCTTATGAAATATTCTAAGATAAATATTGCATTAAATATTGGTGAAAACATAATAAACTGCCATCATGAAACTGTTAAAATAAGTAAACATGAAGGAATGTTTGTATACAAACAAAATGCGTCTTATCAGGTTAGATCATAATTTCCTGCTTATTTACATGGTGCTTTATGCTACTATGTAGCACATACGAAGTTTGAGTTACAACCAATTGAATACCTGAGTTATAGTGGTTAATGAATACCATGCCATCAAGGCAAGTTACATACTTTTGAGCTAAAAGAATATATACTTACATTGTTGTATGATTTTGCTCATTTACTAGATATGTAACCACAGCAGCATGAAGCACTTGATGGAGTGACACTTACATGCATTGCTCTTCTGTGACTGCATGCAAGCAGTACTGACAGCATAACAACGCAACTGAAAAATACTTCTGAGCACTGCTGTAACCTAACAAAACACTTCAAATACTGTTATCTGCATATTTGCAGAGACTTTTTGACCTCCTTGCTGTAGTTCATTTGCAGTACATACAGCACCACCACTATGTTGTACTGCGAAGGTATTACAAATGAGAAACAAATTTTTTTTGTTCTGCTCAGTTACAGGCCAGCTAAGGTTTTACATTTCTTTATGCTACTCCTTCATCTGTACACGTATTTCTCTCCACTCACCTGATGTCTAGTTTCTATCTTGTCATTTTGGAACTATTTTGTTGTGGAGAATTTATCAACTCAATTCTGTTTCTGTATTTGGTTTGGTTTTCAATTTCTTGCTTATTTATACAAGTGTCTTGTAGGTCTTTGTGCACTTCTGTAAGCCAATGAGTTTTTTAATAAAAAAGATTCAGTGCTGCTGCACAGTTTTTCTTTTCAATATGCTAAGACTCATTACCCTTCTTTGCCAAATTTTGGCCTCAGTTATTTTCCTATATAGTTATGTATACTTGTCTATTGTTTCTGAATTTAAATGTTTGTACTGGTGTTCTGTTTCCTAATATCTTTTCTTTTTTCGTAATTTTCACTATCATTTGTTAAATCTGAAATCAGTGTTTATGATGCAGATGTGTATTCTGGCCAAATGACTGCCTTGCGAGTCAGAGGTTCTGCAATTTTGGAGAATGAATTTTTACTATGAACATCTTCTGTTTACATTAATGGAAAGTCCATCTTTCATAGTCTTCCTCTTGTGGCTCCATTTTCTCCACCATTTGGCTATATGACTTATCATAGATCCTTAAATTTGTCTTCCCCTGATACTCTCATACTCAGTATTTGAGTGGGATTTTGCAGTATTGCTGTTCCCCATTACTGCTTCTTATCAGAGGAGATGAGTAGTCATGCTTTTCGTACTGTTTTTCTTTCTCTCTGTTTTGTACCTTCTCTACACCATCAGTATTGCTAAATTATCTACTAAAGTATAGCAAACAATTTTGACATCAATTTTCTAACCAAGTAGTATTCAACTTCTGGTATTATGTTCTGACAAGTGCTCCATCTGTTCAATGTTCATTTTCCTAGTATGGTCTGAAAGAAGAATGGAGTTAGTCCATTGCCTTGGCTAAAGTCTGTTCTTATATCAAATGAGGCTGAAGTTCTTTTAAAAGGACTCATGTTGTATTCTGCATGTCAGATTTTTTAAGAATTTTGAATAAAAGCAGTCGTGCTTTATAGTCATAAGCCTTCTAAAATTTTACAAATGTATTCCAATAGTATTCTGCCACTTTAGTCCTTCATCAATCTGCCCATCACAGGACCTTCCTGTCCTAAGCCATCCCTGATATATCTTGTATTTTAGAATTTCTGCTGTTGTTTTCTCCTTAACCTTTTCATGGAATTTCTTTGAATCTTCTGTGAACATGATTATCAGTTAATCTAGGCCAGGAACCACTATTATTAATCAGTGGTAATGGTCAATTTCAACAGGTATCTATATCTGACTATGAAATTTATCAAGTTCTTGGAATTATGCTTTGTTATTGGCACATAAGCTATGTGATATTCTCAAATCATATTAGTGTTGATTGCATATCTTTTTAGTGATATATATGTGGGGTGGGGCGGATGGTTATCTGCCAACAATTTAGCTAACTGTCTTTTTCTTACCATTTGTCCTTTTTTCTTACATCCACAGTCAGCCAGACATTTATAAATGAAAACATTTTCTCCCTGGACTGTTATGGTACATATTTATTCAAAATTAATTTGGCAGCTGTACGATTCTCAAGTGGTAAGTCAGTGTGATGTCTGAAACCTTTATAATTCCTTTTGAGGTAGTACTTTCCTTGAGTTAACTGTGTTTGCAAATTCCACAGTCATAATCTATATGTCCAGACAATGTTAGTACTTATTGTACTAATTTCTGTCGGTCATATCATACTGCACATCTTTATATCCACTCCCCAATGACTAGGCATGACATGTAATAACTTCGACATAGTTCATAGTAAGCTGTCACCTGAGAATGGCATAAGCCAAAATTCCAGTTGTAAATACATTTAATTAATAGCAGTTTAGGCAGAAAGTGTTCTCATCTCCATTCTGTACCAATCTGAGGATAAAAATTTAATAAAATTCTTACGTTTTCCTCTGGAACTTCAACAGATGCTTCTCAACATAGTTCTCAGGATTCTTTTGCTTTCTGCATTGTTCTTGTTAACTTGATTTATTGATGAATGTGCATCAATTATTGTGTACCTCTCATCTAAATATTTGATTATTGCAGGGAGTGAGTCTTTCTGGAGGTAATGGAAAAATTTGGTACTGATTGCAACATAGATTTGACGTTTATGAATGCAGAGCCTAGTTCTGGGATAGTTTCGCAAATTTCTTCCCTGTGTTCTCTGTAAAAATCTACAGTTCTCTGAATGTGGTATTTTCTTCATTTGTGAATGTGCTGTTTTGTAATACCAATTTTGTTATACATTTATAGTGTCTGAAAGTATTTTGAGTTTGCCAATATTTATTAATGTTTGTATATTTAATGGTCCAGGTCTGTATGTAGTTCTGGTTGTGAACTTAAGGATGGGTTTAGAAGTCTCTCCTCACCTCTGCAAGTTCATCTGGGCTGCCCAGAGCACAAAGGCCCAAATGTTTCATTTATGATAATCGATTCTTCTGTCAGTGAATGGCAGTTTTCAAAATAAAAAAAAGGCGAACGAAAATTTTACACAAGGTGGAAGTGCATGACAGGTTAAAAATGTGAAGTATCTAGTAGGAAGTATGGCTACAACCAAATTACTAGCTTGTGTAGTTATTTACAGTACTGAAGACAAATTGAGAAAATGGAAAGTGAATTCTGACTAATATTCTGTTTCATTAACTGCAACAGTTTATCATGTCCTCTTTAATGATATTTTCAAGCGTCACTTACAGCATTTGGTGGACCAATCACATGTTGGTGGGTGTTAATATAAATATATTTATTTACTGTCCCATCAGTTGTAAATCACTGGTCATTTCTTGAAATGTTTCAGGTGGAAGCCTCAACAAGATATGCATCTGATAGTGCAAGGTAAGTTTTCATAATTCACTGCAGAACTTTTTGAGAAATATTAATAATTATTTATTGTGAGAGTACTTCAGAAATAAAATGCACTACTTGAATTATTCAGAATTACCAATAAACACCAACATTACAAGGCAGTATTGTCAGTAATGCTGTTCTGTGCAACAACCATTATGTGACTGTTCCTAGATAAATAGAGCACATGTCTAATATCTGTACAGGAAGACAAAAGTTCAGGTGGTATATCAGCAGCTGTATTGTGCTTAATCCAGAACATCACTTGAAAATCACTGACATTCAACAAATTCATTTTGATAGCCACAAGCTAATGTCATACTGCAGTAGAACAAGGAAGGGTGAGTGGCTATAAATAAAAAAATTGGAGCTGATTCCCAGCCTTTCAGATCAATGAATATAGTGTTGGAGAACTCTTTCAATGCTGTGCCACAGTGGTGCTCAGGAAACACACAAGCTTGTAGTGGTGACAGTTTACGGGCCATGATCAAGAAGAATTGTCAGTAGCTGGTGCCAGTTTCAGTAAGGTTGCGAAGACTTAAATGGTAAATCCTCATTCTCTTTGTTCCTCCATCATCCTGGTGTGATCCTGAAGGCTGGCTCATTCATTAGACACATTACAGGTGACAAGGTAATGTATAATTCCTAGCTCTGGGTCAACAGTAGGGTTCACACATACCCTCTGATACAGGCCAGGCCCAGAGAGTGGTGACTGTTACTTTCCCAAATGCCAGTTGGTCCCTCTGTCAGGAGTTCGGGAGGTGCGAACAGTCATTTACGGTGTGTGAATCCCCCTCTGAGGGGACACCCAATTGGAAGGAGCATGCCATTGGAGATGTTGGCAACCATGGGGATTTTTTGCAGTGGCTCAATCAATGTCTTAGAGTGTGTCTACTAAATGAGGGTAATGATTTCAAGGCCATACCAGCTGTACATCAGTTCCTCATGGTATCACGTACCGGAGGTGGTCAGTCCTTTGCTACGGTTAATGCTTGCATTATTCTGAAAGGTGTTGTTGCAGTTGCAGGCCCTGTGAAATTCTTTTGTCATTTATGTAATACGACTTTGCTTCTGAAGACGTATTGTGATTTTCAGGCCCTACAACTGCTTACAGCATCACTCCTCCAGAGTTATCCTGTTTGTGTTGAGGACCATCGTTCACTGAATTCTTCACATGGTGTTCTTTACCTTCTGATGTTAGATGGCCTCACTGAGAGAGAAATCCACACTTCCCTCTAATCATGGCATCACTGTGGCCCATTGAGTAATGAAAAAGATTGATGCAAACTTAAAGTCCACATGCACTCTTTTTCTACCATTTGCTCAAGTAGTGTTTGCCTCAAAGATTAAGGCAGACTATGAAGTCATCATGGTCCAACCATACATTACAAACAAAATGAGTTCAACATTATAATAAAACACATATCCTGTCAAAACATGGCCAAATGTGTTGCTCTTGGCAGAGATGCTCATGAGGGCAGCTGTTTGCCTCCTCTCTGCTGTATCAGTTGTAATCCCATGAATGTCCCATGTGTCTTAATGAGTGAGCCATCCAGGAGATCTGAGTGAAGGACATCAAACTCCACCTTGTCACTCATAGTTGTTTGCTAGTCAAGATCCTTGCATTTTACCATCTGGCATTTACAGTATCATTTTTGCTATGCCATGAATAATGGAGAATATGCCCACCCAGACTTGCAACTTCAAGTTCAGTATTGCAGTAGTGAAACCACTCAGGTCACAGTAGCATCTCCTTCTCCTCCTGCAGCTGCACAACAAGCCATCAAATCCTTGCCCCTGATGACGAAATCACCTGCTACACAACTATCAGGCTGGAAGGACAAAAGCAGTACTCCCGCAAATACTTTCTACAGCTAAAAACGTAGTCTTCATCTGCCAACTAGAAAATTCTAAGAAATCAAACAAAAACGAACAGTTTTCTCCTTCCCTGACTTAGAGATCCCCTTCAGTGCTCTTGGCACACATACCCTTACCCAGCTGACCTCCACTTTGCTGGTGCCCACTGCCTACTGATTTTCTGCCATGGAATTCACAGGCTGACCCAAGGAGAATGACAAAATGTTTGTAGATCTCATGAACAGGATTCTCCAGCCTCTGCCCCTGTAGCAGTGAATTTTTGAAGGCTGGTACTCAGCAACCGCAAGGTGACTGTCATTTGTTCCCTCCTCCCCAATCCCCATTATGACTCTTCTCCAATGGAACATTTGTGGTACTAGACCCAACAAGGAGGAATTACAGCTGCTCTTGGAATTGCAGTGTTCGCTTGTTTTCTGCTTCCAAGAAAAAAATTGTCCTCACAACCCCTTTGACCTCTCATATTTCGTTCTGGGACTCTGTGACCTTTCCCCCAAGGACTGCATTCCACCTCATGGAGCCATGCTGGTCATCCATCTCACTGAACACTCGTTGGGTAGCTGTTGCAGTCTGCTTTTTCCTCCTTCATTTCACCTTTTCTCTTTGTAACATCTACACACCTCTGTTATTTGCTGTTACCAAGTCAGACTTACTCCAGCTCATTGGTCAGCTCCTTCACTCATTTTTGCTACTTGGTGACTTCAGTTCCCACCATCTGCTTTGAGCCTCCTGGAGAACCGGTGCAAGAGGTTACCTCTTAGCAGACCTTCTGAATCATCCCTCTTAGCACTGGAGCACCCATGTTTCTTTCAGATTCCATTCACATTTATTACCATTTGGTCCTCTCGTTCTGCACTGTCCAGCTCACCCGTCATCTTGAATGGCCCACTCCCTCTGACACATACTCAAGTGATCACTTTCTGTGTGCTATGCATTTTCCGACTTCTACCCCACCTGAGTGCAAACCCAGTTGGCAGGTTTCTAAGGTTTCTTTACTCCTCCAAAAAAATGGCTCTGAGCACTATGGGACTCAACATCTTAGGTCATAAGTCCCCTAGAACTTAGAACTAGTTAAACCTAACTAACCTAAGGACATCACACACACCCATGCCCGAGGCAGGATTCGAACCTGCGACCGTAGCAGTCCCGCGGTTTACTCCTCCCTCACGACCTTCACATAGCTGTGATGACCAAGTAAAGCATCTTCCGAACGTTATCCTTCCGTTGCAGACTGTTCAATTCCATGCACTTCAAGTTTACTGTAGCATGTCCTGGTCCCTGGTGGACTGAGGTGTGCAGGAATGTGATTCGCTTGTGGAGATGTGCTCTCCACATTTTGAACCATCATCCTTATACATCTGTTTATATGGTTTGGCTTTGTCGGACACATTTATCTGAGTATCATTGTCTTTGCTATCCCCATTAACCATATTATGGATTCTGCCACCAGCCATCTCACCTCCCTTTTTGTCAAGGATTTTACGATCTGTTGCAGTTCTACATCAACTTGTCTCCTTGAGCAGCGTCTTCAGCGTCGTTCCTATCGCCTTTTCTCATGAAGCTTGTACAGTGGCTTTCAGTTTCCACTGCCAAAACCTTTTGTATGAATATTTCTCGGTGAAATGAGTTTCTTACACCATCCTACATCTTGCGCATTTTGTTCTTCCATTCACCGAAACTAGAAAATTCCTGGGGCTCATGTCTGATACAAAACTTCCTTGGTCCTCCCATGTATTCTTACTAGGCTCTACATAGTACCTAGTTCCTCAGTGTCTTACATCTCCTAAGTGGTACTTCCAGGTGAGTTGATGAGACCACCCTGCTCCATTTTCTTTATCCCATGCCCATTCATAACTAGAATGTGGGTGTTTAGTTTATTCCTCTGCACCTCTGTCCATCATATGGTGTCTTAACACACTCCACCACCACGGAATACGTTTCGCGACTGGTGGCTTTTTCACTAGCCCAGTTGAGTGTCTGTGCAGAAGATGCTGATCTACTACATATACTGGCATGATGTCCTCCTCAGTGGATAGGCATGTTGTATCTCTCTCATGTGTGGCCACTCATCCTATTCCCTCATATTTGAAGACTCCCTTGCCTGCCAGTATGGGACATGCCATTCTTCTGTTACCTCCTGGGGTTCACTTTTGGCTTTTGCTTCGGCAGCCTAACTTCACGGTACCTGCCACATTAATGATGGTTGTGAACCCTTCGCCACCTTGGATTCATGTAGCAGCCCATGTTTATTGTGGACTTCATTTTCTTCACTTTTATAAGCAGGACCAATTGTAGGGAAAAAATGGATAAATTGTATGGATTAACCTGTCATCAAGGTACAAAATTCGTTGAAATATTATGCTCTACGCGAATTGTACTTACTGACAGTATGGCCACCAGTTGATAACTCAAAAATTTTATCAGTATTATACACCATCACTTGACCCTTTGAGAAATGTAGTAGCCATCCTATTGAATATTTGTGACTGAAGTCCACAATGAGTTTCATTTTTATCTCTGATTTAAACATATTAACGTTTACATGTACCTCAAATCCTTCAACTAAACGTTTCAAGTGTACATATGAATTGACAATGTCGCAAGAGCCAGGAGGTATTGCCACAACTTCCCCATTCTCTAGACGCAATTTATTATTAATTCAGTGACGTTAGCTATGCTTTTGTGTGTTTCCAGACCAGTTGATTCTGTACATCACAATCCCTGCTCATCTATTGGAGGAAAGTAATTTGCTTTCAATTTAGACCAATTAGCATTAGAGTGTACGTAATTACATTGCAGCCTCAAATGATGTGGAGACTTGCATACTGCTTGTTTTTATGCAATTTTCTGGAAAAATACCATGCAGAAATATCCTCAGAGGTATGAACTGAAGTTATGGTAGTGTCGAACATTGTACAACAGCTGGTTCCTATTGGTAAAATGACAACACAATCTTTCATGTGACCTTAAATCACAAAGCGCTACATACCCTGAACAACATCTAAATTGACAGTTCCACGTTTCTTGGGTTTCCACACAGTCTCAGGCCATGTATCCTACATAAACATGCTGTAAAATATCGCGATTTTAAATTTTCTCATGAGTTTAAGTGGATCTATGTTTTTAATCCTTCTTTCCAGTACCACTGCTGTGGGCTTTTTCTTAAATGTATAACCCAAGTTATTTCCTGTATTGTAAATATAAGCCTTTACCCATAGCGATGGCCTCCATGGTCATATTATGCCTTTTAGCTGCTTGTAATTACTTTTCGCATTTTTGGACGTTCTGTACTGCTTGAAATATATCAGGTCTCCTAGCTAATGAAACCAGTGGCTGACAGCCCAGCAAATGGAGGTATCATAAACAGAATTGGTCCACCAGATCTCTTTGGTATTGGTAGCAACCTATGCCTTTTAACACATCCTTTCCTTCCTTCTTTCTGCCTCTAGGCTCGTTTTGCCGCTGTCACGAATTTTTTAAACATCACATAGGTTTTTCTTCTTGTTTAGTATGCAGTGAGCTGCATTCAGTATTTGCTTGAAGGTTAGTCCAGTACCCAATTTAAGTTCGAGCAAACATTGCGTTATCAACGACATATGCAGACATAGGTTGTCCTACATGAATATCTGTCCCTTGACATACCTGCGCAGCCTTATCAATGAGTATTTGGTGTGCAATATGGTGATCTTTGTTTGTAGTGTAGGCGATCGTGTGCTCTTTGCGTACATTGTCCAAATCATCAAAGCCCTTATCACCATAAGCTAGGTGCTATTTCAATTTTGTTCCAATTCTGCAGAAATTGTATCCAGAGATACAAAATTCTGATCGCAGCTTCTCGAGAATACCACCTTCAACTTTGTTGATACGTTTCCTAGCACTCATATCACACTACTGCATGGTTTGAGCTTTGCTTTTCGTATTACATAGCAAAATGCGAGTGTTCACCCAGCTGTAGTGGTTTGATGAGAAACTAAGCCATTTCATCAATGCTCTGTTCCCTCAACATCTTATGACCTGCTGTATGAGGAACATATTGGGTTCGAAGCGTTCCCATAATTCGTTTGTAACATCAATAGGTTTGTTCTTAATTCTTTGGTGAATAATGCGATAATACTTGCAATGATTTGTGGCTGTATGTTCAGACATTTGCATGTACGTTGAAGATTAAATTGCTTCCACATTCGGTTTCTAATTATCCAGTTCAACCATTCGGCAATATTAGTTTCCAAATGGGAGAATGTTGAATAGTGATTTATCCCATATCATTCCAATTCTGCTTTGAAATGCCTATCGTAAAATTCACCTCCATCATATGCCTCAAGTCTGTTGGGCAGTCGATTTAGTCCTGTGTGCATCAATTATTCAGAAACCTCTGTGCCTGTGACCGTGTGTGCCTGTGACTGTGAGAATGTAGTTGAAACCATTATTTGATTGTAAGTAGTCCTGTGTATCTAAGAGATGAGCCTGCCATGCATAATCCATTCCTCGTATTATCAGATATATTCTGCATGCAGGTCTGTAAAGCTCATGAACAACTCTCTCCACAATTACTCGACGATGCATATTTTTCTAAGCTCAGGGAAGATCGATAACATTTTGTTCATGTAATCTGCATTCTCTTGCCTAACTGAAGCTGTAAACAGTCGTAATCGAGCTATGATTTCATTTAGTTACCATAATTTATATACTTCAGAGGCAGATTGTTTAGTCTTTCTTGCTGAACTTCGGCTTTTACCTACACTATGTGGAGCTGCTATTGCTGCTGTAGTTACAGTCCTGTATTTGTCGCTCTATGATACATCCATTCATCCTTTCGGGGTTTTACATGTGTTGGTCATGCTTAATATTGCACCACATGTTTTTATAGTTTCAGGGTATATTTTTAACATTCGCCATTTTCAAAATTATTAACTGTAACAGCCAAGGCAATCTTCCAAATTCCTTGTTAACAATTCTTACTCCCTTCGTGGCTAAACATATTCTGTGCTTTCCTAAGAAATATGGTTTCTCCCTGATGACCCCATATGTTCTGTCTTAACTCAGCATGCCTCCTCCTCCTCCTCCTCCTCCTCCTCCTCCTCCTGTTTCTGCTTCTATCCATAGTACATGACAGCTCTTTCAGCCTGTCAGTTACTGGCTTAAATATTACTGAGAGATAATGGTCTTGTTGCAGTTGACCTTACTTTCACCAAAGTAACTTCGGTCAAATTTCCAGTTTTTAACATTACACTTTCTCATCAACATGTTGGTGTAAACTAAGCCATTGCTGGCCGTTGTGGCCGAGAGGTTCTACGTGCTTCAGTCTGGAACCATGCGACCACTACAGTCGCAGGTTCGAATCCTGCCTCGGGCATGAATGTTTCTGATGTCCTTAGGTAGGTTGGGTTTAAGCAGTTCTATGTTTTAGGGGACTGATGACCTCAGATGTTGAGTCCCATACGGCTCAGAACCATTTGAACCATTTTTGAACTACGCCCTTTTTGAGACAGTTTACAACTTAGGTTTACTTTGAGACAATTGGTGGTGATGGGCATGAAGTGCCTTAGCTATCACATCGATATTTCACACATACATTAGTTTTATACTGACTCCTTTAATTTTCTCGTTGACACACAGTTCATATTTCTGTATATGTACATTCAACACCTCAGATTCATAGCACCTCTCTTAACAAGACCTTCAGTTCCATTAATTTAGTGTTGATTGCCTCCATTTTTTGGTCAAACGCACGTGCTTTGCGTCCTCCTAATGAATATGCAACACATCTGCAAATTTGTACATAGTGTAAAATATACTGACACATGCACGTTTTGGTGCATTGCCTTTTTGAAGAATCTAGTTAAAGTTCTGTTTGTATTGACTCTCATTCAATTTACTAGTTTTATCTGTAGCCAGCGAGCTATGCTGAGAGTTATTCCAGCAATCCTTACATATAACGAATTCAATGAGTAACATCTCTGTTCCTACATGTGCTTCGAAAATATGCTTTAATTCAGATTGCCTGTTCGAAAGTTACAAGGTTGGTGCATTCCAATCAAACAGCTTTTGGATGCTTAAGTATGTCTCACTGAAATAAAATATATTGACTTGCATGCGGCGAGCAAGGCAGAAATATCTGCACATATCCTGATTTCCCACAGAGATATTGCCAAATAAGAATGTGCTGTTTTGTTTTACTTTTTCAGGTGGTGGAATATCACTGCCTGTTAGTCCCTCAATTCCGTGCAAAATCTCCTGCAGTAGCTGATATTTTAACTGAAACAGTATTTTTGAAAAATATATACATGCTCTAAGTGGACTCCCGCAGGATACGTCAACAGTGTAAAAATTTGATTATTTTCCGCAGCATGAAGCCCCAATAACCAAAGCACTTCTAATATCAGGAAGTAATGATCTATTCGTCTCATTCTTCTGGTTTATACCTTCATCATTGCAGGACCAGTCATTTAAAGACCCTTGGGGTGAGACTGTTTTGTCCACTTGGTCATGGTGGTAACTGTTTATTTACATTGAAATGGAGGGGTTTTATAAAGTATTAGTTACAGCTGGGCATATAAACAAACTTAAAAACGATCGTAATTCAGTGCCCACATCTGGAAATGTTGAATCATACATTGACACTTACCTCAATGCACAGAATGCATCATGGAGTCGAGCTATGGTAGTTTCTAATGAGTGGAGAGTTTGGCAAGCTATCGACAGTAGATTACTGCACAGTGTGTCGTAGAATTGGAGAATATGTGACTGCCATCCTTGCCAACACTCTAGCTCATCATGTAGTGCATTTCATTAAATGTTAAAAATCAGCTCTTGTAGCTCTGTGCTCCCTCTGTTGTTAAATATTTTAACTGTACCGACCGAATCCCCTACAGAGATTTTATGATCACTTTGTAACATCAGGGGAGAGCAAACTTGTCTGTGGAACAAGGCTGAAATCTGCGTTGACACACTGCATGCTCAATGTCATTAATCCAAGGAGAATATCTTTGTTGTTGTTGTTGTTGTCTTCAGCCCAGAGAGTGGTTTGATGCTGCTCTCCATGCTACTCTATCCTGTGCAAGCTTCATCATTTCCAAGTAACTACTGCAACCTACATCCTTCTGAATCTGCTTAGTGTACTCATCTCTTGGTCTCCCTCTACGATTTTTACCCTCCATGCTGCCCTCCAGTACTAAATTGGTGATCCCTTGATGCTTCAGAATATGTCCTACCAACCGATCCTTCTTTTAGTCAAGTTGGGCCACAAATTCCTCTTCTCCCCAATTCTATTCAGTACCTCCTCATTAGTTACATGATCTACCCATTTAATCTTCAACCTTCTCCTGTAGCATTCTACCTATGTTATCTTCAACCTTCTCCTGTAGCATTCTACCTATGTTATCTTCGACCTTCTCCTGTAGCACCACAATTCGAAAGCTTCTATTCTTTTCTTGTCCTAACTATTTATCGTCCATGTTTCACAACCATACATAGCTACACTCCATACAAATACCGCAATAAAAAAATATTTTAACAAGATTGCGATCAAGACTGTTTTAAATTTTAATTTCAACCCTCAGAATTGCCTGATTTAATTAGACTACATTCCATTATCCTCGTTTTGCTTTTGTTGTTCGTCTTATAGCCTCCTTTTAAGACACCGTGTGTTCCGTTCAACTGCTCTTCCAGGTTCTTTGCCATCTCTGACAAAATTACAGTCTCGTCGCATAGATTTTAATTCCTATTTCAAATTTTTCTTTAGTTTCCTTTACTGCTTGCTGTCTCACTCCCTTCCCAACCACTGCTTTCCTTTCACGCCCCTCGACTCTTAAAACTGCAATCTGGTTTCTGTACAAATTGTAAATGGCCTTTTGCTCCCTGTATTTGACCCCTGCCACCTTCAGAATTTGAAAGAAAGTATTCCAGTCAACATTGTCACAAGCTTTCTCTAAGTCTACAAATGCCTTTCCTTAATCTGTCTTCAGAGATAAGTCGTAGGGTCAGTATTGCGTCACGTGTTCCAACATATTAATGGAATCCAAATTCATTTTCCTTGAGGTCGGCATCCACCAGTTTTTCCGTTGGTCTGTAAGGAATACGAGTTCGTATTTTGCAGCTGTGACTTAATAAACTGACGGTTTGGTAATTTTCACACGTCATCAACACTTGCTTTCTTTGAGATTGGAGCTATAATATTCTTCTTCAAGTGTTTTGAGGGTACTTCGCCTGTCTCATACATCTTGCTCACCAGATGGTATAGTTTTGTCAGGGCTGGCTCTCCCAAGGCTATCAGTAGTTCTAATGGAATTTTGTCTACTCCTGGGGCCTTGTTCCGACTTAAATCTGTCAGTGCTCAATCAAACTCTCAACACAGTACCATATCTCCCATTTCATCTTCATCTGCATCCACTTCCATTTCCATAATATTGTCAAGTACATTGCCCTTATATAGACCCTCTGTATATTCCTTCCACCTTTCTGCTTTCCCTTCTTTGCTTAGAACTGGGTTTCCATCTGAGCTCTTGATATTCATACAAGTGGTTCTCTTCTCTCCAAAGGTCTCTTTAATTTTCCTGTAGGCAGTATCTATCTTACCCCTAGTGAGATAAGCCTCTACTTCCTTACATTTGTCATCTAGCCATCCCTGCTTAGCCATTTTGCACTTCCTGTCGATCTCATTTTTGAGACGTTTGTATTCCTTTTTGCCTGCTTCATTTACTGCATTTTTATATTTTCTCCTTTCATCAATTAAATTCAATATTTCTTCTGTCACCCAAGGAGTTCTACTAGCCCTCGTCTTTTTACCTACTTGATCCTCTGCTGCCTTCACTACTTCATCCCTCAAAGCCACCCATTCTTCTTCTACTGTATTTCTTTCCTCCATTCCTGTCAATTGTTCCCTTATGCCGGCCGCGGTGGTCTAGCGGTTCTGGCGCTGCAGTCCAGAACCGCGGGACTGGTACGGTCGCAGGTTCGAATCCTGCCTCGGGCATGGGTGTGTGTGATGTCCTTAGGTTAGTTAGGTTTAAGTAGTTCTAAGTTCTAGGGGACTTATGACCTAAGATGTTGAGTCCCATAGTGCTCAGAGCCATTTAATTTAAAAAAATTGTTCCCTTATGCTCTCCCTGAAACTCTGTACAACCTCTGGTTTAGTTAGTTTATCCAGATCCCATCTCCTTAAATTCCCACCTTTTTGCAGCTTCTTCAGTTTTAATCTACAGTTCATAACCAATAGATTGTGGTCAGAGTCTACATCTGCCCCTGGAAATGTCTTACAATTTAAAATCTAGTTCCAAAATCTCTGTCTTACCATTACATGATCAATCGGAAAGCTTCCAGAGTCTCCAGGCCTCTTCCAAGTATACAACCTTCTTTCATTACTCTTAAACCACGTGTTAGCTATGATTAAGTTATGCTCTGTACAAAATTCTACCAGGCGGCTTCCTCTTTCATTCCTTTTCCCCATTCCGTATTCACCTACTACATTTCCTTCTCTTCGTTTTCCTACTATCGAGTTCCAGTCCTCCACGCCTATTTCATTTTCGTCCCCCTTCACTATCTGAATAATTTTTTTTTTATCTCATCATCCATTCCTTCAATCTCTTCATCTGCGGAGCTAGTTAGCATATAAACTTGTACTACTGTGGAAGGTGTGGGTTTCGTGTCTATTTTGGCTACAACAACGTGTTCACTATGCTGTTTGTAGTAACTTACCCACGATGCTATTTTTTATTCGTTATTAAACCTACTCCTGCATTACCCCTATTTGATTTTGTATTTATAACCCTTTATTCACCTGACCCAAAGCCTTGTTCCTCGTGCCACGGAACTTCACTAGTTCCCACTATATCTAGCTTTAACCTATCCATTTCCCTTTTTAAATTACCCAACGTATGTGCACAACATTGCACACTCCAATATGTAGAACGCCAGTCTTTTTTCTCCTGATAACAACGTCCTCCTGAATAGTCTCCGCCCAGAGATCTGAATGGGGGACTATTTTACCTCTGGAATATTTTACGCAAGAGGACGCCATCATCATTTAACCATACAGTAAAGCTGCATGCCCTCAGGAAAAATTACAACTGTAGTTTCCCCTTGCTTTCAGCCGTTCACAGTACCAGCATAGCAATGCCATTCTGGTTAATGTTACAAGGCCTGATCAGTCAATGATTCAGACTGCAATTACTGAAAAGGCTGCTGCCCCTCTTCAGGAACCACACGTTTGTCTGACCTCTCAACAGATAACCCTCTGTTGTGGTTGCACCTATGGTATGGCTATCTGTACCACTGAGGCACACAAGCCTCCCCACCAACGGCAAGGTCCATGGTTCATTGGGGGGGAGGGGGGGAATATTACTTTGTCATCACTAAATTGATGGTTTTCAAGTAAAACCACTTATTAGAACTCCCTTTTCGATATTACACTGACACTAACATGCGTACACCCACTGGTATTCAAACAGTAGGTTTGATTGAACAGCATTATGTTGATACCATATGCCTGCTGATACAACGACTTCACCTTTCCTGCAAGGAAAGCACATGGTGTTAGAAGCTTATTTGCTCATTTTCTCTGTTCATCAGCGTCAGCATTAATACTTAAACTGGCTCACAACAGGGACTTCTGATGCATGACTTGACATCCTTATCATTTGTTGTTTGTCACAAGAGAGCAAATTATTTATCAAGTGATGTAAGTATATTTTCGTGACATCTACTATCATTATAGTTATAATTGTAATATTGTTGTTGTTATTTAGCTTCAAACCCTGTATTTTGTGCACATTTGTGTATTTATCAGGCACATTTATACGCTTTAGTAACTGTGTAGTGCACAGAACCACTGTCTGCATTGAATCATTCGTTTTGTGTTACTTGCAGCACTTACATCGCCCAATCCAGTGGTAGCTCTCATAGTAGCAGCAGTAGCACATCAGAGTACTGTGGGCTGACACATGTTTTCATAAGAAGCGACTTATTTTAAATTTTGTCAATGTTCCTTACCTTCAACTCCTATATTTCGCATATGTCTGTATCTAGCTTGCCAACTCTGGTATGGACAGATATAGTAATTGCTGTGTTCAAATGTGAATCAAGTTGGTGATTCTTCGCTCACAGCTCCAGGCAGTGTTGTACACCAATTGGTCCACTGCTGCAGTCATATTGGGTACTGCCCACACTGAGATTGACCTCTCACTTGTGGTTGAGTGGGAAGTCATTCAAGCGTGTGGGAGTCAGTGGAACGATTTACATGTTGCTGATCGAAGAGCCTGCTCTGTTCGTCTGATGAACAGATTTGGGAGCTGTCTATGGCTGATGGAATCCATGAGCCAGATGAAGTCGTGTGCCATGTTCCAAAGGAAGCCTCTCAGTGTGCAAGACTGAGCATTCGCAGAGGGTAGTATTACTGGTACTTGGAATCTCCGATGTTAGGTGTGTAATGGCGCCATTTAGAGATAAGACTGCATAGGAGGGGAAGGAATCCAATGTGCATTCTGTGTGCATACTGGTTGGAGTCTTTACGGATTATAAATGGGTGCTTCTGAATGCCATGAAAACCATGGCATAGCTAGCTGTAAGTGGTGACTCATGTTGGTGGTAACAATACAGATTGCGATCCATGAGTAATGCGACCAATGTCTTTCTAATGCAACGGTACACCACAGCGTGTTGTAACCTGCTGGGCTAAGTGGATGGGGGTGTTAGTTTCAAAACGCTCTTTGTCTCATTCGGTTGCAAGTGCCGGAGAGTCAGGACGTGCATTTCTGTCAACCCTGTTTTGAGTTTATGTAACTTGGCACAATGGGTCATTCTGTAGAGGAACGGTACACTATCAAATTTGACGTTAAACTTAGGAAGTCCGCCACCAAAATGTTCCATTAGTTCAGCATGCCTTTGGGAATGATTGCTTGTCCAAATCGCAACTTTTCCAATGGCACAAGTCGTTTATGGAGGGCCGAGAGGAGATTACCGACGAACCTCGCAGTTAATGGCTATCAACCGCGTGAGTCGACGAAAATGTGAGGCTTGTGCACGATTGTTTGAACTCTGACAGACAGCTGAGCCTTCAATTGATAGCACAAACTTTAAACATGTCAGAAACAACCTCTTTCCGCATTGTGACCAAAGATATGAACATGAGAAAGATGTGTGCCAAACTTGTCCCAAAAGTGTTGACCGAAGAATACAAGCACGCTGCCAAGAAATGTTGGAAATGTGTGAAATGTGTGAAAACGATCCTCAATTTTTAAAATCAGTTATCACTGCTAAAGAGTCGTGGATTTTTGAGTACAACACTGAGACAAAAAGGCAGAGTTCAGAGTGGCACACCCCATCATCGCCCCATCCCAAGAAGGCACGCATGAGCAAGTCCAGGATCAAAACCTTGCTCATTGCCTTCTTGGACGTCAGGGGCATTGTCCACCACGAATTCCTACCTACCGGGACTACAGTGAACTCAGCTTTCTACTTGGAAGTGCTCAAAAGGCTGAAAAGGAGGGTCTTGCACTGCCGAAGCGACAGCAAGGATAAGTGGAAAGTTCACCATGACAACGCACAGTCACAGTGCCTTCATTGTAAAAGATTTCCTTGCCAGGACCAAGACCCCATTGGTTCCTCAGCCTCCCTGGCTCCTGCTGACTTTTTTTGTTTCCTTGGTTAAAAGGAGTCATGAAAGGAAAACATTGGGACACGATTGAAAACATCCAGGCCCATGTTACATCAGTTCTAAAGAAATTCCAAGATGCCTTCCAGGCATGGAAACACCGCCTCCAAAAGTGTGTTGACGCAAGAGGGTGCTATTTTGAAAATTTTTTATTTGTACGAATATATTAAATAAACGATTTTTTATGAATTTGGTGGCATTTCTTATGAAACTTAACTTACATGTGTGACATTGGATTGAAATAGGTTCTGTCTGGTTTCAGCGCCTAGCTAATAAATACTGCCATTCTTGCCTGAGAGATGAAGGTGGAGCTCACCATCATGAGCTAAACTGAAGGTGGTTATTTCGTACAGAGTGGAGTGAAGGTCTGAATCAGAGTTCCAGACAGTTCTGCAACTGTGTAGGTTGCAGGTTCCTCGCCCTGCGCCAAAAGGTGGTGGATTTACAGGTTCTGCTAAATAGGGCAGGAGTAAACTACACAAAGGAAGCAGTTCCATGAGTATAGGGGATGTGTAGAGGAGACTGGGCTTTTCTAGGTGAGAGGGTCTCAGGTAAGTGCAGAAAGGGCTTCAGTTTCAAAGGCTGAAAGTAGAACACCCAAGGAGGGTAAATACAATCACAATAAGTATTGTAGTTGTAAATTGTGGTAGCTGCATTATAAAAGGAACAGAGCTCAAAGCGGTAACAAAAAGCACTGAATCTCAAATCCTTGTAGGTATTGAAATAAGTTCAGCTGAAATTTTTCAAGAGACCTAACCATGTTCACAAAGAATGGATGAAATACAGTTGGTGTAATGTTAATTGCTGTTCCAAGTAGTTTACCTTGTAATGAAACTTAAGTAGATATTCCTGTGAGGTAGTACAGATAGCAATCAATTAAAAGTTCCGGGCTGAGAGGCTATAGTCTATCTGTAATTCATTGCTAACTGCGGGCAACATCTTTGGAGGAGAGTCAACGATGGCTGCCAGGCCATGGATTTCCCGTTTATATAGAGGGCACCAACGTAAGTCACGTGGGGCCGACTGTAAGTCTGTCTCTGACTAACGTCATTATTCTCGATTTACTGTAATAGATCGTCACATCGTTGGTGCAAAGTTGACTGCCATATCCTGCCTAACTTTAAGCCGTCCCCTTTTGTGCTGAAATCTTTGTGGTGTTCCTGAATCTCTATAGCTTCCCTATACATATGTGCATAATAATCGATGTCCTGGCTAGCACGCTTTTCTCATTAAATTTTATTTCATGGTCGACATCTTTAAAAACATGTTCTGCTACAACTGATCTATCGGTATATTCCAGTAGACACTTCCTTTTGTGTTCGGTTTAGCGGGTATTGACACTTCTTATCGTTGTTCCAATATAAACCTTCACACAGCCACACGGAATTTTATACACCTCAGGAGTTGCTAAGAAGTGTATTGCATCTTTCGCCGATCTAAAACACTAAAACTTGGTCACTAAAATTCTTCCGGATTTGAGGCCGCATTGTCAACTATAAAATTCCGACGTTTCGGCGACTGTTGCAAGACACCTTCCTCAGACACCCTGAGGAAGGCGTCTTGCAACAGCCGCTGAAACGTCAGAATTTTATATTTGACAATGCGGCCTTAACCCCAGAAGAATTTATTGACTGACAAGGGCCGTGAAAGCCTACGTTTACACTCACTAATCTTGTTTGTGGGTCTAAAGATTGTTATAACTTGAAACATTGCCAGAACTTTCCCAGTACTGTCCGTAATATTGCAAATAAATGGAAGAAAAACTCTTCCAGCTGACAGTTGTTCTTGCTGAATGTAGTCGGACGCTTTTCTTCTGGGATGAAGTGCTCGATCTATCTCGTTGTCAGCGTATCCATTTTTCTTAACAACCGTTTGCAAATGATTTAGGTCATCTTGCAAGTAAACTGGCTGACAGATATTATTAGCTGTGTCCACCAGTGTTTTAATGACGCCTCTCTTCTGCCTGGGATGATGGTTCGAATCTTTATGGAGGTAATGGTCGGTGTGTGTGTGTGTGTGTGTGTGTGTGTTTGTGTGTGTGTGTGTGTGTGTGTGTGTGTGTGTGTTTCTCTTTTATGCACTTTATGCCCTAGACTCCAATCTGCCCATTTAATTACTGATACATCCAAAAAATTTAGTTGTCCATTTCTCTCTTTCTCCGTAGTAAATTGTATATTTGGATTAATACTATCCAGATACACCGTGAAACCATACAATTCCTCTTTACTGTGATTCCATACCACAAAATTCTCATCCACGTACCAATACCACTTTAAAGGTCTTCCACTGCCAGACTGCAGCACCTGCTGTTTAAAAAAATCCATGAAAAGATTAGCAACAGCTGGACTCAGAGGCTACCTGTGGCCACACATTCTGTTCGTTCGGGAAACTTACTTCCACACTGAAAATAGGTCATGGACTGACAATGTTGGGAACTCCACTGCCTGGCAGCGAGCTGTTGACTCACCTCGTAAGTTGTTGCCTGCAGTTGGCAACGAAATGTCAGGAAGTAGTAGTTTTACAGATCGACCTCGGCCTCTCAGCCCAGAATTTTTAACTAAAGAAGACACTGACTGTGAAAGCCTACACGTTATGATGAATACGGGTGGAGCTTATACCTACCAACTGGAATAAAGTAAGAAGTTTCCTGTACCGACGCCAGTGGTAGGCATAAAACGTCGTCCGAAACTGTACTGAATGGCGTCTCTGAAAATGATTTTGAACAATGAGTTCAGAAGCGCACTCACTCTGTAAATGATTGCGAAAACATACCTGACACCTTAATAACACTGGCCAAACAGGGAGCATAACAGGTACAGGGATTAGTGACCGTAATGTTGTTGAGCCATGAAGAGTTCACAAGAGTGAATACTGTAAGATCGAAACTCACCAAAATAAACGCAAAATTCATGCCCTTGAAAAAGCAGATAAAAATTCGCTTTACACATTCTGAAGAGACAGTATCCACTCCTTCAGGTAAGTCTTTCCAAACATAGACCAGATGCGGTTTAAAGTCAAATAAGTAATAACTGAGAGATATGTGTCAAATTAATAAGAGGTGGTACTGACACAAAACACGTCAGACCACTGGTGCAGAAGCAATGAAATACACAGGCCAAATTTAAAAGAACGCAAAATCCACAAGATTGACGAAGTTTCACAGAAGGTCGAAATTTAACGCAAACTTCAATGAGAGAGGCTTTTAATAGTTTCCAGAACGACACTGTCTCGAAATCTAGTAGAAAACGCAAAGAAATTCTATTTATATGTAAAGTATACAATTGACAAGGTATATTAATACCCTCAGGGCGCAATATCAATGTTAAAGGTATTGACGACAATGCTACTTAAGCCAGTTACTGAAGACGGTTTTCCTAAATCCCTTCACAAGAAAAACAAAGTATTCCAGAATTCTAATCAAGAATAACTGCCTGTGACTTCTTCAGGCGTTGGTATCCTAAATGCAGTGGAGCAGCTTAAGAAAGGCAATGCGTCTGGTCCAAATTGTACAAAATTCAGGTTCCTTTTAGAATATGCTGATGCAATAGCTCCATACTTAAGTCATATACAACTCTTCATCTGCAGAAAGATCGGTACGCGAAGACAGGAAAGTTGCGCAAATTACTCCAGAACCCATGAAAGGAAATGGGAGTAATCCGATGAAATGCAGACCCATTCCAGTAACATCGCTTTGCAGTAGGATACTGGAAAACATAATCTGTTTGAACATTATGAATTACCTGGAAGACGTCATTTGTTGACAAATAGCCAACACATATTCGGAAAACATAATTCTTGTGAAACACAACAAGCTCTTTATTCTCGCAAAGTAATAACTCATATGGACAGATGGCATTAGATTGATTCCATATTTTTTATTTTCAGAAGGCTTTGGCTCAATTCCTCATAAAAGACTTCCAATTACATTGTGTGCCCCTGGACTATCATCCTAGTTGTGTGCACAGATTCGTGATTTTGTGCCAGAAAGGTCACAGTTCGTAATAACTGATAGAAAGCCATTGAAGTAATATCTGACGTTTCCCAAGTGAGTGTTATAGGCCCTCTCTTGTCCCTTATGTACATACACGATGTAGGAGACAATCTGAGCAGCCCTCTTAGATTAGGTGGTCATTTACGTTATTGTAAAGTCATCAGATGATCAAACCGAATTGTGAAGTGATAAAGATATCTGTATGATGTGAAAAATAGCAATTGACATTAAATAATGAAAAGTATGAGGTCAACCACATGAGTACTGAAAGGAATGTGCTAAATTTCGTTCACACGATAAATAATACAAACATAAAAGCTGTGAGCTCAGCTAAATACATAGGAATTACATTACGAATAAATGAAATCGTAACATTCATATTCATAATGCTCTGGAGAAAGCAAACCAAAGACTTATTTCTTGGCAGACCACTTAAAAAACGTAACAGGTCTACTAAAGAAACGGCTAACTCTATGCTTGTCTGTGCTCTTGTGGAGTACTGCAGTCTTTTATGGGACTTCAAAGAAGGGCAACTAGTTTTGTACTATCGCGAAATAAGGGAGTGTGTGCTACAGATATGATAAATGACATGGTATGGTAGTAATTAAATAAACGGCGTTTTTCGCTATGGAAAGAATTTTTCGTGAAATTTCAAACACTGATTTTGTTGTCAGTATGATAACATTTTATTGGTGCCAATCTACTTAGGAAGAAATTATCATCATAGTAAAGTACGAGAAATCAGAGCTCCCATGGAAACATGTAAGTGTTTGTATTCCCTGCATGAAATGCGAGTGGAATATTAGAGAAGTATATTAAAAATGATGGTTCGATTAACCTCTGCTAGGCCCTTTCCTCAAAAGCCAGTTGCTCTTCAGATATTTACAAATTGTATTCCCACTACATTTTCCGGAATACCATGGCGACAACAGCAAATTGCTTCAATATCTTAATCATCAGCGCTCCCCTAAACATCGTACCATGGACAAAAAGTAAATTAAGGAAATGCAGAAAATCGAATGCTTAGCAGTGCATTTTTTTTTGGTTCTAATACTTAGTCTCCCCCTCCCAACCCGCGCGCCTATCTCTCCCTCAGCCCCCCCCCCCATGTGCGCCCACATCTCCCCCTCAGCCCCCCATGTGCGCCCACATCTCCCCCTCAGCCCCCCCATGTGCGCCCACATCTCCCCCTCAGCCCAACCATGTGCGCCCACATCTCCCCCTCAGCCCGACCATGTGCGCCCACATCTTCCCCTCAGCCCCCCCATATGCGCCCGTCTCCCTCAGCCCCCCCATGTGCGCCCGTCTCCCTCAGCCCCCCCATGTGCGCCCGTCTCCCTCAGCCCCCCCATATGCGCCCGTCTCCCTCAGCCCCCCTATGTGCGCCCGTCTCCCGCTCACACACCCCCCATGTGCGCCCGTCTCCCGCTCACACACCCCCCATGTGCGCCCGTCTCCCCCTCAGCCCCCTCCATGTGCGCCCGTCTCCCCCTCAGCCCCCTCCATGTGCGCCCGTCTCCCCCTCAGCCCCCTCCATCTGCGCCCGTCTCCCCCTCAGCCCCCTCCATCTGCGCCCGTCTCCCCCTCAGCCCCCCCATGTGTGCCCGTCTCCCACTCAGCCTCCCCCAAGTGCGCCCGTCTCCCCCTCAGACCCCCCTCGCGCCTGTCTCCCCCTCGACTCCCCCTCGCCCCCGTCTCCCCCTCGCCCCACCCTCGCCCCCCCCTCGCGCACGTCGCCACGTCGGACCCCCCCTCGCGACCGTCTCCCCCTCGGCCCCCCCTCGCGGCCGTCTCCCCCTCGGCCCCCCCTGGAGCCCGTCTCCCCCTCGGCCCACCCCCTCGCTCGGCCCCCCTCGCGCCCATCTCCCCCTCGCCCCCCCCCTCGGGCCCGTCTATCCCTCGGCCCCCCCCTCGGGCCCGTCTATCCCTCGCCCCCCCCCTCGGGCCCGTCTCCCCCCGGCCCCCGCCTCGGGCCCGTCTCCCCCTCGGCCACCCCTCGGGCCCGTCTCCCCGTCGGCCCCCCTCGCCAACCCTCCCCCTCGCCCCCCCTCCCCCTCGGCCCCCCCTCGCGCCCATCTCCCACTCAGTCCCCCCTCGCGCCCGTCGCCCCCTGGGCCCCCCCCTCGCGCCCGTCTCCCCCTCGGCCCTCCACTCTCACCCGTCTCCCCCTCGCCCTCACCCCACGTGCGCCCCCTCAGACTCCCCCACGTGCGCCCCCTCAGCGTCACCCACATGCGCCCTCTATGCGTCCCCCACGTGCGCCCCCTCAGCGTCACCCACATGCGCCCTCTATGCGTCCCCCACGTGCGCCCCCTCAGCCCCCACCCACGTGCGCCCCCTGAGCCCCACCCCCTCAGCTGCACCCCCTCAGCCCCCCCACGTGCGCCCACTCATACCACCCACGTGCGCCCACTCATCCCCCCCACGTGCGCCCACTCATACCCCCCCACGTGCGCCCCCTCAGCCCAGCCAACGTGTGACCCCTCACCCCAGCTCACGTGCGCCCCCTCAGCCCAGCCCACGTGCGCCCCCTCAGCCCAGCCCACGTGCGCCCCCTCAGCCCAGCCCACGTGCGCCCCCTCAGCCCAGCCCACGTGCGCCCCCTCAGCCCAGCCCACGTGCGCCCCCTCAGCCCAGCCCACGTGCGCCCCCACAGCCCAGCCCACGTGCGCCCCCTCAGCCCAGCCCATGTGCGCCCCCTCAGCCCAGCCCATGTGCGCCCCCTCAGCCCAGCCCACGTGCACCCCCTCAGTCCACGTGCGCCCCCTCAGCCCAGCCCACGTGCGCCCCCTCAGCCCAGCCCACGTGCGCCCCCTCAGCCCAGCCCACGTGCGCCCCATCAGCCCCGCCCACGTGTGTCCGTCTCCCACTCACCCACCCACTCGCCCCCGTCTCCCCCTCAGCTCCCCCACGTGCGCCCACGTCTCCCCCTCAGCCACACCGCGCGCGCGCTTTCGCCCGTCTCCCCCTCAGCCCCACAGTGCGCGCGCGCGGTCGCCCGTCTCCCCCTCAGCCCCACAGAGTGCGCGCGCCCGCGCGCCCGTCTCCCGCTCAGCCCCACAGAGCGCGCGTGCCCGGTCTTCCGTCTCCCGCTCAGCCCCACAGAGCGCGCGCGCCCGGTCGCCCGTCTCCCGCTCAGCCCCACAGAGCGCGCGCGCCCGGTCGCCCGTCTCCCGCTCAGCCCCACAGAGCGCGCGCGCCCGGTCGCCCGTCTCCCGCTCAGCCCCACAGAGCGCGCGCGCCCGGTCGCCCGTCTCCCGCTCAGCCCCACAGAGCGCGCGCGCCCAGTCGCCCGTCTCCGGCTCAGCCCCACAGAGCGCCCGCGTCCGGTCGCCCGTCTCCCGCTCAGCCCCACAGAGCGCGCGCGCCCGGTCGCCCGTCTCCCGCTCAGCCCCACAGAGCGCGCGCGCCCGGTCGCCCGTCTCCCGCTCAGCCCCACAGAGCGCGCGCGCCCGGTCGCCCGTCTCCCGCTCAGCCCCACAGAGCGCGCGCGCCCGGTCGCCCGTCTCCCGCTCAGCCCCACAGAGCGCGCGCGCCCGGTCGCCCGTCTCCCGCTCAGCCCCACAGAGCGCGCGCGCCCGGTCGCCCGTCTCCCGCTCAGCCCCACAGAGCGCGCGCGCCCGGTCGCCCGTCTCCCGCTCAGCCCCACAGAGCGCGCGCGCCCGGTCGCCCGTCTCCCGCTCAGCCCCACAGAGCGCGCGCGCCCGGTCGCCCGTCTCCCGCTCAGCCCCACAGAGCGCGCGCGCCCGGTCGCCCGTCTCCCGCTCAGCCCCACAGAGCGCGCGCGCCCGGTCGCCCGTCTCCCGCTCAGCCCCACAGAGCGCGCGCGCCCGGTCGCCCGTCTCCCGCTCAGCCCCACAGAGCGCGCGCGCCCGGTCGCCCGTCTCCCGCTCAGCCCCACAGAGCGCGCGCGCCCGGTCGCCCGTCTCCCGCTCAGCCCCACAGAGCGCGCGCGCCCGGTCGCCCGTCTCCCGCTCAGCCCCACAGAGCGCGCGCGCCCGGTCGCCCGTCTCCCGCTCAGCCCCACAGAGCGCGCGCGCCCGGTCGCCCGTCTCCCGCTCAGCCCCACAGAGCGCGCGCGCCCGGTCGCCCGTCTCCCGCTCAGCCCCACAGAGCGCGCGCGCCCGGTCGCCCGTCTCCCGCTCAGCCCCACAGAGCGCGCGCGCCCGGTCGCCCGTCTCCCGCTCAGCCCCACAGAGCGCGCGCGCCCGGTCGCCCGTCTCCCGCTCAGCCCCACAGAGCGCGCGCGCCCGGTCGCCCGTCTCCCGCTCAGCCCCACAGAGCGCGCGCGCCCGGTCGCCCGTCTGCCGCTCAGCCCCACAGAGCGCGCGCGCGCCCGGTCGCCCGTCTGCCGCTCAGCCCCACAGAGCGCGCGCGCGCCCGGTCGCCCGTCTGCCGCTCAGCCCCACAGAGCGCGCGCGCGCCCGGTCGCCCGTCTGCCGCTCAGCCCCACAGAGCGCGCGCGCGCGCGCCCGGTCGCCCGTCTGCCGCTCAGCCCCACAGAGCGCGCGCGCGCGCGCCCGGTCGCCCGTCTGCCGCTCAGCCCCACAGAGCGCGCGCGCGCCCGGTCGCCCGTCTGCCGCTCAGCCCCACAGAGCGCGCGCGCGCCCGGTCGCCCGTCTCCCGCTCAGCCCCACAGAGCGCGCGCGCCCGGTCGCCCGTCTCCCGCTCAGCCCCACAGAGCGCGCGCGCCCGGTCGCCCCGTCTCCCGCTCAGCCCCACAGAGCGCGCGCGCCCGGTCGCCCGTCTCCGGCTCAGCCCCACAGAGCGCCCGCGTCCGGTTGCCCATCTCCCCGCTCAGCCCCACAGAGCGCGCGCGCCCGGTCGCCCGTCTCCCGCTCAGCCCCACAGAGCGCGCGCGCCCGGTCGCCCGTCTCCCGCTCAGCCCCACAGAGCGCGCGCGCCCGGTCGCCCGTCTCCCGCTCAGCCCCACAGAGCGCGCGCGCCCGGTCGCCCGTCTCCCGCTCAGCCCCACAGAGCGCGCGCGCCCGGTCGCCCGTCTCCCGCTCAGCCCCACAGAGCGCGCGCGCCCGGTCGCCCGTCTCCCGCTCAGCCCCACAGAGCGCGCGCGCCCGGTCGCCCGTCTCCCGCTCAGCCCCACAGAGCGCGCGCGCCCGGTCGCCCGTCTCCCGCTCAGCCCCACAGAGCGCGCGCGCCCGGTCGCCCGTCTCCCGCTCAGCCCCACAGAGCGCGCGCGCCCGGTCGCCCGTCTCCCGCTCAGCCCCACAGAGCGCGCGCGCCCGGTCGCCCGTCTCCCGCTCAGCCCCACAGAGCGCGCGCGCCCGGTCGCCCGTCTCCCGCTCAGCCCCACAGAGCGCGCGCGCCCGGTCGCCCGTCTCCCGCTCAGCCCCACAGAGCGCGCGCGCCCGGTCGCCCGTCTCCCGCTCAGCCCCACAGAGCGCGCGCGCCCGGTCGCCCGTCTCCCGCTCAGCCCCACAGAGCGCGCGCGCCCCGGTCGCCCGTCTCCCGCTCAGCCCCACAGAGCGCGCGCGCCCGGTCGCCCGTCTCCCGCTCAGCCCCACAGAGCGCGCGCGCGCCCGGTCGCCCGTCTCCCGCTCAGCCCCACAGAGCGCGCGCGCGCCCGGTCGCCCGTCTCCCGCTCAGCCCCACAGAGCGCGCGCGCGCCCGGTCGCCCGTCTCCCGCTCAGCCCCACAGAGCGCGCGCGCGCCCGGTCGCCCGTCTCCCGCTCAGCCCCACAGAGCGCGCGCGCGCCCGGTCGCCCGTCTCCCGCTCAGCCCCACAGAGCGCGCGCGCGCCCGGTCGCCCGTCTCCCGCTCAGCCCCACAGAGCGCGCGCGCGCCCGGTCGCCCGTCTGCCGCTCAGCCCCACAGAGCGCGCGCGCGCGCCGGTCGCCCGTCTGCCGCTCAGCCCCACAGAGCGCGCGCGCGCGCGCGCCCGGTCGCCCGTCTGCCGCTCAGCCCCACAGAGCGCGCGCGCGCGCGCGCCCGGTCGCCCGTCTGCCGCTCAGCCCCACAGAGCGCGCGCGCGCGCGCGCCCGGTCGCCCGTCTGCCGCTCAGCCCCACAGAGCGCGCGCGCGCGCGCGCCCGGTCGCCCGTCTGCCGCTCAGCCCCACAGAGCGCGCGCGCGCGCGCGCCCGGTCGCCCGTCTGCCGCTCAGCCCCACAGAGCGCGCGCGCGCGCGCGCCCGGTCGCCCGTCTGCCGCTCAGCCCCACAGAGCGCGCGCGCGCGCGCCCGGTCGCCCGTCTGCCGCTCAGCCCCACAGAGCGCGCGCGCGCGCGCCCGGTCGCCCGTCTGCCGCTCAGCCCCACAGAGCGCGCGCGCGCGCGCCCGGTCGCCCGTCTGCCGCTCAGCCCCACAGAGCGCGCGCGCGCGCGCCCGGTCGCCCGTCTGCCGCTCAGCCCCACAGAGCGCGCGCGCGCGCGCCCGGTCGCCCGTCTGCCGCTCAGCCCCACAGAGCGCGCGCGCGCCCGGTCGCCCGTCTGCCGCTCAGCCCCACAGAGCGCGCGCGCGCCCGGTCGCCCGTCTGCCGCTCAGCCCCACAGAGCGCGCGCGCGCCCGGTCGCCCGTCTGCCGCTCAGCCCCACAGAGCGCGCGCGCGCCCGGTCGCCCGTCTGCCGCTCAGCCCCACAGAGCGCGCGCGCGCCCGGTCGCCCGTCTGCCGCTCAGCCCCACAGAGCGCGCGCGCGCCCGGTCGCCCGTCTGCCGCTCAGCCCCACAGAGCGCGCGCGCGCCCGGTCGCCCGTCTGCCGCTCAGCCCCACAGAGCGCGCGCGCGCCCGGTCGCCCGTCTGCCGCTCAGCCCCACAGAGCGCGCGCGCGCCCGGTCGCCCGTCTGCCGCTCAGCCCCACAGAGCGCGCGCGCGCCCGGTCGCCCGTCTGCCGCTCAGCCCCACAGAGCGCGCGCGCGCCCGGTCGCCCGTCTGCCGCTCAGCCCCACAGAGCGCGCGCGCGCCCGGTCGCCCGTCTGCCGCTCAGCCCCACAGAGCGCGCGCGCGCCCGGTCGCCCGTCTGCCGCTCAGCCCCACAGAGCGCGCGCGCGCCCGGTCGCCCGTCTGCCGCTCAGCCCCACAGAGCGCGCGCGCGCCCGGTCGCCCGTCTGCCGCTCAGCCCCACAGAGCGCGCGCGCGCCCGGTCGCCCGTCTGCCGCTCAGCCCCACAGAGCGCGCGCGCGCCCGGTCGCCCGTCTGCCGCTCAGCCCCACAGAGCGCGCGCGCGCCCGGTCGCCCGTCTGCCGCTCAGCCCCACAGAGCGCGCGCGCCCGGTCGCCCGTCTGCCGCTCAGCCCCACAGAGCGCGCGCGCCCGGTCGCCCGTCTGCCGCTCAGCCCCACAGAGCGCGCGCGCCCGGTCGCCCGTCTCCCCCTCTGCCCCACCGCGCGCGCCCGGTCGCCCGTCTCCCCCTCTGCCCCACCGCGCGCGCGCGCCGTCGCCCGTCTCCCCCTCTGCCCCACCGCGCGCGCGCGCCGTCGCCCGTCCGCCCCTCTGCCCCACCGCGCGCGCGCGCGCCGTCGCCCGTCCGCCCCTCTGCCCCACCGCGCGCGCGCGCGCCGTCGCCCGTCCGCCCCTCTGCCCCACCGCGCGCGCGCGCGCCGTCGCCCGTCCGCCCCTCTGCCCCACCGCGCGCGCGCGCGCCGTCGCCCGTCCGCCCCTCTGCCCCACCGCGCGCGCGCGCGCCGTCGCCCGTCCGCCCCTCTGCCCCACCGCGCGCGCGCGCGCCGTCGCCCGTCCGCCCCTCTGCCCCACCGCGCGCGCGCGCGCCGTCGCCCGTCCGCCCCTCTGCCCCACCGCGCGCGCGCGCGCCGTCGCCCGTCCGCCCCTCTGCCCCACCGCGCGCGCGCGCGCCGTCGCCCGTCCGCCCCTCTGCCCCACCGCGCGCGCGCGCCGTCGCCCGTCCGCCCCTCTGCCCCACCGCGCGCGCGCGCCGTCGCCCGTCCGCCCCTCTGCCCCACCGCGCGCGCGCGCCGTCGCCCGTCTGCCCCTCAGCCCCACCGCGTGCGCGCGCGCGTGCGCGTGCGCTTGCGTTCGCCCAGCTCTGCAGACTTCAACAACATAAGTGTCTGGTGTTTGACCATGAACTTTACTGAGAATATTTACATAAGTGCGGTGTATGGAAACCTGTGTCCGGAAACGGATTTGGAAGATCTCTAGAAAGATGTTCTTCATTGTATTATATTGAAATTTCATGACCATGGCGATGAACGTACAAGGCAAAATGAAGGTGATGTTTTAAATTGTAAGATAACTTTCACAGGTGCTAATTATTGAGAGGAAGAGTTCTGAAACCTTTGGCATACACATTCAGCAAATGCAAAGATGAAAGATGTTTTCTGATGGAGGATCCAATACTGTATTAAATGTTGCTACTTCTGAAATAAATTCACAGCATCAGGAAAAGAAATAATCGTTCCATATTATTTATTTTGATCAGATGTGGCTCAAACAAAATAGTGCAATAAAGAAAATGTGACAAGCTTCAAAAATCAATGGTGGTTTGAAAGTACTGTATGGCAGAGGAAACACACTTACTGTCTGTCATGCAGAATGATCTGAACATGCCCAAAAATCGATGATTATCACGCAGAACTCAACAGTGATGTATTTCAATCCTTGTGTTTACCTTTATTGAGACTATTCAATGAGGGCGCTCTGATGGTCGACAATGCCAGTTGAATTTACAGAAACAAAGGGGAAATTTTCTAGTTCAAGAACAAAGGAGGAGGAAATTCCACTTTAGCTGGAAGGGAAGAGTAACTCTATTTAATGCTGATATACCAAGGTGGCGATATTGGAGGTGATTAGGTGTCATTGCCATATTTATAATCGATATGAACTTCACAGCTTAGCGCCAGAAATGAAGCACAAGATTGTGAGATTGCCTCTTAGTGCAGAGAAGTTGGATGAGGTACCATTGAGGGGAAGGGGAGGGGAAAGAAAAGCAGAGGAGAAAGGGAGTTGAGCAGAGGGGCAAGAGGGATGGGAGTGGGCAAGTAGAGGGGACTTCGTACGTTAAAATTGAAGACAGTATGAAAAATTCAGAAACGAAAAATCATATTGCTTAGAGCAACATGCAGATGCATGTGCCTGTGAGCTTAAACTAAAAGGAACCTTTATAGTTCTAGCTGTGTATAGGTCCCCAGTCAGATATTTCCAACGATATCTGAAATACTTTGAATCTTTATTGTGCCATCTGCCAGTCAGACCAGCAAATTATAGTTTCCGGGGTTTCCAATGTAGATATTCTGAAGAAATCCGATAGAACTACCTTGGAGTATTTCTTGGTTTTTTCAATTTGACATCAGTTTTAGATTTTGCTGCATAGGTAGTACAGGAAAGCAGCACTAAGAAAGATACTTTATAGACTGAATGTAAATTTAATCAAATAAATACTTACCCCTTTTGAGAATGATCCTTATGCTCATGATGCACATGTAGGTATACTATATAACAAAGTTCCATACAAGTAATGCAAAATAGTCCTCCAAAATAGTGCATTCAATTTAACAATTGTAAAGCTAAAAACAGAATGGGACAAGATCTACAGGGAAGCTGATGCTAATTTCAAATTTAATGTGAAAATAAATATCCCAAAGGAAACAACAAATTGAATTGTAAGAAACAATCTAAAAAGCTGTGACTTATTAAAGAGATAATAATACGTTGTATACAGAAAATCGAAATTTATTTTACAGCCAGGAGTAATTATCGAGTAAGAGCCAAATATTACAAAAAACTGTTGCACTGTATTAGGAAAAGTTATTGAAAAGCCAAGAAGTGTGTGCACCATGTCTTGGATGAGCACCTCTGATGATAAAATTAAAACAATTTGGGATATCCCTAGAAAGGAAACACGACAGTGGAAATCACAGAAAGATTCTATTCCTATCAAACTCAATGAAAAGTTTAACAAAAATCAGAAGTAATTTTAATAATCATTTTATTAAATGTTGTAGAGAAATTAGGATACAGCTGTTCATTAGGAAAATATAAGGTTGTACGTGGAAGAAGGAATACCTATGCAATTTGATAAAATTGAAATTCAAACTACCTCACGAACTGAAATTAGGAAAATAATAAATTCATTCAATGTAAAAGCATGCATGGAACTGATGGCACTTCCAATGGAGTACTAAAAGCCTGTTGTGAGCAGGACATGCACAAACGGTTTAAATCATATTTAAGTGGAAGAATGCAGAAGGTTGAAATTAACAGTAGAGATAGTGAGCTAAAGTTAGCAGACCTTGTAATATTAGTAATTTTCGGCCTACAAACATTAGTATACGCTCAACAGTAAACGCCTGATGGCCTGAAGTTATCAAACGATTGTAATGTAAAAGAAATCAACCGTCACATAGCAGTGGCAGAGTCTCTTATTCTTTATCTTTGCCACTCTCACCCGGCGGTCGTAAATCTCTAAGTACACTTATCGATTAATGATATAAAAAAAGAATTCTGTTATTTCAAGACAAATGAAGCCTTGAGCGATTCACCTTGTACTGTTTCTATTCCATGAAAGGCAGACTTGCTGTGTTCTGCAAAAATTTTAAAATTTGCTTAAAATACTCTTAAATGTCCTAATTGTTTTTTCAATCAGAGAACATGTAGTTTTATGTAATTAATTACGAACAGGGTCCATCGAGAGGACATTAGTATGAAGTATTGCCTGTTATGTACAAAGCTTTTGTTAATACGCACCAGCCATTCTAACTTAATATTAAACGTATGTAGCATTAAAAACGTGTGCTTATATAGCCAAATTATCCATAAGTATCTCCATCTCCTCCTTACTTTAATGTTAATAATTTTGTATCAGTTTATCTCCAGAACCTACGATCATGCTGATGGACCCAACACAGCATTGAGGCAGGGAGGAACACTACCATTCTCCTTTCATTTCTGAATCATTTTTGTTATTGTGTAGTATTGCTTTTCTTTTAAAGTCAGTAAATCTTTAGGTCTATTAGTGTCGATCCAGGAATGGCTGCATCGCGGTCATGTAAACGAGCGGAAATGGTAATGTTGCTTTGATAACACTACATCCTCTAACTGAGGAGGTATGAAGAATGGTGTCCCACAGTGTTCACGTTTGTTCCTCATATTTTTCTTAATATATGTTCATGACCTGGCACTCCACATTCATGAAGATGCAAAGCTAGTTCTTTTTCTGATGATGCAGTAATCACACCAAAGAAATATGAATTAGCTGAGGAAACTGTGAATTATGTCTTTCAGGAAATTAAGTGGTTGTCTGCAGATGGTTTTGAGAAAACACAGTGTACACTGTTCTGTGCAGTAAATGGCAGAATACCATTGATAAGTATAGATTTTGAACAGGAATCTGTTGCTAAGCAGAATATTTGAAATTTCTGGGTGTGTGCATTGATAAAAAATTAATTTGAAGACGCACATCATGAGCTTATGAAACATGTCAGTTCAGCATCTTAACGCAATTAGGGTTATTGCAAATATCAATAAATTAACTTAAAATGCATATTTCCATTCACTGCTTTCATATAGCTTGAAGTTTTAGGGTCACATCATTTAGAGAAAAGTATTCATTGCACAAAAGCCTGTAATCAGAATAATAGTCGGGAAGCACTGAAGATCACCTTGCAGACACTTATTTAAGGGACTAGGGAGGTTCGCAGTACCTTCACAATACAAGAATCACAGTTCAAAGATAATAGCAAAGAGCAGTGGCTAAATCCGACTTTGGCACAGAAAGAGATGAACCGCGCAGCCAGAAAAATCTTTGTTCGTCTACCAGGTAGAATTAACAGTCAGACAGATAGCCAACCAGCTTCTAAAAACAAATCAAAAGTATTTATGAATGAGGACATCGTCTACTCAGTAGATAAATTTTTAAATATGAAATAGTAATTTAAAAAAATATGTATTGCATAAAGAAATCTAATGTTAAACTTACAAGTTCCACATTGCAAAGTGACATATTCGGGATCTGTGGAACATGTATTAATGTAGTGTAATATCATCAAACCAGGCAAGGACTGTACATAACTCTACAGTTATCGTAATTTGTATCTTGCCAGCTGTAAACAAAATCATGTTGAAAGTTTGGTCAGCATGTGGTTTACCTGTGTCAAAGAATCCAAGAAAGTACTGATTGACTTTCTACCTGGGTTCAAAAGGTATCACTCTATTATGTACACTATGATTGCCAAAATGCACTGACCACCTGTGTGTCAATGTTACATTTGAGCAGTGCGTGATAAATTAAGTTTGTAATGGTCTTATTAGTTGTGTTCAGAGGACCCTCAAGTAGATAGTCAACACTTGCCATCTGTAGATCATGAAAGTTTCAGTCTTCTGAGCAATATCTAAAAGGGATTCACTAGACCTCTATGCTGTGTAACTTGTCCCATTTGACAGCAGGTGTATAAGAAATGCACCTACATGGGTACCAGACAGGCATATACTTTTTGAAGACAGAGTACAGAAATCAGTAGGATATGATATTACACATTAACCTGCCGATTTTGAAATTTGGATGAAAAGCCATTTCATTGTTTTATTCTTAAACTACAATTTTTAATTCATTGAAACAATGTGTAACATCCTGAGGAGTTAATACTACTAACCGATAAAGTGATTATCTGCAAACATTTTGATCAATCACAAAGTAAATATATTTAATCAGACATTTAGAGTAAATGGTTCTAAAGTGTGTGTACATGGATGATATACACTCTCCAGTAGACAAACCTCATCAAAAGCGGAAAGCTTCAATCAGTGGTCCCTTAAATTTTCTCTTGACCACAAATTGTTTCCATGAAAGAATGAGAGAGTGAAGGAGTGATACTGTGTGTAAAGGATGACGAATATTAACAGTGATTTCAACTTCCTGTGCATTATGGCAAAGGAAGTAATAACCTCACTTTCAACTTGGGCAGAAAGCCACACAAACATAGGTAATTGAATTACTTAGTCAAAACACAGATAGCAGTGAGGGATATGTAGCCCAGTACCCAGTCTGTCACTTAGCAAACATACAAGTTGATAATTATTGAAGTATATGAAAAAATCGTAAATTAGTTACAAACTACAGCGGTCACACACTTTATTCAACATGTAAACTTCACCACAGATATTGGGATTTAGGTTATGACGTGTTCGATATGCCTGCCATCATTGGCGATGATGTAGCTCAGCCAAATAGCAAAATTCTGCTATACCCACTGAAGTGTCAGAACATCATTGTCGTCGATGACCACCTGAATGTCGCTTTTCAGCTCAGCGGCGGTTTGGGATTACTGTTGTACACCTTGTCTTTAATATAGCCACACAAAAGGACTGAGATCTGTTCAGATCCGGATGAGGGATTTTTCAGAATTGTAGGAATTTTTTAATTTTGTTTTTCAGTAAAATTTTTGTAATTTTGATTGCTAGGAACTGATACACTAATAAAAAAAATTGTTTAGTTCGCCACTGCAGAATAATACTGTAGCAATAAAACGTAAAAGATGGAATATCACCAAAATAAATCTTTCGTTGCAAGAGCCATTCACATAAACAGAATAAGTGCACACACAGGCATCTGCCGACAGCGCTGTTAAAGATTCTACAGTATTTTCTAACAATGAACTTCTTTCAATATATCTCATTCCTGCGCACATTTTGATGAGTGGAGTCACAACTGGTTACATTTCTAACAGGACGTGGTGAAATATCTCGAATGTTGGTTTCAGAAGCATTACTTTCAAAGTAAATTTCCTTTTATGCAAGATGATCATGCATGTCAGAATGTGTGATGATTTTCTTAAATCATGGAGCATTATATTCACATTCAAGACTTAACGCTGACCACCAGCAAATGTGAAAAAAATTTGGGCCCAGTGGACAAGCCATTTATGCCTTATATTTTAAATTTTGGTGGCACACTTGCATTTGCTATATGTTGAAAAGGTAATACAAAAAATGACGAGGTTTCGAGTTTAGTCTTTCATCATTATTATACTTTCCTCATTGATGACAGATTATGCAATAATGCTGGCAAAAAATATAGTTGCCTTTCAAAAACAAGAACGAAGTTCTTGAGTGATTTCACATGTAACCGGCTTTACTATGGGAGAAGTCGAAGTGCTCTACAGAACACATATCCAACCACGTAACTCACGAAGTGTCTGGTGCACATCAGTGAAATTTATAATCGTACTTGTCAGAAATATAAAGCTGCTAAAATTGAAACTGGTGCCCTCAGAAAAACAGCAAAAACTGTTAGAAAGTCAATATTATATATGAAAACTTAACTTTCCTTGTAGTTGTACTGATGTATAGTAATTTAAACAATTAACGTCTTCCGCTTGTGTGTTTGCACAGCTTCACATTCATTTTGTTATTGGCTGACATCACATTTCCTATGCTCTGAATATCTGCTGTCATTGGCTGGCGAGATCATGTGACACAAGCTATGCTTGGCCCACAAAAGCACGTCACAATCTTTCAGTGCTTTAGAAGCTACTGTGATGTAATTGTTGGAATTCGTGTTCATACTTTCGTCATACGAAAATATGTAGTGGACATGTTGCCACACATCAAAGATCTTTCATAAATGCTTTGATTTTTGCTAGGTTCAGATTCCTAAACTGCCAGAAAGTTCTATACAATCTTATAAACCCATAACCATTCAAGGGATTGATGAGGTTTACAGCTCCTAGGGTAACGATATCTTTCAAGATGGAAAAATGTACTTCCACCCACTAAAACGTTTTTCATCCTTGAAAGCACGTTCCTAACTGGGAAATCTGAGAATTTTTCTTTTCTGGACATACACCCAGTTAAAAAGGTTTAAGGTTTCCATATGAAATGAAATGCCTATTGAGAAGAGACGCCTTGCATGGGTGGTTCAGTTGTTTTATCAGAACAGCAGCACTGCATTGCAAGAATATCATTGATATAAATGGCTGAGAAGAGCTCCATGTCAATAAATATGGTGAAGAATACAATCAAGAAATTTTAAGAAATAGGTGAATTTAGTGGTGCAGCAGATTCCCATAGCACTCATTCAAGTTGCTTTTAGCTGACCATGCAGCAGATACCTCAAATTCTGCATTAAGTTTTAGAGTTGTCACAGGATCTCTCTCTCTCTCTCTCTCCCTCTCTCTCTCTCTCTCTCTCTCTCTCTCTCTCTCTCTCTCTCTCTCTCTCTGTCTCTCTCACACTCACACTCACACTCTCACATACTGCCTCTTACTGTGCCTCCCCCAGTCAACAGTTCAAAAGATTTTGTGGCACATTTCACACTAATATCTCTATAAGGCTCAGAATTTGCTGCTAAAGAAGCCCCAGGATAGGCCACAATGCTGTGACTTTGTCTTTATTTTTGGCATGCCTGGAAAAGAGTAATTTTTGGCTGGGGAATATTCTTTGGAAGTACAAGGCATATTTTACTCTGCATGGGACCATGAATGCACAGAACTGTCACATATGGGGTTGCCCTCCCAAATCTTGGGCAGGAACATCCACTGCACTCAGCTTATGTGCCAGTGTGGTGTGATTTCACAAGCACCTTCATTCTGAGTCGCTGTTCCTTGTAGGTGACAGGTCAAGCACCTCTTAGGTGTACAGAGACATCTGAACTTTATAAGGACCTTGTTATGTAACGTGATTCAAGCATTTCAAGACCACAAGTGTCTGCACCATTATTTTGATGTGGGATGGGGTGGCATGATATGGCAGTTGTCGAGTGAACTATTGGTTTCATGAAATCTTTGGTATCACCCGCATTATATCTAGGCAGTTTAAAGATATGTGGCCTTAGAGATCCCCCGACCTAAGTTCATGCGACATGTGCATGGTGGGATATTTGAAAGATTTATTGCGGATTTATCCAGATATTCCTGATCAGAAAGATACCATATGATGACACTCAATCTGATTACACTGAATATGCTGTAGGCAACTGTTAACCATGTCATGTCATGGATACAACATGTTGCAGAGTCAGTGGACCATTTTGAACACGTAACTTCTGATCATATCCCAATAAATGTACCAGAACCACCATTATCATCGCTCTGATCGTTTCTCCTCTTTCCTTACATTACAATGTTACAGCATCCTACAAAGTATAGAGTGCACACTGCAGCACCCAAACATCAGACAATTTCCCCCTCAATAAATTCATAATAAAGTTGCTATGACGTCTTGCAGAGGTACCACAATCATTCTATGATTGCTACTAAGCAGAGGTTTTTATCAACAGCTTGTGTGTATTGTTGTTATTACAGTGTAATAGTTATCGTGTCTTCTGTTAGTGTCTTTTACAATATGCAGTGTGTGCCACATCTCTCTAATCATTAAAACCTGCCTGAATGGACTTGTTATTCTCCATGAGTTCTGTCTGCGGATCATGGTCTAGTAGCTAGCATTGCTGCTTCTGGATCATGGGGTCCCGGGTTCAATTCATGGCCAGGTTGGGGACTTTCTCTGCCTGGTGACTGGGTGTTTGTGTTGTCATCATCATCATCATCATCAACATTATCATCATCATCATCATGATTCGTGACATTGGCTACAATGGACTGTGTAAAAAAATAGACTTTAAACTTGGTGATACAAATTCACAACAGGGCCTTGGTGGTGGCAGTGGTGGTGGTGGTGGTGTTGGTGGAGGTGATGGTGATAACAGAGGACATAGTCATATCACCATGATTACTTCTTCTGTGGGAGGGGAAACGCTTTCAAATGGAGAAATGCACAACCCAAGCAATGTTTGTGCTAGACAATATAACATTGCTTTGCAGATTCCTGCCCTGGTACTTAGTGGTAATGTGATGGGTAGAAATCGAGACACTGAACAACAAATCAGGTGTATTTTTCCCTTGAGGAATTTTAGATGGGTTTCAACAGTGTTGGAACAATCTTGATAATATAAAAATGTTCAAAAGAACATACCTTCTTTGCATGATGTTGATGTTTCTGAGATAAAAGCTTTTTATAGGCTTGCTTGTATTAACAGCAGTCTCCAACCCTGACATCAAATGCATTGACAATATTTCCTTAGTAGATGGAAGCAGATGTTATATTTTCATGGCAATGTATCAAACGACCCACAAGGGTAGCGAAGAGCACTAATATGCTGCTTCCTGGATTTGGGTAGGTACAGCGACCCTGGATCGAATCCACACAGCGGATTAACGATGAAGGGCCGGTGTGCCAGCCAGCCTGGAAGGGTTTTTTAGGCGGTTTTCCTCATCCTAATAGGTGAATACCGGGCTGGTCCCCACGTTTCACCTCAGTTACACAGCTCGCAAACATTTGCAGACATTCGCACTTTCCCATGAATTACACTGGACGCAGACAGTTGGGGTGTATAAAATCCGGCGGGGGGGGGGGAGTCTTTGGGAGTTGTGACCCCATCACAATACTAGCCTATATATGCCTTGTCACGTCACAACCAGCCTCAGCCGAAAGACCGAGTAAAGGTGGTGAAGTCCCATTAATCCCCTGACCCAACTAGTTGTTGGATAGAGGGTACCGGTATATATATATATATATATATATATATATATATATATATATATATATATATATATATATATATATAATGTAAGAAACGGTTTTTGTTCATGATGAGAGATCTTTGGTTTGAGAATCGAGAGAACAACGGAAGGAATAAAGTAGAGGTAACAGCTTTAGTGCCAAAATTTCTAACCATCAGTGGTGTGAGCCATTAGCACTGTTACTGTCCAGGCTGTAGTATGTGTGTTGATAAAATACATGTGCACTTCCATTATCACTGCATGAACAGTTTATGAATGTGCATGCCACAAAAAAGTTGTGCAGTAAATATTAAGGATATGACACAAGTACCCAGTACCTACACAATGGTTACATTGAGGTCTCTAAAACAATTGATAATTAACATCAAACTTTACTTATTGTAGAATTTTTCAGCAAATTCTCTTTCTTATCCTGGTTTGTTTATGGTTCACTGGCATAGCATAAAATTTTAATTGTAAGTTTTATATCTAGTACTTTGAGAAAAAGAAAGCTATTTGTCTGAAACCTTACTTGCATATTTTTTGATTTCTTTCTTAATTATTAACGTTCAGTTACTTTACTTCCATATGTATGAAAATGCATGTTGTACCTAATTCAGTTTAAAAAAAGCTACAATGTGTAATGATACAGTTGTCAACTTCTAGAATCTGGCACACACCATGATACCAGTTACGTTAAAAAAATCGTGTGATCCTAATTAAGAGTTTAAAAACACTCGAAATTTACCAGATACCATGCCACACAAAACTATATCCCCAAGAAAACGCAAAAAAGTCAAAAGTCGCAGAGCAAAAGATAACACTGGGTATGCATGCCGTCAGTAGTTCATACTCTTTCATGTCAAACATGATGCACATACTGGGGACCTGAAAGGCATCACAGTTCTGTTCTGTGGGAAAGGGTTTAACTGCAGGTGGAATAATGGGACCCAGATACTACAGGGGTAGCTCATGCATCAGCTGTTACCACTGCCACACAATATGTGGTGTCAGCTAGCAGTGTCTAATGGGTGATGAAGTGGCCATTTATATGTGTGCCCTTCAGTCAATGGTGTTCTGCAATGCCAGATGACCAGATGTTAGGAAGATGTAAATATTTTCAAAAAGGCTCAGTGCAAATATACTGGAAAATTTACAACTATTTCCATCTTTTCAGACAGTATTTCCATTTGTGCAAGGCTTCATACAAGTTGCAGTGCCAAAAACACAGTCTTAGATTAAAACCACCTGCAAGTGTGTCATTTACATTCATTCATCAGTATGCAGATTTTTCCCTTGATTGATGTGACATTGATTCTTGTTCATGAACCGTCATTATTCACCTGATTAACATCCATTCTAGATACCTAACAAAATGTTGAAGCTTGCGCTAGTTCTTTACTCATTGGGAATCAAACAAAAACAATCTGTTAATTAGGTGAAATAAATTTATCATTTCCAAAGGTGAAAGTGTTTGCGAAACAAAAAAAGATGATGGGAGAAGAACATTTAAAAATTATTTCTCTTAATTAAATCTTAAATACCTTGAATGTAAGAATTTTGTTGATACATTTAATAAATTGGTGTAAACTGCTAACTTCTAGTACTGCATTTTGAAAAGATTGTAACACATGAAAGTGAATTATTTTAACTCTCATTTAAAATTTCAAATGAAATCAGCAGTGACTCAGATTCATCATTATTGAATTTCCTGTGGTTAATTTCGGTTTAAACCACTTTTAACTCATCAGTTCTTTCCTTCTGGAGGATATAATAATTTTAAATCATTAACAGTTACTAAATATGCAATTTCTTATGCACTTTTATGACTTGTGGCCTATAGTACTGGATTTATGGACACTCAAATATTGTTTCTTTGTTGTATATATATCAACATTTAACATTCTTGTCCTCACTCTTCAGATTGACTCAGACTACTGGTGGGAGCTGTGGCATATCATGTGAAGAAATTTGTCACCATGGGCTGGTCCAGGATGATTCGGTGATAGACGAGGAGAAGTCAACACATGAGTTTGGTACAGAAAATGTGATTATTGATAAGGAATACTCAGTAGCCACCCAATATGACTGTAGTAAGAGGGAAAAGGAATTACATCTATATAGCTGTGATTTCTGCCAACAGAAATTTCCTTCAAAATACAGACTCATAATGCATGTGTTTATGCACATTGAAGGCATGCAACCACCTTTGTATGTTTGTAAGTGGTGTGGTGAGGTATTTCACAGTAAGGTTAGTTTGAAAACACATTTGAGAATGAGAGAGAATTATCATGTCTTAACTGCTGGCCACCATGAAAAATATGACTATAGTGATGAGCATCAAAGCAGTATCTTCTTGGATAGTGAGCCAGAAGTTTCTGTTACAGAACACATTGAACAGTCTTCATATAAGGAAACGTGGAAAACTTCAAAGAAGGCCTCTAATGACATGTGTAACACACACATGACAAATGATGCAACAAGTGCTTATGGAATTTTATCTACAGCTGTTAATGTCAGTGCCCAGGCTGATCTACATATTGCAAACAGAACCAACAAATGTGGTATTTGTGCCAAATGGTTTGCTAGGTCAGGCGAGCTGAAGACACATTTATTAATTCACACTGGAATGAAACTTCACAAATGTGAGATTTGTGGGAAATCTTTTACTTTGTTAGGCAGTCTGAAGAAGCACACATTAATTCACACTGGAAACAAACCTCACAAATGTGAGATTTGTGGAAAATGTTTTGCTAGATCAGATTGTCTCAAGACTCACGTATTAGTTCACACTGGAAAGAAGGCTCACAAATGTGAGATTTGTGCAAAATGTTTTGCTACATCAGGTTGTCTCAAGACTCATGTATTAATTCACAGTGGAAAGAAACCTCACAAATGTGAGATTTGTGGAAAATGTTTTACTACATCAGGTTATCTCAGGACTCACGTATTAATTCACACTGGAAAGAAACCCTACAAATGTGAGATTTGTGGGAAATGTTTTGCTACATCAGGTTATCTCAAGACTCATGTATTAGTTCACACTGGAAAGAAAGCTCACAAATGTGAGATTTGTGCAAAATGTTTTGCTACATCTGGTTGTCTCAAGACTCATGTATTAATTCACACTGGAAAGAAACCTCACAAATGTGAGATTTGTGGAAAATGTTTTACTACATCAGGTTATCTCAAGACTCATGTATTATTTCACACTGGAAAGAAACCCTACAAATGTCAGATTTGTGGGAAATGTTTTGCTACATCAGGTTATCTCAAGACTCATGTATTAATTCACACTGCAAAGAAACCCTACAAATGTGAGATTTGTGGGAAATGTTTTGCTACATCAGGTTATCTCACGAATCATGTACTAATTCACACTGGAAAGAAACCTCACAAATGTGTGAAATGTGTGAAATCTTTTGCTAGGTCAGCGAATCTCAAGAGGCATGTATTAATTCACACTGGAAAGGAACCTCACAACTGTGAGATTTATGGGTAATCTGTTGCTACGTCAAGCTATCTCAACAGACAAACATTAATTCACACTGGAAAGAAACCTCACAAATGTGTGATTTGTGGGAAATCCTTTGCTAGGTCAGGCACTCTCAAGAGGCATGTAACAATTCACACTGGAAAGAAACTTCACAAATGTGAGATTTGTGGGAATTATTTTGCAGAGTCAGGCGATCTCAAGAAACAATCATTCATACACACCTAGAAAAGACCTCACAAATGTGAAATTTGTGGCAAATCATTTGCTAGATCAGGTGATCTCAAGACACATGCATTAGTCCACATGGGAAGGGGACCTCACAAATGTGACATCTGTGACAAAAGTTTCACTCAGTTGGGTACTTTCAAGACACATGCATTACTTCACATCAGAAAGTAACTACAAGTAATTGTTAGTTTATGCACATAGATTTTCCTGGTTGGTGCCCTCAAGGCCTATAAAATAATGAACATAGTAGGGGGACAATAAATTGTAATGCCTGTGAAATAACATTAAAGTGTGGTAGAATTGTGAAAAAAGTGCAATAATGTGTACTATATTGAGGTAACAGATAATTTGAAAAATAAAAATCCCTATCTGCAGCTTGTGATGTTAAGAAATTGTATTACTAAATACTCCAGAAACATGAATCAAATGTGTTTTTGTCGTTAACACTGTCAATAGTTATAATTACCACGCAATATTCAGTATAAGGCCAAGGAAATGTGATGACTTGCTGCTTATTATTCCAAACAAAGTCACTATGTAGTACTTGTAACTCTGCATTTGAGAAAGTGACAGCAAAAATATATTCATGGCACTTCCTTCACTGAGGCTCGTAAACTCAACACTGGAGACCCATGATTATGGCAATTATTTTACTCAGGTGTTTTTCCTTAAGAGATTTGCTATATATGTCTTTAACCCATTAGCGCCGGAATTAATTTTTTCGTGATTTTTTTTTTAAAATTGCGTTATTATGTCTGTAAAAGTCATAAATTACACAACAGAGTTGTTTTGATGAAAGTCATTACCGCCATTAGCAAGATATTTGATGTTGCCATATGGCAACACTAAGTGCTTTCACTACCTAATTTTATATGGATTACAACTTCAACTAAAATAAGTAGGTTATTGAAATTTCTTATTACATATACAAGTTTTGTGCAAATTTATTATTCAGTCTTCATCATACAATTGATACTTTATAGCACAGTACAATTAAGAATCAAACATCAAACTCTGAACTCAGCGTTATTTTACATGAAATGGAATAAAACAGTCAATACACAATCCCATATTACACTTTGAACACATTGTTCTCACAATAGGTTTACAGTCCTTGTGTGCACACCTTTCCTTCTTCTTTCCTTCTGTGTGCTGGACGAGGTGGTCAGTCTTATCAAACCTAATTGAACCTGATATGCAGCTGTCGGAACATGCCCTTGATGCAGATAGACTCCCGGCTCCTTTTGGTAAAGTTTGGTGTCTTTGCAAGTACACTGTTGCTATGTCTGTTTTGAAATCAAGCTGAGAAATGGTTTGGTTTCTTGCTTGATTATACAAAATCCAGCTGTTTTGTATGGCGACATCTAACATCCATGTAAAGAGACACCAGTACCATTTCTTGCTTCTTATTGCAATGCGATAGCATGCTAGATTCTGATCCATCTGATCAGTACCTCCCATACACGTACTAGATTTGGCTACCAGTTTTGGTCTGGGAATCATTATATTTCGCTTTTTTAGTTGTGAGAATCTCTTGACTAGGCCAACTTCTTGTGCACCACATGAAGAAGAGATCATTGTGACAACTGAGTTGTCCAGCCACTGCACATACAATAATCCATCACTCTTCTCTATTGCTGTCTCAAAATATCCCCAATCTTTCTTGGAAAATAATTTTTTGTTTTCCAGTATACATTCCATAGGAAGTCTGTTTTCTCTTATGGTACCAATGGCAGAGTATCCACAGTACCTGAGAAATGAAAATAGAGATGCCCCTGTAAATAGATTGTTCATGTAGAAGTTGTAGCAAATTTTTCTGCTCACTTCAGGAATTTCATCCAATAAAACAAGTAAGGGACTTGCCGACTTGCCAAACAACTGCTCATAGACTGCTTTTCCCTTATGAACTTTTCCCTGATATGGTTCATAATTCACCAAATATCCATCTTTAGTATTTAGGCTCCATATTTTATAGCCGAATCTAATTGGCTTACCACGAATGAACTGGTTGCATCCATGGTGGCCGTAGTACTTCACCATATAATTCGTCATATGACAGGTGTTCTTCAGGTACAAAATTCTCAATGCAGCACTTCTTCATCATCTCCATAGCCACTGAGATACAAAATAGAGATGAAACACGATATTTCGTCTGCTGTAATTTTTGGGTCCTGACAATTGAGAAATAGTGCATAAAGCTTTGTTTCTTTCAGTAAATGCTCAATAAATTCCTGGCCAATGGAAAGTTCTAATAGGTCAATGATCGACATGTTTCCATAGCTTGAGTAGTCAGGTTTTGGAAATGTAGAGGAAATTTGACTGTCAAAGTCAGCTCCTTTGTCCCACTGCCTCCCACACGTATCTTTTTCAGAAGCCCAGATCACGATATTGTCCGATAATAAGGTAGATCTTACCTCAGATACAGATGGCTCTGGTATATTTGGACGTTGTGTAGCTGTTTCAGGTACAATTGGATCTTGTGCAGTACGCATTAATGGTGCTGGCGGATTACAGTGCTCATATTCAACACCAATCCTTTCGTTATTTGGCATCCTTATTTCAGCATTAGCTCGTAGTTGACGAGAGGACAGGTTGTCTAATAATCTGTAAAAATAAGAAATGAAATAGCAAATCATAATAAAGTCGGCATCAGTAACAAACAATTACAAACCAATGATAGGCATACTTACCCACCAACATGTTCATCTCCCGAATCTTCATCTGTGTCTACATTCGGATCTGGGGGCTTAAGAAACACATCACCTTCAATATCGTCATTATAAAGAATCTCCAGCGCCTCAGCAAGTGAGAAACCTCTTGTAAAACAAAACAACAAAAAAATCGTCCTTTTACTGAGTACAGGTGCCTAGTGCTGCCATATGGCAACACCGACGTTCAAACGGACTAAATGAACGTAATTTATTTCACAGCAAGCAGTAACCTCCCAAGAATATATATTTGAGTATTTAAAGCACAACCATACTAAAAAACCAAATTTTATATCGTAACTTACTGTGTAAAACATACTTACTCGAACTTATACTCCATTTTTCTTCGTCGTACAGCAAACAACGACTTACAACACTGCTTACGCCGCAGAACTTAAATGTATTGTTAAAACTGTTGCATTGTAGTTATCTATACAGTCTTGCGGAACGGAATCCAGTGCTGCCAACACTCTCGCTTCGTTGATGTCGTGGAATCAACGATTTAAAAAAAGTGTTACAAACATCGCATTATGGCAACACATGGCACTGATGGGTTAATAGTGTGTACATTTATGTTCTGTTAGTACTAATCCTGCATTAGTAAACGTAACAAAAGATATAGCAACCTGCTTAATAGCATGTTTGTCCACCTGTGGAACACAATACAATGACAATTCTACATGATATGGATTTGACATGTCTTTTACACATTTCTGGATGTATGTTGCACCAGCTGTATTCCACACGTTCAGATCAGCTAAATGGAGTGGTCGAGACATCAGTGTTAGTTACCATGCTACTCAGACCACTGTGGAGTCGTTCTGCACATGTGACATGGACAGTTACCCTGCTGAAAGATGCCTTCACCATGGGAGAGCACATCAGGCATTAAGGAATCTGTCAGTTGCAATATAGGTCACATAGTCTGCAACTGCCATGATGCTTTCGATTACTACCAGATGTCCCAAAGGAGCCCAAGTGACTGTCGCATAGCGCAATTGGCCCTCCATCTGGTATCATTCACCTAAATGATAGCATATCTGTATGTGACTACTGATCTAGTGTAACAGGAAATGTCACCCATCCTGACAGTTGACATTTGCATTGACCTTCATTCCAACATCAATGATCCCTTGCCCACTGCAGTTGCAATTGAACGTTTTTGTGGATCGGTATGGAAACATACAGTGACTGTATGTTGTGGAGCCCCATGTTCAAAAATGTACATTGAATTGTGTGTTCAAAAACATGAATGGCTGTTGCATCATTGTTTTCTGTCATTAGATATGCCACACATTGCCACATGTCCAGCTTTACAGAGCAGGCAAGCCTCTGGCTGCCATGATTTGTGATGAAGTATAGATGTATTACACCTTTTCATAAGGTTATGGATTTATCATCTTTGGGACATCATCTTTCAGCTGGCACTAAGTTAGGGCTAAGTCTCTGTTGCAGTCTTGGCTGAATGGTAGTGTGCAGGGTGTTAACATGCAACTGTTGCATGGGTGTTATACAACAAGATCTCTAAAGCTTTGGTTACTTCCAAAGTTGCAGTCAGTTTACACATTCCCTGTTTACAGTTATTACGGCACGCTGGTAATATTGCATTATTAGCACAGTGGCTATATTATGGATTGTCAGTTGGTAGCCAAAAGGTTGTCTTCCATGTGATTGAGCTGCACATGCCAGCATACTAGCATTTCACGATACTACGTAACAAAGAATGAAGCTCGCTGGAGAACTTTATAACAGCAATCAGCATCAGTCTGATCAGGGGTACCAAATTTGTTTTCAGCACAGCTGCACTTCCATTAAAGCAAACTCGCTTAACATTGTGAAGCGGTACTGTGACTGGTTGTTCACAGGATGAACAGTGTCTGTAATGCAGTGAATGAGAATTAAATCAGTGTGAAAAGACAGATATGGCAGTACACACTGTCGGGTCGTTTCTGCTTGCATATTGCAAGAGTTACCACTCATGTAGAGGTAATTTCAACATGGTACCAAGGTTCGATGGCTTCGCAGTCAAGATGATTGATCAGCAGTATTTATAGTGTGTTCACAGGTGCTAGTTGTCTTGAAACTTTGCACAAGTTTAAAAGTTTATTATTGTTTCGAAAAAATAGTGATGATTTATGCTGAGTATGGCTGAATGTTGAGAGGACTGAATTCATAGCCAATTGTTTTTGGTATGCTCTTAGAAAGAACAGATGACGTTATAGCCTGGCATATTGCAGGATTAGGTCAGCAGTTCGCTAATGTGTATGATTTACTGTAGTTGTGATAATTCTTCACTTTGTTGGGAAACCAAATGTGAGTTTCTTTCCCATTTTTCTGACAATCTAATGAGAATGAAACTGATTTTTGGAAGTGTCCATTATGTAAACTGGCAGGAATATGGAGATGTTAGATTTAGGACAAGCATGTCAAAATGGGAGCCAGTAGACCTACCCAGTAGTGATAACTTCCTTGGTGAGCTATGGGAAAGAATAGAGGGCTTAGCTGTTAGGAAAATGTCCAAACCAGCATTAATTATCTGTAACGAAGCTAAAGTTGAGAGTATAGGTTACATTTATAATTATAATGTATTAAAATATAACAGATGGTGCCGTAAGGATGGGAGGTGAACAAGGAAGGGAACCATGATCAACTGTCCAAGCTTATGATGTCTCAAGCAAACTTGCATGTTGTGCACCACACAGGGTAGCCTATGTAATAAACTGAAAACAGTCGTTCACAATAGTCAGTTTTTGAAAATGATTGTAGTCTTGTGACTGTTGAGGGACCTAACTGGTCCATGCCAATCCTAATTAAATTAGGTGATAAAAGATGGCAGAACATGACAGTATGAAGTGGAAAACAGAAATACATTAACAGGAAAAGAGGTGACATCATGCACTAGAATTACTGCAACTGACATTTAATAATAAAGGGAAGCAAAAAGAAGGGCAGGACCTTGTTGCTAGATGAATCAGACGTTTTTTCGTCATCTCATCAGCCTATCAAGGTTATGGATTTATCATCTTTGGGACATCATCTTTCAGCTGGCACTAAGTTAGGGCTAAGTCTCTGTTGCAGTCTTGGCTACGAGCAGTAGGAATCGAAGTGAGTGTGCTGCTGCCATACAAGATTTGTGTCATGAAGCCATAGAATTTTGATCTACTGCTATAAAAGTATGACAAAGCTAAAGGTGGTAAAGGAATGTGAAATGTGCAGAAACGCTTATAGATACATGAGGTAAATAATTAAGTTAAAAGAGGCAAACAATTAAATTTTTTTTCCCAGTGATGCATTGCTCACAAGTACTACATTGACTTTGTAGGTGTGTAAGGAGCTGTGGTGTGTCCAACTGTATAACTATTTATAGTGTACTACACATGATTGTATAATGTGGTACATATCAGCTGAAATGAAAAGGTCAAAAACTAACCTGTATCAGTAATGTATGCATATCCAGATACACTGCTCTTTTGGTTAGTTACAGATGGGGAAGCACAGAGCAGTTGAACAGATTGCACGAAGCATTCTAAAGCTTTCCATAAATGGAATGGTGGTCATCAGATGAGTTTGCATTCATCTCATCAAAATAGCAGAGCCTAACTGGCAGGTGAAACACATCACTGGAGGGACAAGTACACAACATTGTGGGTTAGTGAGTATTTAATTAGAGTATGTGTGTATGTGATAACATTGGTGGTGGCCACATTGGGAAAAGACTTCATTATTCATATTTCTTCTTGAAGGAGTGGACAAGGCTAAAATTCGTGTGGTGTCAGGCGCATCAGCTAGAAACTGCTCGATAAATGTGATTCTGTGCTGCTGAATGCCATATTTAATTCAATGGAGGATGTAGATAATGTCTGAGATCCCCTTTTGCACGATGGCGACGAGTAATGTAGGACAAGTGTTCATAAGCATCAAATGGAGGCTCCACTATTATTATAAAAATGTAATAAACAGATAGATATCCAAGGGCAGATCAGTGTTCAAACTGGAAAGTGTCAGTGGTTAGTGAAACATTACGAATAAAAATAACACCATAGTGTAGGAATTAGAGATAGTTACCTACTCAGGGAACACTCTGTAAGTGTCTAAGACGAAAGTTATGTTTCATAGGTATTTGTGTTGTGTGTGAGTGGAGCCACTACAACCATAATTGAGGTACTGTAGTTCTCAGTGTGCAAGTGGGGCACTCATGTTTTTGTGTGACAGCAAGATGAATGATGGTAGAAAGGACCATAGTACAATCATAGGTAAGTGGTGTGACCAGACCAGAATCTCTGTGATGGCTAACCATACCGTGTTAGGAGGACGCCCCTGGAGGAACCAGAAGGTCAAGCAACATCCTCCTGTCTCATTTGCATGGGGTAGATGTTGAATGACACTAACTGCCTATCTAGCGAGTCTCATTGGTTCCTTTCACACATAAATTGTTGAGCAGTTAATGATATGGAATAAACAGGAGGTCTGTGCATCGAACAAGGCATATCACATTTCTCACACTATATCATTGTTTAATGGTCTTACATCCTTATGTTAAATGTAACTTGTTGTAAAGAAAGACACTGTAAGAGATAGCAGTACTATTATGTTTCAAATTAGGATGCACACTGGAACCAGTTCTAAACTTGCTGAAATCACTTTTGTCGAATTGAAACATACCATATGAATATCTTAAAAGAATGATCAAGGTTCCAGATCATTCTCTTATGGAGTGGTAAGTCCAAAATTAACAGGGCATAAATCTAATTTGCGGAACACATGAATGGAGTGACGATATTCCCATTGCCAAGATATATGAGCCAAGATGATGTGAATAAATCACAGGTAGGCGGAGGCCAAGATGGAGTGCTTAGCGATTTTCCTGTCACTGGTCAAACACTTACTGTTTGACAACTGATGTGCCAAATCATTCCTATAGAAAATAACACTGCCTCCTTGCTTAACTGATGAACTGAGAGACGGCACATACCATGCAGTAAGTCTCTGGAGAATAGCTAAAGCAGACACTGCAACAAAGCAGCAGTGATAATTCTGTTGTATTGGCTGGAATAGTGAAACAGAACTGGTACTATGGTACTATGAGAGTGACATGGTCAAGATGAGCTCAGACTAGTCCCTTCTTAGCGGAAGGAGAAAAGCAGAACAGATTCAGGAACATGGTGGTAGGGACAGGAATAACAGGGAAGGGTTAAGAAACTAACTGCAATGATATCTGATTACAGGATTTCTCCAGCAGTACAGGATGACTGTTCGTCGTGCATTAGCAGTAGTGTAAGGAACCATGTCATTGAGAAGTTGTCCCTATTCCTCTTTGTTTACTGAATATGAGAACCAATGGCACTACAAGCATTTTTTAGCAGATAGCCAGATTAAAAGAGGCTAGCATAATCTTCATTATCACATGCCAGCACCATAGGATTGTCTAACGACAAAATGGTACAACTATGGATCCATGCATACATTTATTCATATCCGTGGGGTTGTATCAAAATTATGCCACTTGGACATTAACCATATGTAATACAGGTAACTACCACCAGGTCTTGTGGGAACAACTCGTTTTAATGATGCCTACACATTTGAATAGTGGCAGATGCAGTAGAAGCGCAACTACAATTAAGAAATAGTACTATATTACTTGGCCAGAGTACACACAATGTAATTAATGATACCAAAAGTGGATGGAGAGATAACATGCGTCACTGTAGTGAATGTAGTAAGTAAGGTTTCCCAGGAGGATATTAAATCACAATCACTGGGTAACCCATAAAAGAAAGAAACAAAATAATTATTGTATAAGAATATGCACACTGACTGATCAGAGTATTTCAAGTGAAATACTGTGCTGAAGCTTAAAGGAAGGTAATCTACACTCCTGGAAATGGAAAAAAGAACACATTGACACCGGTGTGTCAGACCCACCATACTTGCTCCGGACACTGCGAGAGGGCTGTACAAGCAATGATCACACGCACGGCACAGCGGACACACCAGTAACCGCGGTGTTGGCCGTCGAATGGCGCTAGCTGCGCAGCATTTGTGCACCGCCGCCGTCAGTGTCAGCCAGTTTGCTGTGGCATACGGAGCTCCATCGCAGTCTTTAACACTGGTAGCATGCCGCGACAGCGTGGACGTGAACCGTATGTGCAGTTGACGGACTTTGAGCGAGGGCGTATAGTGCGCATGCGGGAGGCCGGGTGGACGTACCGCCGAATTGCTCAACACGTGGGGCGTGAGGTCTCCACAGTACATCGATGTTGTCGCCAGTGGTCGGCGGAAGGTGCACGTGCCCGTCGACCTGGGACCGGACCGCAGCGACGCACGGATGCACGCCAAGACCGTAGGATCCTACGCAGTGCCGTAGGGGACCGCACCGCCACTTCCCAGCAAATTAGGGACACTGTTGCTCCTGGGGTATCGGCGAGGACCATTCGCAACCGTCTCCATGAAGCTGGGCTACGGTCCCGCACACCGTTAGGCCGTCTTCCGCTCACGCCCCAACATCGTACAGCGCGCCTCCAGTGGTGTCGCGACAGGCGTGAATGGAGGGACGAATGGAGACGTGTCGTCTTCAGCGATGAGAGTCGCTTCTGCCTTGGTGCCAATGATGGTCGTATGCGTGTTTGGCGCCGTGCAGGCGAGCGCCACAATCAGGACTGCATACGACCGAGGCACACAGGGCCAACACCCGGCATCATGGTGTGGGGAGCGATCTCCTACACTGGCCGTACACCACTGGTGATCGTCGAGGGGACACTGAATAGTGCACGGTACATCCAAACCGTCATCGAACCCATCGTTCTACCATTCCTAGACCAGCAAGGGAACTTGCTGTTCCAACAGGACAATGCACGTCCGCATGTATCCCGTGCCACCCAACGTGCTCTAGAAGGTGTAAGTCAACTACCCTGGCCAGCAAGATCTCCGGATCTGTCCCCCATTGAGCATGTTTGGGACTGGATGAAGCGTCGTCTCACGCGGTCTGCACGTCCAGCACGAACGCTGGTCCAACTGAGGCGCCAGGTGGAAATGGCATGGCAAGCCGTTCCACAGGACTACATCCAGCATCTCTACGATCGTCTCCATGGGAGAATAGCAGCCTGCATTGCTGCGAAAGGTGGATATACACTGTGCTAGTGCCGACATTGTGCATGCTCTGTTGCCTGTGTCTATGTGCCTGTGGTTCTGTCAGTGTGATCATGTGATGTATCTGACCCCAGGAATGTGTCAATAAGGTTTCCCCTTCCTGGGACAATGAATTCACGGTGTTCTTATTTCAATTTCCAGGAGTGTATCACATACTATTGTAACAAACCAGCTTACTGGTTTTGGCTAGTTTCAGGGGAGAGTGACTGTCATGTCATCATTTCTATCACACATGAAATACAGTAAACAAAATACAGAAAAAGTAACGCAAAGCATAAAAAGAGGTACTCATGAAAATATTTGAAGTGAAATGTAAATGACCATCTATGAATGGCGTGCTTTCAGAGTAACTGTCGCAGTGACAAGAGCAGTTAGCCTATCACTGTGTAATTACAACAATCAATGCATCTACCCTTGTTTGCAGAACCGTAAGTAAATCTTATTCATCCATATGACCGTGAAGGTGCTACTGTTGTTAGAAAATTGTTTGTCTCTTAACTTCATTTAGAACTGGGCATAATTAAACATTACCTTTCACAAACCATTGCTGGGAAACTACATTTGACACCTTCTGTGTCTGTAGTTCCTTTCAAGTATCATTGTTTGGTAATGGAGTTAAGTCATTTTTGATACAGCAGTAGTATATCATTCAACTTATCTATGCTTTCGTTCTCCTGTGGTTCTGTTGGAGGTTGTGGAAGAGGCCTCATCCCACAAATTCTTAGCGATTGAGGGTAGCGAGCTCCACCGAAATAGTTGCCTCACTGAATCGAACAATATGCGCACCATAATCTACCACGACCCAGTACCAGTGTAGGAAATCCGTCTCTAGAATGACACTGAAATCCATTCCGCGTCTTCCCAAACTTGGCTTACAAAACCATAATTCTTACTATGCGTCCGCAGGTTTACGAAACATATTCCTGCAGACAGTATTACTTCTCTTAATCCTCTAATGCTACAGCGCAACGATTTAAGTGCACTCTTATCATTAAGAGAAACAAATAATGCTCTAATTTGAGTCCCCGTATCTACTGACAACTGACTCTTTGCAGCTCTTCCTCTGATATTGGCCTGTAAAATTATGTTAGTCACGTCATTTACACTTCTGTCTTGGGCTGGATACATTACCCACGTTACGTGGAGGATGGGTAGTGGGGCCTGATCCCTGACCATTTCCACAATGTGTACTCACATTTTGTCTATTATCATGTGGAGAATTCCGCTATTGAAGATTCTGTCTCTGATCTTTTGGGAAGGCAGTACTTGCATTTCAGCGTTTGGAATTCGTGTCATTTACAAAAACGATGCACACCTTTTTGCTTTTCGACAGAGTAGAGACAAACCTTGCAAACACCTTGCAAAAAAGTGTTAGTCTTACTGCCTCATGTAGTAAAGTAGGTGAGGCCACCTTCACTACATATCTATAGATTGATTCCACGTATGAAGACGTCAATTGTTCTGGTTGTAGCTACCTCAATTAACACGTCATTACGTGTGGTATACCACCGTAACGCATATATGCCACCTGACACAGCTCGTATTTGATCAGCAAAATCTTCATTCATCTTGTGCCTTAAAGTGGATAAATGATCTGTAGTAGCTGACTTCTCATTTGTCGGGATAAAGTTCTGCTAAATCGTGAGCCAGGGCTTCAGAGAAAGGTAATTAAGAAGATTACCAAGGACTGTCCTCATAGTTCTGTAAGTGCTCCACTGGTTTGGGATCTTAGTATTGAACCCTGTTACACCTGAGGCAGATGCTATTGAAGGCGTTGTCGCATACGCAGGTGACATCCTAGTAGGTGTGTTTGCAGACTCCAATGCGAGATTTAGTTCAGTGGCGAGCGATGTGCTTGCGCAGATGCAGCGTTGGGGCAAGAGCAACAAATTAACTACAGTTGTTCATAAAACCACATACATACTTCTGAAGGGAAGGCTTTCTCTTAGTAGGAATCCTTCCCTGAGGCTTGACGGAATACCTACAAAATACAGCACTGGTAATAGATATTTACGGTTTCTTCAAGTCGAGGAAAGAAACTCTCCAGAACACTAAAAATCTGTTACTCAGAAAGCGGCCAAAATTATGCATAATATTGCTTGTGCTGGTACTGCTGACTATAAATTACCATTTCATGTGGTGTGGTTATATCACGAAGCTAACTTCGAAACCATTATGAACTTCATCATCTTGACATATCGTCTTAGACTAGGGAGCAACAAAACCGTACTGCGACGAATTCAGTGCAGCATACTTCTGCAGCTCACTGTGCCTTTCGCACTACACCTGTAGAGGGTTTGTTGGCGATAATCGGGATATGTCTGATGGATATCGCGGTATGTTACAGGACAGTGCTGTTTTGGTTAGAGTGTGAGCAATATGATCACGTGTATGAGATCACAGGAATGCATATTACTCATAGAAGACATTTATGAGCCTGTAAGCTAGATGAATAGCAGTCTTATTGGAACGCTAGAAGCACTACAAGGAGTGTTTAATGCGTATTGTCAAGCATCAGGAACAAATTCAAACTGCACGACGAGGTATGGTGCTCGAGGTCGAGGTCGAGGGCACAGTCCATATCCCAGACATCTGCACCATGTGGGATGTAGTAACACATGAATCTGTGAATGTGGAGAGGAAGATTATGGTGATGATGTAGTTCTCAGATGTCTCCTTTTTAAGGTAGAGAAAGACTGCAGATGATTAGACTGCAATCTGCAAACAGTTGTAAGTGACCAAAATTTTAGGCCTAAAGTCAGTATGATAGCACATCAGATACCGACAAGGCAACTGCTTAACTTTCAGTCTACAAGAGCAAGTGGAAGCTCTGAGTATCAAAATAATGTCAGAAGTTTACAAAAAGCATTTTCTCAGTTATAGATAATAATAGGCACATACATAATTTGTCGTCGGTCATTTGCTGCTCTATGCACACAAATGGAGGATGCCACATTTATTTATACTGACGGCTCCAAGACCACCTTTGGTGATGGGAGTACCAATATTACTGATGACACCCCTATTATGTTTCGCCTTCCCGACCAGTGTTCGGTTTTTTATTCTGGAACTGTACTCTGTTCTCCAGGCTGTCCAATAAATCCGTTTCCATCAGTGGATGCAGTATATTATATGCTCAGATTCGCTTTGCTCTCTTCTCAACCTCCAAGCTCTTTATCGCAACCACCCTTTGTCCACCGGATTCAGGACTGCCTCCACATGCTCCACCTGGGAGGCATTTCCGTGGCATTCCTCTGGATCCCAGGGGATGTTTGTATGTACAGAAACGAGGCAGCCAATATAGCGGCTGCTTTCTGTCTTCCTCAGCCCACTGTTCGCATGGTTCCCTTAGACGATCTACTGAGCGTTTTCTGTCGCCATGTTGTTCTTTTATGGCACACACATTGGTCTGCACTTCAGTATAATAAATTACGGGATATAAAACCTCTTCTCGGCGCTTGGACCTCTTACTCCCGGCCTCGTCGTCGGGAGGAGGTAGTTTTAACTAGACTCCGGATTGGGCACTGCCGTTTCAGCCATCGACATCTTTTAAGTGCCGATCCTCCCGCGGTTTTGTCCCCACTGCTCTCAGTCGTGGACGACAAGACACCTTTGTCTTCAGTGCCCCTATTTTAATTCGATACGCGCCCGCTTACAGCTATCGCATAATATATATTGCCTTTTAGCGGATGACGCGCGCTCAGCCGATCGCGTCCGTGAGTTTATAGGTGTTAGTGAGATGACATCGGTTGTTTAAAGCTCTTTTCGGGGAAAACCACACCTCTTCAATAGCACTTTTCTAAGATTTCCTTCCGTTTTTAGTTTCCCTTCTTCTTGAGTTTCGCTCCCATTACTGCTGATTTAAGTACCTGTTTTTACTCTTCACTAAGCAACAGAATGGGCGTTTATGACCCTAGCTGTTTGGCGCCCTAAAACCATAATACCAAAAAACGCAGACCTGCCAGTCTTCTCGTACAGATATTTGGCCGCAAAGCAAGCGGGAGCGTGGAAAATCCGTATGAGTGCTTTGTTTTGCGTAATATGAAGCATCTTTATCTCAGTCGGAGCATCATTTCCCCACGTGGCTGATGCACCGTCCATCACTGGACGTATGAGGAGCCTGCAAATGTGGAGACCGTAGTCAGTGGACTACACAGAGTTCTGGTTGAGTAGTGAGTAGAGGGCTCCTAACCACTACAGTGTCCTGGTGTTGACGTCACTGATGGGCCACTGTCAGGTTAGTTTACTGTCCAATAAGACCCCCAAGTATCTTGCAGTGGATGTACGTCATACTGGGGTACCGAAAAACTGGACTGGTTGTACCTCTGATTTCCGGCTTTTTGTGAGTATCAATCTTTGAATTTTGGTGCCGTTAAATCGAGCCGTCCATGCGTCAAGGATTGTACAAGCTTCCTGCAAACCACTGGTGGACCACGTGCGGCCGTCTGTTCCTGGTATAGGAGACAGTGTCGTCGGTGTGTACAGCTGCAGAGGCACGACGAGTTACCGGCAGCTTTGACGCGTGTACAGAGTACAACACAGGGCCCATGACGGAACCACGTGGTACTCCCGCAGGCATGCTGTAACATTATCCATTCATTCATCTGAAATTATACTTTCTTTTTGCATTTAAAATTGTCGTAATATAACTGTGATATGCTAAGACTATTTGGTAAGCATGATATATGTGATGTTTGAGTGCTTTTCAAGTGTATCTTTGAAACTTGTGTGAAGAAAAATGTGAAATGTTTAATTTATTAAATACTATTTTGTCATGGAGTAATGAAATGAAAATGTTTGTGTGTGTAATTTTATATGTTTGTGCAAGTTGTCATTTGTGTAAACTAACACACGTTTAGGGACAATGTGTAGGTTGGGTGTTATGTAAAAGATGGAGTGCTTTTATTCTGTACGGTGGTTTGGGTTTTGGCGCACCACCTGTAGCGCCAGCAGGAACGATAGGACGCAGTCTGTAGGCAGCAGTGGAAGAGGCAGCCCTCGGACGGAGCAGACGATGCCTTGCTGGAAGTTGTTGAGTAGTTGTCTCGGATGACGACTCCTGTGTTATTACAGCTTCGATACAAGTTGTTGGGCTGGGTAATGTGTGTTAAAACGACGCCAAGAAAAATTAATGAGCCCATACTATAAGAAACTTGTACGCCGTATCATGGTCAGTGTAGCCACCGTTACTATTGGCTACGCACGACGATGTACGCGAGATCGAGTGGTCAGGACTTGTAAGTGGGCATCCAGGAGTGCGTTAAATAATGGTACAAAAAAGTAGATAAAATAAGGAGAATACATTTCAATGTACAGTATACAAGTGGCGCTCCTAGGTACGAAGTTACCAGGTGTAGGCCAGTCTAGGAGGACGAACAACAAAATAAGTGGCCAATGGAAGAGGAGGCGATTTTTGTTACATTGTGTTAGTGCCGAGATGGGGCCCCTCCACGCCCGCACCAACGTGGTGACCAGACCAAAAGTTCTACTGTCACCTCCATCAATATGTTAGTTATCTAGTAAGTGGATCACAGGATGCTGGGCTGTGATGTTATCCGTGCGTCTGGGTAAGACTACGCATTAACACGGTCCATCAGGTGATAGATAGTGGACGAAACGCGAGTGAGGGTAGCGATTTGAAGAGCAGAGGGAAAAAAGTGCCAAGGCTCGTGCCGTAGGAAAAAACCCTCTGCGACACTGGGATGGGTAGTAAGAGCAGTAGTGGCTTACTAGCTGCGATAGTTCATGCAAGGTTGGATTTGTTAGTATTGGTATCATGCATCATTACCGTGGCAAGCGATGGCGATGTATCCCAGTTGCTGCAGCCGCTACATTCCTGGAACAATCAAGATCGTTATACAGTAGTGGGAGATCGGCCATAGATCATCTCACTGTGTGGGGGGTGCGTGGAGCTTGTCTGCATGCAGTGTACGGTACGGCTTCCCTGCGTGGTGCCAGTTATTCGGCAGTGTATTCCAGCTGGATATCCAGTAATGGCGTCTGATTAACAGGGGCTCACCTGTACCGTTGTGTTTGGGTCTGCTTGGCCATAGATGTTAGGTCCTTACAAGTATGTCTTTTGGTCTTTTATGTTTCCATCTATGGTTGTGGACGTAGTTCCCCAGATTCAGAATAAATGGGTTCTGCGAATGTCTGGAGTTTCTGTATAGTCTTGTGGTGAGTTTGTGGATTACCTCCGTGAGAGTCTCAAGTCGGTGTTCCCGGTGAAGGTCCGCGATGCGTGTGTATCGTGGAGCATTGCTTATGATTTTGAGTACTTCGTTTTGTATGAGCTGCAGACGACGCAGGCGTGTAGGCGCAGCGTATCCCCAGATAGGAGCTGCGTACGTCATCAGGGGTCGGATAAGTGTCATGTACATGGACCTCGACACCCTTCTGTTCAGTGTGCTACACCTGTTGAGCATAGGATAGAGCTGTTCGAGCCTTCCCTGATGCCCATCCATTGTGTTAGTGGCCAGTCACGGAACGCAGGGCCAGAGACCCTGCCTTACGAGAAAGACGTCTGTTCTGCTCGAGGTCTGGATCACAGAAGAGAGACGCTACTGCGTTCTGCACTGCAGATCCATCCAGAGTCCACACACGTGACCTGTACCCCACGCACGCCATTGGCTAAAACCAGTGGCTATTAGTTTCAGCAGAGAGCTCAAGGCGTCTCTTGTCAGCTGCTTTAACTGGACAGAACGGCATTGGTTATGAAAGGCAGGGAACTTGTGTCACCTAGGCACAGCGGAAGTTGCTCTGGAAGAAAACTTGTAAAGATTTGACTGGTTCCTTTGAAATAAAAAATTTTAAACCAGCTCCCTAAAATATTCTTTGACTGGCAGCCACCCTGTATACCGCCTCACCCAACGGCTTAAGCCAATAAGTTAAGAACAGTATAATTAGAATTGTAGAAGAGTGAACCATATAAATTAACTTTTTTGATTAATTATTGTGTTAAAACATAATATTTGGAGCACCCTGTCCGTTATTACTGATGATTCACCTATATAGTATCTTTCCTAGTGTCTGATTATTCTGAGTAACGACGTTATAAGAACATTTGAAGTGATTTATTCAGTATCTACAAGAACAAATTTTGACCTTTGAATAAATGTCTGAAAACAACTGTTGTGGCTAATTTTTAAAAGTGAAAGTGAGTAAATAAGTTTTGAGTAAAATACAGACATGAAATACAAAGTGTTATGCATTACAAAGTGTTATGAAAACAAAATTGCTTATGTGGCTGAATAACACTGAAGTAGGGTTGCAAATAAATATTGAATGACAATATGGAGTGATCACACCCTTCTTACATTTGGCTTTTGGCAAAGATGCAAACAAAGTGTTTTCATAAATTTAAATGTGTGTATTACGCTATTAGAATATTTAACTATTTAATTTGTTGGTTATAAAAAATATACATGTGTCGCCCCCCGCCAGCCAACATTTTAAATTTTTTTTAGCAAATACCAATGATTAAAAATTTGTGACCTTTCTAGACTAAAGCAATATAAGTATGTATGTGGATGTAGTAGCTAAAAAATTTCTGTGTCTTTCTCAGAACCATATCCTCAATGTTATATTTATTTGTGAAGTTATATTAGGGAACAGCAGGAAAGTAGACCATTTTATTTTTCTTGCTTTTCTGAAACTTAACCATTCCTTTACCTAGATAGGATGACGACCGTAAATCTGTTAGACAAAGCACTTAATGAACTTGATGCAAAAAGATTCTAGATTCAGTATTAACCCATTGTTACTGTGTTTCTTTCTAACAGCTAGAAAACTCTTGGGAAAAGGAACTAATAATCTGATTACCAAACGGTCAAATCCTGTGAAAGGCGTAACATAATACTATATGCTCAACTCCCTATATAATAGTGTTACACAAGCCTCTTCCATTATCAGAACTATTTCTTCTCTTGCAGTACATTTTTTTCTGCCTTGTGCACACTGTAGGGATTGATCGATCAGAGGATGCGGAACAAAAAGGTGTAATGAACCTATGTTCAGAAAAGCACAGTTTCCATGCTGCAGACCATTTATTCAATCATACATTGTAATGGAGACTGCGGTCTAATACGCAGTATACCATGGAGCCAAAGTTACGGTATGTGATGGACATCGGTTCCATGTGCCTCGACACGTTCGTGTACATGCCGTAGCGTGTTCTGCCTCACATGTTCACATCGTTCAAGCTACATCCGAACAGTGTCAAAGGCAGCATGAATACGCTGCTCCAGTGTCTCCACATCTGGATTGGGCTCTCCATACACAATACTTTTGAGATGACCCCACAACTAGAAATCGCACAGGTTGAGATCCAATGAATGAGCAGGCCATGCAACTGGATGCCCTCGCTGATCCATCGACCAGAGAAGACACGATTGAGATGCGTCTGAATGTTAACGGCGAAGTGGGCTGGACCTTCATCATGTAGCAGCGACATAACCCTTCGAATCATCAACGGCACTTTTTCCAACAAGGAAGGCAAAGTCACTCACAACAAACGCCGACAGTTCCGGTCGGTCATGCGACGTTGAGGGAAGACTGGCCCCAAAATACGTTCGCCAATTATTCCTACCCACACATTCCGGCTGCACCGATGCTGATGATTCGCTGCCGCCGTACCGTGGGGTTCTGCATACGTCCCACAGATTACAGTTATGATAGTTGAAGATACTACTCTGCATAAGGTGGCCTCATCTGTGAATGGGATGGATGACACAAATCCCGGAATCGTGGTTGCCTGTTGCGGAAGCCAGTGACAAAACTGCTCCTGATGTCGAAAATCTGTCGCTAGTAAGCCCAGCACAAGATGTAAGTGATATGGGTCGTAATAGTTGTCATGAAGGAAAGGTGGCTTGAGAAAATAGCAAGTGTAGTAAAAAATGAGACTAATGCATTTGTCATGGCACTTTTTCACTTCAGAATGTCCATATGCTAAATGGATGTAATCAATTACCTCCACTTCGAATTGTGATGGCTACAAATTTTTCATTCTTCACTACTATTTCCTTTGCTGATATACATTACATCTTTAAAGATTTTGTAAAATTTTTGTATCTGTTGACAGTCGACACTGTCAACTTTGACCTTCACTGACTTCCACACTTAGTCTTCGTTTTGAAACCATCTGATATTTTTACATATAGTAGCTGAGCCGTGCTTCGGCTCACATTTGTGTCATTGACAGGTTGGCGTCGTGTGTTGGGATTGTGACCTCTCGTTTTCTTAGTGTGTTCACTGGCGCCACTACGTTTGCTCGTTTTGTCTTTCCATGAGTGGCAGCAGCAGCGCTTATCGATAGCGAATACTGTGGTACTATCTTTGGAGCGAACTTTAGTATTTCCTGGTCGTTGTGTGTCAGAGTTCAGTTGGGACGGAGCAGCAGTTTGGTTCGCACAGCCAGTACTCGCCCGAGCACTGGCGACATACGTCCACTGCCCAACGGAATGGTGTGGTCGCGAGAGTGCACGACCACTTCGAGGTTCGGATTCAGCAAGTTGAATGGATCGTTATACTCGAGCAGTGCAACCTTTCCTTGTGTGTGTGTGTGTGTGTCCGTCTGCCGAAGTGACTTCGTGGAATAAGCTGTCGGTCGACGATTCGTACTGGGACCTTTCCCTTGCCTGACTTCAGCGGAGACGACCGCTGGTTGGTCGTTCGGTCGGTCACCTTAGCGGACGAAGTGTATTTGGGCTGCTGACCGCTTTGGGCTTCTCTGTGTTTGCCTCGGCTTGTGATTCGTCTTTGTGGCTCTGTAGTGACTGGTTTTAGTATTGTTTGAGTTGTTTGGGGAATTGTTTCAGCGGATCCGTGTGCATCTTGTATGGTTTTGAATGGGCAGTTAGTTTAACTCTGCCGGCGTACTGAGTAGTTGGCTTGGGACGAAGCAGCGAGGAGGTCCGCACAGTGTGAGGGGAGGCCGGGACCTCTGGCGGCGTGCAGCCACTGTCGGATCGAGGGTCTGTAGTCGCGAGGGTGACGACCTCGTTTTCCACCCAAGTTGAGTGACCTTAATCCAGTAGTGAAACCTCCACTGTTTGAGATCTCGCTGTTGTTTGCCTGTTGCTGTTCCCAGGTTCGGTGAGACAAACAGCAGCAAGTGGAGTGTGTCATGGTGGCAGAAGCTGTTAGCCATTTTCTACTGCTTGTTATTAGTTTTTAATTTGGGTTAGTATTGGTCAAGTTGTAACAATAACAACTGTATATATAATAATTTTTTCTTCTGATTTTCGCTAAATTAGTGTAAGCAAGGTTTTAATTTCATTTCTTTTTCTTTTCGTGTTATTATGTTAAAGAAAATGTAAACAACTTTTGAAGTGAATATTAATATTTATGTCAAATTTCAAGAAGTGCTATAACAAAATTGAAGTGTAATACATGTTGAATCTATTGTAATATGGTTAAAATTGTAATTGTGCGCCTGGTCCATATGTAGGCAATGTATTAGGATATGTGGAATGTAAAACCTTTGGTGAATACCCTATCTGTAGGGGAGCGGTAAAAGGTAGATGGCAGGCGAGCGCGGGAAAATGCACACGGGGCGGTACGACATAACGGGCTCAGCTATACAGTCGGAGTTGGGCATCGATCTGAGAAACATGTTTCGGATCGAGGAGGCTATCCTGGAAAAAGTGGTTTCATTGAGCCTCGGATGTGCCGTTTCCGACGACTATACAGCATGGCCATATTCTATAGGCACTGAATTAAAAGGATTGCGACGCTAAGAAGAAGCAAAGTGCCGATACAGCTAGAGCCATAGCTGTGATTGTATGTGTGCTGTGCGCCTCGCCATCTCGCTGCCCGCCAACCGCTGCATCGACTCGCACAGGTTATATCTTTACAATTGTATCTGTGTGAACCAGTGTTAAATTTGTTCCTAACTGTTCAATAATGACTTTTACTAGAATTGCCCTATGAATTAATTATCCTAATCACTAACCTGGACAGGGTCCTTTCCGCAAGTTGTGCAATCCGAGTGTCCCGAAATGAAGATTTAAAGTCCATGTTAATAAGAATTACATGCAGACCAATCTATGCTAGAAAGATGTTTAAGGAACTTTATTGTTGATGAAAATATAAGCAAAGAACAAAGGTTTGCTAAAGTCGGAAAATAATTTTGGAATTGGTTTAGTAATGAAGCTTAATTAATTTGAGACAAAAATAATGGTAATTAAATGAGGAATTAATAAGACAAAAGGAGTAGTAACTCATATATTGTAAATCTTGAGTGTTTAATGCTTACGATAGTTAATAGTTTCAACACAGTGATCATAACAGTTTCAGGGTCCCCCCTCCCCTCTTCTCTTTTCTATTCATTTTAAATTCTGAAGTACTGAAGTGATTTGAACAGCAAAGTTAAAGTCAATATAAAACCTAAATTTATCAGTGTTTTACCCTTATTAAAATTGACATTGTATATGTGTTTAAAAAGTGCTATTTCTAGGGTAACCTATGCCCGATTTCAGTCTGATCAATAGATAAAACGCAGTTAGTAGTAATGATTGTAGTGTAATGTTGTGTATTTGTAGCTTATCCAAGTTAGTACAGAAAGGGAAAATGCTAGTTCAGTAGATTTTTCTGGTTCAAAAACTTTCCATATAATGCAGTATTACTACGTGTTGTTATGCTTGTACGTACATCCACTTGTACAAGGGAAAAACTCACTTAATGCCTAATTAGGCTGGCGACCGTATTATTAACCATTGGTTGCATCTGCTGTGTATGTTTCTTGCCCGTACTAACGTGTAGTTGCACTCTGTACTTGCTTGACGTATCATTGTTGTTACTGAGTGGGTGTAAGTCCGATTTTGCTTCCATTCAGGTACACGCGGTCATCATATTTACTAAAATCCTTTCTTATAAGGTGAAGCCCGTCAACTTATCATAGTACAGGCATTAAAGAGTTAACATACGCAAGAGCGGAGGACGTTACAAGTGGCTTTTTCGTGAGAGGGCTATTTGTTCTGTTGGGACATGCTACGTAATAAACCTAATTTGGTATACCATAGTATAAACTACATAAACACTGCTGCAACGTTACAAGTGGCTTCCCGGTGACAGGACATCCAGTTGTTGTCGGTCACAAATTAAAGTGAATACCGAACAGTGGATGTTCAGTGGCTCGAATTGCAATAACAGTTAGTAAAGTAAATAACAGGGAACGTCAAGTACGATAGTGTGGTGTAATTGGCATTCAGTATGGACAGGAACATAGAAACAATAGATGTGCCGAGCCTAATGGAAAACGCGGCTGGCAGTAGCAGGAGTTTAAGCGGCCCGATAACAGATGGCGTTAGCGGAAGACAATTGGCGTACATACAATATCACGAACACGTTAATGAACAGATTGAAATGTCGCGAGTGCGTCGCACACAGCAAGGAATAGAACAAGAAGTAGAGGGTGACTTTGTAGATGATAGTGGGTATGTAAATGAATCCACTGACATGTTTTATTCACCACAGATAAAGAAAGAATCGAAAGAAAATTTTGAAGTAGGATCGGAACACACCGATTCCGTAGAACAAAACAGTGTGAAAATTTTAAGCATGAACGATTTATTTGAACAATTAACCAAACAAATTTCGGGGCAGAATAATCAGCTTAAAACACACGTTGACGAGCAGCTCAAAACACAAAGTAATCAGCTCAAAACACACGTTAATCAAATTAAAGCACAGGTCGAAGATCAAGGAATTAAAATTAGTAAGCAAATAGAACAGGTAGAACAAAAAGTGGGTAATTTAAGCTCTGTGGTAAATACTATGAAATTTGAAATTGACACCATTAACAAAAATATGGATACTATGCAAGGGGAAATTGGTAACATTAACAGTAGGTTCGATGCTGAAATTCTCAACATCCAAAGGAAAGTAGAGCCTCTGGTTGAAACAAAAGTAGACGAAGAAGTTTTCGGTCTTAAAACTGAGATCGTAAACGAATGCCAACACGGAATCTCACAGTTAAAAAGGGCAATTTCAGACACTGAAAGAGGTTTAGGCGAGAAAGTTACCGGATGTGTACAAAAATGCGAACAAAATACTTCGAAGATTCAAGGCAAAATTTTCGATCTTGAGAGTAAAATTAAAGATAGGCCTGGTGTTGTCTATAATGGCACACCAATTACGAAGCTGTTAGAAGGTGAGGAACGCTTCGATCCCGCCAAGAAACATAACGGATGGCATCCGTTGGATTTCATCAAAAATTGCGAGAGGATATTTCCTGAACACTTGTCTGATCAGGAAAAGATAAACGTAGTAATTAGCGCCTTAGCAGGTGACGCTAAGCGCTGGGGAATAAATTTGAATACCGAACGAATGACGTTCGACGAATTTAAGCAAAGGTTTATGGAAGAATATTGGTCCAAACAAAAACAGGATCATTTATGGCGCGAGTTTATCATGGCCAAACTTCATGATAACAGGGGCAGGAATTCTTTGAAAGATTTCTGCAAATATTGGTACCGGAAATTGACCCATTTAAGAGGTAGAAGGTCAGATTCAGAAATCATCTGGGAACTATATAAAACGCTTCCAGAAGATTCAAAGAGATACGTGGGAAGCAATCATCGCAGCTTCCAAGCATTTCTAGAAAGGGTCGAAGACGAAGACCATTGGCGCGAAAGTCGTGCCAATTATCAAAATTTTGGTAACCGAAATAACCGGAATAATGACGAGAGAAATGACGGCGAAGGGTTTCGCGTCAATACGATACAGAGAGGTAGAGGTAGAGGCAGAGGGAGAGGAAGTTATCCTGGTCGCGGTAGAGGGTACATCGCACAAAATAATAACGACGCGGGAAACTAATTTCCGCGAACGGTGCGGGCCAAACGGAAGCGGACAGTACATACCGGCCCCGATTTAAGAAAAGTTACCGAACTGACAGTAATGTTATGAGACAGGTTAGAGGCAGGCGTGGAACGACGCAAAGTGTTGTTGCGAAACAAGCGTCAGGTGCGAGCCAGAATGAGTCATCTCCGCCGCGCAGAGCGCTACATGTTAACAGGCGAGTGGAGCATCAGAGGGCAACGGCCCAGCCTAGCAGAACAGCTGTTCAAAGAGAAGCCGCTAGCAATACTGCAGCAGTAGGTACGAACATAGCCGTAAGAGCTGATGAATATATTACGAGTGATAATTCCGTGGCGAAGGAAATAATAGATGAAACTGTGGATACACAGAGAGGTGCGGATAGCAGTGTATGCAATGAAATAAAAGGCGAGAATGCATTAGCAGAAGTAATAAATTGGCATGTGCAGATCGACGATCTGTACAAGGGCCTAAAGCAATGTGAGTGGGAGGATTTTAAGAAGGAGTATGAGGCAAAGAAATTAGTTAGTGGAAAAGGAGATAGTAGGGACGTCGATAAGGTGACGTGGCCCAAATTTGGAAAGGAGAGAATAAATAGCGCCGCGCAAAGTACGCGTGCTGCCGATAGGACGAAGTTTAAGGATAGGAAGGAATTGGAGGATGAAATCCTTAGCATTGACGAGGAAATAACTTCTGTTAACAATCCGCCAACAGTATTAGCTGCTACCGAAAGGCACCATGGAAAAGGGGATACAGTTAATTGCGATGTTGTATCTATCGATGATGAAGTTTCAAAACAAAACCCAGATGTTGAAACTGAACAAAGAAAGAAAGAGCCACCGGACGACTCAGTGTCTATTGTGCAACGAGTTCAAGTAAGTAAAGACTTTGAACTCCAGAAACTGAAAAAACCACCAGATACAAATGGTTCACAGGTTAGGAACGTATCTTGGGACAGTGTCACAGTCGACCAAGGTGCGTTGCGGAAAAAACAGGAAGGGGGCATGACACTTAAGTGGAAAAAATGTGAATTTGTGAAGTCGGAAATAAATTTTCTGTGGCACATTATTACTACGACCGGTATTGGCAAGGACCCGGAAAAGTTAAGTGCAACAGCAGGGTGTCCAGCTCCTAGAAATAGAAAACAGTTGAAAGCCTTTTTAGGTTTATGTGGGTTCTATAGAAAATTCGTCAAAGGGCAAGTTTTTAATAGTCCTCATTTGAATAATCTACTTAAGAAAAATAGTGCTTTTGTGTGGACTGAGGGTGTAAGAGAGATTTCGAAAAATTAAAAAGGGAACTTTTGAATAACAATATTTTGCATCACCCTACACTGTCAAAACCGTTCCATATGAGTACTGACAGCAGTGCTTATGGAATTGGTATAGAAGTTTTCCAAGAAATCTGTGAGGGCAGAGAAATCGAACACAGGACTATTGCGTTTGCAAGTAGAACTCTAACAAAATACGAGGGATACTACACTATATCGGAAAAGGAAGCTTTAGCCATTATATGGGGGCTAAAGAAATTCAGAAATTATCTGTGGGGCCATAAGCTCATCATACATACTGACCACAACGCTTTAACTTTTCTTAAAGATTGTCGTTTACTTAATGGCAGGCTAACTCGTTGGGCTTTGTACCTGCAATAATTTGATTACGAGATTTGCTATGTTAAGGGTACTGAGAATTATGTGGCAGATGCTTTATCTCGATTGCCTAATGGTATGAGTGAAGTGCCCAATGAAAATGGTGAAGAGGGTACTTTTCAGATAAGGTATATGAAAGAGGTTTCAGGAAAAAGAAAAATTGAGCAAATATGTAAAAATATGAGATACCGTCAGAATGAGGATCCAACATGGAAATCTGTGAAGGTAAATTTTGACAGTGTGCAGTATCCTCAAATTAAGAAATATTACAAAATTTTTAAAGGCATTTTATATAGAAGGAAAGATTTAGACACTGAGGAATGGAGAGTATGTTGGCCACAACAGTTTGATACTGATGTCATAGACTATTTTCATTTAGCATTGGGGCATAGTGGGCCGAAGAAATGTTTGGATAAACTAAATAATGTAGTAGTGATTGCTGGTAGTGTCAGTAAAAAGATAAAGGAACGGATTAAGTCGTGTGATGTCTGTCAAAAGGCCAAAGTACCGAACAAAACTAGTAGAGGTCCAATGCAAAGTACATTGCCTGAAGACACCTTAGAATTATTATCTGTAGATTTGTATGGTCCCCTCCCAAACACTTCGGGAAATTGTGCATATATTTTAGTAATTTTGGAAGTATTCTCAAAGTTTGTGAAATTATACCCCTTGAAAAAAGCAACAACAAAAGCTGTATTTAGTAGGATGGTTGAATACTTCAGAACCATCGGGAAACCCAAGGCAGTACTATCTGACAATGGACCCTAGTTTATAGCCAAAATTTGGAAAGAAGGGATGGAGAAAAATGGTGTGGATGTTAAATATATCGCAGCCTACCATCCTGCTAGCAACCCGGTTGAAAGGTACATGCGCGAAATCGGGAGATTGTGTAGAACATACTGCAGTCACAACCATAGAGCCTGGGGCAGATTTATATCGGATTTTGAGAACGTCATGAACACATTACATCATGAAACTACTGGGTTCCCACCGGAAGAAATTTTGTTAGGCAGCAGGAGTAAAAGTTTAATTGAAGAAAAACTAGAGTTTCCACCTTGTACAAGTTTGGGGTTGATCCAAAAGAAAGAATTAGTCAGAAAAAGGGCAAAGCAAAAAGCTGAATCGAGATCTAAAAGACATGATAAAAATCTGAAAGTTTCAAAATTTAAAATTGGAGATTATTTTCTTTTAAAAACCCACGAAAAGTCTAGTGAACTGAACCATGAAATTTCCAAATTTAAATATATTTATAATGGGCCATATATAATACAGAACATTCCACACGATAATGCTTACTACCTGATCTATCCAAAATCCAAAAGACTTTTAGGTGTAAGAAATGTTGTGGACCTGAAACTGTATGTTCCTAGGAGTGAGTGACATAAGTACACTCAGAAAGCAATTTGGAGTAAATGTGCTATATCCTATGCTGAAACTATTTTATTCAAAATGTAACTAATCTCTGTAAATGTATGTATACCATTGACAGTGTGCTAATGTAGTTATGTGAGTTTCAGATTACCTAATGCACTGTAAATGTAAAGATGTGTGGAGAAAAGGACTGAAAATGAAAGGGTAAATGCCGAAAACCAAAGTGGACAGTAATTGAGTCATAATATGAAGGACTGCCAAATACCAATGAGGGCAGATAAATAGTCAATAGAGAATTGTAAGTGTGATACAGGAGAGGTGACAATATGAGGTGAAAAGGACTGCCCAAATCTGAATAATAGGCAGCAAATATGTGTAGTAAATTTTCTGAATATTATTGGGTGTGTTTTGATTAGTGAGTAAGGAAATGGACTGCTATTCAAGGCAAGCAGCCACAAATTATCTTATGTGTATACAAATATTTGCATTTGCTTTTGTAGTTAAATGTTTATGTTCGAGATTTTGAATTTATTTCTTTGAAAAATTTAGTAAGAATGAGTAATTTTCTATTTGAATAATGTTGTGATGGGAGGTTGGACTGTGCGAAAGGCACTTAAGTAAATGACATGTAAACGTTCTTGATATGTTAAAAAGTATAGACCTATATAATGTGAATGAAAGGAAATATGTGGTGTAAATTTTTTTTGGACATTCACATAAAGATTCAGAACAACTGTATGATTGTAAAATTTAGTGTTCCCATAAAATTTAGACTTAATAAAATTTTCTGGAAACAGGGGCATGTGTAACAATAACAACTGTATATATAATAATTTTTTCTTCTGATTTTCGCTAAATTAGTGTAAGCAAGGTTTTAATTTCATTTCTTTTTCTTTTCGTGTTATTATGTTAAAGAAAATGTAAACAACTTTTGAAGTGAATATTAATATTTATGTCAAATTTCAAGAAGTGCTATAACAAAATTGAAGTGTAATACATGTTGAATCTATTGTAATATGGTTAAAATTGTAATTGTGCGCCTGGTCCATATGTAGGCAATGTATTAGGATATGTGGAATGTAAAACCTTTGGTGAATACCCTATCTGTAGGGGAGCGGTAAAAGGTAGATGGCAGGCGAGCGCGGGAAAATGCACACGGGGCGGTACGACATAACGGGCTCAGCTATACAGTCGGAGTTGGGCATCGGTCTGAGAAACATGTTTCGGATCGAGGAGGCTATCCTGGAAAAAGTGGTTTCATTGAGCCTCGGATGTGCCGTTTCCGACGACTATACAGCATGGCCATATTCTATAGGCACTGAATTAAAAGGATTGCGACGCTAAGAAGAAGCAAAGTGCCGATACAGCTAGAGCCATAGCTGTGATTGTATGTGTGCTGTGCGCCTCGCCATCTCGCTGCCCGCCAACCGCTGCATCGACTCGCACAGGTTATATCTTTACAATTGTATCTGTGTGAACCAGTGTTAAATTTGTTCCTAACTGTTCAATAATGACTTTTACTAGAATTGCCCTATGAATTAATTATCCTAATCACTAACCTGGACAGGGTCCTTTCCGCAAGTTGTGCAATCCGAGTGTCCCGAAATGAAGATTTAAAGTCCATGTTAATAAGAATTACATGCAGACCTATCTATGCTAGAAAGATGTTTAAGGAACTTTATTGTTGATGAAAATATAAGCAAAGAACAAAGGTTTGCTAAAGTCGGAAAATAATTTTGGAATTGGTTTAGTAATGAAGCTTAATTAATTTGAGACAAAAATAATGGTAATTAAATGAGGAATTAATAAGACAAAAGGAGTAGTAACTCATATATTGTAAATCTTGAGTGTTTAATGCTTACGATAGTTAATAGTTTCAACACAGTGATCATAACAGTTTCAGGGTCCCCCCTCCCCTCTTCTCTTTTCTATTCATTTTAAATTCTGAAGTACTGAAGTGATTTGAACAGCAAAGTTAAAGTCAATATAAAACCTAAATTTATCAGTGTTTTACCCTTATTAAAATTGACATTGTATATGTGTTTCAAGAGTGCTATTTCTAGGGTAACCTATGCCCGATTTCAGTCTGATCAATAGATAAAACGCAGTTAGTAGTAATGATTGTAGTGTAATGTTGTGTATTTGTAGCTTATCCAAGTTAGTACAGAAAGGGAAAATGCTAGTTCAGTAGATTTTTCTGGTTCAAAAACTTTCCATATAATGCAGTATTACTACGTGTTGTTATGCTTGTACGTACATCCACTTGTACAAGGGAAAAACTCACTTAATGCCTAATTAGGCTGGCGACCGTATTATTAACCATTGGTTGCATCTGCTGTGTATGTTTCTTGCCCGTACTAACGTGTAGTTGCACTCTGTACTTGCTTGACGTATCATTGTTGTTACTGAGTGGGTGTAAGTCCGATTTTGCTTCCATTCAGGTACACGCGGTCATCATATTTACTAAAATCCTTTCTTATAAGGTGAAGCCCGTCAACTTATCATAGTACAGGCTTTAAAGAGTTAACGTACGCAAGAGCGGAGGACGTTACAAGTGGCTTTTTCGTGACAGGACTATTTGTTCTGTTGGGACATGCTACGTAATAAACCTAATTTGGTATACCATAGTATAAACTACATAAACGCTGCTGCAACGTTACAAAGTCTTACCAGTGGTATTTTACTGCCTAGTGACCGCTAACGCCCCAGTTACCTGCCCTGGTGGTTAGCGTATTTTGCGGCAGTGTGTTTTTCCTCGTCTTGCCGATACTGTCCGGCATGTCGTGTAATTTGACAGCTTCCTTGATTGGGGTGTGGATAATTGTTTCTCTTGTCTACCCTGGTTGTAGAGGTTCCTTCTGCCGTTCGGTGTTTTAAACACCGGATTTTGAAGAAGCAGTGCTGTCGCGCCCTGGCCTGAATTACTCCGTCGTTCTACTGGTTATCTGACGTTAGGTGGATTTGGTAAGAGGGTTGACCGGCGTTCAAACCGTCTCTAGTTTGAGTTACCATCCTGTTAGTTGAGCATTACTCTTCGCTGCCTGTCTCACCGCTTACACAGCTGTAGGGACTTTCCTCAGGTCGATCCTTGGAGCAATGTCTGTGGATCACTCCATTCTCATTTGGTCAGATTGTGTTACTTGTTTAAAAAATTATTTTAATATTTTCAGCGTGTAATTCTCTTCCTGACTTGTGATTCAGACCATTAGCCATTAATCGTTTGTGGTATTGCTTCTGGCCTTCAGCCGACAAATAATTTTGAATATTTTCTTAATAAGGCCTTCTTCCCAGTCAATTTTTTTAAAAATGATTGCTTTAAAAACATGTTTTAGTATCTTCAACGTGTAATTTCTGCCTCACTTGTAATTCAGGTCTATGCGCTACAGTCTGGAACCGAGCGACCGCTGCGGTCGCAGGTTCGAATCCTGCCTCGGGCATGGACGTGTGTGATGTCCTTAGGTTAGTTAGATTTAATTAGTTCTAAGTTCTAGGCGACTGATGACCTCAGAAGTTAAGTCGCATAGTGCTCAGAGCCATTTGAACAATTTGTAATTCAGGTCTTCAGCAGTTCATTGTTTTTGATATTGCTTGTGGCCTTTAGCTGACAAATAATGATGAGTTCTTTCATAATAAGGCCTTCAGCCGTCAGCAGTCAATAACTGAAAAATTGTTTGAAAATTTATTTTAACATTTTCAACGTGTACTTCCCTACGTGACTTGTAATTCAGACCTTCAGCTATTAATTGTTTTTGGTATTGATTGTGGCGGCAAAAAAATCTTGAATTCTTTCTTGATAAGGCCTTCAGCTGTCAATGTTGTTTGTGTTACAGTCAATTCCTTTAAATTGATTGTTGAAAATTATTTCCTTAAATAAAGTGTATGTTTTCCTGTGCAACCATCGGTAGCCGATTACGGACCCGTCCACAATTGTAACCTTATCCTGCCTCTCCCTGAGTACCAGATTACAGTAGCTGTTCTCTTACTACCAGCTTGTCGTGTCCCGAGAGGGAGTGACATTGACACGAATTGGATTCAGGGGACTTACCTCAATCAATCTGCTCGAAGAGTAGAAGTAGGCGCGGGCAGCATCTGCAATTGCAACAGCTAGAAGGAGCAAGCTAATGCTAAGGTGCAGGATACGGAATTCGGTGAGGAATGATTACTGCTGCAGGGTAGAATTCATAAGAGCCCTTATAGTTTGATAACTGACAATCCCTACAGGCATATAATACTGTCAGCTGAATCTGTTACTCTAGAATCTATCTCCCTGGTTGCTGCGGAGCCGAGGCTAGCGAATCGTAGCGAATCCCACTTCTGGCGTAGAACGACACGGAGCTTGCATTGTTATACTCAGCAGATCTCGACTGCCTATAGGGTGCTCCTGACCCCCTGTTTATACTACCTTCGTGCGTCACGGAAAGCTTCTAGACCGTTCTATACCTCCTCCCCGGAGGCTGACCATGTACTTGGTATATTTCCATCATCATGTGATGTGAGAAAGCTACTTTGATCCCTGTTATGCATTCGGCTGCAGCGTCCAGCTGGTCACGTAAGGTCTTTTGTCGCCTGGCGCCGCTTCGACGGCGCTGGCCCGTATCATCGACAAACACTGTCCCAGTGCTTCCGTACCGGAGTGTACGCCCAGCTGCCTCTCCCGCTGAATAAGTCCTAATACATTTAATTTGTACCCGTGGCTGATTGAGATTCGCAACAAGCTAGGTGTGTCAGATATAATAAATGAAATATTCTTTCGTCATTGTTTTCCAGATTAGTTTTGCCTTTGCCATCAGGTAGTCTCGGAAGTGAATCTGCAACCTTTCACGAAAAGTATCTCTTAGTCATATTGCTGTAGATATAAAGCCCAACGAGATAACCTCTGGTTCCGTAGTCTTCAATCCTTCAAAAATGTTGATTGCTAAAGCAATGCATTTACCATTCATATTCGACTTCCTGAAAGGTTTCTTCTCCTGCCCCATAGTTGCTACTATTCTTACTCATATGGAATGGTAATGATCACGGTAGTGCAAAATAATGTTTGTAAGCAATTCGCTTTTCATTTCTTCGAAATCTCTTTGGCATTCAGAGGTCCAAACTAATGAACTGTTCTTTCGTAACAAGTTGTTTAAAGCTTGAATGTTAAAAGTTTGCCTCTTTACGAATTTTCTATAGAACCTGCATAAACCTAAAAAAGCTTTCAACTGTTTCCTGTTCTTTGGAGGAGGACACCATTCAATAGCTTTTAGTGTCTCAGGGGCCTTCTCTATTCCCTCTGTTGTAATAACATGTTCAAAAAATTTAATTTATTTTCTCACCAGTTCACATTTCTTAAATTTCAGCGTCATTCCTCCATTCTGCGATGCAATGAATACCTGTTCGAGTTGTCCACAATATATCCTTTGCATTGTTGTGTAGCTGTTAATAAATCGTCTACATAAATTGTGAACCTGCTGCTTAATTCTGTTCCTAACATCCAGTTTAACGCACGTATGAGCACAGAATCTGATGTATTTAAGTAAAACGGTACTACCTTGTGGTGATAACATTTTCCGCTGAAAAGGAAAGCTGTATGCTTTCTCGACTCAGCACCAGAACTGACTGCCAGAAACGGGCCGTCGTGTTCAGGCATTATAAATATTTAATATGGTAATATCTTTGTAACATTTCGTCCAATGGTTAAGGACGATCTATTTCTCTCTTAATTGTCTTATTCCAAGTTCTGGTACCAATTACCATTCTTAGTCCATCATCTTTTTTACGTACAGTAATCAGTGGATTATTATATTCTTTGTTGCTACGCTCTGACTTTCCATCCAAGCATCCTATCAATTTCGGCTTCAACGGCCTGTTTTTTTGCTGCCGTTACCGGATATGAGTAAACAAAAAATTGTTTATGTGGTAGTATTTTCACATGATATTCGAAATTTTTCACTCCATCAGGAGTATCTGAAAACATGATATAATTTTGTTCTCGTATACGTAGCAACTCATTTTTCTGGAATGGATCTAAATACGGTACGTCAGTGACAACTTTCCGAAATTCTTCGAACATCTGGTGTAAACTCTTGATGCTTCGTCTATGGTAACCTTCAAATAATTCTGATAATACTTCATTTTCTGTATCTACACTCCTGGAAATTGAAATAAGAACACCGTGAATTCATTGTCCCAGGAAGGGGAAACTTCATTGACACATTCCTGGGGTCAGATACATCACATGATCACACTGACAGAACCACAGGCACATAGACACAGGCAACAGAGCATGCACAATGTCGGCACTAGTACAGTGTATATCCACCTTTCGCAGCAATGCAGGCTGCTATTCTCCCATGGAGACGATGGTAGAGATGCTGGATGTAGTCCTGTGGAACGGCTTGCCATGCCATTTCCACCTGGCGCCTCAGTTGGACCAGCGTTCGTGCTGGACGTGCAGACCGCGTGAGACGACGCTTCATCCAGTCCCAAACATGCTCAATGGGGGACAGATCCGGAGATCTTGCTGGCCAGGGTAGTTGACTTACACCTTCTAGAGCACGTTGGGTGGCACGGGATACATGCGGACGTGCATTGTCCTGTTGGAACAGCAAGTTCCCTTGCCGGTCTAGGAATGGTAGAACGATGGGTTCGATGACGGTTTGGATGTACCGTGCACTATTCAGTGTCCCCTCGACGATCACCAGTGGTGTACGGCCAGTGTAGGAGATCGCTCCCCACACCATGATGCCGGGTGTTGGCCCTGTGTGCCTCGGTCGTATGCAGTCCTGATTGTGGCGCTCACCTGCATGGCGCCAAACACGCATACGACCATCATTGGCACCAAGGCAGAAGCGACTCTCATCGCTGAAGACGACACGTCTCCATTCGTCCCTCCATTCACGCCTGTCGCGACACCACTGGAGGCGGACTGCACGATGTTGGGGCGTGAGCGGAAGACGGCCTAACGGTGTGCGGGACCGTAGCCCAGCTTCATGGAGACGGTTGCGAATGGTCCTCGCCGATACCCCAGGAGCAACAGTGTCCCTAATTTGCTGGGAAGTGGTGGTGCGGTCCCCTACGGCACTGCGTAGGATCCTACGGTCTTGGCGTGCATCCGTGCGTCGCTGCGGTCCGGTCCCAGGTCGACGGGCACGTGCACCTTCCGCCGACCACTGGCGACAACATCGATGTACTGTGGAGACCTCACACCCCACGTGTTGAGCAATTCGGCGGTACGTCCACCCGGCCTCCCGCATGCCCACTATACGCCCTCGCTCAAAGTCCGTCAACTGCACATACGGTTCACGTCCACGCTGTCGCGGCATGCTACCAGTGTTAAAGACTGCGATGGAGCTCCGTATGCCACGGCAAACTGGCTGACACTGACGGCGGCGGTGCACAAATGCTGCGCAGCTAGCGCCATTCGACGGCCAACACCGCGGTTCCTGGTGTGTCCGCTGTGCCGTGCGTGTGATCATTGCTTGTACAGCCCTCTCGCAGTGTCCGGAGCAAGTATGGTGGGTCTGACACACCGGTGTCAATGTGTTCTTTTTTCCATTTCCAGGACTGTATATCGATCATCACAGACTGAAATTCTGGTTCGATGCTTTCGTTTGCTTCTTCAAAGTCTATATTTACGGCACCTTCTCCATTCGTAATGTTAACTATTTCATTTACATAGGTAATTACTACTTGTTGCTTCTGCAGCCAACCTATGCTCATTATTACTTCGATGCTAAGTTCTGAGATCAACAGGAAAACGTGTGTAAAAACACGTTCTTGTATTACAAATTCTATTAAACCCTTCATCTTTATCGGCGTACTTTTTCTTCCAGTCGCGCCCCCAATTTTCATTCTTTGCACAGACATTACGAGTGGTTTATCTTTTATGTACTCGTAAAAGGACTAAGATGAAGCACTAAATTAAGGGCCAGTGTCCAGTAACGCTCTAATTTAGTATCCATAAACCTCTATCAGAATTACGGGTTTGTTTAGTTACTTTTACCTCCATAGCCTTTTCTCATCTAATCTAACATTGTATATTTCCATAAAATGGCGTTCATTTCTTTAAAATCAGTGTCAGGTGGGTCTTTTTTCTTTCTTATCGCAAATTCTTTCACAATCTTCAGTTGTTGTTTGTTACTAATCATTTCGCACAGTGGTTCCTTTCTCTTTCGCTCCGTTACGTCTTTCGTTTCCTGTATTGGCATTATTCCTTCTTCGCATGGATCGTCTTCTAGTGTTTTTCTTTCTTCTGGAACAAGTTCTTCATGTTTCATACCTTGTTTCGGCAACTTATCACACGAAATGTACTCATTTTCTGGCATTATTGTTTGTGTAAGACAGAGGTTTTCAGTAAGCTTCTTTTCTTCCCATTCTGAATCATTTGACAGAATGATATCTTCCTTGTAAGCCGAAATCTTCAATATCACTGTCTGGTTCTAACATGAAAGCCCTTCTTAATTTATTTGAAAATTCTAGGTCATTGCCAGTCTCATAGCTCGTGCACTTTTGAATTCATTCGATAGTAACGAGTTCCTCTTGCTTATCTTTATTAGCAGTCAAATTATTTACTGTACGTTTTAGTTTGTCTTTAACCAAACTGTCTTCTATATCTTCCGTGATATCATTAGCCTGCACTTCATATTCGTTGTAATCTTTGCGAATTACCATCAGTCGCGCAAAATAATTATCGTTTAAGCCAGGCTTGCAAATGACAGAAACAGTTTTCGCAGATTCGTTGTCACGGAATGACTGTTCTCCGACGTCTAAATTTTTATCGTCCATTTCACGTACACTCACGACATCTTCGTTTACCCTAACGTCAGCCAGGCGCGTCCTTTGCGCGGTGCTCTTGGATTCATTTGCATTGGCATTGCGTGGCTTTTTCTCCTTCACTTCGCTGCTATCCCTAGCCAAATTTTCGATCGTAGTAACGCAGTCTCGCTTTTCATTTACTGCAAGTTGTCTGTCCATTTCCTCTTAACTTGTTGTAGCGAGTGAATCACCGCCTACTAGCTTACTTAAAGCATCAGCTGATAGAGGTGTCATTTCAGTGACCGGCTTTGTGACGTCACTCCCAGTCTGCACTGCTATACAAGCTACTCTCCCTACGGTTGCTCGCCGCAGATGCTCCTCAGCGCACGAAACGAGCCTGTTCCTAGCAGACTGTGATTCGCGCTCCATACCATCCGTCGTGGTAGGCCAACTGACCAATGTCGCGTCCCTACACTATAGCTGTGTATCAAACTTCTCTGTCCGTGCTGAGAATTTTTTCTGTGTTTAGGCCTAGTGTGTCTTGTTCTCGTGTCTATCCGACCCCTAATGTTCGCGGTTATTAGTTTTCCTCCTCCCTGTTGGAATAATTTCTCGGGCTATTACCTCTACCGCGATTGTTAGCGGAAAATCTTCCTCTACCTCTTCCTCTCTGAACATCTATCAACATCTACATGGATACTCTGCAAATCACATTCAAGTGTCTCAGAGAGGGTTCATCGAACCACCTTTACAATAATTCTCTATTATTCCAATCCCGTAAAGCGCGTGGAAAAAGCGAATACCTATATCTTTCCGTGCGAGCTCTGAATTCCCTTATTTTATCATGGTGATCGTTTCTCCCTATGTAGGTTGGCCTCAACAAAATGTTTTCGCATTCGGAGGAGAAAGTAGTTGAATGAAATTTCGTGATGATATGGCGCCGCAACGAAAAATGTGTTTATTTCAATAATGTCCAATGCAAATCCTGTCTCGTGTCAGACACACTCTCTCCCCTATTTTGCGATAATACAAAACGTGCTGCCATTCTTTGAACTTTCTCGTTGTACTCCATCAGTCATATATGGTTAGGATCCCACACTGTGCAGCAGTATTCTAAAAGAAGGCGGACAAGCATAGTGTAGGCAGTTTCTTTAGTAGATCTGTTACATTTGCTAAGTGACCTGCCTATAAAACGCAGTCTCTAGTTAGTCTTCCCTACAACATTTTCCATGTGTTCTTTCCAATTTAATTTGTTCATAATTGTAATTCCCAGGTATTTGGTTGAATTTATGGCCTTTAGGTTTGACTGATTTACAGTAGTAACAGTATTAGCCTGATATAGATTATCGTTCTGCTCCCCACTGATGTTATTTCGACTGTCCCTAGTGTTGTCATTCTGATGGAAATTGTGATTTTCTCGCCAGTGGTCTAGGTTAATTACTTTCTCTAATAATGAAGAAAAAGAATGTACCTGCTGAAATCTTCTCACAATTTCTTTCAGAGTTCCCATATTATTTCGGAACCGCTGCGACGGTTCCTTAAGTGAGGCAGCTCCCTGTACCATAACTAGCAAAATTCTTTCATAGTAGTTCGCCTTTACCTTCTAACACTCTAATCATTATAAATTCATGACAAAGACTGTATTGTATTTGCTTGGATCAATATTCGTCCAAAACCGTTTGTCTAAATTCACCGAAGGTCATTGCTTTAGTGCTTACGTTAACACCCTATCGTTTAGCATCTCCTGCTAAACCATTAGTCACAATGTTTGCTTTTTCCTGATCTGTAAGGTTTTCAGGAAATAACCTTTCACAGGTCTTTATAAAGTCCACATGGGTTAATTTACTGTTTTTTCGATAAGGGCTCCTTGTTGTATGGTGTTCTGTCTACAACACAGGTACTATTACATTTGATCTTTCTTTCTATGTCACTAACTTTCTCCTGCATACTGGAAGTATTGCTACAGCACTTCTCTTTGCAATGTTCTACGCTATTCTCCGAAATTTCTCAGGCTCTTGAACAGTTATTCTCATTTACCTTAATCATTACTTTCTTTATTGGCAAACCTTTTCCTCTGTCTTCGATTCCACCATGGGTTCTACTTGCTCTTGTATTTTCTCTATTTCAGTTTCAAACCTCTCATTAATGTCAACAACTTCTGCCTGAATTGTACTAATAGTTTCATTTAAATTTTTTACATCTTTCTTTATACTACTGAGTTCCTCAGTTAGGAAAGCTATTTTGTTGTTTACTTTTTCTAACTGATGGTTATTATTTTCCATTTGTTCTGTCACTTTTTAGTAACTTTGGCCTGTTCCTGACTAATTTCGGTTTCGTTGTCCAGTTTTTCGTTCATAATCTTAGTGTTTTTAGACTGTATTTGCATATGCTCACTTACAATTTTAGTATTTTTGTTGTGCACTGTTAGTTGTATATTCATACTGTGTAGCAATGCATACAAATCTATCGATAGTTGCCTGTTTTGCTCAGTGCGATTTTCTGCTCCTTTGTCTTCCTCCTATGACCCTACTTTTTCCTTCTTAATTTGTGATGTGCTTAACAGCTTAAGAGTCTCATCACTATGGTCCACATTTATGACTATTTTGCTAATAGAAAAACTGATTACTCTGTCTTTTGATCATTACCACTGTTTCCAGGTGTGTCTTCTCTTTTATCCTACTGTTCTACTTCCCTATAATGTATATACTTTTATTTTTCCATTTCCAATAATTGTCTAAACCACTTATACTGCTATCTTTTACTGCTCTATAACAAATTCGTGCCACTGAAACTTTTGTCCTTTTTCCAAAAAATCTTACCTATCTGTGATATGTAAAACAATACTAGGCTAGCTCTGGACGCTTTAGTATTGTAAAAGGACTTTCACCAGGCGCCAAGTACAACACTACCAAGTGCTGTTACATTAATACTATACCGATAATGTTACACCTGTGAAAGGATTTTTACTCTCATGGGCGCCACATATAGCACGATACAGGGTGAATTTATCTTTCAAGTACAAACTCTACGGATTGATCGATGGGAGGATACGGAACAAAAAAGATCTAATGACCTTATGTGCAGAAATGCAGGGTTTTCGGCTGGAGACCATTTATTCAACCATACTGTGTTGCAGAAACTGCAGTCTAATACGTGCTGTACTGTGCAGCCAGGTTTTCTCCTAGATGGTGCTACTGTTCTTCATATCTCACGCCCTAGCAGTTGATGATGTTGTGTCTGATTCGCTTTTCTTGCTTGCTTGTAGTGGATGTGTACACAATGGTTCCGTATTCGAATGGAGATCTTGGCAACATGGTGTTTACTTACGGAAAGGCAAATGGCAATGGGCAATGGGCAGCAAGGTTGTATCAGGAGACCCATCCCTGCTGACGGCAACCATAGCTACACTGTTTGCAACCGTGTTTCGCCATTTGTCTTAGACAGGATCGTTTCAGGAAGCAGGAAATCATGAAGGTTGTATCTGAAATGTTCGGATACCAGACTTGGAAGAAAATATGACTAATACTGAGGAAGACGATCGCCATGTCACTTCCTGGCGGTTAGCCCGACGGTACAAGGTAAGCCATATGACCGTGTGGAACATTCTCCCTGACAATTCTTACTACCCTTATCTTTTACAGCGTGTGCAGGGCATACTAGCGACAGACTGTTCACATTCGGAGCAGTTTTGTCACTCGTGTCTTCACCAGGCAACCACGATTCTGGGATTTGTGTCATCCATCCTATTCACAGATGGAGGCCATCTTTACGTGGAGTGGTGTCTTCAATAGTAATCTGTGGGATGTATTCAGAACCGCCTGTTATGGTGATGGTGAATCATCAACATCGGTGCAGCCAGAATGTGTGGGCCAGGATAGCTAGCGAACATATTTTTGGACCAGTCTTCCTTCCACTTCGTCTAACAGGCCTGAACCATCAGCGTTTCTTGCAGGTGACTTTGCCTCCCCTGCTGGAAGAAGTGACAATGATGATTCGAAGGGTTACATTGCTGCTACATGATGGTGCTCCAGCCCACTTCGCCGTAAATGTCCGGACGCATCTCAATCGTGTCTTACCTGGTCGGTGGATCAGATCAGAGGGTCCAGTTGCATGACCTACTCATCCACTGGATCTTAATCTGTGCGATTTATAGTTATGGGGCCATCTAAAAAGTATTGTGTATGCAGAGCCCATTCAAGATGTAGAGACACAGGAGCAGCATATTCATGCTGCCTTTGACACTGTTCAGATGCAGCCTCGCCGATGTGGAGGAGTGAGACAGAACATGCTACGGCGCTTACACTCATGTGTTGAGGCAAATGGAAACCATTTTCTGCAGACACTGTAGCTGTGGCTGCATGGTACAGTGTGCATTAGACCGCAGTCTCTATAACAACATATGATTGCATAAATGGTGTCTTGTATGGAAACGATGCATTTCTGGACATAAGTCCATTACACATTTTTTGTTCTGTATCTCCTCATCGATCAATCACTAGAGTTTGTACACAGTGGAAAAAAATCACCCTGTACTTCAACTGAACAAATAGTCCTGCTAATGGAAAAGACATGTGTAACACTATTATATGGGGAATTGTGCATACAGTATAATGTTTCACAGGATTTGACAGTGATGTGTGACTAATGGGTACAGAAATCAGACTATTAGTAACTTTTTATAATAGTTTTCTAGCTGTTAGAAAGAAATGCAGAAAAAATGGAGTAATACTAAATCCAGGATCTTTCTGTACCAAGTTCATTAAGAGGTTTGTTTAATGGATTTACGGTCGCCAGCTTATCTAGACAAAGGAATGGTTAAGTTTCAGAAAAGCAGAAGAACTAAAATGGTCTACTTTCCTGCTGTTCCCTAATTTAACTTTACAAATAACTATGAGGATATGCATCTGAGAAAGACACACTAATCTTTTAGATACTACACCACATACATACATATATAGTTTCAATCTAGAAAGGCCGCGAATTTTTAATTATTGTTATGTGCTAAAATAAAAAAAAACAGCCAGGGAGGACTTCTATGACTCTGTGTAACCAACAAACTAAATACTTAAATATGCTAATAGCATATTACATTTAAATTTACTAAGCCTCTTTCTTTACAGCTTTCTCTTAACAAATGATCTGTCAAAAGCCAAAGTAAGGGAGGGTGTGCTCACTGTCTATTGTCATTCAGTATCTGTATGAAATCCTACTTCAGTGTTACTCAGCTTCATAAGCAATTTTCTTTTCAGAACTTTTTGTGCTTTACTGTATTTCATTTCTGTACTTTACTCAAAACTTTATTACTCATTTTGACTTTAAAAAATTACTCATAACAATTATTTTCAGACTTTGGTTCAAATATGAAAGTTAGTGCCTGTAGACAGTGAATAAAGCACTTCAGATAATTTTATAGCAAGTTTACTCGGAATAATGAAACATCAGGAAAGTACCCTATATAGGAGAATGACTAAGAATAAATAACAGGTGAAAAAAATTTTGTTTTTTAGCACAATAATTATTCAGAAAAAGTTAATTTTGAATTAATAGTTCACGCTTCTACTATTCTAATTATACTGTTCGTAACCTGTTGGCTGTAGCCGTTGTGTAGAATATTTTAGGGAGTTGGATCAAAAAATTTTATTATAAAGGAACCAGTCAAATCTCTACAAGTTGTCTCCCAGAACAAGTTCCTCTGTGCCTACGTGACCCAAGTTGCCTGCCTTTCAGAATCGAGGTCGTTCTGTCCAGTTAAAGTGAAACGATCTTGTTCTATCGTTCCATATCTTTCTCATTAAATTTCCGGTGCAAGAGAATTAATAGCGAGAGGGTTTTTCTCTGCAGAGATAAATCAGGTGGTAACAAGTAGGACAAAATTGACCACGCGTCGTTTATTTATTTATTTATTTTATTTAACGTTTGCCACGTTTCTTGCATCCTTTCCCTTGCGCGACCTGGGCTGCATGAGTGAGAAATCATGTGAAGTAGCAGAAAGATTTAGTCAGAGTCGGTTGAGTAGAGTGGTTCTGTGGTAGGGTAGTACTAATCAACACGCAAGCGCAAACAAGTTTGACAAAGACAAAATGTCAGGGAGGTCGCGAAGGCACGAGAATTGGGTCAGGTTGGCGAACCACCCCCTCCACGCCCGCTTTTGAACGTGGAGCGGTTAGGTGATGTGGCCTGCAGTACAGTGGTTGCTGTGTAGCGGCGCTGTGCAGGCATTCAAGACTTACCTCTCCGTTTTATGATAGTATTATCAAAGGTATTAGGATGTTGCAAATCTGTTCGTTACTAAGGTCCAGATGTTGAAATCAAGTGGGAGATTACCTTGAAACCCGCATAAGGGAGTTTATTTTTTGTAATTTGATTAAATTTCATTAAGAACTTTGCGTTTCTGCCTCGGTCAGGAACGCACCATGGGCCTTAAGCTCACAGTCGTATTATTGCTCTGAGGGTAATGGAAAGTTAATTCATTTAATGTACGTTAATGTGGTGTTTCTTTCACAGCGATATTTTAGGGGATCTTTCTGATTTCTGATATGTTTTATTTGTGTACTTAGTTTCCCGCCATGTGGTCGGTTGGAGCAACCGCCACATTAGTAAAGTGTAGGTTCGTTCCAAAAATGTACAGTAGCGTCACTACAGTTTCGTGTACCTCATTTCCGAAACGGTAAATTTGTGCGGACAAAAGAACTCTGAATCATGAAATGCGTGCGTATTCACTTTGGCGCGAAACTGTGTCAACGGTCGATAACAGGAAGGTGGGCCATATCAATGATACAAGGTACAAGTAAATAATTATACGGTAGTGCGAGAGTGGAAGATACGACAAAAAAAAATCTTGTGAGAATTTTTGCAGTTCTGTTGGCTACCCCAAACTTGGCCACGTGTGTGAACTAGTACCAAGGTGATAATTAGTAAATGTTACTTGTGCCCTCCTTAACTATTTGATTTGCTTATAATGAAGTGCATTACAGAAAATAGTCGGGTTAAACTCTTGTGAGCCACGCTCTCTTTCTTCTGGCGCATCGCCAGAGGGGGTCACGGTGCTTAGCGTGCGATCGCTGGCGGCTTTCGGAGAGAGAGGACGTACCAGCGTACGGGCAGCTGGTGGTAGGCGACCCCGCGGACGGCTGCATATCGCGAGTGGGACTGTATCGTATAGAGAGCTGTTTTGAGGTGGGAAGCCACGCCTCGTCTCAGTTTGTGTTGCGACTCATCCAGAAGGGCGGTGGGGCGATGTGACTGGAGGCATGACATTCGGCCGTTTGTATTATCCACTTCCCACCCCCCTCAAAGAGTACGTGGTGGTTTAAACTGTGGTCGTTGGTCTGTGAAACTGTGGCCATTGGTATTCGAAGCTGCCTCACGCAGACTAGACTCTTGGTTGCTAGTATGTGCCGGTTGTTCGCTATTTATTTTGCTGCTTGCAAGGTTGCATTGGCGAGATTCTTAAGGCGACACTCACCATTTGACAGATTGAATCTGCCTGTGCTCGCGTGTGTGTGTACACCGTTAAATGATATATTGTCAACTTGATCTGCAAGTTCGCATCTTGTGGATTCGTGTTGTGGCTTTCTTGTAGTGTTCCCCAAATTCTCCTGTTGTTATTAACGTGCGCCTCTGAATGACAGTTTGTTTAATGGCAAGCAATAAGAGGAGCCTTTCGACAGAGCAACGTTGAGTGTTCAATGAGCGTACAGTTGAAATTACTGTTATAAGCAAATACGTCGTAGCTCTGTGATTAGTAAATACTGTTGGCAAGATTACTACTTTTCGACAGAGTGCTGTTGATATTCCTGTTGTTGTTAATGTGCACCGTTGAATGGCACTTTGTTTAACGGCAATCAACAAGGAGAGCCTTTCGACAGAACGCTGAGTGTTCAATGAGCGTACAGTTCAAAATACCGCTATTACCAAATGTTTTACAGCCACAAGCAGTTGTACTCTGCGCTTGTGACTTGGTTGATTACATAGTTTTAGTTATATATATATATATATATATATATATATATATATATATATATATATATTGCTATTTAAGCCCTTTTTATGTACGTATATGTTGGGTCGCAGCAGGTCTGGCGACTGATTATTAGCGCTGTCAGCAAGATAACATAGTTCCGTTTTTTTATATTTAGCGAGCTGTCTATTCTGAGACGCACCACTCGCTATCTCTGTCGGAGCCTGTATTGCTCGATTCCTCGGAACTTGGCCTAGCCCTCCCACTCCCACTTAACGATTGATCCAGACTTGAGTAGGACCATGTCAATGGTAGCAGAGCGTGGTTTTTTCCAGGTTACGAGCATAGCGTTTCGGGTTTCAAACGAGCATGGCCACCAGGAGCTCTCCAGGGTTGTCATACTTAACAATTGACCATCTGCATTATGAGCTCACCATTCGTCAACAGTCAACCGAGTTAGTAAATAGGTTGCGGGCTACATTACATGAGCCAGTTGTCATTTCTACTGTCATCCTGGGGAAGGTTGACCAAGTTATACTTTTGATTGAGCAGGCTGTTGACCAGCTCGAGCAGAACTTGAATTTTCTCAAGAGTACACAAGTCACTTTGAAAAAAAGGACAAGAATTCAGACCCAACTTTGTCACTGGTGGGCCAGATCAGTTGATCTTAACTCCATGCAAACCGATAAATGGTCCAAGGAAGACATAGACAGGTTGGCTGTTACTATCAGAATTACTCAGTTACAAGCCAAAGCCAGTACTATTGGGATAGAGGAAGAATTCAAAGTAATGCATAACCAAACACTCCATCCAGGCAGTCCCAAACAGCAAGGTGCTGGCGTACCGGAGGGAGAGGTGATGGTAGAGTTTTCAGGTTGCTGAACCTGGTCAAGCATTGGCTCTGAGATGTCACCCAGCTCGTCATTGACAGTGTTGAACAAATTCAACATTTTCTCTGGTTGGTCGTGCGTCTCCAGCTGCATCTGAGGCGTTGGGGGTGCCGGAAGCTACCATTTTGCGTTTGTTGCATCCGCTCAGTGTGGGGACCCTGTCTGGGATCTTCTAGGAAGTACTGCGAGAACGACCCATCCTCGCCTACCTCCAACGGATTATTATTACATCTAAGCCTTCACCTCATACCCGCAACGAATTGGAGCACCGGTATTATTGACGCGTTCAGGGACCATATGAACCGTTAGTACAATATATCGACCTAGTTCGTACTGCTGAAGGCGCCTTAAGTATGGAAGTTGCCGAACAGCATAGTGTGGAGGTTATTCTGCAGAAGATGAGACCTGAGGATCGATCAAGGGCGCAGTTCACTGGGAAGCCTACTACCTACTTCCAGTCATCTCAGTTGGCTAGCTCTATAGCGGCCCTTAGTGTTGCTGATGAGCAGAGAGGCGTTAGTAGCGCCACAACCAGGATACCTGAATTTTTGTCTGAGCTAGCACAATTGCCTCGTTGGTCGTAAACTGACCAGAGGTGTTTCAGGTGCGGATCTGATACCAATCTCGTGAGGAGTTGCCCCGAGCAGTGTGGAGTCAAAAGAGGTCGATGACGAGGAAACAGGTGAGGGAGGGGGCTATCGTTCTAGGTTACAGAACGGCTGTGCTCATGTCAGATCAACTAATTCCTCGAAACTTCCATTTGTCTGTGCCCTACTCAATCAGGAGCCTATTTGTGGTCTGCTTGACTCTGGGAGTACTGAGTCCCTGCTCGATCTGGACTGGTATCTTGAATTTCGTAGGATATGTAAGTTTCCATCCTCATTTCCCAGTTTTCAGACGTGTCGAACAGTTTACAGACAGAGGCCGCCCCTGGTGGGAGAGGTATGGGTCAAGTTGTCTGTGGTGGGTTTTTCCTGGCTGGTACAGCTACTCATGGATAGAAAACTTCCCGTTACCCTGTTGCTTGGCTGCGATTTCATTCAGCACACCGGGCTTATCCTTGACGTCAACAGTAGGACTTTTAAATTTGGTGTCTGCCTGAGGCCGAATTGAAGTACTCCGTGTATGAATGTTTTGTTCGTCCTTGAGAAGTTTAAATTCTGTCTCGAGCATGGAGATTTCGACCTCGAGATGGATAAGCAGGCATTAAGCTGGGTATTAGTCAGGCCCAGAAAAACAGGGCCTATTGCTAGATGGGCAGTATGCATATCGGCTTTCCCTTTTAAGGTTCACCATATTAAACGGGCCGAGAACCAGATCGCCGATGTGCTGCGTCACATGTTTCAGGAGAAAGGGGAAGATCTTAAAAAGGACGCCTGCCAGGACGCCATCCTCGTTGGAATTGTCCTGTCCGAGATCCCTGAACAATTTGTTAACCTCAAACAGCAGCAGTCACAGGATTCCATCTTGGGGCCCATTAGGCGGGCCGTGTTGAATGGGGAGGAGGTCGATGGTTATACCTTACAGAGAGGAGTCGTATGTCGTCGGTTTGGCAGGTCCAATCAGGATAGGATTTGCTTGCCCCAGAGCCTTGTTCAGTCCACCTTTAAGTATTTTCATACTTCACTCGTAGGCGGACATTTAGGGGTGGCCAAAACGATCGCAAAACGAGCCAGCATGTCACCTGGCCCGCGATTTATAAGGATGTCCGTTGATTAGTTAGACAATGTGAGGTCTGTAAAATAGGGAAACCGAGAAATAACATTCGTCGGGGATTATTGCAATCCGACCGAGAAGTTACCCCCATGAATAAGGTCTTCATTGATCACATGGGACCCTTACCCAGGACCAAGAATGAGAACCGCTATATGTTGTTGGTCATCGTGGATGCCTTTAGCCACTTCAAATGGCTCCTCCCTAGCAGGGAGATTACGACGCGCAGCGCCATTAAGCGTCTTACTAAAGTTTTCACCCTCTTTGGCGCCCTAAGACCCTGCTCAGCGACAATGCACCCAGCTTTATTTCAAAATCGTTTTTCAGGGTCTACTTTAATAATGCCATCAAACATGTTACCACCACACCTTACTATCCCCAGCCTTCATTTGCTGAGCGTGTTAACCAGAACCTAAAGGCAGCCTTAATTATTTATCACGCCAATGTGCAGAACAAGTGGGATTTGTCACTGCCATAGTTCAATCTTGCTTTTAACACTGCTCAGAATGAGGCTTCCAGCACGCCCCCCCCCCTCCCCTCACTCCTGATGCTTGCTTACACAATTAATACTCCCCTAGCCAATCTGTGGAATGTGAAAGACCTCTTACCACCAAATTAGAATCCGCATCAAATTAAGTGCAATTGGGAGAACGCTAGGCGCAGTATTAAGGGAGCACACCTCTGGCAAGCTCAGCACTATAACCGTGGTAGTGTGCCTGTCCAAATAAAGGTAGGGGATCAGGTTTTTGTATGTAACTTTAACGCCCATGTGACCAGGGGAGCACCTAGTGTCGGTAAGTTAGCCCCCCCATTTTAATGGCCTGTGCCAGGTTCGTTAGCCACCAGGTCCGGTCAAATTCCTGGTTTAAAACCTTGCCAACCATAGGTTTATTCGTACGTGTTAGTCAAACTAAAGCCTAAGTTGTCATGCTGCCATCTTTGAGCTGTTCGGAGGTGTGAAACCAGTCGTCATCGCGGTTTGTGTTGCGACTCATCATTACGATTCCCGTAAGAGTTCGGGCTCTGTTTGGGCATTCGCACAGAAGAAGAAGATGGTCAAGTGGCCGGAAATGTCCGAAAGAACAGATACCATCTTAGTAAATAAATTTGTTTAACGGCAAGCAACAAGGAGAGCCTTTTGTCAGAACGCTGTCGAGTGTTCAATGACCGTACAGTTGAAATTACTGTTTTAAGCAAATACGCCGTTGCTCTGTGATTTTTAATAACTCGGCAAGATTACTCCCTTTCGACAGAGCGCCGTTGATATTTCCTGTTGTTATTGACGTGCACCGTTAAATGAAAATTTTTTTTAACGGCAAGCTACAAGAAGAGACTTTCGACGGAATGCCGTTTAGTGTTCAATCAGTGTACAGTTGAAAATACTGTTACTACCAAATGTTTTACAGCCACTGGCAGCTGTACTCTGCGCTTGTATCTTGGTTGATTACATAGTTTTAGTTTTTTTAAATACTTTGCTGTTTAAGCCCTTTTTATGTATGTGTATGCTGGGACGTAGCAGGTCTGGCGACTAAGTATTACTGATGTCAGTAACACCTGCTAATTGTTGCTTCAACGATTATTTTGTTGTAGTCCTTTATTTATGTCTGTTAATATTTAAAAGGTAAAATAATTCTGGACATTTAATAGTCTTACCCGCAACAGGTTTACCTGGTAACGTACGACCATCATATTTAGTATTCTGGGCTTGTTGCTTGGTTGATTACATTTTCCTAGTTTTATGTTCATACATGCTGTTTAAATCCTGTGTGTGTGTGTGTGTGTGTGTGTGTGTGTGTGTGTGTGTGTTTGGTCGTAACAGGTCTGAGAATTAACCTATCATTATTGAGCATTGTGCCCTGGTTGTTGGTTTGATTGCCTAGTGACCATAACTTTGGTATATCCTTTTATACACATTCTTCCGACTTAAGGTTTGGAAAGACAAGAATCGTCTGTATTTATGATCATTGCAGGACCGACATTGGTTTCCGATGTTCCGCACCCAACCGTGATCTTGTATGCTGTATCTTGGAGCCTATAGTAATTAACTTTAATAGCAATAGAAGGCACTGCTTTAGGTATAAGTGTGTGCCTGCATAAAATTCCACTGAAGCCAGGCCTTTGCTACCCTCTCCCTTTCCATAATTACGTGGTGAAAGTAAGTCCTGTTTATTAGAGGGACCATTTGTCATTATGTATAACATTTAGCTATTGTTGAGGATGGGCAGTTTAGTAGTTTCAATAGATACATGGCTAATTATTAAAATGCTACAGGTAGTCAATAAATACCAATTAATCGAGATCCTCTACTGATTATTTTCTCCGTTTATCATTAACAGCTTAAAGAATACGTAAAACCTGTCTAGAAAATGGAAAATAGTAAGTGATAAAATATCCCTTAGAGATGACAGGCAAACTCCAACAAATTAGTCCCTACCTCATTTGTATGCTGTGTCAACAAATAAGTATAACCGAAACTCTATACTTCCTATTAAGCCCTGCATAGCTGCCATCTGTAGTGGTTATAAAGATTCCGTTATCCGTTGCTTTCTAGTTTGTACAGATAAGTTAAACCCACACACTAAAGATTACTAATACACTAACAGTACTTGCAGGGGCCTGTAATTTCGTGGAGCACATGACTTTTGTAAACCAGTACAACAGACTATAACATGCAGAAGCATTAGGACATGATAATCGGCTGTAAACATCCTACCCAGTTGAATTTTATCAGTACAGTCGGTAGGCAGGTTACGTTGCACTTTTAGTTGAAACTGCTAATTCAACCCAAATATCTAAGCTCCTTGGATGTAAGGCCATAGGTGACTACCCAATCCGGTCTGAGTTGCATAAATCCCGTAACTTAAGTAACGTTGGCGTTACCTGCTCTAATATAATGAAGATGGACCCTGCAGAGTTACGTGAAGAATGGAAAAATATGGACGTCACTGAAGTGTAGAGCTAAATGAGGAGAGTCAATGGCGAATTGTAACAATCGGCGACACTTACTCTAACGTTTAGTACTCCGGAATTAGCTGAACATATCCTTGCAGGCAATATCCATATTAAGGTTCGCACATTTGTTCCGAACCTAATGCAATGCTACAGATGTCAAAGATTGGGCCAAACCATTATTTGATGTAATGGCACAGCTACGTGTGGCCATTGTGGAGGCTCACCTCACGAATCAGGCAATTTTGAGCACTTCCTTCGAAATGTGTAAACTGCTCTGGGCATCACCCAGTGTAGAGCAGAAAGTTTGAGGTTTACAAAGAGGAAAGAAAAATTCAGGAGTTGAAAGTAAAGAAACACATACCCTATGGTGAAGCTATAAAAGCTTTCAAAGCTACGCAACCTCCAGTTTTCGCTACTTCTTTTGCGCCAGCCCTTAATACGCTGTCGCTAAGTGTGATGGCTCCACACACTCAGACCACAGCTTCAAGTATGAGCACATGCACTTGTCGGTGTACCTGTGAGGGAAACGCTCCACTCGAAGCTGAAGTCGTTTGGAAACTGTCAGCAATGGGCTACCACCTACGCCACATACCATTAACCACCATTACAAGCCAACTAAGCCATCCCTGCAACCCAGGCAACGACCTCCTCCCATCAGTAAAGAAAAACGTCCTTCGAAAAGTAGTTCCTAGTCCAAGAAAGCGGTAGTTAAACCTTCAGATAGGCGATCTCTCTCCCTCTCTGATTGGGCTAAGATTCCTCCTGACCTCCCCAGTAAATCACTGCTTCGGAGTGAGAAAGAAAAGACCAACCATTGCTAAAAAATGGCCCCCACATGTATTTCAGTGGAATTGTAATATATATCGCTCACATTTGGAAGAATTACAGTTCCTACTCCAGGACATCTTCTTACAAGAAACCCATCTTAAAGTCACCAAGACACATTACAGGGTTACCACCCATGCAGCAAGGATGATACTACAGGCCATGCAAGCAATTGCCGTGAAAGTTCTTGCACACTTTAATATCACAGTGTGTTCTTTACACCTTCTGCCTAATGATGTTTTTGGATGCAGATGCGCTGGCAGAACTCTTCCGGGCACTCCCATGCCCATACCTCCTTGTGGAGGACTTCAATGCACACAATGTGCTGTGGGGCTTGGCTACCATTTGCTGCAGAGGTCGTATGATCAGGCGACTTGTCCATTCTGAGAACATCTGCCTTCTGAACACGGGTCATATGACACATGGTTCCACAACTATAGGGACTTTTTCAGCCATTGACCTTTGCTTTTGTTCTGGAGCTCTTGCAGATTCAGTTCTGTGGGAAGTGGCTCCAGATTTCCTTTCTAGTGACCACTACCCAATGTCGATCCGTCTGCCAACTAGGACGCTGGCTGACAGGAGACCATGTAGATGGATGATACAGAGGGAGAATTGGTTACAGTATAGTTGAAAGACTATTTTTGAACAAAAGGATTGTGCACAAGAGACAATGGTCCATATCACTCGTGAGATCCAAGGAGCTGCTGCAGAGCCCATCCCCCAATCTAGTAACCACCTCAGACGGCGGCCTGTACCTTGGTCGATTGACAACTGTTGACTGACAATCAGGGCCAGATGAAGAGCTCTGTAGAACTTCAAACATTGTCCAGAAAACCTTCATGTATTCAGATCTGTGAGAGCACATCCGAGGCGAGTGTTAAATGAATGGAAAAAGGCTTCCTGGAGACAATTCGTGAGTTCCATTAATCGGTCCACCTTCACTGTGCAAGTTTGGGAATCAATAAGATGGATTTCAGATGGGGGCAGTACACGTCCCCTTACAGTCTTGTTAAGTAATGGGGTCTTTGTGAACACGCCAGAAGACATGGCTCAGGTTTTAGCTGAACACTTTTTTTAATGTCACTTTGTCATCCAGACAAGCCCCTGTTTTTCAGGTGTTCCATAGGACTGCAGAGATGAGGACGCTCAATTTCTTCTCGCATAATGAGGAGTCTACAACCTTCCATTCTCCATGTGGGAACTGGAATTCACTTTGTCTGTAGTCAGAGACACTGCTCCAGACCTGATGAGATCCGTTACGCCATGCTTCGTCATCTGGGCCCTGAATTGAAAGAACAGCTCCTTTCTTGTTTTAATCAGATCTAGTTTGATGGACAGTACCCCATGACTTGGAAGAAGGCTATATTAATTCAATTCTGGAAGCCAGGCAAGGAGAGTAGTGCCTCTAACAGTTACCAGAGTGGAGCCTTTATGAAGTGTATGAGTAAGACTCTTGAACGCATGGTCAACTACTGCCTTGTCTGACTGCTCGATTCCCAAGTCACCTGAGGCACTCCGAGTGCGGTTTCAGGCGCTACTGTCCCACCCTTAACAACTTAATTCTACTGGAGACGGCGACACAGGAGTCCTCATGCTGGAACCATTTGGTTTTTATGTTTTTTTTTAACCTCAAAAGCACATGACACTACTTGGAGGTACAACATCCTTCACCAACTTCATGAATGGGGACTATGTGGACACGTGCCACTTCTTATCCAATCTTTTCTTGAGAACGGGCGTTTTCGATATCCCATTAGTTATGCCTTGTCTCACTGCTATGTACAAGAGAATGGAGTCTCCTAAGGCAGTGCCCTCAGTGTCACATTGTTTGCCATCACTATCAATGACATTGCCTCTACAGTCAGAAACCCTGTAAATGATCTTTGTTTGCTACTCTTCCTTGGATGTTAAAATGACGGCGAGGCAGCTACAGCTGACCATTAAGAGGCTGGAAACCTGAGCCAGGACAATTGGTTTTCGATTCTCACCTGAGAAGTCTGCATCTGTCAATTTTAACAGTGCTCGTCGAAAATTTAACCAACCAGTGCTCACAATGGGGGACAATATTTTACGTTTTCAAGGAACTATGCACTTTTTGGGTTTATTATTTGACTTCAAATTGACTTGGCTCGCACACCTGAAGGACCTATGAACAAAGCAGCGTGGTCTACAGATCAAACTGTCCTTTCTACCTCAAGATGTTAAATGGTGTCCACCATAAGGCCATTCGGTTATCGACTGAAGCGTTTTGGACCAGCCCAGATCCTAGTCTGTGTGCAGAGGCTAGTGAACCACCACTCTAGATTTGCGACGTATCCTTTTGGCTCGACAGGCGCTGAAAATCTCCGCATCACCTCAGTCACTGACAGTTTAGTGGCCCAGCCCTCCTTTGAATAGCTATTCAGGAATCGGCCCCATGCGACCAAGTCATTTGGGATATGTGCTACATACTTTCTCAAGGATCTGGATCTATCAAGCATCAAACTGCAGATCCAGGGATCGAACACATTGCTGCCTTAGTGTCTTCAGAGGCCTAATGTGATTTTAAGCTTGACACAGTACAAGGAGGTTCTGAGTAGCAGACTGTGCATCAGACATAGTTATTCAACACACGGCTACAGCAGGAGGGTCCACCACTCTGTGAAGTTTGTGGCATGCCACTTTCAATTCAGCATATTGTGGCTATGTGTGTCCTATATACTGATATTAGGGTAGCCCTCAGTCTCGATGGAGATTTGCCCACCGTCCTTGCAGATACTGATTCCAGTGTTACAAGGGTGGTGAAATTTTGTCAACTGTCAGGTCTCACTCCTCAGTTGGTGGGGAAGGGAGGCAAACTTTAATACATTATAACCTGCTCCACATGTGGGGCAGCCTTCGTCCTCACCCATGAGATCCCCATGCTGACTTTTCGTCAGGATGCTGATGACCATGATGTCGAGCGCCCCTCACCTCAAATAATAATAATCATCATCATCATAATCATCTTTATGGCGTCCATATACACCTACTGGTTAAGGTAACGTAATATATGTGACCTGATGGCGTGTACGAAGGAAGTGCTGACCACAATGTGTTGGACACTTAGGTGCTGTCATTCTGTCATGACCAGAAACTAACGCAATTTCATTTAGATACCAAAACTGAGTAATCTTAAAGCCACTAAATATAGTCTCCAGAACAGTACATGTAAAAGCTAGAAAGCTTTTATCGTAGCTGGATGTTTCATTTTTTATATCGAAGCACCTGTCTGGACGAAACAAAAGAGTCGTTCCATAGAATTCGCCTTCAGATATGATCGAAGTACCAGATAAGAGCCGCGCAGGATTAACCGAGCTGTCTAAGGCCCTGCAGTCATGGACTGTACGGCTAGTCCCGGCGGAGGTTCGAGTCCTCCCTCGGGCATGAGTGTGTGTGTTTGTCCTTAGGATAATTTAGGTTAAGTAGTGTGTAAGCTTAGGGACTGATGACCTTAGCAGTTAAGTCCCATAAGATTTCACACACATTTGAACATTTTTGAACCAGATATGATTACTTACAAAAATGTAGTGTATTAATGAGAAAGTACGCAGTAATTCTACCGTAACAGATGTATTCGCCCTGGATGGGCGAATGTAAGATAAGATACATATACCGTTCGCGCCAATTCCTAGTACAGTCTGCTAGTATAGTCTACAGGATGTCTCAAAAGCTACGGCACATCAAAGTGATATAACTATACTTGTAATTAACTTGGAAAAAAAACCTAAAGTTAGTCTGACGCAATTCTACGTGAGGTAATGAATAAATGTTCTGCCTCTTCAGATGACAAGAGCAACGTGCCTGGAAAAAAGTCTTTCTTTTTTGTTGCAGGGTTGTGTAGGACCACCACAAACGAATCGCAGAATGGTTGGCGCCTCGGTTTATTGCAACACAGTCAGACACCAAATAGAGAGATACTTCGGGACTCGACACGGGAAACCACCAGCTTCTCGTCTATCTATAAGAGAATGGCGCGGTAACTCCAAGTAAAGAGCAAGAGTGCATTTCAACCACCATGTAAGCAATCCAAGGAGAAGTGACGAAAATACAGAGAGAATTCGGCAGGTTTTTCCATCCCTCCCAACATAACTCTGTTCTTAAGGCATCAAAAGAACCGCGAATCGCTCATGCGGCAGTGCACCGATATTTCGAGTATTTTAAATATTAGGTTCCACGCCAAGAACGGATTCACTCTTATTTCGCTGACGAACTCTTGCAGGTACATTTTTTTTACCGTTTTCATTTACTTCATGCAACCGCCATTACTCGCGGGAGAGTTAAAACTGCCAACTTTACGCGGCGCTAGCAGCGACAATAAGACGCTGAGACCGCGACAAATCTCTCTTGGGCTGTAGGAGGCGCAGAATTAAGCGAAAATTCAACTCGGCTTTTGCATTACTACCATCTGAATTTGATTAATGTCTAAAATGTGTTCACTATCAGTACCTGCCATTATGAAAATATGATGCTGATTTCGTCATTTTGTACATCGCGTGCTGGCTTCCCAGTGACGTGGCGGAATATAAGCGTACGAGCGGGTTGGGAGTCATTCAGTGATATCTGTGTATCGTACGTAAAAACTGAATAATTTAGGCAATGCTGTTCGAGCGAGGTTTGCCGTCCACCGAGGTTACACAGAGTGCGGGAAAGAGTTTGACACTGAAGCGTAGGATGGAGAGACAGTACGAAACATGGCAGTATAGCAACTAAGGCTCGCAACTGCGCATTTTCGGCGCTAAAGGAACGTAATCGAAATCTGACATGTGGACGTTTTTACTCAAAATGAAAGGTAATTCACAGGAAATGTATATGCACACACAGTCTTTGCATCAACCAGTCTTCACAATGAGGAAAAGATTGACTTAAAGCATCACATCCCCATGTATTTTCTTAGCTGACGTACCACATCGCACTTCTTTAGAAATGAAAAGAATCACATGATCGTGTTCCACGTCTTAGAAGGATCAAAGTAAATGACAAGGCAGCCACCACTTAATTAACGGGAGTATCTCGTAGAAAAGGTTGAAACTTACCACGGGTTTCATGCTGCCATAGCGCCGTAAACACTCAACTGCGAGCACTATTTCCTGTACTCTATTCCCTTCGTCTGACGCTGTATTTCTGTCCTACCCTATTGGTCAAATTGTTTTCTGGCACCGTGTTTACGACAGACGTGACGCGACCGAGCAATGGCCGAATACACTTAATCTTTGGAAGAAAGTGCTAAGAAACGGGACTTTGCGATGTCGGATATTTAAACGCGACGGAAAGCACACTTTACAAGAGGATATAAAAATGACAACTTTTCGTTTTACATGGTCATTAAAAAATTGCGGTATTATTTTAATATGTGGCAGGAATGTGAAGCAGACTGTGGCAGAATTCCCAGATGGAAGACGCTACAGAAGTATTAGCGTGTCACCAACAGAGCACACGCGATCCGCTGGTCGAATCGGAAACAGTGCCAAAAAATAAAATGATAATTAATCCAAACCCTCAGCTGCCGACAGGTACTGTTGATATACAGCGATGGTGGCAGCTGAAAACGTGTGCCCCGGCCGGGACTCGAACCCAGGATCTCCTGCGTATATGGCAGATGCTCTATCCATCTGAGCCACTGAGGACTGACGACAGCGCCACTGTCCACAGCTTATATTCGTAATGTTCCAAATAGATATTTGCCGATTCACTCATTACGCGCGCCAGACTAAGCTGACGAGTCCCGTAAGAGTTCGGGCAAACTGTGCACATTCGCACAGAAGAAGGTAATGGGCCGGGTAGCCATTAACTATATGAAGATAGTGGCTGTTCTCGAAAGAACAGATACCACTGATGACCGTGCAGCTTCTCTAGAAGCTTCTCACGGGAAGCGTGTTCTTTCGAGAACAGATACTATCTTCATATAGCCAAAAAATAAGTTCTGCACTGTCAGTTTTGTGCTTGTAAGCCATGGAGTAAAAGACAATCGGACAGATAAAAATGGAAAAACAGTTCGCATGGCAAGAAAATGTCTCAGAGCACTCAGTGTATTATTTCAGTAAGAAGAATATGAGGTCGGGCTCACTCGATTACAAAAAAAATGGCTCTGAGCACTATGGGACTCAACATCTGAGATCATCAGCCCCTGGAACTTAGAACTACTTAAACCTAACTAACCTAAGGACATCACACACATCCATTCCCGAGGCAGGATTCGAACCTGCGACCGTAGCGGTCACGCAGTTCCAAACTAAAGCGCCTAGAACCGCACGGCCACACCGGCCGGCTCACTCGATTACAGAGGGAGCATATGTGTCACTGCAGAATCGTGTATGAGTGGCGAGTGGTCGATATTATGACGTCACCACTGTGCGTCGGCAACAGACGACAGCTGTGATGATTCGTTGATGAACTACGGTCGGAAAGATGCATCTGTGACACTCACTAAGCTCCTGATTAGATTCCAAAGTGGTGTCAAGTGGAAACGCTGTCTAACTGTATAGGAACGTGAAATCACGCACATCCCAAATGTCATATGACTACGTATAAATTATTTACAATTGCAATGAGTCAGCTGTAGCAATTTGCAGGGATACGAGACGGAGTGACCACACAGGCTGAGTCGTGGGTGAGGCAGGTGGGGGACTGGCAGGGTGGGGGGAGTCTGCTCCCCACTCACTCCTGCGTTCGATGCCAGAGTATTGCTCACGTGTGTGTGGGACCCGTACCAGACGGAAGCGTACTGCACTTGTACAGAGAAGGGCAGCACTAACGGTCACAGGCGTGTTTAGTTTACGGAATGGGGTCAAGCAGACCGAGGAACATCTGGACTGGCAAGTTCTGGTACAGCTGTGGAGAGCAGACGGCGCACCTGACAATGCGACATAAAACAGTAACAACTTGCCCTCTTCCATTGTCGCCACGACAGTTGCAACTCTCTTCTAATATGTGGCGAGAATCTGTAAAGAGCCACAGCGCCATTTTGCAATGGAAGATGCCATAATAAGGAAAACGTGACATGCATCAGCTTGAAGAAACATGAATAAGGCTATAGAAAAAGAATACATACACCACAGTGTTCTAAAAGAAGGGCTACATGTCCACCTTTGAGTGTTTTTCAAGTGTATTAAAGCTAGAGCCAGACGAAAAGTACACTCTTTAAGTTCATTAACTTCCTAAAACGACGGATCTTTTCGAGTGCTAAATGTATTTTCTTAGTAAGGCCAATAACAGAGCGAGCTCTGTCGTTTAGAACACAAGTAAACTTTCATGAGTAACTCGATGCTAGTTTAACAGCGATGAGCTTTCAATGCCGTTAATGATACATTTGCTTACCGACGCCCAGAAGCACATGTGACATCAGTGGAGGTATCGCAACACTTGAATATGCTTAGCTCGAGTGACGCTAAAAAGCAGTAATAAATTTAGATTTTCGCTGTAGCGTTTTAGGCAAAATTAGTTACTTTACATGTATTCACGTAAAACTAAGAGACGTCAGTTTTGTCTAAAGACAGGCTGTAGAGATCAGAATGTACAGCAGTAACTTCCATTTGGTTTTTGCCTTAGCTTTGAGAGAACACAGAGGGTTTCCAAGACTTGTTTACATTTAAAGCACGAGGGAAGCAGCGTCGCAGACATCGACACCTTCTTTCGCAGCACGGCTCTAGGCAGCTGTCCAGAAAGAGTCGGTGGAGGGATTCGTTTGAATCTTAATTTGTTACTCCAATTCAACCCTATAAGAATGCCTAGAGCATGTGTGACAAAAATGTCGCTGCGAGAAACGCCGTCCCGAGCTGTAACGGAATGTTCGGCCCACACCTGTTTTCGCGGCATTTTGTAAATTGTTAGTTTACGTTTTTCTGAATAACTGAAAACCTGAGAACTGAGGAGAAATTTAATTACCATGAGTCGACGCAACATTTAGCTTAGGAGAGTGATCGATTATGGGAAATACTGTCGGTTGTATCATTTTTCAGTGACGAATACGGTACCTACTTTCTGTTGGGATGTACTACGACTTTTGCGATTCGCTTTATCACGTCTGCGTACGAGTTTTAGCCGATGTTGCACGACAGTAAGTCGTTATCACTGCACGTGAAGAAACCGATGGTCGACCGTCACATGACATGTGTGAATGCACACGTGATAACTATGTAGCCAGGAGGTGACATTTTTTATGTCTCTGCCGTCGTTATAGCGACAGTTATTGAACTGTTTTTATACGTGGAGAGAGTGCATACATAATGAATGTAGGAAAGTGCAAGTGTTATGCAAACACGACGCCACAAGCGGTTAGCGGAAGCTAGTATCGTTTCCCAGTAAAGAATACGATACGTAATTTCATTTGGAAAAAAGATTACTTTTGCGAGATTGTCTGTGAAGAGACAACTCCAAATCTGGCATTATGTAGCTTAATCACAGTTGACGTGTGGCCCACCGACGTAATTTATTATTCACAAGTTTAATCGCTTATTACCGTGCTAAATGTAAAGTCTGACTGCTGTCGGCACATTTACTAACATTTTCTCCCGTTTTCATTTACGTCAGAAAAGCGCCATTACCCGAGAGAGAATTAAACTGCCGACATTCCGGAGCGCTAGCAGGGGCAGCGACAAAGCTCTGAAGGCTGCAGCACACGGAGGAATAACGGAAAGATAAATTCTACGTTAGTGCGATCTGAAGGTGCGATTACATGTGTACAGAGTGAATACAGTGTCATTATGCGAAACCGAACATGATTTCACGATCCCGTGTAATCCGTGCTTTCGTTCGAGAAGTATCGGAAGATAGGTCGCGACCTGTTTGGAAGTCACAAAATTATGTAAGTGTCACGCATGTGAAAAACTGGAAGAATTTAAACAGTGCTGCTTGAGCGAGGTTTGCCATCGAGTACCGGTAAAGACGCCTGACATGACGTGACAAGTGTGCTAACCGCATTCGAGTTCAGTGCTTATTCATCGATAAAATCAAATATCCTTCAAAATAGCAAAACGATGGACTGCTATGGTATCGATTCTTACTTCTAAAATACAGAAGGAAATCCGGCATCTGAAACTGCGCTTGGAGAATCGATATGAAAGTTTGATTAACTTGTACTCATGGCAGATAGTTTTATATTCTGACAGAATGTAACTTTTGTAGTGTTAATTGAAAATGGCCATAAGGCCGAAATTACAATAGTAACAATAAATATTTTCTACAGTCAACGGCGACTATGATGTCCCTTAAGCGATATGAAAGTGTTTAGATGACGAACCAGAAGCGGGAAAAAAGAGATCGGTTTATGAAAAACACATTTCGTAGCCATATGTAGGAGTGTTTTTAAAGTACGTTTCATATTATCTTTGGCACAAGTAAAGAGAATATTAAAATATAGTTCCTTTTCCAGAACGGGCAGATATACAAAAAAATGTATCTTCCTCTTCACATTTCTCCTCCGTTCTATATTTATAAATGTATACAGAAAGCTATTGAATTCCTATTTCCATTACTTTATACAACGTCGTTCATGGTTGTGTGACAGAATGGTGTCCAGTACGTGTATTATTCCGTTTTTGAACTATTTATTCCTTTCTTGCATCTTGCTGCTTTATCATTGTTGAGCACTGCAAGTCGCACACTGCCATCTACCGGCCGACGGCTACACTGCGTCCTCCGTAACTCCTTTCACAGTTCACGTCTTCCGAACACTATGCGCCAATCGAATATGTCTTTTCACATCGCTGGTTCGGCGCGAATCACGTATTTCCATGAAACAAAACAGAACACTCGTACATTGATATCTGTTCCTGTGGGCGAGGACGGAAAGCCATAGCCTATTGGCATGAAACATAGTAAAATAAAATATCTGCGAACGGTCAAGACTGCCACGTCAGAGAGACAGGCGACTGCGATTGCAAATCCGCCTCCACACAGCACCAGAGAGTATCGTATAACGCAGTCAGGCGGCGTGTAGTAAACATTAGATTGCATTCGTTATCTAGCGAAATACGTACCACAAACATAAGTATATCTTTGATTTACTTGTGAAAAGAATGGAAATAAATAAAATCCTTTTTTTCGTCTGTGTTTCCAACACTAAACGCAATATTTTGGTCTCAGAAGAAAAATAAATGATCTGAATCTTCTTGTTCGAGCTCACTCCCAACGAAGTGTAACTTTCAGCAACTTCAAATAATACATTATACTATTTTTTTATTTAGTACTTCTGAAAACAAAGCACCAATCACGGCATGGGGTAACAAACGTGTGCAGGGAGGAGACCCCCCCTCCCACCCAAGAGGGATCGTTGCCGATAAAATTTTATTAAATAAATGTTTCCATTCATAATGTACGGCCGTACTGTGGTGAAAGGTGCTGGTCGGAAGACCGTGGTCGGCACATTCCTGCCACGTGCTCCTCGGTCAGGCTCTAGTCCCTCGGGTTGGTTGCGCTGACGAGGGTACGCTACTAGCAAGGCGCGTTGGCGGAATCAACCCTCCAATCAGTGACTAGTCGTGTGATCACGTGGGGACGCGGCCGGGAGCGGCGAGGGCGGCTCGGAAACAGCTCCGCGCCCTCCTAGCTTCAGACCTCGGCCCCGAGTAGTCGCTTCTCTAGCCTCTGCCTCTCTCCTCAAACCCCCTGATGAACAGAGGGCAACCCCTCTTCGGGCTGCTCAGCCCTACGTAGGCACCCATGTACCACCGTTACATGAATAAACAGCGTCCATTCCAACTTCATTACTTTTCATTTTCACAACGCCCACCGCTCCTGACCTCTGTTTTTGTTGTGGTCTTCAGTCCTGATACCGGTTTGATGCAGCTCTCCATGCTACTCTATCCTGTGCAGGCTTCTTCATCTCCCAGTACCTACTGCAACCTACATCCTTTTGAATCTTCTTAGTGTATTCATCTCTTGGTCTCCCTCTCGATTTTTACCCTTCACGCTGCCCTCCAATGCTAAATTTGTGATCCCTTGATGCCTCAGAACATGTCCTACCAACCGATCCCATCTTCTTGTCAAGTTGTGCCACAAATTTCTCTTCTCGTCAATTCTGCTCAGTACCTCTTCATTAGTTATGTGATCTACCCATCTAATCTTCAGCATTCTTCTGTAGCACCACATTTCCAAAGCTTCTATTCTCTTCTTGTCCAAACTATTTATCGTCCATGTTTCACTTCCATACATGGCTACACTCCATACAAATAGTTTCAAAAGCGACTTCCTGACTCTTAAATCTATACTCGATGTTAACAAATTTCTCTTATTCACAAACAGTTTCCTTGCCATTGCCAGTCTACATTTTATATCCTCTCTACTTCGACCATCATCAGTTATTTTGCTCCCAAATAGCAAAACTCCTTTACTACTTTAAGTGCCTCATTTCCTAATCTAATTCCCTTAGCATCACTTGAGTTCATTCGACTACATTCCATTATCCTCGTTTTGCTTTTGTTGATGTTCATCTTATATCCTCCTTTCAAGACACTGTCCATTCCGTTCAACTGCTCTTACAAGTCCTTTGCTGTCTCTGACACAATTACAATGTCAGCGGCGAACCTCAAAGTTTTTATTTCTACTCCATGGATTTTAATACCTACTCCGAATTTTTCTTTTGTTTCCTTTACTGCTTGCTCAGTATGCAGATTGAATAACATCGGGGAGAAGCTGCAGCCCTTCACTCCCTTCCCCACCACTGCTTCCCTTTCATTCCCCTCGACTCTTATAACTGCCGTCTGGTTTCTGTACAGATTGTAATTAGCCTTTCGCTGCGTGTATTTTATCCCTGCCACCTTTAGAATTTGAAAGAGAGTATTCAAGTCAACATTGTCAAAAGCTTTCTCTAAGTCTACAAATGCTAGAAATGTAGGTTTGCCTTTCCTTAATCTTTCTTCTAAGATAAGGCGTAAGGTCAGTATTGCCTCACGTGTTCCAACATTTCTACAGAATCCAAACTAATCTTCCCCGAGGTCGGCTTCTACCAGTTTTTGCATTCGTCTGTAAAGAATTCGCGTTAGTATTTTGCAGCCGTGACTTATTAAACTGATAGTTCGATAATTTTCACATCTGTCGACACCTGCCTTCTTTGGGATTGGAATTATTATATTCTTCTAGAAGTCTGAGGGTATTTCGCCTGTCTCATACATCTTGCTCACCAGATAGAGTTTCGTCATGACTTGCTCTCCCAAGGCCGTCAGCAGTTCTAATGGAATGTTGTCTGCTCCCGGGGCCTGACCTCTAGCCTGACGAACAAGTGGCGTCAGAAGTGGGATGCGACCCACCTTACGGTTGTAAAATAAACTCATCAGTTGAGTATGAGCACAACAAAGGGGCCGAGGCTGAGCAAGTAAAGGAAACTAGACCGAGCGTGGCGAGGCTGCAGCCTGCTGCCCCCGCGCGTGATCGGCGCCACCAAATAATGTAAGTCGCTAGCGACGCTACGGTGGTGTAGATGCCCACACTATTTTAACGTGCCGACCACAAGGCAGCAATTGGAGGCAGGAGCAGCCGGAGAGGATGAAGATCCCCTCTCGGCGCTACAGACCCAGATAAATCAATTAATTTTAACTAACGCGGAGCTTAATCAACAGATAGATGATCTTCAAATGGCTTCTCCACAGTCTAATGTTTCTAAGCAAGTGCTAGTGGATGAACAGCCGAAACAGGTGACTCCACCACTCACTAGTGCAGAATCACCTGTGGTTGTAGCCACCTCTACTTTGGTGCAGAGCTTTCCAGCAGTAGCGTTTATTCCGGCGTTCGCTGGAAAGCCGCACGAGAATATTCAAACGCTTGTCCAGAATGTTCAGGTCATCGGAAAGCTTTGAGGTTGGCCAGATGAATTTCTCTTAAACGTGATGAAAATGAAACTCACCGGCGAAGCGCGGAACTACGTGCAGTCGGTCGAGAGCTTGAAAAATGCCCCTACCTTCCAGTCCCTTGCAACAGGATTGATTGAAAGGTATACAGACAAACGACTTGCTTTCCACCCCTAAGCAAAAAACGGGTGAGGATTTAGAAGCATTCGCGGACAGAATTAGAAGCGTCTCATGCCACACATAAGCACTAAGTGCGAATTCTGCTCGTAACGAGGTTCTGTTGGAAGAATCAGAATGTCGTGCAATAGACGTGTTTATTCGCGGCATCAACCCTCAAACAGAGGGCGAAATCGAGGTAGCTTACCCCCGCACCTTACACGAAGCCGTGCGATTAGCACTCTTGAGAGAGGAGGCGAGCCGATTTGTGGCCGTCTCCGCGCGGCAAAGCGAGCCCCGACATGTCTTTTCGAACGACACTGTGTGTGGGCGCTGTAATAGACAAGGACATGTGGCAGAGCAATGCCGCGTGCCATATTGTCATCGGTGCAGGAACATGGGTCACCGACGCGTGCATTGTCCAAATAGTAGGCCACAACCGCCTGCAAATTTCAGGCGAAATGCAAACCAACCACAGAATTCGGGAAACGGCCGCGGGGCAGGAAGTGCCACCCCTCTCGGCCCCCGTTAAAAATAGTAAAATAGTGACGCCACTAGCTTATAAGGGAATCACGCAGGTGGCAAGCGTGGTTGTCGATGGTGTTAGAGGCCGCAAACCAATACGCGTGCTAATTGACACAGGCGCACAGATCAGCTTGGCATTTTTTGTCGAAGAGAGATAAAAGAACATTGCAACCGCCGCGGTACCATATCAGTGGTAATGGTCCCGGCATAGTGAAACCTGATGGCAGCTGTTGCGTTGAGTTCATGTTGGACTCCACAGAGTATGCTTTTACGATGGAGGTTGTACGGAACAGGCGCACGGATTATGACACCGTCCTAGGAGGTGACTTTCTGCGTCATTTCCAAGGGGTTATTGACCATAGGTTAAATACTGTCCACTTCGGCGACAACGTGCACCGTATTGGACGTGACCGCACGTTGTGGGTGAGCGGAGCTGGGAAAAAAGGATCCGTTTCCCAAGTTTCGGAGTCTCCCGTAATAATTCTAAAAGCCGATAATCCCGTGGAGATACCAGAAGGCACAGGAAAGATCCTTTGGGTGCCTGTCGGGATACGTGAATCCGAAGAAGTTCATTTCTTGGTAGATCCACTCTGCCAGAGTGACACTCTTGACCAGATGCAGGTCCACGTAAAACGTAGCCTGTGCAAAGCGCAGCAAGAACAGAAAAAAAACTGCGTACCCGTGTGTTTAGACTATTTTAGCCACAAGCAAGCTTTAATACCGCGTGTTACAGTATTAGCCAGAAGATGAGTTGCCAATGAAAACCCCTTCTCTGAAAAAGAAAAAGACTGCTGCCACCTCTCAACACCTTTTGACAATCACCTCACATCTGACAGATAAGTTTAAAGCTAAGCTTGGTCACCTACCATTGCATCAACAAAAGCTAATAAACGAAGTATTGAATGAGTATTCATGGTTGTTTGAAGACAAGAAATATTTACCAGCAACAGAGCTAATCCAACATCAGATTCCAACCGGAAATGCTAGACTAATAGCCCAAAAAGGGTACCGAATTCCCTGCCATCTTCAGTCAGTGGTAGAGGAAACTATGCAACAGCAACTAGAAACGGGAATAATACAACCCTCTTCTAGTGCGTGGTATAGCCCAATTGTAGTCGTTCCAAAGAAATCTATAGACGGAGAAAAATCCTATCGCCTCTGAGTAGACATGCGAGCCGTAAACAAGGTTACTATCCCGGATCCAAGACACACTCGATCGTCTGGGCAATTGCCGGTACTTTACAACATTAGACATGCGCAGTGGGTATCATCAAAATTCCAATTGCTCCTCAAGATCGAGCTAAGACAGCTTTTGTAGTTCCTGGTGACTCATATGAATTCGTAAGGATGCCTTTCGGGCTTCGCAACGCGCCAGCAACCTTTCAGCGATTTGCAGATCTGCTATTACTTTGGCTGAAACCTACTATGTGCCTTGTGTATCTTGATGATATTATTATATTCTCAAAACCCATTGCTGAACATGCTGAACATCTACGCAGTGTACTGTTGCGATTGCAAAACGCTAATTTAAGCTTAAAATTAGAAAAATGTTCTTTGCTCAATCACAAGTGCAGTATTTAGGTCATGTCATCAGTTCCAGCGGAGTCAAGCCAGATCCACGATTAACTGAAGCAGTAGTCACTTTTCCTATTCCAACAAATTTAAAGGAATTACAATCCTTCCTTGGTCTTGCAAAATAGTACCGCCGTTTTGTTAAAGATTATGCTACTATTACCAAACCTCTTACTAAATTGTTGAAAAAGGATACTCTTTTTGTGTGGACGGATGAATTTTCGAACACCTTTCAAAGAGTGAAAACTATTTTAACTAGTTCACCTCTACTTGTTTACCCAGACTTCGCTGAATCTTTCATTTTATCTTGTGACGCATCTGATTTTGCTGTAGGATGTGTCCTAAGCCAAGTGCAAGATGGTGAGGAAAAACCCGTTGGGTATGCCTCTCGTCAACAGAATAAAGCAGAAACTAATTACAGTACTAAAGAAAAGGAATTGCTTGTCCTTCTTTTTGGAATTAATTATTTTAGACCTTACCTTTATGGTCGCAAGTTTACAGTTCTTACCGATCACTCTGCTCTGCAGTGGTTATTGAATCTTAAGGACCCTAGCAGCAAACTTATGCGCTGGGCCATGAAACTGTCAGAATATGATTTTGAAGTTCGGCACAAGCCTCGTCGGTTGCATCAAAATGCTGATGCGTTAAGTAGAAAAGTGCGTGTCATTCAGTCAGATGAGGTATCAATTGAAGAGTTAAAAGAAGCACAGAAGGTGGACGTTCAATGTCAAAGATACGCCACCTAGCCAGAATTTGAAGTAATAGACGACCTTTTGTATCGAAAAACTCCACATGGAAATCGCTTGGTAATACCGGAATGCTTGCAGCAGCGTATATACGGCAATCCCATGATACAGTCCAAGCATGTCACAGCGGAAAACGCGCTACGAACGCTCGAATTGCGACACGTTATTGGTGGCAATACCGACAACGTGACGTGGACAGGTATGTAAGATGTTGCCTGCCGTGTGCACAACGAGCACAAAATAGGCAGCCGCCAGTGCCGCTGCAAACACTTCCTCGGGCATCTTCACCCTTCGAAATTCTTGCTTTAGATTTACAAGGTTCTTTTCCACAGCTGCAACAAGGTAACAAATACATTTTGTCTGTTATTGATCACTTTTCACGTTATCTAATTTTGGTTCCCCTCCCCGACATGACAGCTGAAACTGTGGCGAGAGAGTTTGTAAATCGTGTGATACTACCTTTTGGAAGTCCTGATGACATTTTAACGGATCAAGGAACCAATTTCATGTCTGCTCTATTTGTAAAAGTTTGTAAATTGCTAAGAATCAAAAAATGGCGTACAACTCCCTTCCATCCGAAAGCCAACGGTCGCGTTGAACGCGTACACCGTACAATTTGTAAAATGTTATCCTATTATGTTGCAAAAATGCACGCTGATTGGGACAGATATGTACCGTATATTTCTTCTGCATACAACACCCCAATACATGAATCCACGGGGTATACCCTTTAAGAAGCTGTGTTGAGACAGCCGATGAATTCGCCGTTCGATATAGACAAACTACCTCAGGGTGTAGAAATAAAAGAAGTAAAAGGTTTAGCCCACCGGCTAAAAGCGATCTGGTATAAGGTCAAGAGGAATAATATCTAAGCTACTAATAAACATTTGCAGAGGCAGAACAAAAATGCTGTTTTACCGACTTATCAAACCTGTGATTTAGAGTTACTAAGAAACCCGGCAATCAAAAAGGGACGAACTAAAAGTTCTCTCCCCGCTTTGAAGGCCCGTATCGGATTGTACGGTTGACCTCACTAGTCAATGCAGAATTGCAATTAACCGATCGTACGGTGATAGTGCACTTTGACCGCCTGCAACCTTACCACGGTAGGGCTGTGTCACCACAACAGGTCGCAGGCCCCGATCCGCCTGTGTCACCTCCACCTCAAGTGGAACAAAGACGAAAGGAAAAACGGAGGATATTAGCTCCACAGGGTTGTCCAAGATACGCCTTGCGGAATCGACACCCTTATGCTTTGAGGTACCGTGATTAATCACGCCTAATTAGAGTGTTATGTTATGTTTTATTGCAGCTTAGTTTAAGTGAATTTCTCCAGGGACTTGGAAGCAAGACGTGCCTGGCCACCACGGAGTTCCCAGCCATTCTCAATGGTCAATTTCCAGTCTTGTCATGTATTTTTGCTCATTTTATATGTATGATTATATTTTATGTTTTGCAAGCAATGCCACGCATTAGACGTCACGCAACTGACTTGCTTCAAATGCAACCATTACACTCGGTTCTGGCAGTACCGCGGCTGCGAACTCCGAATAATATTCTTCAATGTCATCTATTGCCATCTATTTGGAAAACCAGTACATGTGGAGTGTTTTTACTCCGAGTTTCTCTTAATACTTGTTACGTTGACGTCTAGTGTATTGTACTATATGTCGTGGTTATGTATTTGCTGCAGCTGACCGTAAGTAATCGGAACAGAATAAGCCAGGACTTGAAATGCATACTCGTCTCTTCAGCGCTGACCCCTCTCCACGCCAATAACTGGCCAGCGGCCATCATTGTTTCTCAGCCAATGACAGCGCTCCGCGCGATGACGTATCTTATCACGACGTGCGCTGCCGCCTCCAGCATCTCGACACGCGGAGCGTCCGAGTAGTTACAAAAACAAACCGCAAATTACTGCCCTATCCTCCGTGTATGACAAACTACAATGCACTTAACATCATTTTATATAACTAACAGCTTTTTTTAAACTCTTATTCTAGATGATTAGCAATGTCGAATTCATCGTTGTTTCTTGTACACGCTAAGCGCGTGATATTTGTCGCTACAGTAGCGGCCGGTCTCTCGCGGCTACACGCCGTCTCACATAACCGCTGACGTGCCGGTGCCTACTCCGCACCTACGCGTGCGCTGCGCGCTCGCTAACAGCTCCGAGCTGGTTTCTTTCATGCCGGCGGAAGACACGGCAAACAAAATTCATTCAAACATCCCAATAAATCTTAACATAAATATTAAGTAGGTGTGATTCATTGTTTAATTTCTTTTCCTTGTTTTGTTTCACATTAGCTGGATAAATTGCACGAAGTTCTTAACGATTTACATTATTCTGCATACCTTAGTCTGCCAATCCTATAAGTGAAGTTTCACTACTGCTTTGATTCATTGTATAAGCTACAAACTACAGCCCTAACACTCTTACACACCGAACTATGAGGACCTTTAACGTTATCTTCCTTGGACAAAGCCAGATACGGGCAAACCAACGCAATGCCACGGGTTTTTCACGCTTCTGACGAGGCACAAACGACCAATCGTCCGGGCTGCCGTATATCGGTGGGCGATTGTTCCTTGGTTGCTACTCAGTTATTTTTGCCCTCCCCTTTTATTTTACTCTACCGCCGTGGTCATTGTTCTATCCTGTTTTCCTTCTTCTGTCAATGAGGAGGCCCCTGCAACATGGTAGGTACCCTCTTCCGGCAGTACCGGTCTTTTAATCTTAACATCCATTTACACCGAGATATCGCTTCTCCCTTGTTGCAGTCCCGCCCCCAAAATATCGGCCGATGGTCCATTGTGAGATACGTACTTTGCCTCTAATTAGCCGGTGATGTAAGCGCTACGGGAACTGTGCCTGGTTGTCCTTCCAGTCCAATTTGTTATCGTCAGTTTTAAAACTAACACACACGCAGCCTAGCAGCCAGCCGCAGATGGCCAGTGTTACATGTTAACCTTGAGCGTTCCGACTACTTACCGCGTTATTATTATACATCATTTTGCTTTTATTTTCCTGTCAATATATGTCATTGTGTTTAATTATGTCATTATGCTAGCGCTAGTGATTTATAGTTCATGATTTTCATTTCATGTATTGTTATATACTGCGCGCACAAAAAGGCGCCCGCTGAACCACGGTATCGCAGATAGCTCCAATGCACTGCCTACCCATTAATTGATAGACAGGTTGCCTTAGCACTGTCCGCAGGTTGCTCCATTGCCCTGCAAATTATGTAATTATCAATTCAAGTCTGCAGATTGCACTAATGCACTGCTGAATTTATTAGTCGAGTCACTCGCAGGTAGCTCATTCGCACCGCGAACTTGTACTTACACGTCACCGAATCCTAGGCTCCTCAGTTGACCACAAAACAATTCATACCTCAATTACCGTGAGACAATTTTCGGGCACACTACGCCTTTGGCAGTCAAACACAAATGAACTGAGCCCCAGACGCTCTTTTATTACATTTTATACAACGCCACTGTTGTTATACATACACACTCTGTCGGATTCTACTGACGTAGTCCCTTATGCACTTCGTCAACCGACTAAAAAACAACACCCCCTGCCGGCTTTCGTATACGATTCGGATGTTCGGGAAATATTCCCTTTATTTTATTTCTTGTCAATTATTATTACTTCAATGTCATCTTTTGTTACTATCAATTAATAGTTATGATTCATGCTTAGTACACTTTATGGTTATAGTCATTTTAGTGTCATATTCGGTATTCCCTTTTAATTTTCATTGTTTTCTCGACTGGAAGTATCTCTGATAGCACCTATTGGCCTTCAGTTCGTATCCGCCATCAGCTATCATTAGTCACACATTTACACAACACTTCATACGCACAGTAACACACTTACAACACACTCACACTGTTCATATTCACACTACCTTGGTGTAACTTGTTGATGTTACCAGACCTCTATTGTCATATACTAAGTACACGAACAAGGCTTTTGTCGTTTATGCCCTCCGCTCTTCGGAAAGGGAAAGGGAGGTACGTACGTATGTACGTTATGTTCAGCAGCAGTTTCTTTTAATCAACAACGTAATCAATTTAACTGTTGAACACTTAAATTGTTCTGTTAAAATGGAATGGTGACATCAGCTATTCGTTTACTATTGCTTTGCAATAAACTGTTACTTTTAAGTTGCACTTACAATGTCTTAGTCTCGGACACAGAGCCTCTAGCGCTCTCCGACGCTGTTATCTGAGCTCAGCGCTCTGCCGGCTCAGCGCTGATAAAGCTGCGCTGCGCCGCCTCCACTGCTTCACGCCCAGCCTCTGTATTCACGAGCAACAGACTCGCTCTCGCTAACATTCATTTCCGACTTCAGTACAGTTAATCTCTCTATTGACCACTTCTGTAAGTAAAGATCCTATGATTATTGAGTTAACTTGAGTTGTCCTACCCTCATTCGGGTTTTCAACAGCTGAAAAACCACTCAATATTATTTCTGAAATTTATGAAGTACTTCACCTGTCTCGCCGTGTCGAGCCTTAGCGGGGTAGCGGGGGGGTGGGGGGGGGGGGGGGGTGGGGGCTCCTGCGTAGTGGCCAAAGCGTGGGAGGTGCCTAGGCTGTGGCAGGTTTACACCGCGATCACAGGATTCCTTCTCATTTTATTCATTTAAAAAAAAAACTTTATTCGTACAAAATCTCAAATTAATTAACGACACTTGGCCTTCGTCCCATAGCAGGTTGAAAAATTTTTCCAGCGAGTTACGCTTAGTCTGCGCTGCGTAGTACTGCCTCCGCGTTCAGCGTCTTTTTGCTGACGCGTGATTGATCAGCAGATACTCAGTGTTGAATTACTCCATTGTGTTGCCGCCTTGCTACCCCCACGGCTGCCAAACTGTTGGTTGCCTGCCGTGATTCTACTTCGTGGCCTTCTTCATCAGTAAGAGTGACTGAACTGGTCCATCGTCGCTACTTGCCAGGTAATTATTGCTCCAACGTTGTACCTCCTCTGTCATCTCTGAATTACTCATCAAATAAGCCAGGAAATTTTTACTTGTAGGGTCACTACTACTTTCTCTCGCAGTCGACCGTTATCAACATTGGAAGCTGAAAGCAACCTCCGTTCAAATGGCTGTCACTTTATCATCCGCAATGGGCAGCATGTTAATCTCAATGGTTGTCTTCGTCGCCGTTAAGGCGCCTCCATTTCACGTCTACCCTTCCACATCTGGCGTGCTTTTCGGACGTCGTCATAATCTGGTGCATACTCCACATTATGCTATTGTGTTAGCTGATGTCAACTTAACATTATTAGAAGAGGAAGACCGTGCTTTGTATGATACAGCTCAGCAATTGTCAAAATATGAAACCTTCTTGACGCAGACGAGGGAACATGAGTTTCTCCGATCTTTGTGGGAAGTGACTAGAATTATTTCAACCCTCCGGAGTCAACTGAACAGTATTAGGGATGCAGTACCACGGCCTCGTTTCAGACGAGCCTGGTCGCCCGTTGGAGGTACATTATTAAAAACTGTCTTTGGGACTCCTGACGAAACAGACGCAAAACGCTGGGATTTGGACACCCTGCAAGCGCTTTCGGAAATAAGTTAATCACGAAGTGTTGTTACATCAACAAGTGCGCCTGACCCATCTTGAGAATAACCTGTTAGCCACAACTAGACAAATACAAGTTGTAGCCGACAGATTAACACGACACTATGGTGCACTTGAACAATCCTTTAACCAAGAGTGGACTCATCTTCGCTCGGGATTACGTAATCTGACTATCACATTGGACATTGTGAAGATCACGCAGATTCTTTTATTTAATATACACACAGCACAGTTACACGTACACATTTTACACTCGGCCATTCAACTCGGACTGCAAGGAAAACTCAGTCCACACCTGTTACCCTCAGAGCCCTTCTTGCACATCCTACACAATGTGTCGTCGCAAATTTTGGCCCCTAAACAAATGCTTTATGCCGTGCAGGAAAGAAACGTCCCCTTTTACTATGCTGCGTTGGAGGTCCGACTTACCCGTAATTCGGACGGTATTCGGATGCGAATGAGGTTGCCAATCACGTGCGCAAATTGCGAATACGAGTGCTATCAAATATACACTTTTCCAGTCTCTTGGGCTACCCTTCACCACCATGTTGTTTGGCAGACTCTAGAATTTTTAATAGTTAGTCGGGATCGACAAACCCACGCCACTCTCTCTCGCGCTGAACTGTCCAGTTGCACCCGTACAACACATTACCTATGCTCCACGCTAATTTTACACACTAACACTACTGAGTGCGAGATGTCACTGTTTCTAGCTGAAACTACTACACCTCCATGTCCTCGTGTTCTAGTCTCACTTCGTCAATCAAAAATTCAGCCTGTTGGCAACAGTTTTCTGTTTGCTGTTCCACAGACTGTCACCGCCACCCTGGTGTGCCACCGTTCAATGTCAGAGACTGAATCGTACCGGATAACACTGAATAATAGTGGCCTAGTGTATAATAGTTCAAGATGTGACGTATACGCTGCTTCTATGAGGATATCAACTCAATTGCACTCCACCTTTCATGTCACCATTCCCACATTTACCTTATACCTTCCTGAACTCTCTTTTAAACTCCATCACCATGAGAAGCTAAAGAATTTATCGAATACCAATGATTTAGATCTACTCCAATCGATCAATCATCTACTTACCCAGGAACACAACCAAGTTGCTCTTGACCGAGTGGCCTCACATATTGCTGATTGGCACCAAACCAAGCGAGTAACCACCGTTGTATTACCCAGCGCTGGTTCGGTAACCATCACTGTAATGATTCTGATTATAGTATCCTGGATACTCTGTAAAAGAGGGTTTTGCAAATGTTTCACTTCCTTCCGAGAAATAGTACCACCCCCACAACCTGAAGGTGAATGTCACACCTGAAACTACCTGCCAACCTTGGTGCATGCGATCAGGCATGACCCCCCCCCCCCCCCCCCCTTAGAATTAAGTTGTAGTCTAGGTGTCAGGTCAATGAACTAATTTTGTAATGGATTTGTATTTCTATGTAAAGTCTGTGGAATCACAATTTAACTGTCGAGTCTTAACCCTCATGTAAGTCATTTTGTTTTTTCTTTAAATTTTTCTCATTTTGTAATGTTCTCATTCACCCACTTGGGCAATTACCATTGTAATCCTAGATTTAAGAACTCAAAGTAATATTACATGGAAAAACCCCCTTGTGACTGTTAGGCCTGGGAGCATTCTCTCAACCCCACGAGGGTGGAGTGTTTCAGTGTGCTGTGCTCCGGTGTCCCTCATCATCGCCTGGGTACCCACCACCACTGATACCGCCGACACACACACTCACAGCATGGCGCCGACCCACTGCCGTCGCACCAACTTCACAAGTTTGTTGTTCAAGAGCTTTCCTTCAGGCCCTTCAGGCCACTTTGTAACTTTTGCACATATTGATATCACTATGTTATGGATGTTAATTTCTGGGACCCTTCATAATGATCATATATTTTTTAAATGGAATAATCAATTAGAATAAGCTCATTCATTTTCATCCAGAGAGCCTTCTTCGGAAGGGGAAAGGATGTGCATGGAGGAGACCCCCCAAGAGGGATCATTGCCGACAAAATATTATTAAATAAATTTTCCATGCATAATGTTCGGCCGTAGCCGGCTTGGGCATACTGTGGTGGAAGGTGCTGGCCGGAAGACCATGGTCAGTACATTCCTGCCACGTGCTCCTCGGTCAGACTGAAGTCCCACGGGTTGGTTGCGCTGACGGAGGTACGCTACTAGCAAGGCGCGTCGGCGGAATCAATCCTCCAGTCAGAGACTAATCGTGTGATCACGTGGGGACGCGGCCGGGAGCGGCGAGGGCGGCTTGGAAACAGCTCCGCGCTCTCTTAGCTTCAGACCTCGGCCCCGAGTAGTCGCTCCTCTAGCCTCTGCCTCTCTGATGAGCAGACGGCAACCCCTCTTGGGGCTGCTCAGCCCTACGTAGGCACCAATGTATCATCGTTACAGGAATAAACTGAGTCCATTCCACTTCATTACTTTTCATTTTACAACGCCCTCCGCTCCTGACCTCTATCCTGACGAACAGTAATATTTAATTGTAGTTACACTGGTAAATATGTTCCTGGCTTTCAATTTTATTGTGAGTCTTGTATGAATTGATGATCTGAAGTCAACTTTTGAGGTGTTTAACTGTCAGTGAAATTTAGCAGTCTGTGCAAAATAATTTTCCCTCTGAAATCCACATCTGCAGAAAACAATGGCGAAAGGATCGCTGGGAACAACCCACCCAATGCTATTCTGGGAATCATTGGAACATCTCTCTCGGTGCTGAACCACACCACAGCTCTGCCTCATCGTGTATGGGACCAGCATGAGTGTGCCTTGGAGTTCTGGGACGTCAGTATACCACTCAAAGAATTGTAACTGTATACACTAAAAATACACCAATCTTTCACCTGGAGCGGTGTGAGAGGGATGGCCGGCGTTGAATTGCCTCTGCCAGTGGCTCACGGCGGCAGCTGTGGCTTTAGCAGCTTCGGCGTCAGGTGTCAAGTGACGGGATGTGTTTTTCTTTGTCTGAACTATATTCCATGGATTTCACCATCCAATAGGGTGCTGGGAAACAAAAAAAAACTGCCCCATACATGTGAAAAATACCGACGTAATTAATTTGCATAATTTTTTTTATATCGATGTTGTGTTAGCGGTACAGTAGTTAATGGGAGTGAGTGAGTGCGTGTGTGGGTGACAAGGAGCAGAACAGCGGGTTATGTGCAGTACACTAAGTTAATCTGAATAATTTTTATGTAAAATTCAGTACAATAGTTTTAGGGGGTGGATGACAAAGGAGAATGCTTCAGAAATGACGTTGAAAAGCATGTGAAATTCGAAATGTGAACCAGAAAATAGTGAGAGGACATAAGTGATCACTTACTTAGGTATCAAAGGCGGTACAATAGTTTAAGGAAATAGGGGTGACATGAAGAACCAATTAACTGAACAATAGATTAAGTGCCGACAAGGATCCCAACATTAGGTTAAGACACCCAGTGTACAGTGCCAAACATTAGGTTATGCAGCATGTTTGGCCCATGTAATAGCTTCTTGCAAGACCTACATGTTTCCAAATAGCAGAGAATGATGAGCAAGAGAAATGCAGCCCCCCAAAAACTGATTTTTTTTTATAAATAAACAATATACCCTTGAATTTCCTGTTATGAGATCCTTCCTCTCCACAAATTTCCATATATTCCATACAATGCTTTGAATCCCCTAAATTGGTTCAATAAACAATATTCCACACAATATCTAAATTGTTTAAACAATATTCCATACACTGCAATCGAATACCCTTCAAATGATCGCTCACCTGAGTCTTTTTCCCGCCAGTTCTTAGGAATATGTAGCGGTCAGATGACTTTGGTTAGTGGAGGTGCCCTTTTTCCCGCCATTTTCTTAGGTTAGTAGAGGATGCATTGTCCTGATGGAATTGGAACTTACCTCAAGGTTGGCATTGCAGGGGGGGGGGGGGTGTGCCACTTTCCCACCAGAGAGGTTAATTAATTGAAAAATTTATTTAAGTAGTCAATCTGACCTATCTTCCTGTCATTTTCTTAGGTTAGTAGAGGTTCCATTGTCCTGATGGAATTTGAACTTCCTGCCAGGGGGCATGGCAGGGGATTGTGGTCCTTTCAAACAAGAGAGGTCAATTAATTGAACAATTTAATTAAGTAGTCAATGTGACCTATCTCCCCATCATTTTCTTAGGTTACTAGAGGTGTGATTGTCCTGATGGAATTTGAGCTTCCTGTCAGGGGGTTGTGGCAGGGGGGTTCGGCACTTTCCCACCAGAGATAGCAATTGTTGATCAATTTAATTAAGTAGTCAATCAAATTGATAAGAGTGAGAGGGGGATCTATTCCAATAACCAACACCAGAAAGTGTACCTGTAGCAGCGATGGGGGTGTGGGTTGAGAGAGAGGGGGGGGGGCAATAGATTAAGTGCCTGTCAAGCAAAAGGAAATGGGGGTGACATGGAAAAGCACTTAACAGAACAATAGGTTAAGTAACTGTCAATCAAAGGAGAACAATAGGTTTGCCCCTGAGTGCATACCTGCCCCTGATGTAGGCAATCTGCACTAACATAATGCGCCAGAATGAACCTTGTCCCCCTATTCACCTGAACTCCGACAATAATCACAGATTTCAGTCTAGATAGTTCAGCATAATTGTGAAGGAGAACCATCACGCCATCCACGTATGCACAAACAGTTATATTTCCGCCAGAAAGCGTCCAACCTGTAGGCTGGGATGCTAGCATCTGAAGTAGGGGCTCCAGAGACAACACAAACAAAGTTATTGACAGTGGGCTTCCTTGAGGCACTCCCCTACAGATATTTATCGGGGGCGTCAGTTGGCCATTAACAACCACCGGAGCCGAAATACCCATAAAGAGATTTGAGAGCACTCGCCATGTGTCAACAGTAAAACCAAATGCCTCCAGAATCCGAAGGAAACAGTCGTGGTTAACATGATCAAAAGCCTTATCGCAGTCTAGAAAAGCAAGGGCATCAGGTATGGACGGTACAGCAGCAACCGAAACCACGTCATGACACTCGACTACAGGGGTAAGAACAGTACGACCAGGTACTCAGCTTTGATGTTTTGCAGCAGTCGTCTCCATCAGCGCCGACATCCTACTATTAACTGCCCTCCTCACAGTCTTATAATCAAAGTTTAACGAAGTAATTAATTGTGTAAAAGCTATCAAGGGCAGCCGATCCAGAGCGTTTCGGGATTAAAACAATTTTTCCCACTTTGAACAAAGTCGGCACTACTCTGCACTTTAACACTTCATTCAAAAGGGACGTAAAGGCAGAGCCCGACAACGGCCAAAATCACAGGTAAAATTCCTTGGGAAGTCCATCTACACCCAGTATGAAACGTCTTCTTTGGAAAATAATGTATTACTGTGCTGGTAAACCTCTACGTTATTTGATTTTCAAACAGCTGAGCAAAACTGTACGTACTCAGACTTTTCTCTCTTTACTTATTCTGATCAATACTAAACTGACACACAATTTTTTTTTTTTTTTTTGGCGCAACGCAATCTGACTTTCATTAATCGCTACAAAAGAATGGTCCTGACTAACAATAACCTATACCTTTCATGAATCACTTACCTCACAAAAATCTTCGGTACCCAAACTACTGCAATAGAGTGTGCGCCAATACTGCCAGATAAATTAAAGATTCTAACTACTGAAGGCACTAACTACTGATAGGCATAGTTAGCAAATGAAAGATATTGATGGAGAACAAACAATGTATTCACCTTTATAGTGTTCAAAAATCATACTATATATATCAGTTCATGACATCCAGTCTTACAAATTTCCTTTTTCTGACGGACACACGTCCAGATCGTCCGCTCTCAAAACTCTGCCATCTCTCTCCCCACATTCACCACTGCTGGCGGCTCACCTCAAACTGTGCAACGCTATGCGCTGTTCACATCCAACTGCCCAACACTACACTAGCGAATATTCCAACAATGCCAACCAGCCACAGACTGCACACAGCACAGTTCGTGATTTTCATACAGAGCGCTACGTGTTGGTACCGACAGAAAACCTAAACAGCCTAGTTACACCAGGGACTTTTGAGAAGGCGATCCCGCAACAAGTTTGTAAAAGTCCTCAAGCTGAAAGGCAGCTAAGGTCATTGCGTTATGTTCAGGTGTAATTGTCGTATCCAAGATAGTGACTAGTGGGTCGTAAAAGGCTTTACTTGACTCATCAATGTCGTAGATGTGTACATGGTACTTGTCTAAGATACGCACTATATCGGCTTGCGCCTTTACCATCATGAGAGAATGAATACAAGAGCGTCGGCGACGGGTGTGATGCCGAAACAAATGATATAAGGAAGGCAGTTCCTCCGTCACCAATGAACGCGTCTTCGATCGGATTTTCAAACCTTCCATTTGCATTCTCTTCAAGGTCAACAATTTTGCCATTACTCGCCTAATATCCACAATTCGCAGAGTTTCGTGATCCGCAGCAGCATAAAGCTCACACGGCATGGAATAGTAATATTCGTAAATTCTCCGAAAGTCCCGCGCTTTGGCAACACAGAAAAGTATCACAGTTTGCCTGAGTCTCGGTTTTGCCAGCTGTGTCCACCAGTCAACAGTGGAAGAGTACTTCCCAGTGGACCACAGAGTACGCTCCCACACGGCTCACATCACGTCATCGAGAGAGGGGTCAGCTAGGCGAGTGACGTTCAACATCCACGAAGGGCAAAACAATTTGACTGGTTGCCGTTCAAGACTGAGAGTCCTTGGCACAGCACAGTGCACCGGAAAAGGAAGATGGGATTGCTACAACATTAATAATTCTATATCTCAGGCACTCCGATAAGTAAAATCTATCTAAGCTGCTACTAGAAGTCGCAGTAAAGAGGATAAATTTAACCAACGTCTGGTACTTACATATCCAGACTTCTTTCAGGTGCAAGGAGCGGACCAATTCATGTAATTCACGAGAGAAATTAAAATTTGAAGGTTAATCGGTAGGGCGCAGCACACAGTTAAAATCACCACTCGACAGAATACCAGCACGACTCTTACGCAACAAATAAAGAATTTGCTCTTTGTAAAAACGCGGACGATCTACTATCCGACCAGTGCCAGAAGAGGCATATAAAGGAACCAAGGTAAGAGAACCTATGCCCTTGCCAGAATCTATAACATTTCCATTTCAGCAATAGAAATGCCTTCGCGAAAGAATAAGGCAGTCCAGGTAGAAAATTAGGGTGCTACATTTAAGATTACGCGAAAACCGGGTAAGAAGAAATGTCTAAATAACACATCCGATTATGTCCGCACATGTATCATAAACGAACTGACGCAGCGAAGCCAATCGCAGTTATGATTCCACACAATTAACATTTAAGGAAATGAACGTGTAGGCTTGGGTTATTGATCGCAGCTATACAGGGATATCGAGCAGAATTAGGCAGCGTGAGGGTCCAATGGGGAGTCTGTAGATGAATCAGACACCGCCGGGGACTAGAATCCCCGTCACTGCAATCTTTTTTCTTAGATTTCTGAAGTGCCACCGCACGGTCTGGTTGTGTACGCTGTTTCTGTCAGCTACGTGGCATGGCGGCCTCTGCAGACGGAGGTGTGGGAGGGGTCATAGGCACAGCTTCCTGACCTTCAGAGCAAGGGACACGTAATGCAGATCCAGTCACGAAGGCGCAAGCATTCTGTGGAACTGCCAATGCAACAGGTGATACTTGGCCGCAAATTTTATTCTCCTCGGGAGTTGGTGTAGGCGGCAAATTCGTGAAACCGTCGGCGGCTGGAGACGAAGGAGCAGGAGGACACTGCGCCGTCTCAGACTGTAACGGACACAAAGACAAAGGGGGCAGGGGGAGGGGAGTGCGCTCCCTCTCACCAACTCAGAAGGAGGGCAGTTGGAGATAACTTCTTCGCCACTCAACGTACCACGGGTGGGAGGTATCTTAATACCGAGAGACCAGGGGAGATAATCGATGCGGAGGAGGTTGGGGCAGATGAAGGCGCAGCCAAATTCTCACCATCTTGAATCTGACGTCTTGTTGCAACATGCAGAAAATATTAAAAATTTCTAAAAGCATACATGTCCGATACTACTAGACTTTGTATTGAAACTTCCCAGCAGATAAAACTGTGTGCCGGACCGAGACTCGAACTCGGGCCCTTTGCCTTTCGTGGGAAAATGCTCTACCGTCTGAGCTGACCCAAGAACTACTCAACACCCCCCCCCCCCCCCCCCCCACAGCTTTACTTCCGTCAGTAGCTCATGTCCTAACTTCCAAACTTCACAGGAGCTCTCCCGCGCACCTTGCAAGACTACCGCTTCTGGAAGAAATAACATCGCAGAGACATGGCTTAGCCGCAGCCTGGGGGATGTTTCCAGAATGAAATTTTCACTCTGCAGCGGAGCGCGCGTTGATACGAAACTTCTTGGTAGATGAAAACTGTGTGCCGAGCCGAAATTCTTCGATTTACTTGGGTCGAATTAGTATATTGTTCCTCAAAGGCTGTTGGCATAGATTTTTCTGAAATTTAGTCACGAGCGTTCTCGAAACATGTCACAGGCAAAGTGGTGATTCGTATTCGCTTCTCCGTCCTGTAACCACGTGCTCTACTTGCAAACGGTCTGTTGCTCCGTACCCTATCTTGATGTCAGCCTGTTGCACTGCCCAATTTAAATGTGATGTGTTTTCTGTGCGATTATTGATAATCTCAGTGAATCTTATACATTATAGAAAACAGACAGGCATATGCAAACCGTATTGTGTCTTCTCCGTCTGTTTTCTCGTGGAATAGGATAACGATAGCGTTGTAGCGAATACTTCGCGACGGTTGAGAATCTGTTCCAAGCCTCGGCGCGAACCCGCCTTTTGCACCCAGGCGCCTTAGTCGTTTATTCTCTTTACTCTTTTCTTGTTATCTTAAATTCCAGAAGAGTTTATTATATGTTACTGTCCCCCCAACAGCTACTTACAGGAAGACGGTCCCGTCTGGCACATCAAAGGAGCTGAAGACCGTGCGTGGTGGTTGAGAAGACTGACGTTGCAGGCAGAGAATAGCGCCGTATCCTGCTGGAACATGGCGTATCGCCGATGTTGTCGGACTGACATAGGATATTCTTTATTTATACTGCACACTGCAATACTGCCGTAGAAAACACGAGAGGTTATTACAGTTTATCGTCCCTACAGCATAGTACTCAAATTTGGTCTTGCATATCAAGCGAAAGATGCTTAGGATCCCACATGAAGGTTGAGAACAGTAACTTTGTAAGCAACCACTGGTGCATTGTGCAGCTTGAAAATCAAGGGCTTCTTGACGTTGCGGGAACTGAAGCAGGATGGTCTTTATGTGTGCTCAACAGTTGAATGTTCACCCCACAAATGGGAAATGATATTTCAGTTTCCTGTCGCTTACAGTATATTATCACTTACTTATTTATAAGTATTTACTTATTTATATATCAGATTCTCTGTGACTATGTGAGCCAGAGATACATTTTCTTGGAACCAATCAGTCCATAGTTTACCGAATTCTGATTACATAGTATAAACAAAGAATTGAGCACCGGTAATCACAACAACATGAAAAAGAGCATAAATATATAACGCATTAGAGAGAATAGTTATCACCTACTGTCAGGAAAATCTGCACAGAGTAGGTGAAGAGTGCCACAAGGAAACCCTCCCAGTTGCGTTTGACTTCCAGGATTTTATCACTCATTTATCTCAGTTATGCTGGATCAAAAATGCTGAATATTGCATATCATCTGCACTTTCCTTAAGACCAGAATCACTACATGCAAGCTACTACCTGTACAGTCATGCTCAAAAGTATCCCAACGACCTGAATTGCATTTCACCTGATTTCCATGCAACCCGCATAACGCAGCTGTCTAGCAGGTCCTCTAATCGCTGCTCGGTACAGTCGTTTGACTATTGAAAATGGTTCCAACAAGTCACCACTAGAAACCACTGCTCTGTATCGCAATCTCTCAAGATGTAAAGTAATGCCGCGATACGACAAATATCAGGGAACACCTTATCACAGATAAGACTGTCCTTAAGGCTTGTAAGCTCACATTTATTACAATAAATGACGTACCTGAAATGTTACCACTCTCATTATTACGTCAGGTAGGTAATGCACGTAGTAAGTTCGTCGTATTCATGATTTCCTCTTCAAAGTAACATACCGTACTTATTATTTAACACAAAAAGGCATTAAAAATTTAAGTTATCCACGAGCAGGTAGTTGAGAATATGTATGAACATTAAATGACACGACGAACCGTCTCGTTCTGCATATGGATTCAAACCCAGCTCATGCAGACTAAGCAAAGATTTCGTGACTGACAGAAACTAACCGTCATTCCTGACTAGGCATATAGAGAGTGATATACCTCGATTTTAGACAGTATCAGTTAGCAAATATCAACTTTAAATTACATGACGTAAACATTTTTAACGGACGCTAATTCCTATCGAGCATCTATTGTCCATGTTAACGAACTACGAGAGATGTTACATGTTACTTCTTCACACGCAACTTACTTGAAATGCTGTGAGGTAAAGATTTGTGTTGGACAGGGATTCGAACCCAGAACCTAATCGGATTGGTATTGAAGCTTAATCAATTGTGACATATCGGAATTTCTCGGCAGTAGCTAGATGTTTTAACTGAAATGACGAGACGAAACATTAATTTCTTCCTACTCAGGTCTCCAACTTGGCACCTATCGCTGTTATATTCTAGAGAAAACGAACGTTAAATATGGGTTTGTTACACCAGTGCTGACTGGGAATAGATACCCCACACATATCGTTGTTGACTACAACAAAGAGACGCAAGCAACCGAATTTTTCTCCACCAACAGCTCGGAATAACATCCTTGAAATACCAGTGATCTCGAAAATAGTTCTGCGCCTCACTGGGAGACAAAACCGTCAGATACCGTTAGTGTTGACAACGAATGAAAATACATTAAAAATCAAAATTATTATACACCAGGAGATAGGTATCCTCATGCTAGAGCTTGATAATGCATAGTGAAAACTTCAGTGCCGGACCAGGATTCGAACCGATTAACGCACAATATGCGGAGATGTTGAGGAATCTGCTGTTTTGAACAAACAACAAATTGTAGTCGAGCTGTGTTGTCACAAAGGGATCAAATTCAGCATTAAGGGCTGTCTGAGTTGCATTCCCAGTTGAGAACCAACTTTATCGACATACAGAAGCTCAAATAAAAGATGGAATAAGTGTCCTGTGACCCTACGTAGCGTTTGTTTCGTCACTAGAAATAAATAACTAGTATAAGAAAAGATACTGGTGATAGAGTTTCTACATGTCGCCACTGCTGACTTTATTGTGGTTCAACCTAACATCTACTTGATAGAGAAGGAATAACGTGTTTAATGTGAATTTCAGACCACAAAGGCATTATACCTTCTTCTGGCGTTGCCAGAAGAGAATAAATTCTGTCTCTCCCTATCAAAAACCATCAGCAGAAATTGGAATCGAACCCAGACCATAACTGTATGAAACTGTCATCAATCCAAGATACCACCAAATCCTCTTCTCTGTGACTCATTTTTATATTGTGACGCCGTTGCGCCACACTGGATGAGAATTCTAACACACAGGCTCCCTGTAGTGGTTTGCAACATGTTCAGTAGATTCCTTTACTCTACTGCGCTACCTGTTTGTTGAAAACATCGTGCTGTGCATAAGAAAAGCTGTAACTATATGTCTCTCAGAAGTCTAGATCTGGCCGTATGCATTATCTCACAGCACTGTAGAATGCAGAAGTTCTGGAGGAATTGTTGTTGACTCCTGGAGTTGGTGTAGGTACGTGTCAGCTAGCAGCGTAACAGTAAGCGTGATGCACTGTAGATAAGAGGTCCCGAGTTCGAGTACATTCACTGTCACATTTTTGTTAAACGCAATTCTGCTGTCTGCTGAAGTTATCAATCTAACAGAACTTTGAACATAATTCCATTCACTTCTCAACCGATAATAGTCGCATGTAGAAAAAAGGTTAACTTCTGCGATATTATATCCGTTTCAGGTTTAATAGACGGCCAGTCAGCAGATGCATCTCGAAACTTTTGTATTATGTATGGAGAGAGCGTGTCGTGCCAAAATACGTCAGAAAAGTATTTTCTACATTAACTGTCGTGTGGTAGTGGCATTTTATTCTCCTTCAAACCTTGTTTGACAGCTTTAACTCAGACGGAGTTTTCTGCATGCATGTAATCAATAAACTACATGCAAATTGTCAGACCGCTAAAGATAACATCAGAGAATTCACATATACCGTTGATGACTAACTTCTCTCTCATGTTTACTATTGTTTTAACAACACTAAAAGAATCCTTACGAAAATTGTGCACTGTATTATAAGAAATGAAGTAAAACTACCCACGATAACCTTACAACGAAAGTCTGATTTAATAAAACTGAATCTGTTCACAAACTGTCGGCATGTATTAGTAAAATACTACTCACTTAGATTTCGATTGGGTCTGTGTTTAATTGGTATGCTGCGTCATACTCGAGAGGTATGCAAATGTGGCATTTCGTAAATAAAGTTATGTATTCCTAGAAACCCTAAATTTGCATGTCAGCAGCGGAAAGAGGCGTTACCTGTTGTGCAGCATTCTAAGTGTATGTATTATGTATGGAGAGAGCGTGTCGTGCCAAAATACGTCAGAAAAGTATTTTCTACAATAACTGTCGTGTGGTAGTGGCATTTTATTCTCCTTCAAACCTTGTTACGTAATGCGTCTGATTCGCATTTCTGTAACTAGATATAGGGACTGGAGCGCAGTTACTAATAATACTCAGAACTAACTGCAAACTAAGCATCATGAATCAGTAACCTCTTTCGTAACTGTACTCAAAACTAAGAAACTCATTCACGGACGTCTTCGCGCCTTGCCGATGGTCGAGCACACCAAATAAATAAAAATAAAAAAGGACTGTATGTGTGTGTGTGTGAGAGAGAGACAGAGAGAGAGAGAGAGGGAGAGAGAGGGAGAGGGAGAGAGAGAAATAAAAAGGAATGCGAGAGAAGGTAAAAAACTGTTGTAAAGAAATTGAATACTGGTGTGTAAAGAAGTCTTTCATTAAAATGACACGCTCCACATCATTGCGAAATGTCGTATTCATGATCTATGGAACAAGTATTGGCTAAATGGTTCAAATGGCTCTGAGCACTATGAGACTTATCTTCTGAGGTCATCAGTCCCCTAGAACTTAGAACTACTTAAACCTAACTAACCTATGGACATCACACACATCCATGCCCGAGGCAGGATTCGAACCTGCGACCGTAGCAGTAGCGCGGTTCCGGACTGAAGCGCCTAGAACCGCACGGCTACGCGGCCGGCGAACAAGTATTAATCTAATCTAATTATATCATATCATATTGCTGACTAGCCGTGAAGAGTCATGAATTTCCGAAATTTTCGCGAGTATCAGTAACCAAATCTAATTTTGGAAGTAAAAGACGGCAGTTATTGTAATAAACCGGTACTCCTATCAAGACCCTATCATCCCTGACAACTAACCACGAAAGATGTCTGATATACCTCCATTCAGAAGTAACAAAGTGTGTATGCATTTAAAAATGACGCGCATGATGGGAAGTTCTGTGACGGAGATATGAACCCAACACGTAATCGGACTGTTAACTATTTAAAATCAAATGTTTACATATCGGTTTTTCTTACCAGCTGCTAAGTGTTTGTATCTAAAATGAGGATACAAATTTTTGTGCCTGAGCGACAATCGAACCACACTCCTATCGTTCTTTTTTATCGTCCACGAATATAGCTTAAGTATCAACTGCTTACTCACCATTAGTAAGATGTCTGCGTCTTGGACCAGAAATTGTTGACAACACATGAACAGACATTAAAAACGCACGTTAATTTTCACTAGCAGGCCGGTGTGCACGTGATAGGGCTTGAAATGAAATTATGAATATTTTTGTACTGGATCAGGATTTGGACCCACATACTTACCTTTGGGAGAGACCTAGTGAAGATTGCAGTCTTGGGAAAAGGAACGAAATGATTGAACTACACTGTTCCGAGAGATTCATATCCTCGAAAGAGAAGTTACGAATTCGAATCACAGTCCAGCACCAAATTTTTCTACGTCTCTAATTCAATCAAGTGCAAGTAAAATAAGAGCCCTGTTCCCTTAAACGCCTATCGGTTCACCAAATAAAATAAAATTTCCTAGTGTAAGTAAGTTTACTGACGACAGTATTTCTGTTTACCATGACATCCGTCTAAGTCATTTCCCAACGTAAACCGGCTCTGCCCAGTTGGTAATGAAGGAACGTGATGTTTAATGCGGATTCTGGATTATGATGTCTTTCTCTTGAGGTTACCAGAGGTTAAGTAAATCTGTTTGTGCCTCTTAGATGTAAATGCCTGAACCCACACATTGCACCTGTGATAGTTCGTTCCACCAGACCATTGCGGCCACATTTCCCAGCCCAAGGAGTGTGCTGTAACGGATGATGTGCTTAGCTTACAAAATTAGTCACGGTGGAAAAAATGCGAGTCTATTAAATGTATAAGTAGAAGTAAGCTTCTGACACGGAGATTATGCTATTCTCATGTCAGCAGGATGTAAAGACTCTTCTAGGCCTCATAACCACGATATGAAGCCATTTTGAAATTTTCACTAATTCAGCAAATTTCTTAGTTCGAGAAAATCCACTGTGAAGTGTGAGTTTAGCGGATAATTCGATTATTACCGTCATTATTAATATTATTTTCTTTATAACGCTGCTGGAACACATGTGCTTGAAGATAATTTAATACCTTTTGGTCATTATAGAAGTAGTTGCCCAAGAACAGGTTCGTTCCCTGTCTACGGAATCCTTTTCATGTTATTATCAAACATCAGCAATTACTCGTAGATTACATTAAAACTAAACTAATTGTTGAAGACGTTATTTGTTAACAAAAACGCGCTACCTTTCTTCATTTACTCGCGTCTAGAAATGGCTTTCGAATACTGCCAAACCAAAAGCCAAGGGATCTTACTGCCTTCTAATATACGTCGATCTCAGTTCTTCCATATGATTTGGTGGACATGACCTGTTTCAAGTTGTGTATGACAGAGAATGCTTTAGAAAACAATTGTTTTCCTTTGCAATGAACAGAAAGATTTTCATTCTACGCTATCCAAGTTCAAAATTTTCGCAATATTAGTTGAAATTTAATATTCACTTCTATAATGTAGGAAAGTATTTCTCAGTTGCAAAACCCGCATCCGACTCATTGACCTTACACTTAGTCGCTGACCATAAATTCTAGCTCATAGTGACACCAGTTTAAGTAACCTAATGTAGCGAAGACTGTTTGCCAGTGCTATTTCTCACCGGGAAATACGCAGTTAACCCATTGGGTTCCATACGTACACTGTAACAGTAATTTCTATGTGTATGCAATGCATACGAATTGTAGAATTTAGTGGTGCTGTCTCTCCCACGTATGTACACAATATGCCTGACCTAAGCGGGCACTTCATCATTACAGGCCCTGGGCAGTGCAACATCATACTGACAACAGTAATGTGCTTATACTGACAACCTCACTGTTCGTTTTACCTGATTCTGTAATCATTTAAATAAAACAACATGACATTCCAGTGGGAGACATTTTGTCCCCATTTTCTTTCTGTGAAATTTGTCAGTAAGCTTTTTGCCTTCCAACCAGCGAAATGCGGCAGAGTACGGCCGGTAAACGATTCGCAAACCACGATTTAGTGCTGTTAAGACGATTTCTTTAAACATTGTCGTAGCTGAAGGAATTTAGTTTCTTCTTAAAATCGTTTTATGCAGCAGCAACGTTCAAAGATATCTCAAATAGGAAAAGCTCTTTATCGAGGTACGAAGCTTGTAAAACAAACTTCCCACTGTTTTGTCAGGTTGATCTTTTCGTCTGATAGCACTGCGTAAGTATTTTGTCCAAGAGGTATCACAAGTAGTGCTCCTGTAGCTGTGGGAATCATTGGTTGAAAACGAGTTTAACACCAATGGGTACAGTACTGCAAAATATTCAAAATGATTATCAACCTAAGTTTGAGTTCATTCACAAACTGAGGTGTATTTATAATAATGAAGCTAGACTTTGTATCCTTGTGTTCCTTGAGTGGGCATTGGAAGGCATTTACACACACGTATACAATACTATGAATACTTCAAACACTATAGTTAACGTTGCTCTCAAAAACTAATTTTATTTTTTAAATTCTTCTGGGTCTTCAGAGTTGAATATGTGTTGTAGATACAGTCATAGACAAAAACAATGGATCGCCGAGTCGTTCACGTAAGGTGGACAATACAGTCGTGCTCCCATCAGAATTCTATGTCCGGGAATATGCTCCATCTGGAAACATTGTAGACTGTGCCACTTCCTGGAGGAAGTCTTGACTGCAGTCTGAGTACATCATTCATGACTGTGACTTTAGTCTTGAGGTAAAATGTGAGATTAGTTAATAAGACGTCCTGCAACCGAAAGCACACGTCGACAAAATTTTTACCGCCCCTTTCCCCTTGGTGCTGAAGCTATGAGTGTAATTTAAGCGAATCTACAATGTATTTCGGTTTCTGTCACATTGGTAATAACAGTTTGGTTCAACAATATTTTAGCGAGAGATTTCTTGGCCGACGATCAGCCTCTGAACACCGCATGCGCCTGCTTTCTCTGGGACCCGTTTGCTGCCTACAGGCGGGGGCTGAGGCACTGCGCTGCCTCGCCTTTTGCCCACAACGTCTGCTCCACTCCTCACTCTCGACAGTGTAAAATGCTTTAATATGGTTGAGTGGTGACGCATAAAATCTGTCTACGATTTGTGTTTCACGCTCGATAGCAACGAAGGCACAAAACCATTTTTATTTGATGAGTATTTTATTACACTAATATGAATACATCAACGTGGGACAGAATTAATTTCATTATTTGTGATCCAGTGTGCTATAATTAAAGCATCACTTCCTGTTCTTTTTCCTTTCACAGGAGATTCTTCAAATAATTTATTTTTGTCATGGATTCATATGTGTTAGTCAAGTCACAGAGAGTAAATGCAATGTAACATGTTTGGATTCTCTCTTTGATTCCCTATGGTAAATGGATGCGAAACATTGTGTCAATAACTTTCAGAACCTGTTCTATAGCTACTCAGGCAAATCGCTTGTTTTGAGGTCCATACATTAATTAATGGAGAAGTGAACGCTGTTCAAAAGTGATATTTAAAATATTCGATGGGATTTAAGGTGACAAAATTGCCCATATTTGAAGCTACCCAGAGGAAAAAGTAAGTTGCTAGAGCCGCTGTTAACAAATGTCTGCAGAGAGTTCCTAATTACTACTGTGGAAATTTAACATAGAGGCCCTATAGGAATCAAGAGGTTTATTTACTTCATACTTATCAGGAAATTTAACATAGAGGCCCTATAGTAATTAAGAGGTTTATTTACTTCATACTTATCATCCTGGCATGTGAGTCTTAAGTGAAGAACAATATTGAAATTCGTATTGTTGACGGTCGATTCGAATTTCTTCAGAGACGCTTGTATTGTGAAGCAGCTTGGCAGTCAAAAAGCCGAGATCTATGACCATTAACACAACTTACTGAGTCGAGCTACCCACAGGACTTGTTGTGTAAAGGTTTTCTTCCGATTTTATTACATAATTTTTTCTGGAAATTCGCAGCTCTATAAAATAAATAGGAAAAAAAAGCTCACACACGGTGGCCCCTACCACGGTTAGAAGTGACGACTCATTGAGAAGTTGCGACACGAGACACGGGCGGGTACCATGGGTCTGCAGACACACTGCTGCCAGAATGCCATTCTCATCATGGTATTGGGCGCTCAGCCTCATAACGCATCGTGAAAGATAATAAAAGTTGTCACTTATGTGAAGAATAGCATTTCTTTAGCCAAAGAATTGAATTTTCTGTCTCAGTGTCCTAATTTACGTGGGGATTACGTAGCACGAGTCATTCAGATGGAAAGGAAATATGAAGTAAATTTAGTGTGTCAATTCAGTACCATACACTGAAGTGATTTCAGTGTCACAGTGTTGCCAAATGTTTCTGACGATGTTGCCAATTCTCAGCTGTGCTAGAAACAGCTCTGTAGCGGTAATCCTGTGCTCGTGTCATAGGAGGATACGGAGAGGAGGCACAGGTTTTGGTTAATATGCAGTGTTTTCTCCTACCAACTGTGTCAAACATTCAGGTGTATAATCTTCCATCACGATTACAGATTCCTAGAAAATATATACGAATAAAACACTTACCTTGTTACTTTGTGACAAAAGTTTATTTCAGTACAATAAAAAGTCATTGGGAATCAACTTTGCCCACCTGTCATGAAAAGTAAGATAACAAACACTTTGCACCTCGAAATCGATTGCATCTATGTACAGTCTTGTGATCATACAAGTAGAATTTCATGAATTGCACGAGAATGTAGAAAGATGTTGGTGCAAATGGAAGCTATAAGAAACACAGTTAACTAATTATTCTGTGCCACGTAATAATCAATTCATTTGAAAATTCAGAAGAGAAGAAATTAAAAATTATGCCAATTAAGGAAGAAACTGAAGTGCAGATGAGAGCACTGTGCAGATCTTCGCTTTTTCATCTTGAGATCTCTACAAATAATGTATACTAACCAGAGTACTCATTGCTTTCGTAATATTTCCCTCTTGTTTAGTCTTCTAATGATGAACTGGATGCACACCCATGAGTCTGATTGTTTCTTTGTATCCTATCTTTGCGTGTTATTGCTCGGTGTTCAAAAAGCAAAATATTATGCTGTCATGGTGTTAAGTCGACAGAAATAGTTGGGTATTATTGCCTGCATCACCGGCATCCCATTGTCGTCTTCCCTTACTAAGATTTTCATATTTCCCTGAAGACAAGATACCGAGATAAATGTGTATATTCTCCGTGACGAAACATCTCACATTCCATTCATCCTGATCCATTCGTTACGTGCATCGGCAGCAATGAGTGATTGGGAAGCTGTTGTGAGGTGACAAATAACAATAACAATGGTAGTAATAACAAATCAGTAATCGATGATGTTTACTGCATTACAGACAATTGTTAACGATTAACAAAATAACCAAGAAAGGCTGAGTGTTTAATTGGCGCACTGCATAGGTGTACTTACCACTTTGTTACTGAATTCTGTTCTGGTTGTTTGCAGAGAGAAAAGAAAGAACCCTGTAGCCATACATATCGCTAGTACAACGAGATATTACCTAGCAATTATCCTTGCTTTACATCACGAGACGAAAATGGCGTCACCGAGCTGATATTTGAAATACATTTCTGTTTTCTCTGTGTCTCCCTCTCTCTTTTTACTTTTATTTTTATTTTTTAAGGAAAGCATCGAGAAGCGCGAGTAATAAGCAAGTAGGTATATAATCTATTTACAGTTATTTTCATCGGGATACGTAACGCAAAAATACACCTTCTAAGCGTGTGGTGTCACCGCTAGACACCCCACTTGCTAGGTGCTAGCTTAAATCGGCCGCGGTCCATTAGTACATGTCGGACCCGCGTGTCGCCACTGGCAGTGATCGCAGACCGGGCGCCACCACACGGCAGGTCTCGAGAGACGTACTAGCACTCGCCCCAGTTGTACGACGACGTTGCTAGCGACTACACTGACGAAGCCTTTCTCTCATTTGCCGAGAGACAGTTAGAATAGCCTTCAGCTAAGGTAATGGCTACGACCTAGCAAGGCGCCATTTGTACCATTGCATGTATCTCAAGATAGTCTCACTTGTATCATCAAGAATGCTGTATATCAAAGGACGATATAAAAGTTAAGTGTTCTAGTAGCTACGTTCTTTTCATTATCACATTCATTACGAATCCTGTTCCAGACTTCGCGCCAGTCGGCGTGTGTGTACGTGTGCCCTTTCGGCTACCCGTCTCTGTGGACTGGCTTCCTTGTCAGTCCACTACAAAGCGTATTATTGCGTAATTCCAATTATTGACAGCCTATTCGTGAGCTTTCTCGCATTCAGTGGGGTGAAACCTATCACAGAACCAAGCAAAACAAAAAATTTTATTGCACCATGTGCACCACACAAACGAAATCTCGCTGCACTGACATGTTGTCCAATATATTGCTCGGAAAACATATCTGATTCATGTTGCTAAAAACAGCTCTATCAGATATCAATTTGGATGCGTGCCAAGTGTATAAAAGTACATCTTGAAATACACAAAAGGCACATACAGGTATTCGACAGCCAAGACTGTAAATGGGGTCGACAGCATTGTCGTCTACCACCTTGACAACTCGAACGGTGACAGTGCTCGGCCGGTTACTTACATTTACTGGAATCAAAGCTACATCATGAAAACATAAAAACGTTAATAACCTGAAGACCATTAACTTTGGAACCCATAGTAAAGTAAAGCCGTCATCAGTCGGAAGATTGGTTTGAACACCACAGTGCTTTAATAGGCTTTTTGGAGTTGGTATGCCGTTGCTTTCCTCCAACCATTGAGTTGACTTACCTAGCAAGTTAATAGGGGAACCTACAGTTTAACGTGGCTATCGTACCACAGCGCAACTCGGCATTTTTCATAACAACAAACACTGCCCGAGGGGAAATAAGTGTAAAATGACATAAAGATGGTGGGACTGACCAGAGATCGAACCCAAGATCTTTATATTCATAGTCTTGCTCTTTACCACTTTGCCACCATGTATCCACTACTGTGGCTTCTTCTTGGCACTAAAATTAAAGCCGGCCGCTGGTGGCCGAGCGGTTCTGGCGCTACAGTCTGGAACCGCGCGACCGCTACGGTCGCAGGTTCGAATCCTGCCTCGGGCATGGATGTGTGTGTTGTCCTTAGGTTAGTTAGGTTTAAGTAGTTCTAAGTTCTAGGGGACTTATGACCTCACCAGTTGAGTCCCATAGTGCTCAGAGCCATTTTGAACTAAAATTAAAAATCTCTCGCTTGTGCCTGCGTTAGCGGTTGCGTTTCCCTGCACCAAAGTAAAGAGAACTTAATTGAATGTAGTGCCAATGTTTAAAGAAATCGTCTTGACGGAACTAAATCTTGGTTTGTGAATCGTTTCCCGGCCGAATTCTGCCGCATATCTCTGGTTGGAAAGCAAAAAGCTTACTGACAAATTTCACAGAAGGAAGAGGAGGACGAAATGTCTCCCGCTGGAAGGTCATGTTGCTTTATTTAAATGATTACAAAATCAGGTAAAACGAACAGTGAGGTTGTCAGTATAAGCACATTACTGTTGTCAGTATGATGTTGCACTGCCCACGGCCAGTAATGATAAAGGGCCCGTTTAGGGGCACAATGGTCTGGTGAAACGAACTGTCACCGGTGCAATGCGTGGGTTCAGGTATTTACTTTTAAGAGGCACAAACAGATTTACTTTACCTCTGTGAACCTCAAGAGAAAGATGTTGTAATCCAGAATCCGCATTAAACATCGCGTTCCTTCATTACCAAATGGGCAGAGCCAGTTTATGTTGGGAAATGACATAGGTGGAAGTCATGGTAAACAGAAATACTGTCACCAGTAAACTTACTTAGAAAATTTCATTTTATTTGATGAACCGCTAGCCGTTTAAAGGAACACGGCTCTTATTTCACTTGTACTTGATTGAGCTACAGACGTTGAAGAATTTGGTACGGGACTGCGATTCGAATTCGTATCTCCTCTTTCGAGGATCTGAATCTCTCGGAATAGTACAATCATTTCGTTCCTTTTCCCAAGACTGCAGTCTTCTCTAGGTCTCCTCCAAAGATAATTATGTGGGTCCGAATCCTGACCCAGTAAAAAAATATTCATAATTTCATTTCAAGCCCTATCACGTGCACACCAGCCTGCTAGTGAAAATTAACGTGCGTTTTTAATGTCTGTTCATGTGTTGCCAACAATCGCAATAGGTGTCGTTATTTCTGGTCACACACGCAACCATCTTACTGTTGGTAAGTAAGCAATTGATACTTAAGCTATATTCGTGGATGATAAGGAAGGACGGTAGTTACTTCCTGCTGTGCATGGAATTAAACCTCAGAGTTCGCTTGATTTTTCCTGTCATTTCCATTGAATAATCTGAGTTATTATCGCTTGAGGTGTAACAAAAGATTGTAAATTTACAGTGTTCAGCCCAGGAAAGTCGTTTCACGTGGAAATCGCAACTAATCTCGTCCTTTAAATAGCAGTTTAGGAGTTCTAGGCACTATTGGTTTCGTAAGAGGAAGCCATGACATATACCTTTTCGGTAGGGAAATGTCCTGAGATGCGAAAAAGCGTCTGCATGGGCTTGTGGTTCCAGTCTCGCTATCCCTTGTGTGAAAGAGCTACAAGCATTCAGATCAAACTTTGATAAGGAAATTGCAAGAAAATACTTTCGGCTCATAGTGCAATGGTAAAACACTTACAATGCTGCGCAACAGGTAACGCCTCTTTCCGCTGCTGACATGCAAATTTTGGGTTTCTGGGAATACATAACTTTAGTTACGAAATGCCACATTTGCATACCTCTCGAGTATGACGCAGCATACCAATTAAACACAGACCCAATCGAAATCTAAGTGAGTAATATTTTACTAATACATGCCGACAGAGCCACATTTGTGAACAGATTCAGTTTTATTAAAGCAGACTTTCGTTGTAAGGTTATCGTGGGTAGTTTTATTTCATTTCTTATAATACAGTGCACAATTTTCGTAAGGTTTCTTTTAGTGTTGTTAAAACAATAGTAAACTTGAGAGAGAAATTAATCATCAACGGTATATGTCAATTCTCTGATGTTATCTTTAGCAGTCTGACAATTTGCATGTAGTTTATTGATTACATGCATGTAGAAAACTTGTTCTGAGTTAAAGCTGTCAAACAAGGTTTGAAGGAGAATAAAATGCCACTACCACACGACAGTTAATGTAGAAAATACTTTTCTGACGTATTTTGGCACGACACGCTCTCTCCATACATAATACAAAAGTTTCGAGATGCATCTGCTGACTGGCCGTCTATTAAACCTGAAAAGAACATAATATACAGAAGTTAGCCTTCATTCTCCATGGATTATTTTGGGTTGAGATGTGAAGGCAATTATGTTCAAAGTTCTGTTACATTGATAACTTCATCTGACAGCAGAAATGCATCTTGAAAATTGTAGCAGTGAATGTACTCAAACTCGCGACATCTTATCTACAGGGCATGACGCTTACTGTTACGCTAGTAGCTGACGCTTAGCTACAGCAGCTCAAGAAGTCAACAACAATTCCTCTAGAACTTCCACATTCCACAGTGCTGTGAGATAATGTACATGGCCGGATCTAGACTTCCGAAAGACAGCATTTCTTTTGCACTTCACGACGTTTTCAACAAACAACTAGCGCAACATAGTAGCTCAAGTGGAAAGGAACACTTCCTGTTTAAATTTCTGCATCCTACACTGTTGGCAGTTCTGTGTAGGTGGCAGTTACGTGATTTTATTTTGGGTGACTACAAAAGAGGGTCGAATGTATGCACTGGGTAGCCAAGGCAGTTAGTTCATGGCGATTCAGTCAACCAAGTAAATGAATGTACTGAACATGCTGCAAACCACTACAGGGAACCTGTGTGTCAGAACTCTCATCCAGTGTGCCGAAACGGCATTATGAGAGAATAATGAAGCACAGAGAATGGGCTTTGGAGGTCTGTTGGATTGATGATGGGTTCATATACTTTTGGTCTGGGCTCGATTCCAATTTCTGCCGATGATTTTTGATAGGGAGAGACAGATTCTATTCGCTTGTGGCTACGCCAAGTGAAAAAGGTATAATGGCATTGTGGTCTGAAATTCACATTAAACACGATATTCCTTCTCTATCAAGTAGACGTTAGGTTGAACCACAATAAAGTCAGCAGTGGCGACATGTCGAAACTCTGTCGCCAGTAACCTTTCTTATACTAGTTATTTATTTCTAGTGACGAAACAAACGCTATGTAGGGTTACAAGACACTTATTCCATCTTTTATTTGAGCTTCCGTATGTCGATAAAATTGGTTCCGGACTGGGAATGCAACTCAGACCGCCCTTAACGCGGAATTTGAGCCCTTCGTGCCAATGCAGCTCGACTACAATTTGTTGTTTGTTCAAAACAGCAGATTCCTCAACATCTCTACATATTGTGTGTTAATCGGTTCGAATCCTGGTCCGGTACTGAAGTTTTCATTATGTATTATCAAGCTCTAGCATGAGAATACCTATCTGCTGGTGGATAATAATTTTCATTTTTAATGTATTTTCATCCGTTGTCAACACTAACGGTATCTGACGGTTTTGACACCCAGTGAGACACAGAACCATTTTCGAGATCACTGTAAGTTCAAGGGTGTTATTCGAGTTGTTGGTAGAGAAAAATTCGGTAGCTTGCGTCTCTTTGTTGTAGTCAACAACGATGTATGTGGGGTTCGATTCCCAGTCAGCACTGAACTCTTCGTCATTTAAGCTCTAGTTCAAACATGCTCACATGTCGCTGCTCGAGTAACAAACCAATATTTGACGTTCGTTTTCTCTTGAAAATAACAGCGATAGGTGCCGGGGTGGAGACCTGGGTAGGAAGAAATTAATGTTTCGTCTCGTCATTTCAGTTAAAACATCTAGCTATTGCCGAGAAAATCCGATATGTCATAGGGATTAAGCTTCAATACCAATCCGATTAGGTTCTGAGTTCGAATCCCTGTGCAACACAAAGCTTTACCTCACGGCATTTCAAGTAAGTTGCGTGTGAAGAAGCAATATGTAACATCTCTCGTAATTCGTTAACATGGACAATAGATGCTCGATAGGAATTAGCGTCCGTTAAAAATGTTTACGTTATGTAATTTAAAGTTGATATTTGGTAACGGATACTGTCTAAAATCGAGGTATATTACTCTCTATCTGCCTAGTCAGGAATGACGGTTAGTTTCTGTCAGTCACGAAATCTTTGCTTAGTCTGCATGAGCTGAGTTTGAATCCATATGCAGAACGAGACGGTTCGTCGTGTCATTTAATCTTCATACATACTCTCAACTAGCTGCTCGTGAATAGCTTACATTTTTAATGCCTTTTTGCGTTAAATAATAAGTACGGTATGTTACTTTGAAGAGGAAATCATGAATACGACGAACTTACTACGTGCATTACCAACCTGACGTAATAATGAGAGTGGTAACATTTCAGGTTTGTCATTTACTGCAATAAATGTGAGCTTACAATCCTTAAGGACAGTCTTATCTGTGATAAGATGTTCCCTGATATTTGTGGTGTCATGGTATTACTTTACATCTTGAGTTACTGCGATACAGAGCAGTGTTTTCTATTTGTGACATGTTGGAACCATTTTCAGTAGTCAAACGTCTGTACCGAGGAGCGATTAGAGGACCTGCTAGACAGCTGCGTTATGCGGCTTGTATGAGAATAAGGCGCAATGCAATTCAGGTCGTTCGGATACTTTTGATCATGACTGTACATAACATTTGTACCCTGTTCTTCAGTTTATCTATGTAGTTAAATGACATCAATGTTACATACGTCGCTTTTTTCGTGTATCTACCACCTGTATCCCGTACTTCAGTTGACCTATCTACGTATGTCCGTCTTTTCGCCTTCAGTAGTCCCTGTATAGAACTGAAAATATCGTTGTGATACTAGTACTAGGTAAGGGAAAAAGAGCAACGACCACAAAATATGAATCCATACTTAACGCAGATCAATGTAATACAACAAATAAATACATCAAAATAGACAAATTCAGTACAACATAAAAATAAAAAACTAAACATACAATACGCAAACTCCTCAGCGAAAAACCGAAGCTCGTCTTGAAAGATGTCAAGAAAAATCACATACTCAAATACAAAAGAATCATAATATCACCAAAAAACATACATACACATATGCATACACACATACATTCAAATATATAAACCCAAAAATTCACATCACACATGCAGACACACATACATTCAAATATATAAACCCAAAAATTCACATCAACGAAATGAAGCAAAATAATAAAAAAAATATCTACAGAAGAAAATGACCTAAGAAAATGAAGAACGATGGATCAATCCCAAAGAATCCAAATCAATATTTTAACCATCCGCATCACACCAACCCTTTTCCCTAATTATCAGTTACATTCCGTAACCGCCATCCCAACGTGAAATTAACGAACCAATATTGGACGATACATTTGCCCAACACGTTCAAGGAAACACTTAAATGGGCAAATTGTATCGGGTACACTACACTTCCATGAAAATTCATCTAAATGGCTCTGTAGTGTCGAAATGAGTGTGTCCCCCTCCCTACAACACTTTTTATGGCTGACCGGTAACCTTCTACACCATTGGTACAACCATCAATTGATGTCTGGCCGCTGTGGCCGAGCCGTTCTAGGCGCTTCAGTCCGCAACCGTGCTGCTGCTATGGTCACAGGTTCGAATCCTGCCTCGGGCATGGATGAGTGTGATGTCATTAGCTTAGTTACGTTTAAGTAGTTCTACGTTCTAGGGGACTGAGGACCTCAGATATTAAGTCCCATAGTGCTTAGAGCCATTTGAACCATTTTCAACTAATTGATGAAGATCTGAATTCAATATTATGATTCACGACAGGATGCTGAAACACCATATTCCCCATATCCCTACGTGAAAAAAAGAAAAACATCGGAAGTAACTACAGAACCCTTTGCAACATGATCCTCAATTAATTTCACCAACACTTTCTTCGTTCGATTAGGAACTAGTTTAACAACTACATCTTTACATTGTGGACCTGAAATTACTGCCCCCCAAACCCATAACCCCACCGCCGATCGTCCCCTGCTGTACTTGGTTTTGCCAAAATGAGACTCATCGATTTCGACTGTATTACCCCCACGTTCCCGCCCCCAAAGGCCCCCTATACTTTATATATTCCTAGAAACTTCGCTACGAACCCAATACCAGTCTGAAAAGGTACGCTCACTCACACGACTCACATGACAGTCACACATGATACCTCAAACACCAACTGTATGTAGGTTTTATTATATCCCTCAAGGCCAGCTTCGATTTCTCAAACCACGCTCATCGTTTAATTGAAGGCCATAGTCGATCCTTGCTAAACCTCCGTATGAATAAATCGTGAGTTCGACGAGCAGACACACTTATGTGGCGCATATGCTCGCCGCACTCACGACATCGAACGTAATCAGCATGAAGACCAGACATTTGCAAAAGTCGAATGGTGCCCTCATATCTACGCCCAAAGCTTGCTTTAAGTCTTCCATATTCATAGGAATAGATAAATACACAACTACGAACGAAAATGAAAAACTAACCATTCTTCTAAATGAAAAGCTATTCTTCCAAATTGTCTCAAACTTACTAAGAACGAAATTGAATACCGAAAGAGTAGGAAAGAACCAATTATTTAAACAAATGCAAAGGAAAAAACTCTTACCCAATATTTAGCGCTGTCTTTTAAAAGCACATTGATTCACTTCAGTTTACAATGACGGCGCTTGTACACAGTAGACAACCGATTTATTATCCATGCCCCGAAAGTAAAGACATTAATATCTATGAGCAAGCTATGATGTCAGTTGCCGAAGTCGACGGGTTGTGTCCCGTTCTTCAGTGGACCCCCCACTGTTTAATTAAACAGTTTACTGACTCACCGATTCGCGGAAAACCACGCCAGACAGCCCGCCTCGTGCGGAACGTCGCCGGAACTGGGACGCTTCACTCCCCGCAGCCGTTTCCGTAGTAACGGCTCCTCCCCTCAACAATGTGCCTCGGCGCGTTCTCTCCAGAGCTGGTGAGCTGGACGCTTCACAGACTCCAGGCCCGCCGCTGGCGTCGGAACGCGTCCCCCTGCATTACGGCTACTTTCCTTTACTGTTTTAAGAGGGAGAGCGCTATAAAATATACAGGATACACTTTACGTCTGACATCAGCGATCCTCTGCACATACGAAACGCAGCAGTAGTATTGAGTCTAGCTGGGAAGCTGACACACCCAGTCCCCATAGAAGCACGTTGAAGCGGAAGTGTACCCCACCTCGCACCGTATTTAATGTCCACACACAGGTTGCTAATCGCAGATGGAGCTTTAAAGTGAATGTTGGCCTACTGCTGAATGATCTGCCACCATTAGAAGCACTTCTCTGTGCTGACAACCTTACAGTGAAAATGGCCTCCTATTAGCTGTATAGGGATCCAATAAAATGGGTTGCACTAGTATAGCTATGGGGCCTGCAGCCCACTTTGGTTACATTGTACATTCAGGCCCGCTCTTTTTGTGGTATCGATAGCAACGATGCCAGCGCGTATTAGAGTTATTAGGTCGGCACTACGACTGACACCGACGACAGCGCCCTCTAGTCGGAGCTGTGCAGATCTAAGAGCTCCGCTCCACATTCTGCCCATTTGATGGAGAGCAGACGGCCGGGACACTTCGCACCACATTGCAAAGTTATGTATTCTTCTTGCTAGAGTAAAGGTGATTTATATTTGACAAGCAGTACCGACGTGCTTTGCCTTTTACTGCTCCTACCCACGCGCCGCCTTCCAGGCGGGATACAAAAGTTGGCGACGAGATTTCGCCTAACATTTACTTTCTTTGCTCGGTACTGCTTTTTTTTCGTACTAGCCTCAGGATAAGCCTTTCATTTGTGTAAACCGTGGTTTCGCCACAGGAACGGGCTTCGCTGTCCGATCTTGTACGTTTTCAGGCTCAGCAAATGACGCAGCTGCTTGCTGCCATAAGTGGACTGGTCTCGCTACAAACTGCAGCTACTTCGGCGCCTCCGACGCCGCCGCCTCTACCGACGGCGCCGCCATTTCGTTCCTTCAATCCTGACATGGAACCTTGGCCAAAATACATCGCCCAGATCGAGGCACACTTCGCAGCTTACAATGTACCAGGTACAGAGCGGCTTGCCTTTTTCATTGCCGACGCGGCTGTTGTGTTGTACCGTGTGCTCGTGAAATTGTTTCCCACCACCCGCCCAGAAACAAAAAGAGCGGATCTGAATGTGCAATGTAACCAAAGTGGGCTGCAGGCCCCATAGCTATACTAGTGCAACCCATTTTATTGGATCCCTATACAGCTGATAGGCCATTTTCGCTGTAAGGTTGTCAGCACAGAGAAGTGCTTCTAATGGTGGCAGATCATTCAGCAGTAGGCCAACATTCACTTTAAAGCTCCATCTGCGATTAGCAACCTGTGTGTGGACATTAAATACGGTGCGAGATGGGGTACACTTCCGCTTCAACGTGCTTCTATGGGGACTGGGTGTGTCAGCTTCCCAGCTAGACTCAATACTACTGCTGAGTTTCGTATGTGCAGAGGATCGCTGATGTCAGACGTAAAGTGTATCCTGTATATTTTATAGCGCTCTCCCTCTTAAAACAGTAAAGGAAAGTAGCCGTAATGCAGGGTTTAGTAGAAAGCATCCTCCGTCACACACCTCATTGTGACACGCAGTGTGCAGACGCAGACGGGACGCGTTCCGACGCCAGCGACGGGCCTGGAGTCTGTGAAGCGTCCAGCTCACCAGCTCTGGAGAGAATGCGCCGAGGCACATTGTTGAGGGGAGGAGCCGTTACTACGGAAACGGCTGTGGGGAGCGAAGCGTCCCAGTTCCGGCGACGTTCCGCACGAGGCGAGCTGTCTGGCGGGGTTTTCCGCGAATCGGTGAGTCAGTAAACTGTTTAATTAAACAGTGGGGGGTCCACTGAAGAACGGGACACAACCCGTCGACTTCGGCAACTGACATCATAGCTTGCTCATAGATATTAATGTCTTTACTTTCGAGCAATGGATAATAAATCGGTTGTCTACTGTGTACAAGCGCCATCATTGTAAACTGAAGTGAATCAATGTGTTATTAAAAGACAGCGCTAAATATTGGGTAAGAGTTTTTTTCCTTTGCATTTGTTTAAATAATTGGTTCTTTCCTACTCTTTCGGTATTCAATTTCGTTCTTAGTAAGTTTGAGACAATTTGGAAGAATAGCTTTTCATTTAGAAGAAGTAGGATGAGGTGACCGATGCTTTGAGCTCCCACTTCCGTGACAGTGTCAATGAGGTGGCTGCACGCTACAAATTCTTTCGCCTCCGGCGTGGCCCTACTCAGTCGAATAAATCTTGATTAGCCGACCTTCAGGGACTAACTTCTGATTGCGACTTTAATTGCTCATGTGGACGCTCATATACGGATGTAATGATTACAGACGCTATAGCGCAGAATGTGCCGGATCACCGCATCCGCGAACAAATCCTCAGATTTAACCCTCTAACGGTAAGGTTGGGGTTGGATCTGACCCTAGTGAGTCTGTTTTGTTTGTAACTCCCCACTCCCTTTCCTGAGAGCGCTGTGGCTCCAGCTACCCTACCAGCCAGTCGTCCCGAGAACGCCGAGGCGGCCACGTCAGTCTGGTGAGTGACCTGCAGCTACCCTCTCTGTCCGAAACCTACATTACCCGCGCTCGCGCTGGATCCGACCCCACCTTACTGTTTACGTCACGAAACTTCACCTTACCGTTAGAGGGTTAAAAACCCGTCTTTGCAGGAAGTAGAGGACTTCCTAGACAGACAAGATACTTTAGACATGGCTACTTCCGCGTTCGACGTGACCCCGGGTCTGTGTACTGTTAGCGTGCCACAACACGAGCCGTCCAAGCCAGCCACGCCGCGTAGCTCACGCGCTCGTAAACACGTTTCAAACCAGGCACCCTCTAAGAAACTTAAATCATGTGCGAACTGCTTTCGTGCCCACCCACGGGACAATTGCCCATCCCCTCAAGCACAGTGTTATTTTTGTAGTAAGAAAGGACATGTGCAAGCTGTGTGTAGTAAGAGAAATTCTTAGCCACAACTTGTCTCGCGTTCGCGGAACTCGCGTGGGCGTCACCGCAACGGCAACCGCCATGATCATGATTCACATCAGCCTATGGACGTTAATGCCATTTATTCAAAGCCTTCTCCTTCATGTGCTTCGAAAGTTCGTCGTGTGAATCAAGTTTTGCTAGACACTTCCTCTCGCATTCAGCGCGATGCGAGGAAACTTTTTGTTACTTTGAACATTTGTGGACGTTCTGTTCGCTTGCAGCTGGACACTGGTGCGTCAGTTTCCTTACTGAACAAATCTACGTATGACTTGCTTGGTTCGCCCCCGCTTCGTCGTTTGCATTCGACGCTGACTGCATTTACTGTACAGGAATTCTTAGTGCTCGGCGTGTGTAGTTTGCAAGCCACGTATGGCGCAACGACCCGTACAGCGTCTTTCCATGTGCTCCGCTCTAGTGATGCTAAGAACATTTTTGCCGTGGACGCATTTGAACTTTTTGGTCTCAGAATTCAGGACAATGTACTATGCATCCACGCTAGTGACCATGCAGACAGTGTTGCCGCACTATGCGATGATTTTGCTGAACTCTTTTTTTGATGGCCTTGGTTGTGCCACAGACATTGCAGCGCATGTTGCAGTTAAAGACAGTGCCACGCCTATTTTCCGGCGCGCACGCGCGGTACCGCACGCCCTGCGCGACGCCGTAGCTGCTGAACTTACGCATTTGCAAGACAGCGGTATCTTTGAACCCGTTTCTGCTTCGCCATGGGCTTCTCCTATAGTGTGTGTGAAGAAACCAAACGGTCGTCTCCGTATTTGTGCTGACTTTATGTCTACAGCAAATCCCCAGACAGTGGTAGTAGCTACATTTCCCTTACCGCGTCCTGAAGACATTTTTGATAAGCTTGGTGCGGGAAAATTCTTTTCCACGATTGACTTGCGGGACGCATACTTTCAGATTCCGCTCGACGAACAGCCGCAGCGCTATTTTGTGATCAACACCCACCTTGGACTGTTCAAGTTTCGCCGCCTTCCGCTCGGTTGTGCTTCGGCTCCTGATATTGTTCAGTCTTACTTGCAGCAGTTGTGTGCCACCGTCCCTGGTTGTTGCAATTATCTGGACGATACAGTTGTCTCAGGTCGCACCCCTGACGAACATTTGCAGAATTTGCGTGCCTTATTTACTGTACTTTTGCAGGCAGGACTCAAGTGTAACAGAGACAAGTACAATTTTTTTCACACTGAGATTCAGTATATACGACATATGATTAACGGCCAGGGTATCCACCCCTCGCCATCACATGTCAGTGTGATTAGAGACTTGCCAGCGCCCAAGAACTTGGAAGAACTTCAGTCTGTGTTGGGCAAAATTACATATTATGTTCGGTTTATACCAAATGCAGCGCAGATTGTAGAGCCTTTGCATCGCCTTCAGCGTAAGAACGTTCCTTTTGTTTGGTCTTCGGATTGTGACGCTGCTGTCGACAAGCTCAAATCTGCTTCGTCGAGTGATCGCTGTTTGATTCCTTTCGACCCCTCCAAACCAGTTGTTTTGGCTGTCGATGCATCTTCTCACGGCATCGGCGCGATTCTCTCGCACCGCATTGATTCTGTCGATCGCCCCATCGCTTTTGCGTCTAACTTGCTCAGTTCTGCTCAGCAAAACTATTCTCAAATCGAGACAGAGACTTTAGCTATTGTATATGGAGTAACAAAGTTTCATTATTTTTTGTACGGTCGCAAGTTCTATTTGGTCACCGAGCATAAGACTTTGACGTCGTTGTTTCACCAGTCAAATCCAGTTGTAGCCCGTGCTGCACAAAAGTTGCAACATTGGTCTTTGGTTTTGTCTAACTACAATTACGAAATTTTGTTTCTGCCTACGGCCCAGCATGGCAATGCTGATGCTTTGTCTCATCTACCTATCGGTCCTGACGAAGTGTTTGATTCTTCCAAATTGTCATGCATGTTTATTGATTCGGAAGATAAGGTTAGCTGGTGGTTTTCCGGTGGATTTTCGTCGCATTGCTTCCGCGACGGCCGCCGATGCTTCTTTGCAGATTGTTTCACGGTTCCTTCGTACTCAATGGCCTCCGTCTGCTATGCAGATTAGTGATCCCCTTGTTCGACGTTACTTTGTGCAATGGTGTTATTTTGTTATGAACTGACAATTATCAGTCTCGTGTGGTTGTACCTCGCTCTTTGCAGTCGTAAATCCTCCTCTTACTGCATGCTGGTCATAGGGGGTATAGTGCGGACGAAGCAGTTAGCGCGTCGTCACTGCACTTGGGTCGTTATTGATAAACAAATTGAGAATTTGCTTGCTAACTGTCGCTCTTGCACGGAGCATCAAATTGCTCCCCGCCAGCGCTTCTTTGCGTGGCCAACTCCTACTTCGCCTTGGCAGCGCGTTCATATTGATTTGGCGGGTCCTTTCTGGGACACCCGCTGGTTGATAGTTATTGATGCGTGCAGCAACTTCCCTTTTGTTGTCCCTATGTCTTCTACTACATCTACCAGTACTATTCGGGCTTTAACGTCTAGTTTTTGCATTGAGGGCGTTCCGGAAGTTGTCTCTGACAATGGCCACCAATTCATGTCCTCAGAGTTTGAAGCGTTCTGTGTTGCTAATGGCATTCGCCATCTGACCTCAGCCCCGTTTCACCCTCAGTTCAACGGTGAGGCTGAACACTCAGTGCGTACGTTTAAGTCGCAGATGATCAAGTTGCGCGCCAAACACTCTTGCGAGCACGCACTCTGGACGTTCCTTGCTTTCCATCACTCTCAGCCGCACGGCGCCCATTCCCCAGCAGAACTGCTACACAACCGCGCACATCGGTCGTTCCTGCAGCTATTGCACCCCCCGCTGCACGCTCCCGCTGCTTCGCCTCGTTCTGGCTTGGCACCGCATGATTTGGTGTCCTATCGAGTTTTCTCTGGCAGGCAGCGCCAGGAGCAGGGGCGCATTCTTCGCCGGCTCGGCCGCGCCTTATTTGTCATTTCTGGTCCCTCCAGCACTGTCAAGCCACACCAGAACCAGATCCTTTTGTGTCGTCCTCGGTTTTCTGCCGCTGGTTGTTTTCCGGCAGAATTGGAGGAGGTATAGGAAGATACAAGTGTCATTTTTCCCGCACGATGTTAGAGAGTGGAACTGTACAGAAATAGGCTGGAAGTAGTTCGATGCACCCTCTGCCAGGCACTTTAAAGTCAGTTACGGAGTAGTCATGTGTTGTCTCCCTACACCATTTATCGTGGTTAGCACCTGTTGGCGGTGCAACTACTGGTCTGATGGAACTTTCCTCGCTGGTATGTCCTCTTCATCGCTGTACAGCCATTGCCACGATATGCATTGCAACCTTCCTACGGTAATCGAGCGTTGGTCCCCGTCTACAGTTCTATCCTCCAGTAATTTACTCATTAGAAAGTCTACGATTCCTTGATGTCACCTCTCAAAGCCGGCCGGAGTGGCCGTGCGGTTCTAGGCGCTGCAGTCTGGAGCAGAGCGACCGCTACGGTCGCAGGTTCGAATCCTGCCTCGGGCATGGACGTGTGTGATGTCCTTAGGTTAGTTAGGTTTAATTAGTTCTAAGTTCTAGGCGACTGATGACCTTAGAAATTAAGTCGCATAGTGCGCAGAGCCATTAGCCACCTCTCAAACCAATCCTTCTGCTGGACAAGATACCGCGTAATTTTCTATTTTTCCCATGTCGATGCAGTACCTCCACATTAGTCACTGGATCTACGGTTTAAGTGTTCAGCAGTATTCTGTAGCGACACTTCTTAAAAGCTTCTGTTCCCTTCTTGCCTGAACTGATGTTCAACATAAGACAAATAGCTTCAGAAAAAATTTCAAAATTTCTATTTACATTCAATGTTAGTGTATCTCTCTTTCTCAGAAACACTTATCTCTTTTTCAGAATCTCATTTCTAGCTATTGCTTTTTTATTTTATAGCCCTTTGTTCCGTGCATCGTCAGTTATTCTCTTGCCCATAGAGCAAAACTCATCCCGGACATATCTGAAATGTTACCACTCTCATTATTACGTCAGATAGGCTCTGAGCACTATGGGACTTAACTTCTGAGGTCATCAGTCTCCTAAACTTAGAACTACTTAAACCTAACTAACCTAAGGACATCACACACATCCATGCCCGAGGCATATGTAGGGTAACAGGACACTTATTCCACCTTGTATTTCAGCTTCTGTACGTCGATAAAATTGGTTCTGAACTAAGAATGCAACTCAGACCGCCCTTAACGCGTAATTTGAGCCCTTCGTGACAATACAGCTCGACTACAATTTGTTGTTTGTTCAAAACTGCAGATTCAACATCTCCACATATTGTGCGTGAATGGGTTCGAATCCTCGCCCGGCACTAAAGTTTTCATTATGTATTATCAAGCTCTACCATGAGAACACCTATCTGCTGGTGGATAATAATTCTGATTTTTAATGTATTTTCTTTCGTTGTCAACACTAACGATATCTGACGTTTTTGACGCCCAGTGAGACACAGAACTATTTTCGAGATCACTGTAAGTTCAAGGGCGTTATTCCGAGCTGCTGGTGGAGAAAAATTCGGTAGCTCGCGTCTCTTTGTTGTAGTCAACAACGATATGTGTGGGGTTCGATTCCCAGTCAGCACTGGTGTAACAAACCCATATTTAACGATCGTTTTCTCTAGAATATAACAGCGATAGGTGCAGGTTGGAGTCCTGGGAAGGAAAAAAATTAATGTTTCGTCTCGTCATTTCAGTTCAAATATCTAGCTACTGTCGAGAAAATCCGATATGTCACAGTTTGTGCTTCGATAACAATCCAATTAGGTCCTGGGTTCGAATCCTTGTCCAACACAAAGCTTTACCTCACGGCATTTCAAGGAAGTTACTTGTGAAGAAGCAATATTTAACATATGTCGTAGATCGTTAACAAGGATAATAGATACTGGGTAGGAATTTGCGTCCGTTAAAGATGTTTACGTTTTGTAATTTAAAGTTGATATTTGCTAACTGATACTGTCTAAAATCGAGGTATATGACTCTCTGTACGCCTAGCCAGGAATGACTGTTAGTTTCCGTCAGTCACGAAGTCTTTGCTTAGTCTGCATCACCTGGGTTTGAATCCATATGCCGAACGAGACGTTTCGTCGTGTCATTTGAAGTTAATACATATTCTCAACTATCTGCTCGTGAATAACTTAAATTTTTAATGTAATTTTGTGTTAAATAATAAGTACGGTATGTTACTTTGAAGAGGAAATCATGGATACGACGAACTTAATACGTGCATTACCTATCTGACGTAATAATGAGAGTGGTAACATTTCAGGTATGTCATTTACTGTAATAAATGTGAGCTTACGAGCCTTAAGGACAGTATTATCTGTGATAAGGTGTTCCCTCATATTTGCAGTACCTTGGTATTACTTTACATCTTGAGTTATTGCGATACAGAGCAGTGCTTTCTAGTGGTGAATTGTTGGAACCGTTTTCAATAGTCAAACGACTGTACCGAGGAGCGATTAGAGGACCTGCTAGACAGCTGCGTTATGTGGGTTGCATGCGAATCAGGCGAAATGCAATTCAGGTCGTTCGAATACTTTTGAGCACGACTGTACCTATTAGCTTTTCTTTCCGGTATGTAAAGGCTGAATGACTACTGACAACAAAGCAAAAAATTGTATCGTAGTCATTCAGTCGTTTAGAAAAGAATTCTGAGTTTTCAAACCAATCATACAGCATAGAGCGACTACCAAACCACAACATGCTAATAGCATTTCCTGAAATTAAGTCTGTCTACATCCTCTGTTGTGCTGCAAACACCATTCTCTGACGACATTCTTCATTCTGGTAGGAATCTTCTGAAATATTTCATATGGCGAAAGTTGAAGCGCCAACTTACAGCCTATACAGAATGATGCTGAAAATAAGATGGTTAAATCGAGTTCATAATGAAGACTTACAGATAAAGTTATGGAAGGAATCGATTGACAGCATACGTCCTCAAGTATCAAGGAACCATAATGAGGTAATGGAACGAAGTGTGTGGTAGTATAGAAAAACTAAGAAGCTAAACACTGAATGGTTGCAGGTATCGGGAATTCTTTATGTCATTAGCTACAACTGAAAACATTATTTACAGATATTAGCATCCATAGGTTTAATTCTGATTCGCAGGGCAATTGTTCATTATTTCTGGCCCTGTAGATTACGAACGACTATACAAAGAGTGTGACTAAAATATGGGTCAAAGGTTTTGCTTGGGACGAGAGTTTTTCTTCGGTCAGTACCATACTACTCTTGTAACGTCCCCTTAGAAAAATTATGAATGACTGTGCTAGTAAACGTCTACGTTATTTGATACAAAGTCAGTTGAGTAAAACTGAACGTACTCAGACATTTCTCTCTTTACTTATTCTGATCATCACTAAACTGACACACAATATTTTTTAGCGCAACGCAATCTGACTTTCAATAATCCCTACAAAAGAATGGCCCTGACTAACAATAACCTACACCTTCCATGAATCACTTACCTCAAAAAAATATTCGTTACTCGAACTACTGTAATACAGCGAGCGTCAATACTGCCAGCTAAATAAAAGATTCTAACTACTGAAGGCACTAACTACTGATGGGCATAGTTAGCAAATGAAAGATTCTGATAGAGAACAAACAATGTATTTACCTTAATAGTGTTCAAAAGTCATTATATATATATATATATATATATATATATATATATATATATATATATATAATATAATGACTTATGAACACTATATATATATATATATATATAATGACTTTTGAACACTATATATATATATATATATATATATATGACATCCATCTTTACAAATATCCTTTTTCTGGTGGACACACGTCCAGATCGTCCGCTTATAGCAATCTCTCAAAACTATGGCATTTCTCTCCCCACAGCCACCCCTGCTGGCGGCTCACCTCCAACTGCGCAACGCTGCGCGCTGTTCACATCTAACTGCGCAACACTACATGTGCGAATATTCCAACAATGAGTCCAACCCGCCACAGACTGCACACAGCATAGAGAGTGATTTTCATACAGAGCGCTACGTGGCGTTACCAACATAAAAACCTAAACAGCCTACTTACACTCTGTGTTCCTCACAAGTACAGTGCAATGTGCTTTCGGACATGCATGGATATATGCACGCATGCATATCCGCAGAAACACTGCTTCGTATTTCTGAACAACACAGGAACTGCAGCATCGCATTTATCTGCCGACACTGGGCAAGCCACTCTCAATTAACATGTCTCCCCTGTACGGGGATATACATACTGTATCTGTCTATTTTATCTGTTTGTGTTGTAAAGATTGTTATCGGGTCTGTCCTTATGGCCGCCATTTGTGTTGTGTGTAAATGTGTGACTGGTGGTAACATTTATGGTTCAGGTTTCACCATTCAAATTTAATGTGTGTAATGAATCGCCAAGAAGTGTATGTAGGGCATAAGTGTGTAATAAAATTTGATTGCAAGCTTTCTGCAGCATAAACACAGTATGGTAGCAGTGGATGGATTACAATGTTTCGGATGAATCTTTGAGATAAATAATCTTGTAATATAATTCAAGAATTCAGGGCTCCTCATTCGTCGCTCATCTGATTGCGCTCTCAGCCTAAAAATGTTGGCCGGGGAGTCTAGATACGCATGTCGATGTTGGTCTGTTGAATTTTCAGTTAAAACGTGACCGTGAATTTTATATTTCTGTTAGTTATATGGGGACTCATATTCTACAGAGGCAGCGTCCCACTGCCACACTTTTGCTAATGTGAAGGGTGGTGGCCGAGCGGTTCTAGGCGCTACAGTCTGGAATCGCGCGACCGCTACGGTCGCAGGTTCGAATCCTGCCTCGAATCCTGCGCCATGTGTGTGATGTCATTAGGTTAGTCAGGTTTAAGTAGTTCTAAGTTATAGGGGACTGATGACCTCAGAAGTTAAGTCCCATAGTGCTCAGAGCCATTTGAACCATACTGGAAGCGTGTGTGCCTGCACAGTATAGCGACTTATTTGTCAATATGTTGAGCCTTGTATTTTCAAGGTATCGGTTGAGTTAGCCAGTCTTCTCGTCATCGCCCATCAGGTATATTAATTCACAGTTTATCAAATCTTTTGACATTGTTGGTCTCGTTTCAAATTAGAAAAAAGAAAACGGCTGGAAGTACTGTTTTATTCTTTTTTGAATAGAAAATGTGTTATGGAATTTAAAAAAAAAGTAAAAGTGGTAGACCACTTAGCTACGAACCGTAGGCTCACAGGACCTAATCCTGTCTGGGTAATTCTTTTCCAAACTGTTAAAAAAAAAAGAAAAGTAAGAAGTAGGTGCTAAATCCCTTAGTTTATTAAGCACTTTCAAACCTCCCATAATAAGATTACAAAAAAGTGGGTTAGTGTCTTTTATTAGTAATAAAAACGTCCAGGGTCGCTGGTTCTAACCTCGGCTCTGCTTAATTTTTGAATAAAAATCAACAGCAATGGCAGCTGAAGACTTCCGGCGTAAGAAATTAAGTCAGCCTCGTTTCACCAATGGCCTTGACAAAGACGGAAGACGTTGGACAGGCGATGGTGGTGCAGGACCCTCTCTTATCCTAGGAGTGGGAAACTGCCCCTATAAGACGGAAGAATTAGTAGTTATCAACAGCATTAGGATGTAGAAGGTAATGAAAACCACTCCATTAAAGACACATAATGTGTATCCACAGGACATGTGGCGTGTAACTGAAAAAGTGTCATGACTGTCACTGCATTGGCAAAAGATTTCAAACTAATCCCACATTCGGATCTCGTGGAGGGGGCTGCCGAGGGTGAAGAGACCATGAGAAAGACACTGATTATATAGTGAAAGGGTAACATTTTACGAGTCGGTGCGTTGAACGTCAGAAGACTCAAAAATGAAATCCTAAGGCTCAGTCCAGATATAGTGAGGGTCAGTGAAGTGACGTAGGGCCTGGACATCTGACACTCAGCCATTATTTGGGCATTTGCCAGCATCGTCTCGCTTCAAGTCCAGAAAAAGTTTTGTGAGTGTCTATGTAAAGAACAACAACACAAACCAAAGGCTAGGCTCGTGGAGAAAGAGAGCAGAGACTGCTCCTCTAGGCTGGAGACAACCAAAAGAACAACTACCTCCCTGGTGATAAAGAGAGCTGGTGTGCCTGCAAGTCCCTCAACAGGTTACTAACTGGTGTTGGGCGGTGTAAAGAAACTCTTGAAAAATAGGTAACAGGAACGCCATGTTGGTCTGTCTCGCGCATAGACGCCCCTTCCACGCTGCTGCAGCTACTGTATGGCTGTCTGCATCACTGAGGCACGCACCCCACCCCACGATGGCGAGGGTGTTTTCGCTAAACATTCGAGGTGAAGTCGGGATTGGAGTAATTTAGTTTACATTGTCGAATATTTTACTTAGAGCATAAACGACATGAGGGTATCACAGATTTTCTGTATTCTCCGTTCCACTGATAATCGCCAGGTAAAATTTGCTACTCTGATATCTATATGTCTACTTAATCGTATTAATATTCTCCTTATATGCTTATAAAAAATTTATAAATTAATTAGGTACATATGTAGATACACAGATAAAACTTAATGAAGGCGTTACCAATGGGTACAGCTGTTCGAAACAGAGGAAATTGATTTCATATTCTTTGTAGGCATTTTGCGTGAAGCCCATGGTGACACACGCAACATGGAAGCCGGACACGGTGTCACGCCCAAAATTTAGGTCTCGATGTCAAAGAGCGCAGTGCCGCCATAGCAAGGACGACGGCTTCAACGTTTTGGAAGATGCTGATTCAAAAGTGTGCAGTGCCTTCCGATTCACTGTTCTTGCAAACGATGAAAATTCTGAATTTTATGTTTCGTTTTCTGTACTGCTTATTGGCGTACCGGTAACCGTAGTCTGCAGTCACGTATCACCACTACAGTGATTTTGGGTTGGCCCCTACAGTTGGCGCCGTACTGTGTGGACTCTCTCCGTGTCGCGCGCTGACCTCCCTCGCCCTGTGTTGCTGTGACGCCCACAGCCGGTCTGTCGGAAGCGGGAAGCTGCTCAGACCAGAAACGGGATGTTAGCTGACCGCTGACCGCTAACCGCATGCTGTCACAGCAAGGATATGACGCACTTCCCCCACACACACACACACACACACACACACACACACACGTCAACGCCTGGAGTATGCCTGGCGCACATCCGCAATGGTCCACTTAGGCAAATACGACTTGGACGCGAGAAATCGCGATCCTGCTATACGAAGTAGCTTCCCACTATTCGACAGATTTATACCAAACATGTTAATAAGAGACGGCACTGTTGTCCCTTGGTGCACAAAAAGGGTCATTGTTGCAGAAGAAAAGAAAAAAAGGGCATGGGAAATTTAAGACAACGCAATATCACCAAGATTGGGGATTTTTATAGAAAAATAAAATATTGCGCGGACTTGAATGTGGTGTGCCTGTAATAGATTTCACAACGGATCTTTTGTCTTCACATCTGCAGAAAAGCCACCATTGTAAACACGTCGCCAACACCGGTCGCGCGATCGTTTTGACGAGGCTTGCAACCGGCACGGTTAAAAACGAACTACATAGACGTCCACCATTTAAAATAAAAATTTGTTGAAACTATGTTACAACAGAATAATTCTATTCACTTTCTAAAACAGCTTTTCTGCTTAAAAGAACGAACAATTTGGAGAGGTGAAAGTTGTATTGTGTCACAAATTAGCAAATCAGTCATCGACAGCGTAGTCGTACGTACTGTAGACGTATCTGTAACTGAATAGCTTACAACCACTGGCCTTGCTAAGAAAACACGGTGGGTATCTGCTATTCTTTGCCGGCCGCAGTGGCCGTGCGTTTCTAGGCTCTACAGTCTGGAACCGGGCGATCGCTACGGTCGCAGGTTCGAATCCTGCCTCGGGCATGGATGTGTGTGATGTCCTTAGGTTAGTTAGGTTTAATTAGTTCTAAGTTCTGGGCGACTGATGACCTCAGAAGTTAAGTCGCATAGTGCTCAGAGCCATTTGAACCATTTTTTGCTATTCTTTGTTTCAGCTGATACAGGATCAGTGATTTAACAAGTAACTGTGTTCACCATACTGTGTGTCGTGCTGTGGTCGGTATTAGTTCTCATCAAGCAACACTTCTAGCGAGCGTAGTACTGCATTACGTTCACTAATAGGACCACAGACACAAGTTTACGGAACAATCTAGTGAACAAATCGCCGACGCGAATGTAGAATTTCGGCGTACACCACTATTGTTAACTCGTGTTATACCACGTGTTATTCACGTCCCTCCGGTTTACACACGCGAGCGAACCAACATTGATCACAGTGTATAACACTCTACAGTACGCCGTCCTATGTGAAATGGTTCCGACTGCAACTCCGCGTTAACTGAGGCGGGTTAGGCAGCCGCACTAAGACAGCGCAGCGCAGGCCTCTACTGCCGCCGTGTGGGGGCGGAACGGCGCCCCGGCGCTGACCGCTCTGCCACTGGGGGTCCGCGGCAGCTCGCAGGGCGGCCGCGCCTGCCGTCCAGCTGCTCCAGCAGTCGTGGCTGCCCTGACTCCAGCTTCTGCCACTCTCTCTCTCCCTCCCTCTCTCTCTCTCTCTCTCTCACACACACACACACACACACACACACACACACAACACCCACAACTCGCCTAATAATTCGGTAGCAATATCCAGCAACAGTAGCTCAATTCCTTCACTAATATAGTAAGGATATCATGTGAAAATAATACTATATTTACTGTCAAAGCCTGTCTTTCGACTAAATACCTGAACAGCTATCATTTCTTTCCTTTTGCAACGCAGTATCAGTCAAACTTATATGCCGTTCCGCCACGTACTCTTAAACTTTGCAAGACTTTCCGTTCACCTATGGTGTTTCTGGAGAGGACATGCAAAGTGTTATTAAACATGCTCTTCCGATTTTCTTGTAATGGGAAGATGGTGTGTTTTTCCAAGAGGATAATGCTCGCCCACATACTGCTCTTCAAGCTCATTGTGCCCTGTAAGACGTGTGCCAACTTCCATGCCTGCCACGATCTCTGAACTCCTCTCCAGTTGAGCATGTGTGGGATATGATGGGACGACAAGTGATACGTGCGACATGTGAAGCGAGAACTCTTACACAACTACGTGGCATAACATATGCCAGGGCTGTATTCGCCATCTGTACGATCGACTGGATGGCAGAGTCAGCGGCTGCTATTGGTCTGTATGAGTTATCATTTCACGTACTCCACATGCAATGTTGCAACAATAAATCTTGATTGAGCTATCAACCTCCAAAAGCACCAACTTTTTTTTCTGGCAGTGTATTAGCAACCTTGAGCTGCAACATTTGCACACAATAATCCTATAGTGTGAGGTCAGCAGCGTCCATCTTCTACCTCTAGTCCACCCTCTCCATACACATAAAATCACAAGTAACTTCTAGTTAAAATAGATAACTTTGCCGGCCGTTGAGGACGAGCGGTTCTAGGCGCTTCAGTCTGTAACCGTGCGACCGCTACGTTCCAATCCTGCCTCGGGCATGGATGTGTGTGATGTCCTTAGGTTAGTTAGGTTTAAGTTCTTCTAAGTTCTAGGGGACTGATGACCTCAGATGTTAAGTCCCATAGTCCTCAGAACGATTTGCAACATTTTTTGCAAATGTCTGTGGAAGCCTTGTAGGCTTGTTCTAGCTGTAATTCTGATGTGACGACAATGATTTGCAACTCATAGTGGGTGTGGGCTACAAGCTCTGACGGATAGTTTTTAATCCATATGTATTAAGGGAGAATAATTTCAAAATGACAATTCAAGTTAGCCGAAACTAGTCATCGCTGTACAACCAATTGCGATTTCCGCAAGTAAAGTTTTTGTATCAGAAGACTTCACCATTTGAAGTTACAGAACGTCTTCTACAAGACTGTCTCTCTGCCAGGTAATCCAATAGATGTCACTTTCGTTATAATAAATGTAATCCAAATAGAGATGTACAGGGATTGCTACTTTAGAATGATATAGAAATTTATTGAGATAACTTCTAGAATCTGTAGATGCATGATTCTGGAGGAAACAACCTCAGGTACATCAGTCCATCAGTACCCCATTCCGCCACCAGGAGCGCCAGCGTTGTGCAGTCAAGATGGCTGCTTTCACTGGTGTGGAATGTGCTCGCTGTGTTCTGGTTCCACGAAGCGAACGCTGCAAAAACTGTTAGGGGTTTCATTAAAGACCGTGTTTATGTTCCTCGCCTAGCAAATAATTTAGGTGACCCGAAAAATCGAATCTACGCTGCTCTTGAGCAAGTTACGCCCGATTTGCTGCAACGAATGTGGGAAGAAATTGACTACCAGTGAGATGTTTTCCGCATCATAAATGGTAGTCAAATCAAAACTTGAGGTTCTTTGCTACAAAATGACACATCAATCGATTCTGTAGTTTTCTCAGTATATCTCTGTATCATTCCAAAGCTACTAGCTCCTTTTTGGCACACCCTGTATGTTTAATGTCATCCGTGTGCAATTTTCAGGATCACTACTGTTGACGAAAGAGAAGCTCTGTTCAAACGTAACGTCTTTGAACCTCAGCCGTAGTCACACTCTTTGCTTCGTTTACATCCTGAGGAACAAGTGGGAGTTGTTGGCTGTGGCAAAGTTTGTGTATTGCTGTGTGATCAATCCAACTGGAAAACAGGGACTACGTTGTTCAGTGTGGCTTGTGAGCAATGGGTAAACTGGTGGATGTTAATTGCTGCAAGTAATACCATCAAGCTGACCTTGCAGGGTAAGTAATTCTGGATACCTCGCCACATTCTGTGCTTTTTTTCTATCGTCTTTTCTGTCTTCCCACGAGTACATTTAGACATTAGAACAGTTATGTGAGGGATGACTGGTGTCGTGACATTCGAGGCGTGAAATATCTCATGTGATAAACTTATTAGTTTATGGGAGGCACTGCCCAGGGCAGTCTGGCTCCAGGACATGTTCTGAGACCACCTTCCTCAGTAGCGCCGATGAGGGGACAACGGCTACTCATACCTATTTTGCTTTTTTTCTCTTCTCAAAAATTAAAAATTTAATAATTTTCCTTTTCGAAATTGCACATATTATAATTTCATGAAGTAATTGATTACAGCTGTATCTTATACAAAAAAGGACAGAAGACCTCCACGCGGCAGTGCACGGGCAACGGTGGCCGTGACGTCACCTGCGCAGCCAGCCATCACTGTGAGGCGGGGGCTGATGGTATCGGCTGAGCCCACTCAGTGGAGCACTAAGGTCCGCAAAAAATTATCAGATGGCGGACGCTGGCTGTCCAAATGTAGACTCGGAAAAAAAAGAAAATGCAGCCTTTACTGGTGTCACAGATAACTCGGTTAACTCGCATCGGTTTCCCAGGACGTTTACCACGACGCCGTAGCCCTGGCGACAATCTCGACAGTGAGGCTCAGCCACTCACACCGCGGCCCCCACTGTCTGAGAGAACAGCGCCGGCCGCCACCGTGAGTCGTCGTGAGCCTCCGGGGTACCGACACCGTGCCGCCGACTACGTAGTTTCACGCGGCTGGACAGACAAGTCGTTGTACTGCATTCACAACATTCTTAGTGGTCTTCCCTGCACGGAAAGCGAGCTGCCAGTAGTTCACACCACTCAGAAGCCCGTGAGTCGACCGTCTGACGCCAATTAGCTTTTCAGATGCTTTTTACAGAACATCCAGCAAGCAACTAGATCTATCGGACTTTCTTGATTGTAACTACCTCCGCGATTTTCCATGGCCTGTTTCTAGACATAGAATTTAAATGAGAGATAAACACAGAGCTACCTTTGGCGGCAAAAGTTATATAACTTCTTCTGCTAGTTCATGAGGATCTTGGGCTGTGCATCAAATAAGACTATTCCAGGGTATGGAGACAATCTTATGAATCCATGTACTCTGTATGTCAGCAGGGGACAGTTCAAGGGGCTGGAGGCTCTGTAATGGTATGGGGCGTGTGGGGTTGGAGTGATATGGGACCTCTGATACGTCTAAATACAACTCTGATGGGTGACACATGCGTAAGCATCCTGTGTGATCACCTGCATCCATTGATGTAAATTGTGCAGTCCGACGGAATTGGGCAATTCTAGCAGGACAATGCGATACCGCACACTTCCGGAATTGTTACAGAGTGGCTCCAGGAATATTCTTCTGAATTTAAACACTACCGCTGCCGACCAAACTCCCCAGATGTCAACATTATTCAGCATATCTGGGACGCCTTGCAACGTGCTGTTCAGAAGAGATCTCCACCCCATCCGACTCTGACGGATTTATGGACAGTCCTGCAAGATTCATGGTCTCAGTTCCTTCCAGCGCTACTTCAGACATTAATCGAGTGCGACCCACATCGTGTTGTGGCACTTCTCCATGCTCGTGGGGCCCCTACACAATATTAGGCAGATGTACCAGTTTCCTTGCCTCTTCAGTGTATATATGTGTGCATGTGTCTATGACTGGTTCTTTTTCACCTACTGCTGCTATTCCACCAATATCATTTTTACATACAGATACCAAACAGAAAAGAGAAAATGGTTGACTGGGAAAACAGAGTCCTTATTAGTTTTCAATTTATATGTGGAATTAAATGCAAATATGGTACACAGTTAAATGGAAGAAAACAGATTGTTTGTCAGTTTAAAAACGTATATGGAATTAAATGTGAAATATTATATGTGATTAAGTCGGATACGAAATGTGCATAACAAAAAGTACACATCGATCATTTTCTTACAAAAAAAGTTTCTTAACTGAAAAACCATTAGTTATTGTTTTGTTATATCATTGTTATTTCGGAGAAAAGAACGTAATCCCTACAAACGACTAGCCAGATGTATATGACGAAAAAACAGGATTTCCTTAAATCAATATTGTAAGATGCGGCTAGTTATTTACTGTGTGCTGCATTACGCATGTCTTTTCTTCAAGAATAGACGCCTTTATCTCTCAGCATAAATTGTGTTCAATAGTAAACTTCTAGGTAAAAAAAAGGAATTATTAGTATTACGTACAGTCATAGCAGCTTCGTAAAACTGGGTTACATTAACTACATATAATTCATCATTAACATTAAAGTGCTGACTGCTGCCGGCCACATGCTCTGACGTGGCGCCTCTCTAGCTGCTCTTCTGTGTGCACCACGAGCTGTGGCGCCGGCACTACCGTGGAGGCACAGGCTGGGTGGGGAGCTGGCTGCGCCCCCCCCCCCCTACCGCCCTCTCCATTCTCTGCAGGTCTTCTCCTGCTCGCCGCCACCAGTGGCCAGGTGGGGCCCGCGGCATAAAGCAGCTCTCCGCCGGTCTGCCGGAATGCGGTTTCCCCACAGAGGCGTCTCGCACCCTGACAACGACGACAGTGCTGGAGACTTTCCAGTAAGCACATTGCTCTTGGCACGTTTATGGGCAGTTGAATGGTGTGGATTTGGATGTGTTGGGACGGAAAGAACACTCTATTTCGCATTTTTTTATTTACATATGTACATTTTATACTCATTGTGTGGAGCAATGTCTTCCGAGAAGTTGCTTTATATGAGTCTTAAATTCGGTTTTGCATATTATTCAGTTCTGCAAGTCCACCAAGATATATATGAGTAGGTATACCATCCCTGAATTCTGCTACGGTGCCCTTGACACTAATGGGCTCTCCTGGCACTGCGAGAATACATGCAGTTATACACTGCCCCTCTTACATACAGGCGGATGCGGTGGCCCTGCGGTTCTAGGCGCTTCAGGAACCACGCGACCGCTACGGTCGCAGGTTCGAATCCTGCCTCGGGCATGGATGTGTGTGATGTCCTTAGGTTAGTTAGGTTTAAGTAGTTCTAGGGGGCTGATGACCTCAGATGTTAAGTCCCATAGTGCTGAGAGCCATTTGTACCATTTCTTACATACAGATGCCTGTATGTAGTCTGCAGCACGCGCTAACACATAGCATATATAATCCAAATTCTACACACTCTAATGCTTTATTTAAATGCTTGTGTCCCCTGAAGTTGATTCACTCATAGCTCCCCTGTATGTATCCACTGTTCAAAAAAATGGTTCAAATGGCTCTGAGCACTATGGGACTTAACATATGTGGTCATCAGTCCCCTAGAACTTAGGACTACTTAAACCTAACTAACCTAAGGACATCACACACATCCATGCCCGAGGCAGGATTCGAACCTGCGACCGTAGCAGTCGCGCGGTTCCGGACTGAGCGCCTAGAACCGCTAGACCACCGCGGCCGGCTATATCCACTGTTGAAACCCTGCTCCCACACATTTTAATGTCGGTTGGTGTGTGTAGTGCGCCACACCCTGTTGTCATCTACTTCTTTGTATACTCCCTCATGTTACACAGAGAGTCCTGTGCTATCAAAAACACGTCGAAAGTTTTCTACTTCTACAGCCATCCTAAAGTCACTGTCGGGTTCTGGACCTACATTCACGCATTTGGATACACTAACAGTCAAATTATATGTGTTGGTCAAAAGCGGTACACTTCTGCAACTTAACTGAGACTTGGCCACTTGAGGAAGCTCTGATGTCTGTGTGAAACAGTAGAAAGACTGAAGGTCTGGTAAATCTGGTAGGCAGTCTGTGGCTTGCTGCTGCGTTCCAGCTGGAGTTCGTTGCCCTGCTGAAAAAACACATACGTATAATGGAATATATTTGGTTTTTGGCCCAACCCTTCTGCCAGCGCTTTGTATACAGACCTGAAGTGATCCTTATTGGGTGATAGCAGTGTGGGGGAGGGGAATGTAGGGGGATTGGAGTGGGGAGGGAAGGGTGAGCGGACGGGATGGCGACATAAGCAGCGGTGTCTGCTGTGATATGACACCGGAAGAAAAGTACTGACAGGTCCTCAGTCAGCGATTTGGCTCACAACCTACAGTGATCCCGTGCTGTATTGTCTCACTGCAGTCTGTTAACGAATAGTGACGACAGTGCTGGAGACTTTCGAGTAAACACATTGGTCTTGGCACGTTTATGGGCAGTTGAATGGTGAGGATTGGGATGTGATGGGACAGGAAGAACAATTTATTTCGTATTTTTTTATTTACATTTTATACTCATTGTGTTGAGCAATGTTCTCCGAGAAGTTGCTTTATATGCGTCTTAAATTCGGCTTGTACAGTATTCAGTCCTGCAATTCCATCAACATATACAGGGCGTTACAAAAAGGTACGGCCAAACTTTCAGGAACCATTCCTCACACACAAATAAAGAAAAGATGTTGTGTGGACATGTGTCTGGAAACGCTTAATTTCCATGTTAGAGCTCATTTTAGTTTCGTCAGTATGTACTGCACTCCACCGCCAGTTGGCCCAATTGAAGGAAGGTAATATTGACTTCGGTGCTTGTGTTGACATGCGACTCATTGCTCTACAGTACTAGCATCAAGCACATCAGTACGTAGCATCAACAGGTTAGTGTTCATCACGAACGTGGTTTTGCAGTCAGTGCAACGTTTAGAAATGCGGTGTTGGCAGATGCCCATGTGATGTATGGATTAGCACGGGGCAATAGCCGTGGCGCGGTACATTTGTATCGAGACAGATTTCCAGAACGAAGGTGTCCCGACAGGAAGACGATCGAAGCAATTGATCGGCGTCTTAGGAGCACGGAACTTTCCAGCCTATGACTCGCGACTGGGAAGACCTAGAACGACACCTTCAATGCACGTGGCAATTCTTCGTGCAGTTTACGATAACCCTAATGTTAGCATCAGAGAAGTTGCTGCTGTACAAGGTAACGTTGACCACCTCACTGTATGGAGAGTGCTACGGGAGAACCAGTTGTTTCCGTACCATGTACAGAGTGTGCAGGCACTATCAGCAGCTGATTGGCCTCCAAGGGTACACTTCTGCGAATGGTTCATCTGACAATGTGTAAATCCTCATTTCAGTGCAAATGTTCTCTTTACTCCAACGTGATCAAATTGTAAATTTTTACAATCAACATGTGTGGGCTGACGAGAATCCGCACGCAATTGTGCAATCACGTCATCAACACAGATTTTCTGTGAACGTTTGGGCAGGCATTGTTGGTGATGTCTTGATTGGGCCCCATGTTCTGCCACCTACGCTCAGTGGAGCACTTTATCATGGTTTCATACGGGATACTCTACCTGTGCTGCTAGAACATGTGCCTTTACAAGTACGACATCACACGTGGTTCATGCACGATGCAGCTCCTGCACATTTCAGCCGAAGTGTTCGTACGCTTCTCAACAACAGATTTGGTGACCGATGGATTGGTAGAGGCGGACCGATTCCATGGCCTCCAGGCTCTCCTGACCTCAACCCTCTTGACTTTCATTTATGGGGGCATTTGATAGCTCTTGTCTACGCAACCCCGGTACCAAATGTAGAGACTCTTCGTGTTCGTATTGTGGACGGCTGTGATACAATACGCCATTCTCCAGGGCTGCATCAGCACATCAGGGATTCCATGTGACGAAGGGTGGAGGCATGTATCCTCGCTAACGGAGGACATTTTGGACATTTCCTGTAACAAAGTGTTTGAAGTCACGCTGGTACGTTCCGTTGCTGTGTGTTTCCATTCCATGATTAATGTGATTTGAAGAGAAATAATAAAATGAGCTCTAACATGGAAAGTAAGCGTTTCCAGACACATGCCCACATAACATATTTTCTTTCTTTGTGTGTGAGGAATGTTTCCTGAAAGTTTGGCCGTACCTTTTTGTAACACCCTGTATATGAGTACATACACCATCCCTGAATTCTGCTTCAGTGCCCTTGATACTAATAGGCTCTCCTGGCAGTCCGATAATACATGCAATTATACACTGCCCCTCTTACATTCAGATGCCTGTATGTAGTCTGTCTGTAGCAGTCGCTAACACACAGCATAAATCATCCAAATTCTGCACACTCTAATGCTTTATTTAAGTGCTTGTGTCCCCTGAAGTTGATACACTCATAGCTCCCATGTATACACTGTTGAAACCCTCCTCCCACACATTTTAATGTCAGCTGGTGATTGTGATGCGCCACACTCTGTTGTCATCTACTTCTTTGTATACTCCCTCATGCTACACAGATAGTCCTGTGCTATCAAAAACGCGTCGAAAGTTTTCTACTTCTACAGCCATCCCAAAGTCACTGTCGGGTTCTGGACCTACATTCACACATTTAGATAGACCAACAGTCAAATTATATGTGTTGGTCAAAAGCGGTACACTTCTGCAACTTAACTGAGACTTGGCCACTTGAGGAAGCTCTGATGTCTGTGTGAAACAGTAGAAAGACTGAAGGTCTGGTAAATCTGGAAGGTAGTCTGTGGCTTGCTGATGCATTCCAGCTGGATTTCGAAGCCCTGCTGAAAAAATACATAGGTATAATGGAATATATTTGGTTTTTAGCCCATCCCTGCTGACAGCGCTTTGTGATGTTCTTTTCATTACTGTATACAGACCCGAAATGATCCTTATTGGGTGAGAGCAGTGTGAGGAGGGGAATGTAGGGGAATTGGAGTGGGGAGGGAAGGGTGAGCGGACAGGAGGGTGACATAAGCAGTGGTGTCTGCTGTGATATGACACCGAAAGAGAAGTACTGAGAGATCCTGAGGCAGCGATTTGGCTCACAAGCCACAGTGATCGCGTGCTGTAGTGCCTCACTGCAGTCTGCTAACGAATGAATGAGCATACACAATATGTTTCTAGATACGTGAGTGGTACGAAAATTTCTTAATAACAGAACCCCTTACATTGCAATCGGCAACGAGTGTTCATGAGACACAAAGGTATCGCCAGGAGTCCCACAGAACATAACCTGACAGACAGGATGAGCAGATGATGCTGTGGTGTAGGGGGAGACGTAAGTGTTGAGTGGCTGTAGGAGGGTATAAGATGACTTAAACAAAATTTCTAGTTGGTAAGATGAATGGTGGTTAGCTCTAAATGTAGAAATACTCGAATACACCATTAGCAGTGCGCCGCTTGACATACTCACGTCGATGAAATGTCTAGGTGTAACGTTGCAAACCGATCTGAAATGAAATGAGCATGTAAGGGTGCAGCAGAGAAGGTGAATGCTCGACTTCGAATGGGAGAATTTGAAAAAAGAACGGTTCATCAGTAGAAGACAGAATATAGGACACTAGTACAACCCATTCTTGAGTGTTGTTGGATTGTTTTGGATCCACATTACGAGACAAAAACCGACCTGATACTGTCAACGACTACTGGAATATGCTGAAAGAAGGATTCATTAAAGCAGGACAGCAAGATGCAATAAAGATTTACCGAAGGTTAAGTAATGAACTGCGAAGAGAAACAGAGCAGGCTAGGAAAAACTGGCTAAAAGGGGAATGTGATGCAATTGAAGAACTGGACAGGAAGAGAAGATACGGCTTACTATGCAACAGAGTAAAGACTATGACATGGGATCAAAACAGGAAGTGCTACTATGGAAATTCTGAGCAAAGACGAAGAGGTAGTGTACAAAGATCGTGACGATGGTTTCCAGTGATAGCGAGAATATGTAAAATGCTATATGACACAGATCGCAAACCAGAAACTCTGGAACTTGAATTACTCAACAGTGTGAGTGATGACGAGAAAGGACCAGCCATCATAATGCCATAGCTGCAATGAAAAATGGCAAAGCAATAGGTACAGATACGATACCGGGATAAATATTAAAATGCTTGAACCAAGATGGAATAAGAGAAATATTGAGGTTATGTAATAAAATATATGACAGTGGTGAATGGCCTGAACACTTTCTGACAATAGTAATGTTTCCATTACCGAAAAAACAAGGAACCAAGAATGCAGTGAGCACAGGACAATCAGCCTCATTTCACATGCTGCCAAAGTGATGTTAAGAATAATTAATGAGGGACTTGAAAAAGTAATGGAAGAGAATCTTGGCGAAGAGCAGTTTGGCTTCAGACGAAATACGGGCACCAGACATGTAATAGGGCTCCTACGAATCGTAGGAGAAAGGTTTATTGAAAAAGGAAGAGACCTCTATATGTGCTTCATCTATCTACAAAAGGTAATTGACAATGTGACTTGGGACAAGCTGGCGTCTGTAATGAGGGAAAAGAGAGTGGACTGGAAAACCAGAAGAGTTGTGAGCTCATTATATCTGAATCAAAAAGCCTCAGCTAAAGTGAGAGGAGGAAGTAGAAACTCGATTGGACTAGGAAAAGGAGTAAGACGAGGATGCTGTCTATCACCTATCCCTTTCAACCTCTACTTAGAAAATATGATTGACAATGCACATTAGATGACGAAGGAGTAGAAATTGGTGGAAGAAGAGTAGGGTGTTTGAGGTTTGATTCTAGCCACAGGGGAAAAAGAATTACAGGATTTAGTGGAAACCATTGAAGCTAAGGGAAAAAATTATGGAGTTAAAATTAACACAAAGCAACAAAAGTGTTGGCATTAGGAGCAAATAAAGACATAAAAATTATGCTGAATGGAGAAATATAAAACAGGTGCAAAATTCTAAGTATCTTGGAAGCAAGATAGGCACCAACTGGAAGTACAGCATAGAAATTAAAACAAGGATAGCATTGGTAAAACAGGCATTTTATAAGAAAAGGGTAATTTTCTGCACCAGTCTGGACAGTGAAGTAAGGAAAAGACTCATAAAATGTTTTGTATGGAGTGTTCTTCTGTATGGCCCTGAAACATGGACTTTGAGGAAGAAAGAGAGAGAAAGGCTCGAGGCTTTTGAGATGTGGACATGTCGGAGTATGGAAAGAATAAGTAGGATAGACAGAGCAAAAAATGAAGAGGTACTGAGAAGAGCAGGAGAGAAAAGACAGTTACTAGATGTAATAAAAAGAAGAAAATGAAATGGAATTGGGCAAATATTAATAAAGGATGACGGACTGATAAAAACAGTTTTATAAAGTTATGTAGAAGAGAAAAGGAAGCGAGGAAGGAGGAGATTTCAGATACTGGATGACGTGATGGATGGTACAAGATACAGCAGCCTTAAGAAGGAAGCAATGGATCGCAGAAAATGGAGAGGCAAAGGACCTGCTAATATAGCAGAAAACTGATGATGACGGAGGCATAGAGTCGCTATTCCCTCGCTGTATTTACGAGCATAACAGGAAAGAAAATGACTAGTGATGGTGCAAAACAACTTCCGCCATGCACCATATTGTGACTTATGGCGTATGCGTGGAGATGTAGACGTACATCTACATCTGCAGCAGTACTCCACAGGCCACATGACGGTGTGTGGTGGAGGGTGCTTCTAGCACCACCAAGTGACAGTCTCCTTAGTGGTCTTGTCGCATCGTCTAGGTGTTCTGCAAGCAAAACAGTCTTTGGCTCGTCTTCCCTACAGGATTTTCTATTTGATAGTTCCTATTTAAATTGACCCTAATCGTAACCTCTTGGCATTTAGCTGAAATGGCACCCTTTGGACTTGTGTGACTCATCGAGTAAAACAAATTTAAAGGGTTCCTTCTAGTCCTCCTGTGGATGACGTAACACTTTTCATTATTTAGAATCAACTGACACTTTACGTACCACATCGATACCTTCTGAAAAATCATTTTGCAATGGGTTTTGAGCTTCTGATGACTTTACTACATCGTAAAAGACAGCATCATCTGCAAACAATGGCTGCTCAGATTGCCTCCTAAATCGTTTTTATAGATTAGGAACAGCAGGACGCCTACAACACTTCCGTGCGGAAGCCTAGATATCACTTTTATTTTACTCGACGACTTTTGTGAGTTGCTACTAAGCAAATGGGACTACGGCTGTGATCCGGATGCGAGAAGCCACGCTTCCTGTGGTTTGGCCGTCCTGCGGTAACTTCCGCTGCGCTTGTCCTCATATCGAGCCCGCGCTCCCTGCTGACGCGCACTGCTTCTGTTTGCTCCCCAGTGTCGAGAGCAGACAATGCAGCCGGCGGTCGTCGTCGCCACGCTGGCGGCTCTGTTGGCATCAGACGGGACGGTGCTGGACTGCGTCTGCACCCACCTCCGCAACGTCACTGCCTCTGGCAACATTTGGGGAGCGAGTGCCGGTGAACGCTACATCTGGTTCCACTACTGTGAATATCCCGGTAAGTGCTTTCTCGTGCAGCACAGATCGGCAAGACGTTATGTACAGTGCAGTTTTCACACACTGGCAGGCGGCTCGGCCTACACATGCTGTTATCAAAGATTATACGTTTTCTCCCTGACAGTTTATTAGGGGCAAACTGCATTTCGTTCTCAACATTTTCGGTCAATGAACTTTGTAACATCCCATTCCGAGTGACAAGATGTACGATTTCGAAAGACGGTAAATTAACCATCTATATTTCCTAACTGAGTCCAAAACTTTTTCCATATGTGTGAGAATACACGGAAGTAAGATGTTGCCAAATATAATGAATTCATTTTGTAAAACCAAAACTCTTTCGTGCAGAGGTTCTGACGTGCCTGATCATTATCGCACTCTTTACGTATTTTCTGCAGTTATGTATTCTACAAATAATTATGGAGATTGGTAGTACAATAATAAACAATTCAGAATCAATATAGCGATGTCAAACGGCTCTTAACTATTTAAAGTACAGGGATACATCGACAAGAAAGAGAATGAAATACAAACTGAGCACAAAATTTCAATCGTTGCGCAAACACAGTCAAGAGTGGAGAGTTCCGAGTGACAAGGGAAAATGGCGGACAGCATTCTGCGCGTTGGAAATTAACAGTCGCCTGCGTCGGCTGATGCCTAAAGTGATTGGGACGGATTTCGCTACCCTCGCCGCAATCTACATCTTACCTTTCCGAATAATTTAATTTTCTAAATTAAGTAAAATATTTATGTAGCTCTAAAATTACATTACAATGAGCCTGAGAAAGTTCGTGGGACTGAATCACCTGTAGACGCACGCAGAAAGTCCATCCTCCTTTTCTTTTTCGTGAAGGATCAATGACTCTATCGTTGAAATCTGGAGACCTGTGAATTTTCTCCTTTTCAGTGGAAAGCATGGCAAGAGCGGACAGCCTATCTTCATCTATGGTACTTCTAAGAAACTGTTTGATGTGCGACAGAGTGCGGAAACACCTCTCTGCCTCACACGTCCTCATGGGATAACAGCCGCTAATTTCAGCAGATTCATGACGTCTCCAAAAGGTTCCTCCAGATTATTTTCAACGACAAATTTTATGAGGGCTACTGCGCTTTTCTTTTCTTGAAAATTATTTCCAGAACAAATGGTCTGTAGTTCTGTTTTTAACTCAGCTTTACTTCAAAAATGGAAAGGACTGCGCAACAGCAGAAAGAATTTGTTCAGGAGACTTATTTTACAGTGAAGGGAAGAAGTGCTGGTTAAGTAAATTGGAGGCCAACAAGTGGCTGCAGAATTTAAGCCTCTGACTGCTCTGTGATATCATCGAGTTTTAGGCTTAGACCATATGTTTGATTCACAACTGATTGCTGGCGTCTTCAATGTGTTTAACATTCTTGAAGGGCCTCTTTATGCTCGTGAACTGTGAGGACTTTTTTCGATTTAATCCGTCATGGTTGATACATGAAGGATTCTTCGTTTCACAGTTGCATATGGAACAGACAATTTTCGTGCTGAATGACGGAAAGATATTGCTACCTCTGCAGTAGTTCTGAAAACAGTTTTATTTGTTTGTTTTGACTTGTAGCTTGGGCAAGAATTAAGTTCAGTCAGCGTTCACAACAATGCACATAATACACGAAATTATGCTCCTCTCTTACACTTGTTTGGATTTTTGTATGACAGTCACGCATGACGCAGGCTCCATCATAAATTTGAGATTTTACGTTTTCTTTCGTTTCTTGGACAACATCGGCGAGTACATCTTTAATTGAATCAGCCAAGGAGGAAGCACTGATACGCGATTGATTTGAAAATATGCAAAGACTTTCAACTGGGTCCTCAGTAGATAACAGAAAACTAAATACTACAAACAACTGAAATTTAGAACGTACATCAGATGTTTCATCTGCTGTTACAGACACAAAATCTGTCTTAGGTATTTCTGAATTACTTTCGTCCTGACACACACGTAACGTACACTCTAGTAAATTCTTTTGTATACCACTGGATGCACCTAAAAGACAGCAACATTGTTAAACGTGCTCTTTCACATCCGCAGCTAAAGCGGAAGTGAAATTTACCCGCTTTCTGAATATTCTAGGATTGTTACATTCTACTGCTTCATCATGTACACGTAACGCAGGTTCAGACTCACTGCATAAGTTAATACAGCCAGTTATCTTGGAAAGAACATTGCGATTTTCTCTTGTATTGCAGTTCTGTCTTTCTGTATTTTGCCTGAAAGCTAAGGTGTTGCTTAATTTCTGTTTTTCCAACGACTGATAAACCTAAATAAGCTTTCTTATGTCCATTAGATTCCTCAAGCTTCTTAAGCTTCTCCGTTAGATGACTTACAAGGAACCTGTTGAGTGCCAGTTCGCAAGAGCAACCTTTAGTGAGGCTTATTTGAAAGTGAAAATTACGTCAGGAAAAATATTAACTAGTAATGACTCAGCACGTCCACAGAAAACGAGAGTCCAGGAGGTGCGGAGATGAACCTTCTATGGGATGCATTATTACACTTCACAAAATGGACATTGTCGACATTCAAGAAATGTTCGAAACAAACCATTAACTTGGACCATGAAAACCGAATAAAAATGGCTCGTCTCAATGATAACAAAGGTTAGCACCATCAAGATCAAAAGCGAGCTGCTTGGGAGTTACAAACCGTGTAAAACGTTCAGCTAGGTGTCCACTCTTAAGGAATGCATATAGAAATCACATTGGTGTAACAGGGTGACGGGAACTGATGGAATGTGATGGCGTGCAACCGAATGCGAAACAGCCTGTCGTGGAGCTAATCGTAAAACTGGCTGTCCTTTAAGGAGTTGCTGCAGATAGTGCGGTAATATGTTTCATACGCACAGAAAAGACAAACATCTGGAGGCTGAATTCATTTGGTGGTTCCAGGTGGTATGAACTGCAATGTCTGACACTTTCAAATGGTTCAAACGGCTCTGACCACTATAGGACTTAACTTCTGAGGTCCTCAGTCCCCTAGAACTTAGAACTACTTAAACCTAACTAACCTAAGGCCATCACACACATCCATGCCTAAGGCTGTAGCGCCTAGAACCGCTCGGCCACTTCAGCCGGCTCTGACACTTTCCAGAAGCGATAGTTTGTTCTTTAGGAGTATGATTCTCATACGCAGACTAGGAATCAAACAAAAAAAAAAATGGCTCTGAGTACTATGGGACTCAACTGCTGAGGTCATTAGTCCCCTAGAACTTAGAACTAGTTAAACCTAACTAACCGAAGGACATCACAAACATCCATGCCCGAGGCAGGATTCGAACCTGCGACCGTAGCGGTCTTGCGGTTCCAGACTGCAGCGCCTTTAACCGCACGGCCACTTCGGCCGGCTAATCAAACAAAAGCAACTCATTCAGACGAGCTATTGGCCAAAAGCAGTGTTCATACCATAGCTGTAGTTCTCTCACACCCGTTCTCCCGCTCTTGCTGTGATATAAATATTCCCTATTGCCCTTGCCAAAATCACACACACGAGAAAGAATCAAAGGACGCAGAGCAATAAATAGCGTTCCAGCCAATTTACCATCCGGTTAATCAGTCGGCATAACTGTATACCAATGCGTCAAGGAATTGATATCAGATGATCTTGATAGATCTCTCTAGGTACCTCAAATTTCCAGGGTCCCTTTCACGTACGTTTCCTCTTCAAATGCCGATTGGCTGCAGTTGAAAACAAATTCATCACTGAACAATGGGATAAGTTTGTTTATCTCCTCTACAAATTTTTGGGCCGACTCCGTAGTTTGCTGTGCATCGTCAAGTTGACGCTTTGTTTGAAATTTTATTATCTCATGCCTTCCACTTCTGTGGCACTGTTTGACGTTATGCAAGCATCCACTGCTTCTCTTGAAATCACTATAATGTATGTCGCGCGCAATTTTATGTAGATAACGTAGTGGGTCACTAGCATGTACAGCCCGTAAATTGCATCGAGCATCCTTGAAACGTGCAAACATCAGTTTTTGCGATAAGTGCGCCTTGTCCTGCATTGAATGTCCGTAGTTTTTCTTACGCACTAACGGTCGTATTTCTGCGGACTTGTTCAAAATGTTCGTAATTGCTGTTTTGTTATGCTGTGTGTCACTTTCCAAGTACGCAATTATGTTTAGCACCCGCTCATTGGACAACGATTGTCCTTCACTACGTTTCACTGGAGACGGGAGTTGCGGCTCCCTGTCCGACAACGACGATTAACTACACCACACCTGTTTCAGTACCACTTTCTATTGCTATGCACGTGTCGTCATCACTGCACTCCTCTCGTGCATTGTTCGCACGGCACCAAGCATTCCACTGACTCATCTTGCAGAAAGGCTAATCTTTCATCCGCGGCTTTTTTCTCTCCCAGCGAAATTTCTTGGGTTCCTTTCTGACGAAATCTCAACTTCGGCTAGTGTTATTGAAGACATAATGGAATGTTTGCTTTGTTTATCGTTGCCATTGCTCTTCTTTGTATCACCACCAGTAGCACTGTGGCACTGTCGTGAGTTACTCGTCGACCAATCAGTCCAACTACGCTCTGCACCCTCGTGCTGTGAACAGCATTCGATACCTCCAGTCCCGCCCCTGTTGGCATTAGCAGCCAGTGTTGGGTTAGGAATGTCCGCCTCAATAGCGTAGCGGTACCGTTACCGCCTAGCTCCCTGGGGGCCCGGGTTCGATACCCGGCAGGGGACTGGGTGTTGTGTGTCCATTTTCATCATCATTGACAAGCAAGTCACCGGCGTGGCGTCACCTAAAAGGGACTTGCAATACGGCGGCCGAAAATCCCAGCCAACAACGCCATACAATCACTTCCATGGTAGGCAATATATGGGGCATCGAATGCCGTTAGATCTGACATGCCAGTACATGTGAAGGTAGTATCTTTACCCTTCGCTAACAGCAAACACGGAAAACAAGATGAGTTATTGGTAGCAGTGAAGCAGGAAATCCCAATGTTCCTTTTACATACATTTACATTAAAGGAGCTGCAGAATGCCTTTGTTTCACAGTTCCCTTCGAAGCTTTAAGGTGTGTCATCTAGAGAAATGTATTACCGAAATTTCATTACTCTAATTTTTTTTCTTTTTTTTTTTTTGTGTGCTGCGATTTTTCTCCGCCAGTGTATTACTGGCGAGCTATCCCATCGCTCGTCTCTGCCGGAGGAAAGCCCATAAAACTTACTCGCAGAGGTTCAGAGGACAAAGTGAACCTTAGCAGTCCCCGAGTAATGCTTTCAGAAACACGCTTGGTATCTGAACAACGTAAAAGTTTATCAAACGATAGAAACTGAAGATACAGATAAAACGATCTCATACGGAGGCAGAATCGAAGGGCGATTATTTAGTTACATACATTTGTAATTTGCACAGCCAGCTCTTTTCCAGGGCTTATAGGGTTTCCGGGCCTGTAGTGGTTCCAGGTTGTGGCTGGAGAACGGCCGGAGAACGCGAGCGGCCCTCCGGCGCGAGCCCCCCAGTGCGGGGGTGCGGGCCGTGGGGAGCCGCCCTGCCTGCAGCCGGCCACGCAGGCCGGGGGGTGCGTGGAGGGGGCGCGCCATCCGGCCGTAGCTCGCTCAGTGATGTAAGGAGCAGTTTCTTTTCGTTACAGAGTTTGTCAGGGAAAGTCCCTCAGTCACTGGCCGTAACTGTGGTGTTATTCCAGTACGGGAAGCTTCAAGTTTCGCTGCTCAGTTGACGGGAGCAGGCACTCGCTAGAATATACGAGAAACACAAGAATACGTCGCAGGTTACGTAGCGCGCCAAGTGAGTCAGTCGGCTCTCAGACACGACGAGGCCGAGGTCTCCGTGTTGGGTCAGGAGCGTGGACTTCTCCACTGTACGAGTCAATTACGTTTTTGGTATCAGGTGTGTATTACTCGAACGTTCACAGTGGTTAATTGCAATAGACGTACGCTATTGGCATCCCGATTTTTCGGTTAAGTAGTAGCCGCACGCAGTCCCATCACAAGCGACTTTATGTTTACAGCCCAGTAGTCACACCGACTGCGAGGGACGTCATCAGAATTAGCAGGCTCACTGGACAGGTACGAAACTTTTAGAATGCTTGCTCGCGAGGTTAGCTCACCGGCGAGGTAACCTCATCTTGACTCCCTCAGCGAAGCGGATCTGTCGGGTGTAGCTGCGCGGGCCGTCCGTCGTTTCCCTACAGTGACGTTACGCTTTCTTCTTACCTTTTGCTTCATTTTGCAGTCTAACTCACTGCGGATTTTATCACGCATTTGCTCAAAAAGACTTGAGTCGCCCTCGTCCGTTGTTGTTTCGTCCTTCGTGAGAGAATGAGCAGGCACAATACATTTTGTGTGTCCAGAGACTCTGCCGTGAACTTTCTGGCAGATGAAAACTGATCAGCACTTTTTAGTGCAGAGCCACTCTCTGGCACTCAGTGCCTTCATTGCTGCTTCACTTCCGGCGAGGAACCGTTTGCCAACCGCACTAGCACATCGGTCGACAATTTCAGTTCGATTATTTCTAAAATGATCTCAATATTAGATGAGCACTTCGCTATACATTTGTTTTCTCCCTGTTTCGTAATAGCTGAACGTTCCCACACAAGTACAAAGGAACAAAAGTGCATGTACTGCCTCGGAAGTGTAGAGAACAACGAACGACAGCGCGTCTGCTACTTACCTAATGAGATACCCTGGGTAAAAACGGCCACAACTAAGGGTAAAATACTGTTCAGAGGCGTATTCCAGCGATTAGAGCGAAAAAAGAGTGGTATGCCGATTACATCAATGAGAATTGCAGCTTTTCTGGCTGTGGTTGTTGTGACTTTGATGCAATCCTTGGCAGGTAGACTGTGATGAGATTGGCTAACTGTGTGGCGCTCTAGGACACGAGAGTACAGAATGTCTGGAGTCACCGTTGACGACCCAGCCTGGACTGGAGCTCTGGAGTCACCAGGAGAGGCTCCCGCCGCCTGCCGCTGCAGGGAGGGGCGCCGTCTGGAGCGGCCTGGAGCCTGCAGTCCAGCTGCCTCTCGTCCAGCCTGGAGTCTCCTGTCTAGTCCCGCACTGCCAGCTCCGATACCAACGTAAAACTGTCCCTCCCCTGGCGTTCTCCGAAGATTTATGAGCACGGGTCCATATGTCTTATTCCCAATCTCGCCAATCAAATCATTTAACGATAAGTGTATTTTTGACTTGCATAATACTGTCTGCGCGTAGCTAGTAACATCCCACGTTCCCATTGTAGCCGTGCAGAGCAGCATGGCTGACGTGCGGCCTCGAATTATTTTCTGGAAAGGATATCGAAAATGTTGCAAGTGAACTGTCTCAAAGACTCAGAAATGTAACAGCTGCGACCCATGTAACCAATTACGTATTGTATACCAAGTGGCTCCCCGTGAGATGGGCGAGAATGAGAACGAAGAATGCAACGTGCCACCCTCCACTCTGCTCGGGTCCTTGATGCACGGATCGTCCATTGCGATGCTGCGATCAGAACGAAGGCTCGTCTGGAATGACGGCACAGTGTTGAGTGTCCAGTGTTGTGGCGTCGGCGCAGCTCTGCCCGCTTCCTCGTCAAGGGGATCCACAGCAGTGGCCGCCGTGCTGACAGTCAGCTGACTTGCTGACCGTTTGCTTGCAAAAGTGTGCAGTACACCTCGCGCCGTGTCGAGAATTGTTGGCCGCTGCTTTCTTAGTGTTTCACTTTCAGTGGCTGTTAGTACTGGTGTGGATAGCAGTAGTCAATGGAAGCTCGTGTCAGTTGTCAGCGTGCTGACCTCGAGGTGAGTGAGCCGCGTTTTGCAGAATGGTTCCCGGTGGCCGTAGCATTCGGGACCCCGGAGCGTCCGTCCGCCGCAGACTCACCTGTGGAGCGCCTGTCGGCCCGCATCTGGGACTACGGACTGCCGCCGCCGCCGCCGCCGCCGCCCGCAGGTGGTGGGCGGCAGGGAGGGGGAGGGGGGTGCGCCGGCGCCCTGGCCGAGCTCCGCCGCCTCGCGTGGGAGGAAGCCTGGCAGCTCGTCGAGGAGCTCGACTGCCGGATCGCCGGCGACTGCATCGACTCCTGCTCTGTGCCGAGGTACGTACGCCACTCGACGCCGTATCTACTTAACTGTACAACTAATCCTGTTCCCCTTCCCTTAAATTTATTCTCAATGCTCTCACCTACATTTCATATTTTCCGAGGCTAAACCTCTGGCAATAAGTACTCATTAGTGAGACTCAAGGAGGCAGCTCGCTAATACCTTTTGCCTCCGCCTCTTCTGTTGACACTTTCCACCGATTATTCAATGTGCCTTGAGGCATATGTCTCTCTTCGTTCGCTGTCTCCACATATCGCTACAGGAGACAGTAAATGGTCTCATGAAGATAGTCAAACATTGAAAGCGGTGACCAGCAATAAAAAATTTTGCGATCGAGATTGATTGCCTTACTAAAATTTAATTTATATCCCTATTTCCTAACCGTATTATCAAAAATCAATAAAACTACTGTGTCACTTGCGACGACAACAGCTATAGCTTGATCTCGTAGTTAGTTGTAAATAAGTTCAAAAATGAACAATAAACTCAAACAGTGGCTAAATTAATTATTTTTTAGAAAGAAGTAATTATAGATTGGCGACTCCATGGCGTGTTGTGTGCACCACGACCAAATAGTGGATAGAATTGGAAAGAAAATCAGCATTGGCCGTATTTTGTTGTTTTATTGTCAGCATAATCGATTTTCGGTCACTTAATGACAATCCTCAGTGCTAGAAGCTAAAAATTTCCACAAAACGATCAGAGACTATAAAACCGAAAATCACAACTACATCTGCGTATGAACATAACAGTTGGTAGGAACATACCTGTAATATACAATTAAAATTGGTAGGCACTGGTATCAAGCTATAACCACAAGCTTAGAGCGATCACATAAACTGAGGCCGCTGTTTACATGCATCTGTACAGCAGACCTCGGTTTGACAGGGCTTGGAACGCCCTCTACGTGACGTGTGTCACGTGAAGAATTAATATTGCTGGTTTTGGAAGATATTAACACAAAATACTTCTTGTGCATTTGTGACTCATGAAGTAATTCAAATTTAAAATGTACGTAAAAAACATAGCAGACGAAAGTGGAAAGAAACATCTAAAATACACCGGCGTATTGTTTTTTTAAAAAACCAACTTACAAAACATAAGACAGATCGATAATAAGTTGTCAGAGTGCAGGACAAGTAAAAGATAAAGAAAAGGAAAAAGAATAATACATGAATAACATGAAATGAGGTACAACACAGTTTTTTAAGAGACATATTACCCACCATCTGGCGTGGGAAGTTAGAACTACAACGTTCGTGATTTACGTAAACCGTTACGTTAAGACTAAGGAGTCAAATATACAAAAAAAAAAAAAACAGTAATAGTACGAAAATGCCATTACGTAATAATTAAAATGTCGTGAAACACAATATTCATTATAAAAAAGTTTTGAAGGTGTAGACAAACAATTTTGCTACCGTGAAACATCCTGGCAGATTAAAACTGTGTGCCGGACTGAGACTCGAAATCGGGAGCTTTGCCTTTCGCGGGCAAGTGCTCTACCAACTGAGCTACCCAAGTACGACTCACGCCCCGTCCTCACAGCTTTACTTCTGCCAGTACCTCGTCTCCCACCTTTCCAACTGTACAGAAGCTCTCCTGCGAACCTTGCAGAACTAGCACTTGCGGAGACATGGCTTAGCCACAGCCTGGGGGATGTTTCCAGAATGAGATTCTTTCAGGAGTGCTAGTTCTGCAAGGTTCGCAGGAGAGCTTCTGTAAAGTTGGGAAAGTGGGAGACGAGGTACTGGCAGAAGTAAAGCTGTGAGGACGGCGCGTGAGTCGTGCTTGGGTAGCTCAGTTGGTAGAGCACTTGCCCGCGAAAGGCAAAGGTCCCGAGTTCGAGTATCGGTCCGGCACACAGTTTTAATCTGCCAGGAAGTTTCATATCAGCGCACACTGCGCTGCAGAGTGAAAATCTCTTTCTGGAATTTTGTTATCATATTTAACCGACATGATAATGTCCCTTTGGACAAGCTAACATTATTATAACAATGGTTATACGCTTCTGCATAAGCACTGGGTCATAACCCATACATACATGACATCAAACATATACGGTTGCTTAATGTAAAACATAGCACCCACAATTTGGCGTGGGAAGTCAGAAGTACCTATATCGTTCTTGATTTACGTAAAATATTACGTTAAAACTATGGTGTCAAATATATAAGAAATAGTAATAGTACGAAAAATGCCACTAAGAAACAATTCAAATACCATGAAACAATATTCATTACAGCAACAAAAAAGAAAAAAAAAAACGTTTTGAGGGTGCAGACTAACAATTTTGTTATACTTAACGATGCGATGGTGTACATATCATTTGTCCCATTTGGACAAGCTAGCATTTTTTATAACACTGGTTGTACGCTTCCACATCAGCATTGGGTCAGAACCCATATATACATTCACAGGTTGATAAAAGAGTAATAAAATTGCCAAGCAACCGGTTTTGAATACTAACAAAAATAATTTGATTTTACATAACTAATAGTAGCAGTTGGGCCCATATGAAATAGAAGCAGACCTAACAATACCTATAATTCTAATTGAGGTTATGGAAATAAATTTAAAATAAAAGGTGTGAACAAGTAGTATACATCATACATCGAGAAACCATCATGACTGACAAATGCACAAGAAGTATTTTGTGTTAATATCTTCCAATACCAGTAATATTAATTCTTCAAGCGACACATGTCACATAGAGGGCGTTCCAAGCCCTGTCAAACCGAGGTCTGCTGTACAGATGCATGTAAACAGCGGCCTCAGTTTATGTGATCGCTCTAAGCTTGTGGTTATAGCTTGCTACCAGTGCCTACCAATTTTAATTGTATATTACAGTTGTGTTCCTACCAACTGTTATGTTCATACGCAGATGTAATTGTGATTTTCGGTTTTATACTCTCTGATCGTTATGTGGAAATTTTTAACTTCCAGCACTGAGGATGGTCACTAAGTGAACGAAAATCGATTTTGCTGACAATAAAACAACAAAAAAGTAGTAATTATAGAGTCAACACCCTGCACCATAAGATAATAGTAATGCTCCACATCATCTGCTGTATATTAAAATCTCTAACATGGCAGCAGCCAACAACAGTAAAATTATGGAAGCCATAGGAATCATACAGCCAACCAGTGCCACATCACAAGTTCATTCAAACTTTTACCTTGGTTTACTGTTCATTAAGCCATGTGGCTATACCTTAGCATTTATGTAGATCATTTTAGTGTTGACTGAGCCTAATGAGCTGGTTTCTCTTTTTACACAATAAGTTAACATGTGTTACTACTAATTCCAAGGAAGACCGGTTTATATCTGTTGAAACATATGTAAAGATTTGAATAAACCTTTGACGTACAACTAGCTGGTTGCATGATTTCCATTCTTTCCATACATCATTAAGATACAATAAGACAGCCAGATTCAAGCCAACTTTTTGTTGAAGGATCATGCAATGGCATCACGATATTACCGCCTCTAGCCTCGAAAATTCCGTCAGTTCGGCACGGATGATAGTAAGGAAATTTTCTTCAGACGCGCAGCATCTACCCGAAGCCTGCCACTGATGATCAGATCCCGTAGAGCTACCAGTCAGCGGGTAAGTCGGCTGCCACCTGGCAGCTGCTGTTCCAAACAGTACCGTACAACGTCTGCGGCTATAAGACTGGGTTGTCTAGTGGGCGTCTCGAGGTGCTGAAGGGCGCCCGAGTGTTCGTGAAACCAGCAGTGTATGCACGCAGCGCTGAGAACACGACTGTGTCATCTGCTACAGCGCAAGTGTCCAGAAAATATGGCAACACTTCGTCACCGAGATTGCTGAAATAAACGTGCTGGTTCAGGTTCACATTAACCTTAATGACTTAATCAAAGTCATGGTGACAGAAACACCCCCATAACACCATGGAAGCACCACTGCCCTGAACTACATCCTCTACACACTGCAGCTTAAACGCCTCATTCGGCCGTCGGTCCAATCGACACCTCAATAAATTCAGAACAGGCGAAATCGCGACTCGTATAACGCACCTCCAACCAGCCATTGTGTTTTTGGCCCACTCAAGACGCGCATCTGTGTGTGTCTCTGTGAGCGACGGTCGCTGACTCGAAATGTCGAGTCTGTGCAGCTGCCTTCGCAACAATTGCTCGGCAGCTGGTTCAGATGGAGCTGCTTCGACTGGCAGTGGCAATTTGCGTCTGGTTTGAAACCGATCGCCGGTGACTAGGAGTGACACACGTCACCAGCCTCGTCGGCTAGAATCTTTTTACGCCACTGCCTTACATCACTACGAGTGGTTCACTATTCGTCGCAGATACTTGGACAGTCCGCGTTGACACAATAACAGATTGACGAGTTTTACTCGTGGTGTGGTCGTGGACATGTCCAAAGGCTAAAATTCCTTCCTGCCACTCCTCGACATCGCCACGTCGACCCAAGTGACCGCGCTGATTCCACGCGAGCGACTGGCACGTATACACCGCGATCGCCACCTCACCGTCACCGCTGACGTCAGAGGTGGAGGGTCACGTGACCGCCTGGTGCCTCCCCTGCACCACAGCGTCCAGCACTCCAAAGCGACCCCTGTGCTCAGTTAAGTGCAGGCATATCGTTTCGTCTGAGGAGATTATTTCATGCTTTCCAGAGGATCTGGGTTTTGTACACCTTCAGCCTTCACCTAATTCGCCATGATAAGCATCAGGTTGGAAATAACTTTGTAGTTGGTGTCCTGAAGCACACTTCGTTTGTTTTTAGTTTCACTCATAAATTGTGTATCATTATCGGTAAATTAATTTCTTTCTACAAAAGACGTGTCGTTTTACGATCACCACACAAGTGTTGTTATTGCTTTTAGAGGCATACTTGTATTGTTCACTGAATATATACACATTTCAAATCTTAGCTCCTCATTAACACATAATGCCCTTTTAATATCATAAAGGAAAACTTCTCTTACGTTCTGCAAGTACTATTTACATAATCACAAACTAGGAGTCAGGTTCTTATGCTATGATCAAGTGACAACATGATGAGTTGTGATTAAGTTCGTAACAGCTGCACAACATCGGGAAAATGTTTCCGTTGTGATATTATCGTCACGCTCTGTCAAGCATCGAACGACAATTCATTTACTTAGTTTCATTTTCTGTCAAATGCGGTTATGTCTCCATCATATTAGAAGTGAAATACACTCCTGGAAATGGAAAAAAGAACACATTGACACCGGTGTGTCAGACCCACCATACTTGCTCCGGACACTGCGAGAGGGCTGTACAAGCAATGATCACACGCACGGCACAGCGGTCACACCAGGAACCGCGGTGTTGGCCGTCGAATGGCGCTAGCTGCGCAGCATTTGTGCACCGTCGCCGTCAGTGTCAGCCAGTTTGCCGTGGCATACGGAGCTCCATCGCAGTCTTTAACACTGGTAGCATGCCGCGACAGCGTGGACGTGAACCGTATGTGCAGTTGACGGACTTTGAGCGAGGGCGTATAGTGGGCATGCGGGAGGCCGGGTGGACGTACCGCCGAATTGCTCAACACGTGGGGCGTGAGGTCTCCACAGTACATCGATGTTGTCGCCGGTGGTCGGCGGAAGGTGCACGTGCCCGTCGACCTGGGACCGGACCGCAGCGACGCACGGCTGCACGCCAAGACCGTAGGATCCTACGCAGTGCCGTAGGGGACCGCACCGCAACTTCCCAGCAAATTAGGGACACTGTTGCTCCTGGGGTATCGGCGAGGACCATTCGCAATCGTCTCCATGAAGCTGGGCTACGGTCCCGCACACCGTTAGACCGTCTTCCGCTCACGCCCCAACATCGTGCAGCCCGCCTCCAGTGGTGTCGCGACAGGCGTGAATGGAGGGACGAATGGAGACGTGTCGTCTTCAGCGATGAGAGTCGCTTCTGCCTTGGTGCCAATGATGGTCGTATGCGTGTTTGGCGCCGTGCAGGTGAGCGCCACAATCAGGACTGCATACGACCGAGGCACACAGGGCCAACACCCGGCATCATGGTGTGGGGAGCGATCTCCTACACTGGCCGTACACCACTAGTGATCGTCGAGGGGACACTGAATAGTGCACGGTACATCCAAACCGTCATCGAACCCATCGTTCTACCATTCCTAGACCGGCAAGGGAACTTGCTGTTCCAACAGGACAATGCACGTCCGCATGTATCCCGTGCCACCCAACGTGCTCTAGAAGGTGTAAGTCAACTACCCTGGCCAGCAAGATCTCCGGATCTGTCCCCCATTGAGCATGTTTGGGACTGGATGAAGCGTCGTCTCACGCGGTCTGCACGTCCAGCACGAACGCTGGTCCAACTGAGGCGCCAGGTGGAAATGGCATGGCAAGCCGTTCCACAGGACTACATCCAGCATCTCTACGATCGTCTCCATGGGAGAATAGCAGCCTGCATTGCTGCGAAAGGTGGATATACACTGTACTAGTGCCGACATTGTGCATGCTCTGTTGCCTGTGTCTATGTGCCTGTGGTTCTGTCAGTGTGATCATGTGATGTATCTGACCCCAGGAATGTGTCAATAAAGTTTCCCCTTCCTGGGACAATGAATTCACGGTGTTCTTATTTCAATTTCCAGGAGTGTACATCTCAGCATACCCAGATATTATTAAGCGAGCTAATAAGGTTCCTAAAACGTTGAGCTGTCACATTCGAAAGTGTAATTACATTAGGAAGTACGACACTAAAGCAATGGATGAGTTGCACTATTCGGGCAGCAATATAATTGTTGATAGCCAAAATAGACAGGATGTAAAATACAGACTGACTACAGGTCAAAAAGAAGCTCTGTAAAAGAGGAAATTTTATTGCTTAACATAAATTTGACTGTAAGGAATTCGTTTCTCAAGGTACTTGCCTTGAATATAGTCTTCTATCGAAGTAAAACATGGACGTTGACCAGTTGACACAGGAAGAGAATAGGGTTATTGAAATGTAGTATTAGAGCAAACTGTTCAAGAATAGGTTTGTAGATGGTTTCACTAATGAGGAGATACTGAGTCGAATTAGAGACAATAAAAAATATGGCACAACTTGACTAAAACAAGGGATAAGTTGGCAGGACCCCTCCTGAGGTCCCAGGGAATCGTCCGTTTGGTGATGGAGAAAAAGTTTGGGGAGTAAAAATTGTAGAGGAACACCAAGTGATGAGAACAGGAAACAGGTTCAAATGAATGCAGGTTGCAGTAGTTATTTGGAAGTGAAGGGGTTCGCACAGCAGAGTGTAGCAAGGAGAGCTGCGTCAGACCAGTCTTCGAGCTAACGACGACGACAACAAATAGCTACAAATATTGTATTGATAACGGTAATAAAGTTATTTCACATTAATGTATATCAGTAATAGGTCGGACAAAAAATCTTGCTGACAGATGGAAACTGCGTGTCAGGCTGGGACTCAAACCCAGTCCTCCTCCTTTTGGGGATATTCATCTCACCAAATAAAGTATCGAGATGTGAACAACAATGTGGGAATTGGGGGTCCACCTTGATGCAAAACACTTTTGTTGTTTATTTATTTAGTCCCCAAACTAGTTTCAGCGACAAATATCGCCATCATCGGTGAGCTGTTTAAATCTAAAACATACAAAAAACAGCATGGTTATAACACACTGTACAACGTGATTACACGTGTAGAGTTTGTTTCCTGAATACTATTTTCTGTGAGTACTTTCATAATAACTTGTTTATAATACACTACAGCATGGTTTTAAGATTGTTGTCGTTGTTTGCGGCATATTTTCTGTGTTTCTCTGTTGCCGTTTTTCTCGGCATACATCATGTCATCTGGAACTGTGTGGGCGCTTATCAGTAAACAAATACGAAAACGTGAACTTAAGTATGTCAGCGTTATGCAGTTGGGATTGCGGTAGTGTTGTGGATACAGTTTTGGTGTATACTAGGTTGTTACTTAGTTTCTCGTATGCTCATGTTCGCTGGACGACTTGCAGCTACTTTTATACACAGAAAAACATAACTTTCGCACTTCGTTCATAACGCAAAACATTACGCTATCTTGCCATTAGCGTGTGTCGCAAGAAATGTATCGAATGTTGCAAGAAGGCTATGAAAATTGGAACTGGAGTTATGACGACTTCTGTCCCTCATTTATGACTCTGTGTGTGATGGGCGAGTGGTTCTTTTCGTGTGTGTGCTTTCTGTTATGTGTCCTGGGCCTGTTCTCACAGAGCAGGAAAGGTTGTGATTTCGCAAAGTGTTGTGTTTTCGTTTATTACGTTTTTCCCTTCTACTATAGCCTTTTGTATGTAATAATTTTCTTCTACTATTGTTGGCACAAACAGAAAAATTTCTAGAAGAGAACGAAATAACCAAGATAACCTATGATCCAACAAAGATATCAAAGGAACCTAAAGACTCTCTTAAAAAGCATCACACGCACCCCTACACAGAACCAGACAAAAAGAAAGACACAAAAGAATGCTAAAGCTTTACTCTAAACAACCGTCCCAAAGGTCCACAAACCTCTTACCCCAGTCAGACCAGTAGTGGACTTCAGAGAGACACTTGTACACATTCCTAGAGAAAACATACACATACACAAGCAACAGAAGCCTTAAAACGGCAGGAGACATAATAGAGAAAATTAAGAGCATCAACATCCTCCCAACAGCAAAACTGGGTATCTTCTGACAATACATCCATGTACACACACATATCGACAGAAGAAACTATAAACATTGTAGAACAACAGCAAAAATAAATAAATTCCCAGACATACAAATAAATTAAATCTCATCCATTCTTAGGTTAATCACTCAACAAAACTGCCTGACTTTAAAAAACAACTTCTATTCGCAAAAAAAAAAAAAAAAAACTAGCCATGGGCTCCCCTATCAGTGGAACATTTGTCAGCATTTTCTTGGTTCATGTAGAGAAAACAATATTCAACAACATTTCAAAATAAGAAGGGTACAAAATAACTTACTGGTACCGATACGAGGATGACATAATTGTCTGGACTCGCATTCGGGAGGACGACGGTTCAATCCCGCGTCCGGCCATCCTGATTTAGGTTTTCCGTGATTTCCCTAGATCAGTCCAGGCAAATGCCGGGATGGTTCTTCTGAAAGGGCACGGCCGACTTCCTTCCCCATCCTTCCCTAATCCGATGAGACCGATGACCACGCAGTCTGGTCTCCTTCCCCAAACCAACCAACCAACCATAATTGTCTTATAGATGAAACACAAAACAGAAGAGCTACACAGAAACAACGACACAGTACACCCACAAATCCACTTCACAAGAGAAAGAGAAGAAAACAAGAAACTAAATTTCTTGTTAATGTTACTTAAAATCCGTCTTGATTGCAAAAAAAAAAAAAAAAAAAAAAAAAAAAAGCAATCAAGACGGATTTTAAGTAACATTATAAAATCACTGATTGCGGTTATCCCGTAAGACATTGTGTCTGTTTTTGCTAAATTTCTTGGATCTTACAACTGCAAGAAACAAGCATCATCATTAGTTTTCCATCTTAAGAAAACCCACATCCACAACCACTGTTATCCATAGGTCATCCATCCATGCGACACTGTGTAAATATGCCAGTTTCGGACACATGCTCCTCAGGATAAACAGAACACGTCTTAAACTGGAAGACAACACACAGGAACTAAATATAATCAAAAAAATTACTGTTGAAAATGACTACAAAATAGACCACATAAACAAGCTGAACACCAAAGTAAAAATGAAACACAAAAATAGTGGACTCCCACTGAAGAGCACAAGGAAAGAATCTGAAAACCCACAGGCAAAACACAGACAACACAGCAAACCACACCACATCGGGAAACGGAAACAGATGGTACACACTAACATACAGTTATAAAATATCACATAGAATTGGAAACTTATTGAAAAAGCAAGGGATCCCAGTAACATCCAAAACAATCAACAAAGTTCAAAAAAGGCTAAGACCAGACGAAAGAACCTCAGAAAAATTTAGCAATGATGGAATATACTAGCTCACATGTAACTCCTGTCACGCCGACACATAGGACAAACAAGCAAAAATTTCCGTACGAGATACACAAGGCACATGACAGCCCTAAAAAGTGACAGCACACATTCCACTTTCGCAGATCAGCTAATGAACAGAAACTATAACTCATTAATATCGAAAGTGATCTACACATAACAGAGAGCACACACACGCGAAAGAGCCACTCCCCTGTCGCGCATAAAGGCATAAATGAAAAATAGATGTCGTCAGAACTTCCATTCCCCTGTCACGCATAAAGGCATAAATGGAAAACAGATGTCGTCAGAACTTCCACTACAATTTTCATAGCTCTCGCGACACACGCTAACGGCAAGATGGTGTAATGTTTTGGATTTTGAACGAAGTGAGAAAGTTATGTTTTTCTGTGTATAAAAGTTTCTGCAAGTCGTCCAGAGAACGTGACTTCACGAAAAACTAAGTAACAACTCAGTATACACCAAAACTGTATCCACAACACTACTACAATCCCAACTGCATAACGCCGACATACGTAAGTTCACTTTTTGTATTTGTTTACTAACAGCCGCCCACACAGTTGCAGATGACATGATGTATTCCGAGACAAACGGCAACACAGAAACACAGAAAATATGCGGCAAACAGCGACAACAATCTTAAAATCATGTTGTACTGTATAATAAATGAGGTATTACGAAAATACTCACAGAAAACAATATTCATAAAACAAACACATGTAATCACGTTTTACAGTGTTTTATAACTATGCTATTTTTCCATGTTTTAGATTTAAGGAACCCATTGCTGATGGTGATATTTGTCGCTGTAAATATTTTGTGGAATAAATAAATAAACAAGAAAAGCGTTTTGCATGAAACAGGACCCAAAATTCCCATTTAGATTTTTTTTTTTTTTTTTTGTGCGAACAAGGAGCAAGTGGAAGAGCTCCAGATAAAATTATTGTATAGAGACATGACTCACGAATTGTATTCACAGGTTCAATTGTGGCATTATCTTTTCTCTGACACCTCATTCTCGGAATGGTAAGATGTCAATCATGGCATTTTGATATGCATGTTCCTGTCATTTCTTCCTAATGATTTGGGCAAATAGTAGAAAGCCTAACTCACAATAGAGGGAACAGGTATCGTTGTTTGACAAACAGTTTACAAGTTTTTCAATGTATTTTATTGACTTATACTTTTTGAAGTAGACATGAGGCACTCAGGTATCTGAAAGAAGTGACACATTGCCAGGAGAAATCTTTTAGCTTAGGTTCGGAGTATCTAGGTTCGACTCTACCAGACCTCAGTTCCTTCTTTTGTCTTGCATACTCTGAACGTCTGCTACTATTCCTTTCAAGCAACTGCATGTTGGCATCCAAAAATCTCATAATAAATGAAATGTGCTGTCATGTCAGTACGAGGATATCGCTCTCTTTAAATGAAAGTGTACTTGATATATGTGAATTACACCACAAACTGTATGGTGAGGTCGCTTTTGGCCTAAAACATCATTCGCTACTTATATGAATTCTGTTGTAATATTGTCTCACATGCTGTGATGGTGAATAGCGTTCCGTGAAGCGCTGGCAGTGTGGACAGTCCTTTAACTGACAGTGCAGCTTTATGCGGCCTCTCGATATATACAAAGATTACAATCTAAGTTCAGTCACAAAAACTCGCTTCTTAGACAGTTGTATTTCTTAAATAACACAGAGTAGTTAATAACTAGCATTTGAGATGTGGTGCTATAGACGAATGTTGAAAATTAGGTGGACTGTTAAGGTAAGGAATGAGGAGGTTCTACGCAGAATCGGAGAGGAAAGGAATATGTGGAAAACACTGATAAGGAGAAGGGACAGAATGATAGGACGTCTGCTAAGACATGAGGGAATGACTTCCATGGTACTAGAGGGAGCTGTAGAGAGCAAAAACTGTAGAGGAAGACAGAGATTGGAATACGTCAAGCAAATAATTGAGGACGTAGGTTGCAAGTGCTACTCTGAGATGAAGAGGTTAGCACAGGAAAGGAATTCGTGGCGGGCCGCATCAAACCAAAAAAAAAGAGGAGGAGATTAGTGTTTAACGTCCCGTCGACAACGAGGTCATTAGAGACGGAGCGCAAGCTCGGGTGAGGGAAGGATGGGGAAGGAAATCGGCCGTGCCCTTTCAAAGGAACCATCCCGGCATTTGCCTGAAGCGATTTAGGGAAATCATGGAAAACCTAAATCAGGATGGCTGGAGACGGGATTGAACCGTCACCCTCCCGAATGCGAGTCCAGTGTGCTAACCACTGCGCCACCTCGCTCGGTCGCATCAAACCAGTCAGTAGACTGATGACAAAAAAAAAAAAAACATGAGGTCGAACAACTAATTGAAGTGGGCAACGGAAGGGGAGGCGATTCATGTTAACTGATGTTGGCGGCCGGTCATGGAACAGAGAGCCAGACGCTCTGCCTCCCGAGAAAGACGTCTGTTCTGCTCCAGCTCTGGATCACGAGAGAGAGAAGTAACTGTGTTCTGCACTGCAGAGTGCTCCAGCGTCCACACAAGTGACCTGTATCCCACGCACGCTATTGGCTAAAACCGGTGACGTGAATTCACTAGCAGTTTCAGTGCAGGGCTCAAGGCGTCAATTCTCAGCAGTCTTAACCGGACAGAACTGCCACGGTCATGGAAGACAGGCAACTCGAGTCACGTAGGCACAGCGTAAGTTGCTCTGGCAGAAAACTTGTAAAGATTTCGCTGGGCCTTTGAAGTAAATTCTTTAAACCAGTTCCCTAAAATATTCCTTTACTCGCTACCACCACGTCCAAAAGTACTACCCCAAAGCAGAAGCATCACGTATACCTAATCACATGTGGATAAAATGTTAACCTTCGAGTTGGACAGTGTCAGTTATCACAAATTTCTTTCGATCTGAACAGTTAACTGTCTTACGCATTTTCGAGTACTACTTGAAACATTTCACGTGTTAGCGCTGTTTTCCCGTGCGTTTTGCTAAAAAAAGCAGCGGCATGAGCTGCAACTTAATGTAGTAGAGGCGTTTTATTTTTCTCGTTCACATGTCACACGCCGTCCTCTTTTGTTGGTGGCAGGTTACCAGTTGTTTCAACCCAAGTATCTTAGAATTTCTCTAGGAAAGTTGCTACGTCGCCAGGAAGTGAAGTAATCTTATTTGTTTTTACTAGCTGAGGCTTCGTAAGGGAGACTGCTAAATCTCCCAAGAAAATGCTCCTCTTCCTTTCTGGATTTACCTCATTTGCATGGAAACTGATTTGAGCTCTTAATTCCTCCATATCCGTTAGTGAATAGGGTACAACCAATGGCCATCTTCTCGTCACCCGTGCTATGGAATACGCACCTCCCAGCTGATCGACTATGTAGACTCCTCTCTTTGTTACATTGTAATCCTTGCCTTATTGCAGAAAGTTTATCCATTACTCTCCTTCCTTGCCTTCAGATTTTGTTGTCAAAACGGATGCAAAGTAAAATAAACAGGAGTCTTCTGTAGCTCATCACAAGTCTCGTAATCTCCATACCTTCAGCATCTGCTCTCCACACTTCGACCATATTGGTATGACTTCCTTGCGTAGACTTTAAGAGATAAAGCAATCCCAGTAATGCCATTATTTCACATTTCGTAGTTCTTTTTCAGCATCCTTTTCTCTCGAATACTGCACAATTTGTTTCTTTGATTGAGTACAAAAATTTGTGTACTTACTATTTCCTCAATAATTTTCGGGATAAGGACTGTCCATTTCACTTGTGACCTTCCTGCCTACACTTCAAGCCTCAGGAAGTATTTTTACAACATTCTTTCTTTTTGTTTTCGGGGTCAGATTAGCGCAGAATTCATTCCATCTTTATGTTTCTCCCTCCCAGTAAAAATATAAACAGTGGAGAGCGACTTTTCACGGTCATCGTCTGAATTGTGTTCCCATTCAGGATCCGAATCGCTGTCACTTAGTGCGGTAAGTTCCTCTTCTTCCTCAGCGACGTCGCCATTTTCGTTGCCCGGTTCGGTGTCCAGCCCTGAATCCTCGTCGAGAGGCCACACAGGCTCCTCATTGTCAGTCAGCTTTGGTGTGGCCTGTGGAGGGTGACAGGGGCCCGCTTGTGGACAAAAGGTAGCGAGAGGAGATTGCGAGGAATATCACTTACATGACTGGGTGCGCTGCGTACCTTGTATTCTAAGACGGTGTAAGGCGGCTGTAATTTCGCACCATACAAGCACTCATCCACATACTTTGCCGTGATCTACAACAACAATTAGGTATCATTTTACAGGTTGTACATCGTATATATGAATTTTTAAAGCAGATTGACATTGTCACGTACGCCTTGTAAATAATTGGTAAAGCTTATTGCATGAAAGGTGACGGAGTGTCTTTATTATATAAATGGGGTAATGAATGATTGTCTATATTAGTAGAGGTTGGAACGACAGTGAAATGTAATGGTAGGCGAAACTCAAGCCCTAGGTGGAAGGCCGACACGGGTGTGGTGGTCCAGCTCCACACAGGATGTGCCAAGACGGACAGTCTGGACGCCTGAGAGCGATTACATAATACAGGGGCGGCCGGCCGCTATTGTAGTAGAGCCGGAAGGATAATTGGATAATACTTCCGAACTCTGCAAAACTTGGACGCAGCTGAGAGGAACGAAGAAGTGTCGCCTCGGAAACCACGCAGGCGGGGTTATTTCCAAGGATTTTTACTCAGAAGCGTACCATTGTACGAGTATAGGTATTTTCTTGCAAACTTTGCGCGATAGACGACAAAAGACTAATTGTTGGTCGGTGTTCAGAAGAATCTATAGAGAGGGAGAATATTCCGTGGTTACCAGAATATGATTCGCCTTCTGTGTTACGGGGGTGGGGAGCCGAGCTTTGCTGGGAAGCCAGCAGTGGAGAGAAGTGCTCTTCCGTGTTGAGCTCCCGTGAGTAACGGTCGCTCGCTATGAGCTTTTGTTGGTACAGACGGACTTGCTGTCTTTGCTATGAGTTTATAGTTAGAACAGTTACGAACTGTACTGTTGCGAACCTATACGATTCTCTACTTCACCTCCAGGTTGTAAGTCATCGCTGAGTACGCGGCGTTCAGCAACTGAGAGAACTTCTGCCTATACTTACGTTGAGACGTTATCTGAACTCCGTCCCTGTGGCTGGGAGTTCACGTTTCTCGCCTGTAGAACACAGAGGAGAAGACAGTATTAGAGTATATTAGTCAGAGGACCGCCTTCTGCCGTCCTCGTGTTTGGATGAGTTCACTTTGTGGCTGAAGTTCCTTCCATCGCCGCAGACGAGTACGAGAACCAGCACGCCGACGCACCAGACGCAGTACATACGGTGATATCGCTTCGGCTTATGAGGGCTATAAAGCTACACAGTTGTGATCACATTAGTTTATTTCCATTAAGTTCAACACCACCGTAGATCATCTTTATAAGTAGTGTTTTCTAGTGTTTGGTGCGTAGATGATGTCAATCATTTCGTGTTACTTAAGTTAGATCTCATTGCCATAAAAAAAGGGGCAGAGTGGCCAATTAGTCTGCAATTTTAGTTAGGAAATATAGACAATTGTACTTAAAGGGTTGTTTTTAACCTATAATAAAAATATATTGAGCAACAACGTTTATCATTTAGCAGTATAAATTGCCGTCAGCATTCATTCATGTTTAGATGGTAATTTATATAAAAAAGAGAATTAAGAGATCCTAAGATTTGCTTCAGGGGGTAGTCAGACACGGCCAAATCAGCATTTTAGCGTCTATTATTTTCCGTTGCGCAAATTCATTTTACACCCGCCTGGAGTAGCATCTTGGAATGGCACACGCGTTGTTTATTTTACGTTACAGCTGCTCACTTGGACGTATAACAACACAACTTACCACTGAGTTAGCTGAAGCAATAATGGAGGTATCGGTACGATCCGTAATTTTGTAACAACAATTAAACGTTTTATTTATTATGCAGAGAATTGCACAAGACAATGCTATTAGCGGTTGGGGCACTTTATACATGGACGCGCCCACTCGAGCGTTAAACTGCTGTAAAGGCTGGGAACTTCCTTTAATTGTTTGCAAATGTAAAATTGTGCACCTCAAAAAAAGCAGCTAATAGTTATCCTACGATTACCATACCAGTGAGTCATATTTGGAATCAGTCAATTCACAGAAACACGTGGTGTATGCAATACAGTAACTTGTACTGGCAATCTCTTGAGGTAGAGGCCAAATATTTTGTGAAAGACTACCTGCAAATAAATATTATTTGAAAATATTCTTCCTACATCAAGGCACAATTTCTTCCTTTTTTATCATTAATCGATACATGTACATAGAGATTTACAGCCACCGCGCAGGAGCAGCAAATATAAATAATAATAGATTTAGTTGCTGCTATGCGATGGTTCATTTCTTTTACATTACAATTGTTCCATAACTTCAGGCCATCAGCCGTTTACTGTTGAGCGTATATTAATGTTTGTGAGGCGAAAATTACTAATATTACAGTGCAGTGTACCAGGTCACAAGTTCAGTGAAACCAAGTGCTAGCCTTAGCCAGGTGTCTGAAAACTTAGCTGAGCTATGGAGGGACTTTGAGAAGGGAGATCATTTAATTATATTTGGGGGAGCAGGAAACAACCTAGGGTATGAATCCAAGGTGTACTATTGGGAGTAACCTGGATAAAATAGGAGCAAGAACTGGCCACACAAATGTCGTGTTTGTGGAGGCCTTTCAGCGCCAGGACCGGTCCTGGGTAAAAACTGCTGTAAGGCGTGTTAACACTGAGCTGAACGGGATGTTCCAGACACCGCCAAAACCTCACATAAGTGATCTTCCTGGTGATACTATTGGTAGGTGGGGATACACTACGCAAAACGGGGTGTAGAACACCATAGACGAACTGGTGTGCTGTAAGGGTGCGACAGATGGCAACCAGAGAGGTCCTGCTGTGAAAACAAATGACACCCCTGAGCATCACTCAGGGTTGTCAGAACATATGACGGACCACAGTAAGGTTGGTATCCCATGACCATCTGGGTCGTCTCCAGACGCGACTTTGGCCAGGAATCTCATAGATTGGAACAGTATTCTGCGATGAGCCCCACTTCTAATTGAGCCCCAATGTCCAGCAAAGACGTGTCTGGAGACGCCTTGGAAACTGGGGGGTACCACCCTGACTGTTGCCCACCATAAGGCCCAGGAACCGGGAGTGATGGTCTGGTGTGCCATTCACTTTCAGGGCAGGACCTCTTTAGTAGTCACCCATACAGCAGAGCGATACGTCGACGATATTCCACTTCCAGTTTTGTTGCCCTTCATGGAAAGCCATACTGGCCTTACATTTCAGCAAAGTAATTTCCCGCCCATACTCGGCGAGAGTTTCTCCTGCTTGTCTTCGTCCTCGCCAAATCTCTCCCCAACTGATAACGTTTGAGGCACACTGGGCAGGGTCCTCCAACCATCTCGGGATTTTCATGATCTAACCTGCCAGTTGGACATAATTTCCAACGATATCCCTCAGGTGGACATTCAACAGCTCTGCCAATAAATGCGGAGGCGAATAACTGCTTGCAGAAGGACCAGAGGTGGACCAAAGCGTTACTGACTTTGCTCGGTTTGTGAGGCTCTTTCTCTAGACTAAATCATCCAGTTTTCTGAAACTGTATTCATTTGTTTGTCTGCTTGTGCACATCACGTCCACCAATTTCCGTCACTTTCCGATAATTCTTTTATGGTGCGTCATTTTCATTTCTTTTTTTTTTTTTCTTGCCATAGAATGAATTTTGTCCAAAGACAACTATTATCGATTTAAATATTCTTTCACATTGACTCATTTTCAATAGCACAACAAACTCTTTAAAAAAGCTGGTAGCGTGATTACGGGAAACACACTCAACACAGTTACGACGGAGTTTTATATGTAAAACTGGAAGGAACAGCTCATCAGCCTACCAAGAAAAATGACTATCGTTGATTTTGTTATATTGATGACACTCATACTTTATTATATAGCCTTATGGACAAAGAGAACTCAGAATTTCTAAACTTTGCAAATGATGTTAGTTATAAGATAAAATCCAGTATAGAAGAAGAGAAAGAAGTTTAAACATTTTAGAATGTACAGCTACTTAGAAAATCCACAGATGTTAGGCACAGAAGGTCTGTAAAAACCTCACTCACACATGTGGATACATTCACAAAAATTCCAGTCACTGTCCCAAACTGAAATGATAAGTGATGAGAACATTGGTGGCTTAAATAATCTGTCACCACAGTAGTTGGAGGAACACAACGACCATTTAAGCACTACTTTCAGAAGAAATGATTAATCTGAGAAAGAGATAAATAGGGCAATATCTCCTAAAAGGTATGGAGCTACTCGTGAAGAAGAACCAAAGATTTACTCCCATTCGTAAAAGCCGTCACCGTTCACATGATCAGAGCACGAAGAATACATAGTATTGATGCAGTGTTTATACTAGCAACAAAGAAGCTTGAATGTTTTGAACACTGTAAAGTAGCACTTGCCACAGGAGGAGTATATAAAATGTCTTGCCCACACGGACAAGCACACATGTGAAAGTACAAACGGAAGTATTAATTTTTTGCGTAATGAACAGAAAAGCAGTTGTCATCTGTGAAAAAGAAATAAATCGGCAGTTGCAGAATATCCACAGGGACCAGGGAAGCTAAAAATTCGTCTCTGCGATGCAGAATCAATATTACAGTACTTGAAATTACAGAGAGGACATATAAATTGCAAAGCATGAATTAACTTTAACGGAAAGAAGAAAGACTGAAATTAGACGAGTTGCTGGCCTTTGCGCTGAATACAGAGACCAGCGCCAAGTGTTCCCCTGCACAAGCTCGACAACACACGCACTCGTGCCTCTGCGCTCTTAAGCAGCCGTTTGATGACATCACAGCTCGGCTGTTGCGTGGATGCGTACAAACAGTTCAGCTTGTTGAGTTTATAGAAGTTTCAAACTGCTGCCTGGCCCTTTATAGCCTCTGAACATATCTCCATCATTTGGGGAGGAAACGTTAGAGACCTTTCCTGCTTTCTTTCTTTCTTTCTTTCCTTTTTTTGTGTTATCAGTCTTTGGTTTGATGCGGTCTGCCACGAATTCCTCTCCTATGCCTACCTCTTCATCTCAGAGTAGCACTTGCGACCTACGTCCTCAGTTATTTGCTGGAGGTATTCTCCAATCTAGTAACATGAAAGTCATTCCCTGATGTCCTAACAGATGTTCTACAATCGTGTCCCTTCTCCTTGTCAGTGTTTCCCACATATTCCTTTCCTCTTCTATTCTGTGCAGAACCTTCTCATTCCTTACTTTGTAAGTTCACCTAATTTTAAGCATTCGTCTGTAACCCATCATTTCAAATGCTTCGATTCTCTTCTGTTCCGGTTTTCCCACAGTCCATGTTTCGCTACCATTCAATGATCTGCTCCAGACTCACATTCTCAGAAAATTCTTCGTCAAATTAAGGGATATGTTCCATACTAGTAGACTTCTCTTGGTCAGGAATGCCCTTTTTGCCAGTGCTAATCTGCTTTTGATGTCCTCCTTGCTTCATCTGTCATTGGTTATTTGCCACCTAGCTAGTAGAATGCCTTAATTTCATCTACTTCGTGACCATTAATCCTGATGTTATGTTTCTCTCTGTTCTCAGTTCTGCTTCTTCCTTCCGTCTTTCTTCGATTTACTCTCAATCCATATTCTGTAACCATTAAGTAGTCCATTCCATTCAGTCCATCATGTAATTCTTCTTCGCTTTCACTCAGGATAGCAATGTCATCAGCGAATCTTATCATTGATACCCTTCATCTTGAATTTTAATCCCACTCCTGAACCTTTCTTCTATTTCCATCATTGCTTCTTCGATGTACATATTGAAAGTAAGGGTGAAAGACTACATCCCTGCCTTACATCCCTTTTAATCTGAGCACTTCATTCTTGGTCGTCCACTCTTGTTATTCCCTCTTGGCTCTTGTACGTATTGTGTATTACCCGTCTCTCCATATAGCTTACCCCTGTTTTTCTCAGAATTTCGAAAACCTTGCACTATTTTACATTGCTGAACGACTTTTCCAGGTCAACAAATCCTATAGACGGGACTGTATTGTTCTTTAGTCTTGCTTCTATCACCAACAGCAACGTCATAAATGCCGCTATGATGCATTTACCTTTCGTAAAGCCAAATTGATAGTCATCTAGCACATCCTCAATTTTCTTTTCCATTCTTCTGTAGATTATTTTTGTCAGCAATTTGGATGCATGAGCTGTTAAGCAGACTGGTCGATAATTGTCGCACTTGTCAGCTCTTGCAGTCTTAGGATTTAAATGGATGGTATTTTTCCAAAAGCCAGATGGTATGTCGACAGACTCATACATTCTACACACCAACGTGAATAGTCGCTTTGTTGCCACTTCCCCCAACGGTTTTAAAAATCCTGATGGAAAGTTATCTATCCCTTCTGCCATATTCGATCTTAAGTCCTCCAAAGCTCTTTTAAATTCTGATTCTATTCCTGGATCTCCCATCTCTTCTAAATCAACTCTTTCTTCTTCTTCTATCACATAAGACAAATCTTCCCTCCTCATAGAGGCCTTCAAGGTTGTCTTTCCAAATATCCACTTCCACCTCTGTATTTAACAGTAAAATTCCAACTGCACTCTTAATGTTACCACCCTTGCTAATAATTTCACTCAAGGTTGCTTTGACTTTCTTACATGCTGACTCAGTCCTTCCAACAATCATTTCTTTTTAGATTTCTTCTCATTTTTCAGGCAGCCATTTCATCTTAGCTTCCCTACACATCCTGTCTATTTCGTCACTCAGTGACTTGTATTTCTTTATTCCTGAATTTCCCTGAACATTTTTGAACTTCCTTCTTTCATCATGGGTAATAAAAGAAATACTTCAGTTATTTCTTTTATTACCCATGGTTTCTTTGCAGTTACTTTCTTTGTACCTATGTTTTTCTTTCCAACTTCTGTGATTGTCCTTTTCAGAGATATCCATTCCTCTTCAACTGTACTACCTACTAGGCTATTACTTATTGCTGTATCCATAACCTTACAGATCTTCAGGAGTATCTCGTCATTCCTTAGTTCTTCTGTATCTGACATCTTTAGGTATCGATTCTTCCAGACTAATCTCTTAAACTTCAAACTACTCTTTATCATTACTACATTGTGATCTGAGTCTATATCTGCTCCTGGGTATGCCTTACAATCCAGTATATGATTTCGGAATCTCTCTCTGACCATCATGTAAACTAACTGTAGTCTCCCCATATCACCCAGCATTTTCCAATTATATATCCTCCTCTTGTGATTAAGAGTATTCGCTATTACTAGCATAACTGAGGTAGTCTTTCTCCTCTCTCATTCCTTATCCCAAGCTCATATTCTCCAGTAACCATTTCTTCCACTCCTTCCCCTACAACTACATTCCAGTCCCCTGTGACTACTAGAGTTTCATCTACCTTTACGTACTGTATTACCCTTTCAATACATTCATTTACTTTCTGTATCTCTTCATCTTCAGCTTCCGACATCGGCATGTATATCTGATCTATCGTTGTCGGTTTTTTATTGATTGTGATAAGCATAACTCTATCACTGAACTGTAACACACTCCCCATTCATAACGATTCCTACTCCCGTTATACTATTTTCTGCTACTGTTGATATTACCCTATACTCATCTAACGAGAAATTCTGGTCTTCCTTCCATTTCACTTCACTGACCCCTACTATATCGAAATTGAGCATTTGAATTTCCCTTTTCAGATTTTCTAGCTGCCCTACCACATTCAATCTTCTGACATTCCACACCCCGACACAAAGAACATTATCCTTTCGTTCATTATTCAACCTTTTTCTAAAGGTCACCTACCCTTTGGCAGTCCCCTCCCAGAGATTTGAATGGTGGACTATTCTGGAAACTTTTCCAAATGGGGGGATGATCATGACACCTTTCCAGTTACAGGTCACGTGCCCTGTGGATACACGTTATGTGTATTTAATGCATTGTTTGCCATTGTCTTCTGCATCCTCATGCCGTTGATCATTGCTGATTGTTCCGCCTGTTAGGGGCTCTTTCCCACCCCAAGGGCAAGAGAGGGTGATTCTTATGCTAGAAGTCTTCGGCCACCAGCAGCTACACCAGTGTCGGATACCCATCCACAATAGCAGCCCAAAATATGACCGCCCTGTCCCCAGCTGAACCCACGGACAGAGACCTGCACCAGTTGCTGGTCACCTACACAGTCTTGTATGACGATCCCCAGGCGTCATTCGAAACCTGTACTCGCCGGTGAACCGAAGCCACTCCACTGGCCCAGGTCCCGTTTCACGTGACCCTTCAGCCAATCTCTTTGCACTCCAAGGTCCTAGGTAGTTTTTTATTGTTGTTCGTAGTGACTCCTAGGGACCCTATTAATCGAGTGAAAATGGCTACTTACTGATTGTGTCGACAAGCCTCCAAGTTGACACCAAGCGGAGTGAGTACTTTTACAAATAGAGACTCCAGCAAACCAGAAGTGAAACAGAGCTCACAGAGTTTTAATTTCATGATAGAGAGGCACACAGGCAGTCATATGTGCCCCTGAATGGGACCAAAATTTCCTGCAGCTACCTCCTTAGTTACCTGTCACTGTCATTTATCCAGAACTGCGCAAACATGTGAAAGTCGTTTGGTCCTATTCTAGATCAACTGTACCACATTTCTGGAAACAAGTGGGGAGGAAATGCAGACGAACAAAACAATGCTTCAATTTCTCTTGGTTATGAGCTGTTGCATATTGTGCTAAAGCGTGGGAGAACAGCGCTCATACAATTAAGACAGAAGGGGCCATGTTGACTATTTATGGCATTACTACAACAGGTCCCTGTCAGTGGTTGCTTCCTAAGACAGAGTACAATAAGAATTCAGTCCTAAATAGCGGAGTCCACCAACTGATTAAGGTTACGCAGTATGGTCTCTATTGTCAGGAAAGCTCGAGATTCAACCTCATCCCAATGGCGCAAGGGAGACATGACTACGTCTTGAAAAGTGGGTTTAATAGTGGAAGTGCTACCTGTGACTATGGTGCCAAGAAGCAGAGAGTGAGACATGTTGTGGGGGAGTGCCCACTCCACGTTTTTAAATGAGGTCTGTTGTGCTTGGTTCAAATGGTTCAAACGGCTCTGAGCACTATGAGACTTAACATCTTAGGTCATCAGTCCCCTAGAACTTAGAACTACTTAAACCTAACTAACCTAAGCACATCACACACATCCATGCCCGAGGCAGGATTCGAACCTGCGACTGTAGTAGTCACGCGGTTCCGGACTGAAGCGCCTCGAACCACACGGCCACTGCGGCTGGCCTGTCGTGCTTGTCCAGTCATAGTTCTGGCTGCATGTTTGTATGTGAATTCTTGTACTTCTTCAGAAACGATCAGTTCACCAGAATATGTTATTAGACTCGCATACCAGTCATAATTTACGCCTGAATACCTGCCTGACTCCTTGATTCATCTCTAATGGGATAGTGACCTCTTTCAATGGGAAACGTAAAAGCTGGAGAAGGGTGACATTGAGTTTAGTTTTCACTATTCTATTCAATGAAACACAGTCATGTTTCAGAATATCATTTGCTACATCAGCTGACTCGATTTTATTTTGAAAGGTTGAACAACATGGAATGGAACATGACAACGCTGCAAACGGATGATCTGAGGCATATCCTGTCTCAGTCACTCCAAGCTGTTCGGCGCACCACAAGAGCCACGGTCGGCAGGATGAGATGTGAGGGCTGGCGTCTACCTGATTCTGAGTGGATGTATAAAACTGGTGAGTATCTTATTTGGAAGTGTGTTATTGTTAAACAAAGCGTAATGAGCTCATTTAGGTAGTTATAAAAAATCTCGTCTAGGTTAATGAACACATGATGATGGAGTTGTGGCTGAGTAGAAAATTCTGTTCTAAGTAAAGTACATAGAGATAAAAACATTAGAACTAAATAATAATCACAGTTATTTGCTCACTACCAATTGCATCTAACAAGGGAAAATTATCAACTTGGTCTCATATAAAAAAACCACACACACTTGCAAATCATCAGCCCCAACTATAGATCTCGCTTGGAGATTCGGGCCACAATTCTGACAGTATGCAGTTATGACCCTCTGAACACATAACATTTTAATGCATGTGTATCACTTGTTTCTCACTCACTCCAGCCCTCTGTGGCCACCAAGTTACGGAGTGCGAACTTCTGTATGGTACGGAAAGTAAGGGGTTCCTGTTTATAATGTTGATAAACCAACAAGCAATAATCTGGCACCTGCAGTAGCAGTACACAATGACGGGCAAATTGCAACGTTTAAACGTCAATGCTCAAGTGAGTTGTGACTTGTTGGCATCATTACATGTGGCTATTTGACTAACTCTTACACGAGGCAAATGAAGGTCTAAGAGTGTTTCTTTCCGCTATTATTTGTACCTTGAGATATAGTTGGAACAATCATAGAGAAGACCCAGTAAATGGAGAGAAGAACAGTTGAGTGAAGTTAGATTCTTGTTAATTCAGATGGCATGTGGTGTCTGGGTCAACTACAGTGCCCCCATTCCCCCCCGGTCTGCGTCACCGGTCCCAGAAGCTGAGGACGCGACCTCAGCGACCCAGTGCAATGCTCTGCTAATGTGTCGGCCTCGTATGGCAGCAGTGATATGACGACTGAGGACTGCGACGGCAGCTGATTCAACAGCCTCCATCATGCGCTGCCTCAGCACTGCCCACTGACCAATGCAGGATGGCCCGCACCATGTTTCCTCGCCAGCATGGTTTGGGTCATGTTTTGGGAGCCAAGATGACTGCCTGTGGCAGTGAGCCAAAGAGTGGCCCGCCGCTGGCTGACTGCCTGGCTACGGACCCTGCGTCAGCCTCAGAGGGTCGAAAGAACGACCCGCCATGGACTGGGATGCTGGCGCCCCATCTGTTGCTGCGTGTAGCCCGGTGGTGTGACATGCCCCACCATCCAAGAGAGCTACCACACTTGAATGCTATGTTAGTGGAATGGCACCTACTTAGATGTGGCTGTGGCCTCTCTTTTGCTAAACATGCCGTTTCGCATCACGTGATTTGCGCCAAGCAAAACCGCCACTTTCAGCAATTTGATGGCCCTGCGGCCTCTATTCTACTTCGCAACTGTTGGTATGCATAGCTCACTGCAATCTGGTCTGCACCTGGCTGTAACCTGTGCTCCGAATGTTGCACAAAACTAACTTTCCCTATCCCAAACGGAAGTGCCTCTACATAATGAAAGGATGACAATGATCACGCTACCCTCTCGCCTCAATCACTTTCATAAAACAACTTCATTGGTACATTGGGACAGAGACATAAAATCACGAAGTGACTGGTTAAGGGGCTTGCTTTGAAGATGTAATATTATGAAAAACCACTCTGCCTCTGTCCATAACATAGAAGTGTGTGTGTATGTTTTATATATAACTGCGGCGGAATGTTAATACTAAAATATTGCTAAACAGTGTCGGCCATATACGTGCATGGCATTGAGATACTATCTGCTCATATGGTTTAACTGTTTTTCACGTTGAAGAACATGCGTTCTACTTGTAGAACAAAGTTTCGAAAACATGGGGCAGATGTGATTGGCTCCACTCACTTCTTCCCACACTTTCAACATGAAGTGGGTATGAGGGCTCTGGATGTCACTCCCCCCCCCCCCCCTTTACAGGACTCTGCACTCGTGCATTAGGCAGTTGCAGTAGGGTGCAGCCAGTGACAGGCAACCTGCATGTGCAAAAGTTTAAAAGCTATGCATTCAAGAAATCTAAGATTATCATAATTATGACCATTTTTTAAAGAGGGAGTGGGTGTTCGGTTTTTTAGGGTTGAGATATTGCAAGTCTACCTTTTTCTCCTTAAAACAGAAGGCCATGTTGGTTATGTTTACTTACAAGGTTACAAGTAATAAACATGAAGGTTGAGGACAGATTTCAGTCGATGTCAGATAAGGAGAGATTATGCTAACACAGCAGTAGAGCACACCGCCTCTAGCCTTGACAAGGGCCTGAGTTCACCGACAGAGAGACTCTCTAAGTCTCTCCAGTTGCGTCGTGTTCAGCTGACGTTATCAAACAGATCCCGTAGAGCCGCCAGATCGCAGGGACGTTGAGACCGCCGCTTTCCTCACTCTGTTGTGAGACATTTCCTGTGAGGCTGAGATCGGATGGTTTAGCGGGTATGTCGGGATGCGATAGGACGCCTCAGTAGTCGTCAAGCCAGGAGCGCGTCCACGCAGATCTGTGAACACGGCTGCTGTCTTGGGAGAGTCCACAGGATACTCAGAATAAAGCTAGGGCACAGGTCCGGAATTAAAAGATCGCTATGTGATGTGATGCGATCTAGACTGTACTTACACAAGACGTCAGCACAAATGTCTGACTCGTGACATTGCTCTTGTGATAAAAGCGAGAATGCAGGAAGGTGCTGCCATTTTCTTCAGAACTTCTTAGAGGTTTGAGGCCATCTGGTGCAGCGAGTGGCCCACTGACACACATACGCTCCAGAGGGTATGGGGGCCCACTACACGATGCCAACCCCAGCAGAACAGACACTATGAGTCGCAAGGAAAGGTAGAGCCGGTGGCCTTAGAAATAGTTTAAAGTGGATAACAAGCACTTTACATTTTCACGCTTTTATTTCACCTGATAAAATTAAGGCATATACAACCTGACATCTGAGTGAGTCAACATTACAACATGCATAGTACACGAGCAGCACACAGTAGTGATAATTATACTACTAAACATGAACAATGCAGACAGATATGAACACGCATTTCTCTTGATGGGACATGCACAACTGTTGATATTCGTCACCAGTGATAAAATCAACTACAGTTGTAAAATTTAGCAACTCTAGCTGGTTTTATCATTGATGACAGAAATTAATGTAAATTCCATATGTTATAGTTTGTATCGGAATACACGTAATACAAAAATTCTAGCTTTGCATCTTTAAGTTGACAAAGATGTACAACAGCGTAAAACATCGATTTTTGGAGCAACTGTTTCAAACTGTGGATGCATTATTCTTACATGTTTGTTCGCCTTTCTATTAACGAATTATATAATGATAAAAATATCAAAATTTTACAGACTGCAATTTCAAAACATTATGGCTGCAGTACTAACATTCATGGTCGCCTTGTAGCGGAGTGGAAGAGAGGGGAGTCTCTTTTTCTCTCTCTCTCTGTCTCTGTCGCTATTTGTTTTAACTCGCAACAGTCGCTAGCTATCGAAAACTCTTGCTTCCCCACAGCAGGTATGCTTAGAAAAGGATCGAGGCACAGGAAAGTTTCAGCCTTAGGTTATGTCCAGGTCAGACAGTAATTCTACCAAGGGTCAGATATAACCTCAGATGTCCATTGAATAGCGATGAATTATGGACTGAAGATGAAGGGAATGGTCTGGAAGAATTAATATGGAAAGGAGTGGCACACTGAAGTACAAGAAAATCATGAAATGCATCTGAATTTCTTTTAATCTGTAGATACTACGGTGATTAATACCATATAGGCAGGAATAGACACCTATGAAAAGGCCATCACAGAAATTGGACAAACAAAGATAGATATAAGGTGTTTACTGAAAAGAAACCGTGAGAAACAGAAAAAACACTTCAATTGAAGTGTGAAGAAGAAATGACAGTGGCAATGGAAAACACTGAAGATCCCATGTAAGCGTCATAGATTGACACAGATTTGGGACGCAGAAGCGATAGGTAACATACCTTCGCAGTTTAAGAAATCATTGGCGCAAGTGTCAACCAAGAGCCATACAAGTTGGCGTCTAGACTACATGAGAATGACGGTACACTGTTAGACTGAATCCTGTAGTAAAGAGCAGATACTTGCGACGCCTATCACACAATTAGCATAACACCTCGTCTATGGAATTTGTCGACAGGGATAATACACTATGTGTCAAAAATACCCGGACATCTGGCTGAAAATGACTTCAAAGTTCGTGGCGCCCTCCATCGGTAGTGCTGGAATTCAGTATGGTGTTGGCCCACTCTTAGCCTCGATGACAGCTTCCACTCTTGCAGGCATACGTTCAGTCAGGCGCTGGAAAGTTTCTCAGCGAACGGCAGCCTATTCTTCACGGAGTGCTGCACTAAGGAGAGGTATCGACGTCGGTCGCTGAGGCCTGGCACGAAGTCGGCGTTCCAAAACGTACCAAAGGTGTTCTATAGTATTCAGGTGCTGCATTATGAACTGGTGTTCGATCGTATTGAAAGACGCAATCGCTATCCCCGAATTGCACTTCAACAGTGGAACACAATATGGTGCTTGAAACATCAATGTAGACCTGTGCTGTGATAGTGCCATGCGAAACAACAACGGTTGCAAGCCCCTTCCATGAAAAACACTACCACACCTTAACAAAACCGCCTCCGAATTTTACTATTGGTACTACACACGCTGGGAGATAACGTTCACCGGGCATTCGCCATACCTGTACCCCGCTATCGGACTGCCACATTGTTTACCGTGATTCGTCACTCCACACAACGTTTTTCCCTTGTTCATTCGTCCAATGTTTACGCTCCTTACACCAAGCGAGGCGTCGTTTCTCATTTACTGGCGTGATTTGTGGCCTATAAGCAGCTGCTCGACCGTGAAATCCAAGTTTTTTCACCTTCCGGCTATCATGGTACTTCCAGGGGATCATGAGGCATTTTTGGAATTCCTGTGTGATGGTTTGGATAGATGTCTGCGTGTAACACGTTACGACCCTCTTCAACTATCGGCGGTCACTGTCAGCCAACAGACGAAGTCGGCCTGTACGCTTTTGTGCTGTACGTGTCCCCTCACGTTTCCACTATCGCATCGGAAACAGTGGGCCTACGGATGTTTAGGAGTGTGGAAATCTTGGATAGAGACGTATGACACAAGTGAGACCCAATCACCTGACCACGTTTGAAGTCTGTGAGTTCCGCAGAGCGCCCCATTCTGCTCTCTCACGATATCTAATGACTATTGAGGTCGCTTATATGGAGTACATGCCAATAGGTGGCAGCACAATGCACCTAATATGAAAAACGTATGTTTTTGAGGGTGTCCGGATACTTTTCATCACATAGTGTATATACAGAGTAATAGAAAAGAAAATAGAGGATATGACAGATGAGGATCATTTTGGCTGTCGGAAGGGTAACACTACAAGATAGCAGCACGTCTGACGTTGTAATTGATGAGGGAAGCCAAACTAGAAAATAAAATGGACACATTCATAGGACCTATAGACCTAGAAAAATCATCTGGAAACGTAAAATTGTACAAAATGTTCAAAATACTGAGAAAAGTAAGAGTAAAATGCAGCGAAGGACGAGTAATATGTAATAAGTACAAGAACCAAGAGGGAACGGTAAGAATGCAAGATGAAGAACAAAATGCTGTCCCATCTTCATACCAACGCGTTCTGTATGTTCCATTGTTCAATGTTCTGCTGAGAACCTTATCATTTCTTGTCTTATCAGTCCATCTAATTTTTAACATTCTTCTGTAGCACCACATCTCAAATGCTTCGATTTTCTTCTGTTCCGGTTTTCCCAATGTCTTTGATTAACTTTCATACAATCCTGCGCTCCAAACTTACATGTCCAGTTATTCGTCCTCAAACAAAGACCGGCATTTGATATTAGGTGAATTATTTTGGCAGGAATGTCCTCTTTGAAAATTCTTGTCTCTTTAATTTGTCCATTATGAGGCACTTTGTGCTTAAGGTAGCAGAATTCTTTTAGTTCGTATAGACCTTCGTCTACAATTTTGATGTTGTTGTTGTAGTTGTGATCTTCAGTCCTGAGACCGGTTTGATGCAGCTCTCCATGCTACTCCATCCTGTGCAAGCTTCTTCATATCCCAGTACCTACTGCAGCCCACATCCTTCTGAATCTGCTTAGTGTATTCATCTCTTGGTCTCCCTCTACAATTTTTACCCTCCACGCTGCCCTCCAATACTAAATTGGTGATCCCTCGATGCCTCAGAACATGTCCTACCAACCGTTCCCTTCTTCTAGTCAAGTTGTGCCACAAGCTCCTCTTCTCCCCAATTCTATTCAATACCTCCTCATTAGTTATGTGATCTACTCATCTGATCTTCAGCATTCTTCTATAGCACCACATTTCGAAAGCTTCTATTCTCTTATTGTCCAAACTATTTATCGTCCATGTTTCACTTCCATACATGGATGGCTGCACTCCATACAAATACTTTCAGAAACGTCTTCCTGACATTTAAATCTAAACTCGATGTTAACAAGTTTTTCTTCTTCAGAAACGCTTTCCTTGCCATTGCCATTCTACATTTGATATCCTCTCTACTTCGACCATCATCAGTTATTTTGCTCCCCAAATAGCAAAACTCCTTTACTACTTTAAGTGTGTCATTTCCTAATCTAATTCCCTCAGCATCACCCAACTTAATTCGACTACATTCCATTATCCTCATTTTGCTTTTGTTGATGTTCATGTTATACCCTCCTTTCAAGACACTGTCCATTCCGTTCAGCTGCTCTTGCAAGTCCTTTGCTGTCTCTGACAGAATTAGAATGTCATCAGCGAACCTCAAAGTATTTATTTCTTCTCCATGGATTTTATTACGTACTCCGAACTTTTCTTTTATTTCCTTTATTGCTTGCTCAATATAAAGATTGAATAACATCGGGAACAGGCTACAACCCTGTCTCACTCCCTTCCCAACCACTGTTTCCCTTTCATACCCCTCGACTCTTATAACTACCATCTGCTTTCTGTACAAATTGTAAATAGCAATTCGCTCGCTGTATTTTACCCCTGCCACCTTCAGAATTTGAAAGAGAGTATTCCAATCAACATTGTCAAAAGCTTTCTCTAAGTCTACAAATGCTAGAAACGTAAGTTTGCCTTTCCTTAATCTTTTTTCTAAGAAAAGTCGTAGGGTCAGTATTGCCTCACGTGTTCCAACATTTCTATGGAATCCAAACTGATCTTCCTCAAGGTCGGCTTCTATCAGTTTTTCCATTAGTCTATAGGGAATTCGCGTTAGTGTTTTGCAGCTGCGACTTATTAAACTGATAGTTCGGTAATTTTCTCATCTGTCAACACCTGCTTTCTTTGGGATTGGAATTATTATATTCTTCTTGAAGTCTGAGGGTATTTCGCCTGTCTCATAGATCTTGCTCACCAGATGGTAGAGTTTTGTCAGCACTGGCTCGCCAAAGGCTGTCAGTCGTTCTAATGGAATGTTGTCTACTGTGGGGGCCTTGTTTTGACTCAGGACTTTCAGTGCTCTGTCAAACTCTTTACGCAGTATCATATCTCCCATTTCATCTTCATCTACATCCTCTTCCATTTACATAATATTGTCCTCAAGTACATCGTCCTTGTATAGACTCTCTATATACTCCTTCCACCTTTCTGCTTTCCCTTCTTTGCTTAGCACTGGGTTTCCATCAAAGCTCTTGATATTCATACAAGTGGTTCTTCTTTCTCCAACGGTCTCTTTAATTTTCCTGTAGGCAGTATATATCCCTAGTGGGATAAGCCTCTACATCCTTACATTTGTCCTCTAGCCATCCCTGCTTAGCCATTTTCCACTTCCTGTCGATCTAATTTTTGAGACGTTTGTATTCCTTTTTGCCTGCTTCATTTACAGCATTTTTATATTTTCTCCTTTCATCAATTAAATTCAATATTTCTTCTGTTACTCAAGGGTTTCTACTAGCCCTCGTCTTTTTACCTATTTGATACTCTGCTGTCTTCACTATTCCATCCCTCAAAGCTACCCATTCTTCTTCTAGTCTATTTCTTTCCCCCACTCCTGTCAATAGTCCCTTATGCTCTCCCCGAAACTCTGTACAACCTCTGGTTTAGTCACTTTAACCAGGTCCCATCTCCTTAAATTCCCACCTTTTTGCAATTTCCTCAGTTTTAATCTACAGTTCATAACCAATAGATTGTGGCCAGAGTCCACACCTGCCCCTGGAAATGTCTTACAATTTAAAACCTAGTTCCCAAATCTCTGTCTTACCATTGTATAATCTATCTGATACCTATTAGTATCTCCAGTGTTCATCCATGTATACAACCTTCTTTCATGATTCTTGAACCAAGCGTTAGCTTTGATTAAGTTATGCTCTGTGCAAAATTCAACCAGGCAGCTTCCTCTTTCATTTCTTAGCCCGAGTCCATTTTCACCTACTATGTTTCATTCTCTCCCATTTTCTACTCTCGAATTCCAGTCACCTATGACTATTAAATTTTTTTCCCCCCTCACTACCCGAATAATTTCTTTTATCTCCTCATACATTTCATCAATTTCTTCGTCATCTGCAGAGCTAGTTGGCATATAAACTTGTACTACTGTAGTAGACGTGGGCTTTGTGTCTATCTTGGCCACAATAATGCGTTCACTATGCTGTTTCTGTAGCTTAGCCGTACTCCTACTTTTTTATTCATTATTGAACCCACTCCTGGATTACCCCTATTTGATTTTGTATTTATAACCCTGTATTCACCTGACCAAAAGTCTTGTTCCTCCTGCCACCGAACTTCACTAATTCCCACTATATGTAAGTTTAACCTATCTATTTCCCTTTTTAAATTTTCTAACGTACCTGCCCGATTAAGGGATCTGACATTCCACGCTCCCATCTATAGAACGCCAGTATTCTTTCTCCTGATAACGACCTCCTCTTGAGTAGTCCCCACTCAGAGATCCGAATGGCGGACTATTTTACCTCCGGAATATTTTACCCAAGAGGACGCCATCATCATTTAGTCATACAGTAAAGCTGCATGCCCTCGGGAAAAATTACGGCTGTAGCTCGCACTTGCTTTCAGCCGTTCGCAGTACCAGCACAGCAAGGCCGTTTTGGTTAGTGTTACAAGGCCAGATCAGTCAATCATCCAGACTGTAGCCGCTGCAACTACTGAAAAGGCTGCTGCCCCTCTTCAGGAACCACACGTTTGTCCGGCCTCTCAACAGATGGCCCTCTGTTGTGGTTGCACCTACGGTACGACTGATGTTAAGTTCAACACTAATTTCATTTCTGCTACACTTCATTAATTTAGTCTTTCTTTGGTTTTGTGCAGATGTTCTCACACTTACCTGCCCTTGGAAGCATCAGAACTGTGTGGATGACATTTTCCTGAGATTCTGATTGTATTTTTGCAGTACCATATAGTCTACAAACCAATTGGGATAATAGATTCGTTTCGTAATCCCTCAACAATTTTCGAAATTCCGAAGGACTGTTCCATATGCCTTCCACATGATTTGGTCACAAGTCTTTCTGACCCCTGTTTGTTTATATGGGATGGGGAGGCAGCCATTTCGACGACTGCTGCTTGCTGTGACCTCCTACCAGGTCACCTGGGAACAAAGCAGCGTGGAACTGGCTGCCACAGGCAAAAGCGACACCCAACTCTGAACACCACAGAACGCCACTCTGTGTCCCAGCTGACTCTGCCTCTACATTACGCAGCCTGTGCTATAGTGTCAGTAGTAAACGACACATGGCAACCACAAATCTCAATCCAGATTCCATCAGTCTGTCTGTGATGGTTGGTGATCTCACCACTCTGTTGTCTCGAACTCTACTTGTCGCTCCATGTTCTGCTGCCATTGCCCCACAGCCAAATGTCAGTGTAATGTGTCAGTACGATGCTCCCAAGTCCCTCATGTCGAAGATCAGACCTTTTACAAAGTCAGAAAGATGCCCATACATTGAAAGTACATGTTCTTTGGACATTTCTTTTGTGATCTGCCCATGAATATTCCAGTAGCTTTAGACACAAACAATAACCATTGTGTACGCACATCATTCTCCATCTGTAGGTATATCTTTTCAGTACTGAAAGTAAGCTCGCATCCGGACTAAATTCGAAATCATCGCACATGCATAAAAGTAATGCAGTATGATTTTCTAAAAGGCAACATAGTAATAAATAGAAAAGCAAAATACAAAGTAACAATGCTGTTCTACTAGAAAATATTGCTTATCGACTACGATATATTGTTGCCAGATTCATGAATTTTGTAAAGAAAACTATTTACGAAGATATTCTAATTTATGTAAAGCTGATTTAATTAGATTTATTATTATAATACAAATATTGTTAAAAATAATGTCTAAAATAAGTGAAAATCATAAAAATTATTTAACTGAAGTAAGTAAAAATTATAAATATATTGATTTATATACCTGAAGAAGTAAATGCAAATCAAACAAGTATTGTTAAAAATAATAAAGCTGTATGTAGTGAAAATCTTTGGAAAAAGTTACCATTTTATGATATTTATGACGTTTTTCTAACTACATAAGATAAGCCATTAAAAGGTATATTTCCATTTTCTACAAATATATTTGCAAAACCAAAAGATAGAAAAACAATTAATGATTGCTTAGTTGAAAAGGTATTTGGAAACAGATTACAAAATATAAAATTAGCAAATAATGTAGATGTAGTAAATCCTAATAATTTCTTAAATGCAGTAAAAACAAAAAATTGTAAGATTGTTAAAGACTGTTTGAAAGTTCATCATGGTGTAAAAATAAATTTCTATTTATATTGTGAATATGAACTACAAACAAATGAAATAAATGAAAAATTTCAAGAATTTGGACAACAAACACCAAACTATAGTATTTTAACAGAAAAAGATTTTAATAAAAAATTCAAATATAGTAAATATCATATTTTTGAAAAAAATATCTAATTTTCAAGCACAAGGATCTGGAGGGTTATTAAATAGAATTATTGGTTTACAACTAGCAATTAACAAATATGTTCCTCTAAGAGGATCATCTTATATTGATTTACCTGAAGTAATAAAAAAACTAAAAGCTTGTTTTAATGTGAAAAATAATGATCAAAAATGTTTTCTGTGGCCTATAAAATCAGCTTTGTTTCCTGTAGATGAAAATGCTGAAAGAATAATAATATTTAAAGATATTCGTCTTGATCTTGAAAAAAAATTTTAAAATATTGAATTTCCTGTACTAGTTGATCATATTCCAAAAACAGAAAAAATAATTAATGTACCTATTAATGGTTATTCATTTGATAATGAAGATGAAAGTTGTCAAGTGTATCCATTAAACATAACAAAAGCTAGAAAAGAAAAACATGTAAATCTACTTTATTTTTAGAATGGTAATAATTCACATTATTCTACATTCCGAAGTAAAATCTATTTGTGAATTATGTTTACTACATTTTAATAGTTAAGAAAAACTAGATGAACATACAAAATATTGTTTAACTAATAAACCTGTAACAGTTGAAATGCCAGGTGAAGGAGAATCTGTAAATTTTAAAAATTATCAATTTACACAAAAAGTTCCATTTGTCATTTATGCTCATTTTGAAAGTTTACTTTTAAAAATGGATAATTGCAAACCAAATCCCGAAACACCATGTACAATGAAATATCAAAAACATGAAACAAGTGGATGTTATTATATTAAATATGTGTATGGAAGTTATAAAGACCCTGTATTTTATAGAGGACCAAATCGTCATAAAAAAATTATGGAATGTATAAAACATGAAGTTGAAGAAATCGGAAGGATTCAATCTGAAATTGAAGAAATGCCACCACTTTCTTGATGAATACTAAATACATCTTAAATCTACAATTTGTACAGTTTGTAAATGTCCTTATGCAAAAAAAATAAAAAATTCGTCGTTATGATCATTTAACTGGAAAATTTATTGCTCCATTACGTAATATGTGTAATTTAAAACTAAAACAACCTAATTTTGTACCTATTTATTTTCATAATTTATCTGGATATGACTCTCATATTTTTGTAAAAGAACTTGGTTAAGATGATAAAGAAATAGAATTAATACCAAATTAATGAAAACCAATACCTTAGTTTTAGTAAATATACGAAACAATAAAAAAATGAGATTCGTTGATACATTTAGATTTATGGCGTCTTCACTAAATAAACTTTCATCAAATTTAAAGAAAAATCAATTTAAAAATGTTAAAAAGTATTTTTCTCCAGAATTATGTAACTTAATAATTAGAAAATGTGTTTATCAATATGATTACACAGATTCTTAAAAAATTGAAGAAATGCAATCACCAACAAAAGATAAATTTTATAGTGAATTAAATGATTGTGACATAAGTTATGAAGATCATGAACATGAAAAATTAGTCTGGGAAAAAAATAATATAAAAATCTTAGTGAATATCATGATTTATATCTTAAAACTGATGTATTATTGTTAAGAGATGTTTTCGAAAATTTCAGAAAAACATGAATACAAACATATAATCTAGATCATTCGTGTGGTTTTACAGTACCAGGTTTATCTTGGGATGCAATGTTAAAAATTACTTATCAAAATCTTGAATTATTACATGATTATGATATGCTTCGAATGCTTGAAAAAGGAATAAGAGGTGGAATTTAACAATGCTGTAAAATATACGTATAACCAAATAATAAATATTTAAAAGATTCTATAATAAAGAAATATAAAATTATATAATGTATCTAGATGCAAATAATTTATATGATTATGCTGTGAATCAGTATTTACCATATGGTGGATTTAAATGGGATTAACCAAATAATTTTAATTGTATGAGAAAAAGTGAAATGTCAAACAATAGTGAAGATGGATATATATTTGCAGTAGATTTAGAATATCCAAAAGAATTACATGGTTACATACAGATTTACTGCTAGCTCCTGAATCAAAACTTATTCCAGGTACAAATGAAAGTAAACTAATAACTGCTTTAGATAAAAAGTGTAATTATGTAGTACATTATCGAAATCTTAAACAATATTTATCTTTAGGAAAGAAAGTTACAAAAATACATAAAATTTTAAAATTTAAACAATCTGATTCATTAATGATGTATATAGACCTAAACACACAGTTAAGAACTAAAGCTAAAAATGATTTTGAAAAAGATTTCTAAAAATTAATGAATAGTTCTGTATTTGGTAAAACAATATAAGAAATAGATAAGATATAAAATTAGTTTCAAATAGTAAAGTATGTGATAAATGTGTAGCTAAACCAAACTTTGAATATAGAACTATATTTGGTGAAAATCTTGCTGCTATTCATATGAATAAAACTAAAATAATATTTAATAAACCTATTTATGTTGGAATAAGTATACTTGATTTATCTAAAGAATTAATGTATGATTTTCATTACAGAGTTATGAAACCTTAATATGGAGAAAATATTGAATTATATTACCAAGATACAGATACTTATATTTATAATATTGAAACTGAAGATTTCTATGAAGTTATGAAATCAGTGATTCATTATTTTTATACAGGTGATTATCCAACAGATAACTTATATAATATTCCACAAGTAAAGAAGAAAGTTGTCAGTAAAATGAAAGATGAATGTAATGGAAAAATAATGGAAGAGTTTTGTGGCTTAAGAGCACAGATGTATGCTTATAAAGTTGGTGACAAAATAGAAAAGTAATTTAAAAGAATTAAAAAATGTGTTGTTAAAAACAGAATGAGCTCAGAAGATTATAAAGATTGTTTATTCAAGAATATCGAACAATATAGAAAATTTAATGTAATTAAAAGTGAAAAACATGAAGTATATACAATTAAAGTGAACAAAAAAGCACTAACTGCTCATGATAATAAAAGATATGTTTTAGAAAATAGAATAGATACATTACCATATGGTCATTACTCATTACTGAAAATCTAATAAAAATTATTATATATCAATCTGATAAAATTTATTCTATATAAATGGAGACTACTTTATTCAAGAAGCTAAATAATTTAAATATTTCTAAAGAAATTAGAAAAGTAAATGAGCTACAGATAATTGTATTATATAATATTACACACTGTGAATATTTAAATACTAGATTTGGAGAACAACTTTGTCTAGAACTTAATAATGATTTTAAAGTTATTTTACCAAATAGATTTTCTAAATTAATTGACGATTTTGATTTTGATATAATTAAAAGAGGACAAATAAAATTAAAATATAAAGGAATGGAGGAACTAAAAAAAAAGAAATAATGAATTTCATGACATAGATTACTCAATGTAAAAAATTTACTTCTGTTAACTAATACATTTTCTTATGTTGACAATGTGAAATAATTTTATATACTTATTCTTTAATATAATTTTAACAAACACGTTTTTCACGAAAGACAAAAATTGGACAACTTTTGGGACTAAGAAAAAGTCGATAAAAAAGATTTTTATGTACTTACTCTCTAGTATAATCTTAAAAAACATGTTTTTCACAAAAGTCGAAAATAGGACAATTTTTTGTGGCTAAGAAAAAGTTGTAAAAAAAGCTTTTTTAAAAATTTGTTTTTAAAATAATACTTCATTCTCTAATTACATTACATTCACCTATAGGAAATATATGTACAATAAATAATTTTTATTATAGTTATTATTATATTATATTATAATATATTATATTATTATTAGGTAAAAGGCATAGAAGATAAAAAATGTATGTTCTGGATAACTAGGGCAATTTTATGAGTGTCAACAAACGATATTTTTATTTTCATAAATGTGAGGTAATGAGCCAGAACATACATTTTTTTAACTACTTATATACCTCAACTTTGTATCGGTATGTTGAGTATTCTATCTCTGAGAGTACATCAGCATTAAATGAGCGTAAGGATCATAGAAATGGCATAAGGTAGATTGTTACCAATGCTAATGTAATTAACATAAGTCTTATCAAATCAGTGTTCATGTACACTGTATATGTGGCAACTTAGGTGGTTAGTGGGGGAATACAAGTCGTTCTTCCTTATCTCTCATCAGTAATTGTACATCAGTAAACGTTTTATGTTAGAGTATCTTAATATCATGTTTACATTCATGAACAGAATTTGCCATTCTGTATTACGATACAGTCATATGACATAAGGGAATAAAATAAGAAATTTGTTTATTATGATGGGGGATAATAGCATATACGGTATCTGCTGTCAATGACTTACAGTAGTTTAGATGCTCATAAAAATGTGGCATTAATAATGATGTGTATTCATTTTAGCAGATTAACATCACACAGACATAAATCTCATTCACACAATTGTCGTAAATGAATTGATCCACACAACAAATAAAAAGAAGAAGTACAATAAACTGAGATAAAAATGTATGATGGGATACTTTCCACAAATTACAGAACATTATGTGTATACCACCTAACTGTAAAATGTTCAATTAATATGTAATATACCATACTAGTACAAATGTAGTCATAGATTTTCATGGTCCTTAGAACGCTTAGGGGAAGGAGGGCTATTTCAGCTGCACTTGCAAAATGCCTCATACAGTTTCTTGCAAAACTACTAAAATATATTACTTATGTTAAAACAAGAGCATCCTAAATATAAAAACACGTATGAGTGGACATGATTCTTCCTCATTTTCATACAAATCATACAACTCATTGGAAACATCATAAGGACTACTCATATTATGAAACCAGCATAGACACGATTCTGTGCAAATCATTATGTCATATGCATGTCAGTAAGTCAAAGTAAAATAGGCAAACTACACGTCCTCATTTACGTTACCTTCTGTTATTGGCACATAAAACTGATTGTAAATGCAGGTTCCAATCCTGCCTCGGGCATGGATGTGTGTGATGTCCTTAGGTTACTTAGGATTAAGTAGTTCTAAGTTCTATGGGACTGATGACCTCATATGTTAAGTCCCTTAGTGCTCAGAGCCATTTGAACCATTTGATTGTAAATTATCTCAAGATCTCTTATTCCTTAACGCCGTCTTATTGCTGAGCAAGTCACATGGTTGATTTTTGAAGCTGTTGTATATTTGCGTTTCTTCTGGCACGTTGATATCTCTACCCTTAGGCAACGCATGAAGAATTTGTATGACTGAATCTACGTCAGGTTGTTGTACTCCTCTCGCTCTGGCTGTTGTGCTCTTTAAATTTGTCGCTGGAATATGAGCCTTGTAACATCTGGTCGAGGTGTCCATGCTGTAACTCTTACAATTACTGGCAGTGAACATTGATCTAGTTTCAAAATGTGAATGCTACTTGCATACACTTTGTGAGGGCAGAAAGTGAAAGCTGTGCTTATACAGAAATCTGATCCACTGGCTTGTTCACTAGTTTTCCAGGAACGCCTCTCCAGCTACTGGCGAGACGTGGCGCAGCTGCTCTCGCTCAGTGCGACGCACTACTCACAGCTGTTGGTTCCCCTCGCATTCGAAGATATGGTAAGTGGACTTTTCTCCTGCTCTTATAAACTGCCTTATATGTATAGGGGGTGAGAATATGACACACACCGAGTGGTCAGTTCTTGGAGTGTGTTTCCCAGTTTTGCTGGTTCACACACCAGCTATCTTTGGTTCTCCTGTCCTAATACTAACCATCTGGAAGAATTCTGAACCAACCTCTACTTCTGTGAGCCTTTTGGGGCTATGATACAGGGAGGCCAAGATCAGAATGGTTAGAGGTAGAGAAGAAAATAGTGTGTATCTATCTTTTTTCGTATTTGCTCGCTACTTCCTTAACAGATTCAGGTAACTTTGCATCAGATCCTGCTTTACAAGCTGAAGCCTGTGAGCTTCATATTTAGTGGAGACTGGTCTGGAGTCTCTGTCTGGCATTTCATGTCACCATCAGCATCTTCGCTTCCTCAGAATCTCTTCTCCTAATGGAAGGAGGAAGGTAGGGGTCTGAGATCACATAGCCTGCTAATTGCAAAGTTTAATAAGAAAGCAGGTAAATAAAGTTTTACACACTGATATGGATGCTGTCGTGGAGAATATCATAAGGATACTTTGCCAAGGGTCAACAGCAGGTGACACAAAAATCATAGCATAAGTAGACGATGTGATTTTATAGAAAGAGGATGAGCAGAAACAGCAAGAACATTAGTTTATTAGTCTACAAACGCTGGAACATAACTACACTCCTGGAAATGGAAAAAAGAACACATTGACACCGGTGTGTCAGACCCACCATACTTGCTCCGGACACTGCGAGAGGGCTGTACTAGCAATGATCACACGCACGGCACAGCGGACACACCAGGAACCGCGGTGTTGGCCGTCGAATGGCACTAGCTGCGCAGCATTTGTGCACCGCCGCCGTCAGTGTCAGCCAGTTTACCGTGGCATACGGAGCTCCATCGCAGTCTTTAACACTGGTAGCATGCCGCGACAGCGTGGACGTGAACCGTATGTGCAGTTGACGGACTTTGAGCGAGGGCGTATAGTGGGCATGCGGGAGGCCGGGTGGATGTACCGCCGAATTGCTCAACACGTGGGGCGTGAGGTCTCCACAGTACATCGATGTTGTCGCCAGTGGTCGGCGGAAGGTGCACGTGCCCGTCGACCTGGGACCGGACCGCAGCAACGCACGGATGCACGCCAAGACCGTAGGATCCTACGCAGTGCCGTAGGGGACCGCACCGCCACTTCCCAGCAAATTAGGGACACTGTTGCTCCTGGGGTATCGGCGAGGACCATTCGCAACCGTCTCCATGAAGCTGGGCTACGGTCCCGCACACCGTTAGGCCGTCTTCCGCTCACGCCCCAACATCGTGCAGCCCGCCTCCAGTGGTGTCGCGACAGGCGTGAATGGAGGGACGAATGGAGACGTGTCGTCTTCAGCGATGAGAGTCGCTTCTGCCTTGGTGCCAATGATGGTCGTATGCGTGTTTGGCGCCGTGCAGGTGAGCGCCACAATCAGGACTGCATACGACCGAGGCACACAGGGCCAACACCCGGCATCATGGTGTGGGGAGCGATCTTCTACACTGGCCGTACACCACTGGTGATCGTCGAGGGGACACTGAATAGTGCACGGTACATCCAAACCGTCATCGAACCCATCGTTCTACCATTCCTAGACCGGCAAGGGAACTTGCTGTTCCAACAGGACAATGCACGTCCGCATGTATCCCGTGCCACCCAACGTGCTCTAGAAGGTGTAAGTCAACTACCCTGGCCAGCAAGATCTCCGGATCTGTCCCCCATTGAGCATGTTTGGGACTGGATGAAGCGTCGTCTCACGCGGTCTGCACGTCCAGCACGAACGCTGGTCCAACTGAGGCGCCATGTGGAAATGGCATGGCAAGCCGTTCCACAGGACTACATCCAGCATCTCTACGATCGTCTCCATGGGAGAATAGCATCCTGCATTGCTGCGAAAGGTGGATATACACTGTACTAGTGCCGACATTGTGCATGCTCTGTTGCCTGTGTCTATGTGCCTGTGGTTCTGTCAGTGTGATCATGTGATGTATCTGACCCCAGGAATGTGTCAATAAAGTTTCCCCTTCCTGGGACAATGAATTCACGGTGTTCTTATTTCAATTTCCAGGAGTGTATATCTTTCTCATCCACAGTGATACAACTCATAATTCGAAGCGCATTTATTTCAGAGAAGCCAAAATTCGGTGATGTTGGTTCAGTACTAGTCTGTAAGTACCCTATGGTCAGCTATAATGTATGGCACAGTAACAATTGGGGTTCATAAGAAATGAGTAAGTTGACATCTGGTCCTATAAAATTACTTGTGCTCAACATGGAGGATCGTCGAATTCACGTCTCCTAATTAACCTGTATACATACCACATAATTTATACAGTTCGATACAACTGTGCAAACTCTTCCCACCCTAACATTCACTTTTCCATTTCCCGCGACTCCATGACCAGACGACAACGCATCTGACACTTGTGACTCGACACCAGTAGTGGCCCCGTGTGCTGACCACTGCCAGCACTGTCCATGTGACACGACAATGCCCCAGCCGCCACAACCACAGAGGATGGGCCACAATAACGAAAACCTGCATTTGAGGTCCACCAGTTAGCGCGTGTTACGCCAGCGAGTGGCTTTGTTAAAGGCACTGTGCCATTACAGTCACAAGAAGAATATTTAATGAATAATTTAATAGGCCAATGAAAATCTGTGCCAGACTAACCTGAAACCGGATGCTGCTTTCTGAGAGCATTCATCTTAGTCGTTAGTCTTTCTGCACGTGCCTCCTGGCATAACTAAAACCTTTATCGAGTCTGAAGTCTATGATTTATGAACACTACTAGCAGTGATTTTCCCACTAACGAGAATAATAGCTATGTGGTCTTAACACTTAGGATGTCCACGGAGCATTCAGACCGTTTGATTCTGACAGTAGTATACAAGGAAAGCAAAATGACGTAGTATGATCTGTGTCTTAGTGTAACTTTTTGTGGCGCATGTAGCAACGTGAAAATCCCTAAAGTCTTGTGTGACGCTCATCATGGGTCCTTTGAGAAGAGAATTAGGGACTCCTGTTTCAGTGAATTGATAATACTGTGGGTAGATTAAATCTTTTCTCTATAAATATTATGGGTGTTTGCTGGATGGTAATGTCAAAGACTGATACTTGCGGGTCCCGTATTTAAGACTGGTTTCTGCTGACATCGTATCATGTCCTGTCATTGCATCTTCTTTTCGTTACCATCACCCATGCATTCACTGTCAGCAAAGGCTATTTACCTTATACATATCCAATATTGTGTAGATTTAGTACGTCACAGCTTGCGAGAATGTTTAAAGGACGACTTCTTCATTACCTTTGTGGTGCAGCTTACGCTTCGTTGATCATATACTGCACCTGTTTAGGAAAAATGTAATTATGAAACGTCATTCCGTAAAACCAATGTTTTACAGATAGTTTCGATTTAAAAACACACTTTGCTTTCTAAATGAAACTTAAGTTTTCAGATAGTTGTAGCAGTCTTGAGGTACGCATATTCCAGATAATTCCACTCGTAGTTCTTCACTACAGCCCTGCAGAGAGGTATGGCAGGGCGTGTTGTGGCGCAGATAAGGATGCAATCTACGATTTCGACCCTACAATAAGGTAAAATAATCTTATGAATATAAATCAAGGTAGAGTATACAGCTGACTGTCTTACAGGACCCCTTTCCTGCATCTCATAAAAGTGACTCAGTATGGCCACTCTGGTATCGACTCACCCCAATGATGTCGCGACAGTTCTCCCTCAATTTTGTACATTGCTCTTCTCCTCAACACGACGTCGAACTCCTAATAACTCTGCACAGAAGAAGGAGAAAGAGACGCACTTGATAAGTATCTAATGAAGGAGAAATAAAAAACCGTATTCGATCACTGATAAGAATAATACACTCCTGGAAATTGAAATAAGAACACCGTGAATTCATTGTCCCAGGAAGGGGAAACTTTATTGACACATTCCTGGGGTCAGATACATCACATGATCACACTGACAGAACCACAGGCACATAGACACAGGCAACAGAGCATGCACAATGTCGGCACTAGTACAGTGTATATCCACCTTTCGCAGCAATGCAGGCTGCTATTCTCCCATGGAGACGATCGTAGAGATGCTGGATGTAGTCCTGTGGAACGGCTTGCCATGCCATTTCCACATGGCGCCTCAGTTGGACCAGCGTTCATGCTGGACGTGCAGACCGCGTGAGACGACGCTTCATCCAGTCCCAAACATGCTCAATGGGGGACAGATCCGGAGATCTTGCTGGCCAGGGTAGTTGACTTACACCTTCTAGAGCACGTTGGGTGGCACGGGATACATGCGGACGTGCATTGTCCTGTTGGAACAGCAAGTTCCCTTGCCGGTCTAGGAATGGTAGAACGATGGGTTCGATGACGGTTTGGATGTACCGTGCACTATTCAGTGTCCCCTCGACGATCACCAGTGGTGTACGGCCAGTGTAGGAGATCGCTCCCCACACCATGATGCCGGGTGTTGGCCCTGTGTGCCTCGGTCGTATGCAGTCCTGATTGTGGCGCTCACCTGCACGGCGCCAAACACGCATACGACCATCATTGGCACCAAGGCAGAAGCGACTCTCATCGCTGAAGACGACACGTCTCCATTCGTCCCTCCATTCACGCCTGTCGCGACACCACTGGAGGCGGGCTGCACGATGTTGGGGCGTGAGCGGAAGACGGCCTAACGGTGTGCGGGACCGTAGCCCAGCTTCATGGAGACGGTTGCGAATGGTCCTCACCGATACCCCAGGAGCAACAGTGTCCCTAATTTGCTGGGAAGTGGCGGTGCGGTCCCCTACGGCACTGCGTAGGATCCTACGGTCTTGGCGTGCATCCGTGCGTCGCTGCGGTCCGGTCCCAGGTCGACGGGCACGTGCACCTTCCGCCGACCACTGGCGACAACATCGATGTACTGTGGAGACCTCACGCCCCACGTGTTGAGCAATTCGGCGGTACGTCCACCCGGCCTCCCGCATGCCCACTATACGCCCTCGCTCAAAGTCCGTCAACTGCACATACGGTTCACGTCCACGCTGTCGCGGCATGCTACCAGTGTTAAAGACTGCGATGGAGCTCCGTATGCCACGGCAAACTGGCTGACACTGACGGCGGCGGTGCACAAATGCTGCGCAGCTAGCGCCATTCGACGGCCAACACCGCGGTTCCTGGTGTGTCCGCTGTGCCGTGCGTGTGATCATTGCTTGTACAGCCCTCTCGCAGTGTCCGGAGCAAGTATGGTGGGTCTGACACACCGGTGTCAATGTGTTCTTTTTCCATTTCCAGGAGTGTAATAAATGTACTTAAATCTGTTGTTGTGTTCATTACTGTAATACACTTCCAGCAACTCGTCATCAACTGGCTTGTTTGTCATTAAGGGCATATCCAGCATGGGCACTAGTGGAGGTGTAAGAGGTCGGCAGGTGAATGTGCCTGAGAGAAGACTGACAAACTCAAACTACAACACAGATGCAGATGCACCAGCAGCTGGTGGTTGTGTCAGAACACCGATATTCTCATAGAGCACATCTACAAACAAGAGCATCTCAAAAATAACAACAAAAAATTTAACACTGTAGAATACTTACGTATCTGCCTCTCAAAGATCGAAGTCCCTAGGGATCATTATAATCGTCATCATCATTATCAGCTGCTGGTTTCAGCTCCCACAGCGAGTCATGGCTGATTGCGTCTGGAATAGAAGAAGTAGAAGCCATAAGAATCACTTATAAACAAAAACACTATAGAAAATATGTATATTTACTTTCATCCTCTGCCAAGCTGATCATGGTGAATGACATCACACCATCGTCGGTAAATAGTGACAACAGTGTGGCGTCATCATTGTTATCCAATGTGGGTGGGCGCTTACCGCAGTCACCATCATCGGCACGGTTACCGCAAGAGCGCTTCACTCCGGCCTCAGTGCTGCCTGGCAGTCGGAGGCAGAGTAAGACTCGCGTGGCCCTCCGCAGGGCAGTTCACAGACCTCTTCAGCCACGTAGCGTGCGCTGATGAAGAATTCCAGTCCCAGTTCATCACGCGCCTTCTCTCACCACTAACATTACTTACACATAGCGCCTTGCGACAGGTCCCAGCGTGTTGGTACACGTTTGAACATGCCTCTCTCAACTTGCTACTACTCTCATTACTTACAAAGCATGGGCGCAAAGCAGCACAAACGGGTTTATTTCTCGGATGAAGAAGAATTTCACATATTAAACGAGTAGGATTATGCTATGACAGAAATGCTCGAAATGGAATATGCTGGCTGCAAGCAGTTGCTGATCGGCTACGTTTTGAGTGGCACATGGCAGACACTTGGAAAATCATCTCGACAATTCCCGAAAAAGAGTATAGCTGACAAAAGAACTGCAAAAAATGAGGTTTGAAGTATCAAAATACACTACTGGCCATTAAAATTGCTACACCAAGAAGAAATGCAGATGATAAACGGATATTCATTGGACGAATATATTATACTAGAACTGACATGTGATTACATTCTCACACAATTTGGGTGCATAGATCCTGAGAAATCAGTACCCAGAACACGCCTGGGTATTGAGTCAAACAGAGCTTGGATGGCGTGTACAGGTACAGCTGCCCATGTAGCTTCAACACGATACCACAGTTCATCAAGAGTAGTGACTGGCGTATTGTGACAAGCCAGTTGCTCGGCCACCATTGACCAGACGTTTTCACTTGGTGAAAGATCTGGAGAATGTGCTGGCCCGGGCAGCCGTCGAACATTTTCTGTATCCAGAACGGCCGGTACAGGACCTTCAACATGCGGTCGTCCATTATCCTGCTGAAATGTAGGGTTTCGCAGAGATCGAATGAAGGGTAGAGCCACAGGTCGTAATACGTCTGAAATGTAACGTCCACTGTTCAAAGTGCCGTCAATGCGAACAAGAGGTGACCGAGACGTGTAACCAATGGCACCCCATACCATTACGCCGTGTGATACGCCAGTATGGCGATGACGAATACACGCTTTCAATGTGCATTCACCGCCATGCCGCCAAACACGGATGCGACCATCATGATGCTGCAAACAGAACCTGGATTCATCTGAAAAAATGACATTTTGCCATTCGTGCACCTAGGTTCGTCATTGAGTACACCATCGCAGGCGCTCCTGTCTGTGATGCAGCGTCAAGGGTAACGGCAGCCTCGGTCTCCGAGCTGATAGTCCATGCTGCTGCAAACGTCGTCGAACTGTTCGTGCAGATGTTTGTTGTCTTGCAAACGCCCCCATCTGTTGACTCAGGGATCGAGACGTGGCTGCACCATCCGTTACAGCCGTGCGGATAAGATGCATGTCATCTCGACTGCTAGTGATATGAGGCCGTTGGAATCCAGCAAGGCATTCCGTATTACCCTCCTGAACCCACAGATTCCTTATTCTGCTAAAGTCATTGGATTTCGACCAACACGAGCAGCAATGTCGCGATACGATAAACCGCAATCGCAATAGGCTACCGACGTGTTGAAACCACACAATTCTGTGGGCAAGAAACGGTACATTCTCCAAGCAATGTGGTAGCATATCTCACAGAAACACCAGGTTATGTGGACAAATCAGATAGAGAGGCAGCAAATAAGGTCCTACTGAGTGATCTCGGATAATGCCCTAAAATACCTTGACAAATAATCTTTGCTGTTGGCCAACGATATGTGTGGCGCGGGGATTGTCCTCATTCCAGATCTGGCTGTTTGGCTGTTGAAGACACCATCACGGATGAATGAGGCATCATCCGCAACAATACAAACTGTATGAAGTTTGCCTGTGCAGCGCTGTGGCCGATAATAGATTGACACAAGCAGACGTAGAGTTCAAAGTCCTTTTGTCCCAGTGCTTGCACATTCCACCTTTGCTTATTCACTGTGCACTGAACACAGCAACACACCTTACCATGAACACGTCACAAGCTATCTGATGCAATGGACCACTGACAGCAGAGATAGTGGTGTGCTTCCAGCACAGGTTAATGCGCCAGTGAGATGCTCGAGAGCTATGAGCCTAGTTGTGTATAGCAGGTCTGTTTGGTGGTCAGGGGTGTACACTGTTATCAGCTGCTACTGTTCAACTGCACAACGGACACTCGAGATCCTTGCAAGAGTACAAAGAACTGCTGGCATCATTGCAACTCATGCATTGAGTCTGACAGTCGTTGCTTGGACCGATTACTATGAGCTCCATTGTTGTTAGGAGGTGATTGCTCTGTATGTCCTTAACACAATAAATATGCATTTTCGAGCATTAGTTCCCTAACTCAATATAATCTGTTGTGGAACCCCTGTCACCTGTTTCAGTACGTCCCAAGAGGATTGGTACACCACATATTGAGAACAAGAGTAGTTCTGTCACTGTTCCTTCGACCACTACTGATGTAGTGATGAACACTCGCATTCCAGGACAACATACTGGGTGATGCTAAGGTAGATAAAAAAAAAAAAAAGGAAAACAGAATGGGTAAGTGCGAGAGGGACTCACGCACTAAGGGTTCTGTACAAATCCCCCATCCTGGGAATCGAGAATACCAACGAGTTTTGACTGTTATCGAGAATCTGTATCGATACTGGCGAGATATTGGTCCCAGGAATACCAAGATCGGTTCAGAATATCCACATTAGCTCCTCAGCCTACAAAAACAAACAAGAATAAGCGAGCAGGGGACTTCAGTTTATGTATGTAGGGAGAGAAGATTTAATAAGACATTTCTGTTTATCTACTAAAAAATGACTACAACACACATTTTATGTTTGGATGCAGTAATGTTCGTATGTTATGATTATATCAGATGATGAATGCAATGTATGTCCAAATAGCAAAAGATATTTTTATGTGATATAATTACAACTTAACAAGTTTCAGATTTTTTCTTCATTTTTTCCTTCGCTTGTAGCAGAAAACTTAGTTGTTGCCAAATCTCATGATTCTAAGTCAATGAGGAGCACCCTATAGGTTTCAATGAGTGAGTTTCCGAGTATCAAAATATGTAACCTAAATGGCCATATCTTTTGATTGCATTGACTTAGAAGCTTACAATTTGTACAACGCCAAGGGAGCATAGACTTTAATATGTGACATAAATTTGAATTTCGTACCCGAAACTGGTCCAGGAAAAATGATCTTGACACTCCGACAGGCAAATAGACAGACTGATAAGAACATGAAAAAAAAGTACTTTTTCGTGTTATATAATTAGAGATTAATAATTTTCGGATTCTTTTCCTTTACTTACGCTGTGAAACCTTGCTTCTTGCCAAATTTCACTATTCTGGATCAACGGAAAGCACCTTCCAGGGTTCGACGAGTGAGTTTTCGAGTATTAATAAATGTGACTCAAATGGCCGCATCTATAAGGGTTCCATTTCTACAGATTGAGACATGGAACCCTAATCATTCTACAGTATTCTCTTTCCATCCACCGGAATTATTTCGAGACATCTTCTATGATTTGGTTTATCTGTTAATGTCAGCAAGAGCAACTGGGACAGGCTCACTTTTTCCCCTCTGAAACTTGCAAAGTCAATAAACCGTGCTACATTCCTTCAAATCTGCAATATTCGAGACGTGTTCAGATATAGACGGCATCGGGTTAGATGACGAGCAAGAAACTGAAAATTTTCGGCAAAAGCGAGCTGCCAGGCAATGGACAAACGCTTCAAAATTTTGAGTGAAACTGACATTTCATGTGTGCACCATTAATTCAGACAATTTTTCTGATATGGAGCGGCTGATGCCTATAACTGCGTTTGTAAAAGGTCGCAACATCTGTTCAGGTTTCTCACAGCGTTGGTAACGAGTAAGATTTTTACGGATTTGTCAACAATCTGGCCATTCTATTTTGGAAAATCGTTCCAGTGTTTGAATTGAATCTCATCAGAGTCCCAGCCACGCCATGTGGCTCCACATGTGGGAACTCGACGCTGGTGGCAGCCTCAGAACGTTTCTGTCGGACTTGCCGTCACAAGAGTTTGCTTTCATACATTCAGACGTTTGTAATGTCAACTACCAAGAAATATCTCCAGCTCTCTTAGATTCACAAATGTTATATTTAATAAAACACCACTAGGCATCTGCTGTGCATTAATGTTTTAGTACCTGTACAAAACTGAATGTACTACACTCTTGCACTGGCAGTAATTTCAGTGTTATGTACTAGTGGTACATGTAACTGTAAATTAAGACAGGCTGCTACTCGTGAATGTCATGCTAGTAATTTGAACTATTTTCTGTTTGTCTCAGGGTAACCACACGAGTGGTCAGCAACTCCACGGTTGGATCAAGGACGTGGAACGTGTGAAAGACATGCTGCACACGAAATTAATCGGATTGGTACACGACGCGCAATACGTCAGCAAACAGGTAGAGCACTACGAGATGGAAGAAAAGGACAGGCCAGGACGCTTGATATTCAGGTATGAACCAGTGTACACTCACATCTTTGTTGTACTCACTAAGATTTATTAAGAGTTTATTTCACTTTTAACCATGGAAGTATTCATTACTGATATAGAAAATAATGGGATCAATTAATTCAGAATGGTAGGAGATGGTGACGGAAACTCGTCATTTACAGTTTTTTGATTGTTTAGCCTTCCATTTTTTTATTCGTATTTTGTCTAAAAATGTGCCAAGTATTAAATAGCAGACGAGCGGAGAAAACCAACACAATGAACGGTGTTACTGATTTGACTAGAGAAAGTATTGACGGTTGCAAATCCATCCGAAGTTTTCATAATTCGTGGAAATAGTGATGTGGAACCTGACACGAAAACTGAGCGTGTCCCCACATTATGTGGGAAGAAAAAAAAAGTCATCTCCAGGACAAATTACGCTAATACCGTGTAGTAGCGGCTCTAGCCCATATATTGGCATCCAGTCGGCGAGGCTACAATTCATGTTCATCTCAATACACGAAGGAAAAATCTAAGTAGTGATGAGGGAAGACGGGAAGACGCCAGAAGAGGGGAGAAAGCGCACATATTTTGTCCTGTGGCCGGTGTCTTTAAATCAGTTCGTAGCACAGAGACTAAATACTGGAAGTTGTGAGTGAGAGGAAAGCGGAGTTGTCTCTCGAGTGGTTGACATGTGTGGCCGTGGGAGGGAGAGGTGTAGGAAATATGCTGGCAGTATGGAGGGCGACAAGGTGGCTCCCTATGTGGGAATGGGTGAGCTCCCAGTAGGTCTTGTGGTGATGTTCTCCGATTCCTTTAGGTGGCTTATTGTGGCGTAGTTATGGAAGTGGAAAACGTGGATAAGGATGGACAGTTAGAATCTGTCGTGATTGCTATCAATTGTCGGTTGTCCGTTGTGCATTCGAACAGTAGCAGCTGATAAACAGTGTAAACTCCTGACCACCAAACAGACCTACTGTACACAATTACAGTTACACCCGAAGAGGTTGGTACTAGAGTCACTTTGCAGAATTATGTGTCTGGGAAGTGGACTAGGTCTTTTCAAACGAAGGTGATCAACTGACATCCCCAGTTAAGTTCATCATGATAACTGATGTGGTATACGGGTGTGGAGAGGCAGTGGTCAGTGTGAGCAAGGAACTTGTGTGGTGTAGGGTGGCTTGAACAGAGAAAGTCAGTAGCTGAGGTGTCTGTTAGGGTGGTAAAATACATACTCCGGATAAAGTGTTATGCAGGATTATTTGCAGTCAACTGGGGCTGTTTTTGAGGAACCCTATTCTTACTCCACATTGGTTATGGTGTGGGGATTTTTGGTTCGCTACTCCACGACTGTCATCGGCATTGTGAGTGGGTTACTGATTCACTACATATGGAGACCTGCAGATAGTGGGATGCGATAAAAGTGCAGATATTATGTCAGGCAGTGAGCGTGAAGGTACGAGTGGTAGGGGAGGCTCTGGCTCTGAGCACTATGGGACTTAACATCTGTGGTCATCAGTCCCCTAGAACTTAGGACTACTTAAACATAACTAACCTAAGGACATCACACACATCCATGCCCGAGGCAGGATTCGAACCTGCGACCGTTGCGGTCGCGCGGTTCCAGACTGTAGCGCCTAGAACCGCTCGGCCACCCCGGCCGGCCGGTTGGGGAGGTGGATTGAAAAGTGTAGATGAGTATATTGTAAGACAGGGTTGTACTACACGAAGAAAGCTGCACAGTACTTGTGGAGTTGGAATGGGGTGTTTTAGGCTAGGCAGTAGTTTGAGTTACTCTCATGAACACTCGTCAGTTGGTACAGATATAGGGAAATCGGACCGCTTTCAGAGTAAAGACAGTTGTACTGCAAAAATTGTATCATTAAAGTGTAACTTCGTAGAAAAGCTCCCGAATTTACTGCCATCCAGGAAAGCTCTACCGCTCAAATTATTCTTGGAACCGAGAGCTGGCTGAAATCTGAAGTGGAAAGCTCTGAGATATTTAGCGAGTCATGGAACGTGTATTGGAGTCACAGATTATACGCCACAGGAGAGGGTGTGTTCATTGCAGTAGACAAAAACATTGTCCATATTGAGGTCGAAGTTGAGTGTGTCAGTGAAGTCATCTAGTCGCTTATTACATCTACAGGTGAAACCAAGTTAATTGTTGATTGTTTTTACTAGACACCCGTGGCCGAGCGGTTCTAGGCGCTACAGTCTGGAATCGCGCGACCGCTACTGTCGCAGGTTCGAATCCTGCCTCGGGCACGGATGTGTGTGATGTCCTTAGGTTGGTTAGGTTTAAGTAGTTCTAGGGGACTGATGACCTCAGATGTTAAGTCCCACAGTGCTCAGAGCCATTTGAACCATTTGAGTGACAGTCTGGCACACAGTTTTAATCTGCCAGGAAGTCTCTAGTCCACTGCTGAGTGGAAATCCAGTCTGGATACTTTTACATTCTTGCATAAACCATACATGCTTGGTTTTTAACTTTTAACCGCGCGGCTTTTGTGTTACAGGCGGCCGCTGTTGAGTGAACGCCTACTGCGCTATCAGCCGTGGAACCTCTCCTTTCCCGACGACTTCAGTGCGCTGTGCGAGGAGCGGCAGCCAGAGCTGTCGCAGGTGTTCAGCCTAGCTGCCTCACTGTACGCCGCCTATCGCGTCTACTGGTACGCTGCCGCTGAGTACATCGATTTATTATACGAAGATGAATTCAAGACTGTAGGTAAGTTTAATACCGGGACCCGTCCACTTCACGGTTATGCGCTGAAGACTGTCCAATTATTTGAGGAATGAGGTTCAAATACCCTTCTGAATATCTAGTTTTAGATCTTACGTGATTATACTTGCTACGCAAGATAATCACTGGTGCTCTTTCAAAAGTCAGTTTTTCGACTGCTTGGCAACCCTCCATCTGGACCTGTTAAAACCTAACTACTCTATTTCGATGTATTATTGACTCTTTTATTATAAGGGAGTAAAAAAGACTACATACACAAAATTTTCGAGTGTTTAGAGAAGATTAAAAAAAAAACAATTTATATGTGACACAAATTTCACAGGTGCACCCTCTACCTGCTAGTGGTCCTTGAGGGTTCCTACGCTAGTGATGTACAGAGACTGTGTGATGTTTTAGAGACATTACTCAAGTGCCAGCTGGGTGCTAATGATTGCATAACACACTCGAAACATGTGGGTATTCCACAAATAATGGTTGTAGCCTCAGCCTAACAGGCAACCGGCTCACCTGGGGTGTCTGCCAGTGCCTGGTACACCGAACAACTCGTCTCCCTCCAGGAGGAGCCCCGCAACATCTCTAAAAAAATGCCCATCTAACAGCACTTTGAACACCGTCTCTGAACATCAGTGGAGGTAAGACCTTCATACATCTGCGACATTTGCTTTGTATACAAAAGTGTCCCTTTTTATCTTCTACAAACACTCTAAAATTCTGTACATGTAGTTTTTATCAGACCAAGTCTAAGGCTTGTTTTAAAAATGGCGATTGGAATCTGTAACATAATGGCTACAGACAAACTAATTTTTTGTCAATACTGTAACTGGTGCAGTGTTCTAAATTTCTCATGTATTATAATGGTATGATACTGTTCGTATTTACTAATTTTCTTTGATGAATAATATTTCGACTTATAATTGAACAGTTAATTGGACAAGATGTAGTGTTAATGTTATTCTTACATATGTTGACATCTTGGGTTGTCGGCTGTTCTGCCGGATATCAGCGTCGTACTTGCACGATATTTCGGTCACGTAGCTCGTAACCTTCATCAGATGCGACCTGAGACTGCTCCTCGAGTGGACCTGGTCCAGTATTTATGCCTATGGCCTTCCCCCTCCACCAACGGCTGCAGGCGCTTCCTCCGTGGTCCACGCCCAGTCCCTGCGACCTGCTGGAGCGTTGCTGTTCCGTTTTCCGTCCGCTGCGGTTCTAGGTGTTCCCTCTGCGGTCCGCGCCCACCAAACCCGCTCCTGGGGGTTTCATCTACGGTCTGGGGTACCAAGCGTACCCCCTACGGTCCGCGCCCACTCACCACGAGCTGTTGGACCGTTGCCGCTCCGTTTTTCGTCCGCTGCGGCTCTGGATGTTCCCTCTGCGGTCCGCGCCCACCAGTCTCACTTCTGGGTGTTCCATCTTCGGTCTGGTGCGCCTGGCAGTCCGTCAGGGGCTCGTTTTCCATCTCCATGTCTCTGGTTCTTCTGTTTGTGTAGTGTTGCAGCTGGCCCCGTTGCTCCTTTAACAATTCCAGAGCCGGATCCCAGGCTCTGCTTAGCTGGTACCCTGTGTCACGGTTCATACAGGGTGTTTCAAAAATGACCGGTATATTTTAAACGGCAATAAAAACTAAACGAGCAGCGATAGAAATACACCGTTTGTTGCAATATGCTTGGGACAACAGTACATTTTCAGGCGGACAAACTTTCGAAATTACAGTAGTTACAATTTTCAACAACAGATGGCGCTGCAAGTGATGTGAAAGATATAGAAGACAACGCAGTCTGTGGGTGCGCCATTCTGTACATCGTCTTTCTGCTGTAAGCGTGTGCTGTTCACAACGTGCAAGTGTGCTGTAGACAACATGGTTTATTCCTTAGAACAGAGGATTTTTCTGGTGTTGGAATTCCACCGCCTAGAACACAGTGTTGTTGCAACAAGACGAAGTTTTCAACGGAGGTTTAATGTAACCAAAGGACCGAAAAGCGATACAATAAAGGATCTGTTTGAAAAATTTCAACGGACTGGGAATGTGACGGATGAACGTGCTGGAAAGGTAGGGCGACCGCATACGGCAACCACAGAGGGCAACGCGCAGCTAGTGCAGCAGGTGATCCAACAGCGGCCTCGGGTTTCCATTCGCCGTGTTGCAGCTGCGGTCCAAATGACGCCAACGTCCACGTATCGTCTCATGCGCCAGAGTTTACACCTCTATCCATACAAAATTCAAACGCGGCAACCCCTCAGCGCCGCTACCATTGCTGCACGAGAGACATTCGCTAATGATATAGTGCACAGGATTCATGACGGCGATATGCATGTGTGCAGCATTTGGTTTACTGACGAAGCTTATTTTTACCTGGACGGCTTCGTCAATAAACAGAACTGGCGCATATGGGGAACCGAAAAGCCCCATGTTGCAGTCCCATCGTCCCTGCATCCTCAAAAAGTACTGGTCTGGGCCGCCATTTCTTCCAAAGGACTCATTGGCCCATTTTTCAGATCCGAAACGATTACTGCATCACGCTATCTGGACATTCTTCGTGAATTTGTGGCGGTACAAACTGCCTTAGACGACACTGCGAACACCTCGTGGTTTATGCAAGATGGTGCCCGGCCACATCGCACGGCCGACGTCTTTAATTTCCTGAATGAATATTTCGATGATGAGGCGGCGTGGATTGGCCTCCCTATTCGCCAGACATGAACCCCTGTGACTTCTTTCTGTGGGGACACTTGAAAGACCAGGTGTACCGCCAGAATCCAGAAACAATTGAACAGCTGAAGCAGTACATCTCATCTGCATGTGAAGCCATTCCGCCAGACACGTTGTCAAAGGTTTCGGGTAATTTCATTCAGAGACTACGCCATATTATTGCTACGCATGGTGGATATGTGGAAAATATCGTACCATAGAGTTTCCCAGACCGCAGCGCCATCTGTTGTTGAAAGTTGTAACTACTGTAATTTCGAAAGTTTGTCTGCCTGAAAATGTACTGTTGTCCCAAGCATATTGCAACAAACGGTGTATTTCTATCGCTGCTCGTTTAGTTTTTATTGCCGTTTCAAATATACCGGTCATTTTTGAAACACCCTTTAAGATCGTCAGCCATTTTAATTTCTATCGATTCTCTTATAACACTGTCCCAAAATCTGGGTGTTTGTGCTAGAATCTTGGTATCCTCATACTTCATGGCATGATCTAGTTCTAGACAGTGTTCAGCAATGGCTGACTTAGTCACCTGTCTTAATCTAGTGTGCTTCTGATGTTCTTTGCACCTGATCTCCACAGTTCTTGTCGTCTGGCCAATGTAGGACATGCCACATTGACAAGGTATATTGTACATCGCTGGTTTTCGTAGCCCCAGGTCGTCTTTGACACTCCCCAGCAGTCCCCCAATCTTGTTGGATGGACAGAAAACACACTTGATATTGTGTTTACGGAGGATCCTACTGATTCTGGCAGAAATAGAGCCAGCATAGGGCAGATATGCCACCTTCTTTGCTTCATCTTGGTCTTCTTCAGGAACCTGTGGTATAGTGGCTGGTTGGAGTGCCCTCTCAATTTGTCTGTCCGTGTATCCATTCTTGGAGAAAACTGTTTTGAGACGTTCTGTCTCTATAGGTAGATTCTCTTGGTCTGACAGGGCATGTGCTCTGTGGACCAAAGTCTTCAGAACCCCATTCTTCTGTGCAGGGTGGTGACAGCTGCTGGCCTGCAGATATAAATCAGTGTGTGTTGGTTTTCGGTACACACTGTGGCCAATTGATCCATCTGCTTTCCTCTGGACTAGTACATCCAGAAATGGCAGCTGGCCATTCTTCTCCAGTTCCATGGTGAACTTGATATTAGGGTGGCATGAGTTAAGATGTTCAAGAAACTCATTGAGCCTGTCCATCCTATGTGGCCAGATCACGAAGGTGTCATCCACATACCTAAAGAAGCATGTGGGTTTAAATGTTGCTGTCTCCAATGCCCTCTCCTCAAAACTCTCCATAAACATGTTGGCAACCACAGGGGACAGTGGGCTGTCCATAGCTACACCTTCAGTTTCCTCGTAATATTGGTTTCTGTACAGGAAATAGGTGGATGTCAGTGTATGGCTGAACAGGTCCAACAGAGCACCGTCAAATTTCTCTGCAATCAGTTCTAGTGAGTCCTTCAGTGGGATCCTGGTGAACAGCGATACCACATCAAAACTAACCATTATGTCCGAATCTGTGATGTGCAGTTGCTTGAGGCGTTGCAGGAAATCTTCTGAGTTGCGGATGTGGTGAATACATTTCCCCACATATGGAGACAGGAGACCTTTCAAGTACTTGGCTGTTGTGTACGTAGGTGCCCCAATATTACTGACAATTGGACGTAGGGGCACGCCCTCCTTGTGTATTTTAGGCAGACCATACAGTCTAGGTGGCACTGGCGCTTTTTCCTGTAGTTGTCTTATGGTCTTATCGGGCATCCCTGTTTCCTTCAAGAGAGCATTAGTCTTCTTGCCCACCTTGTCCGTGGGGGTCACACTCCAGAATTCTGTATGCAGGGTCCTCCAGAAGTTGGCGTACTTTCTCATCATAATCCACCCGCTGCAAGATGACAGTGGAGTTCCCTTTGTCTGCTGGCAGTACCACAATGCTGTTGTCTTCCCGGAGTTTCTTGAGTGCAAGCTTCTCCTCGGTTGTGATGTTCGATTTCGGCGGCCTGGCCTTGGTGAGGGCCCTGCAGGTCTCTCGGCAGACTTCCTCTGCCACATTAGGTGGAAGTGTGGCTGCAACTTGCTCTACTGCACTGACGAAACCTGAAATGGGTACGTTTCTAGGGGTCGTAGCAAAGTTGAGACCCTTGCTGAGTATCTTTAAGGTTGTATCATCAAACTGTATACCACTCAGATTCGTCACAGAGCGTGTCTCTTCCATCTGCTGTGCTTTCTTACTCATGCGGTCAAACTTTGCAGATTGGCAAGATGAGGCATTCCTTCTAGCACACTCAGCTAGAGACCAGGAGGCACGGTCTATCCAATCCCAATCTTCTCTTGTTGAGGAGGCTGCCATGTACAGATGAATGTGTAACAGCTCCCTGGCCACAACATCTAACCTGTGGCGCATATCTCGAATCCTCTCTCTCACCAGTGCCATGCTGGCTCTGCGTTTTATCTTGTTCGCCGCTCTGGAGTTGATGTGATGTTTAATTCTGGCGAATACTGGTACCACTTTTCCATCTCGACACCTCAGCAAAAAACTGAGAGAACTCAGCATCTTCCCTTTCTTCTGCCGTAGCTTGTCCAGCTTCTTGATATTCTGATACATCTCCTCCCCGTAGAGACTTTTGATGTAACTCTTCAGGCTTTCCCGGCGATCTAATGACATCTTGGGTTGTCCGGTGTTCAGCTGGATATCAGCGTCGTACTTGCACGATATTTCGGTCACGTAGCTCGTAACCTTCATCAGGTGCGACCTGAGACTGCTCCTCGAGTGGACCTGGTCCAGTATTTATGCCTATGGCCTTCCCCCTCCACCAACGGCTGCAGGCGCTTCCTCTGTGGTCCTCGCCCATTCCCTGTGACCTGCTGGAGCGTTGCTGCTCCGTTTTCCGTCCGCTGCGGTTCTAGGTGTTCTCTCTGCGGGTTTGGTGGGCGTGGACCGCAGAGGGAACACCTAGAACCGCAGCAGACAGAAAACGGAGCAGCAATGCTCCAGCAGGTCGCAGGGAATGGGCGCGGACCACAGAGGAAGCGCCTGAAGCCGTTGGTGGAGGGGGAAGGCCATAGGCATAAATACTGGACCAGGTCCACTCGAGGAGCAGTCTCAGGTCACACCTGATGAAGGTTATGAGGTACGTGACTGAAATATCGTGCAAGTACGACGCTGATATCTGGCAGAACACCCGACAACCAAAGATGTCATTAGATCGCCAGGAAAGCCTGAAGAGTTACTTACATATGTTAATACTAGGTCTGAGAAAACTCTGTACGAATGTGTAATCGTGATGGAGAGTAGTTTTAAAAAGTTCCTCTTAAAGCGCTGCACACCAGCGAGATAGTCGGGCGCGAGTCGCCGGACTGTGCGCTACAGTGGGCACTCACGGCGGGAACCGGGAGGGAGGGGGGTCGGCGCAGTGGTCGCCCTCGCAGCGGCGGCTGTGGGGGGGGGGGGGGGGGGGTGAGTGCAGGGCATGCTGCTGACTTGACTGCTCGCCTGCCTGGGGGAGGGGAGGGGGGGTGGATGGTGACACACATGAAGAAAACCACTACCACATTTTGCATAATATGAACAATGCGTTGAAAAGGATTCATTCTGTTCATTATCCTCTCGTCCATAACAACCACATGTTGCGAAACAACCTCAACAAGCCAGACTCAGTGCCTCATATCTTAAAGATATCTTCATTGATCCTCATTGTTCCTAATGACTGTTCGACAATTCGGTACATACAGTGTCGCACAAATACGACGACCACATCTTTTGCTCGCAGTTTAAAGTACCTGTCCGTAACACCACAAAGCGAATTAAATATAGCATTTACAACACAAGACTAAAACGACACATTCCAGAAAATGCTGCTGAGACGCTGCTCATAACGCCATTACTTTCAACCATCTTAAAAATCTTTTATTTGCTACTAGCTCTAGTAAAGTTGTGTGATGTCATTCTGTATGCAAGTTTCTATCCCCATGACTTAAGGGTAGCATCTCTGAATACTTATCAAATCGTCCTGGGATACAAATTCAAACATTGCTACTGCTTAAATTTAGAAAATAATCATCAGTAAATCAGTAATGGTGCAGGGGCGGACAGAGTTTCAGGACGCTCTTTTGCCCTTGGCATGGGTAACTGCTCCTAAAAGCGTAAGGGTCAGCAGTGTTCAAAGGCAGAAGGTAATGGGAACCACTGATCTGTATCCACAGGGCAAGTGGCCTGTAATTGAAAAGTATTATGATGACCCCTCCATTGGCGAAATATTCCAGACTAGTCCCCCATTCGGAACTGTGGGAGGAAATTGCCAAAGGGCAGGTGTCCCATTGAATTATGTTTGCTATATAGCTCCTTGTCCTACACATCACGCTTCTTTTGTCACTGTAAATCTTACTCAACAGCATATCTTCATCTGCTTCAATAACTTCACCTCATGGTGTAGCCTCTGCTACATCAAAATCAATTATGTTAAAAACCCAAGGAATTATTACAATAAATACCACCAATCATTTCTATCTCGTTAACTTCCACCATGGCATACATAAACATGGTTGTGTGGAGGCACTCGCATCGGAGGTAAGATGGTTCCAATCCAGGTGATGGAAGAAATTTCCGTCCCTAGTATTTCATCTACATCTACGTGATTACTCTGCTGTTCACAATAAAGTGCCGGGCAGAGGGTTCAATGAACCACCTTCAAGCTGTCTCTCTACCGTTCCACTCTTAACGGCAGGCGGGAAAAATGAGCACTTAAATTTTTCTGTGCGAGCCCTGATTTCTCTTATTTTATCGTGGTGATCATTTCTCCCTATACAGGTGGGTGCCATCAAAGTGTTTTCGCAATCGGAGAAGAAAACTGATGATTGAAATTTCATGAGGAAATCCCGTCGCAACGAAATACTCCTTTGTTTTAATGATTGCCACTCCAAATCACGTATCGTGTCTGTGACACTATCTCCCCTATTTCGCGATAATAGGAAACGAGCTGTCCTTCTTTGAACTTTTTCCATGTCATCCCTCAGTCCCACCTGATGCGGATCCCACACCGCACAGCAGTACTCAAGAATACTGCGGACAAGCGTGGTGTAAGCAGTCTCTTTAGTAGACCTGTTGCACCCTCTAAGTGTTATGCCAATGAATCGCTGTCTTTGGTTGGCTCTACCCAAAATATTATCTATGTGATCGTTCCAATTTAGGTTATTTGTAATTGTAATCCCTAGGTATTTAGCTGAATTTACAGCCTTCAGATTTGTGTGAGTTATCGCGTAATCGAAATTTAGCTGATTTCTTTTAGTACTCGTGTGAATAACTTCACACTTTTCTTTATTCAGGGTCAATTGCCACTTTTCGCACTATACAGATACCTTATCTAATTCGTTTTGCAAGTCGTTTTGATCATCTGATAACTTTACAAGATAGTAAATGACAGCATCATCTGCAAGCAGTCTAAGACGGCTACTCAGATTGTCTCCTAAGTCGTTAATATAGATCAGGAACAACAGAGGGCCTATAGCACTTCCTTGGGGAACGCCGGATGTTACTTCTGTTTTACTCGATGACTTTCCGTCTTTTACTACGAACTGTGACCTTTCTGAAAGGAAATCACGAATGCAGTCGCAAAACTGAGGCGATACTCCATAGGCACGCAGTTTGGTTAGAAAACGCTTGTGAGGAACGGTGTCGAAAGCCTTCTGGAAATCTAAAAATATGGAATTAATTTGACATCCCCTGTCGATAGCATTCATTATTTCATGAGTATAAAGAGCTAGTTGTGTTCCACAAGAACGACATTTTCTGTATCCGTGCTATGTTTCAATAAATCGTTTTCTTCGAGGTACTTCATAATGTTCGAATACAGTATATGTTCCAAAACCCTACTGCAAATCACCGTTAGTGATATAGACCTGTAATTACTCCTACTTCCCTTTTTGGATATTGGTGTGACTTGAGCAATATTCCAGTCTTTAGGTACGGATCTTTCTGTGAGTGAGTGGTTGTATATAATTGCTAAATATGGAGCTATTTTATCACCATACTCTGAGAGGAACTTGACTGGTATACAATCTGGATCGGAGGCCTTTATTAAGTGATTGAAGCTGCTTTGTTATACCGAGGATATCTATTTCTATGTTTCTCATCTTGGCAGTTGTTCGTGATTGGAATTCAGGAATATGTACTTCGTCTTCTTTGGTGAAAGAGTTTCGGAAAACCGTGTTTAATAACCCTGCTTTAGTGGCACTGTCAATCAGTGACTTCACCGTTGTTATCGCGCAGTGAAGGTACTGATTGCGCCTTACCAGTGGTGTGCTTTATGTATGACCAGAATCTTTAAGTGTTTTCTGCCAGATTTCGAGACAGAATTTCGTTGTGGAAATTATTAAATGCATCTCGCACTGAAGTACGCGCTATATTTCAAACTTCGGTAAAACTTTGCACGTCTTGAAGATTTTGCGTTCTTTTAAATTTGGCATGCTTTCTTCGTTACTTCTGCAACGACGATGAAACCCGTATTGTGTACCATGGGGGATCAGTACCATCACTTATTAAATATGTGGTTTATATCTCTCAATTCCTGTCGATACTATCACTTTGAAAACCTTCCATGACTTTTCTACACTTACATGATCAGATCTGAAGGAGTGAAGCCTGTCTCTTAAAAATGCGTTAAGAGCATTTTTATCAGCTTTTTCAAATAGATATACTTTGCGTTTCTTTTTGATGGTTGTAGGTGTTGCTGAAAGGTCAAGTATGCTGTCGCAACCATTTACGCTTCGAGTGGGCTGAAGAGCCAATTGTTCAAAATAATTTTCTGAGAATGCATTCAGTACAATTTCGGATGACGTTTTATGCCTGCCGCCGGCTTTAATCGTATAATTTTTCCAGCTTATCGAGGGTAGATTGATGTCACCACAGACTATAACTGTATGAGCTGAGTACTTATTTGAAATGAGACTCAGGTTTTCTTTGAACTGTTCAGCAACTATATCTTCTGAGTCGGGGGGTCGGTAAAACGATCCAATTAATAGTTTAATCTGATGGTCAATTGCGATACAAGGCCAACTACCTCTGACAGCAATAAATAATCCACCACCAACTGCATTTAATCTATCTTTGCTAAACACTGTTAGACCATTTGAAAACAATTCGGCTGAACTTATTTCCGGCTTTAGCCAGCTCTCTGTACCTACAACTATTTGAGCTTCAGTGCTTCTATTAGGGCTTCGAGCTGTGGTTCTTTCCCCAACACAGCTACGACAATTTACAACTACAATACCAAGCGTTTCTACATCTACCTTACTGTGTTCTACCTGCTCACTTTTAGATAGACGCCCCTTCTGTGGTCCCCTGTGACATTCTAACCTAAGAAACCGCCCAGTTTCTTCCACACAGCCCCCGCTACCCGTGTAGCCACCTCCTGTGTGTAGTAAACTCCTGACCTATTAAGCGGAAACCGGAAACCCGCCACCCAATGACGCAAGTCAAGGAATCTGCATCCTACACAGTCACAGAACCGCTCGAGCTTCTGATTAAGACCCTCCACTCGGCTCTGTACCAAAGGACCAGAGTCGGTTCTATCGACGATGCTGCAGATGGTGAGCTCTGCCTTAATCTCGGAAGCAAAGACTGGCAGTCTTTACCATTTCAGCTAGCTGCCCGAAACCAGACAGAATCTGCTCCAATCCAAAGCGACACACGTCATTGCTACCGACCTGAGCCATCACCTGCAGATGGGAGCACCCTGTACTGAAGAGCACCCTTTCCACATCTGAAATGAATCCCCCTGGAATGCACACGAAGTGCACACTGGCTTCCTTCCCCACCTTGGCAGCCATGTTCCTAAGGGGACCCATTACGCGCCTAACGTTGGAGCCCCCAACTACCAGCAAACCCATCCTCTGTGAATGCCCAGACATCGTCAGCCAGAGATAACACCCGAAACCTGCTCTTCAAACGAACCAGGGAGCCCTATGATCGGCCTTTCGGAATGTTTTTCGCTGCCTGCCAGACTTTGGAATGATCTTCCACTCGAACATGGGTTAGGGGTCAACCTCAGTGCAGGCAGTACCCAGGGTGGTCGCAGCAGTGGACCGATCGGAGGACACGTGAGACGTCCCTCGCATCCTGCGTTCGGTCCCCCACAGTGGCGCCTATTGGCAGCAGCCTCAAGCTGTGTGATGGAAGCCAACGCAGCCTGGAGCTATGAGCAAAGAGTCTCCAACTCAGCTCGCATCTGTACACAACAATCACAGTTCCTATCCATTACTGCAGTCACTCCTGTTTGAAGCTCGGTGTCCTCGCCTTATTAGCAGCGGGAAATCGAAGTGCTCTCTCACTGACCGTCTAACTGACACTCAGTTGTTCTAACCAAACAAACAAAAGCCTGTACGGTACGAGGGTCGATAGCAACGGCGGTACTGTATACTACACTGTTATTGAAATAAAATGCTGTAAGCACTCGAACACACAAGAAATTACAAAAAATAAACTAGTAACTACACAGATAACTGAAAATAAGTCACTCCTGTTTGAAGCTCGTAAAAAATATGTAACAAGCGGATGGTGCGCTTGCCTTATTAGTAGCAGGAACTCAGGGTGCTCTCTCGCTGACGGTCTAACACCAATAATGGGAGGGGGGATGCAAGCATAAAGTTTCTCATCACCGGGCCTTGCGTCAGTGTTCTACATTAAATTACCTCTCCTCAGTGTATCGTGGCATGTGGGCCTGAGACACTGTTGAAGGTGACACCTGTGGTGTCCACGATAATTGCCTGCAGCTAATCGTCAATCGATCATCACAGAGATGCTGTACGCCTAAGCAGCATCACCAGGTACCAATTAGAATGAAACAGTAAGCCACTCCTGTAGTTTTGAGGCACCACACACGGCAAGTTTCTCCAGCTCTGCCAGCGCCTGGTACGAGTTCTGTCAGAGACCAGACTGAATTCTGTCTATGAGAGTATCAACAGTTCCATGATGACAGCAGAGAAGTGACAAAGTTCCACTTCTGCCTTCAGAGTGCAGTGTTGGTGTAACGTCACTCAGTCAAGCCTAGACCAGGCATGCATATATAGAGAGTCGATGGCCAACAATAGACACATACTTGTCTCAGCTGCAGTAAACGTTCAGTGTCCGTCATCTGCAGACTGGCGCTGTAATGCCACTCAGTGTTTTTGCAGTTCCTGAGTATGTGAACCCCAATTAATACCACACATGCTCATACAGCCACAGCCAAAAGGAGATAAAGATAAGTGTATTGCTTTCCAAACAATAAGGCGTTTTGTTCATTGACTGTTTCATTTATCTACTTGTAAATTTATTAAAAGCATACACAACAACATGCGTGTCAGATGTGGATATTAAGCTATTAGCGCATCCACACCTATAGTGAACAGATAAATTAGAATCAAATACGAGAACAGTGCCCAATTACGTGGAGGAAGATAAGCGTTTACAGTAAGGCGGCGGACCTGCTGCTCCAGTTCTCTTTGCTGACATGGGCAGAGGACTCTCACTTTCTTTCTCATATCTTGGAATAATCATGCATCCCCAGCCTACAACAAACTCAAATCAAGAAAACAGCAAACTCGACAATGTGGGGATTCCATCATTCAACCATCCTCTGTTCTTGGAAAAACCCACTGGTTGAGGCAATGCTGTGGTAAGGTGGTGTCTCCAAACTTGATTTTCGACCAAGTTTAGTTTCTCTGTGATGTCCCTCCACAGCTTAAGGTGAATGATACGACGATTCCTTTGGATGGACACAGCTGTCCTGCTTCCCCATTCTTCCCAATTCTGGGTTATGCTCTGTCTCTAATACCTGTTTCATCAACAGGATGTTAACCCCTAATCTTATTTCTTGCTTCGTCTTTCCAAAAGCCTTAACTGCCCCAGTGTTACTTCCACCAATAGAGCTTCGATCTCAGCACTCTCAAAATTTTACCATTCCTTAGAGTCTTAGAACACCTTTGCATTCTGTATCATCTTTTGCGTCTCACACGCAACCTCTACCAGCTGATTAGATTGCCCTCTCTTCTGAAGTTCCTCAAACTTTGTCACAAATTGTATACGTTCCATAAACTTGGGGATCAAAAGCAGATTGTTCTCGCCTATCCTCTGCATACTTAGGCTTCTGCTGCGCCTATACCAACGTGTCATACCTACCCTCCATTTGCCCCCCTTCTGTATCCTATTCCAGCGAAACGTCAACTGGCTGTTTCTTCCTGTACCAGAACAGTATGTAGACAATTACTCATCCAACCAGCTATAATCCTAGCGTCTATGTCTCTTCAATAAGTAGATTTTCCCGCTTTCAGCCTCCTGACCACCGTAATCTCTGCCTCACACCTCACTCTACCCACATCAACTTCTCAATCATACTTCCCAGCCCACTCCAACACCTTGAAATATATACACCCTTTCTGACCTGCACCAGCTTCATGCTGTATTGCTCTCATAGTAGTTATTGGGAATTGACTCCCAATGACTTGCCAGATGCACTAGCTTTATCCTCACCACAGCACCATCATCAACTTCAATGTACGTGTTTTTTTAGAGACGCTATGCCTTTTTCTTTAACCTATCATTTTATTCATTCTAACCGTAAAAACTATACAGGCATTTCTAACCTGGGTAGGCTGAAGAGCAGCAACGTGTCTGCAGCTTGCCCACCACCCAATCATGTGGTGGGAGTGAAGTAAGTAAAAAAAAGGTTGTGTCTACATCAAAGTCGTATATTACACCTTTCACAGAATCTGCCTGTGTATAAGACTCTTTCGGAACTTATTCGTCTTACTGGGTCTACATTTGCGCTCAACATGCCAATGAACTATATACATTGGATGATGTATAGCGTATCAGTATCATTCTTCTTTGATTTGTACTCTGAACATGAATAGTGCTCGAGGAAAACAACTATCAGGTTTTCTCAGATTGCAGTCGATAAAGCTGTCCTCAAGCTGAGGCCTGGTTTGGTCACCACAGTGCTTTGCGAGCCATTGTTCTACTGCAGGTTGTGGTCGCTCGCCTTCTTCCTACTTTTGAACTAACTATCCCAGTTAATAATTGTGGGACACAGTTTATTATTGGGTCTCCGAACAATTCTGCAGTTCCAACATTTTCGATTTCGATAAAGCAGTGTCAGAGGTGAAATAAGTGATAAGTGACTGAAGGAATCTCGGGAGCAATGCCTGAATCCCAAGTCTCTGGAGTTGTTATCCCACATTCATCCACTCAGGAGCCGAGGCATATATGTCCCAATTGCGTTTATTGCTGCATTATTATCATCACACAAGAGACGAGTGAGACGATGTAATTACATTTTTCTGGGTGTCTTTGAATTTATGCTAACAGAATACTAAGAGTAACCGTTCATTGTGGTAAAGGTGCTACCTAAATCGTCATCTACTTCATTTTGTAGGGCTTTTCCTCGACATTCTCGCGTTAGCGAAACAAACTGTTGACAAATCAGCTCCATCACTTTTCTTTACGCTGCGTGATGGGGTCACTAAGTTCACGGAGGAAAGCGAAATATCAGAAAGACGAGAATTCAGCCTGCATCCTCTTTCTTTGTACAGCATGCCCATAGAGTTATGTCAAAAGAGCATGTTCTATATTGACGTACTTATATATAAAAAATACGTACCCAGCAGATCGGTATATGGACGGTCACACCTTACACAGAGATCTATGTGTCTCGCTGTCCCCTTTGCTTTATTGTGGATCGTCCTTGTAATTCTGCTTAGAAAGACTTCCTCAACACTTGCGTCAATTTTCCATTGATCTCTTAACGTTGAGCCACATGGGACTTAATTAATCATCATACTGAGTTACTGGCGTGGTAAGATCTGAAATCTGTCATGCCCATTTCCAAGGGTTGTTGAGGTGGTAATATTGGGATATAGTGGTCACCTGTTTAATGTGCTTCAAATGTTGCAGAACAGCACACAATCCGAGGTCAAATTGTTGATTAAGGAACCCACACACTTCAGTAACAAAACGTGACCCAAGCTCCTTCCTGCTACAACCACACACGATCTGTGACTGCATTGTCATGGAGCTGAGGTACCGGGCTTTTCCGTTGTACAGAGAAATGAAAGTTCCCATTCATGTAAGCTTCAAAAGAATGCGGTCCTAACAGGTATTGTAATCACACCATGGCCCACATAAGATGAGGTGGGTTCCTTACCAACTCTTGCTGATAATGAGTATTTCCCTTAGACAAGAAAACAATATTTTTCCTGAGCAAACTCTTATATATGGCACATTTATCAGTAAGCAACACTCTTGAGCGAGGCATGGCAGAAGTTGTCACAACGAAGTACCGTAGGCTACAAATTGTTGCTCCATATCTTTGTCAGATAATTCCGTAACAAACACCGCCCTAAATCCTTTCGTATTCAAATTTTTTTAGTGTGGTTGTGCATTGTTCAGCAAGATGCCTGAAGTCGAACTACTCATTTGCAAACGTATTTCATTGGAGACTGCTCATCTGATTAAGAGACATGACACATGTTTCCTCTCACTTTTTATTGCTTCAAATACGTGACCTGTCTTTGAGACAGCCTGAAAATACAGGACATTTATCTCAATCAGGAGGGGCTGCTTTACGAGGTGGACCGTGGCAAACGGTCTCATCATGCCTTTCATAGTTTTTACTAATGCAGGTGTTCATGCACCCACAACTCCGCCACTAATGTCTCCTTTACAATATAACTGCTGCTCCATGGATTTGGAACTCAAAGACTGCAGCGCTGAAACAAAAATATAATTCTGATAACATTGTTTTTTTGGCCATCTTCAAAGCAGGAATATCCATAAAACCTATTTACTTCCTCATTTTTATTAAGAGCGTTAGAAGGACTATTTGGACACCCTGTAGATGAAATAGACTTGCATACTTAACAATGATGTCTATTTTTGTCAATACTCTTAACTTGTGTTGGCTTGTCGCCTTAAATAATTCTGGGTAAATGCTCCAGGATAATGTAGGAAAACAACGCCCAATTTCATCATCCAGATAAGGCCCTGGATTCAGCTACCTGCAGTGTATGGGCACCACTTACTTGCTGTCATTTTTTTTTTTTTTTTTTTTTTTTTTGCAGACGAGGAGTGGCAGCTGGAGGACAGAAGCAGCGCTACACTCTCCGTGGACACTGACTGCGTGCAGCTGTTGGCGAACGCCCTGGACCACCCCACGTGTCCGCTGGAAGACCTGCCTCTGGAAGCGGTTAAGCAGCGCGAGCAGTGCCGTGTGCAGCTGTGGGACGACGTGGTGCAGAGGTCGCCCCTCATACCCGTGACCAGCTACCTGGCCTACACGCAGAGGGTGAAGGTCAACCTCTGTCTGCTGGCCTGGATGGCAGTCAACTCGTACAGCATTTGTCAGGGCGTCCCATTTAGTATGATACAGTCCGTGCATGATGCTCGTTGCTATTTCGATAGACCTGACGATCAATCGTGTCTGCAATCGAACGCTACAGATGCCATCTGCTCTGTTTCCAGAGCTATTCTGTTGCTGAAGTGCCGCGATTTTTCCTCCTTTAAGCATTGCCATAATTGTACGCTCATTTATTTCCAATTTCTATCGAGCGATCGTACTAGCAGCATGCTGCATCAGAAGCTAACAGAAGAAACACTGAATTACAAAAACAGTTTAAATAACGCTACCTTAAAATACAAGGATTTCAAAATCGACAGCTTGAAGCCTTTAGAAATCTCATTTATAATGGTAAACATTATTTTCCGTTTTTCGACTGCCGGAGTATACATGTACCTTCCCCAGTTACGTAACTTGCCTGGAAAGATACTCTTGTCCTTTCAGATCACGTGTATAATCCAGATCCTGTGTTCTGAGGTCGTGTATCGTATGGCAGGCGTCCCTGACTTACCTACAGCAGTGCTGGTAGATAGCGCCCTCACACTTCTCAGCTGTATCTGGCTAAACTCATTCTGCTACCAGATGTATGCTTGTGTTCGTCATCTCAGGCTTCCAAACGACCTGCTACCTGCTGAAGTAAGCAAGTTATTCTGTCATCAGGTGTTGTATGTGTTAATACCGTGGAGTATAGTATGTGCGGCAGCTGTTGCTTTGGAAAAGACGAGTAAATATTACCTGATCCACAGTCGTGTGTTAGTCCTTCTGGGGACTTCAATGTCAGTGGCTTTCAATTTGGTTTTTCTCGGCCTGGTTGGATACATGTACCTACGTACTCGGTATTCATTGCGGCAACTCAAAATTGTTGACAACACTAAATTTGCCTCAAAGAAGGAATGTCTTTTTATGTCAGTTAAGGCCGTTATTTTAAGTGGAATAGGAATTATTATTAGAATTGGGTTCCACCAGGCTCAAGGGATAGCGCAGTTAGTGTATTATGTACATCTAGCTACAATGGTGCAAGGACCAGTGCTCTTCGTCTGTTTCGTTTGTAATGGAACGACGCTCCCCGTAGTGAAGAACAGGGTACTGGCATGGTGGAACCCAAATAGCATCCCTGCTGGGCTAGAGCTGTGTTCAGCAGCTGAGAGGAATCTAGCCAGGAGAAACAATGAACAGTCTCTGGTTACAGAATCCTCTCTGTAACCTCCTTCAGTATTTTTCGCAAGTAACTGTCTTGACAGTAGTCTGCATTAAAGCCAGCAATAAAAATTGAATCTACCTGATATGACAATATTAAACTCATTAAATGTGATATAGTACAGCCAGTACTTCTCTTTCCTCATGTCTTCTTCATTTATAACTGCATGCTTGCTTGCAAGTGGTAACCTCTGTCTACACATTCTAACGCACTGAGATTACTTACTAGAATTGTTGGGAAACGCTTTGTGTACCCAAAAATATCTGGTACCGTGCACCGCGGAATTTGAATCCCCGCCAGACGTTATGGACGTCGAAGACCCCTAGAGGTCTCTGCACCATCGCGCCGTAAGCTGTGGCGGCGCTCGCCCCCTGGCCCGCATTTAGCGTGAGGGCGCCACAGTGGAACACGTGGTTGCACCGGCCAATAGCGGCGTCCTCGATAGAGTACTTAAGCGCCTGCCTCTCGCTCAGCCAGCCAGTCTAACATTGCGTACATCTCTGGACACAACGCCTCATCTTAGACAGCGTATTTACTTTCGTGTTTTGTTTATGAGTGGACGTGGTTGTTTAGTTAGGTTTTCTTGACGCTGTCGTCTTGTTCTTCTTGTTGTCGTAAGGTCCTTCGTTGATCGTGTTCGTCCTCTCCCATTGTGTTGTTCGCGGGCCGCTCCGCGGCCACTTCAACCCTGCGACTGTTCCGGTCGCCGTTACAACATTTTGGTGACGAGGTAAAAGGTGGTCGTTGTTGGTATGGAAGCGAAGTTGGTCTGTCTGCTGGAGCAACAGCAGCAGCTCATGCAGCAGCAGTAGCTCCAGTTAGACATCTTACAAAAGTCGCTGCAGTTGCTAACGGACAAAGTCGATGCCCGGGATGCATTACCACAACAGCTTCAGAGTCTTTGGGTGTCCGATGCTTTCCCACGTCCGCCGTCGTTTCCACCCTTTAATGACGCTAACAAGGACTGGGAAACCTACTTACGTTGGGTGAAACAACATGTCACTGCTTTTCAAGTCATGGAAGACTCCTTGCAGCGGTCGTTGTTTTTGTCTTGGGCCTCCCCGGATCTTTCTTCTCCGCAACTTGGCACCGTTGTCCGATCCTGTGGCTCTCTCTTTCCAGGAGAGCTGCCTTTTGCTGACAAACTATTATTCCCAGTGCTACCATGTGGTCGCCTCTCGGCTGGAGTTCCACCAGTACCAGAAACAGCCTGGTCAATCGTATCGTTCGTGGCTCATGGACTTGCAGGGTCTCAGCCATCGATGCGATTTTGTGTGCACCAATCATCAGTGTAAGTCGCCGTATGCAGATTCCCTGATCTGGGATGTTTTCGTTCAGCTGGCTCCCGATTCTGAGGTCCGTACTGCGGCGTTGAAACTGAACAACCCCTCCTTGAAAGTGATTCTCCGCATTGCCCACTCCTTTGAAATTGCTCAAGCAGCTAACGAGCGTCTTATGGCGCGACCGCAGGTGACGGCGATCGTGGCGTCACGACGGGTTTCGCCCTTGCAAAGTTGACGTGGCCCGGCCGACAGAGGCTGGCGCCGTCGTAACTCCTCGTTGTCCGACGTCTCTATGGCATCGGCACCTTCGGTTGCCCCTCGTCGCCGGTCGAATGGCCCACTTCCATCATGCCCACAGTGCTTTACTGCACATTCGCAGGCTAATTATCCCCACCGCTGGAAAAAGTGCGCGCTGTGTAACAAGGAGGGCCACATCTGATCGGTTTGTCGTAGTCGCTCGACTAGCTCCAATCCTGCCCTTCCAGGGCCTCAAGATACAGTCCATGCTCTGCAATCAGTCGTCCCACAGGATGACCCATCAGTGTGGAAGCTTTACCTCACGCTCCGCATTTTCGCGAAGGATGCCAGTTTTCAGGTCGACACTGGGGCCACCATCTCCCTGATTACTGTGGCGACATATGCCCAGTTGGGATATCCTGCGTTGTCGCCTCCCTCTCGCCCTCGCCGTTTGGCCGCCTACAGAGACAGTTTCATTCCCCGTCGTGGGCAGTTCGTTGTCCAGGCGACGTACAAGCGTGTTCCCCGGCTCCTTACCCTCTTTGTCGTCGACCATCTGTCGGCTACGAATATGTTTGGCCTGGATGCGTTTCAACTGTTTGGCTTTTCAATTTCCGACGAAGTTAAGGTCGTTTCCACAGCTGTTCCCTTTCAGGACTTGGACGATCTGTGCTCCGCTTTTGTGTCATTGTTTGCACCAGATCTCGGATTTGCTTCCAGCTTTTAGGCGCACATCACCCTAGGGCTGGATGCACAGCCTCGCTTTTTCGAAGCCCAGCCCCTTCCGGCCTGCAGTCAAGCTGGAACTTGATCGGCTCCAAGCCACTGGCATGCTGGAGCCTGAAACTTACAGTGCATGGGCGACACCACTGGTGGTCATATGGAAACCCAATGGGTCCCCTTGGCTGTGTGGGGACTTTGGCGCTACAGTCAATGCTCAGTCCCTCATTGACACTTACCCCATTCCCTGACAGTAAGACCTTCTTGCCAAGCTTGCCAGGGGAGAGTATTTTTCCAAGATCGACCTGGCCGAGGCATACCAGCAGTTGCCCTTGGATGCCGAATCTCAGAACATCATGGTTATCAACATGCCTTTCTGATTGTATAAGTACAAGCGCCTTCCCATTGGTGTCTCTTTGGCGCCGGCCATTTTCCAGTGATTCCTGGAATAGCTTACACAGCCTATCCCTGCCTGTGTCAATTATCTGGATGACATCTTGGTCACCAGGTGTTCCCGCATATCATATACTGAAAATTCATGATCTATTAAGATAAAGTCTCAAAAATCAAGAATTATTCTCTCTATAACATTTGCAAAACCTCAGCACCTTACTTCACGCTCTGCAGTCTCCTGGTTTATGCTGCGGGGCTGGATAAGTGTTGTTTTTTTTTCAACCGGAGGTGGAATACTTAGGCCATTGGCTTAGCTAACATGGCATTCACCCTTCAGGTCGTAATGTCGTGGCCATTGAGGCCCTTCCTCATCCCAAAGACTTACCTGAACTCCAGGTGTTTTTGGCCAAGGTTACTTATTACTTGAAGATTTTGCCCCAGGTTGCCTCCGTTGCTCAACCCCTCAATCACTTGCATGTACCTTTTGATTGGACTCCTGCCTGTGACCAGGCTTTCCTCCATTTAAAGGTAATGCAAAAGTCCGCCCCTTGTCTTACTCCCTTTTCTCCAGACCGCCACTAGGTTGTGGCAGCTGATGTGTCGGCATACGGCAAGGGCCATCCTTGCGCACTGGGATGCTGATGGCTCCGAACAGCCCATAGCTTATGCTTCTAAGACGTTGACCCCAGCACAATGGAACTACTCCCAGATTGAAAAGGAGGCTCTGGCAATAGTGTTGCTGTCCAAAAATTTCACACCTATGTCTTTGGGGCAAAGTTCACCCTCCTGATGGACCATAAACCCTTCGTTAGACTTTTCGGACCCCACTCTCACCTTCCAGAGCAGACGGCTCAAGGTCTCCAGTGCTGGGCATTTTTTTACATAATTACGCTTACACCACCCGGTATAAGCCCACCACCCACAATGCTAACGCTGACGCTTTGTCACGTCTCCCAGCCGGCCCTGATCCTGCCTTTGACCAACAGGAGGTCCTCTGCTGTCACATTGATTCCGCCTGCCAGGATGTGCTGGACGGTCTGTCTCTTAGGGCTGCTCACATTGCTGCTGCTACCCGCTGGCGACCCTGTCTTGTGATAGGTTCTCAACTATGTGGTCGACTGGTGGCCATCCTCCATTACTCGTTGGATGCAGTCTGATTTCAGCCCCTGGCGCCACCTGTCCCACAGGCTCTCCATGGTCGATGATGTCCTTCTATTGACCACGAAGTCAGATGCCCATCGGGTGGTCATCCCTCCAGAATCATGGCTTCGGGTGCTTGGTTTGTTACCCCACAGGCACTGGGGTCCTATATGAAAGTCTTGGCTCGCCAGCATGTGTATTGGTCTGGCATCGATGGCGATATTGAGCGCATGGTCCATGGGTGCACAGTCTGTGCACATCACCAGGCGAGCCCTCCTCAGTCATTTGCACCCTGGCCTGTGCCTCGCCAGCCCTGGGATCGCATCCATATCGATTTTGTGGGCCCGTTTTTGGGGTCCATGTGGTTACTCATCATTGATGCCTACTCCAAATACCCATATGTTGTCCGAATGGCATCCAACACCACAGAGGCTACACTCACGGCCCTGGCCCAAGTTTTCGCCATCAAGTGTCTGCCATGCACATTGGTCTCCGATAATGGTCCCCAATTCACGACGCTCTCCCCCACAACTTCTGTTGGGTTGGTTGGTTGGTTGGTTGTTTGGGGAAGGAGACCAGACAGCATGGTCATCGGTCTCATCGGATTAGGGAAGGAAGTCGGCCGTGCCCTTTCAGAGGAACCATCCTGGCATTTGCCTGGAATGATTTAGGGAAATCACGGAAAACCTAAATAAGGATGGCCGGACGCGGGATTGAACCGTCGTCCTCCCGAATGCGAGTCCAGTGTCTAACCACTGCGCCAACTCGCTCGGTGCTTCTGTTGGGCCAACAGTATCAAACATATCTGTAGCCCCCCATTCCACCCTTCGTCCAATGGTGCAGCAGAGAGGCTTGTCCACACTTTTAAACAACTTTTGACTAAGGCAGTCGACACCTCCGTCCACATCGGCCCTCACCCTGTTTTTGAGCATCTATCGAACTACGCCAATTGATGGACACAGCAGAGCTCCTTAATGGGCGACAGCCGTGGACCCTGCTCCATTTCCTGATACCCTCCTTCTCTTGTCCCCACTCCTGGCCCTTGCAGCGGTATGACCCTGGCATGGCAATATGGGCCCACGAGTATGGGTGCAAGGTGGGTTGGACTCGTGCCACGGTCATCGCGGCCCATGGGTGGCGGGTGACGTCGGTGCAGACGTCGAAAGGGTTGCAGCGCCGCCATCATAATCAGCTCTGCCTGTGTGCCCCCACGGGACACGTGCTGCCGCCTCTTTCCCTACGTCCTTCTGGTAGAGACGTGGTCCTCGAGTCACCATCCCTGCCCCCGGTTGCCATCTCCCTGAGGGCCTCCGGGAGGATTGGTGGCTCCTTCCCCCACCCGGGACTCTGGATCGGCTGTCATGGATACCTCGGGCATCGCTTCCTCCCTGCCAATAGCGGTTGATAAGCCTGACTCCCCTTCCCACTGCCAGACACCTCGGCACTGTCGCGGGCGTTTCCTCCCCTACTCGAAAGTTTTCTGTGGCACATGTTCATAGGATGTTTTTTTTCTCCCTTTTCCGCTGGGGCGCTGTCTTTGCAGTTTGTCGGTTTTATTAATGTACATTGTATAATATATGTATATAACATATGTTGTCTCAAACAAGGAAATTTTCTATATGTGCGTGAAAGTTGTACTTTTATGTGATTTGAAATTTAAGTACCATGAGAAGAGACAGTCAGATCCTTACAAAATCGAAAGAGAATCCAATGGAAGCAGTATGTGGATGAACGTGTAAATGGGTTTGTTGAGCTTATTAGTGGTTCGATTCCATAGAGTGGCTCAAACAGGTATGGTAACAAAGTAATAAATAACTTCTTGTGTGAAATGTGGCTTGAAGTGAACGCAAAGGTTCGAATGACAGAGTTATATGAGATTAGAGTTATTGCGTTTCTGAGACGATTACCCCAGGCAAGTCAATTACTTTGAACCGAACCACCACTGTCACTTAGCTAATATCATCAAGTTACAACTCGCCGAAAACAGCCGCACTCATTGCTCTGCAATGTTCGCAGAGAACGACAGGAAAGTCCTTGAGCAGTAATCGATGCGCACACACGAGAACGCGTTATGAAAGTCCAGAACTCTGGTGTGGTAACCGCGTCAAGACACAAAACTTCGCTCCAGAGAAGCCGCGATCCGCCACGTCAGCCACACGGGTGCCGACGGCCAACTTGTCAACTTCCCGAGCTCCGAGGCTCTCCACGAAATCATTCTACACGAGGGCCTCTCAACCAGTCTAGACCAGGAGAGAACTGGAAGCCCCACCCCTCGCCACTCCCTGCTGCTGCTTACAGCCGCTTCTGTCACGTTCTGATCTTCAAAAAGGTGAACCAGCTAGCAGACACGGGTGCTCGGGAAATCACCTGTTACAACGCATTCACTCGTGGCGTATCAAACATTAACTTCTGGAACCAATGTACCTATTAAGGCCTTTCCTCTGACATATCTGGAGACAAGCATTCTCGCAGCCGAAAATGTGTGAACTGTTGTTACATGTACGTAGTTGTTCGACATCACACGTGTCATTCAGACAAAACTGCTGCCAACTACATCGTACGTAACTCGTTCCATTGCCGTAAAATGCGGCACCGTCGCGTGCATTGCCAGAGCCCTCCAGATTTGGGGTCAGCAGTCTGCACAGCCGCCAAACTCGGCGACAGGCAGGGATGGACGACCAACCCGCATCTGGCGAGGCTAACGACGCAGAACTCAAGGCTGAGTGCGAGGGTTTGTAAGTAGGCCGAGGGTTTGTAAGTAGGCCATCTGCACCAGATCTGAAAAACGCAAAACTACGTGAACTAGCCGAGAACTCCGACAAGAAATCCGAAGTAAACGGCCAAAGCAGCCACAAACATGACACTCGAATTACAAAAAGTTCACACTCATTCATCTACAACCTGTCAACAACTTTTAAACAAGCGACGTTCCACTACATTAACCTCCTACTCTCACAAAGAACAGGGTTTACAACCGGTTAGATGCAGCTGGAATTCCAGCTCATCTAACACACCTTATGCCAATTCAACAAACGTTAAAATAAGCAAAGAAACCGCAAAATTGCTGTAACCTACACTAAAACAGTTGCCGTCCACCAAGTCGTTCACCAAAAATTCCGAAAAAACTTTGCCACCATCACAGCACACCCATTTCGAAATCCGAGAAAAGAGTCTGACCTACTTACTAATCAGAGGCAACCATAACAACAACCACACAGCACGCCAAACAGCAAGAAAAATAGAAACCACACAGAGTCACGCTCACCATTCTGATAACCGAGGTTTACTGTGATATAACAAATGAAAAAACTGAAGAGAACCTAGAAGTACCGGGAGACTAAATCCAAACTCCGTGCTATCATTTCAGACATCAGTCCAAGATCTATTAAGAAATTCGAGTCATGTACAGTCAGAACAGCCAACTTGCTCGCCATTTCAGAATGCATTGTACACCTCACAAGGTTAAACGATCCAAAACACTACCTCCTCAATAACAGCAAGGTCCAAGTTGCAACACTTTCCAATACGTCACAAAAAACAGCCGTAATAAACCGAAATGTAGAAAATGGAGTCGACCACATCGAATTTTTAATTGTAAGTTATACCCGAAAAAAGAGGCACCAAAATGCAGCAGCGGTTACACTGATAACTTTCATAACGATGAGAGTTGCAAAGAAGGACCAAAAAAGCCTTTCTCAATAACGAAACTAAGAATGTTAAGTGGATTGACGAAACCACTATAATCTTTGAGCCAGAGCATGAAGAAGCAATCAAACGGAAAACTTTCTCTGAGCCTTCACTAGAGCCCTCCTCAACGTTATATCTGAAAGGAGGCAAAGAATAACAACAGTTTCAAAAAAGTTCCTACGACGTTCTTTGGCGAACACGGATCCACATCTATATCGCCAAGCCGACGGACCTATCCTTGCATGAGACACCGGGAAACACAATTCAACTCTCACATTCAAACCTAGGAAAGATATTGCCATTGTCTGCTTTGTGAATGCATTTGGTTTCTGTGCGGAAAACAAACTGCTCGAACACTTAGTAAGAGACAAAGAAGATAGCATTATAGTCGTAGCCCATACCTGATGCCCAGGCAAAGAAATCAATCTACATAGCTACTTCTGTCACCGACTTGACGAAACCAAACCAGGCCATGGTAGAAGTTGAAATAGATGCGTTGCAGTGTTTCATTTTAAACACCTAGCTGCAATACAATTCAACCTACAGTAAAATCTAAACATTCACCACGCCATCGAGTTAAAAATTAGAGCACAGTATATATGTACCTCGTATCGAGGAACTGCTAATTGACCTCATTATTTATGTACCCTCACTCGCCCCAGCTAAAGTCACAGGAGACTCCGTGCTAAATCCATGATATTTGCTGACAGAATCGAACAATAAAAATGGTAAACTTCTTGTAGCCAGTTTGAATCTCACCAAACTCAGAAATGACTCGCCCCCAGCTACTATCAATCACTATGGCACTTCTATCTTAGATCACATAATATGTACACCATAAGTACCAAGATGCTGAAGCGAGACTGAATTTGGTGACAGCATAGCTAATGAGTACCTGCCATTTGTCATATGAACTTCAGCTATTAACCACAAAAAAGAGGAAAAAATTAAAGAATCATCGACTCACGAAATCGGATCATCGAAAAATTCAGATTGAGAGGGTTCAGCACAAAACCTAACGTATTAACTATTGAAACCACTTATTATAACAATTACAACAACAAATAGTTGAAGCAATATAACCTGGTATAGCTGAAAACGGCCCTAAGAAGAAAAAACACAACACAGAGAAACACATCTTACATGCATAATAAACAAAATTAAACAGAAGGAAAATACTGCAGACAATACAGCACTAACCAAACAGACGTTCTAAGATCGGCATGAATAGTCTCAATGACCTAATACGAAAAGAAACCCACCAAGTGATGGGCGAGAAAATCACAAGAATTAGGCCCCGTAATGCCAGTCGTTTTTGGAAAAAATTTCAAACGAGCCATAACATACGATTAGCGACCACCACAAGAGAGTTCCTCAAAGAGCTAGAAAAAAAGAGTCGCGATCATCCATAGTATCCAAAATTCGACAAAACTCACGAAGAAACGACATTCCAAAACCGAATGCAACCGCTTAACAGCCACTACTTCGTAAGATTAAGGAATCTGAAGTGGAAGAAAAGCAGCCGAGGGACTAGAGTCACAAGAAGATAATAACGTAAATCACACCTTTCACAAGACACCTGCTTCAAACACATTAAAAAGTTTCTTCAGCCCGGCCATGAAACTGAAAACAGTGTCTCTAAAATATAAGCAAGCTAAAATGAAGGTCATTTCCAAACCCGATAGACCAAAAAGCAACCTGAACTCATAGATTACCGTGCTCTTAGTGATACGGAAAACTTTGGAGACAGAATAAAAAAATTCAAGGAATAAAGCAACATAATACCACAAGAACAAGCCGGATTCAGCGGCAACCACAGCACAGGTAACCCGGTCCTAGGACTGAGCAGCAAAGCGACGCCGGCTCAACGCAGCAAGGCAGAAGCAACGGCAGCACGCTACCTGGTGGACGGCGAACGCGCGTTCCATTGGTTGTGGCATGCTGGGCTGTTCTTTGAAACGTTAATTTTGAACTTCCCATGCCAAACTGTGCAGTTTATTAAAAAATGTTGTTCGAAACAGGTAAGTATAAGCGCTGCCTGGTGACCACCATTCGATAAGTATTACGCCATCTGCAGCGACGCCACGTGGAACAGCCACATCTCCACTGCTACACACAAACGACACAGCTGACATCGCTAAAGCTCGGTCGAGGAATGAAAGAACAGCCATGTACACAGACGGCACTGAATACTGGTGTCACGGCCCAACATGCGGCAGAATTAAAGAGCAGGTCAGCCACTTCAGAAACAAGCAGGAACCTTCGCTAAGCAAGTCGATGTTAAGAGCCAACCCCACAAAAAGTCAGTTAACGTTGTTCTAGCACCGACACCATATTAATTTGCAAGCACAGAAACCAAACAAGCTAAATATTCTACTCTCTGTCCGAGACCACCCCACAAACCCATGTAAAACCCTTGGAATTAACTTAGACGAACTATTAAATGCGGAGAAAAACAAAATAGACCAAAAAAGCAGAGAACTCATGCTATTATGACTCGTGAAACATACAATGTTGAACCAGTGTCATTGTTTACAAATCAAATACTCGTTCACCCAGAACTTGAACATGCAATATAGGTATGGCTAATGACAAGCAATCAAACTAAGAAAATCATATCTAACAACAAGATGATCCTGTGAGTAACTCAAAATCTAGCATATGACTTTCCCTGTGCCTCTGTAACGACACACTCAATACCGAAAAGGGAAAGACGCTAATATAAGCTCAATAGATTAAAATACACTGGATCAACGAAATCTGTCCTTCAGCACCAACCTGGGACCTTCAACCACCCATATTTTAAATACATTTGTATTCCCCACACACCATCCTTGGAGTTACATCAGACATATTCTGCCAGTCAGTTATAAACAATGAAGAAATACAGAAACTGTGAAATAAGGTGTTATAACGCAGAAAGACGTTGTAGCCTTCAGTCTGAAGGCTGGTTTTAAACACAGCTCTCCATTCTACTATATCCTTTGCAAGCCTCTTCATCTCCAAATAACTACTGCACCCTATGTCCTTCTGAATCTGCTTACTGTATTCACCACTTTGTCTTCCTCTACGATTTTAACCCCACCCACATACACACACTTCGCTTCAAGACTAAACTGGTTATCTCTTGACGTTTCAGAACGTGTCCTACCAACCGATCCCTCCATTTCGTCAAGTTGTGCCACAGATTTCTTGTCCCTTGAAATCTGCTCAGCATATCCTCACTAGTTACATGATCCACTCACCTAATCTTCCACATTCTTCTGTAGCACCTCATCTCGAAAACTGCTATTCTGTTTTTGTCTAAATTGGAATTCACGATTGTTATCTCATGTCGTACATTTAAGGACTTACTTTATAACATGTTAAGCAAACAAAATTCCATATGTACTCTGACAAAGACAGAAGCATGGTACTTAAACTGAATTATTGTTTACTTTAAGTGTATGTGCTGGGGTCACACCTTTCTGGTCTGTACATTCATGGCTTAACAGAAAGTCTTCAAGAATATTGATTTATACTGATGACATTAGCTTGGTTGTCCAGAGCCACAACGTTTCTGATGCTGAAACCTCTTTATCCGCTGATTTGGAAGTCTTTGATGTATACCTCAGGAAATGGTGACTGTACCTAAATCCACAGAAAACAGTTATATTCGCACTACATCTATGCACAAGACAGTCAGATTACATACCAGACGTCAGATTCAGAGGTCAATAGCTCTAGGCAAAAATATTAATTTAAAAGTAGCATCTTTCACTTGTAGCAGCTAAAGTCAAAACGAGAAGCAAGTCCTCAAAAATTTGGTGGCACCGTATGGTGAGCTAGTGCTCGTGTTTTAAGATCCACAGCTTTAACTTTATTATATGTGCTCTCTTACTGAAGATTATTGTTTGACAAGGATCAATAGTGCTCACACTAAGAAGATAGATGTGCAACTCAATCAGGCATTACGAGATGTATTCAGAGTACAAACACTCTAACACTTCCTGTTCTCAGCATCGCCCCACCTCCAGCTGTAAGAAGATCAGCTCTGCTAAAGGTCTGGAAGAACATTCACAGGAAATCTCGGCTACCCATTCATCGAGATATTGCACAAGCAGAACACCAACGCTTGAAATCTAGGAAAATCTCATGGTGCACAGCAAAAAACCTTGTTGTGTCCTCTTTCATTGTCAAATATTCATGGAAAATTTAGTAAGCGCAGTCGTCAGTAGCGAACAAACATCTAGTCAAGGTTGCTGTCATGCAGACAGAAGGATTCGATCTCCCCAGACGTCAGTAGAGGATCATGAACTGGATTAGCACTGTACAAGGCAGATGTCCTTATCTAAAGTAGGGAGTCAGTGTTCTTTTACAGACAATTCTATGTGACTTTCTAAATATTCCATTTGCCCTAGCCTCAATATTATCATAACAACAGAAAGGTCACATGTTGCAACACCCTCTGAGGCGGGTGCATGCCCTGCCCCCTGTCATGACATCACATGATGATCCAATTGTGCTAATCCAGAGATCCCTTTATCCCCAAAAAGATTCTATTATCTCCATGTTTAATCATCAGGATATTTATGTTAACAGCATATGGTTCCAAACATGCAAATGCAAGATTAGTATATCTTTGCGAATGTAAAATTATAGTAGAAACTGAGAATGTTCGTCATAATGCTGAAACACAATTTACAGAGATGAAGTAGGGAGAGCAATGTAGCCAATGAAGCGCACTGAGAAGTCGATGACAACAGACTATGCTCTGTCTCAAATTCCTCCTGACATGAACATCTGTAGAAATAAGGCAACCATGATCAATCTGTCTGATAATCCAGTATTGAAGTTCTCATCATCATCATCACAAGACTCTTCACAATGTATTTATTTAAAACTTGAAGAGTTATGAAATTGTAGTGGCAATAAAGTGCAATATGAATTGGAACAGTGTAGTCAGTGGCAACGATATGTGAAAGCATTATTTAAAGATGTTATAAGTTATGTACATGAAATGTACTATACAAAATCACTTATGCATAAGTGTATGTATGCTTGCAGTACTGAAGTCTCCTACCATAACTCCTATAAATATTAAATCTATAGAACTTGGTTTACAGATGGAGAAACGAAATATATCCTTCATCCTGTTGGTTTGAACATAATGCAAGCAGCATTTATAGGGTATAAAAATGCTATTTCAACAATTCTGTAGATATGTAAGGCAGAATGAATAATAAGAAATGTATCAAGGGCATATTTTTTTATTTCCTGTATGTAAAAACGTTAAAAAACATAATTATTTACAATGTATATTTGTTTTTTATTGCAACAAAGGCATTGGGAAACAAATATTACGCAAGATACTTGCAGATATGATAAATAGGTCATACTATTCTGCAAAAACTTAAACATACATACATAAATATACTCACTCACTGATTGAATGGTTTGAGTATGGCAGAGAGTCAATAAGTTTCGACAATACTAACACACATTTAAAACAGCACAAAAAGGGTTCAAGTTACTTGCAAATACCAAGACACTTAAAGCAGTGATATGAGCAACTGAAGAGGGTATTGACTTTGTTAATGAAGGTTCAGTAATACTACTTTTAGGCTTTTTGAGAGGAGAACATCTAGCATTGGATGCTGAAAAGGTTTACAAATCTGACCTGCCTGTAAATACACTCCTGGAAATTGAAATAAGAACACCGTGAATTCATTGTCCCAGGAAGGGGAAACTTTATTGACACATTCCTGGGGTCAGATACATCACATGATCACACTGACAGAACCACAGGCACATAGGCACAGGCAACAGAGCATGCACAATGTCGGCACTAGTACAGTGTATATCCACCTTTCGCAGCAATGCAGGCTGCTATTCTCCCATGGAGACGATCGTAGAGATGCTGGATGTAGTCCTGTGGAACGGCTTGCCATGCCATTTCCACCTGGCGCCTCAGTTGGACCAGCGTTCGTGCTGGACGTGCAGACCACGTGAGACGACGCTTCATCCAGTCCCAAACATGCTCAATGGGGGACAGATCCGGAGATCTTGCTGGCCAGGGTAGTTGACTTACACCTTCTAGAGCACGTTGGGTGGCACAGGATACATGCGTACGTGCATTGTCCTGTTGGAACAGCAAGTTCCCTTGCCGGTCTAGGAATGTAGGAATGGTAGAACGATGGGTTCGATGACGGTTTGGATGTACCGTGCACTATTCAGTGTCCCCTCGACGATCACCAGTGGTGTACGGCCAGTGTAGGAGATCGCTCCCCACACCATGATGCCGGGTGTTGGCCCTGTGTGCCTCGGTCGTATGCAGTCCTGATTGTGGCCCTCACCTGCACGGCGCCAAACACGCATACGACCATCATTGGCACCAAGGCAGAAGCGACTCTCATCGCTGAAGACGACACGTCTCCATTCGTCCCTCCATTCACGCCTGTCGCGACACCACTGGAGGCGGGCTGCACGATGTTGGGGCGTGAGCGGAAGACGGCCTAACGGTGTGCGGGACCGTAGCCCAGCTTCATGGAGACGGTTGCGAATGGTCCTCGCCGATACCCCAGGAGCAACAGTGTCCCTAATTTGCTGGGAAGTGGCAGTGCGGTCCCCTACGGCACTGCGTAGTATCCTACGGTCTTGGCGTGCATCCGTGCGTCGCTGCGGTCCGGTCCCAGGTCGACGGGCACGTGCACCTTCCGCCGACCACTGGCGACAACATCGATGTACTGTGGAGACCTCACGCCCCACGTGTTGAGCAATTCGGCGGTACGTCCACCCGGCCTCCCGCATGCCCACTATACGCCCTCGCTCAAAGTCCGTCAGCTGCACATACGGTTCACGTCCACGCTGTCGCGGCATGCTACCAGTGTTAAAGACTGCGATGGAGCTCCGTATGCCACGGCAAACTGGCTGACACTGACGGCGGCGGTGCACAAATGCTGCGCAGCTAGCGCCATTCGACGGCCAACACTGCGGTTCCTGGCGTGTCCGCTGTGCCGTGCGTGTGATCATTGCTTGTACAGCCCTCTCGCAGTGTCCGGAGCAAGTATGGTGGGTCTGACACACCGGTGTCAATGTGTTCTTTTTTCCATTTCCAGGAGTGTATATTCCTGAAAATTCATGTTTAATGCAATGTCGCAAGAGATATGTATTTAAAGGATAAGCTGCTACATACAATTTCTGTTTTTATTTTTTTCCTGCAGTGTGTGCTGGATACAAAATATTAGAGACTCCATCTAGTGTTACGTACCTCCCTGTAATTGTTCAAACATTGCATGTGCTTGAGGTGAATGTTGTTAACCAAGACAGTCAACTTGCAACTTCTGTGGAGAAGAAATAATCTTACAACTACATTTGAAAAAATGTGATGGTGATATGCTATAAATGTGGTATATGCACATTGCAGAGCAACACTTCTGTGTGTAAACTCGTTACATCAACATAGGCAAGGAGGTGGCCATGGTGGGGGCAGCAGCACGATGCCAGTGGGAAATACGCTGCTATTCTCACTCCAACACCTACGTCACATAGCAGTGGCAGAAGCAGCGTGACATCACCTCAACCTGGATGTTCACTCTGGGAAACACACCCACCTCTCACCCATGCTGGAGGTGCACAATCGGTGCAAACGATGCGATGGCAGTAGAGTTCCATCAGTGGTCAATGCAGAAGTACCAGCAGCAGTTCCAGTAATAAAGACCACTTGCTTGTGATCAGCCAGACCGAAAACCTAAATTAACCAGTGATTTGGTATTCTATTAGAAACAGAATTGCACAAGCTCGTATTAAGAGTGCTGTTGGATATCTGGACTCCCCCCCTCCCCCTATACTTCTGGTGCATGTAAACCTGTTTGGAGGCGAAGGATGTCTAAAATTTAAAGAACTCTCAGTATTCTTCAATTAAGTTTAAGCAATGCTATGCTATGAGATAGCAATTCCTACACATCGCAATGTGACTGAGATGGCAGTCATACATTTGTAGAGCAGAATAAATGTAGTACTGCAAAGCACCTCGCTCAGTGAATGTTAAGAGAAACATGTCTACGACCACTTACGAACAAGGTTATCAGAATTTGAAGAAAGAGGCTCTGGAAAGTATAAAGTAACATGCTGTTTTTGGACGTTTTTGCATACATCCATTATCAACGTAATGAGAGTTCTTCATACATAAAACTTCCAGGAGATACTGTGTCAAAACATATGGCTATTAAAGTAATAAATAAAGATGAATTCTGTTTTGCATTGTGTGAGCTGTGAGAATAATTTGGAGACCATCTGGAGTGTCCTGGTAAATATGGCATCTACGACATTCCCAGTGATTATAACTATAAAAGCATTGGTTATCCAATTCAAATTCAGCTCATCGATAATTTGAAGAGCAGAATATGCATATCTCTATTCATGTATACACCTTGGATGCATGCAAGGATAGTGATGGTAAGATTGCTCATAAAGTTGTTGGCTCCCACATTTTTCAGAATTTACCATTCATCGAGAAAAACTTACAGATTTGCCGATCATTTCTGATGAAAACAATACAAAGCAGCATTACTGTTTGATAAAAAACCTGTTGTCACATCTTATTTTATCACAGCTGAATAAACGTCATGGTGTACAGTACATCTACAGTAGATATTTGAGTACATTTGACAAGAGCGAAAATTTTTCTGAGCAGTAGTATGACAGTTCTATAAAAGCTCCCCATTGTATAGACAGGTGATGATAAATACACAGAATTTAAAAATTTTCTCCTCAAACAGCGACTACCTTTCACTGTTTACTCAGACTTGGAATTTGTGCTCATACCTGTAGTACAATATGAAGTAGATCCCAATATTTCACAAACCGCTATCACAGAACAACATGTACTCTTTGCAGTGGCATAGAAAGCCATATGTTCATACGATCCATCACTTCACCATATCGAATTGTACATTGGTACAGGTCCTGCGAGATGGTTGCTCGCTGAGCTGGAAGAACTTGCAGTGAGACTGATGATCTTTATAACACCTCTGTTCACATACTCAAAACACCTGAAAGTCATTCATTATATGAGAATGCGTTTGCAGTCAACTGTAAGATAAAACAACTGAAAAAGTTGTTAGGAATCACTGTTATTTAATTATTAAATTGTGTGGTGCAGCACACAACTCATGTAATTTGAGTTATAAACTTCCCTGACACATACAATTTGAGCAGATAACATGTTCATTTTCTCACTGTTCAGTGAGTGAATTACGTTTGCCTGATGATTCGGTTAATGTTATAGCCAAGAACCTGAAAAGTGCATTTCATATTCAAAGAGTATAACGGGAAATATCACATTATGGACAGCATAGTTATCTGACAAATTTATGACATACATCTGAGGACAAAATCCCAGGACCCAAGGAGCAACATAATTGTCTGATAATTCACAGGCCAACGATTGAATAACTCTTTTGCTGAAAATACCTCATTCTTATGTTTATAGGGAGGGAAATCCAAATATGATACTTAAAAAACTGTATTGCCCACCATTTCTTCACATTTTACAGCTAAATTTATAAAATTAAGCGATTTTTAAAGAATTTAACAGTTTTTATATAGTTAAAATAATTTAAAAAGGAGGTGTAATGAATGTAGATGACGTTGGTAGCACTGCTGAAAAACATTTGCTGGCAAAAAAGGCCGATCCTATATTTTGTTAACAGATGGTGTCTTGTTTACTGTCAACCTAACCTCACTTTCCCCTTTCCTGTACATGTGCTAAGTACAATGTCTAATCGTGGTTGTAAAAACTCTGCTGTCAGTTTTTGTTATACTTGTGGTGATTAAAAAACACCAAAGAAACATTACAGACTTAGTGGAAAAGGTTTGTCTACCATACTTTGGATCTAAACTTGGTGATAAAAAAAAAAAAAAATCTTGGGCGCCGCATAACGTATGTTACGTGTGTGTGTTGAAGATCTGAGAAAATTGTCCAAAAAGGAGAAAAAAATCCTTTAGATTTGCTGTTCCTATGATATGGAGGGAGCCAAGAAATCATTCCACTGTACTGTTGATAGTACAGGTAATAATTCGAAAAAATGAAGGTACTAAGCTACCCTAACCTTTCGTCTGGCATCCGACCAGTAGGGCATGGTGTACATTTGCCGGTTCCTGAACCACCAGGAGATTTAAACTCTATTCCAACAGAAGTATTTTCTGATGTACAATCTGATTGAGATGAACCAGACGATGATGAATCCCATTGTAATACAGAAAGTCTAGAGCCCAAATTATTTACTCAGACCCAGCATAACGATTTGGTTAGGGATCTGGGTGTAACGAAAGAAAAAGCTGAATTGTTTGGCTCTAGATTAAAAGAAAAGAACTTACTGGCAGTTGGAACCAGCGTATACATGTATAGAAAGAGAGAACAGCAGTTTTTAATTTTTTTTTTTTTTTTGACGAGAAGGTGATTTAGTGTACTGATGAGACATTCACAGTCTGATGAATGAGTTTGGCTTTCACCAGGAATGCTACCAAGGCCGCTGGAACAACAACATGATGGGGGACTACGGTTGGCCACTTTACCAAGAAGTTCAGCAAGCCACTCATTGTAGAAGAAGCTACACAAAAGCATCAAAGGAAAAAGAGAAAGAAAATACAAACCAATACCAGCTGACAAGTGAAACCTCTATTAACTCATAACATTGTTCTATGTAGCTTACTCTAAATAAAAAGCATGCTTATGTTGTAACAAAGCATTTCATTAGCTTCTCTGTTTACTATATAGCATAGGATTTTTATACTACATAATAAAAAGGATATTACTCGAAAACTATGGGTGATACAAAAAAACTAAGGCTACATTGAGATTCAATTCTCAAAAATCTATGAAGAAGAGCTATTAAAGTAAAAAATGTTTTTCAAAAAAAGTTTTTCATTGGCCTGTGTAATATCTTACATAATTACCTGACGACATGATGACATATATCTCAGGATCCATGCATAGTAGGAGGGTAACAACATAATTTGATAATTAAACATGCAGGTAATCGAACCAAAACATCTATGGATCCAGAGGTCTCACCACTTAGCAGAGTTGTGTCATTGTGTGACACTACATCAGATGGGGGGGGGGGGGGGGAGACACAGCCACCTCAGGGGGTGTTGCAACGTGTCACCTTGTTGTTGCTATGACAGTACTGAGACTACTGCAACTGGCGTAATTAGATACGAACCTTGAATTGTCTTTAAAAGAACACTTCTCCTATATTATCTAACTGACAATTGGGGATGAGCTAGTTATGCACACTACGACTGTGGTACCTCCATACAGTCAGTCCACCATATTGCTGCTGACCATTGTCTTCGAGCCAACAAAGGAATCATAATGGACATTCACCATGCATCACATGAAGCAATCTAATGGATAAAACAGCTATATCAGGAGGTGTAAGATTGTGCTAGCTAGTGACTGCACATTTGTTAACAGATGTTGTGTACATATACAATAAATAAATAAATAAGTGAGTGCATAAGATAAGGGTACACAGTATATTTGTTAAGAAGTGATCCTAAGTCTTTACATCCTCATTATAAATGTAACTTTCCATATTAAAAATGTAAAATACAAAAATACTGAAAGACGCTCAAGCTTCCTTGTCACCATTTGAAGACATCAAATGTGTGTGCTTGTTGGCGCCAAATAAATATTTCCAGAATAATCGATATTTGTGCACATAAACATACACAGTTACAATTCAAATAATAAAATAGATCTATTATTACCATGATAAGAAATACAAATTATAAAATAATAGCATGATTGTGTACGAAAAATGCAAATCACAATGCATATGTCAGTTTTGCAGTAGCTTTGCCACGAATACGTCAAAGCACATAGTAACATTTTGAAGGGAACTATTTAAATAAAGGCATACAGGTGCGATTCGTATATCTACTTCTTCTTTCAAAATGATTGTCCAGTATGGGAGAAAAGTATCTGCTTTAACTCAAAAATTTTCCTTCACTTCCGAAAATCATTCGATTCAGTTTCGTACGGCCGCCTAATTAACAAAATAACGAGAGCACGGAATATCAGTCCAGCTGTGTGGCTGGACTGAAGAGTTGTTACCAAAAAGAACACAACATATTGTAAGTAGGCTGTTTAGGTTTTTTTATTGGCAACGCCACCTCTGTATGAAAATCACTGGCTGTGCTGTGTGCAGTCTGTGGCTGCTTTGCATTGTTGTAATACTCGCCATTGTAGTGTTAGGCAGCTGGCTGTGAACAGCGTGTAGCGTTGCGCAGTTGGAGGTGAGCCGCCAGCAGTGGTGGATGTGGGGAGAGAGATGGCGGAGTTTTGTAATTTGTCATGAACTGCTATATATATTATGACTATTAAGGTAAATACATTGTTTGTTCTCTATTAATATCTTTCATTTGCTAACTATCCCTATCAGTAGTTAGTGCCTTCCGTAGTTTGAATCTTTTATTTAGCTGGCAGTAGTGGCGCTCGCTGTATTGCTGTAGTTCGAGTAATGAAGATTTTTGTGAGGTAAGTGATTTGTGAAAGGTATAGTTTAATGTTAGTCAGGGCCATTCTTTTGTAGGGATTTTTGAAAGTCAGATTGCGTTGCGCTAAAAATATTGTGTGTCAGTTTAAAGGACAGTCGTGTATAATTATTCAAAGGGGACGTTTCATATGTCGACCCTTAGCCGAGGATCCCTCACTGGAATCTTCTGATTTTCTCTTGTAGTTTGTGTAATTAGTGCAGATTTTGTTTATTGCTAGCGCGTAATTATAGAGAGAATTTCTTTTGTAGTTGCAGTCTTTCATTGTTGTACAGTAAAACAGTTGTGGCATGCATGTAGATTTGCACCAAGTATTTCGCAGCTGCAATTAACTAGATATTATTTTCAGTGTTATGTTAATGTGTTCTCTTATTTTTGCTCTTCAAATTGTGCTTTTCTGTGTTGTCGTGTGAAATATTGTGACAATAATGGCGTGTGAAAAACGTAATACTAGGCTCCAAAGTAAACTGAGAAATGACAGTGAAAACTAAAGCAGTGTGTTAGCGCCACCGAGTAATGAATTAACAGACGTTCAAAGTAGTAATTTGGTAACTGTGCATAGGGAAATGGAGCGGGCGTCAAACAATGGCGTGGACAGTGAAACAATTAGTGAAGAGGGAAGCATTATCGATCGATCGGTCGGCAACAGCTCGCCTCAGGAATTGGGAATGACAGGACACAATTTTGCAAATATTGTAGACTCAGGTTTTGGGTTCACACCGTTTTCTCAAATGAGTCAAGACACATTTTCCACTTGTCAAAATGTGAATGTTGCCGGTGCAAATTCACTGCCGAAAAGCACTGTGGAACATGTTTCAGACACCAGTGCATTGTTATTACAATTAATGCAACAAATGGGGCAAAGGCTACAAAAGCTAGACACAACGCTTGAACAAAATCAGAAACAAATGGGACAAAATCTTCAAAAGTTAGACACAATGGAACAAAATCTTCAAAAGTTAGACACAATGGAACAACACCAGAGACAAACACAGCAACAGTTAGACGCAATGGAACAAAATCTTCACACCACACTTGAACAAACACGTGAAGATTTAACTACTGAGTTACATAACATCGAATCGAAATGTCAAAAAGTCTGTAATGACGTAAAAACACAAATTTGTGAGCATTTTCAACCTATTTTTTCGCGGCATGAAAATGCATTACAGAATCACGAAGCAGCCATAAAAGAACTGCAAACCATTGTGCATGAAAATCATGAGACCTTGTCGGCTAAAATTGACTCACTTGCATCTACCGATTCGGTTACGCAACTTGCAAAAACTCAAGAAAACTTAAAGGACACAGTAGATTCGATTTCAACACAAATGGACACTCTGAAACTTGGTTCAGAAAAACACACTGAGGAAATGTGTTCACTATCGGAGAAAGTAGCCGAACTTTCGGGTCAGTTCACTAACTTATCTACGAAGGTAGATGATAATCTGAACGACACAAAACCGATAGTCTTTAATGACACAGAAGAGTGCGAACAAATTAGGAAACTGAAACAAAATCTGAATCAAATTAATACGCAACACCAAAGAGAAATCCGGGAAGTGCAAGATCAGCTGACACAGGTAATACAAGAGTTACGTATTTCAGAGGACACTCGCGCCCCAATACGGGAAGAGGGACATAGAAATACGGAAAAGCCACAAAATAATAACACAGGGCATTTCGGAAACTATGAAAGAAATTGGCAAGGTACACCGAATTATGAGATGGAACCGCTGAAACGACGTAACAATGACCGACATGCGACTCGCCGACATGATGATTTTGACTATAAGCTGTTCATTACCACACGTAAATTCAAAACATTTAAGAATTCTGGCAACGACATTCATCCACAAGCATGGCTCCATCAATTCTCTCATTGTTTTCCTCCCAACTGGTCATTGGAGCACAGGTTAGAATTTATGTGTGGCTACTTAGAGAATGAACCAGCTGTAAGAATGCGGTCGGTCATTCACGATTGCCACAGTGAAGGAGAGTTTTACCATGCCTTCCTCTCAGCGTATTGGTCTCAAGCCACACAAGACCGAGTGAAACATAGCATCATAATGATGAAACGTTTCGAACAATCTGAATTTTCCAGTCTTATGAAATATTTTGAAGACATGTTGCACAAGAATCAGTACCTGTCAAACCCATACAGCCCCTCAGAACTCATCCGCATTTGCTTAATCAAATTACCTGAACATTTACGACATATTATTTTGGCAGGACGTTGCAAAGACGACATTGAAGCTTTTCAGGGACTGTTACAAGAACTGGAAATTGACACTGACAATCGCGGAGCGCACGAGCACAACAATTACAGATCACATCCGTCGCAGTTCCGCGATGAAAGAAAAAATAACTGGACACGACAAGTCTATTCTTACAACGCAAATCGTGACCAAAACAGACACCACCCGTATGACAACCGTTGGCAGAGTAGTAATAATTACAGGGAAAGATCACCTCTCCGTGGTAGTGACTATCACAGAGACAATCAGAGAAACAGACAATTTGGGAACCAAAATAATTATTATCACGGGGGACAGAATAACTTTAGACGCAACGGTCCAGCGCGCAGTTGCGATTCAGGGAGAAATTCTCCACCACTTAACCGACAAGAAAGAAACCACAGGAACTACCAACATGACGATAGACGATATGATCGTAACGACAGACCTGAATTGCATCAGAACTGGCGGGATTCTAACAGAGCTGGGCCCTCTCGGCAAGGCGAATTTGTAGAAGTTAGGTCTCCTAATCCCAATAACGACGCGCGCCAACAAAGAGACAGACAATGACCCGCACAGCAGGCAGCCGCATGCACCAGCTGGCTCAGGGAAAAATAACATAGACGCTAACCTTGAGAAAAATTCCAGTATTCTTTACCGACGTATACCACTTGACAATTGCGTTAAAGTTGAAACTCTGCGTACTAGGAAGAGCAAAGGGTTACACCATATTTCACATGTAAAACCGTTTATTGAAAAATAATCTGCTTTTTAACTTTGTCTTTGCCATAAAACTTTTCACTTCACATTTCTAGTATGCTTTGTCAGACTTAAGAAACTGTTAACATGCAACAATGTTTGAAGTTAAATATCCAGTCTAAAACCTAGGGAACATTTTTAAACAGAAATTACGATTGCATTGTTATAGTGAACAGACGACACAGTGTTGTATTTGTACATTCTTGCTTGTTAGTTGCACGATTACGTAACAACTATCAGGTTCACATACTTAGAATATATACTGGCACTGCTAATGAGATTTTCATGTAACATTTTGGTTTGCTTGAAAATACATCCTTTATTTGAAGTACTTTCTGTGGGATTAAAGATGACTAAGCATTTGGTTTCTTTGACAGCTACACGATTTTATCACGACGCTACTAATGAGTGACAATTTACAATGTTGATTTGCGGTGTTTCTGTTTTATATCTGCACAGTTTTCTGAACTCTTCTGGAAAGAAAAACATGTTTTAGTAGTAACTTTTGTGGTATAGCTACAATGAGACAGCCTTTTCCATAGCACAACAATACGTTACAGCACAGTACTTTCTTCATCACGGCAATAAGCGTAATAACTAATATATCTATACGCAAAGCATTTCACTTTTGTTTATCATGAGGTAAGTACATTGACTTTTGCGGAACTTAGCTTTCGAGGGCGATAACTACGACACTTCCACAGAGATTATCTTACAACATGACGCACAGTTTAGCGCTACAGTACACGTATTTGAGTGATTAACTTCGCACTTAAAACATTTATTTTTTTAAGATATTTGAAGTGCAATGATACAAGGGTTTTCTGTGATACATTTCATTCCATTGCTGTAATCTGTAACACCTGAGGGTATAATTACATTAATCCTCAGGGGGGTACACGCCTACTTTGTGTACCATGTGTGTGGCAACCACAAGGAACCCTACCTAATATGGTATTTGCTTATACAACTTTACACATCGGTACCATATTTCTGTAACACACAAATTACACAGCTATCTGATCATTTAACTGAGAGATAAACATTTTTTTTTACTACGTCAGTGACAGATGTTTACGTAACTACACCATTGGATAACTTCATGTTTACGCAATTTCACAGTTGGATACCTTCACACTTATGAAATTGTATTTTGTCTGTACTTTGTGAAATGTTCATATTTTTTTGGAACCATTGTGATACTATGAGAGCTTTGAATGATGTATTAGGTAAGGGAGCATGATTTTTAAAGTACGTTTGAGGTAAATGACACTACTGACATGTGCAGAGAATTTTTTTTTAGGTTTTGAAATTATTGGAGGAAGCTACGACGATTTTGAGAGTTGACTGAGGTGTTATGATATTATTACAATGACTATGTGTATTATGCTGTTGAGGTATGTTTATGATCAATAAGCTGATGCAATTATGATGACATATTGAAGTGTTGTCGCAAGATTGACGTGTCGACGAATATATATATGTGTAATAAGGTAAGGAGTAATGAGTACTGGGACTTTGACTTGTGAAAAAGGATGTTGGAAACCAAGAATCGTACTTTACGAGTTATGAAATGTGTGTATATGCTTGAATGTATCACAATGCTGACGAAATTTTTTTAGACACTGTTATATTTACAGGATTTTTTTTCTACACATTTGTTACGCAAATTTTCGACCTGTGAAATGTTTATATGAGACTGTCACTGTAGCGGATACTGCTGTCGTAAATATGTCGGTAAGAATGGTAAGTGACCGTGACGTAATGCGTTACGAGCGGCCAGGTGTGCCAGTTGCCTGGAGGAAAAGCCATTATTGCGAGCCCTTTTCAGCGGCACAGGTAAAAAAAAAAGGGACGCCATTAACCTCGCTTCTGACATTCCTTTGTAGAAAGCATCGCAAAAACGACACGGTCGAACTTGAAAACATATGATTACACTGGATGCCTAATGAAATGACGAGAAATATTTTTATGTCTATACACCTGATTATGACTACTGTCTCTCTAGTTGAGAGATTTTTCTACTAACTTATGAAATGCCACATGGCTATTGAACGATGTTCTTATGCTTTGCTTTGTACATAGTTGCTTATTTCATTTGATATCTAGTTTCTAGCTGCACTGCTGCATTGGTTCAAATAAAATTTTATAGGTGTACTAATATAAATATTTTCTGTCTACAGATCCAGTAAATAATAGTTTTGTGATATATTTCCAAAAAATGAGGGAGCACAAAAAGACATTTCCCTTCACAGGAACTGCATACATAATTTTCTTTACAATACTTGGTAATTTATTTCATAGAGTAAGTTATCGTGATGCATCACTCTAGTGTTGAGATGTGACATAGGTATTAGGCATGGCCATTTTTAGTGTAATATTTTTTTCTGCTTGAGGTCTAGGTTTAAATTTTATTTCCTGCTGCTGTTTGCCAGGCATAGTGTTACTGAATTTAACTTTGTATTACTCTGTTAAGCTAGTTTTACTACTGATTTATTTTTCTTGTTGCTGCACATTGGCTCATATTAGTTGTAACGTTGCATTGCTTGGTAATTTAGATTTCCTGTAGCTTGCTTTGCAATTATCCATTTTTTTGTCATTGATGTTTGTGTTAATTGTTTTGTGCTGCTGCACTGCCTCGTTCCTTAGTTTAGCATCTGAGCTTAGTAGATTTAAGTTAGCTTAAGACGGGGTAGACTATATAAGAAACTAACTATGATGAATTGGAAGAAATGCATTGAGAAGCTATAAGAAACAGATTTGGCAAAAATGAGTTTTGTGCACTGAGAAATAATTATTTTGAAAGAAATATGAATAGAATATAGAAAGCAGGTATAGATAGGACGTTTTGGGAATAATGATGAATGAAGGGAGATCTCTGAGAAGTAAAGAAAGTTTTGTTTGCAAAATACTGCAGTAAAACAAACCCTGTCCTTTCCTTGTGTTATCCCACTATGTGTTTGTGTTCCCTTGTGTATTTATGTTCCTTGTGTATTTATGTTTTTCCTGTATTTATATGTTTATCTGATAACACTTATGTTGTAGAATTTTTCTAATACTAAGTTACATTCACTATGATGAGGAATACTGTTATCCTCAAATATAATTTGCATTGATAATATGTTATTTACTTTGTAAAGATGCTAAGACAGTATTTATTCTGTTTTGTTTTAATGCTTAGGTGTGAAGTTGATGTTTCAAAAGTTATTCTGATCTTTTATGTATGTACTTATGTCATAATTCCTGTAACACTGATGTGTATGTTTATTTCTATTCTTTTGTAAAGCCCCTATTACTACAAATGTTATCTGTATTATTATGTTTTTAATGATGTGTTTTGTACCTTTGTAATTGTATTCTTATGTTATAAAATTGTAATTGACACCAGTTCATCATATTATTAACTAGTAAGTTACATTTCACTGCACACGTTTCTGTTGGTCATAGTATATGGACAATATGTGAGAAGTAGGGACTGTTAGTGTTTGCACGTGTATTAATAATTCAGCAAGGGACTGGATAACAGCATTGCTGGTTCTAAGGACAATTCCAAAAACTTTGTGAGTGCACAAGTGGTGGTTATGGACTTGCTATATTATCCGCAAGACTCTTCAATGGTGATTGTGCACCTGCACAGTCGCAACAGATGGCTGCTGGCCGTCTCTACAAGGACTACAGTGGATCTGCATCTTTGATGGCCCACCAATACCATTATTTCTACAAGGACTGCAGTGGGTCTGCACCTCTGGTGGCCCACCAGTACCGTAATCTCTACCAGGACGACAGTGGGTCTGCACCTCTGGTGGCCCACCAGTACCGTAATCTCTACTAGGACTACAGTGGGTAAGCTCTGTGATGACCTACCTACCAATACTCTTCAAAACTTCGACTGACTCTGAGGTGGCTTTGCACTGTTGTGGCCCATTACCTGTCAGCATGTCAAGAGTCAGCACTGTCTTTCCGTTGGAAGGACAACACTACTTCTTCAAGACTGTATGGAAATCCACTACTTCTGTGTGCAATTTCTTTTACTAATGAGACTTTGTGAAAAAAAACTGTAATTACTATTATGATGAATGATCAGGACTATCTTTATGGACTGTGAGAAAATTTTAGCTTTTGACCACCATTGTATCAATAAGTGTGTGCATTTGATTTCTTTGTTATTGTAATTACGATTATGAAAAATTTTAACAAATATGTATTGCCCAGTGCCCAAAACCATTTGTAAAATTTTTTTTGTTGGGAGCATGGGGGCTATGTAAGTAGGCTGTTTAGGTTTTTTTATTGGTAACGCCACCTCTGTATGAAAATCACTGGCTGTGCTGTGTGCAGTCTGTGGCTGCTTTGCATTGTTGTAATACTCGCCATTGTAGTGTTAGGCAGCTGGCTGTGAACAGTGTGTAGCGTTGCGCAGTTGGAGGTGAGCCGCCAGCAGTGGTGGATGTGGGGAGAGAGATGGCGGAGTTTTGTAATTTGTCATGAACTGCTATATATATTATGACTATTAAGGTAAATACATTGTTTGTTCTCTATTAATATCTTTCATTTGCTAACTATCCCTATCAGTAGTTAGTGCCTTCCGTAGTTTGAATCTTTTATTTAGCTGGCAGTAGTGGCGCTCGCTGTATTGCTGTAGTTCGAGTAATGAAGATTTTTGTGAGGTAAGTGATTTGTGAAAGGTATAGTTTAATGTTAGTCAGGGCCATTCTTTTGTAGGGATTTTTGAAAGTCAGATTGCGTTGCGCTAAAAATATTGTGTGTCAGTTTAAAGGACAGTCGTGTATAATTGTTCAAAGGGGACGTTTCAATATCAGTCTGAACGGAGAGAGGTCTTCACACGTAAAAGAAACTTCTGGTATTACCCAGGGAAATGTTACAGGACCGTCACTTTTCACAATACACGTACACATGCCCTAGTATATGAAGCCGGAAGTTCAATGAGGCTTTTTGCAGGTGATGGTATAGACAGAGACGTCAAAATGCTAGAAAGCTGTAGCGAAATGCAGGAAGGCCCGCAAAGGATCGATGACTGGTGCAGTAAGTGGCCGTTAACCCTGAACACAAACAAACGTGACGTATTGCAAATACAGACACAGGGAAAACCTTTATTGTATGATTGCAAAGTTAAAGAACAATCACTGGAAGCAGTTACTACCGTAAAATATCTCGGAGTATGCTTACAGAGCGATACGAACTGGAACGACCACATAAAATTAATCTGCATCTACGTCATACTCCGACAACGGGCTTGCTGCAGTGGTATCACCGGTTACTGTCAGATCACCGAAGTTAAGCGCTGTCGGGCTGGGCTAGCATTTGGATGGGTGACCATCCGGTCTGCCGAGCGCTGTTGGGAAGCGGGGTGCACCCAGCGCTTGCTACTCGATTGAGAAGTAGCGGCTCGGGCCTCGTAAACTGACATACAGCCGGGAGAGCGGTGTGCTGACCACATGCCCCACCATATCCGCATCCAGTGACGCCTGTGGGTTGACGACGGCCGGTCGGTACCGCTGGGCCTTCCAATGCCTGTTCGGTCGGAGTTACATCACACTCCGCAAGCCACGTAACAGCGTTTGGCGGACGGTAGCTACTGTACCACTGACTCATACCCTCTTCCCCGCTCTGGTCGCGAATCTGATCACCCCATCCCCGCTCCGGTCGCGAATGGAGAAAAGTAACTGTCGGTAAGCGTCTGTACTGGCTCTAATAAATCGAATTTTCTTATCGTGGTCATTTCGCGAGAAGTTTGATGGAGGAAGTAACACGTCGTCAGATTCTTATGGAAAGTGCTCTCTCTAAAATCCAATAGGACACCTCACTGTGATGCACAACGCCTCTCCTGCAGCGGCTGCCATTGGCATTTGTTGAGTGTCTGTGTAACGCTTTTCGCGGAATGAACGAACCCCCTCTCTGTGGAATCTTCTGTCTCTTTCGTCAGTCCTACCTGGTATGTGCCCCAGACTGATGAACAATACTCAAGAATCGGTCACACAAGCGCCTTGTAAGCCACGTCTTGCGTGGGTGAGTTACATTTCCTGAACATTCTCCCTATTAATCTGTCTCGTGTCCAGTTTTCCTAACAACTGGATTATACGGTAGTTCCACATAAGGTCGCTCTGGATAGTTAGTCCTAGATTTTTATGGTAGAGACTGTTTCCAGCAATTTGTCATCAATATTGTAGTTGTACAGTAGTCGATTTCTTTTCCTATGTATTCGCAGTATGTTACATTTACTTACGATCAGGGTGAACTAGCAGAGCCTGCACCATTCATCAGTCCTCTGCAGGTCCTTCAGCTAAGTGATACTGTCTTCTCGCGTCACTACTTCCTTATGCACAGCCGCATCGTGCGCGAACAGTGTTAAAGAGCTTCCAGCTGTAACACTGTCACATGAGAGCTCCAGAAGCGCTTGTTCAGAATTTAGTCTGCCACTTTGGTCACATGTCCACGCACAGCACACAGGGGAGTGAATGTCGTCTCCCACAATACGTTCACGGGGAAGCACGGTGGTGCTACGTGTTATTTACGTCCACCCACACTTCTCGCAACTGGTTTGTAGTCGACTTGCTTACCTGGCGTCTCATAGACGTTGCCCCACTAGGTTTCTTCTCCTTCGGTCGCGATCTGTAACGTTTCTATCACAAACAGTCCATAATAATATGACGAGTGAGTAGGTTTAAATGATAAGCATAATAAGAATAGTAAAATGTTAGGATGCCAACTAATTATGTTTTATTTCACCAATCACAAAATTAGTAAGATGATTTATAGAGCCAGTCTACCGTTAATAATAAAAATTAGTTTCCCAGTCATTATTCATTAGTTCCCAAACACCGACAAAGTCTCAAAAATGCTTCACACGATCTTAGAATCAACATGAAATGGCACAAATATATTTTCCAAGACAACAGAACAGTTTACTCTATGTTTATCCGGAGTTGCACTTCGCATTTCAGTTCACGTGGTGCTACTTTGGAAACCGATCGTCCACTAGTCGAGAGCTATCTTAACAGTTTGGCGCCTGGTCCATCCTTTCCATCAATAAGCGCTGACAGTAACTGAAATTTATAATTATCATTTTCTAATGGAGTGATACTGAAATTATTACTAACAAGTTTTCAGTGCAAGTAACGTCATCAGTACGGCTGTTTAAATAGTAAATATAGTTGATGAAAGATTCGCTTCTTGATGGCCAGCGAGGTGACTGAGTCCCCACTGTGCCTCCCTCTGCTCCAGTACGGTACGGCTGTCGCTCGCCCGGCCCCTCCCACGCTATGCGACCATCTGGTGCGCTGTGACCAAATACACGCTGTGTAAAATCACACTGCAGCGGACGCCAAACAAGTATTCGTCTAGTAAGCAATATCTGTGGTACTGGGCGGCACTGAAACACGGCCCTCTCACGTTCGTTATGCAGTTGTGTTCTATCCAGCACAGTGAATAGTTCTCTCTCCGGTCTGAAAGCCGTTGAGTGATATTTACGCAATATGGGTCAAAAACGTTGCGAAACTACCAAGGAAGAGGCAGAGAGAGATCTGCATTAGGTAGTTTCGACAAGGAAAATATTTTCAAGAAATCGGAGAAACCGTCAGTAGACCTACCAGTACAGTGAAGGATATTATATACGTTCTAATGAGTGCGAAAAGTTCGAAAACAAATCACGAAGTTGTCGTCCTGTAGTTCTATCCAAGGTGGAGAAAAGACAGCTACTTCGAAAAGTCATCAAAATTCCGAAACTAAGCGTTCTACACCTTGCTACTGCTTTTCATATGCGTACAGGAAGGTCTGTTTAAGCACAGACTGTAAGTAATATGCTTCATGGAGTTGGGTATGGAGGCCACACAGCCCGTAGAAAACGGTACATCAGTAACATCAACAGAAGAAAGCGACTAGCATTTGCAAGGGAACATTAATCAGATGGGTTTGATTTCTGGAAGAAGGTTGTATTTACTGATGACAGTCAATTTCAGCTATTTAAGTCCGAAGGGAACGTAACAGTGTGGAGAAAAAAGAATTGTGAACTTGAAGAGAGAAATATAACAGCCTCAGTTAAACATGAACGAGGTTCAGTACTTGTATGGGGGTGCATGAGTGCAAATGGTGTGGGGGCTTTGTGTTTTACTGATGGCATTATGGACCACAAGATCTACATAAATATCATAAAAACACATCTATCCAGTAGCGTGAATCATATAGGACTTAGTGGGTATTATATTTTCACACAAGATAGTGATCCAGAACACACGGCTCTCGACACAAAGCTGTGGCTATTGTACAACACGCCCCACTGGATGCAGACACCACCGCAATCCCCAGACACTAATCCTATCCAGAATTTGTGACATTTACGCGACAAAAACATCAAGAATCGTCAGATATCGAGTAGAAATGATCAAAAGACCGCTCTACAAGAGGAATGGCGTACGGCGTATAATTACAGTTCAAACAACAGAATCTCTGGTGAAATCCATTCCAAGAAGAATGCAAGCGATTATAAAGAGGAAACGAGGCCCTACTAAGTACTAACAACAACATTCTATGTTCAAAGAGTGATTTTCAGTACTGTAGACGAATACTTATTTTGAGTCTTACATTGCCTATCTGGACTTCTGAATGCTTAACCATGTTTATTTATATAGAAACCTGCGGTTTTTTATTGTGTTCTCATCTTCACTGATCAATAAAGATGTTCTTGTCCCTGCTTTACCTCAATCCCACAGTTTTCCACGCTTTATGAACCCTTAAACATACAGTCGTGTATTAGGCGAATACTTTGTGGAATAACTGTACCAACTCGCAAGCCTCCCGAAGCAAAATCTTCCTGTACCTTGCAATAAAACATAGCAACGAAAACGTAACGTAAACGCTGGCAGTTAACCGACATAAACGGCACACAAAGCTTTCTACTACATCATTTACATAATACTATGAGTTATTAATACACAGTTAGTTCAATGCGCAAAAATTAATTAGCTCTCCCCCACTTTCATTTATTTCTGTTTTGCTAAATCTTTACTTGAGGCTTGGATAATCGAATCACCAGTTTGTCCACTGAGATTTCCTACGAGGAAAATTTGCCGTGTTTAGGAAACAGTGTCAATTACAGCTTGAAGCTCATTGTCTCTCTAAGTATTCCCACATCAACCGCACATACAGATTTAGTTTTTCCATTGTCATCTTGGTTATCCTTTTCTTGACACACCTGACTTCTTGTGAATTAGAATTCCCACTCCTGCATGTGCTGCTAGATGTTTATCAGCACCAGAGTAGAATAGTGTGTGTTACTTCCTCTTACGGTTGAGCCTTTCCCGTTGCTTTCCATCTCGGTCAGTGTGCATACGCTTATTTTATGTACTTCTATTTCCACAACAATTTCCTTACCTTTATTATTCCATGAAGGTATATTCTATGTAGTAGCGCCTAAGTATTTTATTTCCCGATTTTTAATCCTTTTCTGAGACCTGGTCGTCATGATTTTATCCATCCTGTTTTGAGGCTTACTTTCAGGGATGGGAAAAACCGATCAGTTAAAGACGATGCTGTTATTTTAGACCTGAATATCCAGTATTTTTGGTATATGTTTGGTCTCGGTAATAACAGGAGCTTTTAATTTTTTATTAATGACCGAGCAAAATAAATGAAATATCAATTACCCTTAGCAACAGTGAAACAGTTTTTTCGGTTTTAAACAAACCTTTTTTTTTTTAAAAAAAAGAAATAAGTTTTAATTGAAAAACTGGCACTGCTAGGAAATACTGCACTATTGTAGAGAACCGGGAAAACGATCAGTACTATTTTATTAACAATGCCGACAGAAAGGAGCAACAAACGCATGGCATAAGAACTGGTACGGCGTCGCTGAGACGGCGCTGCCTGCCCCTGTTGCCCTGTGTCGCGGCCTGAAGCACGCGGTGTGCGTGCAGTGAGCAGGACTTCAGCCACACGCGGTCTGTACGGCAGTTCCTCGCTGCCGCCCGCCGACATCCGCTGTAGCGCAGAATGGCGTCGACGCTAGTCTGGAGATATTTTTACGATGTGACGTACAAATGAAGTGCAATGCTTCATTTGCTTTAAAACATCAATGATTTGTCTGCCACTTCTATGAAATAATAAAAGAGGAAGGAAATTATAGTAACAGCAATAAATTAATAACTTAGCGACAGTTCATCCATGGTACACAATAAATATAGGGAGTAGCTAATCTACTGCCAGTGTCTACATAACATGCCTTCATCTACTTGTAGCCCCCAAAAACAGAAAAAAAAAAGAAATAGAAGAACAGAGTCGACCTCAGTTTTCATCCTTTAGCATTGACTACTCATGACGCCAAAATAATGGTATGATCCCCGATTACAACTCAATTTTTGAGCAGAGTTTCAAAAAATTGGAATAAACAATAGAACACTCCTGATTTTTTTTGTAGGATTCTAGCGCTTCTCACTTTTCGAGAAAAGCAGCGTACGATGGACGGATGTTTTCTTTTATTTGTCTGTTTCATTTAATGTTTTGATTCTATATATCTTCAAATTGAGACGGTCAAAAGTTTTCAATATTTAGTCAGTTCTTACGTTCGTTACAGGAGAAAAATAAGAATAAAAATCGAAAATCGGTTATTTCAGAAATCGGTTACTTTCAACATTTTTAACAATCAGGTTAAACAGACGTGGAAAAACAAAAACCAAATAACCGAAAACAGTCTGTTCCAGCGACAACCACCACCCCTAGTTCTCATACACGTTCTAAGCTGTTGTCGGTCACATAATTTTGAGTTCGGTTAATCTAGGAACTCTTTCTCATTCAGACTGAAAGTTATGCACGGTACACATCAGTAACACGTATTTCAGCTTAACTTGTTTTACCATTCTCCTACGCAGATAATTTTGTTTTTCCTCGACTGGAATGTCACCTACGTCACTTGTGTCTAAATTTTCACCTACGGTCACGGCGGCATAGTGGTTGCTTTGTGACACCTCGCAAGTGCCTATGTGTTCTAGGCACTCGATGAGGAACTGTGCATTTTTTGTCTGATAACTGCCATGGTGACTAGAACGAAAATACCATGACATCAATAAACTACACAGTTTTCTTAATACTGGGTTATATGCTCAAAACAAGCCGAGTAGTTACTCCAAGGCATCTTGAGAAAGAGGCACAATAAAATACAGTGCAAACCTTTCTCATTCAAGAGTTAATTGTGATTATTAATTGGTGTGGTTGTTGCCAGAACTGCTACTATTTTTCAGGTACCTCTTTCCCAGATTTTTAAATTCGCAAACAGCCTAATAACGTTCATGTGTAGCTGCAGAACATCATTGTGTTTTCGTTTGGCACTTTGACACGTGTTACAACTGTCGTGTTCCTCCAGGTGATTAACTTAAACTACGTCTATAAAACACGCAGTTGACACAGTAGAGTCTTCAACTACCTGTTCTCCTGCTGCGTACTTCAGTGCTGTCGAAACACTGTGATTAAAAAGTGCTTAAGCGGGACCAACTTTCGTTTGATCGTAATGCCCTGGTCTTCTTAGATATTTCTCTTAGGTTCCAAGCAATGATCAGTTTATTTCTCTTTTGTCGAAATGATACAGCTTTACGACAGGATGAGTGGGGCAGCTGCATGCGGCAACTTGTGGTCTTCAACTACTTGTTTGGGAAGATTAATGTGGTCGGAAATTGTTAAATGGTTTCCAACATTCATCGGAGAAAGTGCTACATCAGGCGTGAAACAAAATTCTCAGAACCATCCTTGTGATTCACCTCAAAATTAAAATAGGTATTAAAATGTAATAAGATGCCCAATTTAAAGCACATATGTAACTGTATAACGAAAAAAGTAAACTTAAAGAGACAGTATTAAGTGAACAGGAAAGCAATTAAAAAAAAAAAAAAGGCTGGTGTAACTGAGTATCTGCCTTGCGAATAGTGTAGTGGCGCTGCAGCACGCTAATAACTGCACTACACGTGTTTACACATTGTGAGTTTCGTGTAAGTGAATACATACGCTCATTGCTAAGCACTGCACATAGAAAGGTTTATTTCTTTTACATGGTCCAGCAGACTCGTACAGATAATTATCTTTCCTCTAAATTCGATGCAGCCATCTCTTTCATATTTCGGGAGTCCTTCCGCCTTTGGAAAGATCTGCTACAACCCTCTGCTTTCGAATAGCAGTTTCCTGCACAACACTGCAGCATTCTTCACTACGAAACAGTTGTCATGTTTTGTCAGGTTCTTAAATTCGTATAAATGAATCTGTATGCTTCACACACACCTATATACTAAGACACCGGGTAATCTTCATATTCACTCACTTACTCTCAGGTCCAGAATGGATGCCTTGTACCACCTGACATCAAGCTGATCAGTGGCAGCACTTAATTGTCTGTTATCCACACATGAAAGGTTGTCGCAACCTTCTTTATTCCTACCAATTATCCACTTCCCGCAACATTTCTCTTCCTAGAGCATCTTCGGATGCGATACATCAATCGCAAAACCCATTCTCGGAACACGACTTCCCATCCACTAATAACCCATCCTCGTGTCCTGCTGCGACAGTAGACCCATGTTCCACCTTCCATGCACCTCCATGCCTTATCGACTCCCTCCAGCCGGAATTTTAACCAACTCCCCCCCCCCCCCCCCAACAATGGAATTCGTCTGGAGATATACCCCGCTTCCAACCCTCATCACAATCCAGCACCTCACACCATCCTCCTTATTTTCTCCTTCCCCCTTCACCCACACTGCTGACTTCTAGTCGCTACATGCGGTTCTGCAGGGCCACATAGTCATACTGATAAGCACGCCTTCATCGTGACAGTTATTCATGTGTCATCTGGCATCACCGTTACACTGCGGCATCATTCACCTTCATCAGTGCTTGTTATCCATGACAGTACGCCAACATGTAGCAATACTCACAAACTAGGGATGATCGTCAACCATCTATCTTAATTATAAACATCAATGTTTAGTGGGAATCCATCAATGCCTTTACATCGCTGTTAAGTCCTATAAAACATCGACACATTGATGGTATGAGAATACAGTAGTATTGGAACATCGATACCTCCACACTCAATTTGTCGGTCTAATGAAACGTGGGTACACTCTGAGAAGCGAAGCCACATTACTTCTTGTTACTTCTTTAGATTGCTTGGATTGGCAGAGACTAAATATTTACTTTTTTTCAGTAAATTAAATTATTTAAAGCAGTTTTTTAATTTGTTTCCTTTCTCAGATGGTAAATAATTACAGCTATTGCTTTATTTTTAATTTACAACCATTTGAAGACGAAAATGACACACGATAAATAAACCCATAGCAACCGAGACACCAACATGAAAATCAAAAATTTAATAAACTTATGCACAAGCCTAATAACTAAATCCCATAGTGTGGAATAATTAGCAAATACGTTATTGAAGACCAGCGAACATTGGAATTCTGAAATCAGTATAATTCTCCCAGTTCTCAGTGTCACTGGCGTCAATATCGCAAAAGCAGTAGATATTGTTTTCAGTAGAAATCGCCATATAGGCTGCTATACACACACGTTGCATTTGGTACGACAAGACTCAGTTGACAGAACGTCTAATTTGCTTCACTCAGTAGCAGCAGTTAAAAGAATAGTAACATGGTTCAAACAATGTATTACCGCTAATTACGAGTTGAGGTAGGAATCCGATTTGAAGTTTATTCACGATGTTCCCACACTTAGGAATTCAACATTTCATATGACTGAAAGATTTTTCCCTCACAATTCCATGGGCAGGGAGTAATTTGTGTCCACCTTTTCAAAATATCGTAATCGAATCTGGCACTTTCTATTTTAAAATTTTGAAAAAATCGTATTTATTGCTTTTGTTGGTTTCTTGTATCAAATTACGAAACCGTTTTAAATTTTTCAGTGAAATGTAATCCAGCAATTTGTCTTACTAGTTAATGTGACTTTTTGCAACAAATGTCTTATTCATATTTCCAAATTCAGAAATCTTCTTACACATCTGCATAACTGTAAGAAGTCTGTTTTGAACGGAAACTAACAATTAACAAAATTTTAAATTTTTAGAATCTTTTCTGATGACTGTAACGTACCCCACCACTTGACGTAAGCGTTATGAAAAATGCGTTGATGTTGCTAAGTAATTTATTTTTTTTTTATTGTTGGTGAACATAAAGTGCCCCCCCCCCCCCGTCCATTGCAACCATGGTTTTACGGGTTATGGAAAAGCTCATTGGTAATGCTAGGTTTAAAACTGCCACCTGACATCAACAAGATTATTAGTTGCCACACCAGTGCACCAGAAATGTTAAATGCAAAACAAATAATTGATTTAAGCGAAGTGTACGAGATATTATGACCAATTGAGATAAGGACTCGTAAAATCAGTGGAAAAAGATTTATAATCTGTAGTAAAGTAATACCACTTACCAGATTACTTACTATAAAAGTACCTGGCTTTCAACCGAAAAAAACAATTGCAGAGAGTTTTAAAAATAACGTAACTGCCGAAATTAAAAAACAATTGGTACACACTGAAAATGTTAATATCTTTGCTGTTGCCACGCTCTCGGCTCCTCAGTTCAAGACTACACATTTTCGAGATGCATTTACCTCTTTAAATGACATTAAGATCGTCAAGGAGATGATTTCAGAAACTTTGCTGCAGAAACAAACTGAATACGAAGGTTGCTGAGAATTCCACAACACAAGTGAAAGCCACAGATACAGAAAGTGATCACTATAAACTTGTTATGGTTGAACAATGTGAAACCAATATACCTATCGAAGCAATTTATTATTTAAAACGGTCTGTAGCTGACTTAAAGCAGTATCCATTACTTTTAGGAGAAGTCGTACGATTCAAGTCTCCAAAGTTGCAGAAAGTCACTATTAAAAACCTGTGGTGCACAGCGAAGTGCACAGTTACAGAACAACAAGTCCCTTACTACTCATACGATTGAATTACCGTCCTGCACCACCAGTAGTGTTTATACGATTTGAATCCATCAGAAATTGCGTACAATAGAGCAGGTGTGGGTAGCATTCACAACGAATCAATAGAACGAGTATGAAACATTCTCGGCTAAAGCATTGCAAATCTGTGTTCACTTATATCAACACCATTAAAGAAAAAGAAATGTGCAGATGTTGCCATGCGCTAACTTGATTTACTCTTCCACAGAACGTCAAAACGCGAGACACAGAAGCGACTGCAACTGATCGACTGCTCTCGACTGCTACCGATCGACTGCTACCGAGCGAGGGCTACACAGCTGTGGCTTCGCGTCGCCAACAGAAGGCTCTGAGGCCGTCTTCGGCAACGTGGTTACAGCGTCTTCAGTGGCGAGCTACCGCGTCCGTACGCAGCTGAACCTTTTCCCGCCTGGTATAATGTACGATACACGCTTGCCACAGCTCATGTGATCGTCCCTCTTCCAAGAACCATGAGGTGGCAGCACGTAATGTAAGCTTCAGTTACTGCAACTACACAGCCTGTCCCTCTGAAAAGAAAGTAACGACATCTCTTTTCTAATTATAAACGCTTTCGCTGCTCCTTGCACAAATACACTGAAGAGCCAGAGAAACTGGTACACCTGCCTAATATCGTGCAGAGCCCAGCAAGCATGCAGAAGTGCCGCAACACGACGTGGCATGGACTCGATTAATGTCCGAAATAATGCTGGAGGAAATTGACTTCATGAATCCTGCAGGGCTGTCCATAAATCCGTAAGATTACGAGCGGCTGGAGATCCTTCTGAACAGCACGTTGCAAGTCATCCCAGATATGCTCAATAATGTTCACGTCTGGGGAGTTAGGCAGCCAGCGGAAGTATTTAAACTCAGAAATGTAGCAATTCTGGACGTGTGGGGTGACGCATTGTCCTGCTGGAATTGCCCAAGTGCGCCGGAATGCTCAACGGACATAAATGGATGCAGGTGACGACACAGGATGCTTACATACGTGTCACCTGTCAGGGTCGTATCTAGACGAATCAGGGTCCCATAACACTCCAACTGCACACACCCCACATCACTACAAAGCCTCCACCAGCTTGAACAGTCTCCCGCTGCCGTGCAGGGCCTTAGATTCATCAGGTTGCCTCAGGTTCACGCCCTCACGCTCAGCATTGAAATCTGCTGCAGTTTGAGGAGGTGTAGCACTTCTGTCACGTTGAACGATTCTCTTCAGTCCTCATTGGTTCCACCCATTCTTACAGGCTCTCTTTCCGGCAACAGCGATGTCGGATATTTCATGTTTTACCAGATTTCTGATATTCACTCCTCAAATGTTCGTACGGGAAAATCCCCACTTCATCGCTACCCCAGAGCTGCTGCGTCCCATCCATCCATGGCTCGTGTGTAACACCACTTCCAAACTCGCTTAAATCTTGATAACCAACCATTGCAGCAGCAGTAATCGATCTAACAACTGCGCCAGACGCTTGTTGTCTTATATAGACGTTGCCGACCGCTGGGCCGTATTCTGCCTGTTCACAACAAAAATTTACCATAAAAAATCATGGTATCTGAGTGTGTGCGTGTGTGTGTGTGTGTGTGTGTGTGTGTGTGTGTGTGTGTGTGTGTTTGTCATGGCTGAGTTGTTCTTCCCTTGCTAACAACAGCGTTTGATTTTTTTCACTTTGAGCAAATAATGGTAGTCTCCAGCCAAAAACAAAAGGATCCATTTTTGCTGGTGAAATCGCGTTTTGCTGTGGAGTACCAGGTGGCCGGGAACTTGCAGGAGGTGGCAAAGAGTCTATTCTGCCATCTGTCGGTGGCAGTTCTTACTATGAGGTGCAGACCATTAGCCGAGGCTAGAGAGCCTGTATACAGAGAGAGTGGCCATAGGTGAAGTTGCCCGTAATTGGTTGATTAGCTTTGGCGCCATTTTTCTGCCAAACGTCTCTCACGCTTCCTATGTTCGCCGTGCTTTTGAGTTGAATTGAAGTTCAGAGGACTTTTGGAAACGATTAAAAGGTATTTGAATTATTGAGAGACTTGTTACGCGTTGTGCATGCATGTTCGATTTAGTTGTATATCGTTTTTAGTACGTAATTAGCGTTTGCGTGCATACTGGTAGCATCAGAAGCTTTTCTGAAGCCAATATCTGACAGTCCTTGCTGGAAACGGAAAGTTCCTGTAATTGTTGTGCTATGCTCATTCGACTTTATAGCGTCAAACTTTATTTAGTTCCGAATCAGAACGCTAGGCATTATTTTGGTTTCAGTATTATTGCCTGACTGTTGACGAAGGCAAGTTGTAAGCATGTTTTCCGCAGTTGTCGTGGTTGCTGAAACATTATTCGTAGTAAATAATTGTAGGTACTCTTGACGACAGTTTTTAATAGGCCTACTTACTGTGGGGTAGAAGGGATACGGTAGTTTTCTTGTTACATTTGGTCGTTATTACGGTAGCCTACATTTAACATTACCTGATTTTTGTAATCTTTTTCGTTTGTTATCTACGAGAGGTATTCAATATATATATGAAAGAAAGTCGTAAGCAGTTGTTTACTTGTGACATGCAAAAAGTTTGAAGACGTGACAGGCAGTACTAATACGTCTCACACATTTTGCATGTCACAAGTAAACAACTGCTTACGACTTTCATTCATTTGACGTAATACAGGTACGTTAAATATTTAGCGTTATGCACTTCCGATACAAAGCAAATGCTATACACTATATTTTTTTATTTACGTTACTTTCATTGCAATATGTCTAGTAAACGAACTTTAAAGGAGATAAATGCAAGTAACGAATAATTTTTACAGCCACTGTATCAAATTTTCCTGTGCTGTACGTAGTAGGATACTATGAGTATATTATAGCTTTAAAGAAAGGCATTTAACGAATGATTTCGCCATATTGTCTTGTGCTTTTGATTCGGTGAGTGTGTACTCCACTATTCCAGTACTGACCATTCAAAAGTCCCTCCCGCAGTCTGGCAGAAAAATGGCCGCCGTATCGTCCGATTGGACACACTCTCCCTATACAGGCTCTCTAGCCGAGGCCAACAGCTGCTGCCATCTCTCATCGCCCCCGTATACTACGTGGAGCGGGCAGTGTGTGATCCGTCATTACCTCCTGCAGCTTTCTGCACTCATGGTTCTGCAGAGTGAAACACAACAGAATGGACAAACAACGAAGAGAAGAGGGTCGTGCGTAATTCAGCTCACCCAGTTTCCATTTCTTGTCAGAAAAATTGAAAAATTAAGGAAATGCTTTATTTAACACGTTTTAAAACGGACTAGAAAGTATAAAATAACTTCCCTTAGCCGCATATACATTCCTAAATTTTCTTAAAATGTCCACCAGTGATTTTTTAATAACTGCGACAATACGTGGAAAATTTAAAAAGAAAAGTGTGGGGTGACTGCAGCAATTGATGCGTGAATAGTTTACCTAACTAATGAGAACTGCAAATGATGTGTACAAACAGTAAAGAAAGGAGTCTTCCTCCTAATTTTAAGACCATAGCTGTGTGATTTGTGTACCAGGTTTGGTTGAAATTGGTCCAGTGGTTTATATATATATATATATATATATATATATATATATATATATATATATATATATATATATATGGATTAATAATTCATGGCTAATAATAATTTATGAGGACCAATTCTTTATAATACATCATATCGAACTCCAGTAGTAGGTCCATCAACAATAGAAATAGTTTTTGTTTCGCTTGCAATTGTTTTGGGAAATTTATTATACATTTTGTTTTTTATTTGCACCAATGATACTTAATTTTTCAGTTATGTAGCGCATTCAAGTAATACTTTTCAGTGACGCTTCTTTTTTTATTAAACATACCTTACAACTTAAAAAGGTCCATAAATACATCCATTTGCAAAGAAGTAGTTTTCGGTAGGAGGGAATGGAGGGGGCGCAGCTTTGGCAGTTCAGCCAAGGGCACAGGCAGGATCAGTTTCGTTCCGTTCTGTGGGACAGCGACTGAGGAGGGATTTGCAGGCGATGGCAGTGACTTCTGATGAGCGATGACGAGGTGTGTGTTCCATGTTAGTATTCTGTCGAGGTTTAGTCCTAAACATTGGTGGGTTGGTTGCAGATGGAGGCCTGGGTGACGGAGACGCCGACCGCTCAGCCACGCAGCCTGCAGAGCTGTGGCGCCAGTCGCGTTGCTTCGTGAAGTACCGGCAGCGGTGGGGCCGCGGCGCGGTTCCACGCTGTGCGAATTACAGGTGTCAGAGTTCTGAGAGTCCGGAACCTGACGACGTCGCCGTCTACGTCGAAACTTTCGTCGAGTAATGATCGCGTAAGGCTGATTATTGTTCTGCCATCTCGTGGCAATAGCTTGCAACAGGGAATTAGTTGCGTAATGCGCCGTTAGATGTCACTACCAGCCGTAACCGACTTCATTTTGTTTCTTTTTACTTTTAGAGGAAAATATCTCAACCAACTGAAGTTTTCGCAGTAGCGTCGATTACTTGCTCTTCTTTTTATTTGTACGGCTGATATATGTGACTCTAATACTTAAATCTTTTTCGTGGGCATGCTTCTTGCTCAGTCAAACGGTTTACAAAGTGTGTTATATTACTCGTAGCTCGTATTGTATGTTACTTATGATTACTGATATTTTGCGGGCAGTACATCGCGTGAGCGATGGTGGCTGTCATGATACAGTACGGAAATGGGTGATAAATAGAGTTGGGCCAAAACAGTTATTCTGGAGTATCCGTTATCACAGTTACAGTTATTCTTTGATAATCGTTATTTTTAACGGTTATTAATAGCTGTGAACTTATTTTCCGCTAGCGTATACCGAATACTCCGATGGGGATGCAGTTAAATAACGACATAGTTGGAATCCATCAGTTTAGTTTTCAGTATAACTGCGAGTAGTGTGGAATGGCAGGAATGTCGTATGAATCGTGTCATAACCTTAGCTAATTAACTCCGGGTACATTTTAGTTGATGTTAGAACGATTTTTAGTGTTTCATATTATATGTTTGTAGGTTATCGGTCGCTATTGGAAATATTATCTCCGCAGCTGCAACAGAAAGTACGCGGAACTTCGACACAGCACTGTTTAAGTAAAATGTTAACAACCAGCGTTTTTAAGTATGAAGTAATATGTAAACTGAAAACTCTAGGTTAAATTCAAAGCTTCATTTCTTGTTCTGCTCACTTAACAGAATAAGCGTACAGCCTTGTAATACAACAAAAACTATACGTAATGTGACAGATTCGTTTACTCCTGTCTTGTACAAGATAGGCCCATTGGGGAAAGTGTGAGTACGCTAATCCAAGGTTTATGTGAGATTTGCAAGATTTCTCCAGCTACAGCAAGTCTATAACATATGAAGTCGTGCAGATCGAAAAGGTTGACAGTGTTACATTTCTGGGACTACAACTCGATAATAAATTCAGTTGAGAAGGGCATACCACAGAATTGATGAAGCGCCTAAACAAGTCTGTATTTACAGTCTGAATGATGTTAGATGTAGGAGACATAAATATAGAAAAGCTTGCATATTTTCACTCTATTATTTCATAAGGGAGCATATTCAGTGGTAACTCATGAAACGTAGTAAAAGTTTTTCGCATGTAAAAGCGTGTAATAAAAACAATTTGTGGTATAAATTCAAGATCATCATGTAGGAACCTGTTCAAGGAACTTTGTATTCTAACCACTGCTTCCTAGAATATTTATTCCTTAATGAAATTTGTTACAAGTATTTCCAACCAATAGCTCAACATATAATATCAGCACTAGAAATAGGAACAGCAATCTACATAAAGACCTAAAATCACTTACCTTGGTCCAAAAGGAGTCCAATATTCAGGACGATGCATTTTCAACAAACTTCCAGCAAGTCAGCAACCATTAAAAACTTGGTTTCAGATAAAGCACGGTTTACAGTGTGTTTGACTTTTTGATACAGAAGTGTCTGATTCCACCCATCTGCTTTGACCCAGGACGTCATCAATATCCCGGAAAAGGCTATTTTAAGTGTGTCTATGACGTCACTACAGACACATGGCAACAAACACGAAGATACATATAAATAATACAATAATATCTTCCACTAAAAATACAATCAAACCAATGGGACAACTGCAGGAAGTTGGGGGTTTTAGGGTGAGGATAAGCTAGTAAAAAAAACACACTATGATCCCAAAACGCAAAATGAAGAACAAAAAGAAAAAAAAATAGAGCATTCCGCTACACCAAGAAAAATCTGCAGGAATCGGACACTTCCCTTGAACAATATAGGTCAACCATAGGTGACCACACCAAAACATCAGTACCCACAACTAAAAGTACGAAAATTGGAATCGGACATTTCCCTTGACCTACATAGGTCAACCTCAAATGACGATACCAAAACATCAACAACTACAACTATGAAAATGGGAATCGGTCATTTCCGGTGACCTATATAGGTCCACCACAAATACTGATGCCAAAAAACCAACACCTACAACAGCGAAAAATAAAACCACAATCCCAAAAATCCACAAATCAAACATCCCTACATAAATTAAATCACATTCAATACTCCATAAATTCTCAAAACATCACAACTAGAAAAAAAAAATAATAATAGTTACCACCACCAGCAAATTCCGGCACTGCAAACTTGATCGGCCAGCCACCCCCATCCCCCTCCACACACACACACACACTCATGTCAAAGCAGACGGGTGGAATCGGACGCTTCCATTCACCCCTCCGTCTACTCTGTAGATGAATATCGTAACAGAGACCAGCTTAGGTAAAAATTCTGCTATATTTCAGTTTTGACAGCACTTGGTCGCAACAGTCAAGATCAGGTATTCTGTGTATGATAAATTTATTAAAAGTGCGTAAATGTGTTTTATTCTGACAGTGTATCAATTCTGTAAACATTAGCAGTTACTGTAATATATTCACATATTTTGACAATCTCCTGACAAATGATGAGGATAGTAATTATTATATTCAACTGTCTTATGTTATACTTTCTGACATGTTATTTGTCATTCGCGATGGCCAGCGGCTATTTCCGAAGAAGTATGTACACGTTTGTTCGCTCCCGTAACTATCGTCTCTGGAAATATCACTGGGGTCTTAAACTGGAGTCACTGTGTCAGGAACACAGACACACAGTTATTCCGTTACCAACTTCCAGGTTACCTGTAATGGTAGCCCGATAACTGCAAGTGAATGAGAGCTGTGAGCCAATAACGATAACTGCCAGAGGTAATTTTTTTTCCCTTTATTGTTATTTTCATACCTAAACAATCAGGTAGGCTGTCAGCGGCATACTACGCCGCTCTTCAGCCATAGTGTTGACAATAACTGAACACAGAATGGAGAATCAGAATGAACATAGTGACGGGCAAAAAATAGTGGTCACAGATACACAAAAAACACGGAGCCGTTCACACTCGACGATAACGACACTGGAAACACGTTGACACGGCGCACGTAACACTGATGAATCCGACGGCCCAAGTCAACGTAGAAGCGTGACGGCGGACGCTAAAAACACAAATGACGTCACACCCACGTGAAACTGATGGCTATGATCTCCGTCGCGCGAAAGTCCACAGATTGTGTACGAGTCCAGGGACCTGCCAAGGGTGAGGAAAGGGGAGTGGGAGGGAGAGGGGTGAGCAAGAATGCCAATGGAGGAGGAGACGGAGGAAAAATGGAGGAAGGGCTGGAGGGAAGCCCGGGGGGGAGTGGGGAGAAATGGAGGAGGGAGGGAAGGGGGGAGAGAAGGGAGGGAGGGTGCCCAAAGGAGCAGACACAGGAAGAGGGAGGGAGGATCAAAGTTGGTAGGAGGGGTAGATGGAGGGGAGGAGGACATCATCAGGGAGGGGAGCTGGCGGAAGCCACCTTGGGAGAGGGTATGGAGGGTGGAGAGATGGAGACCGGGTGGGACATGGGAATACTGGCGCGGCAGCGGGCGGGGGCGGGAGAGGATGGGTGAGACAAGCAGGTGGGGAGGATCGAGTTTACGGGAGGTGTACAGGATCTGAATCCTTTCAAGGAATAGGATGAGGTGGGGGAACAGAATGCGGTCGTACAGGATCCGCAGGGGAGGGGAGACGGATGCGATAGGGGAGGCGGAGAGCATGGCATTCAAGGATCTGAAGGGACTTATAAAAGGTAGGGGGGGCGGAGATCCAGGCTGGATGGGCGTAACAAAGGATAGGGCGGATGAGGGATTTATAGGTGTGGAGTATGGTGGAGGGATCCAGACCCCGCGTACGGCCGGAAAGGAGCTTGAGGAGACAGTTGGGAGTGTGCCTTGGCTTGGATTGTCTGGAGATGGGGAGTTCAGGAGAGGCGACGGTCGAGGGTGACGCCAAGGTACTTAAGGGTGGGAGTGATGGCGATAGGACGGCCATATATGGTGAGATAGAAATCAAGGAGGCGGAAGGAAGGGGTGGTTTTGCCTACAATGATCGCCTGGGTTTTTGAGGGATTGACCTTGAGCAACCAATGGTTGCACCAAGCGGTGAACTGGTCAAGATGGGATTGGAGAAGGTGTTGGGAGCGCTGCAGGGTGAGGGCAAGGGCAAGGAAGGTGGTGTCATCGGCGAACTGGAGAAGGGGGACGGGGGGTGACGGCGGCGGCATGTCCGCCGTGTACAAAAGGTACAGAAGGGGGGAGAGGACGGAGCCTTGGGGCACACCGGCGGAGGGGAGAAAGGTGTAGGAATCTGTGTTATGGATGGTGACATAGGAAGGACTGCGGGAGAGAAAGGAGCCGATCAGACGGACATAGTTAATGGGAAGGGCGAAGGTTTGGAACTTGAAGAGGAGACCGGAATGTCATATGCGGTCATAAGCACGTTCGAGGTCCAGGGAGAGGAAGATTGCGGAGCGACGGGAATTAAGCTGGTCAGAAAGGAGATGAGTGAGGTGAAGGAGAAGGTCGTCAGAAGAGAAAGACGGCCGTAAGCCACACTGGGTAACGGGAAAGAGTGGGTGCTGGCGGAGATGCTGGTGGATGCGGCAGGTGAGGATAGATGCTAGGACCTTGCTGAAGACCAAGGTAAGGCTGATGGGACGGTAGGAGGAGACGGCGGACGGCGGTTGGCCAGGTTTAAGGAACATGAGGATACGGGAGGTTTTCCACAGGTCAGGGTAGTAACCGGTGGACAGGACTACATTGTAGAGCCTGGCCAGGGTGGAGAGGAAAGAGACAGGAGCTTCACGAAGGTGGCGGTAGGTGACACGATCGTGACCAGGAGCGGTGTTGCGTTTTGTGCGGAGTGTAGCAATGAGATCCTGTGTAGTGATAGGGGCATTGAGTTCCGTGTGTGCAATGTTGTCCAAGTACTGGAAACCAGGAGGGAGGGGAGGGACAGAGGTGTCAGTGCGATCGCGGATATCCGGGAAGAGGGAGTAATCGAACTGGGGATCATCGGTGATGGAAAATACATCAGAGAGGTAGGAGGCAAAGTGATTGGCCTTACTAAGGGTGTCAGGGAAAGGGTGATCGTCATGGAACTCGAATTCCTTATGGTAACTCTCTTTATACTACCCATCCAAGCTAAATTGACATATAAGGCGGTGGCTCAAGGGAACGACCGTAAATGTTAATGGCTATAATGCAACTCCTGTCAGCCACCGCTCGGACATTAACTTTATTTGTTTGTGCTAAAAGTAACGAAGGCGCACGATATAGTACACAGTTCTTATGAACAGATGGCGCGTAGTCTCACAGTTATTCCCAGGGCCTATAGAACGCCTTCCAAATAGTCTATCCCTTTCCATCGTTCGTAGGCAGATCTCCGATGAGTTGACGGGAAAGCGTAGTACGATCTTCGGTCAACAGATGGCGCGAGGAACTGTTGACACTAGACAGTAATTGGAATTACTGCCTGTATCAGAGGAACGGTTATCGCAGTAACCGTTACTTCTCAGTAACCGGTTATTTCTATCAGTTACGTTATTTTTTGCCACCTCTAGCGAGGACCCCGCATAGGTTCGTGATCAGGATTGAAAATGTGGTTACGGACACAAATTTAGGTTTATGTGATTATTATTTGAACAACACACAAATGCCGGCCGGTGTGGCTGAGCGGTTTTAGGCGCTTCAGTCTGGAACCGCTCGACTGCTACGGTCGCAGGTTCGAATCCTGCCTCGGGCATGGATGTGTGTGATGTCCTTAGGTTAATTAGGTTTAAGTAGTTCTAAGTTCTAGGGGACTGATGACCATAGATGTTAAGTCCCATAGTGCTCAGAGCCATTTGAACCATTTTTTTTGTTAAGTCCCATAGTGCTCAGAGCCATTTGAACCAACACACAAATTAACTGGTCCATGCCCATATACATCACTTAACTGAATGTATGAAGTTTGGGAAGCAGCAGCGAAGATAGGTGGCAGGCTACATGGGGGCTAACTGTACGAACTGTACGTCTCTTGATGTATGAATGCCCTATAAAATCTCTTCTTAGCGTCGGATTTTCAACATATTAGAGACATTCCATTATCCAGTGAATACCAAATAATAGCCAGATCCCCATCCGAGGCAAATCCCTTATAATGCAGCTTCCAACTGCCTCTCTTAGCACCGTCGAAGTGTACCGTGCTAAAGCTAGCCACATACTGCGTGTCGTTCACACAAAGGAGCCGCTCAGTTCGACCGTCAAACCCACCTTTTACATGGCGCCATGCCACTTTCGTTGTGGAGGGACTTCCCTACAGCGTTTACATGTCACAGATACAATTTCCTTAAGCATGAACGAGCTTCTAACAAATATTTTCTTTTCATGAACATATCCATATTATAATAATTTATCATTTCAACATATTCTTTTGCTTTTTTCATATATACATTACAAAACCCTAATTTTGTCACCATAGAGGAAGGAGTTTAAACAACACAGAATACACACTTCATAAATTGCAAATACACAGTTACATAAAATAAATCTACTCCTAATCGATGTAAGTGTTACAGGCTGCTGTTACAGCCTTAGGCAGACAATTGTTTACTGACTTCGTTAGTACTGTTACTACTATATGTTAATTTTCACTGCTGGAAACATCATCGAACTAGCAGTTGTCGCATGCTAGCTGTACTGTACGCATATTTTACTGCAAATGAATCATGTAAACATGAAAGCCCCTAGAATGCGATTTCACGAAATGTCGCTTTCGTGTGTCATTTCTACCATTGTACCTGATCGGTGCACAGGGCGGAGGGTGGTAGTTCTTGAGTTTTCGTCGTTTAGATATTGGAGATTTTAACGCGTGATAGAGAATGTTACGAATGCGAAAGCTTCTGCTTCCATTTTCCACTCTTAACAGATAAAGACACAGATTATTTTTTCTTTGTGCACATCTATGGCAAAGTACCTTTCGAATTATATGAAGATCGTTGTCCTCCTTGTACAATTACTATTAAAAAGAAGTACTTCAGTTTTCGAGTTCACGTGTTAATATTATGAATTATAGAAGAGATCCTACCAGGCTTTGTCTTTTATCCTCTCTTATCCTCACTATTTCGTCTCTTAAAGCTGCCCATTCACCTTCTGCTGTATTCCTTTTCCCTGTTCTAGTCAACCGTTGTCTGACGCTCCCTTGAAGCTCTAAACAGCCTCTGGTTCGTTTAACTTATCCAGGTCTCATCTCCTTAAATTCATACCATTTTCCAATTTCTTCAGTTTTAATCTACAGTTCATAACCAATCAATTGTGGTCAGAGTCCACATCTGCCCATTGAAATGTCTTAAAATTTAAAATCTGGTTGTTAAATATCTGTCTTACCGTTATATAATCAATCCTAAACCATCCGGTGTCTCCAGGTGTCTTCCATGTGTACAATCGTCTTTCATGATTCTTAAACCAAGTGTTAGCTATAATTAAATTATGCTCTGTGCAAAACTCTACCAGGCGGCTTCCTCTTTAATTCCTTGCCTCCGTACATATTCACCCACTAACTTTCATTCTCTTCCTTTTCCCCCTACAGTACTGAATTTCAGTCCACCGTCACAATTAAAGTTTCGACTCCTTTAACTATCTGAATAATTTCTTTTACCTCATCATACATTTCTTCAGTTTCGTCATCTACAGAGCTAGTCTGTGATAGGCTGTGGCTCCATATCTATCTTGGCTACAATAATGCGCTCACTACGCTTTCAATAGTAGCTTGCCCACATTCATATTTTCTTATTCATTATACGCCAAATCCTGCATTATCTCTATTTGAGTTTGTATTTATAACCCTGTATTCACCTGACCAGAAGTCCTGTTTCTCACACCACTGAATTTCACGAAAGCACACTATATCTAACTTTAAACCATCAATTTACCCATCTAAATTTTCTAACCTACCTGCCCAATTAAGGGACTAACATTCCACACTCTGATGCATGGAATACCACTTTTGTTTAAGTAGTCACCAAGCCATATATCCGAATGGAGGACTATTTTACCTTCGGAATATTTTATCCAAGAGGGCGCCATCATCATTTAACCATGCAGTAGAGCTGCATGCAGTCAGGAAAAATTACGGCTATGGTTCCCCCTTGCTGCCAGCCATTCGCAAGGCGGTTGATGTTACAAGGGCACATCAGTCAATCGTCCAGACTACTGAAAAGCCCGCGCTGCCCTTCTTCAGGAACCACAAGGTGGCCTCTCAATATATACCCCTCCGTTGTGGCTGTACCTACGATAGAGCTATCTGTATCACTGAGGCACATAATCCACATCAGCAACGGCAAGGTACATGCTTCATTAAAAACTAAAAAACAAAAACTAAATTTGTTAATTGTTGCTGAACTACGTTAACAACATACTCTTTGAAGAGCTACTGATGTGTAAGTATGGTCTAGAAGCGGGAAACGCCTTTTAGCCCACTCTTAGCAAAATAAACGCACTTTCAATAATGTGTGCGACCGACTTCATGACCCCCACAAAAAGTTTAAAAATGCAAATTTAGCTCATTGCTACTTTTTAAAGAAATGTTGATGTGTTAAGCCATATCCCGATCGTGGAAATATTGAATACGACAGTCAGTAGGAAAAGTAACATCTGCAAAAGAGACTAAAATTTTTGGTTCAATTTTAACCAACAAATTTGAGGTATATATGGAATTTTTATAGAAGAATTCATTAAAACGATAAATAATAATTTTACAAATTATAAAATATAAAATATCTGACTAGACTACAATATTTTCAAGAGGTGGGTATAAAATAAGCCCCGCACCTATCTTGGTAGGAGCAAGTGCAACAGAAATTGTATGGACACAAGTAAAGAACTGAATGGCTGTCAAGAACGTTAGTTTTAAGCTCGAGGATCTATGGAAGACGGCTGAGGAAAAATTTTCCTCTGTGAGTGAGCTAAAACGGCAAGCCGTTTGAATTCATATGGAAGATGTCAGAAAAAAAGGTAAAATGCAAATGAACGTATGGCGTTAGTGGCCGGGAGTTCCCAGGTAGGAAGTTCGGCCGCCAAGTGCAAGTCTTACTGAGTGCGGCGCCACATGCGGCGAAATGCGCGTCGACAATGGGGATGAAATGATGTTGAGGGCAGCAGAACACCCAGTCCCTGAGAGGAGAAAATCTCCCACCCCAGCCGGGAATCGAAGCCGCGCACCCCGTGCATGGTATTCCAACGCGCCGACCATTCAGCTATTCGGGCGGACTGGAAAGAAAGGTTCTGAGCACGAATAATTAACAGACGAAATAGGAGAAGTTGTTAATGATTTTTATGCTAGCGATTCCAGCGACACCAAGGACGAGAATGGATTTCGATCCTTATTTTTTGACGGCAGCGATTCAATGAAAGCCAGTAAATAGTACTTTATATGTTTTTCATGTAATCAGTGTCGCTTATGCGAGGTTATAAACTAAATTTTTCTCCCTTTTTAAGTTTGACGAGAGTTCCTTCTTGCCGTGTGTGCTTGGAGTGTTATTTTCCTTTGATTGAACCGTTGTTTAGGTGATGATTTTTAGTTTCAGTCTCTAGTCAGTCATTACGTACTTTGAAAATTTGTACACTCGCGTACAGAGAAAACAGAACACCTTCAACGACTAGAGACACAACTCCCACATTCACGGAACATGTACACTCTTTGACATAAAACTTGACCGGCGGCCGGCCGCTTCAGAGGCTAAGTCCGCGCCGATTGCGACATGGGACAAAAAAACTGGCCAACTCGCTAATTCTCTAAGTCCGGTTATCTGCACAATCTGGCAACACTGTAGACTGCGGCACTTCCTGGAGGAAAACTTGTCCCATGATAGAGGAACTCTGGGCTGATTACGCCTGTGGTCTAGCGGTAGCGTGCGTTGTTTCTGTTCATAATGGCAGTGGATCGAGAGCAGCTGACATAAAAAATTTTTATAGCCTCTTCTGTCTGAATGCTGAAGACGTGAATGTAATGGTATCGCAGATTCAATCTATTTCGCTTTGTGACACACCGATATCAAAATTTTATCCAGTAACGATTTTGCGGCAGATTTCCTGCAGACTGTCCTCCTCTGGACGCCGTATGCGGCGAAGCTCCGGGATCCATTTGCTGGCTACTGGCAGCGGCCGTGGCGACAGCAGCGGCGCTGCACACCCCCGTTTTTTATCGAAAGCGCCTGCTACCGCTCATCGCTTTTGATGATTTAAAACGCTTTATTATTAAATGTTGCTCCACAGAAAATTTCTACAATTTCCATTCACGCTCAAAAGCAACGGAGACAGACGCCCTGATTAGTAGGCGGGTATTATATTACATTAATCGGCAAGAGCTGAGTATGGCCCGAAATTAATTTTATAGACTGGGACGAAATTAAACCACCTCACTACATTCGATGAATTTATAAATGCTTCATACCTCGTTTCTTTTCCTTTCAAACTCAATTATTTGTGCAACTTTTGGTCAATGTTTGGATGTTTTCGTCAAGCCAGAGTGAGCGTCTGTGGTGTAAAGTGTATTAAAGTTCTTGTTTCATTCCTTATGGTAAGTCTATGCGATAAACTGTGTGAATACCTTGCAATGCATGCTCTGTAGCAGTGCAGGAACACTGCACATTTGGAGTTCCATGTATGGGTTCATGAAGTATTTATTATTGATCGTAAGTGATAGTTAAGGTCATCAGATTTAAACCAGAAAAATTTGTCGTTTTGAAGGTTTCAGAGAACGGAAAGGAATTGCTAACGCCGGTGTTAGAAAACGTCTACAGTTAAATGCTATTGCAAAAATTTAGAAGAAGGGAACTATATTAATGAACATGTGCACTTCATAAACAACCTTCTGACATGTTAGACCTATATGACGAACAAAGCTCAAATTTATATCGTTGACAGTCGGTTTGAATCTTTTCAGGGTCTATTTTACAGTGAAGCACCTTGGAATTTGCAAAGCAGAAATCCATGATATTAACTTAATTTACTAAGTCGAAATCGGACGAAGATTGATGTTTAAAGGCATTCTTCAGATTTCGCATAAGAAATTTTTACTAGCACTTTGCAACTCCATTAATTAAAATGGAAAATAAAAGGTTGTAGTCAGCGGCTTCTACCGTGATTCGAACTGCTATGTCTTATAGCACAAGCACTGCAACTCACAAGGGAACCTCTGAGCTAACGACACACTGGCGGCCAGAGGCGGAATATAGTCACTGCGATTTTGCCTGAGCCTCAAAACGCAACCTTAAACACACGAACAGAGGAGGTGGAGATTACTGTTTTAACGTCCCGTCGACAACGATGTCATTAGAGACGGAGCACAAGCTCGGATTAGGGAAGGATGGGGAAGGAAATCGGCCGTGCCCTTCCTAAGGAACCATCCCGGCATTTGCCTGAAGCGATTTAGGGAAATCATTGAATACCTAAATCAGGATGGCCGGGCGCGGGATTGCACCGTCGTCCTCCCGAATGCACACACAAACAGGTGTTACTTATGTGAAGAACGCCGTTCTTGGAGTCCTGAAATTAAATATACTTTCTAATTGTGTCATCTTGCAGTGGATTATATCGTACGAGTCTTCGATGTGGAAAACGAATGTCAAGTGAATTTAGCGAGGTAACGCCGACCTACACCCGGAAGTAAATGCACTATCAGAGTGTTGACAAATACTTGCTACGACGCTGCCATTTCTAGGCTCTCTGACGAGGCAGCTCTTCAGCGAAATGCTTGCCGTGATTCTCCGATACGGTTCTTCAGAGTGGAGACGCGCGCGCACGTTTGGTTTTTATGCGGCGTTCTCCCCTGATGGTTTCTGACGTCGCCTTGTGGGCTATGTATACATATGAGACATTCAATTATCATTAATCCAGAATGATACAAGTTTCAGCTTCCGGCGTGGAAGAAGGCTGTTGACGCCGACATTATATCATTTCAACGTAGGGAAAGCAAAACGGATCATTCAATGTTTCTCATTCAACATAAAGCATGTGAGATAATTTTCCGTAACGTTCATAATCATCTAAAAATACAAACGAAGTAAAAATACACCGGAAGCTTATTCGAATTGAATATAACGCTTTGCACCTCGATGTCGAATTTGTCCACTTGCAATCTTTTGCAGCAAACACATAGAATGTCATGATTACCACGAGAATGAAGAAATATGTTGGTAAGGATGGAAGCAAGAAGAGACGCAGTCAACAAATATTCTATTCCTCATGGCATTCATTTCATTTGACACGTAAGAAGAGGTAAAGCTGGAATTTACTTTCGTTAACACGAAAGATATGCCGCACATATTGATAACGAGGAAGTCTGCGTCTTCATACGTTTCCTCCTTGAAATCTGTATGCTCTATTATATACTAAGTAGGCCGATCATTGTTTCAGTAATGTTACCCTCTTGTTTGACCCCGTAACGATGAACAGATTCCAAATGCATGTCTCCCTTCCTGGGTTGTTTTTTGTGTTTTATTGCTTGGAATTCCTGAAGCAGACCACTGTGCCTTCCCCCCTCGTTGGTTAGGTCTCAAAACTAAACCGCTTTGTATCCAATGGCATAATTTATTCAGACAGCATCAGCATAAGACTATCAAACAAAGCCTTCCATTTACAGTTGCAGCACTCTAACCAGCACTGACCAAAGTGTAATCCACGGTCATGGTCCTAAATTACCAGCTGTCTGCTACTGTGGCAAAGTCCGTACTACACTTTCGATTCCGCAGCACCATTTTATCTGGTAACACTGTGTAGTTTCACAGTTGTGCTACCAGGTCTGTCCTCACACTGTCAACTTTATGTATCTTACTTCTCCTGTAGCGTAGATCACGAGGAGCCGAAGTAAATGGGTGTATTCTGCATGAGGTAACATTCAGTATTCCCTTCTTTCATAGCCACTCTTCATGTGCATCGATACCAAATAGTAATGCGAAAACTCTTGCGAGTGAGAGAATGACAATAACAATCGTAACAAGAACAAGCAAATAATGAATGATGTTTATTCCAACGCAGAACGAGAATGGCTTTAAATATAAAAATCTGTATCTATATCCATATCTATTGATCTTTGAGTTGGCACAATGCAAATATATTCTTAGCATTTAGTTACTGAATTTAGTTCTGGATGTTTGCAGAGAAAAGGAAAAGTCGGTACTTCTCGCTAGTGTAATATAATGTGAACCAGCAACTACCCTTTCCTTAGAACACGACTCAAGCAGGTCCTCAAGTAGGTAGCAAGGCACTGCTGCATTCTGTTCCCTGACATTGCTCTGATGACGGTTAATGCAGATAGTTCCGATTATGAAATACAAAACGTATTGCAGGTTGGTTCCTAGGATAGTAACATTAAATTTGCGTTGTAGACGGCACATGAACGTGACGACTATCCATATTACTCATCAATATAAAAAGACAATATTTTGGGAATTTAGCAGGATTACTCAAAATGAATTCTGAAATTGGGTGACTGACTGCACAGGTGCTAAACGTCGTCAAGAGTATACGATGTCCTAATCGCATTAGAAATATGAAGATCGTCTTCGACAGCTCGCAACTTTCACATTGCTATCTCCACCCTACTCCAGACAGCCCTCGGTGGCGTTGCACTACGTTGCCGATGTTATGGAAGGCCTTCAAACCGACAGCAGACCACATATTGAAAAATACAAGCGAATTCTCTTGCAGCGTAAGCTTATTGTAACTAATCTAAAAATTATTGGAGAGGAACATTGTCCTATTCAAAAAAAGTAAAATGTTACACACTGTTGACGTCAAACGGACATTATCTATGTCCTGTCTTGTGTCCTACTCATCTATAATATCAAGTGTACTATGAAAATGATTATATATAATGGATGATAGGGTAATGCATTGATACCAGATGGTGGGGGCCGGCCGGTGTGGCCGTGCGGTTCTAGGCGCTTCAGTCTGGAACCGCGTGACCGCTACGGTCGCAGGTTCGAATACTGCCTCGGGCATGGATGTGAGTGATGTCCTTAGGTTAGTTAGGTTTAAGTAGTTCTAAGTTCTAGGGGACTGATGACCTTAGAAGTTAAGTCCCATAGTGCTCAGAGCCATTTGAACCATTTGAACTATTTGACACAAAATGACATTAAACATTAAAGTTATGCACGAGCAGCTAGTTGAGAATATGTATGAACATTAAATGACACGACGAACTGAAATAATATGACGAAGAGTTCAGCGCTCACTGGGAATAGAGCCCCACACATATCGTTGTTGACTACACACAAAGAGACGTCAGCTACCGAATTTTTCTCCACCAGCTGCTCAGAATAGCATCTAGAACTTACAGTCATCTCGCAAATAGTTCTGTGTCTCACTGGGAGTTAAAAACGTCAGATATCGTTAGTGTTGACAACGAATGAAAATACATTAAAAATCAAAATTATTATCCACCAGCAGATAGGTGTTCTCATGATAGAGCTTGATAATACATAAATAAATCTTTAGTGCCGGGCCAGGATTCGATCCCATTCACGCGTAATATGTGAAGGTGTTGAGGAATCTGCAGTTTTGAACAAACAACAAATTGTAGCCGAGCTGTATTGGCACGAAGGGATCAAATTCCGCGTTAAGGGCGGTCTGAGTTGCATTCCCAGTTTGGAACCAATTTTATCGACATACAGAAGCTCAAATAAAAGATGGAATAAGTGTCCTGTGACCATACATAGCGTTTGTGTCGTCACTTGAAATAAATAACTAGTATAAGAAAGGTTACTGGTGATAGAGTTTCTACATGTCGCCACTCCAGACTTTATTGAGGTTCAACCTACCGTCTACTTGGTAAAGAAGGAATATCATCTTTAATGCGAATTTTCAGACCACGCAGCCATTATATCTCCTTCACTTGGTGTAGCCAGGAGAGAATGGAATCTGTCTCTCCCTATCTAAAATCATTGACGGAAGTGGGAATCGAACCCAGACCATAGGTATAACAACCTACCATCCGTCCAACAGACCACGAAATCCTCTTCTCTGCTAGTCATTTTTCTATCGTAACGCAGTTGCGCCACACTGGATGAGAATTCTGACACACAGGCTCCCTGTAGTAATTTGCAGCATGTTCAGTAAATTCATTTACTTGGTTGACCGAATCACCATGAACTAGCTGCCTCGGCTACCCAGTGCATACATTCGACTATTTTGTAATCACAGAAATAAAATCACGTAACTGCCACCTACACACAACTGCCAACAGTGTAGGATGCAGAAGTTTAAATAGGAAGTGTTCCTTTCCACTTGAGCTATTCTATTGCGCTATCTGTTACTAGAAAACGTCGTTCAGTCCAAAAGAAAAGCTGTAACTGTTTGTCTCTCAGAAGTCAAGACCTGGCCATATGCATAATCTCACAGTGCTGTGGAATCCAAAAGTTCTGGAGGAATAGTTTCCGAGCTCTGGAGCTGCTGTAGCTACGTGTCAGCTTGTAGCATAGATAAGATGTCGCGAGTTCGAATACATTCAGTGCTACATTTTTTAAAACGCAATTCTGCTCTCTGCTGAAGGTATCAATCTAATGGAACTTTGAACATAATTCCCTTCACTTCTCAACCCAAAGTAGTCGCATGTGGAAAAAGGGCTAACTACTGTGACATTTTGTTCTATTCAGGTTTAATAGACAGCAGGCAGCAGATGCATCTCGAAGATGTGCAGTGAGAGCGCATCGTGCCATAATATGTCAGAAAAGTATTTTCTACATTAGCCGTCGTGTGGTAGTGATATTTTATTCTTCTTCAAACTTTGTTTGACAGCTTTAACTCAGAACAAGTTTTCTACATGCATGTAATCAATAAACTGCATGTGCATTGTCAGACTGTCATAGGTAACATCAGAGAATTCGCATATATCGTTGATGATTAATTTCTCTCTCGTGTTTACTATTGTTTTAACAACACTAAAGGAAACCTTACGAAAATTGTGCACTGTATTATAAGAAATGAAATAAAACTAACCATGATAACCTTACGACGAAAGTATCTGTACACAAGAATGCCTCTATCGACACGAATTAGTAAAATACTACTCACTTAGATTTTTATTGCGTCTGTGTTTAATTGGTATGCTGTGTCATACTCAAGAGGTATGCAAATGTGGCATTTCATAAATATAGTTACGTATTCCTAGAAACCCAAAATTCGCTTGTCAGCAGCGGAAAGAGGCCTTACCTGTTGTGCAGCATTGTAAGTTTTTCAACATTGCACTATGAGCTGAAAGCATTTTCTTGCGATTTCCTCATTGATGTTTGATCTGACTGCTTGTAGCTCTTTCACAGAAGGGATAAAAACGTTACAGTCAGTGAGACTGGAACTGCGAACCGCAACAGACGCTTTTTCACAGGTCAGCACGTTACCACAGAGCTGGCGAGGAGGTATGGGTCTTAGCTTCCTATTACGAGGGCAATAGTAACTAGAACTCGTAAACCGCTATTTGAAGGTCGAGATTAGTTGCGGTTTCCACCTGCAACGACTTTCCTGGGCTGAAAACCGTAAATTTTCAATCTTTTGTTACCCTTCAAGCGATAATAACTCAGATTATTCAATGGAAATGACAGGTAAAATCAAGTGAACTTTGAGGCTTAATTCCGTGCACACCAGGAAGTAACTCGTCGATCACAGAGTTGCCAAACATACGTTGCCTTGTTGCCAAATCTCAGTTACAGTACTAGCAGGAAGAAGACGAACCGATGTGATCCTACAGCGGTCTGGGAAGTGACCATAGCTGGTGTCTCCAAGTCGCGGCTGCTACGGCCTGGAATACGTAATGCGTCTGATTCGCTTTCTGTAACTAGGTTTAGGGACTGGAGCGTAGTCACTAATAATACTCAGAACTGACTGCAAACTGAGCATCATAAATCAGTAACTCTCATTGTTGATTTTATATTTCTTTCGTAAGTGTACTCAAATCTAAGAAAGTCATTCACAGGCGTTTTCGTGCCTCGCCGATAGTCGAGCACAACACACAAATAAAAATAAAAAAGAATGTGTGTGTGTGTGTATGTGTTTGTGAGAGAGAGAGAGAGAGAGATAAATAAAAAGCAATGAGAGAGAGTGTAAAAAATTGTTGTAAAGAAATTGAATCATGGTATTTAAAGAAATCTTTCATTAAAATGACACGTTCCACATCATTACGAAATGTCGTATTCATGATCTATGGAACAAGAGTTAATCTAATGTAATCTAATCTAATCTAATCATATCATATTGATGATTAGCCATGAAGAGTCATGAATTACCGAAATTTTGGCCAATACCAGTAACCAAATCTAAACTTGAAAATAAAAGACGACAATTTTTGTAATAAACCGTGACTCCTATCAAGACCCTTTCGTCCCTGTTATCTAACCACGAAAGATGTCTGATATACCTCCATTCTGAAGTAACAAAGTGTGCATGCATTTAAAGATGAAGTGCATGATGTGAAGTTCTGTGACGGAGATACGAACCCAACACGTAATCCGATTGTTAACTAAGAAAAATCAAATGTTACGCATCGGTTTTTCTTACGAGCCGCTAGGTGTCTGAATCTAAAATAAGGATACAAACTTTTGTGCCTAAGCGACAATCGAACTGCACACCTACCGTGCATCCACGAATATAGCTTAAGTATCAGTTGCTTACTCATGAACGGTAAGATGTGTGCGTGTTTGACCAGAAATAACGACACCTGTTGCGAGTGTTGGAAACACATGAACAGACATTGAAATTGCGCGTTCATTTTCACTAGCAGGTGGGTGTGCACTTGATAAAGCTAGAAATGAAATTATGAATATTTTTGTACTGGATCAGGTTTCAGACCCACATACTCACCTTTGGAGGAGACCTAGGGAAGATTGCAGTCTTGGGAAAAGGAACGAAATGACTGAACTATACTGTTCCGAGAGATTCAGATCCTCGAAAGAGGAGATACGAATTCGAATCACAGTCCAGCACCAAATTTTTAAACGTCTCTAGTTCAATCAAGTACAAGTAAAATAAGAGCCCTGTCCCTTTAAATGGCTATCGGTTCATCAAATAAAATAAAATTTTCTAATGTAAGTAAGCTTACTGGCGACTGTATTTCTGTTTACCATGACTTCCGCTGTGTCATTTCCCAACGTAAACCGGCTCTGCCCAGTTGGTAATGAAGGAACGTGATGTTTAATGCGGATTCTGGATTATAACGTCTTTCTCTTGATGTTACCAGAGGTAAAATAAATCTGTTTGTGCCTCTTAAAAGTAAATGCCTGAACCCACGCATTGCACCTGTGATAGCTCGTTCCACCATACCATTGTGGCCACATTACCCAGCCCCAAGAGTGTGCTGTAACGAATGATGTGCTTAGCTTACAAAATTAGTCACGGTGGAAAAAATGCGAGTCTATTAAATGGTCAAGTAGAAGCAAGCTTCTGACGCAGAGATTATGCTATTCTCACGTCAGCAGGATGTAAAGGCTCTTCTAGGCATCATAGGCTGGATGTGAAGCCATTTTGATTTTTCACAAATTCAGCAAATTTCTTAAGTCGAGAAAATCCACTGTGAAGTGTGAAGTTACCGGATAATTCGATTATTACTGTTATTATTAATATCATTTTATTCATACCGCTGCTGTAACACAAGTGTTTGAACATCATTTAATGCCTTTTGGTCACTATAGATGTAGTTTCCCAAGAACAGGTTCTTTCCCTATCTACGGAATCCTTTTCATGTTAATATCAAACACCAGCAATTACTCGTAGATTACTTTAAAACTAAAGTAATTGACGAAGACGTTACTTGGTAACAAAAACGCACTGCCTTTCTTCATTTACTTTCGCCTAGAAATGGCTATCGAGTACTGACAAACCAAAAGGCAAGAGATCTTACTGCCTTCCGATATACGTTGCTGTTAGTTCTTCCACATGATTTGGTCGACATGACCTGTTTCAAGTTGTGTATGACAGACAGTGTTTTAGAAAATCTATTGTTTCCCTTTTAAATAAACAGAAGTATTTTCATTCTAAGCTGTCCAAATACAAATTTTTCGCAATATTAGTTCAAATTTAATATTCGCTTCTATAAGTAGGAAAGTATTTCACAGTCGCAAAACTCGCATCCGAAACGTTGACCTTGTACTTAGTCGCTGACCATAAATTCTAGCTCAGAGTGACACCAGTTTAAATAACCTAATGTAGCGAAGACTGTTTGCCAGTGCTCTTTCTCACCGGAAAATACGCAATTCACTCATTTGGCTCCATAAGTACACTGTAACAGTAATTTCTGTGTGAAATTTGTCAGTAAGCTTTGGCCTTCCAACCGGCAAAATACGGCAGAGTACGGCCGGTAAACAATTCACAAACCACGATTTAGTGCCAATAAGACGATTTCTTTAAACATTGTCGAAGCTGAGGGAATTTAGTTTCTGCTTAAATCGTCTTAAGCAGCAACGTTCACAGATATCTCAAATAGGAAAAAGCTGAATATCCAGGTACAAAGGTTGTAAAACAAACTTCCCACAGTTTGTGTCAGGTTGATCTTTTCGTCTGATAACACTGCTAGTGAAAATTAACGCGCAATTTCAATGTCTGTTCATGTGTTTCCAACAATCGCAACAGGTGTCGTTATTTCTGGTCAAACACGCACACATCTTACTGTTCATGAGTAAGCAACTGATACTTAAGCTATATTCGTGGATGCACGGTAGGTGTGCAGTTCGATTGTCGCTTAGGCACAAAAGTTTGTATCCTTATTTTAGATTCAGACACCTAGCGGCTCGTAAGAAAAACCGATGCGTAACATCTGATTTTTCTTAGTTAACAATCGGATTACGTGTTGGGTTCGTATCTCCGTCACAGAACTTCACATCATGCACTTCATCTTTAAATGCATGCACACTTTGTTACTTCAGAATGGAGGTATATCAGACATCTTTCGTGGTTAGATAACAGGGACGAAAGGGTCTTGATAGGAGTCACGGTTTATTACAAAAATTGTCGTCTTTTATTTTCAAGTTTAGATTTGGTTATTGGTATTGGCCAAAATTTCGGTAATTCATGACTCTTCATGGCTAATCATCAATATGATGTGATTAGATTAGATTAGATTACATTAGATTAACTCTTGTTCCATAGATCATGAATACGACATTTCGTAATGATGTGGAACGTGTCATTTTAATGAAAGATTTCTTTAAATACCATGATTCAATTTCTTTACAACAATTTTTTACACTCTCTCTCATTGCTTTTTATTTATCTCTCTCTCTCTCTCTCTCTCTCACACACAAACACATACACACACACACACATTCTTTTTTATTTTTATTTGTGTGTTGTGCTCGACTATTGGCGAGGCACGAAAACGCCTGTGAATGACTTTCTTAGATTTGAGTACACTTACGAAAGAAATATAAAAACAACAATGAGAGTTACTGATTTATGATGCTCAGTTTGCAGTCAGTTCTGAGTATTATTAGTGACTACGCTCCAGTCCCTAAACCTAGTTACAGAAAGCGAATCAGACGCATTACGTATTCCAGGCCGTAGCAGCCGCGACTTGGAGACACCAGCTATGGTCACTTCCCAGACCGCTGTAGGATCACATCGGTTCGTCTTCTTCCTGCTAGTACTGTAACTGAGATTTGGCAACAAGGCAACGTATGTTTGGCAACTCTGTGATCGACGAGTTACTTCCTGGTGTGCACGGAATTAAGCCTCAAAGTTCACTTGATTTTACCTGTCATTTCCATTGAATAATCTGAGTTATTATCGCTTGAAGGGTAACAAAAGATTGAAAATTTACGGTTTTCAGCCCAGGAAAGTCGTTGCAGGTGGAAACCGCAACTAATCTCGACCTTCAAATAGCGGTTTACGAGTTCTAGTTACTATTGCCCTCGTAATAGGAAGCTAAGACCCATACCTCCTCGCCAGCTCTGTGGTAACGTGCTGACCTGTGAAAAAGCGTCTGTTGCGGTTCGTAGTTCCAGTCTCACTGACTGTAACGTTTTTATCCCTTCTGTGAAAGAGCTACAAGCAGTCAGATCAAACATCAATGAGGAAATCGCAAGAAAATGCTTTCAGCTCATAGTGCAATGTTGAAAAACTTACAATGCTGCACAACAGGTAAGGCCTCTTTCCGCTGCTGACAAGCGAATTTTGGGTTTCTAGGAATACGTAACTATATTTATGAAATGCCACATTTGCATACCTCTTGAGTATGACACAGCATACCAATTAAACACAGACGCAATAAAAATCTAAGTGAGTAGTATTTTACTAATTCGTGTCGATAGAGGCATTCTTGTGTACAGATACTTTCGTCGTAAGGTTATCATGGTTAGTTTTATTTCATTTCTTATAATACAGTGCACAATTTTCGTAAGGTTTCCTTTAGTGTTGTTAAAACAATAGTAAACACGAGAGAGAAATTAATCATCAACGATATATGCGAATTCTCTGATGTTACCTATGACAGTCTGACAATGCACATGCAGTTTATTGATTACATGCATGTAGAAAACTTGTTCTGAGTTAAAGCTGTCAAACAAAGTTTGAAGAAGAATAAAATATCACTACCACACGACGGCTAATGTAGAAAATACTTTTCTGACATATTATGGCACGATGCGCTCTCACTGCACATCTTCGAGATGCATCTGCTGCCTGCTGTCTATTAAACCTGAATAGAACAAAATGTCACAGTAGTTAGCCCTTTTTCCACATGCGACTACTTTGGGTTGAGAAGTGAAGGGAATTATGTTCAAAGTTCCATTAGATTGATACCTTCAGCAGAGAGCAGAATTGCGTTTTAAAAAATGTAGCACTGAATGTATTCGAACTCGCGACATCTTATCTATGCTACAAGCTGACACGTAGCTACAGCAGCTCCAGAGCTCGGAAACTATTCCTCCAGAACTTTTGGATTCCACAGCACTGTGAGATTATGCATATGGCCAGGTCTTGACTTCTGAGAGACAAACAGTTACAGCTTTTCTTTTGGACTGAACGACGTTTTCTAGTAACAGATAGCGCAATAGAATAGCTCAAGTGGAAAGGAACACTTCCTATTTAAACTTCTGCATCCTACACTGTTGGCAGTTGTGTGTAGGTGGCAGTTACGTGATTTTATTTCTGTGATTACAAAATAGTCGAATGTATGCACTGGGTAGCCGAGGCAGCTAGTTCATGGTGATTCGGTCAACCAAGTAAATGAATTTACTGAACATGCTGCAAATTACTACAGGGAGCCTGTGTGTCAGAATTCTCATCCAGTGTGGCGCAACTGCGTTACGATAGAAAAATGACTAGCAGAGAAGAGGATTTCGTGGTCTGTTGGACGGATGGTAGGTTGTTATACCTATGGTCTGGGTTCGATTCCCACTTCCGTCAATGATTTTAGATAGGGAGAGACAGATTCCATTCTCCCCTGGCTACACCAAGTGAAGGAGATATAATGGCTGCGTGGTCTGAAAATTCGCATTAAAGATGATATTCCTTCTTTACCAAGTAGACGGTAGGTTGAACCTCAATAAAGTCTGGAGTGGCGACATGTAGAAACTCTATCACCAGTAACCTTTCTTATACTAGTTATTTATTTCAAGTGACGACACAAACGCTATGTATGGTCACAGGACACTTATTCCATCTTTTATTTGAGCTTCTGTATGTCGATAAAATTGGTTCCAAACTGGGAATGCAACTCAGACCGCCCTTAACGCGGAATTTGATCCCTTCGTGCCAATACAGCTCGGCTACAATTTGTTGTTTGTTCAAAACTGCAGATTCCTCAACACCTTCACATATTACGCGTGAATGGGATCGAATCCTGGCCCGGCACTAAAGATTTATTTATGTATTATCAAGCTCTATCATGAGAACACCTATCTGCTGGTGGATAATAATTTTGATTTTTAATGTATTTTCATTCGTTGTCAACACTAACGATATCTGACGTTTTTAACTCCCAGTGAGACACAGAACTATTTGCGAGATGACTGTAAGTTCAAGATGCTATTCTGAGCAGCTGGTGGAGAAAAATTCGGTAGCTGACGTCTCTTTGTGTGTAGTCAACAACGATATGTGTGGGGCTCTATTCCCAGTGAGCGCTGAACTCTTCGTCATATTATTTCAGTTCGTCGTGTCATTTAATGTTCATACATATTCTCAACTAGCTGCTCGTGCATAACTTTAATGTTTAATGTCATTTTGTGTCAAATAGTTCAAATGGTTCAAATGGCTCTGAGCACTATGGGACTTAACTTCTAAGGTCATCAGTCCCCTAGAACTTAGAACTACTTAAACCTAACTAACCTAAGGACATCACTCACATCCATGCCCGAGGCAGTATTCGAACCTGCGACCGTAGCGGTCACGCGGTTCCAGACTGAAGCGCCTAGAACCGCACGGCCACACCGGCCGGCCCCCACCATCTGGTATCAATGCATTACCCTATCATCCATTATATATAATCATTTTCATAGTACACTTGATATTATAGATGAGTAGGACACAAGACAGGACATAGATAATGTCCGTTTGACGTCAACAGTGTGTAACATTTTACTTTTTTTGAATAGGACAATGTTCCTCTCCAATAATTTTTAGATTAGTTACAATAAGCTTACGCTGCAAGAGAATTCGCTTGTATTTTTCAATATGTGGTCTGCTGTCGGTTTGAAGGCCTTCCATAACATCGGCAACGTAGTGCAACGCCACCGAGGGCTGTCTGGAGTAGGGTGGAGATAGCAATGTGAAAGTTGCGAGCTGTCGAAGACGATCTTCATATTTCTAATGCGATTAGGACATCGTATACTCTTGACGACGTTTAGCACCTGTGCAGTCAGTCACCCAATTTCAGAATTCATTTTGAGTAATCCTGCTAAATTCCCAAAATATTGTCTTTTTATATTGATGAGTAATATGGATAGTCGTCACGTTCATGTGCCGTCTACAACGCAAATTTAATGTTACTATCCTAGGAACCAACCTGCAATACGTTTTGTATTTCATAATCGGAACTATCTGCATTAACCGTCATCAGAGCAATGTCAGGGAACAGAATGCAGCAGTGCCTTGCTACCTACTTGAGGACCTGCTTGAGTCGTGTTCTAAGGAAAGGGTAGTTGCTGGTTCACATTATATTACACTAGCGAGAAGTACCGACTTTTCCTTTTCTCTGCAAACATCCAGAACTAAATTCAGTAACTAAATGCTAAGAATATATTTGCATTGTGCCAACTCAAAGATCAATAGATATGGATATAGATACAGATTTTTATATTTAAAGCCATTCTCGTTCTGCGTTGGAATAAACATCATTCATTATTTGCTTGTTCTTGTTACGATTGTTATTGTCATTCTCTCACTCGCAAGAGTTTTCGCATTACTATTTGGTATCGATGCACATGAAGAGTGGCTATGAAAGAAGGGAATACTGAATGTTACGTCATGCAGAATACACTCATTTACTTCGGCTCCTCGTGATCTACGCTACAGGAGAAGTAAGATACATAAAGTTGACAGTGTGAGGACAGACCTGGTAGCACAACTGTGAAACTACACAGTGTTACCAGATAAAATGGTGCTGCGGAATCGAAAGTGTAGTACGGACTTTGCCACAGTAGCAGACAGCTGGTAATTTAGGACCATGACCGTGGATTACACTTTGGTCAGTGCTGGTTAGAGTGCTGCAACTGTAAATGGAAGGCTTTGTTTGATAGTCTTATGCTGATGCTGTCTGAATAAATTATGCCATTGGATACAAAGCGGTTTAGTTTTGAGACCTAACCAACGAGGGGGGAAGGCACAGTGGTCTGCTTCAGGAATTCCAAGCAATAAAACACAAAAAACAACCCAGGAAGGGAGACATGCATTTGGAATCTGTTCATCGTTACGGGGTCAAACAAGAGGGTAACATTACTGAAACAATGATCGGCCTACTTAGTATATAATAGAGCATACAGATTTCAAGGAGGAAACGTATGAAGACGCAGACTTCCTCGTTATCAATATGTGCGGCATATCTTTCGTGTTAACGAAAGTAAATTCCAGCTTTACCTCTTCTTACGTGTCAAATGAAATGAATGCCATGAGGAATAGAATATTTGTTGACTGCGTCTCTTCTTGCTTCCATCCTTACCAACATATTTCTTCATTCTCGTGGTAATCATGACATTCTATGTGTTTGCTGCAAAAGATTGCAAGTGGACAAATTCGACATCGAGGTGCAAAGCGTTATATTCAATTCGAATAAGCTTCCGGTGTATTTTTACTTCGTTTGTATTTTTAGATGATTATGAACGTTACGGAAAATTATCTCACATGCTTTATGTTGAATGAGAAACATTGAATGATCCGTTTTGCTTTCCCTACGTTGAAATGATATAATGTCGGCGTCAACAGCCTTCTTCCACGCCGGAAGCTGAAACTTGTATCATTCTGGATTAATGATAATTGAATGTCTCATATGTATACATAGCCCACAAGGCGACGTCAGAAACCATCAGGGGAGAACGCCGCATAAAAACCAAACGTGCGCGCGCGTCTCCACTCTGAAGAACCGTATCGGAGAATCACGGCAAGCATTTCGCTGAAGAGCTGCCTCGTCAGAGAGCCTAGAAATGGCAGCGTCGTAGCAAGTATTTGTCAACACTCTGATAGTGCATTTACTTCCGGGTGTAGGTCGGCGTTACCTCGCTAAATTCACTTGACATTCGTTTTCCACATCGAAGACTCGTACGATATAATCCACTGCAAGATGACACAATTAGAAAGTATATTTAATTTCAGGACTCCAAGAACGGCGTTCTTCACATAAGTAACACCTGTTTGTGTGTGCATTCGGGAGGACGACGGTGCAATCCCGCGCCCGGCCATCCTGATTTAGGTATTCAATGATTTCCCTAAATCGCTTCAGGCAAATGCCGGGATGGTTCCTTAGGAAGGGCACGGCCGATTTCCTTCCCCATCCTTCCCTAATCCGAGCTTGTGCTCCGTCTCTAATGACATCGTTGTCGACGGGACGTTAAAACAGTAATCTCCACCTCCTCTGTTCGTGTGTTTAAGGTTGCGTTTTGAGGCTCAGGCAAAATCGCAGTGACTATATTCCGCCTCTGGCCGCCAGTGTGTCGTTAGCTCAGAGGTTCCCTTGTGAGTTGCAGTGCTTGTGCTATAAGACATAGCAGTTCGAATCACGGTAGAAGCCGCTGACTACAACCTTTTATTTTCCATTTTAATTAATGGAGTTGCAAAGTGCTAGTAAAAATTTCTTATGCGAAATCTGAAGAATGCCTTTAAACATCAATCTTCGTCCGATTTCGACTTAGTAAATTAAGTTAATATCATGGATTTCTGCTTTGCAAATTCCAAGGTGCTTCACTGTAAAATAGACCCTGAAAAGATTCAAACCGACTGTCAACGATATAAATTTGAGCTTTGTTCGTCATATAGGTCTAACATGTCAGAAGGTTGTTTATGAAGTGCACATGTTCATTAATATAGTTCCCTTCTTCTAAATTTTTGCAATAGCATTTAACTGTAGACGTTTTCTAACACCGGCGTTAGCAATTCCTTTCCGTTCTCTGAAACCTTCAAAACGACAAATTTTTCTGGTTTAAATCTGATGACCTTAACTATCACTTACGATCAATAATAAATACTTCATGAACCCATACATGGAACTCCAAATGTGCAGTGTTCCTGCACTGCTACAGAGCATGCATTGCAAGGTATTCACACAGTTTATCGCATAGACTTACCATAAGGAATGAAACAAGAACTTTAATACACTTTACACCACAGACGCTCACTCTGGCTTGACGAAAACATCCAAACATTGACCAAAAGTTGCACAAATAATTGAGTTTGAAAGGAAAAGAAACGAGGTATGAAGCATTTATAAATTCATCGAATGTAGTGAGGTGGTTTAATTTCGTCCCAGTCTATAAAATTAATTTCGGGCCATACTCAGCTCTTGCCGATTAATGTAATATAATACCCGCCTACTAATCAGGGCGTCTGTCTCCGTTGCTTTTGAGCGTGAATGGAAATTGTAGAAATTTTCTGTGGAGCAACATTTAATAATAAAGCGTTTTAAATCATCAAAAGCGATGAGCGGTAGCAGGCGCTTTCGATAAAGAACGGGGGAGTGCAGCGCCGCTGCTGTCGCCACGGTCGCTGCCAGTAGCCAGCAAATGATCCCGGAGCTTCGCCGCATACGGCGTCCAGAGGAAGACAGTCTGCAGGAAATCTGCCGCAAAATCGTTACTGGATAAAGTTTTGATATCGGTGTGTCACAAAGCGAAATAGATTGAATCTGCGATACCATTACATTCACGTCTTCAGCATTCAGACAGAAGAGGCTATAAAAATTTTTTATGTCAGCTGCTCTCGATCCACTGCCATTATAAACAGAAACAACGCACGCTACCGCTAGACCACAGGCGTAATCAGCCTAGAGTTCCTCTATCATGGGACAAGTTTTCCTCCAGGAAGTGCCGCAGTCTACAGTGTTGCCAGATTGTGCAGATAACCGGACTTACAGAATTAGCGAGTTGGCCAGTTTTTTTGTCCCATGTCGCGATCGGCGCGGACTTAGCCTCTGAAGCGGCCGGCCGCCGGTCAAGTTTTATGTCAAAGAGTGTACATTAATATGTTCTGCAGAAATGATTAGCATTTCAATGACTTCGGTTCAACATGTGCCCTGTATCCCATTAGGCACAAGGTCCACGATAGACTCTGATAACTTGTTCCATGTGTTATGGCATCAATGCGTGTAAGGCGCCAATGGCGTACTGTGGTACAGCCACCCACGCTGCATTCACCTCATCCAATAGTTCACCTGTGGTGGTCGGCACTGGGTCACAGCACTGCCCCACATCCCTCACATTTTCCATTGGTGACAAGTCTGGTGGGCTGGCGTGCCAGGGCAAAAGGCTGAGATCCTGTCACACCAATAAGGCATGTGTTCATGTAGCAACATGTGGTCATGCATTGTACTGCTGAGAAATGACGTCTGAGGTGTTGTGCAGGCAGGGTATGGCTACAGGTCGGAGGATGTCATTCTCGTGGGTCATAATGGTCACAGTGCCCTGGACAGGCACCAACTGTGATCTGTGGTTGTAGCCAACAGCACGCAACAGCATAAAGCCTCGAACTGGTGCTGTACGTCTTGTGCAAATGCAGTCACTGTGATGCTGCTGCCCCTGTCTGTGGCGAACTAAAAAGTTACCTTTATTTTCAAAGACACAGAACCTGGATTCCCCCAAAAACACTATCTCATACCATCCCTGTCCCCAGTTACGTCGTTCCATACACCATTGCCGTCTGACATGTTTCTGCACATTCGTCAAAGGTAGGTCGTCGACAAGTGGACGACGAGCACGTAATCCATGCCGTAATAAACGGCGACGGACTGTCAGCCCTGGTAGTGTACGATGTGTTCCACTGTTCCACAGTTGTGCCAGACCCGAGGAGGACGCAGATCTGTCCTACAATGCCATTCGGATGAAATGTCGATCTTCTCGAGAGGCTGGTGTGGATGGTGCGTCCTGACCCATCTCGTCGTGATCTTCGGCCTTCCGTGAACCAATCTGCACCCACCCGCTACACTGCTGAAACGCTTCGTCCCACGGGAGCAGCAATTTCCTGGATGGATGCATCACATTGTCACATGCCAATGATGCGCCCTCTTCGCAACTCACTGATTTGACAGTACGGTTCACGGATACATCTCAGAGGAATCCTGCACGTTTGCTCAGGTCACTCTGATCCATTACCTTCGGTTTATAACAACAAAGAGAGCCGCAGGTGCGTTTTACTGGTCGGTGATGTTGCGCAGCTATACCGATGTTGACGCGCGGGCCGACATGGTTCAAATGTTAATCATTTCTGCAGAAAATACGAATGTGAATGTCCTGTGAATACGAACGTTCTATCTCCAGTCGTTGAAGGTGTTCTGTCTTTTCTGAACGGAGTGTATACTTGGCGAAGTATTGCTCGTATGGACATAATGTGTTAGTATGATCTTCTGCAGAAAAAAATGGCTCTGAGCACTATGGGACTCAACCTCTTAGGTCATTAGTCCCCTAGAACTTAGAACTAATTAAACCTAACTAACCTAAGGACATCACACACATCCATGCCCGAGGCAGGATTCAAACCTGCGACCGTAGCGGTCGCGCGTTTCCAGAGTGCAGCGCCTAGAACCGCACGGCCACTTCGGCCGGCTCTTCTGCAGACTCGGTTGCTGTAGCTTAGGAGTTGAGCAGGGTTACTGTGTGACGACTTGAGCTGTAGAACTCACCTCAGCTATCGCGCTTTGCTCGTCCGCAAGGCAGCCACCACCACTACTTTCGTACCCTCTCATTCCACGCCGTCTGCAGGGCTAGGAGCCAAGTAGTTCCGTACGCACTTCAGAGCTGACGGGCCACTGATTTACGTACGCAGTGATGGCGCCCTTTAGTGATCAAAATGGTTGCTATAGGATCTACATCAGGTGAATTTAGTCGCCTAGACATCAACATGAGTTCACTACAATGCTCCTCAAACCACTGTAGCACGCTTATGTCTCTGAGACATGGACAGTTAGTTACACTGCTGAAAGACGACGTCGCAGTCGGGGAAGACACTGAGCGAGAAGGGATGCAGGTGGTTCGCAGCTGTCAGCGAGTCTTCGATTACTACCACTGGTCCCATGCATGCGCAGGAGAATGTCTCTCATAGCATAATGCTGCTCCCACCAGCCTGCACGTTTCGAAGCGCCGTTCGCTTCGATGACGGCGTTTGTGTACACGACGAGCGACCTAGTGTAGCAAAAACGTGATTCGCTCACAGCAGTTTCCACTGATCGACGATCGAATCCAGATGGCCCCATGCCTACTGCGACCGTAATTGACGATGACGTTGGGTAAAAATGTGTGGTGTGCTGCAGAATTTCATGTTCGACAATGTCGGATGAACGGTGTGCTCCGAAACACTTGTCAGTGCACCAGCTTCGTGCTCTATCGGTAGAGATGCCAAAGATCACCATCTGTCCTACTTCACAGAACAGACAAGCCTGCGAACCCCACACAGTGTGAAGAGTCGTGGTCGTCCAACAATTTACCACCTAGGGGTAGTTGCACTGTCCTTCCACCTTTCCTCACGACAGTAGCATGTGAACATTCGACCAGCTTCGCCGCTTTCGAGATACTTGTTCACAATCTCTGTTAATTGTCAAAGCCGCTTATCTCCATTTGCAGCCCATGTCTTCGCTAGGGTAATACCCTGTCCATTTCTGCTCTGCTTACATACTCTTGTTATAGCGTAACGTGCCCGCAAGGCCACAAGGCGGCATCCAACATCACAGTGGGCAGCGGTCATAGTGTTTTGGCCCATCACCATACAGAGATATTAAGTAGATTTTACCACATATGATAAGGCTGGGCGAAGATGTGTATTACTATCTATGCAATCTTTGATCTCTCTCTTTCCAAAGACAGTGACGATATCGGAGAAATTTGATCCAGTTGACAGGAGGAAGACTTTTTTTTTCTAATCATCTCTGGCAGTACCTCATATTCTCCATTACGAGCCATGTAATGAAGACGAATATCATTTAGTGTCCTCAACATTAAGATGCCACAGGATTTGTCACACACATCGTTGCGAATCAACATTCTGAATGCTCCAAGGATAAGAAACGAGCCATAAGGTAATTTGAAAGCCATTTTTGTGACGTCAGCCTATTATTAAGGAAAATGTATTTTATGTTTACAGAGGGTTATCCACAGAGGAGAGAAGTATCATTGTTTTAGTATTCCTGGTCCTAAGCAGCAGTCTTCACGGTACATGACTACCTAACATTATATGGGACAAACGAGTTGAAGAAAATAAGTATATAAAACTACAGTAAAAAATACAAAACAAAAGAACAGAAAATCTTTTTTTTTAAGCGAATGCTATGAACAGTGATAGCGGTAGTGCTACGAGGGTGGCCAAAGCTGGTTTCACAGACAGTTGTAAGAAGTACAAGCAATTGAAACATTTGTGAGACGACAATTTGAACATAATATACGTAAAAGTAACCAATACACGTTTACAGATCTGTTTTTTGAAGTCAATAAAGGAAGGGAATGATTAAGTTTCAACGTTACGAGGAGGTAATTGGCCCGGTGTGATTCGTGACGGAACTAGAAAAACCATTTCGGATCCACCCAGGTCAGCCCTACGTATCCCTGGCCGAAATACTTGGTTAGCATACTGGTAATAAATTATATATTGAAACCCTCTTCATGAAACTATCTATCAGAGAGAACAATATTAACATTTCTGTGGCAGTTCCTGAGATTTGTTTTGATGTACAGACAGAAAAACATGTGATTGTCGACTTTGAATACATAATCTGAAGCGTTAGCCTGATTTTGTACTAGATGTATTTCTGTATCTGATTTCACATAAGAACAGAGTATTCACACTATTCTATTATTCTTTTGTGCGAGAGAATTAGTCAGTTTTCAGTGTAAAACGTTATTTTTCATTATATAAAATAATATTTTGACTGCTCATTATGGGGAATCAGGCCATCATTTCCTTGAACATAAGTTTCTGAATAATAGGTTACGCTTTCACAATATTGTGTAAGTCACTTTACTGTTACTGAACTCAGAAACTGGAACTCCTGTGTTAGCTTTATACAGGGTCTTTCGAAATTATTCATTCTAATTAATACAGACGACAGAAAACCTCAAAACAAACACACTGACAGAAAAAGTTACAACATCCAAAGATAATAAATTTAAATTAATGAAATTTCGGGAAAAGATTCGTCTAGCTAACATATTTATGTGGATAACATTGAAAAACCACTGCAAATGAGAAATGTTGGTACACTAATAACCGGTGTAACCTCCAGAATGCTAAATGCAACGTACAGACGTGCTGGCATTGTGTAGTACAGGTGCCAGATGCCAATTTGCGGGAAGGAGTTCCATGCCTGCTGCACTTGGGCGGTCAACATAGGGACGGTCAATGCTGTTTCTGCATGACGCTGGAGTTGTCGTCCGATCATGTCCCACATGTGTTCCATTGCAGATCGATCTGATGATCGAGCAGGGCCAGGGGCAAGTCGACACTCTGTGCAGCATGCTGGGGTAAAACAGCGATATGTGGACTAGCGTTATCCTGTTGGAAAACACCCCCTAAAATGGTGTCGAATCACCAGATTTATGTACAGATTTGCTATCGGGTTGCGTGGGACAACCACGAGAGTGCTCATACGAGATCACACACCAGACCGTAAATCCATATGTAGGCCGAGTGTGTCTAGCACGTAGACAAGTTCGTTGCAGGCCCTGACCTGCTCTTCCAACTAACATGCGGCCATCACTGCTATCGAGACAGAACAAGCTTTCATCACAGAGCACAACAGACCTCCACCCTGTCCTAAAATCAGCTTTCACTTGACACCGCTGAAGTCACATATGGCGGTGGTTTGGAGTCAGTGGAATGCACGCCACAGGACCTCTGGCTCGGAGCAGTCCTTGAAGTAACCGATTTGTAACAGTTCGTTGTGTCCCTGTGGTGCCAGCTGCTGCTAAGATTGCTGCTGCTGTTGCAGTACGATGTGCCAGAGCCATACGCTTAACGCGATGCTCTTCCCTCTCAGTGGTGCCATGACGCCATCTGGAGCTTGGTCTTCTAGCGACCCTACATTCTTGTCACCACCGCTGCTAGTAATCATCTGCAGTGGCTACATTCCTGCTAAGTCTTTCTGCAGTATCACAGAAGGAGCATCCAGCTCCTTCCAGCCCTGTTATGCGACCTAGTTCAAACTCAGTGAGGGGTTGATAATGATTTCGTTATCGTCTTAAAGGCATTCTTGACTGGAATCAAGTCACCACGTCCAGTATCAAAGGTCACTAACGCTCTCAAAACTTACAGCGAGTATGTAAAGCAAAACTGATATGCATGCTCATAGTAGTGCCTCTATGGCCACTCTTAAGCGACTCGCGCGAAATTTGATTATACCTCACCTTTCAGACGTAGAAACACGTCCAACAACTTTCGTTTATGTGGCACAACTCCTTGTCGTTGTTACCCTTTTTTTACGTCAGTGTATATTTCGATAAGGAACGTATTTATCTGAAGTTATCTTGCACTGTTACCGAACGTTTTGTTAGTTGTGGTGACGTAATCTGTTGTGTCAATGTCGGTGAATGGGAATGTCAAAGTTCTTTCGACAACCACAATTACAATCTTTGGCACATGTGGAATCACGAGGTAGTTGACTAAGAGCTCATCAACAGCTATGTGGTGCTAATGTGTTGACCTGCGTTCTTGGTGATAGGTTGAACGAACCATACATTCTCCCATTTCACCTCATCTGACGGAGATATCCCATTTTCGTGAAAAAATGTGGCCAAAATTGCTTGGAGGATGTACCTCTGAATGTTAGATGAAAGATGTGTCAGCCCATTTCCCCATCCCTGTGAGGACTCGTCTGGGAGCCACCTTCGAGAATCCATGGATTGACTCAGGAGGTCCTGTGGCCTGGCCTCCCAGGTCACCTGAGCTCACGTGTCTCGATTCCTTCCTGTGTGGACACAGGAAGCACCTGGTGTTGGAAAACCGTTGTGGAAACAGAAAAAGACCTCGTCACTAGGACTGCTGTCACTACAGACACCGTTGTGGAAGTGCCAGGCACCTTCACATGGAGACGACAGTCTGTGATGTGACGTTGTACTGTGCCCTTACAGGCCAACGATTGAGCATTCGAGCAGTTCCTGTCAGTGCCACTGCTCTAAATAGCTTGCTAAACTATCGTCTGCGTAAATCATCCCTAGCATCAGAAACTGCCATCAGGGATCATATGTACCATAACTAAATGTATTTGTTTTTATGTTCTCTTCCTATTGTTATAATATGAACTTTACAATAAAATTACCGTTGTTTGTATTTAGCTCTAAAGAATAATCACTTGTGCTGAAATTCTCATTGTTCAACACTTCTCTTCAAAAGTATAGTAGGATTTTGTAGAGTAAAAGTGGAGGGGGAAGAAAAGAACGGGACTATATGTGGAATCATTGGAGATGAGTGAAAATGGGTGCCAGACTGCGATTCGAACCTGGATAAATCTCCTGCATACGAGGCATTTGCGTTAACCATTGCGTTTTCCACACATAGTGTTCATCGAACTTGTTCGGATTATCCCGAAACCCCTCCTGGCCAGCCCACATTCCCAGCCAGCGCCACCGATCGGCAGTCACCGTCCATACTCGCTACAGTGAGATTTCGGTGGGAGGTCGAATGAGATTGTGCGTGTGCACCGAAGGTGGTGGGTTCATGACACATCGAGGCGAATCAGTTCTGCGAACACGTGGTGTTCATTCTTTTGAACATGTCCGAAAGAACAGACATCACACGTTCATGTAATATACACTACTGGCCATTAAAATTGCTACACCAAGAAGAAATGCAGATGATAAACCGGTATTCATTGCACAAATATATTATACTAGAACTGACATGTGATTACATTTTCACGCAATTTGCGTGCATAGATCCTGAGTAATCAGTACCCAGAATAACCACCTCTGGCCGTAATAACGGCCTTGATACACCTGGGCATTGAGTCAAACAGAGCCTGGATGGCGTGTACAGGTACAGCTACCCATGCAAGTTCAACACGATACGACAGTTCATCAAGAGTAGCGACTGGCGTATTGTCACGAGCCAGTTGCTCGGCCACCATTGACCAGACGTTTTCAATTGGTGAGAGATCTGGAGAATGTGCTGGCCAGGGCAGCAGTCGAACATTTTCTGTATCCAGAAAGGCCCGTACAGGACCTGCAACGTGCGGTAGTGCATTATCCTGCTGAAATGTAGGGTTTCGCAGGGATCGAATGAAGGGTAGAGCCACGGGTCGTAATACATCTGAAATGTAACGTCCACTGTTCAAAGTGGCGTCAATGCGAACAAGAGGTGACCGAGACGTGTAACCAATGGCACCTCATACCATCACGCCCGGTGATACGCCAGTATAGCGATGACGAATACACGATTCCAATATGCGCTCACCGAGATGTCGCCAAACACGGATGCGACCATCACGATGCTGTAAACAGAACCTGGATTCATCCGAAAAAAAGACGTTTTGCCATTCGTGCACCCAGGTTCGTCGTTGAGTACACCATCGCAGGCGCTCCTGTCTGTGATGCAGCGTGAAGGGTAACCACACCCAAGGTCTCCGAGCTGATAGTCCATGCTGCTGCAAACTTTGTCAAGCTGTTCGTGCAGATGGTTGTTGTCTTGCAAACGTCCCCATCTGTTGACTCACGGATCGAGACGTGGCTGCACGATCCGTTACAGCCATGTGGATAAGATGCCTGTCATCTCGACTGCTGGTGATACGAGGCCGTTGGGACGCAGCACGGCGTTCCGTATAACCCTCCTGAACCCACCGATTCCATATTCTGCTAACAGTCATTGGATCTCGACCAACGCAAGCAGAAATGTCGCGATGCGATGAATCACAATCGCGATAGGCTTCAATCCGTCCTTTATCAGTCGGAAACGTGATGGTACGCATTTCTCCATTTTACACGAGGCATCACAACAACGTTTCACCAGGCAACGCCGGTCAACTGCTGTTTGTGTATGAGAAATCGGGTGGAAACTTTCCTCGTGTCAGCACGTTGTAGGTGTCGCCACCGGCGCCAACCTTTTGTGAATGCTCTGAAAAGCTAATCGTTTGCATATCACAGCATCTTCTTCCTGTCCGTTAAATTTCGCGTCTGTAGCACATCATCTTCGTAGTGTAGCAATTTTAATGGCCAGTAGTGTAGTAGAATGTTTTCCACACTAGACTGCAGTACCCTCTGCTATTTCCCTCCAGAGTGCATTGCAAATTTCATACAGCTGAGGACGAGAAGGTGATAACAGATGCATGTTAAATGGGACTTTCAGTTTAGCCAAAGTTTTGTTTTCCTTTAAGCCACGAAACAGTCTTTGAAAATTTCTCATGAACACATTCTGTAACCAGAATAGATAGCTGGTGTTTAAAGTCTTTGAGTCACCTCTCTGTGAAGCACTGTTCTGGTGGCATGTTTCATCTCTGACGAGTTTAGCACGCTTTCGGTCAATCAGAGCAGTTGGCAGTTAAGTTGCGTCATGCAGCTGAGCGAGTTTAAAATCATACTCTGCACTTGGTGGCAAGGCAGGAAATTGAAGCAGTTTACTTTATCCATTTCCTTTTTGAAAGACATGTATAGAAGATTTGTGTTTCTGTGAATGGTTTCATGTGTATTGAAGATTCCCACGAGGCTTATGTTTATTCTTTGACTAATTTGAAACTACTGCATGGTAACGAATCAGTACCACTGTTATTCATTTCTGCTCTTCTAACTCATGTGCCTAATTTTCGTACCTAATTGTGTCCCACACTTTATATGATACCATCTCGAGCACACACGTTGATGACCTTTTCTTTGTCGACTCAGCGGACTGAAACAGTACAGATAAAGAAGTAGCTCAGTTGTGTGCAGTTTCCCTACTTTTGTTTGTAATTAAACTCTGCATTCATAATTGTTATGTTGTGAAAGGTAATTTTAGGTGCTGGATACAGAATGCAGAACATATGTGACAGATTTTTATAGTGTATGTTTTTAAGTACCCTCAAAATAGGCTGCAGGGAACATGATGTCGTGCAGTTTCCGCGACAGTAAACGCAGGTCTTGTCCTTCAACCTCCATCATTAGTCATTTGCCTTGGTGAGGTGTTACCCATAACGAAACATTTTCAGATGAAGGTTTTGTTAATTACATTCAGAGGGAATCACCCCTCTGCACTGTCTGTGGCTACAAGCTGATCACTTCTGCACTCTGAAATTTGAAAAGTTTTTTGTGAGTGACTTTCACACTGTTTGACGTTCAGTCGTAACACCTGTGCTCGCCATTTACCCGATGTATGGTCTGTTGTAACTGCGCTATACTGCGATTACTTCTTTTTCTTAATTCTGAAGTCTGATTACGTTACAAAATTGGTTACTGGGTCATGAACATTTATATACTAAATCATAGCATGAACAAATCAGGTCCTAGTTTACTACGTTCGTTGGTAGTCCAGTTCTTAACTCAGTAGGCAAATTACGAAATAGTGGGGTCAGATAAGTTGTAGGGAAATGAAATGCAACGACCGCCAAGTCTCTGTGGTGCGTAAAGCAGGTCGGTGGCAGACATGTTTCATGTGTAAAATAACAGGTATGTGCGAACAGTCTACAATGGAGGCACCCATACGATACATCATAGAATATTAATAAAGTGTGTGGGGCCCTATAGAATACGACTAACAGGAGACAGTGAACGGATAGAAAGAAAGGGTGCACGAATTGTCACGTGTTTGTTCGATGCATGCGAGAGAGTCACGAAGGTGGTGAAAGAACTGCACTGGGAGGCGCTTGAAGATGGATGCATACTACACCGAGGAAACGCATTTAGTAAATTTCTGGAACTAATTTTAAGTGATGAACCTAGGAATATATTCCAGCAGTCTATGGAACGGAAAAAGCCCTATTAACTGGTCGAAAAGACAGACCCTCCGCCGTGCACTTTGCACTGGTTTGCAGGGTACTGATGTGGAGGCAGATGTGGTCAGCTACCCTGTCTCACTCACTTCACAACCACTGCCGCCTGACTTTTGTACAAGTTGTAAACGGCCTCTCCGCCTCCTTATTTCACCCCTGCTGTCCTCAGCACTTTACAGCGTCTTGAAGGTCAATACTGTCAAAAACTTTCACTTACAAAGAGAGGTCCCCAACGCTGGAGTCGATTTTTTGGAGTCATCAATGACGACAAGCGAAGGTCAGTAGAGATTCGTGCGTTTGTAGAAAGATCTATGTGCGAAGCATACAACAACTTCCAACATCATACCTGATATGGCCGAGAACCCGACAAAATTCTGCTCGTATATGAAATTACTAAGCGTGTATAAGGCTTTCATTTAGTCCGTTGTTGACCAAACTCGTGTCACAACTGCAGATAGCAAAACGAAAGCCGAAGTTTTAAATTTCATCTTCCAGAAATAGTTCACACAGGAGAATCGTACAAACGTACCATCATTTGACCATCGAACAGGCTCGCATATCGGCGACATAGTAATAAGCATAGCTGGCGTAGAGAAACAACTGAAAGACTTGAAAGCAAATAAATCACAAGGTCCGGATGGAATCGCATTTCGACTTTACAAAGACTACTCTACGGATGGGTCCCTTACCTAGCTTGCATTTATTGTGAATGTCTAGCCCAGTGCAAAGTAGCAAGCGAGTGGAGAAAACAGCAGGAGACTCTGGTGTGTAAGGGTAAAAGAACAGACCAGCAAAACTACAGACTAATATCCCTAACTTCTCTTCTCTGTAGAATCCTTGAGTATATTCACAGTAGGAATATAATAAAGTTTCTTGAGACCGAGAAGCTTATGTCCATGAATCAGCATGGTTTTAGGAAGTATCACTCTTCCGAATCTCAGCTTGCCCTTTTCTTACATGTTACACTGAGAACTATGGATGAAAGGTAACAGGTGCGTTCGATATTTCTAGATTTTCGGAAAGCATTTGACATGCTGCCCCATAGCAGGCTGTTAATGAAGGTGCGAGCATGTGGAATAAGTTTACAAATAAGTGGGGGCTCGAAGACTTCTTCAAGTAATAGAGCCCAGTATGATGTTCTCGACAGTGAGTGTTCATCGGATACACGTGTGTCCAGGGGAAGAGTGATAGGACCGCTGTTGCTCTCTGTATACGTAAATCATATGGATGACAGCGTGGGCAGCAGTCTGTGGTTGTTTGCTGAAGATGCCGTGGTATACGATAAGGTGTCTAAGTTGAGTCACTGTAGGAAGGTACAAGAGGACTTAGCCAAAATTTCCAGCAGGTGTGATGAATGGCAGCTAGACCTAAATATGGAGTAGTGGGATTTAATGCGGATGGATAGGAAGCTCAAACCTGTAATGTTCGGATACATTATTACTAGTGTCCTGCTTGACACGGTCAAGTCGTTTAAATATCTGCGTGTAACGTTGCAAAGCGATATGAGGGCTAATGAGCATGTGAGAACTAGGGTAGGGAAGACGAATGGTCGGCTTCGGTTTAGGGGATTAGGAGAATTTTTGGAAAGAGTGGTTCACTTATAAAGGAAACCACATATAGGATGCTGGTGCGACCATATAGGATGCTGGTGCGACCTATCCTTGATTTGGATTAGAACAGTTTTAGGAAAGAATGGTTCACTTATAAAGGAAACCACGTATAGCATGCTGGTGCGACCATATAGGATGCTGGTGCGACCTATCCTTGATTTGGATTAGAACAATTTTAGGAAAGAGTGGTTCACTTATAAAAGAAACCACATATAGGATGCTGGTGCGACCATATAAGATGCTGGTGCGACCATATAGGATAATGGTGCGACCTATCCTTGATTTGGATTAGAACAATTTTAGGACAGAGTGGTTCACTTATAAAGGAAACCACATATAGGATGCTGGTGCGACCTATCCTTGACACTGAAGGAAGACATCAAAGTAATTCAGAGACGGGCTGCTAGATCAGTTACTGGTAGGTTCGAGCAACACATATGTGTTACTGAGGGCTTTGGCAACTCAAATGGGAATCCCTGAAAGGAATGCGACTTTCTTTTCGAGAAACACTATTGAGAAAATTTAGTGAACCGGCATTTGAAGCTCACTACCGAACGATTATACTGCTGGCAACATACATTGTGCGTAAGGACCACTAAGATAAGATACGAGAAATTAGGGCTCATACGGAGGCATATAGACAGTCGTTTTTCCGTCGCACTCTTTGCGAGTGGAACAAGATAGGAAATGACAAGTGGTGGTGCAGCGTACCCTCCACCACGCGCCGTAGTGTAGCTTGCGGAATATCTATGTAGATGTAGATGTAGATCAATACGGCGATGTAGGTTAAGATCCCACATATCAATCTCTGCCACCATTCACCCTGATGGGCTCCCATTCGCGGGTAATCGAAGATAAAGGTTCGGAATTTCGCGCGAAAGTCTTTAGCTTTTGAAAAAAGGTACACATTATAGACTGGTTTAGCAGCGTAGCAGTTAAGGTACAGGCCTTGTGTGCCAAAGACTATGGGGTCGAATGTTGTTGGACAATGTAAAATTTTCATTTTTCGTTCTTTATCGAAATGATTTTAATCATTTTTATTGAATTAACTGGGTTAAATGTATTTCTTTATTTGTGTTCCTTTGACACAGCATTTAAATCAACACGTTAACTTTTTAAAATCGTCTCATTGTTTCATGCTTTTTCCACATGAGATCTTTGTGCCTGTGAATTTAATTATTTTTATTTATGTATCATAATATTTAAACATTTGAAAACTGACGATGTATTCGGTAAAACACAAAGCCCAAATACTCTGTTTACTTTATGCAGTTGCGTGAGAAACGTATTTTTCGTTATAAGATGTACATTTTTTGTCAATGGCCGTGCCGCAGTGGCAGCACCCGTTGCCGTCAGATCACCGACCTTAAGCGCTGTCAGGCTGAGCTAGAACTTGGATGGGTGACCATCCGGTCTGCCGAGCACTGTTCGCAAGTGGGGCGCACTCAGCCCTTGTGAGCCAACTGAGCAGCTACTTGATCGAGAAGTAGCGGCTTCGGTTCCGTAAACTGACATACGGCCGGGAGAGCGGTGTGCTGACCACATGCTCCTCCATATCCGCATCCAGTGACGCCTGTGGGCTGAGGATGAAACGGCGGCCGGTCGGCACCGTTGGGTATTCGTGGCCAGTTCGGGCGGAGTTCAGTTTCTTGTATATTTTTTGGATGGTTAACGTCATAAAACATAAAAAAAACATTGATTATTGCACGATGGACAAAATACAGCACATGAAGATTTCAACGGAAAAAGGGATTATAAATAAAACGAAATTTTAGCAAAATGAGGAACAGAAATAATGAATTCAATAGCATGGACAAAAATATAGGATGGTAAAATGGAAGAAATTAATTCGAAGTTACTACATATCAATAATTAAAACCACATGCACAGACATTTCAAGTGGAGAAAGCATGATAGGAACAAAAAAATGAGAGAAATTTAAAAAAATAATATATTGATTAAAATAATGTGGCTAAGGAGTAGACACAAAAAATACGTTCAACCTAATCGCCTATCAAGATATGAATGCAGGAGCTCTTGCACATGGGACCTGTACCGTGACCGTTACTCTGCGCAATCAGTCTACTACAAGTACCTCTGTATATGGACTACGTTCTGCAGCAGCCTCAAGATCCAAAGTTTCCTAGGCTAGGCACTCTACGGGCATGTATCAGGAGGAATGTGAGTGTAGACAAGTCTACATAGGAAAAACTGGCAGGCTAGTAGCAATCCACATACGCGAGTAGGAGCCCACATCCGACTTTGGTAGCTTAACAGTCTGCAGTGGCCCAGAATCAGACAGACTTCGGTAAGGAAACAAAACTTAGCGAAAGCTCTGTACTGGCCAAGCATCCGGGGATGGTGAAACGCGAGATGAGGGAAGCGGCGGAAATGTTGAAACACTACCCTAGCGCCTGCTGCTTCTCTCGCGTGGAGTGTATGGTCCACACAGTTATTTTTTTGTATTTTTGTCCTCTAATCGAATTTTTGTGTTGTTCGAAGATTACAACAGTTCCTAAGCTTTTCTCGCCAATTGAGGCCATAGAAGCATGATTTCTCCGAATGTACTTCTTAACAAAAAGCGATTCCGGTAGCTGGAATCCAAGGTTTTTGTTAATCATGCCTTTTGGGTTCTTGTGGTGTATTTCCACAGACACTTTCATTACCTGACACATATTTTTTGTATCTACCTGAGAAGTTAAATATCAATTTTCATAGATTTAGCCTTAAAATTTTTTAAATATAACAAAATACTTTCATAAAATTTTCGTCCCTCATTTCACTCCCTTAGGGGTTTAATTTCCAAAAAACAGTGAAACAAGTGTTTTTTTAATTTCTAACAGAGAAGCCAAATACAATTTTTTACAGATTTAGTTTTGAAAATGCTTTCACAATAAAATACTTCCATAAAGATTTTATACGATATTTCACACAGGAGTTAAATTTCCTAGAAAACATTGAAAGACGTGGCTAACGATTCAAATACCAGTTTTCAATGATGTACCTTTAAATATTGCTTAGTAGTTCCTTGATAAATTTTTTTATGTTTTATTTCCAATTGAGCCTCTATGGACTGCGTGGTAACATCCTATTTTATTTTAGTGTCTAGGTCTGGTTCTTGTTCCATCTTTGACTTCCTACCAGTTTCTTCTGAGCCCACCAAAAAGTGCCTGTTTATGCTCTTCTCACAGAGGTCCTCTCCGTCTTTGGACGTTGATGCCATTTTAAAACTTTGGTAGTTGTTCAACAACCTCCTAAATTTGTTCCTGTCAGGAATTTCTCTCTCTGATATACCAATCTGCCTAATATCTGTTTTATTTATTTCATTTTATTTATTATTTTATTTTATTTATTATTTCATGTATTATTTTATTTATTTATTTTTAAAAAATTCACACGATATTTTATCTCCTTAGTAGTTGAATTTCCAAAAATTCTGGAACATAATTTTTTTTATTTGTAACTGAGAAACCAAATGATTATTTTCGCAGATCTATCTTCAAAATTGCATTAATAGGCACATATTTTCAGAAAGTCTTTCATCCTCTACTTCATCCCTCAAAGGTGGAATTTCGAACAATCCCTTCTTAAAGGATGCCTACAGTATCGGATTCACACCCTCTCCTAAATTTCAGGTTTCTGTCCTTAGTGGTTTGGGCTGGCCGACGAAGAGTCAGTGAGTCAGTCAGTTTGAACATTGCCCATCATATGCAGATATTCTGACAACACGAGTAGAGAGGATGGCAGCCGTCAGAGCTGTACGCAACAGCAGAAACCCACTCCCTCCACTGCAGTAGCCTGCTACAAGGTCGTTGGCACTCCTTCCGCCCCAAGAGGAGAGTTGTATCGACAGTTTGTAAAATTGTGACGTAATACCATTGTCAGTGAGTAGTCATAACAAACCGCAACTGACTCTGCAGTGATAGTTTTCTACAACATGACATACCATAGCACGTAGAAAACTTAATGCCATAGGACTCTGCCCATGGAAGCCTACGCAGTAATATCCTGTTATTTGTTTGCTGTCACACTTTATTACCGTGACACGACCAATATCCTGGTAAAGACAATGCCCTGACGCTAAACATTTACTACTACTAAGTTAGTTTTTCTGTTTTACGACAAGGAACCACCGCTATACCGCCTCATTGTCAACGTTCAAAATGGGTCTCTATAATAACACAAGCATTATTGGTTAAGGAAAAAAGAGGTATATTATCAACAGTAAAAAAAATCTTCTTTACTGAAACTAGATCAGAAAATCCAGTACATACGAGTATAAACGTGTTCTATAGTTCCATCTCAAGCCGAAACAGAAATAAGAGTGAGATAAACTGTACAAGTGATACACCGAAATTTAACAGTGCAATTCATACCAGTTGGCTTACAAATACCACTGCATACACGCAGCTCTGAACTCCTGTCATTCGTGGAAGATAGATATCTACATGACTACACATGCGACCTGTCTCGCATCCAATGCTGTGTGTCACATTTCTGATGGCATCTGTGTGGTTCAGCGTTTGGCCAGAGACTGGCCATACCAATAAAAATCTGCCAATATTCAGTGCAGTATCTGACAGTTCTGCGACATTTTATTTACCAAAGCAGAATAGCATTAGCTGTTCCCCAAATTCAGTGGATCATGTGTTAAACTCTTTTGATATGATAAAATATGGATAGACCACATGATGCAAACATTGTGGTTTCAAATCAGCAAACTTATCGGCCACACTGTCGCGATTTCACGGGAAGACTCATGTGAAGTTTTAAACTAGGATCAGTAACATTGTGCAGAAAACTGAAATATGTGCAGTTAGCAATTACGTCGTATTCGAGGTCAGGTGAGACATCATGCTTACACTGGAACACTTTAAATGCATCACATAATCAGTGCTGTCTACAAGTAGCGAAGGAATTGATGATATCGTTTGATATCTGCGGTTCTCATTAACCAACATCCCCAGAAGGCATAACGATATTTTCACTCCATTCATGCAGTGCCAATTTTCGCTGTGGCCAAAGTATTTGCAAAGCTTCGTGAATGGACAAAAGACGTCGTTGGGGTGTCCAGCACTACCATTGTGATCCATGCAAGGTAACGCCATTGGAGTTAGCTCGATATTACCAGATCTAATTTTTAGTAAAAAACTTCATGAACCTCTTTTACCATCGAGATATTTAGTGTTAAGACTAGAACGTGATATGAAATGAAACGATGCCATTACTAGGGAATTCAAATGGACGATTTGGATTTGTTGTGAGGGTGTCTGTTGGTAAAGAAAATCAGACGCTATTGCGACCAATTCTGGAATACTCTTCAGTGGACTCCTTATTAAGGAGGCATGACAGCAGACATCAAGAGAAATCAGGAGACATGCATCTAGAATAATAGAAAGCCAGTAAAGCCCATACTTAAGTGGAACAGAATACTCGAAGAACTTAGTTGGAAATCTACTGTAATCCGAAAAATATGTTGGGTAAATTGGACGATCTGACATTGGCAAAAGCATGAGCAGCAGTTATACTGCCCCCATTGTGTATGTCATTTAGGCTCCATAAGAAGGAGAGATTTATGTGTATACTAAGGTGTGCCAGCAGACTATTCAGTGTCACTGCGTACGTAAAGGAATCAGGATGGGAGGTGTCTACTGCTAGTGTTAGCTACCTCCGGCCATACAACTGACTGTGACGGCTAGACGACGTACAAAGCTGTAGAAACCTGCAAATAGCACACATCTACCTTTGATTATGTTTGTCAGCAAAAAAACAGGAAAGCCAAATAAGAGAACAGCCTCCATGCAACTCACGCTGAAAGTGAATGGCAGTCTATAAACTGCCATAACCGATAAGCAGAACAGTCTATTATATAGCAAATGGAAAAGTCGTAATGATAGTGGAGTTTGCAACTTGCAGATTAATTCTTGATAATATACAAAAAAGCCTCAAAGCACATGTCACTAAAGGAGCCCATCACATTAACTAGGGAAGTAATTATCGGCAATGTGGTAATTTTTGTGTTACTGGTATGGTCATTGAGGAAAATGAATGGTGTTATGGGTATATATTTGGTTGTGTGGCACTAATGATGCAACTAGTTCAGGAGCAATACCCAAAGAAGATGCAAAAAATTCTCTTGGAGTTCTAAAAGTATCACATTCTGGAGAAACTCAAGCTTTCAGAGATTTGCATCATCCTCACTGTCTGAAGACCATGGCGAAGGCTCAAATTTCTACTTAAAAATCACTTTACTTTTAGACTGACAGCATTTGATATACTTAAGTATGATAGCATAAATAGGGACATAACTGGCATCATTTCGTTACTGCTGATTTCTACAGCTGTGTACTGTATTCCTCTAAACGCCACTGTGGAATGTATGACTGAGGGTAGCGCCAGCACTAGTCGTGAGGGAAAGTACTCTCGTGGTACGCCTTACTGTGCACTTTAATCTCTCTTACCTTCTTAAGGAGCCCACATGGGTTATACAATAGACGCTGCCCAACTGTCTTACATGCTTCCTCCAATAGCAGGTAACAAAATTTCCCCAACATGGTCTTGGAGTTCAAAAGAGTCCCATATAAGTTCTTCGAGTATCTCTGTTGCACTTCTATAAGGGATTTGCAACCATCGTATGATTTCAGAAGCGTAACTTCTTTTGATGTATGAACTTATGCATTCTGGATAAGGAGTCCAAAGACTGGAGCAGTACTCCAGAAGTAGTCGCTATGGCGTCTTATTTTCTCTACTTTACTAACTCACAACACACTCCTAGAACTGTCTCAGAAAATCGGAGTTTTCTGTTTAACTTCCACATTGCTGATATCCAGTGTTTGTCCCACTTCATATTACTAAACTTTTCAAACACTTATATACAGTTCACTACAGCTATAGTGACAAGCAACACTTAATGCATGGCGTGTAATCGTGGTTATGCCTTCTGTGGATGATCCTTAATGAGTCTGGCAGACATGAAATGATGTCATTAATTCCTTCAATACTTACTTACAACGCTGATTATACAGGGTGGTCCATTGATCGTGACTGGGCCAAATAACTCACGACATAAACATCAAACGAAAAAACTACAAAGAACGAAACTTGTCTAGCATGAAGGGGGAAACCAGATGGAGCTGTTTGGCCCAGTAGATGGCGCTGCCATAGGTCAAATGGATATCAACTGCGTTTTTTAAACAGGAACCACCATTTTTATTGCATATTCGTGTAGTACGTAGAGAAATATGAATGTTGGACCACTTTTTTCGCTTTGTGATACATGGCGCTGTAGTAGTCATAAACATTTGGCTCACAATTTTAGACGAACAGTTGGTAACAGGTAGGTTTTTTAAATTAAAATACAGAACATGGGTAGGTTTGAACATTTTATTTCGGTTATTCCAATGTGATACCTTTGTGAACGCATGCTGTTACAGCGTGATAACCTGTAAATATCACATTAATGCAATTAATGCTCAAAATGATGTCCGTCAAACTCAATGCATTTGGCAACACGTGTAGTGACATTCCTTTTAACAGCGAGTAGTTCGCCTTCCGTAATGTTTGCACATGCATTGACAATGCGCTGACGCATGTTGTCAGGCGTTCTCGGTGGATCACGATAGCAAATTTCCTTCAACTTTCCCCACAGAAAGAAATCCGTGGGCGTCAGATCCGGTGAAAGTGCGAGCCATGGTATGGTGCTTCGACGACAAATCCACCTGTCATGAAATACGCTATTCAATACCGCTTCAACCACACGCGAGCTATGTGTCGGACATCCATCATGTTGGAAGTACATCGCCATTCTGTCATGCAGTGAAACATCTTCTAGTAACATCGGTAGAACATTACGTAGGAAATCAGCATACATTGCACCATTTAGATTGCCATCGATAAAATGGGGGCCAATTATCCTTCCTCCCATAATGCCGCACCATACATTAACCCGCCAAGGTCGCTGATGTTCCCTTATCGCAGCCATCGTGGGTTTTCCGTAGCCCAATAGTGCATATTATGCCTGTTTATGTTACCGCTGTTGGTGAATGACGCTTCGTCGCTAAATAGAATGCGTGCAAAAAATCTGTCACCGTCCTGTAATTTCTCTTGTGCCCAGTGGCATAACTGTACACGACGTTCATAGTCGTCGCCATGCCATTCCTGGTGCATAGAAATATGGCACGAGTGCAGTCGATGTTGATGTAGTATTCTCAAGACCGACGTTTTTGTGATTCCCGATTCTCGCGCAATTTGTCTGCTACTGATGTGCGGATTAGCCGCGACAGCAGCTAAAATACCTACATCATCATTTGTTGCAGATCGTGGTTGACGTTTCACATGTGGCTGAACGTTTCCTGTTTCCTTAAATAACGTGACTATCAGGCGAACGGTCCGGACACTTGGATGATGTCGTCCGGGATACCGAGCAGCATACATGGCATACGCCCGTTGGTTGGTTGGTTAGTTGGTTGGTTGGGTGTTTCGGGGAAGGAGACCAGACAGCGAGGTCATCGGTCTCATCGGATTAGGGAAGGACGGGGAAGGAAGTCGACCGTGCCCTTTGAAAGGAATCATCCCGGAATTTGTCTGGAGCGATTTAGGGAAATCACGGAAAACCTAAATCAGGATGGGCGGACGCGCGATTGAACCGTCGTCCTCCCGAATGCGAGTCCAGTGTCTAACCATTGCGCCACCTCGCTCGGTCTTAGGCCCGTTGGTCATTTTGATCACAATAGCCATACATCAACACGATATCGACCTTTTCCGCAATTAGTAAACGGTCCATTTTAACACGGGTAATGTATCACGAAGCAAATACCGTCCGCACTGGCGGAATGTTACGTGATACCACGTACTTATACGTTTGTGACTATTACAGCGCCATCTGTCACAAAGCGAAAAAAGTGGTCCGACTAAAACATTCATATTTCTTTACGTACTACACGAATATGTAATAAAAATGGGGGTTCCTATTTAAAAAAACGCAGTTGATATTCGTTTGACGTATGGCAGCGCCATCTGCCGGGCCAACCATAGCGCCATCTCGTTTCCCCTTTCAAGCTAGACGAGTGTCGTTCTTAGTAGTTTTTTCGTTTGATTTCGTGAGATATTTGGCCCGGTCACTATCAGTGGATCACCCACACTTGAATCTGACAGCATTGCTGATTGCGCAGCATTCAGTTTTATGGTTCAAACGGTTCTGAGAACTATGGGACTTAACATCTGAAGTCATCAGTCCCCTAGAACTTAGAACTACCTAAACCTATGGACATCACACACATCCATGCCCAAGGCAGGATTCGAACCTGCGACCGTAGCAGTCTCACGGTTCCCGACTGAAGCGCCTAGAACCGCTCGGCCACAACGGCCGACTCAGCGTTATGGAGAGGGACACTTCTTTTACCTCACTGTTCACACAAGTACTCCTGCAAAATCCCGGCAGAGAGACTGATATATTTCATACTCTGACACAGCCAACAGTTGCATAGTTATTATCTAGACCTCCCATATTTTAACGCATAGAAAGAATTTGAAAACGAAATATTTGATATGTGTAAAACTGAAAGTGTGGTTTGCTAAAAGCTAAATGATTGCCTTTTCACGATGTATGAAATGCAGCGGAACTGTCAGACACTGTCAGACATTTATTGATCTGTAATCAGAATTATTATATATTGATGTCTCATCAGTATGTCTTTCGGGCTTGTGTGAAAGAACAGCCACCATATGTATAATTTAAGCAAGGGTGGCCAATGATCTCTTCAGCAAATATGCACACCAGCCTCGAACTATTACGGGAATCGGCGAAACGTCGCGAGTAATAAGGATAATAGGTAAGGGCACTGCTTCAGTAGTGTGTGGATGAGTAGAGAATTCCGATCCGACGGTAGGCTTGCCAGGGCAACGGCGTTGCCGCAGTGGATACACCGGTTCCCGTCAGATCACCGATCTTAAGCGCTGTGGGGCGTGGCCGGCACTTGGATGGGTGGCCAACCGGGCCGCGGTGCGCTGTCACCATTTTTCGGGGTGCCTTCAGCCTCATCATGCCAGTTGAGGAGCTACTCGACCGAACAGTAGCGGCCCCGGTCAACGAAAACCATCTTAACTACCGGGAGAGCGGTGAGCTGACCACACGCCCCTCCTATCCGCATGCTCAGCTGAGGATGACACGGCGGCCGGATGGTACCGATGGGCCCCTTGGGGCGTGTAGACGGCGTGATTTAAGTTTTAAGTTGAGGTAGCCTTGCTAGGTTGTCCACGCAGCTGCGATGACCACTGCGTCTGCATGGCTCAGTGATCAGAGCAGCTGCCTTGCAAACAGGAACAAATTTTCGACTTTCTCCAATGATGTAAATCAGTGCCCACTAGCAGCCACAAGTCATAATTCCTTTGTGTCTATCGTGAGATTAGTTTTAATATAATGGATATAAGATGATGATTCATAATTTTGTATCCTACTTCGGTTTTCCCTCTACATGTCGCATCTTGATTTAAGTGTGAGATTTTTCACTAATCAACGCCGAGCAGTCTATCAAAGTGAGGCAGAAGAATAGAGATACCACATCTAAAACTCACAAATAAATGCGAAGGATTCATAAAGGACTTCCAGGACAGGGGACTGAGATTTGCAAGAAATAAACTTTTGGAGATACATTAACTCCACGTCTTTTATGTATCCCATGGACATGATGTAATTGATTTTTGTACCGTTTCATCTGCCTTCAACCAGCCAATAAATTTATCATGAAACTTAAAAGCAATGTGAAGCTATGATTTTTGAGCACAACGAATTTTTTGAAAAAAATGATGGTAATCTAAGACATCGTATTCACCGACGCCCGAGAAATTGTGATCTATAACTTCAAGCAAAGGCACGTCGAGAGCCATACCAACGCCGTGGCGCCGTTAGGACTCCAGTACGTAGAGCATATGGCGTTTCCTATGCGACAGTTTAACGCAGGAAAGTGCAGACTTGGCGGCTTTGTTTAAGGAGAATGGATATTCTGATAGCAGATGTCGGGCTCGCACAATCCCCAGAAGTGGATGAAGGGGAAAACAGATCTTTGGCCTTTAAGGAAGAAAACAACCGCCTTCAGTCACAAATCGTGATGTTTTGTTTTCATCGAAGACGACAAATTTCGGACCCGGGGGACTCCTCTGCGGATCTTAAACTGTGCTTTAAGACTGGAAGAATTTTAAAGAGATTCACATCTAGAATGTGTTTCGTCCACGTGGCGAGATCAGAGCGCCACTCGGTTCTGTCAAGGACGATTTGCGACTGAGGAAGCCTCACATATACAGAGTTCTGTGTCAGTGGGGTAAGGCTTACATCGGCTGATCTATTCACACAGTTCAGAAAAGGTGTGGGCAACATTGCCTTCACACGAGGCTACAACAGTCTGAAATTCGGAAGTAGTGGAGAATTGTTTAGACGAGGGACCCAGGATGCAAAGTACGATAGCAAGATGGTTGCTGAAACGTCCCGTTTTTGAAACTGTGTTTCAAAGGTGGCTATTGAAATGAGCAGTGGCGTAGCGTGAGGGGAGACTTTGAGACTTAGTCTCCCCTGTATTCGTGCTTAAAAAAGATACAATAGCAATTCATAACAAAAATATAGATAACTTTCTGCCAAGAGCTCTAAATGTGCGAAGATATCAGTCTGGTAGCCCGCGCCGCACCCTGGGTATTGGTGTGTCTGCCTGCTTGAGACTCGACTGCTCTCAGTCTCTGCCTCCCTTCCCTTACCTCGCTGTGTGCGCCTGCGCCCCTCTTCCGCGAAGGCCGGTGCGCTGCACTTGCTAGCAGGTATCGATACTAGTCTCTGCCGCTTCTATGTTTGCTTTTAACACAGAAGTGAACAGTCGCGCGGTTTGTGTTCATAGTCATTCTTGTGTGATTTTAGCGCATATTTTCGTTGTGTCGCCAACATGAGCGAGCGAGCAACTCAACACCTTATAGAATTTTTATTAAAAACGCCTTTTTCTACATTAACGTACCGTATGAAAAAACGTGCGAATTGAAGGACAAATGACTTACTCCTATACTCAGTGTAGTTTTAAGTGAAGCCAAACAAAAACTCATTTTTCAGACAGCCTGGTACGAAAAGTATACTTGGCTGACTGCGAATGCTGTTAATAACAGATTATATTGTTTTATATGTCATCTGTTTGGTGGTGAAAAGGAATGGTGCAATGAGGGCAATTGTACAATAAAGAACTTTGACCGGAAAGCACCAAAGCATCAGATATCAAAACGTCACCTGCAGAACAAAGAATCATTTCAGTTATTGGGCAAGAGTAGAATTGAGCACGCCCTTTCTGAAGCCGCTCGTCTGACAGCAATAAAAAACAACGAACAAGGTGCATCCAATAGGAGAGTATTGGCTTGTATTATTCAAGCGATTGTATTTCTTTGTAAACAAGAACTTGCCTTTCGCGGCCATCGAGAAGATGAATCCAGCTACAAAGGTAACTATCTGGAATTGTTGGATTTATTAGCTCAAGGAGAGCAGTTAATCCAAGACCATCTGTCATCATCTTCAACCTTTAAAGGTACTTCTCCAGATATACAGAATGATGTAATAGAAGTGATAACTCTGGCAGTTAATGAGAAAATAAGATCTGAAATTCAGAACTAGTCAAATGAGTATAATATTCAGATACTGTATTGCAGACAAAACTGAGGAAAGGTTCGTTGGATTTTACGATGTTCCTGGAGATAAAACTGCTGAAAGTTTGTCAAACATTATTCATGCAGTATTGAAATAATGGAATGTGGAAAGAAAAGTGGTTAATCAAACATATGATGGCGCTTCAGTAATGGTGGGCAGAGAAAGACGACTACAACAATTGGTTAAGCAGTTCTGTCCCTATGCCCTGTTTATTCATTGTTACGCACACCAACTGAATTTGGTACTGTTTGTTACATGCCTCCAAATTCATACGACAAGTACGCACGTTTGTAAGTGATTTTTCAGCAAATCATCAAAACGAACTGTATTGCTAACTGAGAAAGGATTTAAACTGCCACATGCAAGCAACACACGCTGGAACTTTCATTACAGGGCACTTTCAACAATATCTAATCATTTCTCAGAGCTATATAGTGTTTTTAATTATACAATTGATGATACAGACTCTCAGTGGGACCCAGAATCTTTGAGCTGTGCTGTGAGAATGAAACGACGGATGTATGATCCTACGTTTGTCTACTTGCTTTGCTTCTACCGAGGGTGCTTTGTTTATGTTGTTCATTTCTTTAATGTTCTTCAGTCAAAATATGACAGTATAACTGCTTGCCATGACGAAATAACAACTATTTTGAGAAACTTACGACAGCTAAGAACGAGAACATTCGTTGATGAATGCATTAAATGCAGTTTGTGTTTGAATGGCAACTTATCATTCCGTGACAGTCAAAAGACATCTCTCAGGGCACTAACTTACGAGATACTGGATTAGCAAATTATTCAGATGGAAATAAGGTTTCAAGAGTTCCCGCAAATCCAGTTTGTGAACTTTTGAACGAAAAGTGTTTCCCGAACTATCAAAAAGAATTACCAAAGTTGAAACTGTCTCAGTTATTAGAACAGTACCCTTTTTTCAAACAAGAACAACTTGAAAATGCACTGTGTAACATATACGCTGATGTGAAAAAACGCTTATCTCCAAGAATCCTCTTAAAGTACATTGTCAACAATGATTTAGACTCTGTTTATGAAGAAACAACGAAGTTACAGCGTTTGGTTTTGACCCTACCCGCACCTAGAGCAAGCAGTGAACGAAGCATGAGTACTCTTAAAAGAGTGAAGAATTATTTAAGGAATTCAATGTCCCACACCCGGCTGTCGTGTTTGAGCACGTTAGCAATAAAAAAGACGCTACTTGGAGAGCTATCCAGTGATCAGATCTTTGTAGACCGAGTTATAGACTCATTCGTGGAAAGAAAAGACAGGTGCATTGCACTTGTGTACAAGAAAATAATAAGTGCTTTTTCTGTTGCTCCTGGAGTTCTACAAACTTGTCATCGTTTCTTGAACAAGTTAGTTATTATTATTATTATTATTATTATTATTAGTGGCGGTGGTAGTGGTAGTAGTAGTAGTTGTTGTAGTTTTATTTGATGCATTTTGTTTCATTTCTTTAAATTATTGTTTATTGTACTATTTTGTCTCCCTATAATAAATGTAGAATCTCCTCAACCTTTACAACCACGCTATGCCACTGGAAATGAGGTTGACAATTTTATTAATAGAGACAAGGGCTTTTCCCTTACCAAAACGTGGATCCCTGTACTGTCCAGTGTCAAAATACAACGTCCTTGACTTGAGAATACGGTGACTCTCTTTCTGTGTTGGATCACTGGCGCCAATGTTCTACCAATGGCGGCTCCACAAGCCTAGCCTTGTTGGCAGCATCTGAGGTGGGCTGCGCATGCATTGTGTACACTTCGAGGACGACGCACTCCAGGCTCGACATACGTTTTCAATTGAGCCAAACAAGCATCTAATGAAGATGGTGGACAGGTGGATCGCTGAAATATCGAGTTATGTTGTTTTTAGGATCCTGTAAAGTAACTTGAGGAGACCTCCCCAACACTGAGAAAGTCTAAATAGTCAATGTTGTACGAGGGTTGCACAGAAAGTAATGTACCACATATTTTTCTCAGTCAAAAACAATGCTACGAATGCGAAACATTATGTATGTATTATCTGAAATCTTCTGAGTGAGCGTGCAAAGTTTCCGTCACTTCTGACAGATAGCATAGCTGCAGGACAGTTTGAAATTGGCGTTTGTAGGTGACGTACATTACAAGCAATGTGCCGTCATTGAATTTCTCACTACAGACTAAGAAACTGTGGGGAATATTTAAAACCCTTGCGCGAAGTCTGTGGAACATCTGCTGCCGACAGAAGTACAGTTAGTCACAGCGCACGGAGGGTGAGGTCATCAGAAGGTGGTTCGGCACAGCTCCACGATTTGCAGCGGTCGGGAAGACCATCCAAGGCTGTCACTCCTGACATGTTGTACCGAGCTGATGTTGTCACTTGTTTGGGCCTTTAAGTGATTGAGCTGGTGCGCTGCTGGCGCCAGTCTCCATCGATTGTCATCCTGATCGTTGTGAGTCGATTTTCGATGCCTGTATGTCTTCTTCGCATCTTTGGCGGATGGCTATTTAACTGCGGCGCGCACGCTCTACTGGGGCTTGAGTTGGGTATCAGCTGTGTGAGAAATAGCGACGTGTGGTGCTGGCGAGTGGCCGAGTCGGTACGACGAAGGAGCGTGGGCAACGGCTGCGGCGTGTTTCGCCGTTTGGTTGCAGATCAGCTGTCGATGGTGATTGGGATTTCCTGGAGATTTCAAGGACAGATTTCCTTCGCGTCTGTTACATGTTGGTGGTGTCGTCGAATTGTTTCTTGGTGGGTTCTGTTCACGTTAATTGAGTACCCGAGTGCACTGAAAACTATCTTGGTTGTTTCAGTTATTTTTCACTGTAATTGGTCTGGGTGCCTGATATGTGCATGGTATTTAAGGGAGTGCTAGCTACGCACAACAAATAAACATGAAGCCATGCTTAATGTGTAGCTAGAGGCCATGTCAAATAGTACATAAGTCTGTGCCTTGAAGTTCAAGAGCGGGCCGAAATAATTTTCCTAGTTCCTGTTCCTCTGTTATTATTTTATTTCTTTGTTCTAGAGAATTAGCTAATCAAATTTTAAGAGCCATTACTGGGCAAATGCTCATCTAGGTTAGCCAGACTTGGGTTTACTGGTGCCATGTATAATTAAGGGTTTATTTATAACCAACTGGGCAGATATGTTTGTCTATCTGATGCGCCAGAATGTTTTCTGCTGATGTGTTTATATATCAGACAATTGGCAGTGGTCGATGCGAGCAAACTCTCTGAAGCACAAACTTGAGATAGCTCCATTTTACCTTCTCGTTCGTGAATATCCTCTATCTGGTGGCACCTTTCGGTCTGTTCGCGTCCATCACTAATTTTCAATGTGAAAATTGTAATGGCTCCATGTTAAGACTATTTAATATCGTATTATTATAATCTGGCCTTGAAATGTGTATGAACCTCGTACCTGTGAGTAATACTAAACAGGAGCTTAGTCGACTGCATTAATCTGATAATACCTTTAATTTGTTAAAACTGCTTACAATCAGTCTGTGGAAGCAAGTTTAGAATTTGATATGCGTTGTGTGAAAGCCATTTCGTATGTAAGTCATGAAGCACTCTGTTTTTTCAGTTAATGGTGGTTTGATGAAGATTGTTTTAATTAGTGAAAATTGCTGTCAGCTCCATGCTAAGACTATTTAGTATGTTATTATTATCTGCTGGCTATGAAATGTGTGTACACCTTGTACCTGTGAGTAATACTAAAGAGAAGCTTAGTCAAGTGCATTAATCTGAGAATACTTTTAAGTTGTTACAACTGATTAAAATCAGTCCATGGAAGCAGCCTTAGAATTTGATATGGAGGCCAGTTCCTATGTAAGTCATGAAGCATTGAGTTATGTCAGTTAAATTTTATTAATGGGATTTTATGAGCATTGTTTTAATTATTGAAACTTGTTTGAGTAAATTTTGAAAAATCTGGGTCTGTGACATTTCAATGCATTAATGTTCCCCTCTGAGTATTGCTGCTGGTTCTGTAGGCCAGGTACCTTTTATTATAATCATGCTACTCTTGGTTTCATTAACAGCATGTGTTTGTAATAAAGAAGTGTTTGGACACTACAAACTGGTTATGTGTTTAATTTTGATGAGTCGAAAGGAACGACGTATCAGTGATACCATTCGTGGAGCACATTTTGAGGACGATGAGGAGGTGATTCACACAGTGAAGCCCTGGCTCCGCCACCAGGACAAGGATTCGTCCCAAAAGGGAATAAACACCCTTGTTTCCCGCTGGAGGAACGCCATGGAACGGGATGGAGATTACGTGGAAAAATATGGTGTGTAATAAGACATCATTTTTTCGCGTGTGTAATTCTCATTATGTTCAATAAAGAATTGTGGAAGAAAAAAATGCGGTGCATTATTTTTTGGGCAACCCTCGTACTTGTTGTCATTTACATATCAAATAAATCATGCATGCCCAGAATTCAGAACTGATTGTAAACGAAAGTATTTATAAGCCAACTGTTATGTGTCACACCAAACGCGTGGCACAGTACATCATTAGTGGTGTAATTTTTTCCATTGTGGCGTTGCTTCATCAAATGAATGTGCAGTGTTCGTATAATAGAAAACGGTAGCTAAAATAATTGAATAACATTTATTGATTCAGTCGAAACAAGGCCAGGATACCAGGATGTAAATTAGCAGACATATGCAGTACGAAAGTAGATTGAGAATATGATGAAACCATAGCATCTGGACGGTCTCCTTCCAGTGCTCTGCAGATACGTCTGACGTTCTGTTTCAAGACTACAGACTCGTAGTTGACGACTCAGGGTCATCACAGTGAAGGTTGCGGAGAAACAGAGTTCTGTAGCTGGCATTTCGGGAGTCACCGACTGTATGAGGTGGCCTTTTGCTCTGGAGTTAGGGGCAGTCAGCAGTCCGCATTAGGCTTCCGACAGTTCAGCGTCCCTGCTGGATTATCTACCACACCTGGCACTTCACCCCGGGTTCATGCGGGAGCCGAGAGGACAGGCGAGGTCTTTGACGAACTCGGGCCTGTTGCTGAGTGGGCCGAGCACACGGAAGCGGTCCAGCGTGTGACCTCCAGAAGTAATCAACTGGCGCATGTGCTCTGTGCGGTACCTGTGAGTGGAACAAAGAGGAAACTGTCACTTATTTTCATTGCCTATTGTTTGCATCCTTCAAGTTAGGGCTACAGACTACCACTCATCAACTCAGAGAAGTGACTCCTGAAGTACTGGAAAAAACTTTTTAAAATAGGGATTTAATAATAACTTTTATAAGAAGATATTTACAGAATGAAGTTTACTTATTTACACTCTAAGACAAAAAAAGAGGCACTACGAAAAGATTACTTCTGAATGAGAAGGAAATTTGTAGATGTGGTGTATATGTAAAGACAAAGAAATGGTTGCAACTTTGGAAAAATTTGGCGTCTTATTCAAGGGAGAGAGCTTCACACATTGAGCAAGTCCGCATTGCACTTATTTACTTTTGGCCCTTATAAGATCAGTTATTCGATTTTCCGTTGATTGACAGAGTCATTGAATGGCTCCTGAAGGACATCGTGGCAAAGTCTGTCCAATTAGAGCGTTAGATCATCAAAATGCCCAGTTGGTTATATGGCCCTGTCCGTAATGCTCAAACCTCTACTGACTGGGCATGTATCTGACGACCTTGCTCGCCAAGAAAGCGTTTAGCAAGCACGAAGACAGGCAGTAGAAAATCTTGCTGTGTGTGGGTGGACATTATCTTCCTGAAATGTTAGCCCAGGATGGCTTACCATGAAGAACAACAAAACAGGGTGTAAAATATCGTCGACTTGCCACTGCGCTGTAAGCGTGCGGCAGATGACAAGCAAAGGGGTTCTGCTAGGAAAAGAAATGGCACCTCAGACTGTCACAACCGGATGTCAGGCTGTATGGTTGATGACACTCAGAGTGGTATCAAACCTCTGTGCAGGGCGTCTCCAGACACGTCTTCAGCATGTAATCTCAATGACTGCAGTAGAAATGTCTTCAGTCATGAGTTTTGCTTCGAAATGAGTCCCAATGGCCAGTGGGTTGTGTCTGGAGATGTCTCGGACAGCAGTGGGATACCAGCCTGAATGTCATCAATCATACAGCCTGACAACGAGGTCTGGGGTGCCATTTCTTTAAATAGCAGGATACCATCGGATACAATCCATCGACGTTTACAGCATCGTGGTATGTCGACGACATTTCATGCCCCATTTTCTGGCCCTTCCTTGTAAGTGATCTTTGGCTTACATTTCAGCAAGATAACGCCTGCCCACATACGGCGAAAGTTTCTACTTTTTGTCTTTGTGCGTGCCAACCCTAACGTGGCCAGTGAGGCGAACGACCCAACTGAGAACGTTTGGAACATTATTTACAGAGCCCTCCAACCATCACGGCATTTTGGCAATGTAACACGCTAGCCGGACAGAATTCGGCACGATACTCTTCAGTATGACATGCAACACCTCTGTCCATCAATGCCATGCTGAATAACATCCTGTATAAGGGCCAGCGATGGAAGAGTGCATTATTGACTCTCTTGAACCTATCATCCAGTTTCTCTGAAATTGTAATAATTTTTTTAGTATACAAGAACACCACATCTACCGATGACCATCTCATTCGGATAATTCCTTCGTAGTGCTTCGGTTTTATTTTTTTTCCTTAGAATTTACAAATACTTTTTAAAACCCATTTACTCTGCATAGCAAGACAGCTAGTTCACTTGTCTACAAGCTTGCAGATGGCATACATACATCACACAAGCATAAATTAACACTGCTCATTCCCATGCATTCACAGAGAAAAAATTGCATATTTCACAAACGTACATACACGCTGGTAAACATACATAAACACCACAAAATGTACATACCCACAGCACAGACACACATGTTGTATGGGTGTTCAGTCTCAGGACAGATTTGCTGCAGCTCGCTACGGCACTCTGTCCTGTGAAGCCTCTCCTCCCCTGCATAACTACTGCAACCTACACCCACCTGAACCAGCTAACCATAGTCGATCCATGGTCTCATTCTTACCACCCACACTGGTACAACATTTGGAGTTATTAATAAGAACCTCTAACAGATGACTGTAGGAAAACTGCAAGACAGACAGTAAAATGACACATATTGGTGGATACAGCAGTTTTTCGAAATTTTGACTCGTAGGAGGCACCGTGGCGTGCTTGCACTAGAGAACAGACATGTCAGAACATGTACACCAATGGTCCACTTCTTGCTGTGGTACTGAATTATTCGGAACCTGCAGACAGGCAACACGACAAAGAGATTTCCAAAACAGGGTGCTGTCGCCCTTCCCATGAAATTTGTCTCAGCGACTTCTCTGAATTTTAGGCTGGTACTGATATTTTCTGCATTCTAAATCGTGCCCTTACTGCGCACCTGTAGTGCATAAACACACTGTAACTGATAAGTATCTATTTCCAGTAAATCTTGTGGTTTTCGTGCTGAAGTTTTCTAAAATGCAGGAACAACACACAAAGGGGTACTCGGAAAGTAAGATCCAATCAGCCGCCAAATGGTAACAACTGTGAACATAAAAAATGTTTTATTTGTAACAGTTAGCTATAAGTTCCAGCTACTTATGTACGTAGTCGCCCTCCGACTTCGACATTTTTGTAGCGTTGTACCAGCTTTTCAGTAGAAGGCAACCACCAGCGATTTCTGCCAATTGTCTGCGGTGGTCTATAGCTTACTGTGTGTGGCAAAATGTTGTCATCATAGCCAGCGGTTCATGTGAGCGAAGATGAAGCCATTTACGGGCTGTATTGTGAATGACCAAACACTTCCTACTCACTCTTTCCCGTTCCATTCACATATGAAATGTGGGAAGAATGACAGCTTAAATGGTTCTGTGCACACTGCAATTAATGTAATCTTGTCTCCCATGCACTTATGGGAGTGACACATTGGGGGGTTGAAATACACTACCGGAAAAAAAAGTGCACCAGGAAAGACGACATCGATTTTCTTCTCATGATGGCATATGCCATACAGCTTACAGTAGAAACACTGATACAGGTTTCAACATCGTCTGCCATCAGATGGAGTAGTCGCTTAGCTACACAGCTCATCTGTGGCTACCCTGTAATAGGAAATGCTCACAGGCAGAAGACCCACTGTAGTGCAGACGTGTGACGCAAACAGCCAGCCATGCCAGGCATATGAAAGCGTGCTCCCCACAGCCAGCTGAGCGAGTTTGAAACGGGTCAAATGGTGGCCTTCCGAGTAGTGGATGGTTCTATCAAAGAATTGCCACACAAGCTGGACGTGCTGCGTCAGTTGTGCAGCACTGCTGGTATCAGTGGTCACGTGAACATTCTCAAACCCATAGGCGAGGTTCTGGATATCCGCACAGCAAAGATGTTGTATTCTAAGGGCAGCAGTGGCAGATCTTACAGCTACCACAACACAGGTAAAAGGGCTTGTAAGCCGTGATGTGCGAGCACAAACATTTGGCAAACCAGTTATTAGCAGTGGGACTACACACAGGCGCACATCTAGCCTGTCTTCCACTCATGCCACAGCACTGACATGCACGGCTCGATTGGTGGCGTCAGAGGATCACTTGGAAGATGGAATGGCATCCCGTGGTCTTCAACGGTGAAAAGAGACTCTGCCAGCATGCAAGTGACGGTCGTTCGCATGTACAATGTAAACGTGGTGAGTGCTGTCTCACAGAGTGCTTTCTTCCAGAATGGACATCTGCATTACCATTAGTCTTACTCAGCCTACATAACATCTGCAAGCCCGACCTAGATGCTTCACCAGCTGAGATAATATGTGGAGAAGTTCCATGGCTACCTGGTGATTTCATCGACCCACGTGCAAGTCACTATTGATATCTCAAATGAATCACATTTCATTACTCACTTAAAGAGAACTACTATCATAAACCCAGCCTCATCAGGCATCACACCATGGAGCTTGTAAGGGATCCGTGATCTTACAAACATACATGCTAGTATCTGACATCCAGGTCGATAGCAGATAGGAGTCGATTGTCGAGCACTGCAGGAGGCAGTGAGACGAGACGAGTGTCGAGTGAGCAGTGGCACTGGAGAGACGGGCAAGAATGGTAGTCGAGTGAGTAGTAACGGTAAATTCACTGGAGTATGACAAATGAGCGCGTCCCCCTGATCGTCATGGGGTGGACCCTCATCAATACAGATTCGCAAGTGATATGAAACTTGGACATTAAATGATGGTCAGAATCAATATTAGCCCATTTCCCAACTTGGACATTTAATATTTCTTTGTAGTTATGGTATGAAATTGCTACATGATCTATTTGAAATTCCCAATAAATGTATTGGGTGCCCACGATGTTTTTGTTTAGAAGGGTTCTTTTTGATATGTGTTGAAATGATTTTAAGGTTAAATTTTTTGCATGTTTCAACAAGTCTTTGGTCATTTTGGTTTGCCCATTTATGCACACGAAATCCACCCACCATCTTCTTATATTTTTTCTCTTTACCCAACTGAGCATTAAAATCATCCAATAAAATTTTAGCATGGTTTAGGGACTTTTTGAGATGATGCTTTCTAATGTTTCCCAAGCTTCATTAACTTCATCAGTTTTTTTTACAGTTATCCTCAATGACTGGCATATGGGCATTAATTAAAGTGATGCTTTATTTGCACATTTAAGAGAACTTGTCATTAGTGTATTACTAATGGGTTTTATCTCTGTTATTGAGTTTAAAATATTTTCGGAGACTACAAAAGCAACTCCCAGCTGTGTTGCATTATTAAGTATTCTTTTATCAGTTTTAGTTTTAAAAAGATAATAACTGCTGAAATCCATGGTGTTATTGTGCATCGTGTTTCTTGAAGTGTCAAAAATTGAACCTTCTGTTCTTTTAATGTATATCCCAACTTATGAAGTCTACCTGGCTGTAAAAGTGTTTGTATGTTAAGTGTTTCAATAAATGTATTTGTTTTCGTTTTAAGTTGGCCAGAAGACTCAGACTTCCTCTGCTGAATCACACTGCATTTTAACCTGGCTGCCCCAGAATCCCAGAGACCATTTGCACCAGTAATACTGGCAGTGGATTGACCACCTGGGCTAATACTGTGATTATCAAAACGCCCCATGATGATTGTACCTGGAATCAGGTGGGGTTGAGTAGACTCATTGAGTGAACTCAGAATGTTAAGACTAGAAGGGTTAGTTCCAGAATACGAATTTCTGCTGCACCACCGGTGAACAGACACTGACCATTTCACCGCTTGCTACAAGACAGATGCAAAGTGGCTTTAGTTTTGTTTTGTTTTGCCTTGGTCTGGGACTGCTTATTTTGTATTCGCAGCTGTCCACCATATCTGATGGAACATTCACTTCCACCACATGTCCAATACCGTAGGCAAGGATGGACTCTTAGACTTTTAGTTACAAATTCTTGAAGTATGGAAATTATATTTTGCCGATATCACACGAGACTTCGATTTAAGTTTGGCAGCAGTGGTATCAAGTATAGAATGAATGGACATCATAATGAAAATATGGAATCATGTAAACTTTACACAACCGCAAAATAAAGTTGTAAGTTTGTCTTCAGTGTTTGAAGTGTAGTTTTGTTCTACTCAGATTTTGTGCTGCAAATGGTTAAAGTTCCTGTGAAGTCGGAGCATCGCTTGGGTGATGGCTAATATTTATGAAGCTCTTCAAGGAGTGTAACGAAATGAAATATGTAATTTTTTCCCATGGTTACTCAATATACCAAATACTTTTTCATGATTTATTTTCAGGTGTGAATTTCTCGTTGAGTCTGTAGGTTTATCAAGCAATTTCATGTGTGATGCCATTGTAACACAAAAAGATGCATGCAGAGGCTGTTGCACTCATGGTTCAAAAGGGAATGCACAAATAATGACAAGCAAAGATTATTAGAGATTCGTGTGTCGGTGAAAACGTCTATACATGAGGCTATATAACAGCTACCACCATCATACGTTAGAAAAAGATGTGGCAGAGAATCTGAGGAAATTCTGGTCATATGTAAAATCGCTAAGCAATTGTAAGGCCTCCATTTAGACCCTTGTTGACCAGTCTGGTGCAGCTATTGAAGGTAGCAAAACAAGAGCCAAAGTTTTAAATGTCACATTAAAGAAATCGTTCACACAGAAGTATCATATAAACATTCTGTCATTTGACCAGCAGATTGACTCTCGTATGGGCTAACATAATAATAAGCATCCCTGGTGTAGAGAAACAGCTGAAACATTTCAAAGCAAATAAATTGCCGGGTCCGGATGGAATCCCAGTTCGGTTTTACAAAGAGGACTATGGCCCCTTACCTAGCTGGCATTTGTCGTGAATCTCTAACCCAGCACAAAGTTCCAGGCAACTGCAAAAACCACAGGTGACTCCCATGTATAAGAAGGGTATACGAACAGACACACAAAATTACATACCAATATCCCTAACTTTAGTTTGCTGCAGAATCCTTGAACATATTCTGTTTGAATATAATAAATTTTCTTGAGACTGAGAAGCTGATGTCCACAAATCAGCAAGGTTTTAGAAAGCACAGCTCGTGAGAACCCCATCGTCCCCTATTCTCACACGATATACTGTGAACTACAGATGAAGGGCAACAGGCTGATTCCATATTTCTAGATTTCTGGAAAACATTTGACACAGTGCCCCACTGCAGGCTGTTAATGAAGGTACAAGCATATGGAGTACGCTCTCAGATATGTGAGGGGTTTAAAGACTTCTTAAGTAATAGAACCCAGTATGTTGTCCTTGATGGCGAGTGTTCATGGAGACAATGTTATCGTCAAGACTGCCCCAGGGAAGTGTGATCGGACTGTTGTTCCTCTCTATTCATAAATGATTTTTTGGAGAGGGTGGGCAGCAATTTACAGTTGTTTGCTGATGAGCTGTGGTGTACGGTAAGATGTCAAAGTTGAGTGACTGTAGGAAGATGCAAGACAACCTACATAAAATTTCTACTTTATGTAATTAATAGCAGCTAGCTCTAAATGTGCAAAAATGTAAGTTAATGCAGATGGGTAGGAAGAACAAACCTGTAATGTTCAGATACAGTAATAATAGTGTCCTGCTTGACACAATGAAGTCATTTAAATGTGTAAGCATAATGTTGCAAAGCGATATGAAATGGAACAAACACATGAGAGCTGTGAAAGGGACTTCAGTTTATTGGGAGAATTTTAGGACAGTGTGGCTCACATGTAAAGGAGACTGCATACAGGACACTGGTGCGGCCTATTCTTGAACACTGCTTGAGTGTTTGGGTTCAGTACCAGGTTGGGTTGAGGGAGGACATCAAGGCAGTTCAGAAGCGAGCTGCTAGATTTGTTACCAGTAGGTTCGAACAACACACAAGTGTTACAGATATGCTTTGAAAACCAGCATTTGAAGCTGACTGCCGAATGGTTCTACTGCCGCCAACATACATTGTGCATAAGGGCTGCGAAGATAAGATATGAGAAATTCGAGGTCATACAGACAGCCGTTTCTCGTCACTCTATTTGCGAGTGGAACATGGGAGGAATGACCAGTAGTGGTACTTGATACTTTCCTCCATGCACCATATGGTGGCTTGCAGAATATCGATGTATATGTAGAGACAGGTGGCAGGTACATGGGCTATGTGATGAGTGATTGGTGGAGCCTGTAGGTTGCAGCACTTACTGGAGGTGACATGAGTTCATGTATTTGAACGGAGTGGCAAGACGGAGGAGTGGGAAACTGTTGGTTGGAGAGTGTGGGAGATTGAGGTCAGGACGACGATGGGAGCAAAGGATGTGTTACACGGATAACTCCCACCTTTGTAGTTAAGAGATGCTGGTTGTAGAGGGAAGGATACAAATGGTCTGGGTTCTGAAATCACCATTGAAATTGAGCATGTTGTGCTCGAATGCATGTTGTGCCACTAGCTGGTCTACTTTGCAATTGGTCCTAGTTTGATGGACAACTGTCAAAGTTTGTTGAACAACTGTTTGGTAATCATACCTACATAAAAAGATATGTAGTATTATGACAGAGTCTATATATGACATGGCTGCTTTCCCCAGTGGCCTGGCCTCTGATATGGTAGGATAAGCCTCTCACAGGACTGGAGTAGGAAGTGGTGGATGGATGGATTGGGCATGTCTTGCAGTTTGGTCTCCCAATGGGATATGATCCCTGTCACAAGGGATTGAGAGTGGGAGGACATAGGGATGGACTAGGGTGTAGTGTACGTTGGGTGGGCAGTGAACATCACTTTCAGAGGGGTGGCAAGAATCTTGAGTAGGAAATCCCTCATTTCAGGCATGCTGGGAAATAATCAAAGCCCTGATGAAGAATATGGTTCTGTCATTCCAGTACAGGGTGATACTGGGTGAGAAGCACTCCTTTGTAGCTGATTGTTGGAGGTGGTGGGAGGATTTTTTTTTTTGGGGGGGGGGGGAGTTCATTGTGGGGATACAGCACAGGAAATTAGTATGTGGACTATGTTTGGGGAGTGGTGCCTGTCTGTGAATGTGAAGGGTTCGTGAGACCTTCAGCAAATTGTGCAAGGGAGTTTGTGTCACTGCAGACATGTCATCCGTGGGTGGTTAGGCTGTACAGGGGGAGTTTTTTAATGTGGAAGGGATGATAACTACAAAAAGGCAGATACTGTTGGTGGCTAGTGAATTTATTGTGGTGGTGGCTAGTGAATTTATTGTGGATAGAGGTGTGGATGAAACCTTCAGAGAGGAGGAGGTCAACATCAAGGAAGGTACCACACTGGGTTGAGGTGGACCAGGTGAAGCAGATGAGAGAGAAGGTGTTGAGGTTGTGAAGGAATGAGGATAGGGTGTCATGGCCTGGAGTCTAGAGCATGAATCTGGGGGAGATTTGGCAGGCTAGGAAGGTTTCCACTATATGGCCCATAACAGATTGGCACAGGAGGTACCATGCAGGTGCCCATGGTTGTGCCGTGGGTTATCCCATCAAGGGACTAGTAGAAGTTGTGAGTCAGGATATAATTGGTAAGGTGTGTAAGAAATGAGGTAGTGGGTTGGGAGTCTAAAGGACATTGGGATAAGTAGGCGGTGTTCAGTAGTGGCAAGGCCATGGGCACGAGGTATATTGGTGTATCTGGAGGTAGCATCAACAGTGAGGAGTATGGATTCAAGAGGAAAAGGAGTGGGGACGGTGGGGAGTTGATGAAGGAAGGTTATTACCTTTGATTGAGTCTAGTTTTTATGCAGCTGGTTGGAGATGTTACTTAACAAGAGAGAAAATTCTTTCAATGGGAGCAAGATAGCCTGCTCAATGGTGTGCCCAGGAATGTTGAGCTTGTGGGTTTTGGGGAGCATGTAGAAGATGGGTGTAGCTTAATTGCCAAATAAAATGTTGAAAGGTACTTATTGAAATATGACAGGTACTAAGCAGAGCACACTAAGTGGAATATTGTACATGTATTCCGATGTGAGCAGTTCAACATTGTATTGGAAAATTACGCAATTGAAATCATGACATTGGCACATTTGTGCCACTTTTTCATTAGAGGGTGTTCATATAGAATGAAATGGGTGGCTTAATAAATGCACATAATATAATAGCCAAAATGACTTTCATAACACACACATTAATCAGTTGTGGAAGCATCATTTGTATGGGATAAAGCACATATGGCATAAGTCACTTCAATGTGACAAATGATAAGCATGCAGCAGAAAAAAAGGAGCTTGGAAAATAGTTTTATAAAGCCATATCAGTCGCAGAGAGGCAGAAGTATCATACATTGATAACTATGAGCAAAATTAAAGGCAAAAAAATAAATTATTTATGACTTTAAGAATTTTTATGTCCATAAAATTTAAGTGCAGCATGCTTTTGAACAGATTACAAAACTTGTTGCTTGGACCTACGATAATAAAATGACTTCTGTGCTATCCAGAGATGAAGTGAACCTTTTAGTTACATGTCATTGTAGACCTGACCTTTCTTTTTCATAACCATGAAGGCCAGATAAGTTGAATGTAATAAAGAAAATTAATACTTTGTAAGGAAAGATAGATTGCTGCTTACTATAAAGATGACACATTACGTTATAGATTGCACAACATATTAGCTTTGCGTCACAGTCTTTAACAGAAAAAGAAGCACACACATGTTCTTTCACACAAGTAAGCACACCGCATGCACACCTGATCACCATCTCCGATGGCTCAGACCATTCTGGGCTGAGCTGCATGAGATGGCAGTCATGTATGAGTGTGCTTGCTTGTATGAATGAATGTGTATGTGTGTTTTTTTCTTTTTCTGATGAAGGGTGTGTTCAAAAGCTAATCTTTAAGTGCATTTCAGTTCTACCTGTTTCCAATGTAGTGTGTAATATGTATTGTAATTAGCAAACTATATGTTTCTTACATGTCTGGTATTCCAATCTGGAGTTTCCATTGTTTGATTTGATTTCACACTTTGTAAAGTAGATCCCTCAACTGTCACTGGAAGAATGTATACACTATCAGACAAAGAGCTGCAAAAAGTCTCATAGTATATTGGAAAAGTGTGTGTTGTTGCATGTTATGTAATAAATTGCTTGAAAGAGCTAGGATACATAATTTAAAAGAAAAATTCAATGCATAATTTTAGACTCAGATAAGATGGTTAGATCACCATAGCATCTTCTAGTTGAAGATGAGTAAAAAATTTCTCCATGCAAGGCACTCAGTTAAAACATTGTTAAATAATAACATCTACATCATTGTTTGTCTGTAAAATGAAGGTTTACCTAAGTAAGTTATTTGTAATCTCTTTGAGCATGTGTAACTGTTATGGTGTATGTTAAAAAATCTTCACAGTTATCATGGGAAAGCCAAAAGTGTATTTAAATTTAAAATTCTTATAATGTAATAAATTGACTGTCATTAAATAAAAGCTGGTGAGTTGACAGCCTTCTTTAGTTTTTGGCATACTACATCATTGTAATGAGTGCAAAGCCCTACAGTCCATACCCTAGGTGCTGCACTTACCAGTAAATTAAAATTTATTTTAATATGTTCCCACTGAAACACCATCATGAATTTTGACACACACATTTACAAATAGTGTTTGAGTAACATACTTTTTTGTAAACAAAAAATATCAAATTTTGTAATTTTCAAAACTAAAAAATAAATTCATGTGATAAAATTCAGCATTGTTATGAATATTGTCAGTTAGCACACACTCTCAAAACTTATAAGAAACTGAATAAAATGGTACAAATTTTAGGTGTGTAAATCAAATAGTTTTTGAGGTATGTTAATTTTAAGGTTTCAAAACATAATAAAAATCACATAGTTTTGGAAGTTTTAAAAATTAATAACTAAAAATAAAAGTCCAAAAAATTTAATCTGGGATTTTTCATGCAAATAACTATTACTATAAGTATACAAAAATTATAAAAGTCTGAGGTATCAAGAACCAGACCACTGGTTCATTTCATGTGGACTAACCCTTTCCTGATAATATGCCCTGGCATGCATTCCATGAGCAGTTGTGTCAGAAAGTATCTCCAATGCAGTCTGTATTTGGTTCTTCTATTAATATGCTCTAGCATACATTCTGCAATACAGAAGTCAACAAAAAATCTTATAAACTGTCTGATGACAATCTTTGGTGTCTTCCAGTTGTTTTCATTGTTTTCTGAGGTTGGTAATTGACCATGTCAAAGAGTGGTGATACCTACCTGCATTTAAATATGAAAACTGTTCATAGATTGGAATTTTGCTTCACGACAATTACAGTGATTTCTATTAGACATTTTGGCAATCGATAACTCACTTAACTCACATATCGGTCATTGTAGGCATTTCCCACTTGACCTTGGAGTGTACTACTTGGCAGGAGATGAGGATTAACCGCAATATGTATGACAAAATGCAAAAAGTGTTAATTTGCAAGAAAATGATATGATAAAGTGACTCCTTTGTCATTTGTATATGGACTATCGTAATGTTCGACCAGTACATAGCACACATTCTTTGAGGACTGGGTGGAGCTATCGTGTGGAAATTTGTCACATACTAAGGTGTCTAGTCCCTTTGTTGTGTTCAAAATACAAGCTTCTAAGTCATTGCAATTTACAATTCCAGCGATTTCTATTAGGGCTTTTGGCAACCGATAACTCACTTAACTCTTTTACTAGCCATTATAGGCACTTCTCCCTTGATCTATGAGCGTAATTTTTGGTAAGAGACGAGGATTACCAGAAATATTTGCAAGAAAATGCTAAAAGTGTTAATTCGTAGTAAAATGTTATGATAAAGTTACTTCTTTGCCATTTGTAAATCGACTATTGTAATGTTCGACTATTACATAGGGTGAATTCTCTGAGAACTGGGTGGAGCTATCAACTGGAAATTTATGTCACATAGTAAGGTGTGTGGTCCCTTCATTGTGTACAAAATAGAAGATACTAAATCACTGCAATTGGCAATTACAGCGATTTCTATTAGATATTTTGGTATTTGATAACTCACTCAATGGCCTTTGGTCAATGTCATCATCTCCCCTTTATTACAGGTGGTTGGCATGTAAAAATGTGCCACATGAAACAATTGTGTATCATGTACATGGAATGGAGCAGCACATTTAAGATGCAACAGAGGTTGCATTTTGGAGGCTTTTTGTGGCACTACAAATATAGAAAGATGTTTTATAATCTTGGATGAAATAAAATGTTTTCTTTTTCTTTTTTAGAGAGGGATATGGAAATATACTCTCTTCAAAGTTAATTAGAATAGTTTGCACTGACAGATTTATATAAGAAGTGAAAAACAGGAAAGACAATGGCTATTTCACTGTCACCACTGATGTTAGTTTTTTTTCACTGAAAAGGGAATTAGAGAACTGTTGTTTTTCAGAGAAAGAACGTTAGCACAATACAATTCATTCATGATGCCAAATTGATATCTGTAGCTGAAATTGTATTGGAACAGAGTTGTGCACTAAAAGTAGTGGAACATGTGTTAACTGTAGGTGAAGATATGCGTATCATAGAGAGCATGCTAGATAGCTAAATGTTGCATCCAGGAAAAAGAATCTTAATAGGCATACACAAGACACAGAAGCAAAGACAAGACTGAAAGGTCTTTTGCAAGAATCACTAGCAGCTAATGCCCACGATATTTGATGACAGTGTAATACCCCTTTTTGTGCCACATCAAAGACTTTTGTCACACGTATATGACAAATATTTGATCAACTTTCTTTGTCAAAGAAATTTGCTAATATAATATTGGCATTAATGTGAACAATTATGTTGTACCAGCTGTCTTACTGTTATGTTCAAGAAATGCATTTCCTCCAACTTGGCTAATAACGTTAGATTTGCACCCAGGCTTCAGATCCATTCAGAAACTTCTTCCATTTTTTGTGCCATGTCCGCCTCTTTTTACAATTTCTTAGGAATTCCTGTTCACTAGTGATCTTATAATAACATTATCTACTGTTATTTACCATGTGCTGTCACAAGCTGTCTTCAATTCACTTTTGAGCTATTAGGAGTTTGAGAGTTTAATGCTTCCTCGTCTAGAGGCAGATGTGCTGTAAGTTCCTGGGCTTCCTTTCCTCTTTGCCACTATATAAAATTCTGCTCCTATCTATTTTCTATCATCCTCATTATTACTGTCCTGCTCATTATCAACCTTATCTGTACATTCAGCCTTGTTTTCTGTTTGTGTGTCTGTAGTGGTTATTGTTCTACCCTTCACATTGGTTGGTCTTTTGGCCTTTCTGCAACTAATTTTCCTTTTTATGGACTTTTCATTTCTTACAATGATAATGAGTATTTGTATTATCCGTCTGATCAAGGAGATTATGATTTACAATTTCATTCCCAAGTGGTGTTTCATCTTCAACTGTTGATCCAGTATCCATTCCAGTTATCATTATTCTCTGGTTCTATATGAAATTTGGTAACTGATTACTCAGTGGTTTAGAATTCATGTTTTGTTCTTCGAATTTCCCCCTCCAAGAATATCTGATATACCTTTCAGTCTTTACACTGTCAGCTGCACAGTTTCTTTCTGTTTACACACAGTCTGTAGTTTCACTCACTTGCTGTTTTTGCAGTACTCCTTCAGAAGGCCTGTTTCTCCACAGAGGGGCAAACAGCAAACTAGAATGTGTCTCTCATAAAATTTTGCATTGCACACACAGTTCTGACATTCTGTAACTGCAAATCACAGTGATTGATTGAAAACTAACATGCACCCTCTTTTTTGTAACTAACTGTTCTCTGAATTTATCATTTACACCAGCAGGTGATGCACTGTCTGTTTTCCTCTTGGACCTGTTTTAAATCTAGTTTTTATATCATCCAACCATTTATAATACATTGACTAATTCATTCCACTTTCTGACAGAATTACTGTAAAGTCTTCTATTACCCCTACAGGCCTCCATTTTCTTGGGTTCTCATTTTTTTTTGTTTCCTCCCATATGTTGTGACAGCTTGTTACTTTCCTCTCTTAATTCTGTTTCAATTAAGAACACATTGTTGGACATCTTCATTTCTTTAGTTCATCCTTTTATTTCTTTCTATGGTTTAGCTCCGTGACACGAGTCTATTAGCCTTTGCATCCATCTTATCCCTAATTAATACCTCACTATCAAGAGTTACATGTGCACTTTCAACTTTTAATATAAGTGGTTACATTACTGGTGAATAGTTGTGCCATCTCCTTTCTGTTATCCTCCCTAACTCTTGCAAGCAGTGGATATATATGCATTTTAAGTCTAATATTTTTGTCCTGGTAATCCTTGTGGTAACCTGCAGTTTGTCATCAAAGATTTTAATTAATGATTCAAGTTTTCTAGATGCATGATTAATTCCAAGAGCTCAGAAATTTCTTTTTATTTTTACTGAGAGGTGGCACCTCCTCTCCCTCTCTCTCTCTCTCTCCCCCCCCCCCCCCCCCTCTCTCTCTCTCTCTCTGTCTCTCTCTCTCTCTCTCTCTCTCTCTCTCTCTCTCTCTCTCTCTGTCTCTGTCTCTATCTGGATAACTTTCTTTGTTAGTCATATTTCATATTGTATGAATGAGACAGAAAAGATATTGACCGGTTTTGTTTACCTGGTTGTGGAGTTACACTCACTTTTCACACTTGCATGCATGCATATGCACCTTCACCACAACATGCTTGCCCACAGAGGAGTTAGGTAGTTGGGTGTTTTTTTTTAGTAGTGGAGTTGTCTAATTAACAGACTATGGAAGGAGAAGATTAGAACAGAAAAAAAGATGGAAATGCTGTGTGCGTAAGTAATGAGGAAGGGGCATAGTTTCTCTGACTTGGCTACACAGGAAAACTACTGTTCATATTGAACGGATAAATGAAAATTTAAAAAGCAGGTGAGACCTATTATATCTTATAGAACTGCAGCCTGCCTTTGAATGGTTGCTTTTCTCATTCACATCATTCAATGCCACTGTAAAATAAATAAATAAATAAATAATCTGTGATATAAAGTTAATAGACACTACAGTGGATAAATAAAACAAAGGAGTAATTAGGACTTTAAATCTGTCAACATTCTGGGATGGGAATCATGGATCAATAAGACACCTACAGTTCAGTAAGAAGAGTGTATTTCATAGTTAATTTTTATTTAAAAAGTTATATTTATCATATGCAAAATACCATTATATTCCCAACAATTGGAAAAAAAGCATTAGTAAAATTATTAATAATTATTATTTTATACCTTGGGCCACAGAGAGAAGAAACTAATCATCTAAGCCAGCACTGCACAGCACATAAAATACTATGGCCCAGGTCTCTATGCTCATTAAATCATTCAATATATTCAGATGAAGTATCATCACTGCCAACATTCATTGCTTTCCATATTATATGTTTTGGGATAGGTTCTCCCTTTAGCAGTGCTGCATATATATCATTTACAGCCTGATTTTCTGTTGAGGTATGAATAAACTTTGCATCTTTCTTTTTGACAGTTTTGTCATCTTTTGTCTTCTGTTGATGAACATATTGCAGAACTTCCCCACTGAAAAGTAAGAAAATGAATATAACAATAGCTATGTGCTGGACAAAAACTTCTGTAACATAATAATATATATTGCTTCATGTTTGTTTTAAGCACTATTTCAAAGATAAAGCTTAAAAAATTAAATTAAATTAAAGTTCCCTAAAATACAATACTTTATGTGAACAATTTTTTTGTGATTCTTATTGACCATACCTCCCAAATAACAGAGGAAAGATTCAGTAGGACACAAAAATCACAAAATGCATTGTAAATGTGAAGGAACCTGGAAAGCTATTTTATTAACAGTAAGTACTTGACAGGTTTGTACTTTTTCTCAGTGGACTATTCTAAAATAACTATAGATTAAGAAACTCCATGTTAGCTCGATTCATTTTTCAATACATCACCAGTCCTGTTCTGCTAAGTGCAGTCTTTCCTACAGTGTTAGAAATATATACAGCTGTTGATGTAAGGCTGAATCTCTACTGGAACTTTGTTACTCTGTAGCATAGTAAAATATGATGAATATGTCAGGTGTGAATGGAAAGTTTTAACAATGGGCTTATAATTGTACAATGGTGGTACTTACATGCTACTGTGATGCATCTCCTTCAAAGCCCCCTTTTGACTGAACAAACTGACTCCAATGGTGTTTCCACTTTTGGAAACATTCCTGGAAATTTCTTTCCTGAAGTCTGTTAAAGATGCTCTCCATATTTTCCTGGATGTCTTCAATTGAGTCAAATCCCTTCCATTTTAGTGAAAATTTTAGTTTAGGAAACAGGTATAAGGCCGCAGGAGCCAAATCATGGTAATTTGGCAGTTGTGGAAGCATAGGAACTTTGAATTTGGTCAAAAATTCAATGATGGAGAAGGCACAATGAGCTGGAGCATTGTCATGGTGTAGCACCCAACTCCTGGCTTTCCACAATGCAGGCCTTTTCTTCTGCACCTTCTCGTACAAATGGTCAAGGACACATTTTTAGTATTCCTGGTTAATTGTCTGTCCTCCAGGGGTGGATTCATGATGCATAATACCAGCAGAATTGGAAAACATCACCAACATTGTCTTCACCCTTGAAACTCTTTGCCTTTACGTATGTCTGCTTGTGTCTGTATATGTGCGGATATATATATATATATATATATATATATATATATATATAATAGAGGGAAACATTCCACGTAAGAAAAATATATCTAAAAACAAAGATGATGTGACTTACCAAATGAAAGTGCTGGCAGGTCGACAGACACACAAATGAACACAAACACACACACAAAATTCAAGCTTTCGCAACAAACTGTTGCCTCATCAGGAAAGAGGGAAGGAGAGGGAAAGACGAAAGGATGTGGGTTTTAAGGGAGAAGGTAAGGAGTCATTCCAATCCCGGGAGCAGAAAGACTTACCTTAGGGGGAAAAAAGGACGGGTATACACTCGCACACACACACATATCCATCCACACATATACAGGCACAAGCAGACATATTTAAAGACAAAGAGTTTGGGCAGAGATGTCTGGGCAGATATATATATATATATATGTGTGTGTGTGGGGGGGGGGGGGGGGGGGGGTGCGCACGCGTGCGCGCAAGTGTATACCTGTCCCTTTTCCCCCCTAAGGTAAGTCTTTCCACTTCCAGGATTAGAATGACTCCATACCCTCTCCCTTAAAACACACATCCTTTCGTCTTTCCTTCTTTCCTGATGAAGCAACTGTGGGTTGTGAAAGCTTGAAATTAGTGTGTGTGTTTGTGTGTCTTTTATTGTGTCTGTCTACCAGTGCCTTCTCATTTGGTAAGTCAGAGCATCTTTGTTTTTTACTGTAGATTTTTTTATGCATAACATTATGCAGACAAAATAATTCAGTGAACAGTTGTGTATGTAGGAATTTGTAACACCACACTGTTTTTCTTTGCATCCATGAATGATATACACAAGTTGGACAAAAAATAGTAACAACTGTTTGATATTGTGGAGGACTACCTTTAGAATACAGTGCAGCCTGTCACCCTAAACTGCAATTTATGTAAAACTTGTCATTGAGTTTCATTTCATTCCCCCAAAGAAACTTTTCCAGATCACTGAGAGATGCTGAAGTATTGGAACACCATTTGCTGTTTTGCAAATACAGATCACAGTGACTTTTCCAGCTGTATGAGTGAGTCAGGACATTATCAAACTGGAAGTTGCAGTCCTCTTCTGGGAACAATGGCAAGGAACATGGTCATCTAAACTGGTTTCATAGGGGGTGAATCCCAGTCACCATGCGAAACTGTGTCAAACATGGCTAATTACTGTGATATAAGGGTGAGAGCTCCAGATACAAAAGACGAATACTGTGATGTCAGTGGGGAAGATCTAGTGGCTGACTAGATGCTGTAACATAACAGGTGAAACTGTGCACCTGAAACAGTCATCCACAAATACGCAATGCTATTAGCCTCTGCTTGGGAAATTTGTACTGATATTTCTTTTTCTATGTTTATTTAATAATACATTTATGTATTAATAATTACAGAAGTATCTGAATAACATAATGCAAAATGGGCAAGAAAGAATAAAGTAGATGTTTTGACAAGTGATTGCTGTTCCAGTTCATGGAATATATTAAAATAAAAATAACTGAACTGTAATGAGAAAAAATAGTATGTGATAGAATAAATGTGTGCAGAACTGTGTAATGTATTTTGGTTAAATATTTGTTTAGTGTGAGAAGTGTTTGTAAACAAATTATGGTCAAGTATGTGGATGATATTTTGACTAGAGCAGTGTGCCATGTGACAAAATGTAGGACAGGGACGCAAGCCAGAGATTGAGGTATTTGGTGCATTGGGAGCTGCACAGATAATGTGGGCTAGAATGGCCAGGGGCCACACACATTTTATTTCCGTGGTAGAATCATGCCTATATGATTGTTCAGAAGCTAATCTTCAGTTTATAAGTTTTTGAGCTGTCAACATAGTGCAATTTATGGTGACTGTGATGTAGTGAACTGTTCACTGCCCACAAATACTATGCTAAAACTATTTTAGACTTGACTGGAACATTGTGTGTAGGACCATCATTCATAGAAAATAAATTTTCTATGAATAAAGCAACAATATAATTCTAACATGTGCTAAATATGCATATCCCCAATTTCTGATTTCATTGCTTATTTTACTCTTATATATTGGTATTTCACTGACGGACCTCATAGGTCACATTAACAATCATTAATCGCTTATGTAAGGACATAAAGCAACCACGTGCAATGAAACCACTTTGTAGACGAGTCATTTAACAGGTTGTATATTCACCCTCTACTGGACTGCTGGTACCAGTAGTTACTGCTAACCAAAGCTATCATTGCAATTAGGTAGGCTCATCATGGGATGGACTGTTTCCTTTCCACTTAACAAATATTTTGGGATTGAGTGTCCCAGGAAGTGTATAGGCCTGAGAACAGTTAGTCTGGGGACCCAGACCTACACACAGTGCACATCAGTAACAGTTTGGCACTGCAATCATTGAGCATATGTGAACATTAATACACCAGCATGCAGCAGCATAAGAGACTCTGCACTGTGTGCCTACTTCGTGCCACAACTTTTTGTGGAACAGTCTGTTTCACCCTTTTGAGATACTGTTTGTCCATTTGAATTTCGCAGAGCTGCTGTGTTCGTGCTACCACCAGTCCACATGGCAGTTGTGGCAAGACACCGCTGACTATACCAGCACTGCTAAGTGTTTCTGTTCTCGCTTGCTGCGCAACACACAGATGTGCTGTGACTGTCTCCACACCGTTGCCCTGCCATCCCTATGATGCTTGATTTCACATGTCACAGTAATGGTCAATGTTGTAGCAGCCACAATTTAAGTATAAGCATCAGTAGCATTATACATCTTGTGTTGCTAGTTGTCAGCTGTGACTAATGAGATGCAGAAAATTTCAAGTGATTGTGGACCAGAGGATATTAGGAGTGATAGTAGTAGCCTTAGTTTTCCAAAGGAGAGTGCTTGGGTGCGAGGATAAGAACTCACTCAGTTACTGAATGCAGTGAGTGAGAAATTAGATGAAAGTTTAGATTCAGAATTGGAAAATATAAAATCTGAACAAGATGCAAGTATAAAATCTGAAATTGGAGGTTTAAAAACTGGAGATACCATAAGTAATATACCAGCTGGGCAGGCAGTTATGATGATAGGGTGTCCCATGGAGGTTGGTAGTATTATAGAGCCACTCAGGGGTGAAAACAGTACCACGCAATAGATTTATTGCCTATGTGCAAAGATAGCTTTATAACAGTGATGAGTGAGGAGGTAAAAGTGCAGTTTGTAAAGGGACAGCTGGAGGGACCAGCTCAGACTTGGGCTAACCAACAAGCTGAGGAATTTGTAGACTTTAAGGAATTTGAAGCAATGTTCTTGCATAAATGTTGGGGGTAGGCCAAGCAATTAAGGCTGGACAATTACTTCTTAAATGGCCCAAATTACAGAAATGGTAGAGATACTATGAGAGAACTCTATGTGAAGGAACCAATGGTGGATACATAAAAACCTAAGGAGGGGGCGTTTAAGGTATCTTGATCTACCTTTACCTTTACCGTAGTAAAAAAATAATCAAGTCACATGCAAAGTTTAAGAAAGTTTTATTTAAACTAATTATACACATATACAAGATGGTGACATCTTATGCTATAAAAAAGTTACAATTGTGGTTCTCTTCCTTAAATGATGATGAAATTTATGCGCCTACTCTTCCTGGCAAATTGGTTAATTCCATTGCCAATAGGACAATCAAAGTCAGGGTGAATGTTCAACAGAGCTAAGCTATTAAGCTGATCGTCCTTCACTGTCAACTTCAGCCATGTCTTTGTACACCGCAATGTTGAAAAACTTCTTTCTACTGTAGCAACAGATGCAGGTAGCCAAGCAAATATTTTGCACGGTGTGTGCAAAGTAGGATAGTCAGAGTTAGGACAGACAGACAACGCTTGCATAACAGAGGCATGATCATTAAAGGAATTTATGCTCATTTGCTTTTATTGAAGAACTTCTCTCATTATTCTCTTTTTAATCACAAAGAGTGACTCTTCTTCAAAGAATGGTAGTTCAGTTAAGCACTGATTCAGTTTACGTGCCAGATCATTACCATTATGTTTCAGTTGTCGAATTATTTTCTTCAGTAAAACGTTCTCTCATGTCAGACATAACATGGTTCAATGTTGGCATAAAAACAGCTCTCTTCCAATATGTCATAGCATCATTATGATTGCAGTTTTCCCAGTGTCTTTGTCTGCCTGTAAGATGAGGAACACTCATCTCTACATCTAACTCTTCCGTAACTGCCTTCACCTCTTCAACAATACAAGCAAAGTGGCTATTAGCATTACCTCTCATTGCCTGCCCCCCCCCCCCTCTCCCCACCCTACTCCCTCCCTGTATGTATCCATCACTGGAGGGAACTCTGCAAACTCATACATTTAGATAGAGTGTTAGGGGTACTAACAGAAATATCAACACTAAAAAGAAGGCTGCCAGAAAACTTGCAATGAGATCTAACACACAGCCCTACTGATTCAGTGCAATAGTTTTTGACTTTTGTGGAGGACATGGTCAGGCCACTGTGTTCTAAATCAAAACTGGTAGAACACAAGGAAGGTAGAAATCAGAATAAGGGTAACAATTATGGAAATAATTTCAATGGCAATCTGAACAGATGGTCAAGTACTAGGAATGAGCATAGTGACAATGACAAGTAATGGAGAAACAGGCAGGAGGGAGCAGAAAGAACCTATTTGTTCTCTGGAATGTGAATGAGTTGAGGCTGTATGCTGACAGGTGATATAGTAGTGATAAATGGAGACACTAGTGTTCCAGTATATTAGTTGTATATGTGAAACTGGCTAAGTATATTGAAGATTGTGTAAACTAACCTATTGTTGTGTGTATACTTATAAGAGATTTTGTAGGATTTAAGGTCTATGTTGAGTAAATGTAACTGTTGTTTTGAGGGTTAGTTAGTGACCAATAATATTGGGATGTAGGAAGAAAGCTCATGGTGACAATGGGTTGTGTCTGAATATAGCAAGAAAAGTTGCATCTGGAGCTTGCAGCAGGTACATGGGAGTGATGCCACTTGTGAGCTGGCAAAAAAAGGTCTCGGCAAGGGAAAATATCTGTAATTTGAAAAAATACTAGTGATATAATTGTAATTATATATCATATGCGATGAACTGTTACTTCATGTCTGCTGGGTGGAATAGTATATAACGTACCTGTTTAAGAAAAATGTTTATGAATTATAAAGTCTATGATTGTGATCAGGTTCTGAAATTGATCCATCAGGAATCTGCATTCATTTGATATTTGTATGTGCATCAAGTTCCTTCACTTGTGATCTGATACAGTAAACACATGGTAAACCAGGGAGGGTTTCAATAACATGATCACTGGGAAGCCATAGGGTTAAGTTACAGGCAACTTTTGATTTTGGTCATTTGTTTGATGCTTGTCAGCACAATTGCTTCACTGAAGAGGAGTACATTGCATTGGTGGCTGTACTTTAATGTGAGAGAGGTGGTCTGCTGATGCGAGATGGATCTGGGACTCAAGGAGGTGGTCCTTGCTGTGGCAGCAACTGGAGACTGCAATGAGGGCATAACCAGTGAAGTGGTGTTGACATGAAGAACTGAAGATACACAATTCCATTTGAACTGATTTGATTGATATCCATAGAGACTAATTAAATGTGTTTCAAAAATAAAGATCACTTACAGTTTAGATGTATATTGCTTACACATCTCTTATTTCAATGCCAAATTTTTCACCACATGAAGTTCCTAGTCAGGTTTTGGACCAGTTTTATTTGGACTCACATTTGTTTCTTATTTATATATACAGTAGCAGTACAGGGTGGAAGTCTTGGTACTACTTCATGTAGCCATCACTGAGGTAATGAATTTGTTAAGTGGGAGTATGTAACGTAACAGGTGAAACTGTCCACCTAAAGCAGTCATCATCAAACACACAAAGTTATTAGCCTTTGCATGGGTAATTTGTACTGACATTTCATTTTCTATGTTTATTTAACAATACATTTATGTATTAATAATTGTAGAAGGATTTGAATAACATGATGCAAAATGGGCAAGAAAGAATGAAGTAGTCATTTTGACAAATGACTGCCGTTCTGGTTAATGAAATATATTAAAATAAAAATAACTGCAATGAGAAAATATAACGGTATGTGGTAGAATAAGTGTGAACAAAACTGTGTAATGTATTTCATTTAATATTTGCATAGTGTGAAAAATGTTTCTAAATGAATGATGGTAAAATATATGGATGTTAATTTGAATGGAGCAGTGGGCCATGTGACAAAATACAGGACAGAGATGCAACGAGAGATTATGGTATTTGGTGTGCCGAGAAGCACACAGTTAATGTGGGATAGAGTGGCTAAAGGCCATATACATTTTAATTCCGCAGTACGCATGCACAGAAGAGATATAAATCATTATTGGATCACAGTGGTTCCTTATGGTCTCGTATCTCCAATACCTATGTGGCCAACTATGCTGGTTAAGTTTGAGAATTTGTGCACAGCTTTCCAGAAGAACATATTTTGTTGGGCAAAACAGTGATGGAAAAATTCATTGTACTTTTGCAGTTCAACAAAATTAATAAAATGTAATTTTCTTTTACACAAGAATAAGGATTTTCATCTGGCTCAGGCATCTGAAATGGAAGGCTAAATGGGAGACAATCCAGAAAAAATGCATGTGTTTCAGTTAGTATCTACAGATTAAACATTCTGACTTAATGTCGTTTAATGTAAGATCAATGTTATTTGTTAACCTGCATCATGTACCTTATATGAATCATTAATATGGTAAAAGTGGTATTTGTGTTGACTGGCAATTACCCTGCAGTTCCAAAGAAACTGGTACACCTGCCTAATGTTGTGTAGGGCCCCAGTGAGCATGCAGAAGTGATGCAAAATGACATGGCATGAACTCGACTATTATCTGAAGTAGTGCTGGAGGGTGCTGACACCATGAATCCGTAAGAGTACGAGCAGGTGGAGATCTCTTCTGAACAGCATGTTTCAAGGCAGCCAAGATATGCTCAATTATATTCATATCTGGGGAGTTTGATGGCTAGCGGAAGTGTTTAAACTCAGAAGAGTGTTCCTGAATCCACTCTGTAGCAATTCTGGATATGTGGGGTGTCGTACTTTCCTGCTGAAATTGCCCAAGTCTGTTGGACTGCACAATGAACATGAATGGATGCAGATGATCAGATAGGATTCTTACATATGTGTCGCCTGTCAGAGTTGTATTTAGACATATAAGTGGTCCCACATCACTCTTAACTGCACGTGCCCCACACCATTACAGAGCCACCAGCTTGAAGAGTCCCCTGCTGACATTCAGGGTCCATGGATTGATTCATGAGGTTATCTCCATATCCATAAACATCCTTCCATTTGATACTATTTGGAAAGAGACTTGTGGGACCAGGTAACATGTTTCCAGTCATCAATGGTCCAATGCCTGTGTTGACAGGCCCAGGTGAAGCATTAAGCTTTGTGTCGTGCAATCATCAAGGAGTACATGAGTGGGCATTTGGCTCCAAACACCCATACTGATGATGATTCATTGAAATGTTCACACGCTGACACTTACTGATGCCCCAGCATTGAAATCTGCAGCAATTTGCAAATGGTTACACTTCTGTCATGCTGAACAATTCTCTTCAGTCATCATTGGTCCTGTTCTTGCAGGATCTTTTTCCAGCCACAGTGATGTTGGAGATTTGATGTTTTACCAGATTCCTGACATTCACGGTACACTCATGAAATGGTCATGTGGGGAAAATCTCCACTTCATCACTACTTTGGACATGCTGTGTTCCATCGTTTGTGTGTCAACTATAACACCATGCTCAAATTCACTTACATCTTAATAACCTGACATTGTAGCTGCAATAAAGTATCTAACAACTGCCCCAGACTCTTACTGTCTTATATAGGCATTGCCAACTGCAGTTCTGTATTCTACCTGTTTACGTCTCTCTATATTTGAATATGCATGTCTATACCTACCTATCTTTGGAGCTGCAGTGTATTTTAAATGGTAAAAATCCATAACTTATAGACAATAAAGTCAACTGTGCAACATTCTGCTAATCTGGCCTGTCTCATCCTATCTGTAGCTCTATCGTTATACCTCACTTTTAGCTTGGCCAGTTCCAACAATGGTTGAGAGAAACACAGTATATGGCCATAAAAAACACTATGGTTATTGCTTAGCAAACTCCAATCTATGGTACTGCTGTGACACCAGTGACATCAAGCGGCACTGACCAACAACAGCTTATTAGCCATGGCTGCTTGTTTGTTAAATGTCTAAGTATAATGGATTTCATATATCTTGTAGGCATCTTTCCTTCCATGTGACAGCAGAATGTTTTGGAAAACATATGAACATCCAAATTATTACAGATGTTCTACAATGTTTCACAATGGAAAGAAGTCTGGATTTTAAACTTCTGGGGCTTGAAATGTCAACAGGATCTACTGCAGAGAACAATGAAAATGTGTACTTATAGAGCACGTGTTTTCATTCCCTGGGAGCCCAGCACTGCTGAAGCTGCTTCTTTGGATTCATCTATTTTGGTAACGGTAGAGCTATCGTGAAGGTACAGTTTATACAGTTGCTATCAAACTGTTTTCATTCAAACTATTTTTCTAGATGACTGTTATGCTCAGGAGTCACTTTCACAGCAGTGATTGCCATATGAGAGGTGAAAAACCACTGCTTCAGTTAGGAAAATTAGTAAGTGTTCCACTACTAGGTCGCCTGCCTCCATAGCAGGGTGGTCAGCATGGCTGACTGTTGACAAACTGCCCATTGGCTTCTGTCTTGGGTTCTTCAGCCAATGTTCAACCTAATGATTTTACAGATGTTTCGCCAGCACGAGTGGCTGGCATTGTCAAAGCTTCACCCTCCATTGCTGGTGGAGTTCACCACTGGCAATGGAGGGTGAAGCTTTGACAATGCCAGCCACTCATGCTGGCGAGATGTCAGTAAAATCATTAGATGAACATTGGCCAAAGAACCTGAGACAGAAGCCAATAGGCAGTTTGTCAACAAGTGGCCACAAAAGCCTTAACAATTTTGTATGGCTGACCGTGATTCAGCGGAACCTCAGTTCAATTCCTTGTACTGCCAGGGATTTTCCTTGGTGGGAGGACTGGTATGGGGTGCACTCAGCCTCCTGAGACCAACTGAGGAGCTACTCAACTGATTAGTAGTGGTCCCAAGCTCAAGACACCCATCAATGACCAAGTTAGCAGTGTGCTGACCACATGTTTCTCTGTACCGCATCAAATGCCATTGGCAGAGGATGACATGGCAGTTGGTTGGGCCCAGTTGTCTCATCAAGGCCAGGAGGAGGAACTTTACATTTACCACTGCCAGGTTCAGCAAGCAAAATTCTCTCATGAACTGTGCATATATACACAACATTTGATATAGTAGCTCTATATTTTTCTGTGATCTTTAGTCTGAAGTCCTGTTTGATGCAACTTTCCATGCTAGTCTATCCTGTGCAGGCCTTTTCTTCACTAACTTAACTGCAGCACCCTGAATCAACTTGAAGCAGCTTACTGTATTCAACCCTTAGTCTCCTTGTTCCATTGTTAACTCGACCCCCCTCCCCCCCCCCCCCCCACCACCACCACCCCGGAAGACTAAAATTGAAAAATTAATTATTCCTTGATGCATCAGGGGGTGTCCTATAAACCCATCCCTTCTGTTAGCCAAGTTGTAGCAAAAATGTTTCTCACCATCCAGTTCACCAGTTTTCATTAGTTATCTGATCCATCTATCTAATTTTCTGTAGCAACTCGTATCAAAAGCACTTATTTCCTTCTTACCTCAACTGTTTATTGTTAATGTGTAACTTCTGTACAAAGTTGCACTTGACACAAGTACTCCAGAAATGGTTTCTTAACACTTAAATGTAATTCAATAGTAACAAAGTTGTCTTTTTTTTAAACAACTTTCGTGCTACTGCCAAAATGCATTTATTTTCTCTACTCTAGCTATTGTCAGTTATTTTGCTTCCCAAATAGCAAAACTCATCTATTACTGTCTCACTTCCTAAACTAATACCATCACCATCATCTGATTTAATTTGTCTATGTAACATTACCCTTGTTTTGCTAGTGAAGGTACTCATCCTGGTAGTCCTTTCCAAGACACTGTTCATTCCCTTCCACAGCTCCTCAGAGCCCTTTGTCGTCTCTGGCTGAATTACAAAGTCATAAAGTGAAGTTCAAAGTTCTTATTTCTTCTCAACATTCTTTACTGCTTGTCACTGTACCAAATGAATAAAGTTAAGGATAGGCTACAACTCTGTCTCACTCATTCTCAACTACTGTTTGTAAGTGAACTCTGGTTTCTGTAAAGGCTATAAATAAGGTTTCTCATCCCTGTATTTTGTCCCTGCTACTTGCATAATTTCAAAGGTTTTATTCCAGTATAGACTGCCAAAAGCTGCTTCTAAATCTACAAATGCTGTAAATGTAGGTTTGCTTTTCTTTAGTGTGTCTTCAATGATAAGTTTTGGGTTAACCATAGTCTTGCTTGTTCCTGCATTTCAAAACTCAAACTAATCTTTCCCGAATATGATTTCTATTACTCTTTCCATGTTTCTGTCAATAAATCATAACATATTAAACTAAATATACATTTCTGTCAGCAACCACCTCTTTGGAAATGGTATATTCTTCTTGCATACTGATGGTTATTTCACCTGCCTCTTTATGTCTTGCATATCAGGCAAAATAGTTTTGTCATGGTATGGCTTTGCCATTTTGAAGTCTCTGTCATGTCCATATTCCGGGTTGCCTGATTCACTGGGTGAATTTTCATATTGCCACATCTTGCACATTAAATTCCATGCCCCATGTGTATTCTACATTAAATTCCATGCCCCATGTGTATTCTAAGGGCCTTATCTTTTTGGATATTTGGTACTCTGCTGCCTTCAGCATACCACCTCTCCAGCACATTTGAAACTCTCAACAACTACTAGATATTTCAATTTATCCTAGTCCTATCTCCTTGATTTCCTGTCTTTCTGTAGTTTTTTCAGTTTTAATATACAGTTCATTGACAATACAGTATGATCAGATTGTACAGCTGTCCCTGGAAATGTTTTGCAAATTACAATATATATATATATATATATATATATATATATATATATATATATATATATATATATATATATATATATATATATGTTTGTGTCTGTATATGTGTGGATGGATATGTGTGTGTGTGTGCGAGTGTATACCCGTCCTTTTTTCCCCCAAGGTAAGTCTTTCCGCTCTCGCAGCGAGGCCCTGGACTTGTGGAATATTTGTGTATAAGGAGGTGGCATCACACGTCCAGGGCCTTGCTGCGATGGAGCATTTCCTTTCACACCTATCACCTGCCACCCTACCTAAAACCTCTTTCCTCATTACCTTAGCCAGCTTCATCCTGACCCACAACTTCTTCACTTTTGAAGGCCAGACATACCAACAATTAAAGGGAACAGCCATGGGTACCAGGATGGCCCCCTCGTATGCCAACCTATTCATGGGTCGCTTAGAGGAAGCCTTCTTGGTTAACCAGGTCTGCCAACCCAAAGTTTGGTACAGATTTACTGATGACATCTTCATGATCTGGACTCACAGTGAAGAAGAACTCCAGAATTTCCTCTCCAACCTCAACTCCTTTGGTTCCATCAGATTCACCTGGTCCTACTCCAAATCCCATGCCACTTTCCTTGACATTGACCTCCACCTGTCCAATGGCCAACTTCACACGTCCGTCCACATCAAACCCACCAACAAGCAACAGTACCTCCATTATGACAGCTGCCACCCATTCCACATCAAACGGTCCCTTCCCTGCAGCCTAGGTCTTCGTGGCAAACGAATCTGCTCCAGTCCGGAATCCCTGAACCATTACACCAACAACCTGACAACAGCTTTTGCATCCCGCAACTACCCTCCCGACCTGGTACAGAAGCAAATAACCAGAGCCACTTCCTCATCCCCTCAAACCCAGAATCCCCCACAGAAGAACCACAAACGTGCCCCACTTGTGACAGGATACTTTCCAGGACTGGACCAGACTCTGAATGTGGCTCTCCAGCAGGGATACGACTTCCTCAAATCCTGCCCTGAAATGAGATCCATCCTTCATGAAATCCTCCCCACTCCACCAAGAGTGTCTTTCCGCCGTCCACCTAACCTTCGTAACCTCTTAGTTCATCCCTATGAAATCCCCAAACCAACTTCCCTACCCTCTGGCTCCTATCCTTGTAACCACCCCTGGTGCAAAACCTGTCCCATGCACCCTCCCACCACCACCTACTCCACCTATACACTCGCACATACACACATATCCATGGATATGTGTGTGTGTGCGAGTGTATACCCGTCCTTTTTTCCCCCTAAGGTAAGTCTTTCCGCTCCCGGGATTGGAATGACTCCTTACCCTCTCCCTTAAAACCCACATCCTTTCGTCTTTCCCTCTCCTTCCCTCTTTCCTGATGAGGCAACAGTTTGTTGCCAAAGCTTGAATTTTGTGTGTATGTTTGTGTTTGTTTGTGTTCCTATCGACCTGCCAGCGCTTTCGTTTGGTAAGTCACATCATCTTTGTTTTTATATATATTTTTTCCCACGTGGAATGTTTCCCTCTATTTTAATATATATATGGTTATAATAGAGGGAAACATTCCACGTAGGAAAAATATATCTAAAAACAAAGATGATTTGACTTAGCAAATGAAAGTGCTGGCAGGTCGACCCACATCCTTTCGTCTTTCCCCTCCTTCCCTCTATCCTGATGAGGCAACAGTTTGTTGCGAAAGCTTGAATTTTGTGTGTATGTTTGTGTTCGTTTGTGTGTCTGTCGACCTGCCAGCACTTTCATTTGGTAAGTCACATGGACATACTCATTACCTTACTGCATTGTACTTGTACTTGCCATCCTAGCAACAACATTAAATAGAAGCACTGAGATCAAAATGAACACTAGGGCAAAGATGTAGTCTTTCTCCTCCATTGGCGAGTTTCTACACTGAAGAAACAATGAAGGAAGTAAAAGAAATGTACAGAAATGGGAATAAAATTCAAGGAAAATTGATTTCAATAACAAAATTCGGTGATAGCATCCCTATCTTCTGTGAAACTGAAGAAGAAGAAGAATTAAAGGGCCTGTTGAATGGGGTGAATAGTAGACTGAGTAGGAAGGAATTCTGCCACCGTGGAAGCATAGAGTATGTAAGAAGAACATTAACACAGACAACATAGTCTTCCTTGCTAAAAGAAGTATCCTAGTATCAAATATATATGTTAATTTGAGAAAAAAATTATGAGAATTTGTATCTTGAAAACTGCATTGTACAGAAGTGAATTATGGACTGTGGGACAAATGGAGATGTAATGAATTGAAGTGTTTGAGAAGTGGTCTTAGAGCTGGATGCTCAAAATGAAGTGGACTGATAGGACATTCAAGAATTGAGGGTACTGGGTGTAAGCAGTATGCAGATACAAACATTTATCACAAACAAGAAAATAGTGGTAGACCACATCAAACATCATGGATTGGATTGGATTGTTTGGGGGAAGAGACCAAACAGCGAGGTTATCGGTCTCATCGGATTAGGGAAGGACGCGGAAGGAAGTCGGCCGTGCCCTTTCAAGGAACCATCCTGGCATTTGCCTATAGTAATTTAGGGAAATCGCGGAAAACCTAAATCAGGATGGCCGGACGCGGAATTGAACTGTCGTCCTCCCGAATGCGAGTCCAGTGTGCTAACCACTGCGCCACCTCGCTCGGTATCAAACATCATGAAGAAAGAGAAAGGGGGTGGGGGCATACAGAGAGAGAGAGAGAGGGAGAGAGAGAGAGAGAGAGAGAGAGAGAGAGAGAGAGAGAGAGAGAGAGAGAGAATGCTGATGGAACAGTTGGCTAGGTCTGCATTTGCAGAAGCCATACAAAGGACTGGATCAATTTGCTTTAAACAATCACACAATAATCAAGACCACTGGGAAAATTTATTTTGTAGGTCACACCAACTCATGCCTGGCAGTGCCAACATCGGCATACTGCAGGACCATTTTTAACATCCGAGTTGTTAGTGGCTGTATAAACAGTTTTAATTTTTCATAAATAAACATGCAGTCTACCACTACAGATGAGGTCTTACTAAGATTCTTACAACGGAAGTCTCCCATAGATGACTACAATGGACAAAGGGCCATAGTTTACATTCAATATAGTTCTTTGCTAAAAGTGAGACTGACATACAAGGGTTGTAATGCCCCACATTTTTAAAAAAATCCATTAATATACATAGACAAATGTCTTTGTTGGTGCTTCACATTTGATGTTTGTTCTGTGCACCTGTGAAGTTTCAAACCATTCTGGCAGATGGAAGAGCCATATTACAATGTCAAAATGGCGTCTACATATGACTCACATTACAAGCAGCATGCTGTTATTGAATTCTTGTATGCAGAAAAAGAAACCATGGTGAACATTCATAAATGTTTTTGTGGAGTGTATGGTGATGCTGCAGTTGATAAGAGTATAGGTGGGTGTTATGTTTACGAAAGTTACACCCTCAAAAAATGGAGAAAAAGAGGTCCATGATCAGATACACTTGGGACGTCCTGTCACAGCCACTGATCCAGATATGCTGAATTGTGTAGATGCTATTATTCGTGGTGACCAGCACAACACAACTTGACAATTGGCTCTACGTTTGTCAGTCAGCCCTGGAAGCCTGTCTGCAGTGATATTGTATATTCAAAGAGGTGCTTACGGCAGGTACCACAAATGCTCACAGTAGACCACAAGGGTCAAAGAAAAGCCATCTCATCTGAATTGTTGGAGAGTTTTGAGGCTGACGGAAAGGCCTTTCTGTCACGGATCATTACAAGGGGGCAAAAGCTGGGTGCACCACTTTGCGCTGGAAACAAAAAGGCATTCCATAGAGTGGCATGATCCTCATCCACCACAAAAGAAGAAATTCAGGACAACCCCCACTGCTGGAAAAGTCACAGTGATAGTCTTCTGGGACTGGGACATCATTTCTGTGGATGTGATGCCAAGAGGGTCAACCACCAATTCAGAGGCATAAGTGAAGACTGAATAAACTCAAGAACTGTCAGACAAGAATCCTGCACAACTCTTGCTCCAATGTGATAATGCATGCCCCACACAAGTCTGAGACTGTGGGAACACATCACCAAATTGGGTTGGGCAGCACTTCCTCACCCACCCTACGGTCCAGACCTGGTACCCTCAGACTTCCATCTCTTTGGGCTGCTTATGCTTCTCTGTGGGGAACACTCTTTGAAGATGACAAGGGTGTCAGTCGTGCAATGAAAACATGGCTGAGCCTACAGGACAAGAGCTTTTACCAGCACAGAATACAAGCTCCTCAACAAAGATGGAGACTACGTAGAAAAATAGGACATGGACAAGACATGTTGAAGTACATTGTCACCAACGTCTGACTATTGACAATAAATAAGCTCTGAGAAAGAAAAAGTGGGGTATTACTTACTGAATGACCCTCGTAGTAATGTAACAGAATGTGAGCCACATATTGGAATATTTGATACCACACCATGTACAAAACTGAGCCAAAGTTTTTTTAAGTTTGCAAATTCTCTGAAGACTTTATTCATATATGCTAACTGCTGACTTATGTGTTATGCTTAAATACAAACAATGATGTAGTTGCACGATGGCTTCATTTACTTGGCATGACCAAGTTAACGTCAGATGTCATCACAGTGTGATGTAAGAAGCATCAGGGAAGCACCCACTGAAGCAGTATGTGGCTAACAACAGCTACAGAATTCTTTAGCAAAAAGCAGCCAAATGTTCTTTCATAATAATGGCTAGAGCTGATGGAGCAAGAGTTGCTACCCAGGTCATGCTGTAGGCAAAGCTACCTCACGTCCAAGTCTCACCACCGCCAACTGCAACGAACATTGCTGACGGTGGACACAGAGCTAAGCTGGAGTAATGCCAACTGCAGTTTTTGCACAGCCTTGGCAGCACTAGTCTTCTCTCCCCCTACGTGACAAGAAACATTGACGTTTTAAAACAATGAGGCAACAAGCTGGCATAAACATCAAACTGGTGCCTTCCAGGTGGAACGCCACCTGCTGGCTGACTTCCTTCAGCTGCAGGTCTTATACTGGAGCGGACCATGGTTCACACCCCTACATGACTAGCTGCCTTGCGTGAGCATGCTCTCCTGCTGCTGGTTTGCTCAGAGTGACACACTACCTCTCCCAGCCACTGTCGCTGGGGGTCACGGCTCGAATGCACATGTTCTGGTGCTGGTTGTACTGACATGTCTGCCAGTGCTGGCAACAGTCACAGCATGCAGCCCAGGATAGAGCCACCAGCAGGCCACTATCACAGCACAGCCTATTTGGCACCGTAAATTGGCTGTGCCTTTGAGGACTGCACACTGAGATCAGCATCTTTGATGCAAACCAGGGCCACAACTGCCGTATACTCATCAATAAACATGTGACAATTTTGTGCTCTTGATTTATCAGAAGATAGCAACTTGGTTGTTAATCACCACTTCACTGCAACCATACGCACAGTGCAGAGTTGAATGCTATCCTGACCTATAAAAAATGGCTCTTCCTCCCACCACAAAGGTGAAGTCCACTCAATTACGTAAAAAGCACATCTTTTCGCTATATACACATTATCACATTACCAGTCTATATGAAATTTCAAGAATGAGATTTTCACTCTGCAGTGGAGTGTGTGCTGATATGAAACATCCTGGCAGATTAAAACTGTGTGCCGGACCCGGACTCGAACTCAGGACCTATGCCTTTTGTGGGTAAGTGCTCTACCATCTGTGTTACCCAAGCACGACTCACGCCCTGTCCTCACAGCTTCAGTTCTGCCAGTACATGAGTCGTGCTCGGGTAGCTCAGATGGTGGAGCACTTGCCAGCGAAAGGCAAAGGTCCCAAGTTCAAGTCTCCGTCTGGCACATAGTTTTAATCTGGCAGAAAATTTCATATGAAATTTCATTCAAGAACAAGCATGCTACATTAAAATATCCAACGTTGTATTAGGCATAAATGTCAATGAAGAATTTAAAGCAGCAATTATATGTTAAGGATTTAATATTTCTAGACTATTCAAAATATTTATATTGCAAATTTGAAATGAAAATTGAGTAATCAATACGTAAATCATGATGTGTCCTATTTGTTTCATAATTAGTTTTAGTAATTATAACTTTATTAAAATTGTAGTATCAACAATAAGTGAACTGGTTTTTAGTGTTAGAAATATACTTAAAGATGTGCGGCTGAGTCTGCCAAACCAGTTCACAAAAAATACAGTTTTCTGTAGGACATGAGTCAGTTACAGTGTAATTGCAGTTCAAGTTTTTTCATTAAACTTCAATCAAAGTTAAAAGTTGTGTGTTTAACAGTTACTTAGAATACCACGGTTATGTTACACATTATCAAAACCTGGATACATGGAGGCTGCAGTGAAAAGATTATATCCCCCAATATCAATGTGACAACAAATGTGCAAGGTGACTACTACTATTTATTTTTAGTATCAACCATGTTATCAAATTTGTGATATGCTTCAGTCTCATGTATTTCAAAGAAGCAACACGCAACATAATAAACTATAATTTTTACTATGGCATTGGCAGGTGGCTGCATTAAAACATGTAACTTCACCATCAGTCCATCAACAGAATAATGGATAATCAGAGGGTATTGTGTTATGATTCAAGTGGAAGAACAAAAAGCTTAAATGGTCATGAACCTATTACTTAGTCCATAACAAACAAAACCAATAAGCACAAAATGCCCAGCAGAAAATACTTCAGAAGAAACAGTGAAGAACATTATTACATTAAACTTCCTGGCAGATTAAAACCGTGTGCCTGACCGAGACTCGAACTCGTGACCTTTGCCTTTCGCGGGCAAGTGCTCTACCAACTGAGCTACTAAAGCATGACTTACGCCTGGTACTCACAGCTTTACTTCTGCCAGTATCTCGTCTCCTATCTTCCAAACTTTACAGAAGCTCTCCTGCGAACCTTGCAGAACTAGCACTCCTGAAAGAAAGGATATAATGGAGACATGGCTTAGCCACAGCTTGGGGGATGTTTCCAGAATGAGATTTTCACTCTGCAGCAGCGTGTGCGCTGATATGAAACTTCCTGGCAGATTAAAACTGTGTGCCCAACCGAGACTCGAACTCGCAACCTTTGCCTTTCATGGCCAAGTGCGCTACCATCTGAGCTACCAAAGCACAACTCACGCCCGGTACTCACAGCTTTACTTCTGCCAGTATCTCGTCTCCTACCTTCCAAACTTTACAGAAGCTCTCCTGCGAACCTTGCAGAACTAGCACTCCTGAAAGAAAGGATATAGCTAGTTCTGCAAGGTTCACAGGAGAGCTTCTGTAAAGTTTGGAAGGTAGGAGACGAGATACTGGCAGAAGTAAAGCTGTGAGTACCGGGCGTGAGTCGTGCTTCGGTAGCTCAGATGGTAGAGCACTTGCCCGCGAAAGGCAAAGGTCGCGAGTTCGAGTCTCGGTCGGGCACACAGTTTTAATCTGCCAGGAAGTTTCATATCAGCGCACACTCCGCTGCAGAGTGAAAATCTCATTCTTGATTATTACATTACCTCCATACCCATCCCAATTCATCCCATAGCCTAACACTTCTCATTTTGAGCTTAGAACTCCAGTAAGTGTATGCACTGGTGGAAGATATCCACAGAACCTCATTGTGGTGCTACCAGTACTAGTTCCAGTCACAATTATCTCATTAGTCACAGTTGCAGCTCTAATTTTTTACTATAAAATCTGATAGTGTAGCAGATTAATTATCTGTGCTTTGGAAATGCAACACAACTTAGGAATTTCATGACATTTTCAGCTGAGGAATTCATAAAGGTGTACAAATTTTTATAGCCCTATCTTCTATCTGTAATATTTTAGATTACATTGAGTATTGATCATGCTTTGTTGGGAGGTGAAGGGCCTTAATTCAGAACCTATTACCTTTTATACCAGAAATATTTATTGAAACACAGGGATGGTACTTACGCATCTTTACAGCGATATTACTCTGTATCACAATTAAAATACATACACTCCTAAATGAAGGGCAGTTTCTTTCTTTTTTTTTTTTTTTTTTTTTTTTGCCACATGTATTTTGCCTCTTTTATTTATGAAGCCTCTCCACTGGCCATAATATATGTTTCTTTTTAAACATAAAATAAATGTACTACGTAGTAGTTACAAATGTTACTACTTTTTCCTTTTATTTTTCAGGTTAGTAACACCTTTTGTAGCACCAAATTTTATAATATTAAATTATCATTTGGTGTTAAGATTTCCAGCATTGTTAGTCCACATATGTAGTTCATAAATAAAAGAAGGAAACCGTGTATGACACAAAAACAAAGTGACACTCATTTACTGTAGTTGCATAGATACACCATAATACCATGAATTTTGAAGCAACTAAGGGACTATGGAAATTGGAGAAAATGGCGATAAAATCCACTGCTTTAGTCTTATTCAAACTGAGAAAGTTCTAATATATTACATGAAGAACTAGACAGATACTATAGCCACTAGTCAAATTGTTGATGAGCTTCTGACTGGTGTTGCTTATGCCATCTGCTCGGCGGTACAAGATTAGAAACACTGTGAGAAGACATACAGTCTCCACTATACAGGCAAAACAGACTATCTGAGGGAGAACCAACACATGTTTGATAACTCAGTTATTAAAAATTCATGTTATAAATAGACTTAAAAAATTTAAACCAAGCTGTACCATGGTAACAATTGTTGTCTTGTGTTCTAAAGACTGTCTTAATAGACACTTTGTATGTTACAATCAGGAAGCAGCAAGATAATTATAAATAGTTGCTTCTTGGTTATCAGGAATTTTGCATGTTTTTACTATGTGCTGCCTGTATTACACACTGTGCGGTATGTGGGAAGTGAAATGACAAATGACAGAACGTGGCTTCCAAAAACTTCTGACTAGATCTGCTGTGCTACGGAACTATCATAAAGATAATTATAAATAGTTGCTTCTTGGTTATCAGGAATTTTGCATGTTTTTACTATGTGCTGCCTGTATTACACACTGTGCGGTATGTGGGAAGTGAAATGACAAATGACAGAACGTGGCTTCCAAAAACTTCTGACTAGATCTGCTGTGCTACGGAACTATCATAAACTTTCAATTCAATGAGGTTCAGAGTTATAGCCAATTCTCCATGTAAAACATACATCACTACTAATTGCTGAACAATGGAAAATAATATTTATGAAAAGGATATGTTGCTACTCACCACAAAGACAAGAAGCTGCCTTGCAGACAGGCACAATGAAGTTAAGCTTTCAGACAAGTGCTTCTTCTGAAACAGAAGACACACACACACACACACACACACACACACACACACACACACACACACACACACACAAAACACATGCACACATGCTTTCATGCAAGCACATCTCACACACACATGACACTGTCTCTCACTGCTGGGGTCCAGCTCCAAACTCTTCCTGCATCTGGCAAATGCAGCACTCTTGGGAGGATGGTGGGGGAAAGGAGACGACATGGGGTGGGGAGTGGGAGGGATATCAGGATAGCAGTGGGAGGAAGATGATGATGTGCTTGTGAGAACATGTAGGGTCATGGTGGGGACAGGATGGGCTGCTAGGTGAAGAATCAAGAGGCTGTGTTGGAGGGGAGGGGGAAACAGAGAGGATAGAGGAGACATAGAGAAAAGGAAAAAGACTATATATGCACTGGTGGTATGTGTAGTGCTGGAATAGGAGCAGCAAAGGGAATAGGCAAGGGCAGGACAATGACAAGCAAAGGTTGAGGACAGTGAGGTTACAAGAATAATGAATATGATGTAGAGAGATTTCCTACTAAAAGCTGGTATTGGTGGGAAGGATCCAGATGGCACAGGCTGTGAAGCTGTCGCTGATGGGAAGTACACTGTGCTGGGCAGCATGTTCAGCAACCATGGATATTAGGTTGGAGATTCCTCATTTCAAGGTGAGAGGTAGTCAAACCCTGGCATAGAACATAGTTCAGTTACTCCAGTCCTGGGTGGTGTTGAGTCATGAAGACAGTGCTCCTTTGTGGCTGGGCAATGGATATGTGAGAAATGGTAAGTGTATGGAGAGACAAGGCAAGGTAATCTGTTTCTGAACAAGGTTAGGAGGGTAATTTCGTTCTGTGTAGAGCCTTTGCATTTTTGGAGAGAGACTGCTCATCACTACAGATTCGACAACTGCATGTTGCTTGGCTATATGGAAGGCGCTTCTTGATATGGAATGGGTGTATGCTGTCAAAGAGGAGGTATTATTACTGGTTGGTAGGTATGATGTGAACAGAGGTACTGATGTAACCAGTCTTAATTTGGAGGTCAACATTGAGGAAGGCGATTAGTTGGGATGATGGTGACCACACGAAGTGAATGGGGAAGAAAGTGTTGATCCTCTGGAGGAACATGAATAAAGTGTACTCATCCCCAATCCAGATTACAAAGATGTCATCAGTCAATCCGAACTACATGAGGGGTCAGGGATTCTGGGTGATTATGAAGGATTTCTCTAGATGGCCCATGAACAGTTTCGTACACGATGGTGTTATGTAGGTGCCACTGCTGCACCATAGATTTAATTGGATATGATGCCTTTAAATAAGAAGTAATTGTGGGTGAGGATATAGTTGGTCATGGTGACCATGAAGGAGGCTGCAGAACTTTTATCTATTACAGATGAGTAACATTGTGTCTGTAATGAATAAAGGTTTCTTGAAATTACTGCAACAGTCACCTTTTGTTTTGCTCTTCAGTTTCTTTATTACTCCATTACCGGTTTAGAACAGCCTAGCGAGTCATCAACTGATGGTAGATATATTAATTTTCTGCAGCAGGATGGACATTATATAGGGCAATTAGTATCTGTTGGTTGGATGTAGGTGTTTTGTAAAGCATGTGGAATGTGTTACTTATGCTAAGTGTGTAAAGTACAGCACAATTATTGTCGCTGTAAAACATTGTGTATGTTTTCAAGAATACTGTGTACATCAACATCCAACCAATTGATGATAATCATTTTACATGACTCCCACACTGCTGCAGACAATTAATACATGGCTACCTGATGATGAATCTTTAGGCAGTTCAAAACTGGTAATGGCATAATTAAAAAAAATTAAAGAACAAAAGGAAAGGCAACTGGCTGCAGTAATTTCAAGATTCCTTTAAGGAGGTTGTGGTTGGGAGTCACTCGGGCATTGGGAAAGGTAGTATTCAAAAGCAGTAAGGCCTCCCCTCTGCCGATCCCCAATTTCCCCAGCACAGCCTTTCGAGTCTGCACACAGCAGCCCATCCTGTTCCCACCACATACATGCATGCTCTCATGAGCAGCACAACACCTTCCCCCTCTCCTGATCCGTTATCTCTCCCACCACCAGCTGCATGCCTCCTTTTACCCTACCCACACACCCCAGACTGCTGCATACAAGACACAGGGTCATTTCACAGTCAGGTCCCAGAAGATGGAAACAGTAGCCAAGTGTGAGTGAGTTGTGTAGCGACATGCCTGTGCCATCAGCTATTCCACACACTTTGAATTCCCAATTGAATATTATCACATCTTTTAATTCCTCAATGCTTTCATCTGTGGTTGTAGTCTCAGAGGTCCTGTGTCTGTATTATCTCTGAGGAAAGAGTAATCGTGCTGATTTCATGTATGATGATACTGTGTATCATAACCCTATCTGATAAACAAAGGAATAATGCATTGCACTTTTATGTCCAAGTACTCACATGTTTGAAAAAGAATTTTGAAACAACATTCTCCTTATGCCCTTTTTTTGATTCTCGATTGTATTACACAATGTGGACAAAAACTCGGCTATAAAACTAGAGGAACCATAATTATCACAAAGAGCATAAGTTTGTAACTCAACCTGTATCATCTGGTGAATTATCGAGGAGCAATAACCTGGAGTGGGGTTGAGAAGGAGCAGAAGGGTATGACTGCAAGAATAGGAATTTGTGCTGCTCGATGGAGTGTGCAGGGACTAAAGGTGGAAGGCTGGGCTGACAGATGCAGCATCGGGAGGCTGTGGGGTGAGAGAAAGGAGGGAGTGATGGGGAGTTGAAAGGAGTGAAGCAGAGAAGGGGAAAAGATTGATGGATGCATCAGCACAGAACAGTGCAGAGTGAGGGTGAGGGGGTCGAATTCTGAAGTGGTGACAGGACAGAGGGGATGGAGCAGTTGGGTGGAGGGTGTGGCCACAGTAGTTTTCTGTAGGCTGAGGTCAGGATGTCTTCGGGAATGGGGAATGTGCTGTAAGGGTAACTTCCATCAGAGCAGTTCAGAAAAGCCTGTGGTGGAGGGGTGGATTCAGGTGTCCAGAGTTGTGAAGCAGTCATTGAAATGAACTATGCTACGCACAGCTACATGTTGTGATAAGAGGATGGTCTACTTTGCTTTTGGCCACAGTTTTGTGGTGCCGATCATCCTGGTGTACAGATGGTTGGTAGTCATACCAATGTAAAAAGCTGTGCGATGATAGAAGCAGATCTGGTAGATGACATGCCTGCTTTCACAGTTGGCTCAGCCTCTGATGGAGTGGGACTGGAATAGGAATTGCTGTGTTGAAGGACCATGCAGGTCTTGCACCTGGACCATCCACAGGGATATGATCCCAGTGGCAAGGGGTTGGGATTGGGCATAGCATAGGTAAACTAGGACATTGTGAGGGTTGGATGAGTGATGGATCACCACTTAGGAGGGGCTGGAAGCATATTGAGTAGGATGTCCCTCATTTAGTAGCACAATGATAGATAATCAAAGCCTTTACAAAGGATGTGGTTCACTTGTTTCCGTCTGGGGTAGTATTGCGTAACAAAGAGCACCACTTTGTAGCTGGTTCTTGTGGATAGTGGGAGGACTGGGGTCTGTGGGGATATGGCATTGGGAAATCTGTTTGCAGACTAGGTCTGGGGGAAAGTGGTTGTCTCTGATGGCCTTTGAGAGACCTTCAACATACTGGGCATGGGAGCTCCCATCACTGCAGGTACACCATCCCTCAAGTGGCCAGGCTGTAAGGGAGGGATTTTTTGGCGTGGAAGTAATGACAGCTATCAAAATGCAGATACTGCTGGTGGTTGGGGCGATTAATGTGGATAGAGGTGTGGATGTCGCCATCAGTGAGGAGGGGATCAATGTCCAGGACGGTAGCACACTCGGTTGAGTAGGACCAAGTGAAGTGGATAGGAGAGGTGTTGAGGTTGTAGAGCAATGAGGATATGGTGTCTTATCCCTGACTCCAGATTGTGAAGACATCATCCATTAACCTCTAACAGACCAGGGGTTTGGGGTTTCATATTCTCTATTCTCGAAATCATCCCAGCCTAAACCTACAGTAAGCTATTGCCCTCACACACTCTCCCAAACTCCCCTCACCTTCACTATGGGCTGCTCTCTGAGGTGAACCCATTGGTCTTTTCTGCTTCTATGCTCATCTTTTCTCCTTCCTGCTTAACAATACGCCCCCCCCCCCACCCTCCCCCACAGACTACTAATGCTGTGCCTGGCAACCCTGTCCTGCACCTGTTGTTTCTGGATGCTCCACCAAGCAGTGCTGATTCCTCTTCCTCACAAGTACCCTCCTATTTGTTCCCTGCCCAGCTTCAGATTTTTGCTCCCATTCAATGTGTTTCAGTTCCATTCTGGCTGACGTGGTTGGAGATAGCAGTCAAGTGTGTGAGAGGTGGATTTGCTTGTGTGAATGTGTGTAAATTTTTGTTTTTCTTTTCTGAAGATAACTTTGGCCGAAAGCTTATTTGTAGCAATCTTTCATTGTGCTTGTTTGCAACTCATCATGTCATCCTTATGGTGGGTACTAATCTATCTTTTTTACAACATTGTTGATATTCCAACCAGGACCTTCTAATGTTTAGTTATGCAACATCGTTTGAAGTGCATCATGAGAGGCAGGTCAGTTCATATTTGTTTAAATCAAAAGAACTCTCACTCATCGTACAGTTAATTTGCTTCTTATACTGCACCAACAACCATTTCTGCAAGGCAACTAATCAGTATGGTTAGTGAAATATAATTTCATGTATTACCTGTTGCAAAAGCAAACCAATGTCACAAGCAACAGAGCAGAATGAAATTACTTATTACTACCATTCTGAGTGCCTCTACAGGAAGTTTATGGAAGACATTCAGACTGTACAAACAGCAGTGCCATCAGCCTCATTGCTTTTGAATAAAATCTTCAAATACAGGGGTTGCACACAAATATGGAAACACTACATGAAATGCAAGCCTGAACATAAATTTCGATGGTAGCCAAGCCTGCAGTTTGACCACAAACTGCTCTGTGCAAAGCTCCACTCTTGGTCAGAACAGTGTTCTGTGTAGTTGTACTTGCATTATGCATGAGCTCAGTGCATTCGAACATGGCAAATTAGTGGTGCTCAAATGGTGGGTGCTTCTGTAACCAAGATAGCCAAAGAGTTTGGTGTTTCAGGATGCACTGTATTGAAGTTTCACACCTCAAACTAGGAAAGGAGGAAAACACCATCTGCTGTCACAATGCTGATGAAAAGTGTGTGTTGAGGGATCACGATGGACCATCATCAAAGGGGGTTGTGATGAAAAATAGGATAATGACAGCTGCAAAATGCCATTCCTGAGTTGAATGTCACACTTGGAACAACATAAAGGAAGCTCCATAGGCTGGGAACCGAAGGGTGAGCTGGTAATCCAAAACCAGAAACCAGTGATACAGATCAGTTTATCTCAGCTACCCGCCACAATCACCAGATCTCAATATGAGCCTTTCTAGTGTACTTCAGTGAAAAGGGTATGTGATCACTACCAACCTCAATCATTGTTACCTCAACTTGCCACTATTTTGCTGGTAGAATGGTATAAAATTCCCTTGAAAGCCATACAGGACCTGCATTTATCCATACTGAGACAATTGGAAGCTATTTTGAATGCCAATTATTTTTCTAGACTGTATTAGGCATGGTAGTATTTTGTGTTTTTGGTGTTCCTGTATGCCTGAAAGAGACTGACAATCATTTCTTTCCTGATTTAATGCATGATTCCAGTTCAAGTTAAACACTTTACATAACTCACTCAGCTCGAACGAAAGTCTTTTATAAATCTTTACAAGTTAGGGGGCAGCACCAGCATAAAACACTCTGGAGATTGCACATGTATTTCTGGTGTCCCACCCAAAGCCTGGCTTGAGCACTGAATGGGTCATACATTAAATTTTGTGTCATTGGTCATGTGCCACACAATGGAAATAACTGTTGGTTCCATATAATAAACCAGAACTACAACTACATATAAACATCAAAAAACAACTGCACTAAAAGAGTATGTCACACTGTGCAAAATATATGTGCTAGTGTTTAAGAAACGAAGCCTGAAAGGGAATCTGTAGAACATATGTGATGTACCAACTGATATGAAAACATTTTAGTACCCAATACACAGTTTTCTTTTTACTAAAATTAGCCTCAGTCTTCGAGCATCTCAGAGTACCTGTCTGGGTGATTTAAGGTAAACCACCACACAAATCTTGTCACAGGGAAGGCAGAGAGCAGAATTCATGTGTATTATAAGAATGCTAAAGATGTTTAATTCGCCTACGAATGAGATCACTTACAAAATCCTTGCCAATCGATTCATGAATACTGTTTGTCAAATACAGCACTTTAAAAATAGTTTTAGTGGTACACGTAGAAAAGATTTGAAACAGAGCTGCACACTTCATCACACATTTGCTTAGCTGGTGTGAGTTCATTGCGAAAATGCTGCAAAAACTGGAGTGGGAGATGGTACAAGACAGACTATGTGCAGCAGAGAGCATTTTTTCTTACAAAATTCTGAGAGGTCCTATTTCTGGAGGAGTCCAGATAAATACTTTTTCCTCCAACATACATCTCACATAATGACTACAATGCAACAACTACAGAAATCTTTCTTCCATGTACAATGGAGGGATAGAGTGGTGGAGGGGATGTGGTGGGGTATGGTACTGGTACACTACAAACTCTCTGCCAAACTTAATGCAGAGGAAGAACAGATGTAGACGTACATATGGAGGTAGATGTAGATGGTTAAATTAACACATTGAGGGACAGGAGTTACTGCAGGACATTCATCAGGTTTAACTGAAAGAGCACAACATTGCAGTTTGCTAGTCAGGAAAACAGAAAGACAGAAAACAGGAAATTGTACAGAAAAGTTGTACAATCTAGGACACACACTTCCATCTTCTGTCCTGTATCATTAAAGTTTCAAAATTGTGAAAAGTAGTCTGAAAGTGCATCAAAATCAATATTTAAAAGGCATTCCACAGTCAATTTCTCCTCGATCAGTAGAGGCTACCTTGCAAAAAGGTAACTGATGATCAATTCTATGACAAGTGCAGGTGGTTGTTTTGTAAGTATGAAGGCCTCAGAGCTTTCTGTGTGATGGTCAATAAGCATAAATACATCATCATCATGAACATCTTCTAACAAGACATCAAATTGTTTATCTTAGATTATACAACTGATCCAAATTAGAGCCTAAAGATCAAATTATACATGAAAAGTTTATATACATCTCCAAATGGTTCGTACACAAAAATTTACTAAGACCATCACATATTTTTACTGTAACCTATATCCGTATATAACGCTGACTATAATGAGCCAGGTCACAGTAGAAGAGATCACACTTCACCTTGTACTGCCGGCCGGAGTGGCCGAGCGGTTAAAGGCGCTACAGTCTGGAACCGCACGACCGCTACGGTCGCAGGTTCGAATCCTACCTCGGGCATGGATGTGTGTGATGTCCTTAGGTTAGTTAGGTTTAAGTAGTTCTAAGTTCTAGGGGACTTATGACCACAGCAGTTGAGTCCCATAGTGCTCAGAGCCATTTTTTTCACCTTGTATCATATGTGATGAAATCTGGCACAGTAAGTAACAGAAATCAACCAAACCATCTGATACAATGGTTGTATGGATGTGTATAAGTGCAAGGTGAAGGAAGGAAGGAGTGAACAAGGATTAGGGTTTAACATCCCATTGATATTAAGGTCATTATGGATAGGTCAGAATCTCTGACTCCGTCAAGGATGGGGAATGAAATTGGCCATGCTCTTTCAAGGAAGTATCTCACCATTTGCCTTGAGTGAATTATGAAATCACAGGAGATCTAAACCTGCATGGTACCTGTACCACCTTGCTCCTCAGCATAAATAAATGAAAGAGAGAATAATCCACCTGACTGCCTACAAAAATGAAGTTGTATTGTAGGCATAGATGTTCATAAAGGTGGACATACAAATAAATACTTACGTAAGTAAGAGTGCTTTGAACCACAGACTTGGAGAAATTAGACACAGCAAGATGACAGGTGCGTGAAGATGTACTTAAAAACAAAAGTAAAAATCACTATTTGAGTGTATTACTGAAATGAATGTTTTTTAATGGAATGGATTACAATGGTCTCAATAAAACTCATATGATAAATCTAAAACATTTATTATGAAAGCATGCAGACACCAAGTTCTTAAACGTGACACCCTGCTATTTTCGTCAAATATATCCAAATGTTTTTGTTATTTTGTGATAGTGTTTTGTCTATTTTGGCCAGTTTCTTCCTCTGCTTCAGGGTATGTGGGGGTCTTCTGAGAAAATCTGCAATATTGATTAAACAATAATGTCACTTAAAAAGGAAAGGCTCAATTATGAGAAACAGCCACAAAAGCTGTAAACAGCAGACAAATATATTATAAAAAGGATAAACAAAGAGGACATGAATGTCTGTCATCAACTGTCCCATTTCTTATTAAATCAAATTCATTATATCTTTCCTGTCAATAATTTCTAGACTGTCATAATACTTTAAATAATTTATTCTACTCTAACAGGTGAACAAGGAAAATCATAGCTAATAAAATTAAGCATTTTTTGTTACTGAATGAGATTAGATGATGAAGATGTAAAAGTAGAATGGAATCTATAGTATGAAGGGACAGAAGAATGCAAGAAGGAACTTTGTACTGGTGCAAACAGGACCAGCATTAAACTTATTCCTTAGCACATTGTAGACACCATCAATAAATGTAAAAAAAAAAAATCTGCCAAATATGCTTTATGGAGGAATTCCAATAATATTACAATATTTCCTCAACCTTCAGTACCACTCCCATCCATTACCCCAAACAGCTTTCAGACTCAGAACACAAATATGGGCACAATTGTTTGGCAGATCATCTGGTTGGACTATAGTAGTAGTAGATAATGTGAACCAATGAGAGCAGTTGCACTACCAGAAGAAAGAAGCTACTGTCACAGTGGCATCGCTAACCAAATGCTCCAAGGTAAAACCTGACTTCATAGACAATGCTGACCCAGCATCCTCATCATAACTGATAATGCTACATACTATGGTTGGCACCTATAACAGAAATGAGATTCCATACAAGGAAGTTTCTGAGGAGACCCCACAGGGCTGCCTTCTTGCAGGACCTGAATGCTTTTGGTCTAATTTCCCTGATGACATTTTGGTGGATAAAAACATCCAGGATCAGCACGATGTTGAAACTACAGAAACCATGCACTCGTCAAAGCAGTCAACACCAGGATGCTTCCAGCCAGCGACCTCCATAGTGTGGAGAGGTTTGGAATTCAGCAATACTATTTATTGCTACTCTGAATCAGAGATGCTGTTGAACTGGAGATGGCTATCAACATAAGCACGTGAATGTACCACCATGACAACACCAACTTCCGGTAGTCAGCTTTATGTGACCTGCTACACCTCACACATGTGAAGCTGTCACCAAGAAATAGCCTTTGTAAATCCTAATACTTTGAAATGTGCCACTCTGCTCTTCTTCTTGTCAGCCCATGTAAACCACGATTTTCACCTGATGTCTTCTATGGACTGATATAGTGTTTGCCACTTTCATATTTTGGCTGTCTACATGAACTTTCTTCAATACCTAGTTGGCTGATATGACAATCTGTAAAAATGTATGTGAATTGATAAGCTTCAGATTAAAGAGAGAGAGACAGAGACAGAGACAGAGACAGAGACAGAGAGAGAGAGAGAGAGAGAGAGAGAGAGAGAGGAAGGGAGGGGGGGGGGCGGAATTACTATAAAATATTATATAAAACATATCTAAATGTGAGTCAGATGTCAATAAATAGGGTGTTAGAGAAAGAGAGAAGATTGTAAGTTACTGAGAACCATGGCAGTGACAGAATTTGGGTATGAAAAGCCACAAGGAAAAGCCAGTATCATATTTTATGGGCCTCGTACTCAAAATTAATATAAAAATGTCCAATGTTTGATTTAAAATTCCTGCTGTCTTAAGAATGACCATATATTCAATGCTGTAGGAAACCTACCTCTATCTGGCAGCATTGGATTCAACTGACAGCAACAGTGCACCGATGCAAAGAACATGAGTTTTGGGGTCAAGCATTAACATCCATCAATACGAAGTGTGGGCACAAAGTACCCTACAACAACTGCAGGTGAGGTACCAAGATCTTGTCATGATACCTGACAGCAGTTAATCCTTGCCAATTAACCCATACAATTTCATGAAGAGGGGTTTGAATGGTAAACATAATCCCTGCCCACTCCATTAGGGATTCTCCTCAATATTGGTCTCTTTCTACAATGTTTGGGTGCGAAAATCATATTCCATGTTCCCTCCAGATGTGAATCCAACGAGAATCACTCTCCAGACTAAACTGGGACTCATCTGTGAAAGCAACAGTGGCCCACTGTTTGACAGTTGAGGTGGCATGTTGGGACTCCACTCCAGACGTTCCCTTCTCTCCTATGAAGATGCATCAGAGATAGGCATACAGCAGGTCTCTGACAATGAAGGCCAATCTGCCAAAACCTTCTGCACACTGTTTGCCCTGATGCAACACATCCAGTGGCTGCCGTGAGCTCACATGCCAATTACTGTGCACTACTGAGCCGCTCCTACCCCCATGAACCATGGACCTTGCTATTGGTGGGGAGGCTTGCATGCCTCAGCGATACAGATGGCCGTACTGTAGGTCCAACCACAACGGAGGGGTATCTGCTGAGAGGCCAGAGAAATGTGTGGTTCCTGAAGAGGGGCCTTTTCAGTAGTTGCAGGGGCAACGGTCTGGATGATTGACTGATCTGGCCTTGTAACACTAATAAAACGGCCTTGCTGTGCTGGTACTGCGAACGGCTGAAAGCAAGGGGAAACTACAGCCGTAATTTTTCCCGAGCTTTACTGTATGATGATGTCCTCTTGGGTAAAACATTCTGGAGGTAAAATAGTCCCCCATTTGTATCTCCGGGCAAGGACTACTCAGGAGGACGTCGTTATCAGGAGAAATGAAACTGGCGTTCTACGGATCGGAGCGTTGAATGTCAGATCCGTTAATTGGGCAGGTAGGTTAGAAAATTTAAAAAGGGAAATGGATAGGTTGAAGTTAGATATAGTGGGAACTAGTGAAGTTCGGTGGCTGGAGGAACAAGACTTTTGGTCAGGTGAATACAGGGTTGTAAATATAAAATCAAATAGGGGTAATGCAGGAGTAGGTTTAATAACGAATAAAAAAAAAATATGAGTGCGGGTACGCTACTATCAACAGCATAGTGAACGCATTATTGTGGCCAAGATAGACACAAAGCCCATGCCTACTACAATAGTACCTGTTTATATGCCAACTAGCTGTGCAGATGATGAAGAAATTGATGAACTGTATGATGAGATAAAAGAAATTATTCAGGTAGTGAATGGAGACGAAAATTTAATAGTCATGGGTGACTGGAATTCGAGAGTAGGAAAAGGGAGAGAAGGAAACATAGTGGGTGATTATGGATTGGGGAGAGAAATGGAAGAGGAAGCCATCTGGTAGAATTTTGCACAGAGCATAACTAACACTTGGTTCAAGAATCATAAAAGAAGGTTGTACACATGTAAGAATCCTGGAGATACTAGAAGGTATCAGATAGATTATATAATGGTAAGACAGAGCTTTAGGAACCAGGTTTTAAATTGTAAGACATTTCCAGGGGAAGATGTGGACTCTGACCACAATCTACTGGTTATGAACTGTAGATTAAAACTGAAGAAACTGCAAAAAGGTGGGAATTTAAGGAGATGCGACCTGGATAAACTGACTAAACCAGAGGTTGTACAGAGTTCCAGGGAGAGCATAAGGAAACAATTGACAGGAATGGGGAAAAGAAATACAGTAGAAGAAGAATGGGTAGTGCTGAGGGATAAAGTAATGAAGGCAGCAGAGGATAAAGTAGGTAAAAAGACGAGGGCTAGTGGAAATCCTTGGGTAACAGAAGAAATATTGAATTTAATTGCTGAAAGGACAAAATACAAAAAAGCAGTAAAGGAAGCAGGCAAAAAGGAATACAAACGTCTCAGAAATGAGATTGACAGGAAGTGCAAACTGGCCAAGCAGGGATGGCTAGAGGAAAAATGTAAGGATGTAGAGACTTGTCTCACTTGGGGTAAGATAGATACTGCCTACAGGAAAATTAAAGAGACCTTTGGAGAAAAGAGAGCCACTTGTATGAATATCAAGAGCTCAGATGGAAACCCAGTTCTAAGCAAAGAAGGGAAAGCAGAAATGTGGAAGGAGTATATAGAGGGTCTATACAAGGGTTATGTACTTGAGGACAATATTATGGAAATGAAGACAATGTAGATGAAGATGAAATGGGAGATATGATACTGCATGAAGAGTTTGACAGAGCCCTGAAAGACCTGAGTCGAAACAAGTCCCTGGGAGTAGACTACATTTCATTAGACCTACTGAAGGCCTTGGGAGAGCCAGTCCTGACAAAACTCTACCATCTGGTGAGCAAGATGTATGAGGCAGGTGAAATACCCTCAGACTTCAAGAAGAATATAATAATTCCAACCCCAAAGAAAGCAGGTGTTGACAGATGTGAAAATTACCAAACTATCAGTTTAATAAGTCACAGCTGTATATTGAGCAAGCAGTAAAGGAAACAAAAGAAAAATTCGGAGTAGGTATTAAAGTCCATGGAGAAAAAATAAAAACATTGAGGTTTGCCGATGACATTGTAATTCTGTCAAAGACAGCAAAGGACTTGGAAGAGCAGTTGAATGGAATGGACAGTGTCTTGAAAGGAGGATGTAAGATGAACATCAACAAAAGCAAAACGAGGATAATGGAATGTAGTCAAATTAAGTTGGGTGATGCTGAGGGAATTAGACTAGGAAATGAGACACTTAAAGCAGTAAAGGAGTTTTGCTATTTGAGGAGCAAAATAACTGATGACTGTCGAAGTAGAGAGGATATAAAATGTAGACTGGCAATGGCAAGGAAAGCGTTTCTGAAGAAGAGAAATTTGTTACAATCGAGTGTAGATTTAAGTGACAGGTAGTCGTTTCTGAAAGTATTTATATGGAGTGTAGTCATGTATGGTGGTGAAACATGGACGATAAATAGTTTGGACAAGAAAAGAATAGAAGCTTTCAAAATGTGGTGCTACAGAAGAATGCTGAAGATTAGATGGGTAGATCACATAACTAATGAGGAAGTATTGAATAGGATTGGGGAGAAGAGGAGTTTGTCACACAACTTGACTAGAAGGAGGGATCGGTTGGTAGGACATGTTCTGAGGCATCAAGGGACCACAAATTTAGTATTGGAGGGCAGCGTGGAGGGTAAAAATCATAGGGGGAGACCAAGAGAGTAATACACCAAGCAGATTCAGAAGGATGTAGGTTGCAGTAAGTACTGGGAGATGAAGAAGCTTGCACAGGATAGAGTAGCATGGATAGCTGCATCAAACCAGTCTCAGGACTGAAGACAACAACAACAACAACAACAACAACATAATACGGCGCTACTATTGTGCTCTTACAGCCAAATTACTATCCTCTCTCCTGAAGTCACACATGGTCGGCCCTGCCCTGATCTTTGGGATACAGTTTTGATTTCTATAAACTATCAGCAAATCCGAGAAATGACAGAACGATTCACATTACACCATTGGTCCAAATCAGTTAGCTGCTGTCCTGTTTCTGTTCTTTCTATGGCCCACCACTGCAGAGTGTCTAGTAAACATCTTCTCTGCACCATCTGTGACTGTGTACAAAGCGATTGTGGCTGTTGGGCTACCGGGCAGACACTACCTTTTTTCATAGGTGCCCTGACATCACTGTTGGCATGTTTGTCAGTTGATCGGAATGCCATCTTATATGCAGAACACGATCGTATGGACATCTGTTTGACAGTTTGTATGATTATATTGTGAACTGGACACAGGTTGGGGAAATAACAGTTTGTTGCTTTTAACTTTTGACACCAGTGTATTACATTCTTTAAGTTGGGATACTGAAACAATCATCTTACCTGTAAAATCATTGCTCATATCACTTGTTTTCATATTTTCAGTTTTCTTGGTGGTGCAATAACTATTTTCATCATTGGTGGATTCTTTACTAATTTTGCCTAGTACTGGGACTGCAGTACTTGGCTTTAATTTTCAATAACCTATTTTATTACTTGATTGGATACTACGAGAAACTTCATTCTTATCAACAACATCATTCTTGTTCTCATACATTATGTCATTAGAAGACAGTTATTGCCATCTAAAGAATCACTATTCACATCTTTGTCTGAGCCAGGTACAGATGGCTGTCATTCTTTTTTAGTTTTTTTTTACATTTCTGTCAACTAATTCTTTCTTTTGTTTTGAGTTGCCCGCATTTCTTAACCTTTTTGGTGGTACTACCTCTGGATTGTTCAACATCTCACATTTTTTCTTGTTACCTACACTTTGTACTCTATTGCTTTTCATAGCCTGCAAAAATTATTAAATAATTAAAATATGCAAATCAATTGAATTCAAATGTAAATCAGTCACCTACATTACATCACCACAAATAATGACACGTATAAACCATTTTAAAATAAATACAAAATACAGACAAGAAAAGCTTTTAGTTCAATAATTTTTAATCATTATGGGTGATGACAATCTACTGTCACACAGATGGAGTGTTCAGCAGCATACAGATACATAATAGCTACAGTCATTACTAATGCTGGAGCAATCAAAAATGATGACCGGCCATCACACACAGCCCCGATTTCTGTTAGAAAGGTTCTCTGCCTACTTCTACCCTCTTGTTCCATTCACTTTTTGCTCATTTATCAGATCCCACTGATATTCTAGTTGGAAGATACATTCAGACCTTTTACATGTGTATAAATAGGAAATACATTTCTCCACACTCTGCATGTCCACACCCTTGCACCAAGCATGTAACAGTCATGCATAAGATCATGTATTACCTGCCCTTTGCATGATTACAAATATTCATAGAGACCTGGAAGATCACTTTAAAAAACTATAAGATCATTCAGTCATTTGAAAAACTGATGCACTAGATAAATGAAATGAAATGTGAAGGCACAGTGATGTGGCAGGCTATTCATCCAGTAGAAATGTCATTGGTTATTTGATAGATGAAAGAGGAATGAAGAGGTGGGAGAGTATCATGGTGAATTAATAACCACTACTCCACTACACTCAATACATCCATTTTGTCGCATTCATATCCTAACAAGTTGGTGCAGAGTGTAAATATCATTTGAAGCTACTTTTATTATTTTAGAAGACATACATTCCCAAGGTGCAGATATGGTACTCCCAGCATTCCTCCTTACTGTCCTTAATTAGACTGTGAGGCTTGTGTGCAGTCACTTCAAACTGATGAGTGTGGTCTCTGAATGATGTCACTTCAGACACACAGTGCCCTTAAATGATTCTGAATTGTTGCTGCAGTGTCTTTGGTCAACCACTGCACTGCCCGTTGGCAGTAAGGGCCTGTAGAAATGGGAATAACAGTTCTTGGAAAGCAGACGATTGGTTAGGACACGTCACTCAGAACATCATTGATGCTATCTGACAGAGAGGGCATGAAGTGGTAGCAGAAGTATACAAGTGCCAGTTGACCGTTCGAAGAGCTCAAAATGGTACATGATCTGTTACGCTGACAAAGAAGTATCAGGAACTTTGGAAAGTGGTCACTACCATAAAAATTATTGTGTAGTGACCACTGCATGAAACGCATGAGATTGGGGGAGAAGTCTGAACTAGAGCTATTCAATTAGAAGGCCCCTACCAGACAACATGGTACTTCCCTATGAGGGGAGAGGTGGTGGTGGTGGTGGTGGTGGTGGTGGTGGTGTGGAGAGGGGGGGGAGCACTTAAATCCCAACACAGGAGAAAAATGGGAGGGGGAGGGAGAGGAGTTTGCATTTGTGTTGTTGTTGCATCCAGTGTGGATGCAAACAGGTACAAGCATTATGGTTGAGTGGCGCAAAATGTACAAACAAAGGAGAGTTGTTGTGGTAGATGCACATGTGTGAACACAAGAGAGAGCCATTCTGTGTAATGGTCCCTATAGCACTTACTTAAATGTTAGTAGTGTCGAGACTGAAGATAGCTGGGTGGGATCATAGGAAAAACTGTCTCAGTTATGTAAATAGTTGAATTTCAGGAATGTCTGACTGAACTGATGGTAAATTGGCACGCTCCTGACCAATGTTTAACAGTGTAGAAATGCACAGAGGAGTGCATTAACAATGGCTACCAGTATAGAGACATGAAGACATCATCCTGCCATCATGGCATCTCAACTTGTAATGAAAGAAGGCAAGTTATGAGACTTTAGTTAATAATTTTTATAATCTGAAAATTATTTCAAATCTATGCAGAATACCACCAGTCAATAACTTCAATTTGTGATCAATTTAGTAGAAATATGGAACTAGTTATTGGAATTCTTGTAAAGTTATTTTGCCTTAAGCAGCATTCCTCTTTCCTAAAGTAAATTGAATTTAAATATCAGTATTACTATTCAAGTTTATTTGTAGCACAGTATAAAGAAAAAACTTGTCGTCTTATCCAGTGTCACATTATGATGTTGTATGCTCCTTTAGAGCAACAGTATTAGCGCAAAGACAATATGGTCACCTGTTTATAGGTCATTTGTTTAAGATTATCTGTCACTGAATTACAAAAGTTCTTGCAAAGAATTATTTAAAGTAAAAATCAGTTCAGTTCATTTCAGTCAACAATATTATTCCATTAGTAGCAAGTGTCCTAAGAATATTAAAATTTCAGTTCTGAGTTTGCAGAGAAATAAAATTTCATTCTTACAGGTAACTTTTCAGTCAGACAAGTCAGTGAAGTCATCTAAAGTTGTTAAAATTAATTCAAACAGGGAACAAAAAATTCTCTAGAGCTGGCAACCGATCTTCATTGAATTAGTTAGTTCTCCACACGGGATAACTCTTGGTAAATGATCAATGCTCTCATCAGAATTTGCTTAGGCGGTCTGCTGTTATGGCCACCAACTGGGATTCTAAATCAATAGGAAGTGTGACTGTGTATGAAATGTAAGGCAGTGTTTTACCTAGTATTGTTTAATGTTTAGGAATTGTGTTTGATAACAGGTGAACATTGTGTGTAGTGTTTCACTAATGCTAAACTGAGTGAAGTGACAGCATAATAGCTTGTAGAAAATACAGAATAGGGCAGGCATCCAGTGGTTATATGAACAAATACCACATGACCAGTCATGGCAGCAAAAAATTTCCAAAAACGCAGGTGTAGAATTAGTACATGGCTGCCAATTCCAGCAAAGTTACCATAGTAAAATTTGAATTATTCACTAAATTTTGTCAGTGTGAGTGATAAAGTCAAGTGGTGACATTAGGGGTAAAGAGAGTCAGTTGTACTTGAGATTACAGGGACTGAAACTGAACAAACATCTCTTACATTGTAGATGGAAGTGACATCAGAATAATTATGCACAAGCAATGTGATTTGGGTTTGTCATTCAGGTTTCAACTCTTCACACCCCAAATTTAATTATATTACCAAATAATTTTTATATTGTTGCACCTGTCTACTGCGTGACAGGATTTTTGAAATTTGTGCATTTCTGCAGTAAAATGGAAATTTATATAACCTTCAGTTTTGCAATTTTAGCATTGTAAAACAGGTACCAAAATTGGTAAGTCCATGCGATAACCTGTATAATAATGGGAAACCTAACATTTAGAATAATTAAGCAGTTAGTACTTCACTGTGTGAAAATTTTAGACAGGCAAAAATGAGAGCAGCACAAGATGATGTCAGGTCCTAATGTACCAGACGAGGCATTGCCTTTCGATCACAAGACATCAGAAGACAGTGTAAGACAGAACAACAATTTAGAAGACAGCTCTTGCATGCTGTTACTGGCAGTGAAAACAGATTTTTTTTTTTTTTTGTTAGTGGATGTAATTATACATGTGGATTAGACAATCCATTAAGAAGATTTAGGCTGATTATAAAAGCGGAACAGTACTTTGGTCAAGTAAAAATTAAAACTGAACGGTATGTGATGGTGGAGGGGATGCAAATGGATATCGGTGTTGATTTAGTGATTTTTTAAACCATATAGTGATTCAAATAGCGATATGGCTACATGTATTACCACCAATATGAACAATGTGGGTGTAGGTTTCAAAAACAATGCAAAGCAGCTGGAAACTAACATGAACACTACTATGATGCAGTTAGAGTGTAAAATAAATACTAGCCTGGATACAAAATTGACACAAAAGGAAACAAAGATGACTAAACTGAAAGACAAAATTGATATTCAAGTGAAAAGCAAGTATATCAAAACAGGGCCCGTGATATCAAAACAGGGCCTATGATATCAAAACAGGGCCTATGATATCCGATTTGGACTGAAATCTTTCAGGCAAGATTGACACAAAGTTTGTGATTTTGACTGCGTAAAGCCAATGCATCACTGACGTAAGCAAACTGGTAAACAATATGAAGGCTGATGTAACTAAAATTCAGACAAAAATTGCCAATATCAAAGAAAGATTTGATTTGGAAACTTAGAGAGTAGAAGGAGAGGTAGAACCTCTTATAGAAGGACAGCTGCAAGTTATTGAACCCACAGTTAGGACTCAAATTTCAGACGAAACACAAGCCAGACTGGAAGCATTATGCAACACAATGAAGAGTGTACTAGTGGACATGGGTTCTTGCATTCAACAGCAAGAATCCACAACAATTCATACTGAGATGGAATTGGTACATTTGCAGGTACAGAATCAGACACTGAGTAGTTACACACCATTTGTAACAAAGAATTCTGGGATTTTAAGTATTGAGGGTAAGTTTGGCCCTCAGAAAAACAGGGAGGTTGGCATCCTACCGACTTCATCAAAAACTGTATGTGTTACCCACAATGCCAGACAAAGAAAGGATAAATTCAGTAACTAATTTGTTAACAGGAAATGCTAAGTGATGGGGACTGAATTTGGATGTGGAGAATTTGCCATTCTCTGAATTTTTGAGAGTAAGTTTCTGGAAGAGTTTTAGTCTGTCCAGAAACAAGACCAACTGTGATGAGAGTTTAACATTGCCAGAAAGCCAAAACATGGATGCGGATCCATGAAGGAATATTGTGAATCATAGTTTAAGAGCTTGGAGTATTTAAAAAGCAGAAGGTCTGAATCTGAGATAGCTTGAGAACTCAAGAAGAAGCTGCCATATGATTCCAAGCCATACGTAGGATGTAACCATGATAATTTTGAAGATTTTCTGGAAAAGCGGAGAGCAAAAATATAGAGTGCAAAACTCGCAATCGAAGAGGATTCAGGAACCATAATGTCCCTGAAAGAGCTAATGGCAATCAGCCACAAACAAATATGACGAGAGGAACAGTTAGAGAAGGCTGAGGAGGTTGTTACCACCAGGAAGGGGAAACTTAACTGGTAACAGGGTGCAAAACGAACTGGAAAAATAAGATCTGCATAGATATTACTTAACGAGTCGACGAATTGCGATGAGGATAAATCGTGAAGGAAGAGGAAGGCAGTAAGGGGAAGGATGATGCTGACATGCATGAATATTAAGAGATTATCTCTTTCGCTTCATATGCTCAACAGCTGGAGAAGCAGCCTGCTAAGAATCTGGCAACTTCCATAGAAGAGACTAATTCTGACCCAAACCTGCAAATAATAGAGTGTCATGTCAATTTCAATAGGTAATAGTGATAGCAGTCATGCATAACCAAGAAAACAAGAGATGTGACGGCAAAAAAGATGAGACATCTGAAACTTTTGGAATTTATACAACTGATAGTACTATCATAGACACCCTACATAGATTAGAAAGTTTGCAGGAAAACAAGGAAGATTTGAGCAGCTGCAATGAGGAAGTCATTTCTCCTGACAAACAAGTCGATGGAATTGATTTAAACCTGTGCAAACTGTTCAGAGAACAGATGGGGCCAGAAGAACGAAAAAAAGTCAAAATCAGCATCATAAGACAGCATCTTTTAAGACTAGCAAGATATGTATGATTCTGATGAATTGTAAATAGAGAAAGATGAACAACTGGAAGAAATATACACTCTAACAGTAAAATTTGTAGTGTCTATTTGAGCTAAAGAAAATAAAACCAAAATCTATCAGGAAAACAATGAAGATGTAGTAAGCGAGGAAGTTTCCATAACCATGTCGAATGGGCATAACCAAAATGACACTCTAGAAGAGGATGCAGTCTCAGAATTTGTAGGCGTTTAGCTATGAGAGAAAGCAGAGCAGGATGGTTGAAAAGGAGAATGAAACCTCCAGATAATACTTTCACTATAAAGATGTGTCAGATATCATGGCAAGACCTTGCAGTTGAAAGGATTTATTATGGGAATATGAAGAAGACTGGAGGGAGGACACAACGGTGCAAAACCATCATTCCCATTAAAGTACATGGACAGGAAATGTTTGTACTTTTGGATACAGGAGTGCAAATAACTACTGTTTCAAATGCTTTTTTTGAAATAACCAGGCACAAACTGGAAATTGAAAATATGCCAGTGGCAGGTGTTAAGGTTACAGGTACCACAGGAGACAGTAGCAAACTTATAAAGTACCTAGTATTATTAGACTTTCAGATATAGGGAGATATAGATGTGGGCTGAGCTGGCGACCCTTCGCTCACAGCTTCAGGATGCGTTGGCTTCCGTCACACTGCTTCAGGCTGCTGCCAAGGGGTGTCACTGTAGGGGATCAGCTGCAGGGATGTGAGGGATGTCAAGCATGTCCCACGTGTCCTCTGATTGGTCCACTGCTATGAGCCCCCCCCCCCCCCCCCCCCCCAGGTACTGCCTGCACAGAGGTTGATCCCTCACCCATGGTCGAGTGAGAGATCATTCCAAAGTCTGGCAGGCAGTGAAAAACTTTCCATGGGGCCGATCGTAGGGCCTCCCTGGTTCATTTTACGAACAGGTTTTGGGCGTTATCTGTGGCTGACGATGTCTCTGAGCCGGTTGCAGTTGTTCACCCAATTCCAGAGGAAGCTCCTTGGCCCGCAAGGTATGGGCATTCACAGAGGGTGGGTTTGCTGGTAGTTGGGAGCACCAATGTTAGGCGTGTAATGGGGACCCTTACGAACATGGCTGCTAAGGAGGGGAAGGAAGCCAGTGTGCACTCCGTGTGCATTCCGGGGGGAGTCATTCCAGATGTGGAAAGGGTGCTTCTGGATGCCATGAAGAGTATAGAGTGCAGCCAACTGCAGGTGGTGGCTCATGTCGGTACCAATGATGTGCGTCACTTTGGATCAGAGTAGATTCTGTCTGGTTTCGGGTGGCTAGCAGAAATGGTAAAGAACGCCAGTCTCACTTCCAAGATTCAGGCAGAGCTCACGATCTGCAGCATCATCGATAGAACTGACTGTGATACTTTGATGCAGAGCTAAGTGGTGGATCTGAATCAGAGGCTCAGGCGGTTCTGTGACCATGTAGGCTTGACTTGCACCATCGGGTGGTGGGTTTCCAGGTTCCGCTTAATAGGTCAGGAGTCCACTACACACAGGAGGCAGCTACATGGGTAGTGGGGGCTGTGTGGAAGGGACTGGGCGGTTTTTTAGGTTAGAGGGTCTCAGGGAACCACAGAAGGGCCGTCTGTCAGAAAGTGGGCAGGTAAAACACAATAAGGTAGTTGTAGAAATGATTGGTATTGTGGTTGTAAATTGTCGTAGCTGTGTTGGGAAAGAACCAGAGCTCCAAGCCCTAATAGAAAGCACTGAAGCTCAAATAGTTGTAGGTACAGAGAGCTGGCTAAAGCCGTAAATAAGTTCAGCCGAAAATTTTTCAAATGATCTGACTGTGTTCAGAAAGGATAGATTAAATACAGTTGGTGGTGGAGTATTTATTGCTGTCAGAGGTAGTTTGCCTTGTAGCAAAATTGAAGTAGATAGTTCATGTGAAACAGTATGGGTAGAGGTTATATCTGACAATCAGACTAAACTATTAACTGGATCATTTTACCGACCCCCTGACTCAGAAGACATAGTTGCTGAAAAGTTCAAAGAAAACTTGAGTCTCATTTCAAAGAAGTACCCCACTCATACAATTATAGTCGGTGGTGACTTCAATCTACCCTCAATATGTTGGAAAAATTATACATTTAAAGCCAGCTGCAGGCATAAAACATCATCTGAAATTGTACTGAATGCTTTCTCAGAAAATTATTTTGAACACTTAGTTCATGAGCCCACGCCAAGCGTAAATGGTTGTGAAAGCATACTTGACCTTTCAGCAATAAATAATCCTGGACAAATAGTGAGTGTTGTGATGAATACAGGGATTAGTGACCACAAGGTAGTTGCTGCTAGGCTGAATAACGTAACACCTACAACCATCAAAAAGAAACACAAAGTATATCTATTTAAAAAAGCTGATACAAATGCTCTTAACACCTTTTTAAGAGACAGCCTTCACTCCTTCCAATCTGATCATGTAGGAGTAGAAAAGTTGTGGTATGTTTTCAAAGAGATAGTATCAACAGCAATTGAGAGATATATACCATATAAATTAATAAGTGGTGGTACTGATCCCCCATGGTACACAAAACAGGTCAGATCGTTGTTGCAGAAGCAACGAAAAAATCATGACAAATTTCAAAGAATGCAAAATCCCAAAGATTGTCAAAGTCTTACAGAAGTTCGAAATATGGCATGTACATCAATGCGAGATGCTTTTAATAATTTCCACAACAAAATTCTGTCTTGAAAATTGGCCAAAAACACAAAGAAATTCTGGTCATACGTAAAGCACACCAGTGGCAAGACACAATCAATACCTTCACTGTGCCATAACAATGGTGAAGTCACTGATGACAGTGCCACTAAAGGAGAGTTATTAAACATGGTTTTCCGAAACTCCTTCATCAAAGAAGACGAAGTAAATATTCCTGAATTCCAATCAAGAACAACTGCCAAGATGAGAAACACAGAAGTAGATATCCTAGGCGTAACAAAGCAGCTTAAATCACTTAATAAAGGCAAGGCCTCTGGTCCAGATTGTATACCAGTCAGTTTCCTCTCAGAGTATGCAGATAAAATACCTCCATATTTAGCAGTTATATACAACCACTCGCTCACAGAAAGATATGTACCTAAAGACTGGAAAATTGCTCAAGTCACACCAATACCCAAAAAGGGAAGTAGAAGTAATCCACTGAATTACAGGCCTGTATCACTAATGTCGATTTGCAGTAGGGTTTTAGAACATATAATGTATTCAAACATTATGAAGTACCTCGAAGAAAATGATTTATTGACATATAGTCAGCATGGATTCAGAAAATATCGTTCTTGTGAAACACAACTAGCTCTTTATACTCATGAAGTAATAAGTGCTATCGACAGAGGATGTCAAATTTATTCCATATTTTTAGATTTCCAGGAGGCTTTTGACACCATTCCTCATAAGCGTCTTATAATCAAACTGCGGGCCTATAGAGTATCGCCTCAGTTGTGCGACTGGATTCATGATTTCCTGTCAGAAAGGTCACAGTTCATAGTAATAGATGGAAAGTCATTGAGTAAAACAGAAGAAATATCTGGTGTTTCCCAAGGAAGTGTTATAGACCCTCTATTGTTCCTGATCTATATTAACGACATAGGAGACAATCTGATTAGCCATCCTAGATTGTTTGCAGATCATGCTGTCATTTAACATCTTGTAAAGTCATCAGATGATCAAAATGACTTACAAAATGATTTAGATAAGACATCTGTATGGTGCAAAAAGTGTCAATTGACCCTGAATGAAGAAAAGTGCGAAGTTATTCACATGAATACTAAAATAAATCAGCTAAATTTCGATTATGCAATAAGTCACACAAATCTGAGGGCTGTAAATTCAGCTAAATACTTAGGGCTTACAATTACAAATAACCTAAATTGGAACGATCACATAGATAATATTGTGGGTAGAGCCAACTAAAGACTGCGATTCATTGGCAGAACTCTTAGAAGGTGCAACAGGTCTACTTAAGAGACTGCTTCCACCACACATGTCCGCCATATTTTGGAGTATTGCTGTGTGGTGTGGGATCCGCATCAGGTGGGACTGAGGGATGGCATGAAAAAACTTCAAAGAAGGGAAGCTCGTTTTGTATTATCACGAAATAGGGGAGATAGTGTCACAGACATGATACGTGACTTGGAGTGGCAATCATTAAAACAAAGGCGTTTTTTTGTTGTGACAGGATCTTCTCATGAAATTTCAATCACCAGTTTTCTCCTCTGATTGCGAAAACATTATGTTGGCACCCACCTACATAGAGAGAATTGATCATCATGATAAAATAAGAGAAATCAGGGCTTGCACGGAAAAATTTAAGTGCTCGTTTTTCCCACGTGCCGTTCGAGAGTGGAATGGTAGAGAGACAGCATGAAGGTGGTTCATTGAACCCTCTGCCAGGCACTTTATTGTGAATAGCAGAGTGATCACATAGATGAAGATGTAGTTATGTATTTCTTGCAGTAACAGAATTAAGTGCCAAAATCATCCTAGGGATTGACTGGTTGATAAACCATATACCATGCAGAACGGAGGTACTTGGACATTCTGTTTGAATCAACCAGGGTGTTAAAAGGGAACCAGCTGAATTGTTCAGTGCATACAGTTGAAGGGAATTTTGGTTTTGAACTGAAGTATGAATGGTACCCAATACAGAAGTTGTTAGACAATGAAGGGAAGAGCCCAACTTACAGCAAGCAGTGAATCTTCCAGACAGGTTGTCTATTACACAATGAGAGAAATTATTCCAAGTGTTACAGGACAGTAAAGAAGTGTTTTCTGACAGGCCAGAAAAGGCAGTTGGATATGATCATCATACAGAACTTATTGAGACTGAAACTTCTTTCAAGTCACCATGCAATATTCCGTTAGTTAAAAAGGGTGCAGTACAAAAGGAAATGATTGCATGCTCGAATGGGGATAATAGAAAGAAGCAACAACCATTATAACAATCCCTTAGAAAATGTTGGGAAAAAGGATAGGACCATGCGTGTTGTAATAGATGCACGTATGTTATACAGAACTGTCAAGAAAGAGACAAAACGCCCTGAGAATATGGAAGATCTTTTGCAAAGATTTAGTGGGGTAAAATTTATTTCAAGTTTTGATATGGTGAAAGGGTATTGGGAGGTGGCATTGAATGCAAAATTGTCAAAGTATATAGCTTTCCTTCTTGCTTGAAAATGTTATCAGACTATGGTGGTTTCAGTCAGGCTGAATACTTCAATTTTTGTACTCATTTATGCACTTGACAAGATCTTGGGCTGCAAACTCAGATCACAAATAACAATATACATAGATGACTTAATGATTGTGATCAGGACTTGCTAGGAACATCCCACGGGTATCCAGAGTTCTAATTAGGAGAGAAATGACCCTGAGATTACAAAAGTATGATTTTGTTAGAAACAGAGATAAAATTTCTGGGGCATATAGTTACAGCCCAAGGTATAGAAAAAGATCCAGAGAAAATAAGAGCCATTCAAATTTGTTCAGTGCTCAGGACTCGCAAGAAGCTGAAGGCAGTCATTGAATCATGCTCTTTCTATCGTAAATATGTGCTCAATCAAATATCTAACAGTCCACACCCGTATAGTCTACTGAATAAAAGTGGCGCATTCGTAAGGGCTGACAAACATGTTGCAGCATTTAAGAAGCTGAAAGTAAGTTTAGCTGCGTATATTAAGTTGTGGTATCCAGACTCCAGGGAACCATACAATTTGGCTATGGACAGTTAGACTGTGGCTTGTGGGTGTCAGTTTTTCAGATGATAGAAGCCACAGGAGAAATACTCATTGGCAAACTGCTTTTGCAAGCCGAACCCTCAGCAAATACGAGTGTAACTATATGGTGTCCGAAAAAGAGTCCCTTGCCATAGTCTGGGGTTCTTGTGGGGGAACAAAACCATTATCCACACTGATCATAGAGCTTGACTCCCCTGAAGTACTGTCAACTGCTGCATAGCACACTGGCTTCATGGTCTCTGTTTTTACAGTAATTCAACATGGAAATCAGATACATCAAGGGTGCAGAGCATACTGTACCTGATGACCCATCATGACTGCCAGAGTGTAGTGGAACATCTCAAAAGGTGAGGTATAATGATGTGGCCTGTGAAATAAATTATTTAAAAAATTTAGAGGGAAAGTAAAGAGGATGTGTCAGAATGCCGATGAGATGCTGAAGTATTTTAAGGTCAAATTTGATGATGTAGATGCTGGGGACATAGGCTCCTATGTAATTTATGAAGCAATATAACACAACAAGAATTTAAGTTGTCTAGGAATATTGTGAGTGGTCTCACAGCACATAGCAGTGACAATTGATTATTTTCACTTAGCATTTGGTCAATATGGGACAAAGAAATGTAAAACAAAAAAAGTTGGAGTGTCTAATTTTCAACAACACGGGGTCATCGAATTATGCAAAGGGTAAAATCATGTGATCATTAAGAGTCAAAAGTGATAAATACAACCAGTTGAAGTCCAATGTAAACAATAAAACCCAAGTAAGTACTAGAAATTGGGGCCTTGGACACTTTCAATCCACTCCCCAAGATAACGGAAGATTTTGTTTGTGGCAGTAGCTCTATTTTCCAAATATATTAAATCATATCAAATAAGGAAGGCTATGTCAAACAACTGAACAACATCTTTCACCAGGGTTTTAATTATCTATCATCATTCCCTGAAATGAGGGATATCCTACCTGAGATACTGCCCACACCTCCTAAAGGGGCTTTCCATCGCCGACCCAACCTCCACAACATCCTAATCCATCCCTATGCCACCCCAACCCCAACCCCTTCCCCTTCTCTGACCCCTCCAGACTTCTGCTTGCATCCCACGTGATAGTTGCGTTCTGGTACGAGATACTGAAGTTGCCAGTTGTATGTGCATGAAGTGTGCCTGCTTGTGCATATGAATGGTGAAGGCTGTGGCTGAAAGCTTTATGTAAGTGGCTTTTAACTGTGCCTGTCTGCAACTTGATGCGTCCTCTTTACGGTAAGTGGCAATATGTCTTTCCCTACATTGTTCATATTTAATTATAAAAGTTAGTGGAAAGAATTATCTGAAGTTAAAAAGATTCAGAGCAGTTTCAGTCAACAGTTGTATTGCACTGCTAACAAGTGTGTTAGGAATATTAAAATTTCAGTTCACTTTTCCATATCGCATCTGAGTTTACACAGAAACGAAATTTCATTCACGCAGGTAGCTTTTCAATCAAACAAGTCAGTAAAATCATCTAAAGTTTCCTACAATTAATCCAAGTTTGAAACATGCAAAACTGCACAATAACCCTGAAGAAGTGGTTTTGTGTGGGGCGGCAGAGGGGTGAAGTGGACTGCGGTAGTTGTCATGGGGTTGTGGACCACTGCCACTGCGGAGAGGACAAAGCCTCTCTATTGTTTATAGGCCCCCTGTTAACGTACAATACAATATAACACAATACATTACAACACAAGGTAGGAGGTGCAATTGTGTACAAAAAGTAGGGCAGTATTCTCCCTAAGATTGAACCCCCAATCAAAGCTGTGCTTCAATGAAAAAGTTTGATTTACAATTTATTTTGTGCTTTATCCAAATTAAGTATTTTCTGAAGGAGCACATGACAAAAAAAATTATTATTTAGTAACTGTGTTACATAAAGTGTGAATATTATGAATAGTATTTTGCTAATGTTCAACTGAGTGAAGTGACAGCAAAATATATTGTAGAACTCATGGAGCTGGGACTGGTTTTTATGAACGAGTGGTGCATGATTGACCATGACAGCAAAAAATCACTGAATGTGCTGGTGTAGAAATAGTGTGTGGCTGCTAATTCTAACAAAGTTACCACAGTAAAATTTCAAATATTAAGTAAATTTTGTCAATGCTAACAATAAACAAAGTCAACTGATGAGGTTAGGGGTAAAGAGAGCCAGTTGTACTTGACATTACAGGAACTGTAATTAAATAAACATCACTTATATTGTAGATGGAAGCGACACCAAAATAATAACACAGGAGCAATGTAAGTTGGGTTCATCATTCAGGGTACAACTCTAAACAGCAAATTTAATTATATTACCAAATAATTTTTGTACCATTGCAAGGTGACAGTAATATCTATTGCACTTCCACTGAATTATCACATTAATGGGTTTTTGGCTGGTGTTGAGTTATTGGTCTTTTCTTCAGCCAGGTGAGAGGAGTTCAGGTTCCAGCATATGGCACACCCAGAATGATGAGAGGGGATAGCCTAACATCCCCATGGTTTAATTTACTTGCAGAACTACCAGAATTTGACATCAAAAGTGTAAAAATGCCCGGTAATGCTGACTACCTCACCACTGTGAAACTGGATGTAAACAATACAATTTTTTCCAAGGTTCAAGGTTCAAAATACAAGAGGCAATCTTTGACAAACAGTTTCTGCATTTTGTGTTCGGTAATTAGGGTAGTACACTTCAAGGATCAAGAACAGTGATCATTTCTGCAACTGTCAGAAAAAGAAGATAGCACACATGATGAGTTTTTGTGGAGTGGCCAACCAGTCTCATACATACACTGGGAGAACACATGCCCAAAAGCATTGGCAGTTACAGCTTCACACTGGGGTAGGAAATACAGCTTCACATCCCAGCAGTAAACCATGATTGTGGTCTTCTCTGGAAGTGATTACTCCTCAAAAGTGAGGAAAAGAGCTCAGTGGCAAACTCGTTATCAGGCACGCCTTGACATACTCAACACATTAAATGGATCCCATGCTTCTCCAAGTGTTCACATAATTACTTTGCAGTGTTAAGTTTTGGTGAAAAATTATACCTTTTAACATGTTTAGGCTCTTGTGGAATATTACACTAGCAGGTACATCACCAAGTATTTTTTACAGGAACCAAAGCCCATGACTGGGTAGGATTCATCATTTTAATTAAGATTTGTAATTTACTAAAGGAAGGGATTTCACCAAATAGATTTCCAATATTCACTAAAGAGAACACTGGTTTAGTATGGAGAGAAGATCCTCCATCTGTTGGGGTGCAAACCAGGAATTGAGGGGAGTAAGTTTCTGTAAGCCACTCAGTTTTGTTTTGCTCTCACAATGTGTCATATCCAATGCATGTTTAATGTTCATGATCCATGCACTCTACAGAATATCTTATCACAATATGATGTGAAACACTTCAAAGCTGGTTTATGATTTTCACATGAATTCATAATTGGGCAACAAAATTTCACTCTTGATGGTGCTCCATCTACTTTCTGCTCACACAACTTTCAACAAAATATTATGGAACTGACAATGTTTCATAGACTAAACTTTGAAATACTGTTAAAACATTCACTGAAATGGATAAGTACAGTTGATCTTCCATACATCCTCTAATGGTTATTACATTAATAAAATGCTTGAAAACTCATTCTGTATTTCATTACCTGTTATACGACCAATATTCGAACCATCATCAAGTGTGTGAAAATCTTTATATATGAAAGTAATTAAAAAACAACACTAAAAACGGAAGCTATAATCAAAACTAATAGCAATAATATTATTTGTTGTGCTCAATACAAATACGATTCCATAATTTTCATGAGAAATATCTGAGTCTGGCATAGTTTCAAGGGGAATAAAATGAAATAAGAGCGTACTTACAGGCAAAGCATTAGAGCCTTGAGCATTACATAGTTTCTCTGGTACATTGCTATTTTTCTCTTTGCTATTGTCTGCCACACAGTTTATGACTGATGAAGGAGTCTCACCTACACAAAGTACATTCTGTATAAGCACATACATACAATAGTTTAACCATGAACACAAACAGGTGAAACAAGTTATATTAACATGGCCAAATGTTTTAAGTACTTTCTTTTAACATTTGAATTGTTCATTCATGAGTCAATGAGGGACTGAAGCTTTGTAATGGAATCTACAGTTTCTGAAACATGAAACATAATATTTTGCTGCTGTGAGCCAATAAATTGATATGAGTCTCAAAATCTTCTGTGTAAGAATTAGTACTTTAAGAAATTTCCTTCAGCATTTGGAGGTTGTGAGAGTACAGAACTGAGCAGAATCAAATGGAACTTTCATGATACTGTAATTGAAAACTACAGAAAAATGTTATTTATATGTACGAGGGTCACTCCAAAAGAAATGCACACTATTTTTTTAAATCCATCTTTAATTCTACATGTTTGAAAGTTTTACAGTATGTAGATACATCTTTTAGGAACAATATTTTCATTTCTCCACATAATTTCCATCCCTCTCGACTGCCTTACGCTGTTTTGGAACCAGCACCTGTATACCCGCATAGTAAAATTATGGACCAACCTGTTGGAGCCACTGTTTGGCAGCGTGCACAAGGCAGTCATCATCTTCAAACCTTGTTCCATGAAGAGGGTCTTTCAGTTTCCCAAAGAGATGATAGTCACATGGAGCCAGGTCAGGACTGTAAGGCAGGTGTTTCAGTATTGTCCATCCGAGTTTTTTGATCACTTCCATGGTTCCTTGACTGACATGCGGCCATGCATTGTCGCGCAACAGCAAAACATCCTGCTTTTGCCGATGTGGTCCAACACGACTCAGTTGAGCTTGAAGTTTCTTCAGTGTTGTCACATATGCATCAGAATTCATGGTGGTTCCACTTGGCATGATGCCCACAAGCAAGAGTCCGGAATCGAAAAACACCATAGCCATAACTTTTCCAGCAGAAGGTGAGGTTTAGAATTTTTTTTTTCCTTGAGTGAATTTGCATGATGCCACTCCATTGACTGCCTCTTCACCTCTGGTTTCATCAGCTCTCACAATTCTTCCAAGAAATTCATCTCCACCATTCTCGAACTGTTCCAAAACTTTGCTGCATACCGTTTTTCTTGTTTCTCTGTGAGCCACTGTCAACATCCTGGGAACCCACCTGGCACAAACTTTTTTTAACGCCGACATTTTCAGTATTCAGCAAACACTTCCTTCCCCTATCCCAACGTAGCATGACAATTCGTTCACTATGATGCATCTGTCAGCAGTCACCAATTCATTAACTCTCTGCTCATTGTCTGGAGTGTGTGCAGTACAAGGCCTGCTGCTGCGAGGACAATCCTCAATACTGCCATGCCCACTTTCATCATGTGACCTGCTTGCCTGTACTGCAATCGACAACAGCATCTCCGTACACCTTTTTCAACCTCTTGTAGATGTTTCCCACTGTCTCATTTTCACAGCACAGGAATTCTATGACAGCACATTGCTTCTGACAAACGTCAAGTGTAGCAGCCATCTTGAAGACATGCTGTGATGGTGGCACTCACGGAAACAGGTTGAACTAAGTTTGAAAACAAATGGGAAGGATGTATCTACACACTGTAAAACTTTCACACATGCAGAATGAAAACTGTATTTTTACAAAAATAATGTGCATTTCTTTTGGAGTGACCCTCATAGATTATAATCGTCATACACTGCTAGAAAAATATTGCAACAGCCTCAGGAACTGGCAGAAGGGAGTAATCAGCATACACTGAAGGATCGTAGTGTTTGTGATTAATTTGACACGCACTTTGGTAGTCAGATGGTGCTCAAGATGTCTGTCTTTGTACCCTCTTTTTTGACTCTGTAGGCACCTATTGTGCTGATTAAGGTGAATTGTGTCTGACACATTCATTCTAGTGTACAATCACACCCCAGCAATGAGTACATACTCCTGTTGAACAGCTTCAGCCATTTGCACAGAGTCAAACTGTGGCCCTGGAGGAGGCTGGATGGACGTATTGGCAGGTTGCTGTACATGTTGAGCATAGTTTTTTTTTGGTTGGTAGTGGGTTGCTGCTTTCAACAGCGCCCTGTGGAAAATTCCCACACCTGTAGCCCAGGTTCAGGACATTCGCACAGTACAGACATAAGTCAAAATTGACAAACTGTGCGAGCAGTGATGGCCAAACAAACATCATCCAGGGGTGAAATCCAGGTGAAGGACCATTGGAAACCATCTGCTCACAGCAGGGTTAAGATTGTAAGTGATGTGAATTTAAGTGGTGTTTATGAAATGAGTGGAGCCCTGAGCTATACCCAGAATTCTAAAAGAGCCACACACAAATGGAAATGCTATCTGACATTAAAATCAAAGTGAAAGATTGAGTTGCCACCAACTCTAGCCACACGACAAGCAAGAGGTTCGACTGAGTTGGAAAATTTATTAATTTTGTCGTAAGAAAAAAACTCATAAAAGAACATTCATTGTAATGTCACTCATAAAAAAGTAGGATGTAATTATTAATATGATACAGGGATTGTTCACATGGAACAAATATTAAAATAAAGTAAAAAGTGTGTGAACATTGTGAATAAGAGCAGCTTGCAGCAACATTAATGAAAACAACATCTATTCTAAAAAATTTGTTTTAAATACAAAGGGAACACTTATTATTGGACCTGTGCACAATGAAATGCTATAGTGGGCTGACAAGGAAACTACAAGGTAAATGGTATAGGTAAAGGAGATGTAACATCAGTACACTGGACTTGAAACAAAATTGTTTTTTTCTTAAAACATTGATAGAAGACATCTATATAACTGCTGTTGCCTGGTAACTATGTACAATTGCTTGTGAAATGCCATTTGATTCACAACAGAATCAGTTAATTTAGAATGATGGTCTTAATAAGAGGAGCACGGGAAAGGTTTAATACTCACATTCACACCCACATTCACTCAAAGAACAGGAAGGATGGCCCAAAATCAACATGCAATGAGGCTGCTGGGTTTGTTCCACTGAGTTGAGAAATGTTTAAATAAAAGAGTAAATCTAAATATCACAGTTGCATTTAAAGTTGAACCTCGATTTGGAGAAACAGCCTCAATGAGGGTCACACATACATGCTTACATACTTAACATGAGATCACAAACCACAAATACAATAGAGTAATCTGGACAGGAAATGTTTAATATTCCAAAATCAGAGCAATAAGTAAACTCTAGGACAGAGGCAGGGGGCCACAGGAAAGTTAAAAAAATGGTTCAAATGGCTCTGAGCACTATGGGACTCAACTGCTGAGATCATTAGTCCCCTAGAACTTAGAACTAGTTAAACCTAACTAACCTAAGGACATCACAAACATCCATGCCCGAGGCAGGATTCGAACCTGCGACCGTAGCGGTCTTGCGGTTCCAGACTGCAGCGCCTTTAACCGCACGGCCACTTCGGCCGGCCACAGGAAAGTTAGGCTCACAGTTAACTCATGTGGACATGTGGTTTGCGGAGACACAATTTCTATGTACTGTGGCCAAATTTTAGCAACATTAAACTACACAGCCACAAACAATTAACATTTACAGAGGACACATTTGAATAGGCAAAGGGTAATGGCAGAGGGCCAACAAACTCTAGTATTAACCCACGTGGATGGTTTCCAATGGACATATAGTAATGAAACAAAGAAAATTCACAAATTCAGAAAAGATTAGAATGTATGCACACACAGTCGGAGGCACACAAGCATTCACACTGAACCGAGGGTGCATTTCCTATGTGAGATCGCTTCAACATATGCAGCACCTTTGTGCTACGTACTTCTTATGGATCAATGTTGTCATTAGGAATCAAACTGAAAGTCTGGAAAAGCCTCGCATTCCTTGCTGCGATCTAGCAAAACAATCTTTATAAGGCAAAATGTGAGGCCATAAGCTGCACAAGGTGCAACTTAAGTGAGACTGAATTACATAAAAACTCCCCTATCACTATGAGACAAAGTGCCGCATGGTTAAATGAACTCACCCTTCTTCAAAGAGACCTCGGCTGCAGACCCGTGGAGAGCTGCAAGCTGACTACCCATCTCACACTAAAACTTCTTCCACACAAACCTGTGGCCAGGAAATCCCAGAGATGAGGCTTCCACCACCAACACAACACCAGTAACTCTCACACAGTGCCTCTGCTGCTATCAAGATATTTTGAAGTTATGAATACAGTTTTACACTTTACACAATTATGTACTGCACCACTGTTTGTTAAATTTAGAACAAGTTAAAAGTTGTTAAAACAGTTATTGTAAAATACACACATTACAAAAAGTTTTGTGTCACCTCAGTTTCAAGAGTTCTGGAACCTGTACAGAAAATTGGAATAGAAGTCAACATAAACATCATTTCCACCCTTTTTATTGCTCATGAAAACTACACATTGCATGTTGTACCACCATACAGCGAGACCTTCAGAAGTGATGGTCCAGACTGCTGTACACACCAGTACCTCTAATAATCAGTAGCATGTCTTCTTGCACTGATGCACGATTGTTTTCATTGTGGGATACTCTCCACAAGTTCATCAAGGCACTGTTCGTCCAGATTGTCCCACTCCCCAATGGCGATTTGGCATAGATCCCTTAGAGTGGTTGGTGGGACACTTCGTCCATAAACAGCCTTTTTCAATCTATCCCAGGCATGTTCCATAGGGTTCATGTCTGGAGAGCATGCTGGCCACTCTAGTCAAGCGATGTCATTATCCTGAAGGCAGTCAATCACAAGATGTGCCCGCTGGGGGTGTGAATTGTCGTCCATCAAGACAAATGCCTCGCCAATATGCTACTGATATGGTTCACTATCTGTCAGAGGATGGCATTCACATATCATACACCTGTTACCGCGCCTTCCATGACTTCCACATTATGCCACCCCAAAACATCAGGGAACCTCCACCTTGCTGCACTCGTTGGACAGTGTGTCGAAGGCATTCAGCCTGACTGGGTTGCCTCCCAACACGTTTCTGGCGATTGTTTGGTTGAAGGCATATGCGACACTCATCGGTGAAGAGAATGTGATTCCAATCCTGAGTGGTCCATTCGACATTTTGTTGGGCACATCTGTACCATGCTGCAAGGTGTCATAGTTGCAAAGATGGACCTCGTTATGGATGTCATGAGTGAAGTTGCGCATCGTGCAGCCCACTGTGCACGGTTTGAGCCATAACAAGACGTCCTGCACTGCACAAAATGCATTATTTGACATGTTGGTGTTGCTGTCAGGGTTCCTCCAAGCCATAATCCATAGGTAGCGATCATCCGCTGCAGTAGTAGCCCTTGGGTGGCATGAGCGAGGCATATCATTGACAGTTCCTGTCTCTCTGTATCTTCCCCATGTCCGAACAACATCGGTTGGTTCACTTCGAGACACCTGGACACTTCCCTTGTTGAGAGACCTTCCTGGCACAACAAAGTAACAATGCAGATGTGATCAAACTGCGGTATTGACCATCTAGGCATGGTTGAACTACAGATAACACGATCTGTGTACCTCCTTCCTGGTGGAATGACAGGAACTGATCAGCTGTCTGACCCCCCTGTCTAATAGGTGCTGCTCATGCATGGTTGTTTTGATCTTTGGGTGGGTTTAGTGAGGTCTCTGAACAGTCAAATGGGCTGTGTCTGTGATACTATATCCACAGTCAACGTCTATCTTCAGGAGTTCTCAGAACTGGGTTGATGCAAAACATTTTTGATGTGTGTATATATATCCGTCAACACCTCAGCTGGTGGTAATGCAATGTAATGTTACATATACTATTTTTATTTTTCATTTTGGATTAAAGATGTAATGTCACAACCACATCTGATGAAAATTGGAATAGGTTAACAAGGAAGATTTGTAAAGTTTATTGGGGTATGTAAATATGAAACTATGAGTTACTATTTGTTGTATGCGAAGGCATATCAGTAATGAGGTGTGATTACAATGTGCATGATCATATAGTAAACAAGTGAGGATGAGTGTCAAGTTCTCCTAAACACATTTGTTATGTTGATTTGGTGTATGAACAAGTCTTTTAAATGTTCTACTGGAATTATGTTACAATCAAATACAAAAGATGCAGAGTTGTCGTAACTGAGGTATTGCACTACTGAGATCTGTGCATACAGAGAGCTTGAAAACTACTTTTATTTTAACTTTTTGTATCTTTTTGTTTCTGTTCCACAATGGGTGCTCTTATCAGACACATTCACTCCCCTTCAACTGACCTGCCTGTAGTGGTATTCATTATTACAGTATCAGCTGTTTCCGATAACTTCAAAAGCACATAATCATTACTCAGTAACAGTGATTCTTCTAAATGACTCCCTTATACTACAGTCTATTCTTCATCATTATTAAACTGTGATCTGACTTTATATCTGCTCCTAGATAAGCCTTACAAAACATTATCTGATTTTGGAATCTGTCTAACCACACAATAATCCAACAAGAATTTTCCGATGCTCCAGGTCTTTTCCAAGTACCCTCCTCCTCTCGTGAATTTTGAACAGTGTATTTTCTACTAATAGCTAAATTTTATAGCAGAACTGAATTAATCTTTCTCTCCTGTAACTGTTTTCTATTGCTTCCCTTACTACAGACATCAGTCACCCATGATTATGTATATTTATATAAATCTCTCTCTTTCTCTCCCTAGTTGGGCCTGATTTGCTTTCAGTTCCGATGATAGAAAACATATTGCTGAACTTTTCACAGTAGCTCTGCCTGCCCCACCTTTCTATTCATGAGTTATTCACCTGACCAGAAATGCCCATCTTCTTTCCATTTCACTTCTCTGACCCACACTATCACATGCGCATTTTCTTTTTCAAATTTCCTAACTTGCCTGCCACATTTAGACTTCAGACACTCCATACTGCAATTCATAGAATATTACCCTTTTGTTGACTCTTCAATCTTTTTCTCATGATCACTCCCCCTTGCTAGATCCGAATGGGGAATTACTCCAGAAACTTTTATCAATGAAGAGACCATGACTGTTTTATTACAAGCCACATGTCTTGTGGATATGCAGCGACAGCCAGTCAAAATAATAGCCAAAATTACCGTAATTTAAATTGACTTTATAGCATAGAAAGGAGTGAATAATTCAACTAAAAAAATCTTTCATTACCCAATGATATTAAATGCGTGACATACAACAAAGTTAAATCTGAAAGTAAGCTGAAGAAGTTCCTTTCTGGAAATTCCTTCCATTCTTTAGAAGACTTTTCATTGACAGGGGTACAATTATTGAAGTACATGAAATGCGATCATCATAACTTCTGAACAGTTTGCTTTAGGATGTTCAGACTGTATGATTAGCCAAGGAGCACAAATGGACTATCCCTTTTTCTGGGGTTATATTGAAGACAAGGTGTATAACAATAACCCAAAAACCATTGCTGAGCTGAGAACAGCTGTTCAGGTCATCAACAGCCTTGTTCTGACACTTCAGTGGGGCATGCGGAATTTCGCTATTTGTCTGCACCACATCACCGCCAATGATGGCAGGCATATCGAACATGTCATAACATAAATCTGAATATATGAATTGATGTTTACATGTTCAATGATGTGTGTGCATGCCATAGTTTGTATCCCCACTTTTTTTCTTTCTTCTCCCCCATATAGTTCAATAATTGTCACCCTGTAGAAACTAGTAGCATATTTAGTGCAAAAGCTTTACATACACACTTGTTTTATCAAAATAAATATTGTATCCTATTATGTGAATTCCTTTGTAAATGGTCAGCATGCAATCAAAGTTAAATATCAATTACGTCAGTATCCTGTAAACTACCTTAGTTCAATATCATTATGATATATCATCCAAAGTGACTCCTGGAGCATGTAACTCATAACATTAATTTCTTTGGTATTTCTCTCAATTACAATGGATTGAACCTATCACATTTTATTCCATTTACATTTGTTTGCTCCCTACAGTCATATTTAACGTTTTCTTCTTCTTCTTCTTCTTCAACATGAGCTTCAAAGGACAAACATTTTACCTTAACTTCTACTCCCAAATGTCCAACAGTTATCTGATCCAAAAACTGTACACTCTATTTTATTAATTTCGATCATGTCTGTGAAATACACAGGTACAGGTCTTAACTGTTAATTCTGCCATTTAGCTTTGTAAAATTGAACAGTAGATGCCAAAATTAGCTTAAAAAATTAATTACCTTCAATGCTGTCAGCATAGACAATCCACATATCTAAAACTTTATGCCAAAACCACGGCATTCCACATTTGAACTTAGATGCAATTTGTGCAGGCAGACCTGCAAAAAAATGTAACAAAAATATACTACACCCGTATCTGGATTGTAAAAAAAATTCCACTTACTAAGTTTCAGCACACATTGAGAAGAAAAGAAATAAAAGGTGACACAATGCTTTGGATGCAGGGTTCCTTGTCTTGTAATACAGTTTCCATTTATGCAAATTTCCATTTCATCGTTAGATTTATGACTACGAGTTCACCTGCTCTGCAGTACGCCCCTTTCTTACAGCCTTTGTCCTTCATTCTTGCTGTATTTATCTTTATCTCTATGTTTATTTTCCTTAGATATTTCTTTACCCCATTATTTCCCTCTTGTTGTAAATCACTCTGCATTATGTTGGTTCATACCTCCAAATTTTGGTTTAATTAAAATGACTCAACAGAAAACAAAAACGCACAACCATTATAATTGAAGAGTGAGATTAAGTTATGTTGAAATTGTTCACACTAATAATGGTAATATTAAAACAGAGAAAAGAAAAGATTGCATAGGGCTGAGACAGGTGGTACACAGATACAGCACCAGACTTTACTCTGTCAGCAAGGAGTTGACATTACAGTCACACTCTGAAGGTGAGGGTTCTTCTTTGTCTCCATAAAACACTCAAGCAAATCTATTCATGGCTGGCTTTCTAATGACTTTCCTACCGAAAAGTTGCATGCCAACTGAGACTGAGAGAGACAGAGTGCGGGGGGTGGGTTTGGGAGGGGGGAGGGGGGATTGTTATATTGTTATGTATACATGTGGTCTTATGCATAAATACATGAAAGATTTCAATTTATATTCATATCAGATGCTAAGAAGAGAAATAACTAACAGACATCAAAATGTATATATCCATAACAGACTGATCACTCAGGAGGAAAAGGGACGGATCATAATCTCTGTCCCAAACATACTGCTATTAGCTCAGGTTACAGATGGGCAAACATGTTCATCTTTCAGAAACATTCATTTTCACTCATTCACCATTACTTTATGTAACTGTGTATGCTATATGGATTTCACACAGCTCATTTCTATATGGACGGTAGGCCAGCCTGCAAAAAGGAGAAAGGGCGGGGTAATAGAATTTCTTACAAAGCCTCACATTAGTTGGGTGAAGTGATGAGCCAGTGACCACAGCCCAAGTATAGAGAGATCAGAGCAGGCTGAATGGAAATAGGGATTACGGAACCTTTCTATGACAGAGCGCAGACCACCACAGCCATCCATCACTTTTGAGCAAAAATTAATGTCATAACAAGTACAATGTTTTAATTTTTTTTTTTCATTTATAGGAAATTACATATATTTGTTTGAGCATTACTAACATGAAATAATTGGAGGCAAGCTGTCGTCTCTCAAACCAACATTAATAGTTTCCTTTAACAATTTTTGGGTGTATCGAAGTGTTGTACTAACTGGATGGGAAGTGAAGATTTATTTGGAAAAATTGTGACTTCTGACACAGGAGCTGAGAAACTGAGTACAAAATTACAAACTTTGTATCAGCAATGGTGGCAACTACATCAATATGCTGGAAAAGAAATAAAACTTTTATTTCCAAAACCTTGAAAACATAGCACAGAGAGTGTGAGAGAGAGAGGAAGAGAAATACAAAATTCAAAAAGTCAGTAAATTATGTGTTAATGTACTTAAAATTATAATAATGCATGGAAAGTTCTGGTTAATAATAACGAATTATTTAGGAATAAAGGAACGATTCACCGAAAGGCAGAAGCACTGCGTTGTTGACACACACACACACACACACACACACACACACACACACACACACACACACACACACACACACACATTCCTTGCTCCCTAAAATCAATGAAAACAGAACAAAAGAGGGATGACTGAGGGAGCTGGCAATGGAGTACGATCAAGGGTTCTCCAGGCCCAGCAAGCAATGGAAGATGTCCTAAGGCCAACCACTTTGAATTCGTAGTAGTCTAAACTGTTCTACTTGAGAATAAAATCCCCTTCAAAGAGGAAACAAAGTACGACTTCAACAGTCTGTGAGCCATTCGTCAAGATTAGAGGCAAGAAATCTGGAAGACCACACTTAACATGGAAAGCCAAAAGGAACGGGCCTCCCACCAAGACATGAACTATTATTTGTACAGCTCAACAACCACGATGTGGGGGTGGCTCATTATGTAACATAAATCTATCAATTAATTTGACACCGTCAATGACTAGTTGACATAAGATGGAGGACTCATTCTGGGAGGAATGGAAGTTGTAGTGGTAGTGTAAAATTTATTACAGGGGACAGTAGCCCAGCAGATGATGAGTAAGGAAAGGTCTTATTTGCACCCACAAATTCACACCCTGTGATCACCAAAGCAAATGTTGGACAATAATCACTTCTCTAGCCTTTCGTTTGATCAGTGGACTGCCTGGGATGCTCTCAAGATTTTGGACCCAGAGAAAAGCAACTGGGCAGGCACTACAACCACCATCTTTCTCTCAAGAGAAGTGAAAATTAATGTGGATGAGGAGCTCCTGAGGTTACAGCATGGTATTCAATGTGTCATTATGCTGCAGATCATGAAATAAATAATCTGGTGTGTTAGATTTTTGCCTAATGGACAGGAACGTGGCTGATGAGATGTGTTACTGCTACATGCCACAATCTGAAGAAAAGCAGCCACCATACTGAATAGCGTTAAATATCATATTTGGTGCGTTTTATTTCTCATTGAGTACATGGTACGAATATAAGTTGTTTCGAAGCACCAGCAAATAGAAGATGCCCTCAAAATGTATTGTTTTCGTTACCATTTGTTATAATACAATGACAGGAAACTCAATATTCATAGATACTGGCTTCCCGTTGCTGATATTTTAAGTGTTATAACTTGAAATCTATAAAAATTTATCGTTTCAATGCTATGGCACAATGACTGCCTACCAAAAGCACATCTTCTTGGTACAATTTCAATATTAAACATGAATTAATGACATTTGTAGGTACAGTTCTTAATCTGTGTATGTCATTAACAGTGAGCCAGTAGCTATGATCATACTGTAGCTCGTGTGCTGATATTTGTGAGAGAATATAGCACATTCCTGGCCAGCTCTACCTTCCTTCAATGACATGGTTCGATACACAGTTTGTGGTAAGTACTCTTCATTTACAAAATATGTAATATTCATATCAAAGGAAAAACAGTATCAAGTCATAATATAAAAAACGAGTTTATTCGTGATATGTACAATTTGATGTTAGAAATAGTGTGTTCTGTGCATTGGGTTTGAAAACGCCAGAGCAACAGTGGCAGACTTGCTGTAACAGGGTATGGTGATGTTAAAAGCTGTTCATCATATGCACAAAGCTTATAGCCATGTCATGCTGTCAGATGTCGTTGGGATAGCGGCCTTTAATTATCATTAAAAAAGATATTGTGTTGTAGAAAGAAAAAAAAGATGATAGACTTTGTATGATCTTAATTTGTGTATTAGCTGTTGCCTAGTTGTGTTCACAGAATTAAGTAGCACACATACATGTGAGCAACCTGACTTTCTGTTATTACATTGGTGATACAGATGTGTTACGGAAAATGAATAAATTTTAAAACCTTTATTGAGAAGTTGTTTGTCACAAGAGTGTTTGTGCAAGGTGCTCATCATGTTACATCCTACCCAGATCATGTCACTGAACAGAACCAAAATCACAAATTGAGTGAGGCTGAGAAAAAGGGAAGTAGACTGTCTTCGAGATGGATGATTTTTAGTGAAATGACTTTGGATGTTGGAGGCAGTATTAGCAGCCGTGATCAATTTAGAAAGGCTAGTACATGTTGTTTAAGTGATATACAGTTTTCAAAAGTGAAAAGGGGCAATAACATTTCACAATGGTGTAATGTTAGCTGAAAGACATGAGTTACAAAGCTGCACTTACGAATGATAAGTTGCGTGTGCTAATATCACTGGTTGCCTTAACAACAAATGACAATAACTATACGATGAACTGCGAAAAATACATTATTGCTGGCAATTATGAGCAGATTTATTTATCACTGTTACACAATTAATGCCTGCTGGTCCTATTAAACAAGAATCTGTTAGGATAAAGCATTTCTTTGGCAGAGGCAACAGTGATATTGACCCAATAAGTATAGGTGGAACTGTTTTCAACATCTCAAAGTTAATGCCTGAACATGGTAACCACCTCTCTCTCTCTCTCTCTCTCTCTCTCTCTCTCTCTCTCTCTCTCTCTCTCTCTCTTTCTTTTTTTATGTGGGCATGTGGGGGATAACTAAATGGTGAGGTTGTCAGTCCCGTGATCCAAAAGTTATTTACCGAAGATACAGTGTCTGTTGAAAGTGGGTGGATACAGTTACAGGAGTGAAACTATAAAAGGATGAATTTACAACAAATGCAGTGGAAAGCATAAAAGGTTATGCCAAATGTAAAAACTGGAAAAAACAGAGGTATAAAAGAGCGGTATTTGCATAGAGGAGTGGTCAGGGGTCCAAGCCTAGAAAACACAAAGAGAGGCTCCAACCACAACCACCTTGCCCCTGTTCCAGGAGGAAAGCAAAACTTATAACTGAAAATTGAACCACTTTTAGGTAGGAAACTGAGGAACAGTTCAACCATATGTGAATCACCTGCTAATACTGAAGACAAAGAATCTAGAAGACTAAACTTAGTATGGCCAAAAGAAGGGGACATTCCACCAATATATAGAATACAGTCAGTCTGGCTCCACAGACACAATGTGGGGGTGGCTTGTTACACAAGAGAAAAAGTGGATGTGCCTAGTATGACTGATGCATAGACAGCATAAGACAGCGGACTTCTTCCGAGAGGAGCAGAAGGAAGAGTGCCAAACTGCAGTAGTCTCCATGAATGTGGCAGTGCACCGGATGTCATTTCACCTTTTGGCAAAGAGAGATTTGATGAGTATCCTCTTATATGTACCTGGAACCATGAAAGGGAGTAGGTGGTAAGTATCTGCCTCTCTAGCCAAACAGTCTACCAGTTCATTGCCTGGGATGCCCAACAAGACTTGGGACCCAGAGAACGAAATGGAACAAGTGGCAGGGCCAAGGGCAGAGAGGAGTTCATGGATAGCAGAGACCAAAGGGTGATGAAGCCTGCAAGCTGCTCACTGAGTCAGCACATATTAAAACACTGCAAAGGGAAGCCTGAGTAATGAAATGGAGGGCCCTCTTAATGGCTAGCAGCTCTGCTGTGAACACACTACATGATCCCAGCAGCAAATGGTGTTCCATGCTAGTAGGAGGCGTAGAAGTGTATCCCACCTTATCTATCATTTTAGAACCATCAGTATAGAGGATGGCAGCAATCTGGAATTCTTCAAGAATGGAACGTAGAAGATGCCACAATACCATAGGGGTGACAGAGACCTTAGGGCCATGAAATAGATCAATCCTAATTGGTGTTCGAGGCATCATTAAGGAGGGGGGGGGGGGGGGAATTCACAGGGCACATTCCAATGCATGGAGATGGAGATTTTCCAATGAGTGGAGAGGAGGGAAGTGATTGGTTGGTTGGCTGGATTAAAAGAGTGGGGAAGGGATCAAACTGCTAGGTCATCAGTTCAAATGGCTCTGAGCACTATGGGACTCAACATCTTAGGTCATAAGTCCCCTAGAACTTAGAACTACTTAAACCTAACTAACCTAAGGACATCACACACACCCATGCCCGAGGCAGGATTCGAACCTGCGACCGTAGCAAGGTCATCAGTCCCTTGTTCTGAATAACACAGTGCCACAAGGGTGAGAATAAAACAAGTGAGACTGACAACACAAAATGGAGAGAAAGGAAAAACCACAAGAGCTACAGAAGGGCAACAAACACTTAAATGCACAAAGGGGAGAAGAATACCACAGAAACGCAAGAAACAGGTGGAAGAGATTAAAACGACAAAACAGATTTCCATGGCTACCTGACCTTAAGAATGAAAAGGAGAAGCCAGCCACTGTGCAACACATTAAAACCTCCAGCCTAAAAGCACTAGGAAGGAGAACACAGAGGGACAAAGGACATGCACTAAAACTTAGATCAAGTGGAAAACTAAATCAGCCGATGAGGCATTGTCAGATAAAATTAGTGGCAACGAGTCCGGTAATCAAAGATTTCGTCACAGGGCAGTCAAAGTGGGGCAGTGCACCAGAATTTGGGCCACTGCCAACTGGGCACCGCATCGACACTGAGGCGGGTCTTCATGGTTTAGGAGATAGCTGCCATTCACCAAAGTGTGGCCAATGTGGACCTGGTAGAGAACCATGAGAGGCCTGCATGGAGCACTGCCACACATTAGTAGTCTCCTTACTGGCATGCCATTTGTTGTGCATACTGAAACTATGCCATTCTGTCTCTCAAAGCCAAAAAACCTGGCAGCATAAAAACGAACACAGGTCAGTTATTGGAAAGCCAATCTCCATAAGCAGTTTCCGTGTAGCCAGTTTGGCCAGCCTGTCAACAAGTTCACTGCCTGGGATTCCGACGTGTTCTGGGGTCTGCACAAACACCACTGAACGACTGGACCATTCCAGGGCATAGATGGCCTCCTGGGTGGTCACTGCTAAAGGATGATGTGGGTAGCACTGGTTGATGATAGCTTGTAGGCTGCTCAAGGAGTCAGTACACAGAAGAAACGACTCCCCAGGGCATGAATGGATGTGCTCAAGAGCACGAGATATAGCCACCAGCTCTGCAGTGAAAACACTGCAGCCATCAGGCAAGAAATGCTGTTCAATATGTCCTCCATGGACATACGTGAAGCTGACATGACCATCAGCCATCGAGTTGTTGGCGTAAACCACTTCATGGCCTCAGTACACGTCAAGAATTGAGAGGAAATGACACCAGAGAGACGCGGGGTGAACTGAGTCCTTTGGGTCATGTGAAAGGTCCAGACAAAGCCACAGCCTAGGTGTACACAATGGAGGTGTACGTGAATGGACCTCGAGTATAGGTGGTAAAGGCAAGGACTCTAGTTCAGATAGAAGGAATAATGTGTGAAATGTAACTGGCGAGCAGTTGTGCACCCCTGACCTGCAATGGAGGGGCTCCAGCCTCCGCCTGGACACTTGTCACCAAACTCATCCTAAAAGCTCCTGTTGCTAGTCAAACACCAGAGTGGTGCACTGGGGCGAGTAAATGCAATGCTGAGGGCACCGCTGAACCATAAACCAGACTCCCATAGCCAAGGTGGGATTGAACAAGGGCTCTGTAGAGCTGCAGCAGCAGAGCACGAGCTGCACCCCAATTGGTGTTGCTCAGGTAGCAGAGGGCATTGAGGTGCTGCCAGCACTTTCGCTTAATCTGATGAAGGTGAGGAAGCCAAGTCAATAAGGCATCAAAAACCAGTCCTAAGAATCGATATGTCTCTACTACAGTGAAGGAATCATCTCTAAGGTAAAGTTCTGGTTCAGGATGAACGGTACAACACTGACAGAAGTCCATAACACATGACTTTGCAGCCGAAAACTGGAAGCCATGGGCTAGACCCCATGACTGTGCCTTGCGGATGGCTCCCTGTATGCGCCACTCAGCAACACCAGTCGTTTGCATACAGAGAGGGTGAGACAAATGGCCCTGCAGCTGCTGTTAGACCATTTATAGCCACTAAAAGTAGAGATAAACTCAATACACAGCCCTGTGGGACCCCATTCTCCTGGATATAAGGGGAACTATGGGAGTCACCAACTTGGATATGAAAATTGGAAGCGACAGGAAATTCTGGATAAGAATCAGGAGCGGGCCTCGGAGACCCCACTCGTATAATATGGCCAAGGATATGATGTCGCCAGGTGGCACCTGTATTGATGAGGCAGAAGTCGAGTTGTGACAGTAAATTTTCGACATCTCTGCCTTGGCAAACAAGCACAGTGCCACCCCACAAGGGTTTATGAGTGTCAAAATCTCCCAAAAGTAGGAAAGGTTAAGGGAGTTGATCAATCAGTGCAGCCAGTGCATTCAGGGTTACTGCACCATATGGAGGACAATATACACTGCAGACAATTATTTCCTGCGTCGTACTTATTCTGACAGCCACAGCTTCAACAGGGGTTTGAAGGGGGCATAGTTTCACAACAGACTGAGTTCAGGACATAGACACAAACTCCACCTGACACTCTATTATAGTCACTAAAGTTCTTGTAATTTCCCTATAGCTGTGGAGGGCAGGAATCTGCATTTCCGGGAACCAGGTTTCCTTAAGGGCAATGCAGAAAATAGGTGTAAAGCTTAAGAGTTGCCGTAGCTCAGCCAGATGGTGGAAAAAACCGCCACAATTCCTCCGGACAATGATGTTATCATGAGGCTGGGAAGGCATGAAGCGCACAAGGAGGCAGGTTATGCCTCAGGGTCATCTGCTGCCGCTGACTGAGTATTTGTAGCCATTTCTATGCTGGATGAGGCATCAGTGAGATCCAGGTCTGCAGGGGATGCTAAGATCTCCACTGCATCCTCAGATGCAGAAGTGATAGGGAGTGGTGGTGTTGAGGCCACCAGAGGGTCCTGTTTCTTATCAAACTACTTCTTAGTTTGTTGCTCTCTTGCTTCTCTTTGGGGGCCTGCTGGGATGATTTCTCCGAAGCAGCTTTAGGCACAGAGGAAGACTGTGAACCTCTTTGTCCAGCAGCTTTTGGCTCCTTGAGCCACTGGCGAGTGTCTACCATGGCATTAGTGGAGACCTTGGCCCCATGGGACACCTTCCACATGAGAGGAGCCAGAGGAGACTGTTGCTTCTCCGGCAGGGGGGAGGGGACCAATGTCCCTTGCATTTGGGGATGCCTTGCTCCCAAAGTAGGTGCTTTGGGAGCAATGGAGGAAGATTTGCCCCCTACCGCCAAGGGGGCAGATGTATTCTGGTGGCCCAGAGGGCTCACTGTTTGTGGCACAGAGTGAGGAACCATAGGCACTTGGGACGGTGATTGTGACATAGCTGCAGCATATGCTAACGTCAACTGAATGGGGTGTAATCTTTCAAATTTACATTTAGTCTTTGTGTAAGTAAATTGGTCCAGGCTCTTGTACTCCATGATTCTCTGCTCCTTTTGGAGTACTGGGCAGTCTGGTGAGCAGCAGGAGTGGTGCTATCCACAGTTAATGCAAGTGGGAGGTGGCGCACATGGAGTATCTGGGTGCAGTGGATGTCCGCAGTCTCAACATGTGGCACTGGAATTGCAGCGGGAAGGCATGTGCCTGAACTTCCAGCTCTTAAAGCACTGCATAGGGAGGTGGATGTACAGTTTAAAATCAGAGCAGTAAACCATCAACTTGACCTTTGCAGGCAATGAATCACCATCAAAGTCCAAGATGAAGGGAACAGGTAGCATCTCTGTCTTTGGGTTCTATGTAAACACGCCGGATGAAATGAACACCCCACTGTTACAGAGCTCGTCATCAGACTGCAAGAGGAGACTGTGATGGAAACTGATCCCCTGGACCATGTTGAGGCTTTTATAGGGAGTGACGGAAACAGAAATATCACTCACAAACGAGTAATGCCCGGGATTGGGCTGGGGATGCTGTCTGAAACAAGACTGCACTGTTTTGCATCTTGGACAACGAGTAATGCCCGGGATGGGGCTGGGGATGCTGTCTGAAACAAGACTGCACTGTTTTGCATCTTGGACAACGCTGTCACTTCTCCAAACTTATCCTCAACGTGTTCAATGAAAAACTGAGGCTTCGTAGGTAGAAAGGAGTCTCCATCAGTTCTGCTACAGACTAAAAACTGAAGCTAATATGGCTCTCTCTGTTCTGTAGCCCTACGTTCCTGCCATGGTGTAGTATTGTGTTCGAACTTATCCTTCTTAGAGACTGCTGGTGTCATACAGTCACCACCAAGAGATGACTTAGTCTGCTTCATTGCAGGTTATTCGCCCTGATGCCACCCACTCTGATCAGAGGTTCTCCCCGCGAGCGTCATCCAGCCACAGCAAAGGCTAACTAGCATGATGGTCATTGCTGGCAGTTCTGTTGCCCCAGGAAGACAGGTATCTACTCCTTGGCATACATGGGGAGTTTCCAGCTCAGTCATCAGCAGTGTGATCCCTGTGTTGTCAGGGGGCTACCACCAAATGGGTACATGATGACCCAACCACAATGGACTGGCTATCATGCTGGATACTGAGCACAGAGAAATCCAATATTGTCATGGGAGCAAAAGAGGACAGGAGGCAATGGAAGAAGATGACATACCCCAGAAAGTGTCCTAGCCCAAATACCTGAATTGCAGGTGGTGACGCAAAGCCATGACGAGAGATTGAGGAGATCGAATCTAAGGGCATTATGGATAAGTCGTGCACCACATAAGGTGTCCTGCCCCATATGGCCCACATTTCAGTAGAATTTTCAAAGTGACAGGTCAAACCATAGAATGGGACCTGAACTCATAGGGCTGAAAAGTGTGAGACTCCTTTTAGCCGTCTCTTATGCCAGGCAGGAATACCTTGGGCCTATTCTAACCCCCAGACCTGCAGGGGGAGAGGGAAGTGAGACACATTCGAACCAGCAGCCCCACCGTAGTTTGGGTATCTTGGGAGACATCCCTCATTTGCAAAGATGATGGGGTATATGGGATGGTCAGGGAACCGTCAAAATGGTGATAAGAGACTGTCGACGAGACTACTGTGAAAGGCACTGATAGCCAGACACACCATATAATGATGAACAACAGGATCATGTAGTTTCAAAGTGGAAGGAGCTGCTGAGCCATAAACCACACAAGCATAATCTAGACTGAACAAAACCAGAGCACGGTAAAGATGGAAAAGAGTAGCACAAACTGCAACCCACAATGTGTCCACCACAAGACAGAGCGCATTAAACTTCCGCATGCAAGTAATCTTCAGGTGGTGAATATAGGGCAGCCATGTCAGCTTTTTATAAAAAGTAAGGCCCAAGAAATGAGACTGTGCTCCAACATCTAGGTACTGGTTCCCTAAATAAAGTTCTGGATCAGGGTGCACTGTGGGTCAATAGCAAAATTGCATAACCCACATTTTGGAAAGAGGAAACTGGAAGCCATGGGAGAGGGCCTATGCACAGGCCCATCAGATGGTGCCTTGGAGCAGGCATTCAGCAGATGCTATCAAGTGGGAGCTGCAAAAGTTGTCGATGTATAATGCCAGGGTAACCTGATGGCCAACAAAGGTTACAAGCATGTTGCTGGCAATGAGGAAGAGTGTGAAACTTAAAACACAACCCTGTGAGATATCATTCTTATGGATCCAAGGGGTGAATGCTGACTCAAACACTGAAGAGCCAGTGGGATAAAAACCCGGAAATAAAAACTGGAATGGGCCATGAAAGCCCCGTTTATGGAGGGTAACTAAAATGTTATGGCACAAAGCCGTGTTGTTGGCCTTATATAGGTACCATGACAGTGAGTTGGCTGTTAGTACAAGCCTGTTGGATTGCTGCTCCCAATCTGAGTGAATGGTCAGTTGTTGAGCATCCTTCCCAGAACTCACACTGATGCAGTGATAAAAGACCCTGAGATTCAAGTACCCAACATAATTTGAAGCTAACCAACCTCTCAAGCAGATTAAAAAGTACATTGGTCCGCATAATCAGGCAGTAGTTGTCAAGAGATGTTTGGTTCTTCCCGGGCTTAAGGATGTGGATAACTATGCTGTCTTACCACTGCAAGGGGAAGGCACCAGTGAGCCAAATGAGATTAAGACCCTGAGTAAATGTTGTCTGTGGGTAACATCCAAGTGTTGCATCATCTAGTTGTGGATGGCATCCGGGCCTGGGGCTGTGTCATATGTAGCGGTAAGAGCCTGCAAGAACCCATTCAGTGAAGGCTTCATTGTAGAATCCAGCTTGGTGAGGGTTGAAACCAAGGGGGGTTTCTTCAGCTTGGCATTTCTGCCGGAGAAACATAGCAAGATAGGAACAGGATGCTGATGGTATTGCAAAGTGTGCTGTGAAATGTCCTACAAGGACTGAGGGAGAAAACATAATGCTCCAAGTATTTTTCTTCTTACTTTGCTTAAAAAGGTAGCAAGCCTTAGCATGGAGACGTTTCAAAGCAATAAGGTTGGTCTGTGAACAGTGACATTTAAATCGTTGCAGGGCCTATTGGCCATCCTCGATAGAGACTGCTACCTCATTGATCCATGATGGTATCAGTCTATGACAAGGACCTGTAGATAGGGGGACAGAAATGCCAGTGGCATGATGAATAGTTGCAGAAATGTCTCACACAACCGCATCAATGCAATCCAACAGAGAGATGTCAAAGTGCATTGCAGACCTATATATAAAGGCCAATTGGCTTTGTGGAATGCCCAACATGGGGGCCTGTCTGCTGGGCAGCAGCAGGGGAACGATACAATCACCAGAAAGCGATCACTGCCACAAAGACCATCATGGGGTGACCAATGTAGGGAAGCAATCAGAGCAGGAAAGGAGATCATGGGATCGACAGCAGAAAAGGTGCCATGAGTGACACTGAAGTGGGTAGGGGAACTGTCAATGAGGACAAAATTCAAAGTCTGTATCATGTTATTCAATCAGAAGATCCCTACCCATTGAAATGCCACTCCCTCAAAGGGTGTGGCATGTACTGAAATCCCCGAGGAGGAGATAAGGAGGTGGGAGTTGCTGTATCAAGGGAGGCAATGAACAAAAGGAAGTGATGTATCTGGAGGGATGTAGACACTGCAAACGTTGATTGCTGGGGTCATTTGCAATCATGCCACTATTGCTTCTTTGTTAGTACAAATGGGGGTCCAGTCACTAATGACATCAGTGTGAACCAAAGTGCAGACCTCTTCATGGTCAGCATAGTTTTGACAGAATGCCCGATACCCATGAAAAGTTGGAAAGAGGTCATCAAGAAAGTGCATTTCTTGAAAGGAAAAGATACAATGCAAAGCAAGAGGAAATAAGCTGTATTTCTGGTAGATGACAGTAATATCCTTAGCAGTTACACTTTTTTATTGTGTGGTTAGAGACCAGTTTAGACATAAAGAAGCCGAGGGGAGAACATGTCACCGGGTCAGTGGTCATCACCTATGAGAGCGGGGTGACATCCATAAATATCAGACTCAAGATGCAAAGGGGGAGATGGCACCTGATGGGGCACCGGGAAGGGGAGGCATAGTCATCTTCTTCTTCTCCTCCTCCTCCTCCTCCTCCTCCTCCTCCTCCTCTTGGAGGTTGAGGAGGGCAGGCCACAGATGGATAGCAGGCTCCCACAAGGTCTGGAACCGAAAGAGAGCATGCGACCTTGGGGTATACAAATGGTGCACCCCATAGCTGAGTTGTGGTAGCAGGCTTATGGTTGGAGAGACACAGGAGTGGGTCCCAAGGGAGGGGGTGAGGGAGGCATCACTGGCAGGTGCCAAAGAATAGGGCACTTATTCATCCAGGGAGGGTGAACGGCAACCAGAGGAGAGGGCATGGGAACTGCAGGGGATGTGGAGATGAGAGGGGGATGAAGCTGGGTAAGGAAGTGGCAGGAGGGGGAAAGGATGTATCAGAGGCAAAAATGGAAGAAATCAACACTGACTGGAGTTGGCCATATTTTTGGCAAGCCTCAGAATAAGATAGACAATCCAGGGACTTATCCTCTTGGATTTTCTTTCTTTCTTGTAAACTGGGCAACCTGGCAAGCATGGAGAGTGGCAGTCATGACAGTTTACAACACAGGTGGCAGAACACAGGGTCTTCCCTCATGGAGTGGGTGGCTACAGTCACCACGCAGAGGGTCCGCTGTACTGTGGGAAGACATATGCCCAAACCTCAAGCACTGAGAGCTCCTCATGGGTGGCAGGACATACAGTTCCACATCACAGTGGTAAAACACAACCTTAATTTTCTCTGGGAGGGTATCTCCCTAGAAAGCCTAACAAATGTGCCAATATTGGTGTGGTTGTCTTTACGACACTTCTCCACATGTCAAACAAAGTGAACACAGCATTGCTCCAGATTAGCCCAGAGCTACTCATAAGTTTGCAGGATGAGATCCCTATAGTCACATCCTGGATCATATGCAGAGACTGGTGATGGATAATAGACACTGGGAAATGACTTAGGCAACTACAAGCACAAAGAGCTGCAGATTGGGCAGCAGAAGAAGCTTTGGTCAACAGGGAGCCCGACTGCTTCTTATTGTGAGACTCCACATTGCCAAATTTGTCCTCTATATTCTCCCAAAAAACAACTGGTTTATGGTGGTGAATGTGAATCCTAATACGGACCAGGTAGTGGGGAAAGTGTTTCATCCAAAGACTGTGAGCCTGGCCCTCCTCCCAAAGTGCAGCCAAGGAAGGGAAAGCTGCAGGATCATATGAAGCAGCATTCAAGGATCCCCTACCACTAAATGTGATGGTCTTTGAAGAACAGCCAGATTTCTGCAGCTTGATATTCTTTGTACACCAAGCATCCATCTGACACCACCCACTCCAATGCTCCAGAATGACAAGCAATGTCTTTTTGGCATACATGGGGAGGTAACAACTCATGCATCAGTAGTGTGATTCTTGTATTGTCAGGGAGGTAGGCCAGATGAGTACATAACAGCCCCACCACATGGACTGACACACATGCTGGTGACCTAGTGGGGCAGTGAGGGTTATGGTGCAGAAGGAGAGTGGAAGGCAGGAATGGAGAAGAATCCACATCATAGACACTACAGAGGGAGATCTTCCCCAAATGGCTCACACTAAAGACAGAAAATTTAGAAGTGGAGGTCAAACACCAAGGGTGGACCAAAAACGCCAAAAAGGATGAAAGAGAACAGGCAAGATGAACTAAATCACAAGAAATGCAGGGAAACAGGTGAATAGTCAGGTCAACATAAATAAATACGCCAAGAGAGGGGAATGAGGGAGCAGAGAGGAGGAGCATGGTGAAGGAAATGCAACCCAGGAAGGAAGAATGGGTCCTAGGGGCAACATGCATGAAATCACAAAAGAACTGTGAGCCCCTGGGCAGAGGGGGGGGGGGGGGGGGCACAGAATAACCTTATTAGTTAGAGTGAAGACTAGTAAGCTCCTAAGAGCGTTGAAAGAACTGAATCGATCAACACATAACATCAGATATGTTAACATCATTGCAAACATATTGTTATTAACAAATTACAAAGTCAGGCCAACTGACAGACACAGTGCAGAAATATTACACGCACATCGACCTGCTGCACACAGCTGAAAGCACCGTAAGCTATGAGCTGTGAAAAGAAAGGTAGCAGGTTTACATCTACTTGCTTCTATTCCTTTCTTTCCTAAATGATTAAAGTAGAAATACTATCTCAAGAGTTGGTGTTATTTATTATAAACAATGTATCTGAGGCAATTCTTGTTGCAAAGGCCAACAACTAGACTGTTTCCCCAGTGGCCAGAAACCTTGACCAGCCAGCCAGAGTATGCCAGAAAGTAAAACCAAGTTACACGCTAGAAGTTTTTACTATTATGAAACATCTGGTAAAATATGGGTTTATGGACTGGCTTATGTTTCTATCTTGTTGGTAAATATCTTTTTCAATGATGGTGTGCAACTTTGGTAAAATCTCGTCTTCCATTCACATGAAATTACAAAACAAGTCTTGAACTTGAAAACTGTGCAATAATGTATGTTATTTCAGAGTGCTGGTAGTCAATGGGACATTGAGAATACTGACATTAGACACTATACCATTAGTGTATTAAATTTAAAACTGAAAATGGGATGGAAATCCAATTAAGTTAACAAATAACAATATCTCAGATTGTTGGACAGCATTACATATTGTTCCAATGCCAGCAATTCAATGTTCAAGCCACTGATGAGTCCAGAACCTTCATTATGATTTTCTCTACTCTTCTTTGACAATCACTAACACAGTTGACACAGCTATTTTATGTGCCTCTATTCTTTTAAGGTAACGATGTGCATTGCAAATCAAATAAAGGTAATAATGGGTGCACGAGAGTGCTGAGAACACAAATCATGTTAACCAGCTCATCCAGTGTGCTGAGGTCACATGTCCTGTCCACATCCACGTCAATGTTAGCTGCCTTGTCCCATGGGAGGATGGATTAAGGTCTAATAGAGAATGTTGTGCATAGCACACATCATAGGGTGACAAAAGTATCATCAATCAACAGCCTGGAGACTGCTCACTGAGTTACTACAAATTAAACTGCAGTTGAGGGTGGTCTGTTTGACACAATGTAGGGCTCTATTAATGGCTGTCACAACTGCCATAAAAACATTAGATTATAGCAAGCAGAAGAGAAAGTGTGCTGACACTCAGTGTGTTAACACATGTAGTGTAGGGCAGATGGCAAGCCCGTAAACTACGAGCAGAACTGTCACTTCAGTTGACAAGATTCTGCCATATTGGAAGGTGTGTGTCGGTAGTGTCTATGCTTATTTTGTGTTTGTCTGAAATGTTTTGAGTGCACATCACATAGTTGAAGGCTACAGTGGTAAAGTGGTGTTAAGAGTCTTCGTTATTCATTTTTGAAGAAGAAGAATGAAAAATGCCTGTGTGCATTGTTCCAGTGCGCACATCAAGCAACAGAGAAAGTAAGGGTAAGCATTTTTTTAGACCTCCAAAAAATGTAGCAGAGTTTTCCAAATGAGCGACAGCATTAATTCGGAAAGATAGAGATCTGACTCACAGTTGTTTTGCGTGTGATTCACATTTCAGTGAGGAACTTCTCACAAAAGCAGACTTGTTTGTCATCAATGGTAAACAAGTTAAAATTCCAGGACAAAAGTGGTCTCTAAAATGAGGAGCCATTCCTCATTTATTTCCCAATTTACCAAAATATCTATCGGAAGTATTGCACAACAGAAAATCACCAGTGAAACACTTGCAAGAAAGAAGCTGTGGCAAAGGAAAAATGTTGAATAAGAAGTTATGATCTCAGTGTTTCTTCTGTCAAGGGAAGTTTGCAGAACCAAACAGTATGATACAGCAGTAATTTCATTAAAAAGAACATTAAAGTATAAGAAACTGGAAGTTGTGTGATTATATATTAAATTATGAATAGCAAATGCTGAAATAAATCTTCTGCTGAAGCACCCCTCAGACAAAAAGCATATGACAATTCAGTCACATCTCTTACATCATTCTAAACTAAGCAAGAAACAGAAAATCATAGTAGACACAAAATAAAGAAAAGTCTATTGGAAAACAATAAGGGAATGTGGATGACAACAGAGTTTCTTCTGGACAGCGTGCTCTTAAAAATTAAGTCACCCAAAGGATATAGACATTGTTGAAGCAAGGATTGTTGCCACTTCCTTCCAAAACACCATCTGCGAAATTTAGTAGTCTCAGATGCTCATACGGAATCAATATGCCTGCTACCGAAACAATTAAGAATTATTCTCCAGAAGGATGAGATGAAAACAAACACATAGGTGCGCTGATTTTTGATGAAGTTAAGCTCCAAGAAGAAGCTCATTTTAATAGCACTTTGTCCAGTGTTGATGGGTTCATCAATATAGGAGAATATACTCCAGAAGACTCCTATGAATAAACTTGTAAATCATGTTCTGCTGTTTATGTTTGTAGCTCTACTGCATAACTGGATCCAACCTGTTGCTGTGTATGCTACTTGCAATGCAACTACTGATGACTTCATCTCACAGAAAGTGATTCAAGAGCAAGACAGAACAAGAATTACTGCATTCACGTCTGATGGCAGTCAGCCAAATAAATAGGTCTGGCAGTGTCTAGGAATTAGTGACATAAAAAATAGTTACCTGCTCTGTATGAAATCCTGTTGAAGAAACAAGAAGAATTTGGGCAGTTTCAGATTATGGGATAAGATGAATAAGGACCCACAAAAGTTCATCTCATGGAAGGTAAGTAAAACGTGATGGTGCCAAGCAGTGTCATATGCCTCATGCAATAAGTGGTTGGATTTTAGAAAAAGGCCTGACAGGTGGCTGTTTTGAAACCAACCAGATGGTCAGTTGTGTATCCTGTCCAAAAAACCACACTGACAGGCAACAAAAGGCTCTGTGATTTGAGATCCCATCGTATTTGCCAGGTTACCATCCTCTCAAACAGTTCTTGAGCATGCTGGTGAGGTTAATCAGACACTAGCATTCAATAGACTTGGGGTTTCATCTGGTTTAAGGATTGGGATGATGATAGTGTCTTCCCACTGTGAAGGGACTTGCACTGTGAAGGGAGAACACCTTCTAGCCAAATACAGTTGAAGGCCATGAGTAGACAGCATTTTTGAGTGTCATCCACATGGTGAATTGTCTCATGATGTTGCTTTAGTAGTCCAAGGGGCATCTTTTGAACATATTGAAGAGAAGCTCTCCCATGTTCTAGAAATTCTAAGTGGCTATAACCAAGACAACCAGCTGAAGCCAAATCCAGCAAAAACACAGATTTGTGCATTCCATCTTAGAAATAGACATGCAGCAAGGAAATTGCAGGTGTTCTGGGAAGGTAAGTAATTAGAACACTGCTTCACCCCCAAATATCTTGGAGTAACTCTTAATCGAGCACTTACCTACAGAATACATTGCCTGAACACCAAACGGAAGGTATCTGCAAAGGCCACATGGAGTGGCCACGCGGTTAGAGGCACCATGTCACTAATAGTGCAGTACCTCCCGCCAGAGGTTTGAGTCCTCCCTCGGGTATGGGTGTGAATGTTGTCCTTAGCATTAATTTAGTGTAAGTAGTGTGCAAATATAGGGACTGATAACCTCAGCAGTTTGGTCCCTTAGGAGTTCACACGCATTTGAACATTTGTATCCGCAAGGAACAACATTCTCTGGAAATTATTGGGTACAACCTGGGGGATGCATCTTTGCATCTTAAGAACTTCTGCTGTAGCTCTTTGTTATTCAGCTGCAGAATATGCTTGCCCTGTCTGGTGCAGATCTAGTCATGCTAAACAAGTATATATCACCTTGAATGAAACCTGCAGACTCAATACGGGATGATTGAGATCTACACCACCTGATAAAGTTTATGGTCTAGCAGGCACCCCACCTCCAGTTATCTATCGTGAATGTGCATACAGACTAGAAACGTCTAAGGCACTGAATGTGAAGACCCACACACTACACGGGTATCAGCTAGCAGTACCAAGGCTCAAGTCAAGGAAAAGCTTTCTCCATTCAACTGAAAGCCACTCTGAACTACCTTCGAACTTCAGAATCAACTCACAGCATTCCAGAACCAGCCACCTTGCAGGGTGGATGATCCCAACCAAAAGCCTCCCATCAGGTCACGAAAAAAGCTGGTCAATATGGAAGACCTTAAACAGGCTGCATTCTGGGGTTGGAAGAATGAAGACCAACTTGAAAAAGTGAGGATTTGCATGCAACTCCACAGCATGTGAATGTGGTGAAGAACAGACAATGAGTCATAATATTGTCTGCAGCCTATTCCCAACGTCATGCATGCCACAGAATTCCATCGATGTCACCAAGGATGCATGGGAGGTTGCTACATACTGGTCACAAAACATTAAATTGTAATTGTAATGCTTATACAGGGTGTCTACATGGACAAGGAAAAATAATTCCCGGATTTTTCCCGGATTTCCCAGTTGAAAATACACTTTCTCCTGGGTGAAAATATAGTTTTTCCGTGTTAAGAGACAGTATGCTTTTTCTCGGCACTTATCAATCCTTTTATAGTTTATGGTTTTATACACCGGCGTAGAATTTCCTGGCACTTTAGAAAATGAAACTCGGGGCAAAAACACATTTTGGAAATATCCTTGATGTGCAGCAGCATATAGACTGCATATTTTCGTGTTACGAAGGTATAAATTTGAATTCCACCAAACACCGCATGTTACGTTCCGAAGTATTAAAATCGAGATTGTGACGCACTTTTGTAAGCCAGTCACAGCTCATGTCACATGATCTCGCCAGCTGATGACAGCATTTGAGATGTGATGTAGTCAGCCAATAGCAAGATCGCTCTTAAGTAGCGCGAACACACTAATAAGAAAAATTAATGGCTTAAATTAATGTACAATTGTTGCTACAAGAAAAGAAAAGCTAACACATATAATATTGGTGTCTAAGATTAATAAGCTGTGAGAGAAGCTAAGCTTCCACATACACTCCTGGAAATTGAAATAAGAACACCGTGAATTCATTGTCCCAGGAAGGGGAAACTTTATTGACACATTCCTGGGGTCAGATACATCACATGATCACACTGACAGAACCACAGGCACATAGACACAGGCAACAGAGCATGCACAATGTCGGCACTAGTACAGTGTATATCCACCTTTCGCAGCAATGCAGGCTGCTATTCTCCCATGGAGACGATCGTAGAGATGCTGGATGTAGTCCTGTGGAACGGCTTGCCATGCCATTTCCACCTGGCGCCTCAGTTGGACCAGCGTTTGTGCTGGACATGCAGACCGCGTGAGACGACGCTTCATCCAGTCCCAAACATGCTCAATGGGGGACAGATCCGGAGATCTTGCTGGCCAGGGTAGTTGACTTACACCTTCTAGAGCACGTTGGGTGGCACGGGAAACATGCGGACGTGCATTGTCCTGTTGGAACAGCAAGTTCCCTTGCCGGTCTAGGAATGGTAGAACGATGGGTTCGATGACGGTTTGGATGTACCGTGCACTATTCAGTGTCCCCTCGACAATCACCTGTGGTGTACGGCCAGTGTAGGAGATCGCTCCCCACACCATGATGCCGGGTGTTGGCCCTGTGTGCCTCGGTCGTATGCAGTCCTGATTGTGGCGCTCACCTGCACGGCGCCAAACATGCATACGACCATCATTGGCACCAAGGCAGAAGCGACTCTCATCGCTGAAGATGACACGTCTCCATTCGTCCCTCCATTCACGCCTGTCGCGACACCACTGGAGGCGGGCTGCACGATGTTGGGGCGTGAGCGGAAGACGGCCTAACGGTGTGTGGGACCGTAGCCCAGCTTCATGGAGACGGTTGCGAATGGTCCTCGCCGATACCCCAGGAGCAACAGTGTCCCTAATTTGCTGGGAAGTGGCGGTGCCGTCCCCTACGGCACTGCGTAGGATCCTACGGTCTTGGCGTGCATCCGTGCGTTGCTGCGGTCCGGTCCCAGGTCGACGGGCACGTGCACCTTCCGCCGACCACTGGCGACAACATCGATGTACTGTGGAGACCTCACGCCCCACGTGTTGAACAATTCGGCGGTACGTCCACCCGGCCTCCCGCATGCCCACTATACGCCCTCGCTCAAAGTCCGTCAACTGCACATACGGTTCACGTCCACGCTGTCGCGGCATGCTACCAGTGTTAAAGACTGCGATGGAGCTCCGTATGCCATGGCAAACTGGCTGACACTGACGGCGGCGGTGCACAAATGCTGCGCAGCTAGCGCCATTCGACGGCCAACACCGCGGTTCCTGGTGTGTCCGCTGTGCCGTGCGTGTGATCATTGCTTGTACAGCCCTCTCGCAGTGTCCGGAGTAAGTATGGTGGGTCTGACACACCGGTGTCAATGTGTTCTTATTTCCGTTTCCAGGAGTGTATATTGTTGGTCTTTTTTGCGCGTCATACATCACATAAATGTGCCAGTAAAATTTTTTAATAATGACGTAAATGTCTGATCTTCTGGGCTTGAAACTCTTCATATGGCCATCCCCAAAGAGTTGATTTTTAAATGAGAGTCAAACGCTCTGTGATTTAAGAAATTTGTCGTACTCTCTCTCACATAGTTTATCTTACATAAAAGGAAATTTACTTTGAAAGTAATGCTTTGCAAAGCAATATGCGCAATATTTTTCCATGACCTATTAGAAAGGTACATTTCAGCAGTTGCCAGAGAGCACCAGATAACAGGCATCACTGCACCTGCGCAGCTATGATGACGCAGGAAGCCTGCATGTTCGTGCGTGTGAAACATTAAAAGATCTTGCATTAAAATGATTCTAATGTAAAAAACTGTCACGTCATGCTCATTGGAGGCAATTTGTTGTTAAGAAGCACTGCACAGTCTTCCTAAAGCCTTTGACACACTTTGCTGTTGGCAGACGCTTGTATGAGCACTGTGTTTTGTTGTTGTATATGGTGTATTTTCTTCGCGACTTAAGTTTCATTTTCGTTCTCTTCTCTCGTTCATGTTTTGTTGCCGCAGTATTGTTCTGCAGAAGCGGGATACAGTAATTTTTTTTTTTTGTCAGAGTATTGGTTCTTACCAGTCAAAATCACAAAAAGTAAACTGAAAACTAAAACAATGAAAAATTCCCGGAATTCAAAAAGATTCCCAGGTTTTTCCCAGTTTTCTCCCAGATGAAAAAATTCCCGGGTTTTTCCCAGATCTCCCGGTTGTCCCGGGTCGTAGACACCCTGTTATAGTACCATGGTTTGGAACATTTTATATAACTTGTAAGCCATAGAGTGAGTTTCTGACATGATCAAATAAAAAAAATTGTCTGATTATGAATCAGATCAGTGCCTGGGGCTGTATGATGAGTCAACAGCCTGAAGCACTTCCCAGACAGTATAAGATTCATTAGATAACCAGCATGACAGATAGTGTAAGACAGAAAGATATCCAATGTAAGCATTCACAAGGTAGCCACATAAGAAGAGGTCACAGATGCTGTTGCAAAGTAAGTCACAAGGTTTTCAACAAGGACCGAAGCATTGGAACAAGTAACACCATAAAGAAAGAGACTGGGAACACGTGTTGATATTTGACAGCCCTGGAGACTATGAAGCTTGACTCACACCTAGGATTAAGAGGCATATGTTCCCAATGAGAAAACGTAGGGCTCCAGCATTCTTCCTCACTTTGTTTACTTGCATAGTGAGCCACAGATGAAGAGCCGTTTGCAAGTGAAGAAGGTGGTCAGTGAAGAATATCGCTTGAGACATTTAAAGACCCTGCAATGATCCTGAAAAGCTGTTGCAACATCTTTGGCCTACAATGACACCATTCAGTGGCAGGAGGGGGAGGGGGGGGCTGTATAATGTGGAACAGCAGTTCCTGTGGTGTAGGTGATCACACCCACACCAGGGACGTTCGACACCACATCATCAATGCAAACTGACAGAGAGAAGGTGAAAGTAACAGAAGAGGTACACAAATACCATTTGACACTCTGAAGAGCTCAACACGTTAATCAGTCCATCAAGTGGTGACAAGGGAGTGAGGGGACCTTCGTAAAGTGCTTACTTTCACAAAGATTGTCACATATCAACCATTACAGTGATGCCACAAGACAGAGAAGAGATCCTAAGATTGACAGCTGAAAGAAGCCACAGGTAGTTCTGAAATAAGTAGCAGTACCATCACTGAAGATAAGAAATAAGCCAGAAAGTCCTTACCAGATTAAGCAGTACTTCTCCATACAGGGGTGGTGCATACTGAAATCCCCAAAAGAAAGTAGGGGGCAAGGGTGTAGGGAGGGGGGGAGGAATGTAGGATGAATTTGGCCATTTCAAGGTAAGTCACCTGCCTAGAGGCTAATATACATTACAAATTTTTAATGCTGGTGTCATTTGCATAGCTTCCAACAATGTGAAGACGGGTATCCACTCACCGATGACAACTGTGTGAACCAATGTGCAACACCTCCAGATCTCCTGGCATCAGTATGGTTCTGAATGGTTCTGACAGAATGCATGGTAACCTCAAAGAGTTTGGTCAGGTAATATGTGACTTTTTGTTCTAGCAGAGTAATACAGATTGCAGAACAAGAGGAGATTACGTGTTGCCATTCTGGCAAGTGACTGTAATATCCTTTCCAGTTCAATTAGATCATCATGATGACAGTGTCCTGGTTATGCGTGAATTGGCCAGGAGATGAGGACATCACCCAGGATCACTGTCTGTCACCAGCAGCTGTTGAACATCACTGGGCATTGATTCTGTATCCAATAGCAAGGGGGTATCCAATGCCTCTGAGATCACCGAAGTATGTTTCTCCTGATATTTCTTTTTTCTCTCTTACACAACTTTTGGCCATTGAGATCCTTATGAGGGTTTATTTACTCTGGGTGTAGGATTGGAAAAGAGTGGACAGCCCTGGGATCCAAATGGTGTGGCCTTCCAATCCACTGGCTGGTGTTGGGACACTGATTTGTGGATTTCTGGTGAGAGGGTTTCCTAAACGGAGTATTTTCACTGGTGATGGCAGAGGAAAAAGTTACTTCTTTTGCTGGGTATAGCTCTATAAAACTACTTGCAGTGGCTAATGCAACTCATTTGCAACAACTTTACAGTACCGTAAATAATTAGCATTGTCTCGCAGATTATTATTTCCTTACTGTATATCATCATAGATTTCTAGTCATTTCATTTACTGATTAATTCATCAGATATTATTGTGAACCATTGTTATGATCTATCTCATGGTATCTGAGTGGTTTTACCTTATTACTTTTTGTGATAAATTCAGAAAAATGTACTATATAATTATTCTTGTTTATGACCTTTGCACTAGTATTTAGTTTTAGTGATCCAGTGTGTCCTCTTACTTTTATTTTTGCATAGTTGATACTCCAAAACTTCATTTGTAACATTACCTTTCTGTATCTTTCTCTTCATCATAAATTGTTTTCTCCAGAGTCTGATCACTTGAACAACTTGAGAGTAAGAATTTTCCTTCTTATCTCTTGCAACGAGTTAGTTACTTTATTGTTTATTGAAAACATATTCTTCGAGGAAGTGATTTTGTGGTATTGTGGATGCATCATTAAGTATACTAATTAATAGAATGGAACAAGTAGTTTTGGTTGCAGATGAGACACTGTCATTTTGTGCTGCTCTGTAGTTAAGGTATTAATTGGAGTTTAATCATTAATTTCATCCACATTATGACGTGAACAAATGTATGAATGCCACTTCATGTTCATACTATAAAAGTATCACTTTTCATATAGTATTATTCATTAAAACTGAAAAGTTCATAAGGTGGGAAAACACAGATTCTGATATAAATTAATTTACAATAAATGTGGGATGAAGTTTGTCTGGGTATATCTTTGGCACTCCCATTTCATTTAAAGGACTAAGTGTTGTAGTACTTCCTATTTATCTACAGAAATTAAAGCAGGTTTGATTACATTGTGACAAGTATGCTACACTTCTCTTTGTGTGTCAGCAGTTGTCAATGCAGCTGTACCAGACCCATTATGTAGACACATATCTGTGTAATTTAATTTAGTTAATGGTTTGGTATTGGTGAGTGGGTGGTGACTGTGAATCGCCTTGTACTGACACAACTGCAGTGGGGTAGCAGAAGGGATTTCTAGTGATACTCTTCACACGGATATGTAGGTTTTTTTTGTAAAAGACACACGGTTCAAGAACAATAGGCAACGACTTGTGGCCTTCAAGCTGAGATAGTATCAGAAGTGACTGGGATAAGCTAGGTGTCACAACTCTCACACAAATGTGGGCCAATCTTGGATGAACAGAGCAGTCAGGGGAGAACTGAATTTCCACTGACATTGGTTGTTGCTCACATTGAAGCTGTGCACATTGCTGCTATTGGGAGACACAAATAAACAAGACAAAACTGTAACAGGAGGGGAAAAGATACATCAGCTGAACTGACAACTGAAAATGTAAGGGAGAGCATGGTCAAAAATGGTATAATTCCTTTGATTACAGGTGTGAGAGGCTAAATACCTCATTCAGACGGACTGCTTTAAAAGAATTCTTTATAAATGAACCATACCACACAGAAGAGACTTGCACCCAGGTATCTCACATTTCTTTTATGTGTATATGTGTGATGAGCATGGACCCACAAACCATTGCAGGACCTTTCCATTACCTGTGGTGAAGTTTTACTCTGACTATATATTTTCTCTGACTTATACTCTAACACAGAAACTCTTCTGCTAACCTAGCCATGGTGTCACGTGGGATAGGTCACCCACCATCCAGCAACATAGCTAGTCCGGATGGGAGGGGGGTGGGGGGGTGGAGTCTCATCAAGTATCTGTATGGTGGTAGCCCTCCTGACCACACATGGATCACACTACTGATACCCAAGCCTTCACCTCCCACTTACACAAAGTAGTTGATGCCTGCCATTTTGGGGTATTGAGACTTTGGCCACTGACCATTGTGCCAGGTGGCCTTTGCTCTGACATGGTGGCATGCATTGTGAGAGCCTTCGTTCAGAGTAGGTGGAATTGTGGTGAACGTCTGGAGTCATGTAATGTCCAAAGTTGTCAGCTGGTGGTCATGAATCCTCTGCAGACTTTTTGGACAGATTGCAATTTAGTGCTTATTATCGTGACCCTAGAAACTTTTCCTCCTGGGCTACACCATGGGAGGAAAACATAACCTAGCGACATGTCAACAGTTATTACCCTATGTTTCTGGTTTGCATCTGAACAGATGGATTATACTTTCTCTCTATTAAATCAGTGTCTTTTGTGGAGATGATTGAAAATGTTACTGCCAAACTCTCTTCCCTTTGCAAACTGCTGTGTGATTAAATCTTAATTAAGATGGTAAATGCTACCCATTCCTGGGCATTCTTTTCTTGTAAACAAGTTGGTTATGTACATGTTACCAACACACTATATAAGAACATCAAAATGGTACAATAATTAATTTTTCACCCTTCATACAGATGAAGGACTGCATGAACAATTGGAGAGATGAGGGATTCACTTTGTTTATCGTGCACATTGAGGCCCACCAAAACGAAGCAAACACCAGCACATTTTCCTGACTTTTGAGAGGGATTCACCTTCAGGAAAGGTAAAAAAAAAAAAAATTGGTGTTACTGATGCAAAGTGAAGCTGGATTCCCATCCCACATTCAACATCTTTAAAGGGTGGCACTTGGGGCCGATGTCTTCCCAGTGTACATGCGATCATATTTGGGCAGATTGTGGTCATCCACATTATGAAAAGTTATTGCGAGATCACTATCCCATCTGTGTCAGTTTTGGGGATGACTACCCTCCTCAGTTGCAGAAGTGTGGTAACTTAGTCAACAAACACAAAAGTGAAGAACTAAAGCTCACAGATGCTCTCATATTTAGAAGCCCTGGAAAAGTATGATGGCCTCAGTTCAATCTCAGTGATGATATTGACCCTTGTCACTACTGTGAGCAAGTTGTCAGTAGTTACAGGAGTATTTATTTCATAGACATCAAGACATCCAGTAGCACACAGATAAACTTGACCATAGGGGAGATAGGTCCTTCCTTCTCATGGTTCTTTCAGCACCATTAATTTTGAGAAACACTCCTCCCATCCAGCAAAAGAAGTAACTTTCTCCTCTTTCATTCACCAGTGAAAATACTCCCTTTAGGAAACCCTCTCACCAGAGATCCACAAATCAGTGTCCCGACACTAGCCAGTGGATTGGAGAGCCACACCATGTGGGTCCCAGGCCTGTCCACTCTTTTCCCAATCCTACAACCAGAGCGAATGCCCTTAGAATTCTATGATTAGTGTGTAACATGCAGTTCTTTTAGTTACATATTACTTATATGTACACTCAATTGTTAGCTTTGGCATTCTTTTTTGGGGAACAAGTGCACAAAATAGGAAAACAATTTTCAAACACCAGAAAAGAGCCATAAGAATAATAACCAAAAATACTAGTTGAGGTCATTGTAAAGATCTGTTCAAAACACTGGGGATTTTAACTGCTCCATGTGAACACATTTACCAGTCAGTTATACATATCAAAAATAACATTGGTAATTACTGCAAAAACAGCTCTGTCCATGACCATGCAACAAGAGATAGACTCAACTTACATTTACCACGAAAAAATAAACATAAAACTCAAAACAGCATTTTCTACCAAGGAATAAAACTGTACAATAAATCACCAAAAGAGATTAAAGAAATTGCAGAAATACATTTATTTAAAAAGGCAGCTAAAAGAGCCTGTTATGCAATACATTTTATACATTGAAGGATTACTTAGATAAAACAGAGTAGGGGTTTCATAAAAAAAAGTTGTAGAAATAAATAATAATAATAATAATAATAATAATAATAATAATAATGATTAAAAAACATCCAAAATTCCACATAACACCTTTACTTTATGTTTTTTTCCTTCTTTTTCCTTTCTATAAATACTTACCCCCAAGCTATGCACAGCACAATACTAACACCTCTTCCTCTTTCTGAGCTAAACATCTCACTCATTATGGAGGGATGCTGACTCAGTTTCTCAGGATAGCAAATGGAAAGTTGTGGTACAGAAAATGGCCCAGAGATCACCAGTGTGTGTGTGTGTGTGTGTGTGTGTGTGTGTGTGTGTGTGTGTGTGTGTGTGTGGTGAGGGAAGTGTTATGAAACAATGTGTGTATACTGTGTGCAGTGAGTGATAGTGAAATATGAGTGAACAGTGTGGTATTACATTATTTAATACGTTATTTGTAAAAAAAGGTATTGTATACCAGGAGTAAATCTAATGATTATGTCTAACTAGAAGTCTGTAAATATACATGTATATGAATTTGCTTATTTTAAATTGGTCTAAACTTGTTAATACTTTGACATGTCCTATATACTTGTAAAAAGAGATCTACAGATGAATAAAGCTTCTACTACTACTACTACTACTACTACTACTACCACCACCACCACCACTACCCAGGTGTGAATCTCTTTGTCTGAAGCAAAACAAATGCCATGGATGTCTTTCTTTGAGGCTCCAAAAATATGGAAATCACATGGGGAGAGATAAGGAGTGAATGGCGGATGTGCAAGAGCTACCCAGCAAAATTTCTGCAGCATACCCAATGACAACCTTGGAGGTATGTGGAGGGGGCAATACGTTGCAAGGCTGTTTCTACAGTAATTTTGCTGGGAAGCCTTTGCACATCCTTCATAGAATCGCAATCTTACCATCATGATTTCCATATTTTTGAAGCCCTGAAGAAAGACATTTTTTGCCGTCAATTTGCTCTGGCCATCTATCTCAATTTCATTAGACTAGCTCTTACATAACACCTTAAAACTGAGATACAAAACTGTAGACATCCTTACAATTATGTGCATCATGAAACTGTCCTATGAGCTTTCAGGTATTGCCATCAACAAGTGTCACAGTATCACTTTTAAGTCTTGATTTTACTGAAGCTGTTGTGTGATCAATGTACGTGCTTCCCATAGACCTAATGAACATAAAAAAAGAAATAAACAGAAGTCTGCACTCACATTACATTACATTACATTACATGTACCAAAAGAACAAGACCAAAGTAAATTTAAGAGTAAAATACAGGGTGACACAAAAGTCCATTAACATTTGAAAATGCACTAATACACAGAATAAAGAAGGTAAAACTTGATACACGTCTGAAATGACATGGAGTTTAATTGAAGTCAATAACGAGTGCCAAAACCAGCCAACAAGTCAATGACACTGGAATCTCAATGGCATGATGAGGAAGTCACAATGTGGTGTGGATTTACCACATCACTCATGATTGGGCCTTTTTTCTTTGAGGAAATGCATAGAACTGCTTTTCAAATTGTCAGCATGGCGGGTGTGAAGTTGTCGATATGTTACAGGATTGCACCATCCTTAGCCTGGCTGATAAACACCTGCTGGAAGGTATGACTTTTATGCAGGATGGCGCTGCAGCCCACATTGCTACATGTGTAAAAGATCTCTTACGCACATCGTTAGGTGAGGATTGTGTGCTGAGTTGATACTTCCATCATGTTTGGCCTCAATCCATGTGATTATTGGTTGTAGGTTTACCTGAAGTCAGAAGGATACAGTGATCATCTGACATTATGGATGCTAAAAACATGACATCTGATGGCAATTTCTCATCATATCTATTGATATGCTGTACAACGCTGTTCACAACATTGTCCCTTGACTGCAGTTGTTATTGATGAACGACATCTGACATGTTGAGCATTTCTTACACAAAGAACATCATCTTGCTAAAAATCAATTTTCATGTTAATTTTTGTTTTTGAATCATATGAAGCACATCTGTTGGTCTTTCGCAAACTTTATTCTGGTTTCATAAACCCCACGTCATTTAAAGCATGTGCCAATTTTTACCTCACTACCTGCATTAATTGGTAAAATATTGAATTTTCAAATGTTATCAGGGTTTTGGGTCACCCTCTACACTTTAGGGCAAGAAAAACGATGCACGACGTAATAGTTATGTAAACTGTTCACAAATTGATATTGATGCAGGTATCGACAGATGGTTGGTTGGTTGACTGGGAGAGGGGACTCAACAGCGATATAATCAGTCCCACGATCTAAGGTGGTAGGAAAAAAACCAAGATAGAAACAACACAAACAGCACAGTTCAGTCAAGGGGAAGGAAAAACGGGCTAACAAAGAGGTAGAAGGAACATTGGGGCAGCAAGGAGAGGAAAAAACAGGGGAGAGTAGGGCGCCCCAGAAATGCTACGTGCATTGGGGCACCAGCACCTCTACCGATCCGTCCCGAACTGCATATTATCTACCATGATCACAACATTATGGGGACAACACCAGAGGAAGAAGACACATGGAAATGGGAAAAACTGCACAAAAGTAGCGGAAATGGTGGAAAGAATCTAGCTGGTGTGGAGGCAAGGCCATGGCCTCCATAACCAATGCCAACACCAAGGGACTCCAATTCCAGACAAATATTCAAGAACTTAAACCTGAGAGGACAAAGCACTTTCGCAAAGAAAACTGAGGACAGACTTAAGCATCCAAGGATTGGCTGCTGGCACCTGGAAGTGGCATATTTAGTGCAAAGGACCAAAAGGCACGGGCATTCCAGCAGAATATGTATCACCATGAGGGGAGAAAAATATGTATCACCATGAGGGGAGCCCCACTACAGGGATGAGGAGGGGGGGGGGGATCATTGTGTAGTAAAAAACCATGTGTCAACTTAGTATGGCCCACACAAAGATGGCAGAAAATGGTAGATTCCTACTGGGGAAGACAGAGGTAAGAATGCCATGTAGTGGGAAATTCGTCAATTGAGCGAAGTTTATTACACAAAAAAGCAAAACTGTAAACTTTGGTGGTCGACAGGTGGATGTATGACGCTGCAATGAAATTTCACCACACAGTTGGCAAGGTTAGTAAACTGGGGATATGTTGATACCAAGACATACAGTCATTGCACATTCCATTCAGTGTACTCAGTTTGACAGTAGCTATGCCTTACAGAGTGCCACGTGAACAATATACACAGATGACAGCGCATAGTTGAATTAAAAAAAGACAGTTGGAGTAGCCAGAAAATCACTCACAATGAATACGAGTGATGCCCATATTTGACTATGTTGGCAGGAATGGGTTAACCGTGGCTGAACACAGCATTGGGATGGAAACAGCTGACCTAGAGAGACAACAGAATGTGAGGACTCAGCAGTCATCAGAGAGGCACTTAGAGCCCCTGACTCATCATCACTATTAATCTGATGAGCAACTGATGCTTCAGTGACCACAAGGACCATTAATAAGTGGATCTCAGAAAGGGGTCAGAGCTCTCAGTGCCACTTGTGCTGACCACCATTGATCTCTGTACAACAACAAACCTGTCTGCAGTGGTGTCGGGCATATGCGGCCTGGAATCTCACTGACTGGAGTAGAATTGTGTTCAATGATGAATCCAACTTTGAATTGAACCCCAATGACTGGCAAAGATGTATCTGGAGATGCCCTGGACAGTGGTGGGATACCAACCCAAATGTCACCTGTCATATGGCCAGGCAACCAAGAGTGATTGTCTAGGGGTGCCATTTCATTTCACAGCAGGACTTGGTAGGTTGTCATCTGGGGATTTTGTTGCCCTTGATGGGACACCATCCTGAGCTTACATTTCAACAAGATAATCCCTTCTCACAGGAAGAGTCTCTACTGCTTGTCTTTGTACTTACCAAACCCTACTTTGGCTAGCACAGTCACCGGATCTCTCACCAATTGAAAACCTTTGGAGCATTACGGGCAGGGCCCCCAACTAGCTTTGGATTTTGGTGAACCAATGCAGCAGCTGGACATAATTTGGCACTATACCACTCTGGAGCCTCCCCCCATGAACCATGGACCTTGCCATTGTTGGGGAGGCCTGCATGCCTCAGCAATACAGATAGCCGTACCATAGGTATAGAAGAAGAATGGGTAGCTTTGAGAGAATATATAGTGAAGGCAGCAGAGGATCAAGTAGGTAAAAAGGCGAGGGCTAATAGAAATCCTTGGGTAACAGAAGAGATATTGAATTTAATTGATGAAAGGAGAAAATACAAAAATGCAGTAAATGAAGCAGGCAAAAAAGGATTACAAACGTCTCAAAAATGAGATCGACCGGAAGTCCAAAATGGCTAAGCAGGGATGGCTAGAGGACAAATGTAAGGATGTAGAGCATATATGACTAGTGGTAAGATAGATACTGCCCACAGGAAAATTAAAGAGACCTTTGGAGAAAAGAGAACAACTTGCATGAATATCAAGAGCTCAGATGGAAACCCAGTTCTAAGCAAAGAAGAGAAAGCAGAAAGGTGGAAGGAGTATACGGAGGGTCTATACAAGGGTGATGTTCTTGAGGACAATATTATGGAAATGGAAGAGGATGTAGATGAAGACGAAATGGGAGATATGATACTGCGTGAAGAGTTTGACAGAGCACTAAAACACCTAAGCCAAAACAAGGCCCGGGAGTAGACAACATTCCATTAGAACTACTGATGGAATAGGGAGAGCCAGCCCTGACAAAACTCTTCCATCTGGTGAGCAAGAAGTAAGAGACAGGCAAAATACCCTCAGACTTCAAGGAGAATATAATAATTCCAATCCCAAAGAAAGCAGGTGTTGACAGATGTGAATATTACCGAATTATCAGTTTAATAATCCACAGCTGCAAAATACTAACACAAATTCTTTACAGACGAATGGAAACACTGGTAGAGTCCGACCTCAGGGAAGATCAGTTTGGATTCCGTAGAAATGTTGGAACATGTGAGGCAATACTGACCATACAGCTTATCTTAGAAAATAGATTAAGGAAAGGCAAACCTACATTTCTAGCATTTGTAGACTTAGAGAAAGCTTTTGACAGTGTTGACTGGAATACTCTCTTTCAAATTTTGAAGGTGGCATGGATAAAATACAGGGAGTGAAAGGCTATTTACAATTTGTACAGAAACCAGATGGCAGTTATAATAGTCGAGGGACATGAAAGGGAAGCAGGGGTTGGGAAGGGAGTGAGGCAGGGTTGTAGCCTATCCCTGATGCTATTCAATCTGTGTATTGAGCAACCAGTAAAGGAAACAAGAGAAAAATTCGGAATAGGTATTAAAATCCATGGAGAAGAAATAAAAACTTCGAGGTTCGCCGATGACATTGTAATTCTGTCAGAGACAGCAAAGGGCCTGGAAGAGCAGCTGAATGGAATTGACAGTGTCTTGAAAGGAGGATATAAGATGAGCATCAACAAAAGCAAAAGAAGGATAATGGAATGTGGTCGAATTAAATCAGGTGATGCTGCGGGAATTAGATTAGGAAATGAGGAGCTTAAGGTAGTAAATGAGTTTTGCTATTTGGGGAGCAAAATAACTGATGGTAGAGTAGAGAGGTCGAAATAGAGAGGATATAAAATGTAGACTGGCATTGGCAAGGAAAGCGTTTCTGAAAAAGAGAAATTTGTTAAATATCGAGTATAGATTTAAGTGTCACGAAATTGTTTCTGAAAGTATTTGTATGGATTGCAGCCATGTATGGAAGTGAAACGTGGATGATAAATAGTTTTGACGAGAAGAGAATAAAAGCATTCGAAATGTGGTGCTACAGAAGAATGCTGAAGATTAGATGGGTAGATCACATAACTAATGAGGAGATATTGAATAGAATTAGGGAGAAGAGAAATGTGTGGCACAACATGACTAGAAGGAGGGATCACTTGGTAAGACATATTCTGAGGCATCAAGCTATCACCAATTTAGTATTGGAGGGCAGCGTGGAGTGTAAAAATTGTAGAGGGAGACCAAGAGATGAATACGCTAAACAGATTCAGAAGGATGCAGGTTGCAGTAGGTACTGGGAGATGAAGAAGCTTGCAAAGGATAGAGTAGCATGGAGAGCTGCATCAAACTAGTCTCTGGGGTGAAGACCACAACAACAATGACAACAGCAACAACAACAACAACAACAACAACAACAACACCCCATCTGGAGGACATCCAACAACTCTACCAATCAGTGCCAACCCAAATAACTGCTTGCATAAGGGCCACAGGTGAAACACCTTGTTACTGACTTGCTCAGTTTGTGAAGCTCTTTCTCTTGAATAAATCATCAAATTTTTTTTGAAATTGTACTCATTTGATCATCTGTACATGTTTACCACATCTATCAATTTCCATCCAATTAGGATAATTCTTTCATAGTGCATTGTTTCTTTCTGTCTTAGAGTGTACTTCATAGATACTTAATAGTTACAAAACTACGTTTGAAAATCTGATCACTTTCAAATTCCCCACTTCACAATAAGCAGATAGTGGAAACAACAAGCTCTGACCTGTATGTTCGGCAGAAACCTCTAACATCTCCTTCAATGTTGACAGTGAGGCAGATCCATTAAGCACTAGTCAACCCTCCTAATCTATCAGTTCCTTACAGCTGTTGTTGTAGTTGGTACATGACGTCACAATTACAAGAGCGGTTGTTGACAGCATGTCCTTTGCTTTGAGTATGTACCATGAAGCGGGAGATTTAAACTGATATGAACTTTACATGTATAAGAAATAGAACAGGACACAAAATTAAATCTTATGTGACATTGTGAGATTTGCCCTGTGACTGCTCCACACTGGGATCCTAAACAAAAATTTATTTACTAATTCTCCTCTACAATCCTTAGAAGCCTGTAATACAAATTGTGAAACACACTGTATAACTGTCTTGCAAGTGCAGTCAGAATGCCTAACTTGTGGGTGGGGCCTCTAAAGATGGCTATAGGTGAAAACCACACATATCTTTCACTGCCTGCTGTTTCACAATCAATACTGTTTTCACTGGCAATGAGTTACCACACAAACTCATGCTATATGCGACAACAAGCTCAACCAAAAACTTGAGCATTTTAGCCTATTCACTGGCTCTTATTAATGTTCTTCATTAATTACTGCTGTTAGGTCTCTTTGTTGCATATAAGTGAATATTATGTTTTTCATTTGTTTTCTTTTTCAAAGCTAAGACACGTCATCTAACATTCTTAGCAACTTCACCTGCTTCTGTATCTACAACATGGTTAATTGTAACTGCTGTGACACACACCAAAAGAACTTACTCTGCTTGATGAATGTGATGTTGAGTTATTCACCTGTATAAGAAAGAGAAGAGGACGCAAAATTAAACCGTATGTGACTTTCTGTGATTCGCCCCATGACAATTTTTTTTTCTCAATCTAGTATCTGCTTCTTTTTATTAAATATGTGCAAACATATTATTCATCACTGATTATTTCCACAAAAAATTGTGTGTTGATCGACATCATCAAATGCCCTGGACAGATGATACAAAATATTAATAGGTGATATTGCCAAGAGCTGTGCCATAGGCAGTGCAGAGCTATAGCTAGCATCCCTGCTAGCCTTCTGCAGATCACCAATTCCAACCCAATTACCACTAAATATTTGTTATGTAGTATTCATAATTTCTACAAGGTTCTTGAAATATATTGTGTTTGTTATGTTCACATATCCTGAAATAGTTGATGTTTGTATAAACAACAGCACTCTCCGCATCATTGTGTTGGTACTTATAGATGGCTGTGCTTTCTGATTTGGACTCAACTGTGATTTTAGCATGACCCTGTTTGGTGGAGATGTTGGTTATTTCAAAACATCTGTATCTTCTGGCTCCAATTAGGCAACATAAAAGGTGTTGCCTTGATGAACAAATCAACAGTAAGTGAACAGCACATCAGACATCCTCCAGTGCCTACTGGAGACAATGGTCAGGACCCAACAAAATGGCTGAAAGGATTCAACTAATTCACCAAGTATAAGAGATGGGATGGCATCAGATGTTTGTCATTCATATACTTTCATGTGGGTGGCATAGCCAAACTGCAATTCAAGAACAACAAAGAGCAGCTCATTGGTTGGGAGAAATTTCAGGCCTAACTGAAGAAAACATTCCATAATAATCAGCAGCAGGTCCACGTGGTGGAAGAATAATTGAAGAATGGGGCCCAATTCATGAGGAAATGACTCAATCATACATAAAAAATATTTTGGCTTTATGCCACACAGTGAAAGCGAATATGACAGAAGCTAACAAAACAGATGATGTATTGAGCTTTTCTGCTAAAGGATGTCACAACAATCAACGATTTCATCTAATGTTACCAGTGCATGAAGAAAACGCACAAGAGAAGACTCGAATGAAAGAAGTATGATCGGCATCTGAATGTGGTCCCCATGGCAGTTGTGGAAGCCCAGCATGACCTCACCTCTCTGACACACCAGGTAATGATACATACAGCAGTTTATGGCACCAGGAATGTTGCACAAAGTGCAGGAGGGATAGCAGCTATGAACATGAACCCCATACTTCAAAAAAAGAGTGTTGACAAAGAGGTGTACCAATCCCTAGCCCCAATCTCAGGCACTAATTGAATGCACCATGAAGAATGGACTCTGGTTGTTGTGGTCTTCAGTCCTGAGACTGGTTTGATGCAGCTCTCCATGCTACTCTATCCTGTGCAAGCTTCTTCATCTCCCAGTACCTACTGCAACCTACATCCTTCTGAATCTGCTTAGTGTATTGATCTCTTGGTCTCCCTCTACGATTTTTACCCTCCACACTGCCCTCCAATGCTAAATTTGTGATCCCTTGATGCCTCAAAACATGTCCTACCAACCGATCCCTTCTTCTAGTCAAGTTGTGCCACAAACTTCTCTTCTCCCCAATCCTATTCAATACCTCCTCATTAGTTACGTGATCTACCCACCTTATCTTCAGCATTCTTCTGTAGCACCACATTTCGAAAGCTTCTATTCTCTTCTTGTCCAAACTGGTTATCGTCCATGTTTCACTTCCATACATGGCTACACTCCATACAAATACTTTCAGAAACGACTTCCTGACACTTAAATCTATACTCGATGTTAACAAATTTCTCTTCTTCAGAAACGATTTCCTTGCCAGTGCCAGTCTACATTTTATATCCTCTCTACTTCAACCATCATCAGTTATTTTACTCCCTAAATAGCAAAACTCCTTTACTACTTTAAGTGTCTCATTTCCTAATCTAATCCCCTCAGCATCACCCGATTTAATTTGACTACATTCCATTATCCTCGTTTTGCTTTTGTTGATGTTCATCTTATATCCTCCTTTCAAGACACTGTCCATTCCGTTCAACTGCTCTTCCAAGTCCTTTGCTGTCTCTGACAGAATTACAATGTCATCGGCGAACCTCAAAGTTTTTACTTCTTCTCCATGAATTTTAATACCTACTCCGAATTTTTCTTTTGTTTCCTTTACTGCTTGCTCAATATACAGATTGAATAACATCGGGGAGAGGCTACAACCCTGTCTCACTCCTTTCCCAACCACTGCTTTCCTTTCATGCCCCTCGACTCTTATAACTGCCATCTGGTTTCTGTACAAATTGTAAATAGCCTTTCGCTCCCTGTATTTTACCCCTGCCACCATTAGAATTTGAAAGAGAGTATTCCAGTTAACATTGTCAAAAGCTTTCTCTAAGTCTACAAATGCTAGAAACGTAGGTTTGCCTTTTCTTAATCTTTCTTCTAAGATAAGTCGTAAGGTTAGTATTGCCTCACGTGTTCCAACATTTCTACGGAATCCAAACTGATCTTCCCCGAGGTCTGCTTCTACCAGTTTTTCCATTCGTCTGTAGAGAATTCGCGTTAGTATTTTGCAGCTGTGACTTATTAAACTGATAGTTCGGTAATTTTCACATCTGTCAACACCTGATTTCTTTGGTATTGGAATTATTATATTCTTCTTGAAGTCTGTGGGTATTTCGCCTGTCTCATACATCTTGCTCACCAGATGGTAGAGTTTTGTCATGACTGGCTCTCCCAAGGCCATCAGTAGTTCTAATGGAATGTTGTCTACTCCCGGGGCCTTGTTTCGACTCAGGTCTTTCAGTGCTCTGTCAAACTCTTCACGCAGTGTCTTATCTCCCATTTCATCTTCATCTACATCCTCTTCCATTTCCATAATATTGTCCTCAAGTACATCGCCCTTGTATAAACCCTCTATATACTCCTTCCACCTTTCTGCCTTCCCTTCTTTGCTTAGAACTGGGTTGCCATCTGAGCTCTTGATATTCATACAAGTGGTTCTCTTCTCTCCAAAGGTCTCTTTAATTTTCCTGTAGGCAGTATCTATCTTACCCCTAGTGAGACAAGCCTCTACATCCTTACATTTGTCCTCTAGCCATCCCTGCTTAGCCATTTTGCACTTTCTGTCGATCTCATTTTTGAGACGTTTGTATTCCCTTTTGAATGCTTCATTTACTGCATTTTTATATTTTCTCCTTTCATCAATTAAATTCAATATTTCTTCTGTTACCCAAGGATTTCTATTAGCCCTCGTCTTTTTACCTACTTGATCCTCTGCTGCCTTCACTACTTCATCCCTCAGAGCTACCCATTCTTCTTCTACTGTATTTCTTTCCCCCATTCCTGTCAATTGTGTCCTTATGCTCTCCCTGAAACTCTCTACAACCTCTGGTTCTTTCAGTTTATCCAGGTCCCATCTCCTTGAATTCCCACCTTTTTCCAGTTTCTTCAGTTTCAATCTGCAGTTCATAACCAATATATTGTGGTCAGAATCCACATCTGCCCCTGGAAATGTCTTACAATTTAAAACCTGGTTCCTAAATCTCTGTCTTACCATTATATAATCTATCTGATACCTATTAGTATCTCCAGGATTCTTCCAGGTATACAACCTTCTTTTATGATTCTTGAACCAAGTGTTAGCTATGATTAAGTTATGCTCTGTGCAAAATTCTACAAGGCGGCTTCCTCTTTCATTTCTTCCCCCCAATCCATATTCACCTACTATGTTTCCTTCTCTCCCTTTTCCTACTGACGAATTCCAGTCACCCATGACTATTAAATTTTCGTCTCCCTTCACTACCTGAATAATTTCTCTTATCTTGTCATACATTTCATCAATTTCTTCATCATCTGCAGAGCTAGTTGGCATATAAACTTGTACTACTGTAGTAGGCATGGGCTTTGTATCTATCTTGGCCACAATAATACGTTCACTATGCTGTTTGTAGTAGCTAACCCGCACTCCTATTTTTTTATTCATTATTAAACCTACCAACTTGGATTATGGCATATCCTTCAAATGACAACCCAGCATTTCTACAATCTTGAGTACAACCAACTCCTCTGCCAAGTACAATGCCCTGTAGAAGAGACACCTGGTGGTCAGAGGACAACACACTGGTATGTCTTCACTGTGGGCACCCTGGAGTCATTGTACGCTAATGCAGAGAAATAAGACTAGCAAGTTATGATTATTGTGCCTTGATACGTCAAGTATCAAAAGAGTTCTATTCACACCAGTCAACTGCAGATGATTAGAGTCGACTTGTGAGATGATGCCAGTTGTTGTACACTGGGAAAAGTCACCCATCAGATGCTGAAAGCCGTTCCCTTTTGCCGTACATAGGTACCAGCCACTCACCTAGAATGTGATCTCATAAAAGCTAAGTGAGGCAACCATCTACGGAGGTGAGGCTGTCACAGACAAAAATCCTCCTTGGTTGGCAATCATCACTGTGTAAGGAAACCACAGCGACATAGTCACTGACGACCAACCTGTCTGGGCACTGTTCGACTCCAGTTCTTCTTTTTCTGCAATGTTGAATCCTTGTTATCACCAGCAACAGAAGACAATATTCCATGATACAAAAGCAATTGTGCTGATGGTTGCAAACAGGAAATACATCCACATGATGTACTGCAAGAATAACTATCATTTAAGAACAACAGCCCTTTGAATTTTTTTGTTTTAACATAACGTAATCACAATGTTGTTTTCAGATAGGAATTCTTGCAGACATCACACACAGTCAGACTGCGCAAAATCAAAGCTCCACATACACAAAGCTATTCCAGCAAGCTCTGAGTGGTTATTTGCTACTGAAGATGACATCGCATTGTCATCAAACTGATGAGCTCCATTCATCAGTCAAGATACTCAGTCAAACTGTGAAGCTCTTGTCAACTACAGAAAGATACTCAGGCCCAAAAAATAAATCTGCATTCATCACTAATTGTCACAAGCAAATACAGTTGTTCCCTAAATGTAATTGCATTGGAACAGCTAAACTACACCAGAGTTGGCAGCTGAATGCCATTGGTGGAGAATTGTACTCTGCTACCACTACAGATGATGAAGTGGATGATGTTATTATCAGACAGCTAATAAGATGAAGGAATAAAGTTTGTGTGTGTAGCCATTCCGTGCCAATTTTTGGGTGCTTTCAAACTTGAGTGCAGAAGTGAGAGATCAAGTGGACCATATCAAAATGGGGCAGAATCCATGAATTAGCTAGCACGTGTATGAGATCACTGTCTGAATGACACACAACTCATGAGGAAATGGAGAAAGTGCCACAAGACATCAGTATTGAACTTTGAGGTAGCACTTTATCCTTCCTGTGGTTCTCATGAGGGGCGAGGATGGCACGTGGTGTTACTGTATCGACTACTGAAAACTGAACAAAATCCCGAAAAATTATATAAACCCACTGTTGCATACTGATACTCTAGACTGCTTGAAAGTAGCAAAGTATTTTTTTAATGATGATCATGCAGACAGGCTGCTGGCAAAATTGAGATTGACAAGGCTTATAGTGAAAAGACTACCTTCATAACTCCTGATGGCCCCTCTGAGTTTGAAGACATGTCACTTGCACTGTGTTTACATTTGTGTTTGACCTGCAGGCCTCCACCCGAGTCTGAAAAAGTGCCTCTTCATCACCCAAAAAATAAAAATCTTGGGGCACCAAGTGAATGGCAACCAAGTCCATCCTGATCCCAGTGTTTCATAAAGGACCTGTGTAGCAAGACATGTCCCTCACCAGAACTGCTAAACAGATACACTACATTTGCCTGCAATGATGTGGGAGGAAGACATTTCCTTGCCATTAAGGAGATGCAAACATCTACATTCGTAACATTGTATGACAAAAATATTGAGGCAAACACTAGCAGTTACGGGATAGGATTAGTTGAAAAGCAGATTCAAGAAGGTACTCTTCAAGTCCCAGATGAACTACTGTCCCAGTCCCAGATGAACTACTCTCCCACTCCAAATGATCTGACCAACAATGGAAGCATGTGTCACAGTTACCGCTGGAGCATCTACTACTAATACTGCCTGCAATAGCAACATTCCACCAAACTGGAATCTACCTCTTTGGGAGGTTCCTGAAATCGAAACGGGAATCTCTGGACAATAGTCTACACTGCCTGTCTCACCCACTACACCAAAACTGAGCAGACTAGCGAAGCTTTAGAAATTCCAATGTTCCTCATACAAGACATCATTTTGAAGCACAGAGCATCTCTAGTCATGATGTCTGACCATGAAATGTTTTCCAGTCAGTACTAGTATCAAAGTAATTTCATGTTGAAATATCACCCACAGGATGGCAACTGATTACCACCAAAAACAGAATGGACATGCAGAATTTTGTGTTAGCGGAAGAGCCAACACTGTGTTATGAGTGGAGGCCGAAATGCACGCATTTTAGCTCACGCAGGCTGGCGTGAGGAGGGAAGAACTATACTGACCTGAGGTCTGGAATATGACAGGGAATGAGAATTCAACAGATTACAACAGATACATTGTTACAGTTTTAGCCGGCTGATACTCAGGAAGACTATGTGAGACACCTCATCACCAGGACTGAAGAAGCTACACAGCTGGCTCATATATGGATCCTGGAAGCCCAGGAGAAGGACCGAGAGCTGCATAATGCAAAAGTGCAGCTATCAGAAAAGTTAGTAAAATGCTAATGTGGTTCATATTGTAACCTTCATCTCTTCTAAGAAATCACAAACAAAGTAGATTATGATCCCTCACCAACAAGTCAAAAGTACAGAGATCTCATCAATGTCATCCTTATGTAGCCCTACACTCCTGAGGCAAAGACTGACACTGGGGCTTCTCTTTCAAGGACACTGAAGGCCCACAGATGACTGTGAAGCTTCTTATCATTTTCTTTTATTTATTTATTTGGCCTTCAATGTGAGTAAACTACTTAGAAATTAAGAGTTAAAAGAAAAATCAGAATTTCCTTACCTTGGATGTGAACGTATTTCATTAAAATAACTAAACATTGTTTTGACAGAGGGGCTACCTTTCATGGTCATTGAAGGAAACAGAACTTGACAACAAATCATGATATGAAGATCTTTGAATTGCTGCCAAATGGAAGACCATTGACAAGATCTAGATCCTGGATGTTGTAGTCAGCTCCAGTGAGAAGTTCTGAAATAGGCTGGCATCTGTTTCATCACAAGAGGGAGCACTGACAGAAGCTGTGGTGCAAGGAAGTGCAGCACCAATCAGCAACACTGGCTGGCATGCTGCAGATTATCAGTTCAAATTCAATCACCAGCAAATATTTCTTATTTACTATATATCATTTCTGGAAGGTTCTCAAAGTTTATCATATTCATAATGTTTTCAAACTCTGGAATATATGATGGTTACATAAAGAGCAACACTCTCCATTCGGGATCTAATTCTGTACACTCTAAATGTTGCTGTCTGTAATAAATGTACTTTAAGTGTTAAGTGTTGTACTTCACTGCTGATCCTGCATTCTGTTTTGGACTCAACTGTGGTTATGTCAACACTTATTTTTTTTTATTTATTGTTTGTAATATATGTGATGAAGTCAAGAAAGATCTGGGCATTTCAGTGTGAATGGAGACAGACTACATTCACCTAAATGTGCCGGTCCATGCAGATTGAGAACTTCTCACACCTTTGGTTGCCACCCCAGCTACCATCTTGGATTACATGGACATATGACACCTGCCGCCACAATAGACATAAGTCGGACCACTGCAGTAAGTACAATGCACACCAACATTCAAAGGCATTCCCGCAGCTACCGGTACACAAGATGGCTTCAAGGGGTAGCCCGATCACCGACTGCTGGCACCTGGTTCACTGTGCTATGTGCAGAGGTCTCAAGGCTTTCTATTGTCAATGATTTTGAGATGTGTAACTACCTCCACCGTATTCTTGCTAGTGTCACATTGTAACACAGTTAAGTGTATCTTTCTGTTCCTAGTTAGAACAGTAACTTGAGCTATTCCTCTACTGAATTAATATCATATGTACATCTCTTTGTGGTCCTCTTCATTTACTTGACTATCCTAATCAGACTTGGCCTTCAGGGTTTTACTTACACCAGACCAGTGCTTACTTATTTCTTTGTTCGAAAAGTATCATATTAACAAGTACAAAGAAGAAGAATGGGTAGTTTAGAGAAATAAATGAATCAGGTGAAAGGGAATACAAACACCTAAAAAACAAGATCAACAGGAAGTGTAAAATGGTTAAGCAGGAATGGCAAGAGGACAAATGTAAGGCTGTGGAAGCACATATCACTACGGCTAAGATAGATACTACCTACAGGAAAAATAAAGATACCTTTGGAGAAAAGAGAACCTCCTGTATGAATATCAAGAGCTCAGATGGAAAACCAGTCCTAATCAAAGAAAGGAAAGCAAAAAGATGGAAGGCGTATACAGAGGGTCTATGCAAGGGACATGTACTTGAGTTCAATGTTATGGAAACGGAAGATGACACAGAGCAAGATGAAAAGGGAGATATGATACTGCATGACGAATTTGACAAAGCACTGAAAGACCTAAATCTAAACCTGGGAGTACACAGCATTGCGTTAGAGCTACAGATTGCCTTGAGAGAGCCATCCATGACAAAACTTTTCCATCTGGAGAGCAAGATCTATGAGACAGGCAAAATACCCTCAGACTTCAAGAAGAATTTAGTAATCCCAATTCCAAAGAAAGCTGGTGCTGACAGGTGCGAAAATTACCAAACTATCAGTTTGATAAGTCACTGCTGCAAAATACTAACACGAATCCTTTACAGACAAATGGAAAAACTGGTAGAAGAAACCCTTAGGGAAGATCAGTTCTGATTTCAGAGAAATGTAGGGACACACAAGACAATACTGACCTTATGACTTCTCATTGAAGATAAGTTAAGGAAAGGCAAACCTACATTTCTGGCATTTGCAGACTTAGAGAAAGCTTTTGACAATGTTGGCTGGAATACTCTCTTTCAAATTCTAATGGTGGCAGGGATAAAATACAACGAGCAAAAGGCTACTTACAATTTGTACAGAAACCAGATGGCAGTTATAAGAGTCAAGGGGCACGAAAGCAAAGCATTGGCTGAGAAGGGAGAGAGACATGGTTGTAGCCTGTATCCAATGTTATTCAATCTGTATATTGAGCAAGCAGCAAATAAGACAAAAGAAAAATTTGGAATAGGAATAGGGAGAAGAAACAGAAACTTTGAAGTTTGCCAATGTCCAATGCCAATTCTGTCAGAGACTGCAAAGGACTTGGAAGGGCGTCTGAACAGAATGGACAGTATCTTCAAAGGAGGACATAAGATAAACATCAACAAAAGCAAAATGGGGATAATGGAGTTTAGTCGAATTAAATCAGGTGATACTTAGAGAATTAGATAAGGAAATGATACATTTAAAGTAGCAAATGAGTTTTGCTATTTTGGAAGCAAAATGACTGATGATGTTCAAAGTAAGGAGGATATAGAATGTAGAGTGGCAATGGCAAGAAAAGCAGTTCTGAAGAACAGAAATCTATTTACATCAAGCATAGATTTAAGTGTCAGGAAGTCCTTTCTGAAAGTATTTGTAAGGAGTGTAGCCTTTTATGGAAGTGAAACATGGGTGATAAACAGTTTAGGGAAGAAGACAGTAGAAGCTTTTGAAAAGTGGTGCTACTGCAGAAGAATGGTGAAGATTAGATTGGTAGATCACGTACTGAATGAAATTGGGGAGAAGAGAAATTTTTGGTATACCCTAATTAAAAGAAGGGATCGGTTGGCAAGACACATTCTGAGGCATCAATGGATCACCAATTAGTACTGGAGGGAAGAAAAAGAAAGTGAGTGTGTGTGTGTGTGTGTGTGTGTGTGTGTGTGTGTGTGTGTGTGTGTGTGTGTGTGTGTGTGTGCGAGGGGAATAAAAATCATTGAGAGAGACCAAGAGATGAATACACTAAGCAGATTCAGAGGGTTGTAGGCTGATGAAGAGATGAAGGTTAATGACGAGATGAAGAGGCTTGCACAGGATACAGTAGCATGGAGAGCTGCATCAAACCAGTCTTTGGACTGAAGACCACAACAACAACAAAGAAGGTAGATCTGAAAAGGCCTAGATGCTAAATATCCAATGTCTTCTTTAGTACTTGCATATACATAGCGTCTACTTGTTCCTGTTTCAGGGGTTAACAAATTCTTTTTAACCTTTGAAGTCAAATATTGCCAGTATACATATTCTTGAATAATTGGGTGAAAGCAAACAGGATGGGAAAGAGATAGGAAGGAAGTACTGACTTCCAGCCACATAGGGCATTGCAGCTATGCAATGGTGAGAGTTGAAAATTTGTGCACACCCTGACTTGAACCTTGATGCTCCGCTTCTCTAGAACAGCTGCCTTCACCGCCTTGGTATTCTGGACATTCTTTCCGTTAGACCCTAATTCCCAACTTCCCACTCACTGCATAGCAACAACCACCACCCATTACTCTCCTACTCGCAGATTTCTGATTCCCATTGGAGTTCTTCAAATGTTGGTTATGCATTCGAACCAAAACTTTTTTCACATTACTTTTTAAATACTGGCATCTGTATACTTCATGCAACCCTAGCATACTATCGGACTCCTTTTTGTGGAGACATTAAGAGCATGATCACATTAATTACATTGTGGACTGCACATCATCACAATTATGTGTGATCTTTCTGAACAGTGAAACTAGTCAGAAAAATGGCTTCAAGTAAGAATAAAACCAAGCATTTGCAAAGATGCAGCCTGCTCATGTTATATTGTATACCTGGATCTATGGGCATAAGTTAAATAAAAATAAATACATAACATGTACATTAAAAGTGGTCTTCCTCAGACATATCTATACCTGACTCCTTTGAAGCAGAGTTTTCTCCCATTCAAGACGGGCAGCCACTTCTCCAGCAATATTTCATTACCCTGAAATAGAATGGGTCTGTGTAAAAGTTATATGACAAAAAATGTAAATTTACAAAACTCGTGCAATACTACACATTTGCCATTTGAAAATGAAAGTCTAATATCTTTCCAAAGACATTAGAGACTAAGTAACAGCATAGTAGGAGGTTCATGGAAAGTGACTAATGCATCTCAGAATGATTTACGGAAACATCAGAAAATCTTAAAAGTGAATGTCGCATGGACTTTGTATCTTATTTCAGTTTGCTGTTTCAGTGGGTAAAGAAGACTTAATGAATCAGCAAGCATTCACAAATTTTACATGGGAACCACAGGTGAGCACATTCATAAGGTGTCATTACTCATTTCGCAGGCAATTAAAAAATATTGCTACCCACTGAATGGATATTTGAGCACAGCCTACATGGTTGTCAGATCTCCTATGGTTTTTTATTCCTTTTATTTATTTATTTATTGTTCCGTGGGACCAAATTAAGGAGAAGTCTCCATGGTCATGGAACGAGTCAATACATGATATTATAACACAATAGTAGAAACAGATAAAATGAAATATAAGAAACATATTCAGGCAACAATTCGTAATTTTAAATAAGGAAAATCAACAATGTAACACTGGAATCTGCTTAATTTTTCAGCTCTTCCAGGAGCTCCTCAACAGAATAGGAGTGAGCCATGAGGAAACTCTTTAGTTTAGACTTAAAATCATTTGGGCTACTGCTAAGATTTTTGAGTTCTTGTGGTAGCTTATTGAAAGTGGATGCACCAGAATAGTGCACTCCTTTCTGCACAAGAGTCAAGGAAGAGCATTCCACATGCAGATTTGATTTCTGCCTAGTATTAACTGAGTGAAAGCTGCTAACTCTTAGGAATAAGCTAATATTGCTAACAACAAATGACATTAAGAAAATATATACTGTGATGGCAGTGTCAGAATTCCCAGACAATTGAATAGGGGTCAGCAAGAGGTTCTTGTACTCATACCACATATAGCTCAAACAGCCTGTTTTTGAGCCAAAAATAACCTTTTAGAATCAGAAGAATTACCCCAAACAGTAATACCAAATGACATAAGCGTATGAAAATATGCGAAGTAGACTACTTTTTGTGTTGAACTGTCAATTATTTCAGATACTGTTCCAATGGTAAATAAAGCAGCATTTAGTTTCTGAACAAGATCCTGAACATGGGCTTTCCACAACAGCTTACTATCTATCCGAACACCTAGGAACTTGAACTGTTCCATCTCGCTTATAATATGCCCATTCTGTCTGATCAAAATATCAGTTCTTGTTGAATTGTGAGTTAGAAACTGTGAAAACTGAGTCTTACTGTGATTTAGCATCAAATTATTTTCCACAAGCCACGAACTTATTTCATGAACTACATTATTTGATAATGTTTCAATATAACACACAAGATCCTTCACTACCAAGAAAACACCTAGCGTTCGCAACCTTTTATTTAATCCATCCAAAACCTCACAGAGAAAAGAGAATATAGCATTTTCAGTTGTTAAACCATTTCTAAAACCAAACTGTACATTTGACAGCAAATTACATGAATTTAAATGCTCCAGTAACCTTGTATATACAACCTTCTGGAACACTTTTTTCTACGAGTGCTATATGATTCCCTGTTGGGACTAGGTTTCTATTTAGTTCACCTGCTATATTCACAAAGTGATTATTAAATACTGTACATATATGCGACTTATTAATAACACGGACATTCCCACTATGCACTTGTTCTATATCCTCGACCTGTCTCTGCAGACCAGGTCAATTGTTAGACTCAAAAATCGATGGGAATTTCTTCCCATTTTCTGAGGAAATGAGAACAGCTACATTAACCTTCCCGTAGCTTCTCCCCTTTCTACACCAACTGTGAGAGTCTTGTAATTTGTGTTCTGTTCAATGAAGGTTCAGCATCATAAAGTGTCATCAGAGATCAGCCACCGACATCCCCCCCCCCCCCCCCTACCCAAGAAAAAAAAAACAAAATAAAAAGCATGAGAATTAATCCATCTCCGCTGCACCCCCTCTAATTGTGTGTGTATGTGTGTGTGTGTGTGTGTGTGTGTGTGTGTGTGTGAGAGAGAGAGAGAGAGAGAGAGAGAGAGAGAGAGAGAGAGAGAGAGAGAGAGAGAGATAGAGAGGTAGAGAGAGATTTCATGATACTTCTTTTTTTTCCCTTTTTCAACTATGTTGTAGCAGCATCTATGTGAGTTATCTTTTGGCTTTGAGTCTACATTACTGCAGCAGCATCCCACAATAGGCCTATCTGAAATACTGGTTCAGGAGATGCCGCTGTTCAAGTTTCTTCAACCCACTAAGCCACAGTTAAATGGTCCCAGTTTACTACTACTCTTTGCCTTTACGCATAATTTCACTGTTGGTAGATCCAAATGTACAAATACATGCAGACTGTGACTGCCATGTAGTAAAGGAAACTGAGAATGTTATACACAGTGCTAAAGTGCAGTTTACACACACAGAGTGGGATAAGCTAAGTCGTTCAGTGCCATACACCATTGCTCATATGATGACGGAGTATTACCAATCTTACTCTCCCCCAGATATTGGCTTCTCTGGTGTGAAGCTATCCATCATATGAATGAACAGGGATGCAGCACTCAAGGTAACACCTGGTTACTCTTCCATTTATTGACATCGTTCAAGACTTACTAACTCACTGGCCTATGCGGTGCATTACAGATTGTGTTTCACAGACTGAACTAGTGGCAACCATATGACAAAGCTGCATTCAGTGAGCCTGTGTGTTATCTATATGTACATAATGTACATGTAGATGACTTAACAGTGTATAAACTCATGTGTCCATGCAGTGCAAAACTGATTGCTATCAAGCCCATACGTATTAAATCCATAAACTGAATTTACAGATGGCATATAAGTTTTTTATTGGACCCGTCTGTCTGAACACTGTAGAGACCGAATTCAGGATGAGTAAGGAACAATTTGGAGCCAAAGTCAGTATGAAAAAGGAACAATTTGGAAACTACAGCACAGCTGTTGATGTAGTGGGGTAAAAGTGTTTTAAGAAAAAAAAGAAAAGGAAAAAAAAGGACGATGATTTGCTGTACACAATGTAACACAATGAATAATATTATCATCTTACAAAACTATTTCCCAACCCAATCCTGTAACTTAATGTGATTTAAGCATTTATAAACACGTGCAGTCACTTTAGTTCCACAAGTAAGGTGTTCGTTCCTTCAACACAAGTTCATACAGAAAGAGTGTCATTACCATCCTTCCACCAACTTGCTAAGCTGTAACAACTGGACTTTTTTGCATTTTAATACCAAAAACAAAGATCACATATAACTAAACACTTTTTTGTGTTTTAAAGTTGCATATGCTGCTGCTAATGTTACATATTTACAGCAGTTGATAAACAGTTCACCTGTTTGCGTAACAACTCACAAAGGATGAAAATGTCTCAATGGGTAGTATTACTCCTTGCTTCAAGATGACCACCAAGTAAGTATTAGTGGCAATAATTAGTCAGAATGTTGTCAGTTGAGACAAAGTCATCACAGCCACCTGACATGAAAATTATGCTGTTTAATTCTAATTATAGTTAAGTAATGGCAGGAAAATGGATCAGTGTGGGAATGAAGATGAATCACGAGTTCTACTCTTGCAAAAACCTGAGTACTGTGATAGGAGACTCATATTATCATACCAACTGAACCACCACAATTATCATGTTCATTTTCATGTTCCTGAATGCATGATGAGTCTGCACCTCTCACCATATGAGGGTATATCCATAACCACCACTCAACCGAACATGTTCTGATATGGGAAGAGCACCTGATCCCACTCTTCATCGGTCCAGTCCCTATGTGACTACTGAAAGGGATGGACATGCTGCAAATGCACTCCTGAGTCTCTGAGCTGTGACTTAACGATGCATGTGCAGATGTGTGTGGCACCCTATGGCCAATACGAACTACTACTAGGTATAGAACATGTATCTTCTGTGGGCTCAAAACATCATCATTTGCGTGTTTAGTTCACATTTTCCGTACTTAGCAAGAAAGCAGTAGAGCATCAATTGTCAAAAAATTGGCAACTGAACAATCACTTACCCAAAATGTTATTTGCTCATGTGAAGACATTCTTGAAAAAATTAAGGAATGGGTGGGAGTCAGTGGTACATATGCATAACACTAAATCATTCAAGACAGTGAAATTGTAAACCTCGTCACTGAAAGTTGACACTTCCAGCATCCCATCAATTAGTGGCCTGGAAAATGAAGATGAGAAATATGCTGTTTTCTTCTGAAATATTTGCATGTTTAGATTCTGCCTTCGAACGTTTCAAGCTCAAAATGAAGGTGAGCAATATCATATACCTGTCCTGCTCGTAAGCAGCTAAGCTTGTGTAGAGAGATCACAATTAAAGATTTTTGTGTTAAATCTATACATATGTACTGCACATGTAAAATGCACACGCATTACATATTTTTTGTTTACTAGGCTGTAGAACATACATTCCTACTGCAACTGCCTATGCAATAATAATAATAATAATAATAATAATAATAATAATAATAATAATAATAATTCTGCCAGTCGTAAAAGGCGACGAAAAGAACAAACCACTAATAGGGCTAACCCCCCTTTAGTGTGATTAGTTGGTTCAGGACAGAACTAAAGAAGCCTCGGACAAGCGCCGTCATGGTCGGGGACGACGCTTGAACCCTATGCCCGCCCACAATGGTAACGACACTGCTAGCCAACTGGAAAATGATTTAAATCCAAATAGAGGTCTTTTGCAGGATATGCTTACTGCAACCACCCTAGAAGGAAAACAAAGACAGAGGATGAGATGGTCAGATGAAGTTAATCGACACCTCATGTTCTGTTATTACCAAGCAACAAACCTAGGAACCAACACAACTGGATACAGATCACAAGTATACACAACATTTATTACCAGATACCCAGAATTAAAATTTTTAACAGAACAACGACTAGCTGATCAGATCCGTGTAATAATCAAAAATAACAGGATACCCCAGTCAGAATTAGAAAACATCAAACAACAAGTACAACAAATACTGGAACAAAATAATGTGCAATCAGAAGAAGAAGAAAATACAGTAATTGACTCAAACATCCCAGAGCAAACAAACAAAGAACAACACACACCAATTAAACAATCAGAGGAAAACGAAATCTTAAGACAGCCACCAGAACAAGCACAAATAGAACACGAAGTGACACACATGTTAGATATAGAAGAAAAATTTCAGCTGACATATATAGAATACAAAGACACAAATACAGACATAAGACCATTCTTGCATAGACCACCAAATAACCCACAAGTCGAAACAACAATAAAAACTATCAACACAATCATACACAACAAAATAAATGAAAACACAACTATGGAAGAGTTACAACTACTGGTTTATATAGGAGCACTCACTACACTAAATATACACACTAGACAGAGATCAGAACCAACCAACACACAGAAGAAACCCACAAAACCAGCATGGCAACACAGGCTACAGATCAGAATAGAAAAACTGAGAAAAGACATTGGACAGCTAACACAATTTATAAGAAATGAAATCTCGGAAAAAAAACAAAAAAGGTTAGGTAAAATCTCACAACAAGAAGCGACAGAGCAATTAGACGAAAAGAAGCAGAAATTACAAGCATTAGCCAAACGACTCAGAAGATACAAAAAAAGTGAAAATAGAAGGAAACAAAACCAAACATTCAACACAAACCAAAAGAAATTTTACCAGACAATAGATAACACACACATTAAAATAAACAATCCACCAAACATAACAGACATGGAACACTTCTGGAGCAACATATGGTCAAACCCGGTACAACATAACAGGCATGCACGGTGGATACAAACAGAAACAGACACATACAAGATGATACCACAAATGCCTGAAGTGATAATTTTGCAACATGAAGTCACCCAAGCAATTAATTCTACTCACAATTGGAAAGCCCCTGGAAACGATAAAATAGCAAATTTCTGGTTAAAGAAGTTCACCTCAACACATTCACATCTAACTAAATTATTTAACAGTTACATTGCAGACCCATACACATTCCCTGATACACTTACACATGGAATAACTTATCTGAAACCTAAAGATCAAGCAGACACAGCAAACCCAGCTAAATATCGCCCCATAACATGCCTACCAACAATATACAAAATATTAACTTCAATCATTAAACAGAAATTAATGACACATACAACACAGAACAAAATTATAAATGAAGAACAAAAAGGCTGTTGCAAAGGAGCACGAGGATGTAAAGAGCAACTGATAATAGATGCAGAGGTGACATATCAAGCTAAAACTAAACAAAGGTCGCTACACTACGCATACATTGATTACCAAAAAGCTTTTGATAGTGTACCCCACTCATGGTTACTACACATATTGGAAATATACAAAATAGATCCTAAATTGATACAGTTCCTAAACATAGTAATGAAAAATTGGAAAACCACACTTAATATCCAAACAAATTCAAATAATATCACATCACAGCCAATACAGATTAAGCGTGGAATATACCAAGGAGACTCATTAAGTCCTTTCTGGTTCTGCCTTGCTCTGAACCCACTATCCAACATGCTAAATAATACAAATTATGGATACAATATTACTGGAACATACCCACACAAAATCACACATTTGCTATACATGGATGATCTAAAACTACTGGCAGCAACAAATCAACAACTCAACCAATTACTAAAGATAACAGAAGTATTCAGCAATGATATAAGTATGGCTTTTGGAACAGACAAATGTAAGAAAAATAGCATAGTCAAGGGAAAACACACTAAACAAGAAGATTACATATTGGATAACCACAGCGACTGCATAGAAGCGATGGAAAAAACGGATGCCTATAAATATCTAGGATACAGACAAAAAATAGGAATAGATAATACAAATATTAAAGAAGAACTAAAAGAAAAATATAGACAAAGACTAACAAAAATACTGAAAACAGAATTGACAGCAAGAAACAAGACAAAAGCTATAAATACTTATGCCATACCAATATTGACCTACTCATTTGGAGTAGTGAAATGGAGTAACACAGACCTAGAAGCACTCAATACACTTACACGCTCACAATGCCACAAATATAGAATACATCACATACATTCAGCAACAGAAAGATTCACATTAAGCAGAAAGGAAGGAGGAAGGGGATTTATCGATATAAAAAACCTACATTATGGACAGGTAGACAATTTAAGAAAATTCTTTATAGAACGAGCAGAAACTAGCAAAATACACAAAGCAATCACTCATATAAATACATCGGCTACACCACTACAATTTCATAACCACCTCTACAACCCTTTAGACCACATAACATCAACAGATACGAAGAAAGTAAATTGGAAAAAGAAAACACTTCATGGCAAGCACCCGTATCATCTAACACAGCCACACATCGATCAAGACGCATCCAACACATGGCTAAGAAAAGGCAATATATACAGTGAGACAGAAGGATTCATGATTGCAATACAGGATCAAACAATAAACACCAGGTATTACAGCAAGCATATTATTAAAGATCCCAATACCACAACAGATAAATGCAGACTTTGTAAACAACAAATAGAAACAGTAGATCACATCACAAGCGGATGTACAATACTAGCAAATACAGAATACCCCAGAAGACATGACAATGTCGCAAAAATAATACATCAACAGCTTGCCTTACAACATAAACTTTTAAAACAACAAGTTCCTACACACAAGTATGCACCACAAAATGTACTGGAGAATGATGAATACAAATTATACTGGAACAGAACCATTATAACAGATAAAACAACGCCACATAACAAACCTGACATCATACTCACCAATAAAAAGAAGAAATTAACACAACTAATCGAAATATCCATACCCAATACAACAAATATACAAAAGAAAACAGGAGAAAAAATTGAAAAATACATCCAACTGGCTGAGGAAGTCAAAGACATGTGGCATCAGGATAAAGTTGACATCATACCAATTATACTATCAACTACAGGAGTCATACCACACAATATCCACCAGTACATCAATGCAATACAGCTACATCCAAACATATATATACAACTACAGAAATCCGTAATTATTGATACATGTTCAATTACCCGAAAGTTCCTAAATGCAATATAACACATACCGTACAGTTAATAGGAAGTGACGCTTGATCAAGGTCCGCGTCACCTTCCATTTTTAACCAGACATAACGTCTGAGACAAGAAAGAAATAATAATAATAATAAATAGAGGTGTTTTGCAGGATATGCTTCCTGCAACCACCCTAGAAGGAAAACAAAGACAGATGATGAGATGGTCAGATGAAGTTAATCGACACCTCATGTTCTGTTGTTACCAAGCAACAAACCTAGGAACCAACACAACTGGATACAGATCACAAGTATACACAACATTTATTACCAGATACCCAGAATTAAAATTTTTAACAGAACAACGACTAGCTGATCAGATCCGTGTAATAATCAAAAATAACAGGATACCCCAGTCAGAATTAGAAAACATCAAACAACAAGTACAACAAATACTGGAACAAAATAATGTGCAATCAGAAGAAGAAGAAAATACAGTAATTGACTCAAACATCCCAGAGCAAACAAACAAAGAACAACACACACCAATTAAACAATCAGAGGAAAACGAAATCTTAAGACAGCCACCAGAACAAGCACAAATAGAACACGAAGTGACACACATGTTAGATATAGAAGAAAAATTTCAGCTGACATATATAGAATACAAAGACACAAATACAGACATAAGACCATTCTTGCATAGACCACCAAATAACCCACAAGTCGAAACAACAATAAAAACTATCAACACAATCATACACAACAAAATAAATGAAAACACAACTATGGAAGAGTTACAACTACTGGTTTATATAGGAGCACTCACTACACTAAATATACACACTAGACAGAGATCAGAACCAACCAACACACAGAAGAAACCCACAAAACCAGCATGGCAACACAGGCTACAGATCAGAATAGAAAAACTGAGAAAAGACATCGGACAGCTAACACAATTTATAAGAAATGAAATCTCGGAAAAAAAACAAAAAAGGTTAGGTAAAATCTCACAACAAGAAGCGACAGAGCAATTAGACGAAAAGAAGCAGAAATTACAAGCATTAGCCAAACGACTCAGAAGATACAAAAAAAGTGAAAATAGAAGGAAACAAAACCAAACATTCAACACAAACCAAAAGAAATTTTACCAGACAATAGATAACACACACATTAAAATAAACAATCCACCAAACATAACAGACATGGAACACTTCTGGAGCAACATATGGTCAAACCCGGTACAACATAACAGGCATGCACGGTGGATACAAACAGAAACAGACACATACAAGATGATACCACAAATGCCTGAAGTGATAATTTTGCAACATGAAGTCACCCAAGCAATTAATTCTACTCACAATTGGAAAGCCCCTGGAAACGATAAAATAGCAAATTTCTGGTTAAAGAAGTTCACCTCTACACATTCACATCTAACTAAATTATTTAACAGTTACATTGCAGACCCATACACATTCCCTGATACACTTACACATGGAATAACTTATCTGAAACCTAAAGATCAAGCAGACACAGCAAACCCAGCTAAATATCGCCCCATAACATGCCTACCAACAATATACAAAATATTAACTTCAATCATTAAACAGAAATTAATGACACATACAACACAGAACAAAATTATAAATGAAGAACAAAAAGGCTGTTGCAAAGGAGCATGAGGATGTAAAGAGCAACTGATAATAGATGCAGAGGTGACATATCAAGCTAAAACTAAACAAAGGTCGCTACACTACGCATACATTGATTACCAAAAAGCTTTTGATAGTGTACCCCACTCATGGTTACTACACATATTGGAAATATACAAAATAGATCCTAAATTGATACAGTTCCTAAACATAGTAATGAAAAATTGGAAAACCACACTTAATATCCAAACAAATTCAAATAATATCACATCACAGCCAATACAGATTAAGTGTGGAATATACCAAGGAGACTCATTAAGTCCTTTCTGGTTCTGCCTTGCTCTGAACCCACTATCCAACATGCTAAATAATACAAATTATGGATACAATATTACTGGAACATACCCACACAAAATCACACATTTGCTATACATGGATGATCTAAAACTACTGGCAGCAACAAATCAACAACTCAACCAATTACTAAAGATAACAGAAGTATTCAGCAATGATATAAGTATGGCTTTTGGAACAGACAAATGTAAGAAAAATAGCATAGTCAAGGGAAAACACACTAAACAAGAAGATTACATATTGGATAACCACAGCGACTGCATAGAAGCGATGGAAAAAACGGATGCCTATAAATATCTAGGATACAGACAAAAAATAGGAATAGATAATACAAATATTAAAGAAGAACTAAAAGAAAAATATAGACAAAGACTAACAAAAATACTGAAAACAGAATTGACAGCAAGAAACAAGACAAAAGCTATAAATACTTATGCCATACCAATATTGACCTACTCATTTGGAGTAGTGAAATGGAGTAACACAGACCTAGAAGCACTCAATACACTTACACGCTCACAATGCCACAAATATAGAATACATCACATACATTCAGCAACAGAAAGATTCACATTAAGCAGAAAGGAAGGAGGAAGGGGATTTATCAATATAAAAAACCTACATTATGGACAGGTAGACAATTTAAGAAAATTCTTTATAGAACGAGCAGAAACTAGCAAAATACACAAAGCAATCACTCATATAAATACATCGGCTACACCACTACAATTTCATAACCACCTCTACAACCCTTTAGACCACATAACATCAACAGATACGAAGAAAATAAATTGGAAAAAGAAAACACTTCATGGCAAGCACCCGTATCATCTAACACAGCCACACATCGATCAAGACGCATCCAACACATGGCTAAGAAAAGGCAATATATACAGTGAGACAGAAGGATTCATGATTGCAATACAGGATCAAACAATAAACACCAGGTATTACAGCAAGCATATTATTAAAGATCCCAATACCACAACAGATAAATGCAGACTTTGTAAACAACAAATAGAAACAGTAGATCACATCACAAGCGGATGTACAATACTAGCAAATACAGAATACCCCAGAAGACATGACAATGTCGCAAAAATAATACATCAACAGCTTGCCTTACAACATAAACTTTTAAAACAACAAGTTCCTACACACAAGTATGCACCACAAAATGTACTGGAGAATGATGAATACAAATTATACTGGAACAGAACCATTATAACAGATAAAACAACGCCACATAACAAACCTGACATCATACTCACCAATAAAAAGAAGAAATTAACACAACTAATCGAAATATCCATACCCAATACAACAAATATACAAAAGAAAACAGGAGAAAAAATTGAAAAATACATCCAACTGGCTGAGGAAGTCAAAGACATGTGGCATCAGGATAAAGTTGACATCATACCAATTATACTATCAACTACAGGAGTCATACCACACAATATCCACCAGTACATCAATGCAATACAGCTACATCCAAACATATACATACAACTACAGAAATCCATAATTATTGATACATGTTCAATTACCCGAAAGTTCCTAAATGCAATATAACACATACCGTACAGTTAATAGGAAGTGACGCTTGATCAAGGTCCGCGTCACCTTCCATTTTTAACCAGACATAACGTCTGAGACAAGAAAGAAATAATAATAATAATAAATAGAGGTGTTTTGCAGGATATGCTTCCTGCAACCACCCTAGAAGGAAAACAAAGACAGATGATGAGATGGTCAGATGAAGTTAATCGACACCTCATGTTCTGTTGTTACCAAGCAACAAACCTAGGAACCAACACAACTGGATACAGATCACAAGTATACACAACATTTATTACCAGATACCCAGAATTAAAATTTTTAACAGAACAACGACTAGCTGATCAGATCCGTGTAATAATCAAAAATAACAGGATACCCCAGTCAGAATTAGAAAACATCAAACAACAAGTACAACAAATACTGGAACAAAATAATGTGCAATCAGAAGAAGAAGAAAATACAGTAATTGACTCAAACATCCCAGAGCAAACAAACAAAGAACAACACACACCAATTAAACAATCAGAGGAAAACGAAATCTTAAGACAGCCACCAGAACAAGCACAAATAGAACACGAAGTGACACACATGTTAGATATAGAAGAAAAATTTCAGCTGACATATATAGAATACAAAGACACAAATACAGACATAAGACCATTCTTGCATAGACCACCAAATAACCCACAAGTCGAAACAACAATAAAAACTATCAACACAATCATACACAACAAAATAAATGAAAACACAACTATGGAAGAGTTACAACTACTGGTTTATATAGGAGCACTCACTACACTAAATATACACACTAGACAGAGATCAGAACCAACCAACACACAGAAGAAACCCACAAAACCAGCATGGCAACACAGGCTACAGATCAGAATAGAAAAACTGAGAAAAGACATCGGACAGCTAACACAATTTATAAGAAATGAAATCTCGGAAAAAAAACAAAAAAGGTTAGGTAAAATCTCACAACAAGAAGCGACAGAGCAATTAGACGAAAAGAAGCAGAAATTACAAGCATTAGCCAAACGACTCAGAAGATACAAAAAAAGTGAAAATAGAAGGAAACAAAACCAAACATTCAACACAAACCAAAAGAAATTTTACCAGACAATAGATAACACACACATTAAAATAAACAATCCACCAAACATAACAGACATGGAACACTTCTGGAGCAACATATGGTCAAACCCGGTACAACATAACAGGCATGCACGGTGGATACAAACAGAAACAGACACATACAAGATGATACCACAAATGCCTGAAGTGATAATTTTGCAACATGAAGTCACCCAAGCAATTAATTCTACTCACAATTGGAAAGCCCCTGGAAACGATAAAATAGCAAATTTCTGGTTAAAGAAGTTCACCTCTACACATTCACATCTAACTAAATTATTTAACAGTTACATTGCAGACCCATACACATTCCCTGATACACTTACACATGGAATAACTTATCTGAAACCTAAAGATCAAGCAGACACAGCAAACCCAGCTAAATATCGCCCCATAACATGCCTACCAACAATATACAAAATATTAACTTCAATCATTAAACAGAAATTAATGACACATACAACACAGAACAAAATTATAAATGAAGAACAAAAAGGCTGTTGCAAAGGAGCATGAGGATGTAAAGAGCAACTGATAATAGATGCAGAGGTGACATATCAAGCTAAAACTAAACAAAGGTCGCTACACTACGCATACATTGATTACCAAAAAGCTTTTGATAGTGTACCCCACTCATGGTTACTACACATATTGGAAATATACAAAATAGATCCTAAATTGATACAGTTCCTAAACATAGTAATGAAAAATTGGAAAACCACACTTAATATCCAAACAAATTCAAATAATATCACATCACAGCCAATACAGATTAAGTGTGGAATATACCAAGGAGACTCATTAAGTCCTTTCTGGTTCTGCCTTGCTCTGAACCCACTATCCAACATGCTAAATAATACAAATTATGGATACAATATTACTGGAACATACCCACACAAAATCACACATTTGCTATACATGGATGATCTAAAACTACTGGCAGCAACAAATCAACAACTCAACCAATTACTAAAGATAACAGAAGTATTCAGCAATGATATAAGTATGGCTTTTGGAACAGACAAATGTAAGAAAAATAGCATAGTCAAGGGAAAACACACTAAACAAGAAGATTACATATTGGATAACCACAGCGACTGCATAGAAGCGATGGAAAAAACGGATGCCTATAAATATCTAGGATACAGACAAAAAATAGGAATAGATAATACAAATATTAAAGAAGAACTAAAAGAAAAATATAGACAAAGACTAACAAAAATACTGAAAACAGAATTGACAGCAAGAAACAAGACAAAAGCTATAAATACTTATGCCATACCAATATTGACCTACTCATTTGGAGTAGTGAAATGGAGTAACACAGACCTAGAAGCACTCAATACACTTACACGCTCACAATGCCACAAATATAGAATACATCACATACATTCAGCAACAGAAAGATTCACATTAAGCAGAAAGGAAGGAGGAAGGGGATTTATCAATATAAAAAACCTACATTATGGACAGGTAGACAATTTAAGAAAATTCTTTATAGAACGAGCAGAAACTAGCAAAATACACAAAGCAATCACTCATATAAATACATCGGCTACACCACTACAATTTCATAACCACCTCTACAACCCTTTAGACCACATAACATCAACAGATACGAAGAAAATAAATTGGAAAAAGAAAACACTTCATGGCAAGCACCCGTATCATCTAACACAGCCACACATCGATCAAGACGCATCCAACACATGGCTAAGAAAAGGCAATATATACAGTGAGACAGAAGGATTCATGATTGCAATACAGGATCAAACAATAAACACCAGGTATTACAGCAAGCATATTATTAAAGATCCCAATACCACAACAGATAAATGCAGACTTTGTAAACAACAAATAGAAACAGTAGATCACATCACAAGCGGATGTACAATACTAGCAAATACAGAATACCCCAGAAGACATGACAATGTCGCAAAAATAATACATCAACAGCTTGCCTTACAACATAAACTTTTAAAACAACAAGTTCCTACACACAAGTATGCACCACAAAATGTACTGGAGAATGATGAATACAAATTATACTGGAACAGAACCATTATAACAGATAAAACAACGCCACATAACAAACCTGACATCATACTCACCAATAAAAAGAAGAAATTAACACAACTAATCGAAATATCCATACCCAATACAACAAATATACAAAAGAAAACAGGAGAAAAAATTGAAAAATACATCCAACTGGCTGAGGAAGTCAAAGACATGTGGCATCAGGATAAAGTTGACATCATACCAATTATACTATCAACTACAGGAGTCATACCACACAATATCCACCAGTACATCAATGCAATACAGCTACATCCAAACATATACATACAACTACAGAAATCCATAATTATTGATACATGTTCAATTACCCGAAAGTTCCTAAATGCAATATAACACATACCGTACAGTTAATAGGAAGTGACGCTTGATCAAGGTCCGCGTCACCTTCCATTTTTAACCAGACATAACGTCTGAGACAAGAAAGAAATAATAATAATAATAAATAGAGGTGTTTTGCAGGATATGCTTCCTGCAACCACCCTAGAAGGAAAACAAAGACAGATGATGAGATGGTCAGATGAAGTTAATCGACACCTCATGTTCTGTTGTTACCAAGCAACAAACCTAGGAACCAACACAACTGGATACAGATCACAAGTATACACAACATTTATTACCAGATACCCAGAATTAAAATTTTTAACAGAACAACGACTAGCTGATCAGATCCGTGTAATAATCAAAAATAACAGGATACCCCAGTCAGAATTAGAAAACATCAAACAACAAGTACAACAAATACTGGAACAAAATAATGTGCAATCAGAAGAAGAAGAAAATACAGTAATTGACTCAAACATCCCAGAGCAAACAAACAAAGAACAACACACACCAATTAAACAATCAGAGGAAAACGAAATCTTAAGACAGCCACCAGAACAAGCACAAATAGAACACGAAGTGACACACATGTTAGATATAGAAGAAAAATTTCAGCTGACATATATAGAATACAAAGACACAAATACAGACATAAGACCATTCTTGCATAGACCACCAAATAACCCACAAGTCGAAACAACAATAAAAACTATCAACACAATCATACACAACAAAATAAATGAAAACACAACTATGGAAGAGTTACAACTACTGGTTTATATAGGAGCACTCACTACACTAAATATACACACTAGACAGAGATCAGAACCAACCAACACACAGAAGAAACCCACAAAACCAGCATGGCAACACAGGCTACAGATCAGAATAGAAAAACTGAGAAAAGACATCGGACAGCTAACACAATTTATAAGAAATGAAATCTCGGAAAAAAAACAAAAAAGGTTAGGTAAAATCTCACAACAAGAAGCGACAGAGCAATTAGACGAAAAGAAGCAGAAATTACAAGCATTAGCCAAACGACTCAGAAGATACAAAAAAAGTGAAAATAGAAGGAAACAAAACCAAACATTCAACACAAACCAAAAGAAATTTTACCAGACAATAGATAACACACACATTAAAATAAACAATCCACCAAACATAACAGACATGGAACACTTCTGGAGCAACATATGGTCAAACCCGGTACAACATAACAGGCATGCACGGTGGATACAAACAGAAACAGACACATACAAGATGATACCACAAATGCCTGAAGTGATAATTTTGCAACATGAAGTCACCCAAGCAATTAATTCTACTCACAATTGGAAAGCCCCTGGAAACGATAAAATAGCAAATTTCTGGTTAAAGAAGTTCACCTCTACACATTCACATCTAACTAAATTATTTAACAGTTACATTGCAGACCCATACACATTCCCTGATACACTTACACATGGAATAACTTATCTGAAACCTAAAGATCAAGCAGACACAGCAAACCCAGCTAAATATCGCCCCATAACATGCCTACCAACAATATACAAAATATTAACTTCAATCATTAAACAGAAATTAATGACACATACAACACAGAACAAAATTATACATGAAGAACAAAAAGGCTGTTGCAAAGGAGCACGAGGATGTAAAGAGCAACTGATAATAGATGCAGAGGTGACATATCAAGCTAAAACTAAACAAAGGTCGCTACACTACGCATACATTGATTACCAAAAAGCTTTTGATAGTGTACCCCACTCATGGTTACTACACATATTGGAAATATACAAAATAGATCCTAAATTGATACAGTTCCTAAACATAGTAATGAAAAATTGGAAAACCACACTTAATATCCAAACAAATTCAAATAATATCACATCACAGCCAATACAGATTAAGCGTGGAATATACCAAGGAGACTCATTAAGTCCTTTCTGGTTCTGCCTTGCTCTGAACCCACTATCCAACATGCTAAATAATACAAATTATGGATACAATATTACTGGAACATACCCACACAAAATCACACATTTGCTATACATGGATGATCTAAAACTACTGGCAGCAACAAATCAACAACTCAACCAATTACTAAAGATAACAGAAGTATTCAGCAATGATATAAGTATGGCTTTTGGAACAGACAAATGTAAGAAAAATAGCATAGTCAAGGGAAAACACACTAAACAAGAAGATTACATATTGGATAACCACAGCGACTGCATAGAAGCGATGGAAAAAACGGATGCCTATAAATATCTAGGATACAGACAAAAAATAGGAATAGATAATACAAATATTAAAGAAGAACTAAAAGAAAAATATAGACAAAGACTAACAAAAATACTGAAAACAGAATTGACAGCAAGAAACAAGACAAAAGCTATAAATACTTATGCCATACCAATATTGACCTACTCATTTGGAGTAGTGAAATGGAGTAACACAGACCTAGAAGCACTCAATACACTTACACGCTCACAATGCCACAAATATAGAATACATCACATACATTCAGCAACAGAAAGATTCACATTAAGCAGAAAGGAAGGAGGAAGGGGATTTATCGATATAAAAAACCTACATTATGGACAGGTAGACAATTTAAGAAAATTCTTTATAGAACGAGCAGAAACTAGCAAAATACACAAAGCAATCACTCATATAAATACATCGGCTACACCACTACAATTTCATAACCACCTCTACAACCCTTTAGACCACATAACATCAACAGATACGAAGAAAGTAAATTGGAAAAAGAAAACACTTCATGGCAAGCACCCATATCATCTAACACAGCCACACATCGATCAAGACGCATCCAACACATGGCTAAGAAAAGGCAATATATACAGTGAGACAGAAGGATTCATGATTGCAATACAGGATCAAACAATAAACACCAGGTATTACAGCAAGCATATTATTAAAGATCCCAATACCACAACAGATAAATGCAGACTTTGTAAACAACAAATAGAAACAGTAGATCACATCACAAGCGAATGTACAATACTAGCAAATACAGAATACCCCAGAAGACATGACAATGTCACAAAAATAATACATCAACAGCTTGCCTTACAACATAAACTTTTAAAACAACAAGTTCCTACACACAAGTATGCACCACAAAATGTACTGGAGAATGATGAATACAAATTATACTGGAACAGAACCATTATAACAGATAAAACAACGCCACATAACAAACCTGACATCATACTCACCAATAAAAAGAAGAAATTAACACAACTAATCGAAATATCCATACCCAATACAACAAATATACAAAAGAAAACAGGAGAAAAAATTGAAAAATACATCCAACTGGCTGAGGAAGTCAAAGACATGTGGCATCAGGATAAAGTTGACATCATACCAATTATAGTATCAACTACAGGAGTCATACCACACAATATCCACCAGTACATCAATGCAATAGAGCTACATCCAAACGTATATATACAACTACAGAAATCAGTAATTATTGATACATGTTCAATTACCCGAAAGTTCCTAAATGCAATATAACACATACCATACAGTTAAAAGGAAGTGACGCCTGATCAAGGTCCGCGTCACTTTTCATTTTTAACCAGACTTAACGTCTGAGAAAGTAAAGAATAATAATAATAATAATAGACATTCATTTCATTAAGAATGTAAGTAGTTTTTATTGTTAAATTTGTAAATAAAAGTATACAGTTCAATCAACCAAATAAATCGGTTTTCTGAACACATACAGACAGGTGTGTGGCACCCTGTGGCCACTATATGCTGCACACAAGTAGAATATGCAATTCCTACATACGCTATGACTTTTTCCCTGTTCTTCTTGCAGGTTATTTGTGCTTTCCTAAGAATTTGCATGGAATACACATTGAAATAGTATGTGTATTCGTTCAAGAGACTGCAACCATCATTGGTGCACAGTCTTAAGTGGCATTTTCCCTGAGTAATCACATCTACTAACCGTTAAGTGTGCCCTACAAATAAAACTGTTGGACAAGTGTGTTTGAATTTCTTTGCACCATATTTTAGCAAAGGAGTGACCGAACAAAAATTAGACCAACATGGGGTTTTAAAATAAGTGTATTAAGACTGTACTTAACATTTTTGTGTCATTGCTGATAACATTTGCACTATACAGAGGCCCCAGCACAGTCAAACAGCAGAGACACTGACTGTAAGTGCCTTTCCAAGTGTCACAACAGTGGACTGATGCACCGGACCACCATGCCACAAGGGGTGATAGCTGAGTCAGTGGCAGTTGCTGAGACAGCAATGTCAAGTCAGCAACACTTGCCCATTCAGTGACAGTTGGGTGAGTTGTGTTTGCCCAGAAAGTGACAGTTGAGCAAGCAGGGATTGCTCAGAAAGTGACAATCGAGTCTGTGCTTCCTCAGACAGTGACAGTCAAATGAGTGGTGCTTGCCGAGTCAGCAACAACTGGTGAGGTGACAAGATTGCTGTCTGAAACACAGACACTGTAATTGCCACGAAATGCTAGATGGTGTGGTCTAGTGTCCAAAGAACACCAATGTCAGTGGCTCTGTAAAGGTGGCACGGGTTAAGTCACAGATGCACATTTTAAACACTACTGCAAAGGTACTAATGGAGGATGACTATGTCCCCAAGCCAGAAAAACTCAACAACAGACTCCATTCCGAAACTGGCTCAGAATTTAAGGCAGAACATGTCTTACCTATGCTGCTGACTACTTGAAGTGTGAACTGTATCCCTTTGCCTTCCAACTCATAACTCTTGATGCCAAGGTAGGACTCCTTCAGATGAGAACAGATGACTGCAACAGGAACTCCAAAGGGTGTCAGACCCACCTGATTGAGGTACTTAAAGAAAATACACTAAATGAGACAGAAAAGTAGGAATTAATTGTGATGAACCATGAATCAGAGATTGAGACAAATGAACTCTTAGATAAAATAGACAAACAGGTGCAAGCCCCCGTGACACCTGCAGTCACCTTTACAAGTGAACCAAAAACTAAAGAGCTACAAGTATAGAGCAGATAAAAGCTAAACAAGCAACAACCATGTTCCTCAAATCAACAACTAACCAGGAGATGAAAGCAATTAGACAATGATAAAAAATGTCCTAGAAAGAAAAATTATACACCAGCTCGATTAGAGCAACCACAATAGCACTCACAGTAGTAACCGCTATATAGAACAACTGCCACAAATTTATTGAAAAAGTCAAAGAAAAACACCATCATTGGTGAAAGGCACAGAAAATGAAAACCACTTGTAGCCGTCTACTACATACTACTGATGGAGGACTCTTAGAAAGCCTCTTTGAACAATGAAATTTCCAGAATAACACCACATGTGAGGAGTTTGACAGGGTCATGAAAATTAGATTCCAGGCAGGATAAAAGGCATGTGGCTACAACCACCAGGTATACAGATTAAAGAATAAATTGATGTTAATCAGTGGTTTAACTGCCGCGACCTTTGCCACAGCACTAACGAAGTGAGAGGTAACATGCACAAAATATGGACAATCAATTCACAAATTGCAGTAAAGGATACCTCAACCACCAAGAGAAGCTACTGGAGAGCAATATCCTGACAGAGGCAAAAAGGCCTCCTAACATATAACTTCATAAATGATGAACAGTTTCCTGCTCACACAAGTATGCTAACACTATAGGGCAGTTACATCAATACACCAGAATATACATATGAAATGACTATTGGAGGATATGTTCTCCACAAGGTAGCCAAGAAAATCAAAAAACAAATGTATCACTGCATGGATTTTCAGGCATCACTCATACAACATATAGAGGAGCTCGAGAACAAACTGATGAATACCTCACAAAAGAAAGCACAGAAAGCAGACTGCATAACAAAACAAACCAACCAGACAACTGGAGGACAACAAACAAACCATCACACTGATTACACGAAATCATGAATAAGCTTATGGAACTTGTAAAAGTGAATATTACATTAAGCCAGTGAAATTCTGTTTCTGGAGGCATTCTTAACCCAGGCAATGAGATAAAAAAATGCTCACCTGCATTATAGGAAGCAAACACCTCAAATGAGACTGATCATTTGCAGGGCAGAAAACAGACACCTCAAACACCACAATGCCTACCACAAGGAGGCAAACTGAATGAGTAAAAATACAAAAGCAACACATGTGATACATGCAGAAATACTAGTAATTATGAAATATCTAACCCCCCAACTATACCAAGACACACCACCACTCACTCATATAAACATGGATGACATAACCAAGGGAAACGGTGTGATGAAAAGAGACACAAGAGATGCGTGTAACTGAAACAGTTGTAACGGTGTGCACCTCAAAGAAGATGCTTAAAACAATCACCATAATGGCACAACATCACCCTCAGCTTGCCATCCAATTATAACACTCACTTGCTATGACACAAACCAATGTTACCCTCTTGGAGGATTTTTAATTTTGACTGTATGTACATCTAATGGATGAAGGTATCAGACAGCAATTTAAGTATATTGTAATTAATAAAAAAAACTAAACAGGCTCTTACTTTGGGGATAATGAAAGTAGTAAAGTTCATATGAATGAAGCAATAAATGGTCACCAGCCCAATTAGGCACATTAAATTGAAATATTGTGTTCAAGAAAATTGAATATTAATTGTTGTAGTGACTTTCATTAAGACTCCCTTTGAGTAGAACACTGGATACACATGAATAGAGGGCAATATAAGTTGTGGGTAGCAGTAATTACCATTAATGCTCAAACCAGTAACCCTAGAAAGCAAGATTGTATCCCACTCATAATAATAACAGTTACAATCACTATCATTACATGACTCAGTACTGAGATGTTACTGCAGGAAGCACTGAATTAATGTTGGACATGGAAAGGTTTCTGACTTAGCTTACATATAAAAACCACAAATAAAATTAAATAATACTATAGTTACACTGTTTATACTCCCATTTATAGAAATGTATCAGATTTCTTTAGTAGCAATAATATTCTAATTATCTTTATAATATGGTGGGGACCCATAAACTGATACTGTATCACTAATTAAACTCTATGATCATTTCAGTTGCAAGATTCAATACAACTAAATTTAATTCTGAGCCCCACTTGAAATAGTTTACGTTTTCATCCTTCAAATTAAATTACTCAACACTGAGCTCTACTAACCTCAAAAAAATCATTCATGATAGTAATCAAGACTAAATTATGTTTCAAATAAATTTAACTTGTGTGCCTTTTTCATCACCTGTGAAGCAGGTATTTTAGACAGCAATGTACACACAGACTGGCAATGAATTATTGCACATTTAATACACAGGAATAAATTACTAGTTCATATGAAATGGGATACTTGGTTTTCTGAATACTTGGGAGGGGATCCTGCATAGGTTCATAATTAGGATAAAAGTTATGGTCCTAAACACAGGTTTATAACACTTGGATTATTACTGAAAGCACTCACACAACTTAACTGGTCCATGCTCTGATACATATCTGTATGCATGAAGTTGATGGAGCAGTGGCAAAGTAGTGGTGGCAAGCAATGTGGTGGCTAACTGTACTCACGGCTCTTGATGTTTGAATACTCTTTACAATTTCTTCATGGCGATGGATTTTTTCCACATTAGAGCCATTCTCTGTTGCTGAGAGTACCATGCAACAGCCAAATCCACATCCGAGGCAACATTCCTTGCAAAACAGCTTCCAAATGCCTCCCTTGGCACCCTCAATGTTTACCATGCAACAGCTAGGAACTGACTGTGTACCATTCCCACCAAGGAGCCACCCAGTTCGACTGCCAAAAACACCTTTTACATCGTGCCAAGCCACTTCTGTTGTGGAGGGACTTCCCTAGATCTTTTACATTATACAATACAAGTGTTCTAAGCATGAACCAGCTTCCTATATACAATGTTTTCTTTATAAACATACATATATTATAAAATTTCATTATTTTAAACATTATTTAGTTTTTCCATACATACATTACAAACTTAAAATTTCCTGTCACAAATCAATGATCTTAAGTAACAAAGAACAAACACTTTATAATCACAGATACACAGTTACATAGTATAAACCTACTTCTAATTGATATAGCTGTTACACAATGATAATACCCATTTGAAGGCATCAAAGCCAGATTAAAATAATTTAGAATTAAACCTTAAACTAACTAGAAGAGAAAAGAAAAGAGAGACATTCTCCAAACAGTAAAGAGAATGCTAATTAGATTATTACACTCAAAGGGTGATTCTGTGTTTTTACCAGCTGGACTCATGGACCAAATCATCCTGAGGACTGTAAATATCCCAACCTCTGCAGAACCATTGCTTGATCTGATGCTTCAGGTCTGCCTGCACCGATCTGAGCCTTTTGATCTTGAGAAACTCCATAAGAATCAGGTTAGAGTGCACGGGGGTACATATTTTGATTATATTTAAACACACAGTAAATATTATAGCCATGTTAAAACATCCATAACGAGAATCCTTTAGATTAATGCAATGAGGAGTACACTTGTATGCACTGAGCTCCCCAAATGGCTCAAGAACAGCACATGGGAATTCTGTGCCTACACGAATCCTATGCAAGCAATGGCCAACTTACAAGTCTTCATAACAACACTGTAATAACAACTGGTGGCATAGACCATAAATCAGTGATAGTTGTAACCTGTATGAGCACAAACACTATTACGATAACTCAGCTATGCAATGAACATCTTATCACAATAAAATTGAGACACGGCAGAGATACACGGGTGATTGCCTCACCATGAGCACATTGTACTCACAGAGTAAACATTTATGAGGATTTAATTAAAATTGTAGCCACCTACATAACAGGTAGGAAATTTTTCATAAGTGCAGACATCAACTGCAGGTCTGCCCTATGGAATTTTGATAGAGCTGAAGAGATGGGTTGCACCATCAATGAAACAATACAATAAGCACACTTTCACATAATATATGTAGAAGGACAAACCACCAACCCAATCAGGACATGACTGAACACAAAGCAACATTGACTACACTCACAAACAATGTGGCTATCATGCAGACAACAGGCTCGAGAGCAGAGACAACAATGCAATACAATTCATTTTAACACGTGGCCAAACACGGCAGACACAACACAAACCAGATACTTACTATTTCACAAAGCAAACTGCTACAAATTATCAGAAGCAGTACAAGAACGTAAGCTGACCAACAGAGAGATAAGACTACAAGGCTCACATTCTAACAGAAACAATAAAAAAGGCACAAAACACATCCATACCAGCAGTATCCAGTACAAAACGCACACACACACCATGGACAGATAAACCAACAAGACTTAAACAAGAGTCTTAACGTAAACAGAAACTACACTCCTGGAAATTGAAATAAGAACACCATGAATTCATTGTCCCAGGAAGGGGAAACTTTATTGACACATTCCTGGGGTCAGATACATCACATGATCACACTGACAGAACCACAGGCACATAGACACAGGCAACAGAGCATGCACAATGTCGGCACTAGTACAGTGTATATCCACCTTTCGCAGCAATGCAGGCTGCTACTCTCCCATGGAGACGATCGTAGAGATGCTGGATGTAGTCCTGTGGAACGGCTTGCCATGCCATTTCCACCTGGCGCCTCAGTTGGACCAGCATTCGTGCTGGACGTGCAGACCGCATGAGACGACGCTTCATCCAGTCCCAAACATGCTCAATGGGGGACAGATCCGGAGATCTTGCTGGCCAGGGTAGTTGACTTACACCTTCTAGAGCACGTTGGGTGGCACGGGATACATGCGGACGTGCATTGTCCTGTTGGAACAGCAAGTTCCCTTGCCGGTCTAGGAATGGTAGAACGATGGGTTCGATGACGGTTTGGATGTACCGTGCACTATTCAGTGCCCCCTCGACAATCACCAGTGGTGTACGGCCAGTGTAGGAGATCGCTCCCCACACCATGATGCCGGTTGTTGGCCCTGTGTGCCTCGGTCGTATGCAGTCCTGATTGTGGCGCTCACCTGCACGGCGCCAAACACGCATACGACCATCATTGGCACCAAGGCAGAAGCGACTCTCATCGCTGAAGACGACACGTCTCCATTCGTCCCTCCATTCACGCCTGTCGCGACACCACTGGAGGCAGGCTGCACGATGTTGGGGCATGAGCGGAAGACGGCTTAACGGTGTGTGGGACCGTAGCCCAGCTTCATGGAGACGGTTGCGAATGGTCCTCGCCGATACCCCAGGAGTAACAGTGTCCCTAATTTGCTGGGAAGTGGCGGTGCCGTCCCCTACGGCACTGCGTAGGATCCTACGGTCTTGGCGTGCATCCGTGCGTCGCTGCGGTCCGGTCCCAGGTCGACGGGCACGTGCACCTTCCGCCGACCACTGGCGACAACATCGATGTACTGTGGAGACCTCACGCCCCACGTGTTGAGCAATTCGGCGGTACGTCCACCCGGCCTCCCGCATGCCCACTATACGCCCTCGCTCAAAGTCCGTCAACTGCACATACGGTTCACGTCCACGCTGTCGCGGCATGCTACCAGTGTTAAAGACTGCGATGGAGCTCCGTATGCCATGGCAAACTGGCTGACACTGACGGCGGCGGTGCACAAATGCTGCGCAGCTAGCGCCATTCGACGGCCAACACCGCGGTTCCTGGTGTGTCCGCTGTGCCGTGCGTGTGATCATTGCTTGTACAGCCCTCTCGCAGTGTCCAGAGCAAGTATGGTGGGTCTGACACACCGGTGTTAATGTGTTCTTTTTTCCATTTCCAGGAGTGTATATCAGAAAGTTATAAAAGATAAAAGACAAACAACCAGACCAGACAAACAAGATTAAATGCATTTAGGTAAGCAAAAGAACTTTATAAACACATGTTACTCAAGACAAGCATACAACATTGTGGCCAATTCATAACAACAGGAACATATAAAATGAAAGATCAGGGGATGGAGAAAACTGCATAATTTCTGATGTATAAACTCCACACTGATGACACCATTGACACAAAAAAAAAAAAAAAAAAAAAAAAACACGGACAACCTATACAAAACTGCCACAGATACCTGATCCTTCTGAGAAAGAAAAATTTGTGCTAGCAATGTCAGAACTTAATAGAAAAGTGTCTGAACCAGATGGTATCCATTCAGAGGTGCTCAAACGACTAATAACATGGATCACCTCATGTCTGACAATGTTACTGAATGACGCACTATGGCTGAGTCTGGTACCTGAAGTTTGGAAAACTTCAAAAGTAGTTACACTCACAAAATAACAGAGAGCCTTCTCATCCTAATCATAATGAGCAACTCATCTAATAGACATTCTGGCAAAGGTTCAGGAGATGCTACTTTGTCAGCATCTACAGGCCCCTAGAGCTCTCCTGGGCGTGAGTCCAAACCAATGCAGTTTCCGACCCAGGATAATCTATAGGTGACAACATCATCAAAGCATTGCAAATTTCAGGAAAACAACAAATAAATATGCTGTGGCCACAAAGAGACACTGCAGGGCATTTCACATGTTCTGGTGGCCTGCAGCATTTGCCAGGTTAGGACAAGTGGAGGTACTACAGTCTCTGTACAGTAGTGTTTCAGGCTGCTGCAGAGACAGAGCAGCAGGATCCAAAAAAAAAAAAAAAAAAAAAAATACCAAGGGTTTTCCACATGTGCTGATTTGTAGCCCCATCTCCAGTACTTACTAGATGGGGAGAATAGGACAGTTGGAGCTGTCACAAAAATGCACTATAGATCAACAGATAGATATAGAATAAAATTGTCAACAGATAATTAGGATGATGATGACGATGATAATAATAATAATGGAATAAAATTGTCAACAGATAATTAGGATGATGATGATGATGACAATAATATTAATAATAATAATAATAATAATAATAATAATAACAATCAGCAACAGAAAGGTTCACATTAAGCAGAAAGGAAGGAGGAAGGGGATTTATCGATATAAAAAACCTACATTATGGACAGGTAGACAATTTAAGAAAATTCTTTATAGAACGAGCAGAAACTAGCAAAATACACAAAGCAATCACTCATATAAATACATCGGCTACACCACTACAATTTCATAACCCCCTCTACAACCCTTTAGACCACATAACATCAACAGATACGAAGAAAGTAAATTGGAAAAAGAAAACACTTCATGGCAAGCACCCGAATCATCTAACACAGCCACACATCGATCAAGACGCATCCAACACATGGCTAAGAAAAGGCAATATATACAGTGAGACAGAAGGATTCATGATTGCAATACAGGATCAAACAATAAACACCAGGTATTACAGCAAGCATATTATTAAAGATCCCAATACCACAACAGATAAATGCAGACTTTGTAAACAACAAATAGAAACAGTAGATCACATCACAAGCGGATGTACAATACTAGCAAAAACAGAATACCCCAGAAGACATGACAATGTCGCAAAAATAATACATCAACAGCTTGCCTTACAACATAAACTTTTAAAACAACAAGTTCCTACACACAAGTATGCACCACAAAATGTACTGGAGAATGATGAATACAAATTATACTGGAACAGAACCATTATAACAGATAAAACAACGCCACATAACAAACCTGACATCATACTCACCAATAAAAAGAAGAAATTAACACAACTAATCGAAATATCCATACCCAATACAACAAATATACAAAAGAAAACAGGAGAAAAAATTGAAAAATACATCCAACTGGCTGAGGAAGTCAAAGACATGTGGCATCAGGATAAAGTTGACATCATACCAATTATAGTATCAACTACAGGAGTCATACCACACAATATCCACCAGTACATCAATGTAATACAGCTACATCCAAACATATATATACAACTACAGAAATCCGTAATTATTGATACATGTTCAATTACCCGAAAGTTCCTAAATGCAATATAACAAATACCGTACAGTTAATAGGAAGTGACGCTTGATCAAGGTCTGCGTCACTTTCCATTCTCAACCAGATTTAACGTCTGAGAAAGTAACGAAATAATAATAATGGACTAACCCAATACACTGCTCGAGTATCAACCATATAGCCAATGCCTTTTCTACTCTTAACTATTAATGTTAAGAATTGTGACTGGCAGTCATCTCCTCAAAGCAACAGTTCCAAGGTATTCATCCCCAGTCATCTATAATGTGTCCTATCTTCTATTTTCATCTTAAATATCAAAACATTATTTACACTTCTCCAAATTTAATGTTCTATTAACTGGTTTTAAAAAATGCTGCAGAAAATAAAAATTAAACTGAAAAAAATGAAAAAATAATAATACAATAAAAGTTGCTCAAAATGGAATCACATGGGACTAAAATAATTTTCCAAATTGGACAAGTTTCCGGATCACACAAAACACACTAGACTATGTAAAATTTGTAAAGTACCATACACAAACACATAAATTTGTAACTAAGCACCTATTTAGATACCTTTACTCTGACACAGTTGATGTGGCTTAGAACACCAGACCATTACAATACTGCTATGTGTTACAGCATATCTGTACTTTTACAGTAACCTTCAATCTGCATACGCGTCGTATTCCCTTATTTATTTGCTAAACATTTTCCTGTTCAAAATTGTTTTTCAAGCAATATTTTAAACCAAAAAATCGTTCCAACAGCTTGAGAGAATTTATATGTGCTGCAAATTGTGTAACATTGTTTATACTCGCAACAGCTTCTTCAGGTGTACTAATTTTTCTAGGGACATTACTTTGCTCCTATTCTTCTTCTTTCTTCCCTTCTCATTGTCTTCTGTGTTCTGGTTTTCTATTACACCTACTGCTTTGCATTTGAATTAATTCAGCACTTGCTGCAGAAATTTCTTGAGCTTTGAAGAGTACAGAAGCATCTTGTTCATCACTTCCATGCCCCATTTTGTTGAAGCACTTGATGACAGTTTTGGACTTTATTTCCTTTAGTGCCAAACCAATCCAATTTACTGCATTCAGTACAGAAACTGACTGTACTAGAGGATATGGACTTTTGGCTTCTTTATCACTAAGAATAAGAGACTACATCAATAATCATCTGTACTGGGACTTGAATGTGTACTTAACCTTCTAGTCCATTGGTTGTGTGAGTCTGGTTGAACCGGGCAGCAACCCAGTCAATTTCACATTTGATAACTTGACTTTCCGTTTGCAGGATGCATTGTCTAGGAAAAGGAGAACTTGGTGATTTCCTTTTTAAATTTTGGCACTGAAAAAGCTCAACCACTGTTCCATATGACACAAACACCATCTATGCCTTTTCATTGTTTAGCCATTTGACTGGAAACTTATTGATGTCTGTGTTTTTGAAACAAGGGAGTTTTGCCACTGTCTCAATCATCATTGGCTTCTCCATTTCACCCAACATGTTCCCATGCAGCAGTATAGCGAGTCATTCCTCAGACATTTTCCACTGATGTACTTTTCTTGAATTACTTCAAATGTTGTAGGGAGCACATGATAAAATAAACCCTTTTCATAAGCACTGGACAAATCTTTTGGATCATAATTTACCATTAGGTTGTGCAGTATTGTGCTCCATTCTGTTTTACTGCACATTCTTTGCTTCCCTATACAATGCTATATCTAGCTTTGAAATTGTCCAGGTATGTCATGGATGACTTAAACTCTGTATTCCCATGCTCTTTACAGACTTTCAGAGCCACTCTTTGCAACATGGGTCCAGCCAAAGGTAAGTTTTTTGCCCACATACTTATGAAAATTTCCACACAATCTCTTTAATTTCTTAATTTCTGTCTCAACTTTTCTTTTCACTTTCCCATTCCCTTTGACTCACGTGCAGTTCCAGAGCTGTCCCATTAGCTCAGTGAGATGAGCAAAGCTGTGGAGAACAGATATGCACCAAAGTTGAAGTTGCGTTCATGACAAATTTTTTTTTCTTTTCCAGTTAAAGCATCAATCTGTATCAAATTAACACCTCCACAATGTGGTATCTTCTTTCTGTTACTATTACCTTTATTTAAACATTAAGACATAAGATGAACTTCCTACAGACATGAATGACCACTGTGTTCCGTCCATGACGCAAGTAAAGCTGACAGAAAATAATAGATGATACATTAACAGTGGCTGTATCCAATGAGGTGCAAAAACACAATAGACAGGCTGCACTAGATTGCACATTGTGCTATGCACAATAATTCTATTCTGTATGTTTGACATCAGTCAGCCAGTACATACACATATGAGCTACATTCACTTTAGAAAAGATGATCAAACCGATCACCTTGCATTTACTAACACATTGCCACTTCCTGGATCATACTTTGCTCAACCCTATGCAGGACACCGGCATCCACTATTGCCAAAGCAGCATCCACGTGAGCTATTACATCCTGTACATCCATAGGTGGAGTGTTATAAACTTTCTCCTTTAAGTATCCTCACAAATAAAAATCTAGTGGATTAAGGAGTGGGGAACAATGAGGCCAGAACACTTGACCTCCATGGCCAATCGCCTGCCCTACAAATGCTTCATTTACACAGTTACACACATTCATTCCGAAGTGTGGTAGTGCACCATCATGCTAAAGCCATAGCTGTTGCTGAACACCATGTGGAACGTTTTCTAATCCATTAGGCAAAGTATTGCAAAGAAACATATGATACAGCAGCATATTAAACTTATTTGGCAATAGGTAAGAGCCCAAAAACACTCTTCCCACACTTACAACCCATGGGTTTATGTCAAAACATGCCAAAGCCACGTTCAGGGAAGACATATGGTGGTGTTCTGACTAATAATGGCTGTTGTGGAGGTTCAACATACATTCATGAGTGCAGCTACATTCGTCTGTACATACCATGTTATTCATAAAATGTTCGTAATCTTTCATGTGGTGCAAAAGCCATTCACAAAACTGTATTTTTCGAATATGATCTTATGCTGGTGTTGAGTTAATGTGTAATTACACGGATGCCGTTCTTCATCATGCAACTTCAACAACCAGTCTTTGAGATATCTGGAACTGCCTTGAATTATTACGAGTAATTTTCCGAGGTGACGGTTTCAAGAATCATGACATCTGTGGAGTACGTCTGGTCCTCGGATGACCTGTGTCCATTACTTGTGGAAGAAGATTACCACGGTGATGCTCCAGGTGACAAAAAACATTTTTATGAGGATGGTGCCTTTGATGGCGTATATATGAGTAGCAGTAGCAGCAACAACATCTCTCAGTTAGCAGATCCATCAGCACCAAAAGCATATTGACATATTCATCATTTGTGTACTCCACTGGGAAGATGCCCGACATGAACTTGACAAGACATTATGGTTGGGCACTGAGTGATTAGTAGACACGTGTAGCATGAACTGTAGTGGATCCCACTGTCATGTGATGTCCAAGATTATAAAAGGGTCTTATGTGACTCACCCTGTATGTATTATGACGATCCCAACAAAATAACACAATGGAAATGACTGCTCAAAATATCAACCGCTGCAGGGGATACAGCTCACATGAATGAAATCATATCAGTCATTTCAGATCCTCGAGAAAGGTGTGTTGTTGAACAATTATTATGGAGACAACAGTAACTCCACAAACCAGCATGTGAAACATTCGCGTGTGGACGTGCTGATATATGGCAGGCAGATCTCATAGATATTAGGGCTTGCTGATTTATGGCAGGTGGATCTCATAGATATTATGGCTGTTGACAAAATATCAGCAATATCGTTTTCACCAATATATTGATATCAAAATGGCAATAATATCAAGTGCCGATATTTTTATTTTATATTACATTTTTTTGTATTTTTGGTAAATATTTGAAACTGTTCTTTTGAAATTATAGTAAAACATAATTTTACTTTCGCTGTGTGAAGGAGTCTTACTTCTTTTTAAGCTTTCATCATGTCCAGTCTTTCTCTTTGACTGTGCGAAGCAATTTGGTGGCACAGAGAAGTAGTCCAGTTCCACTCAGGGGTGACAGTGTGAATTGAATAACAAGACTTCCAATGTGAAGAAACAGCACACCAGTTGGTTTAAAAAACAATTTATAATGCAACTTGTGTGCTATTTCTACACAGCAGCATTATTTTAAAAAAATGTAGGTGTAGGCTTCCGCAGCCATTATCATTGTCAATGAAAAAGCTCAGGGGCTGTTAAAATAAAACAAGAGTCAGCGTTGTTAAAATAATACAGGAGTTAGTGCAGCGCAAGCCCTGAGGAAGACCACTTACAACGGTGGTCTAAACTTTGGACAATTTTACACATCTACAATGCTGTAAATAGCCCTAAAGAATTTTATTGACAGTTGCTGAAAATGATGAACAAAAATCTAAACGACGAGATTGGTCTATGTGGTAGGGCGAGAGGTGTGAGGGGAAATGCTGCTGTAATCGGCTAACAACAGAAACTGCAGTGTTTAACTTCACCACACAATTTTTACATTACTACAGCTAGGTCGCTGACATTTGCAGAAATGAAAAAAAACAGGGTGCAGAAATAAAATAAAAAAAACATGGAAGTCGACATGAAGTTGTTTGGACAGATCTGATATGTGACGAAACCGAATGATGTACCCATGGAACACCTCTCATTTACATGCCACTTACACGCAGTTACCATTGTTAGCAAAGTGATTATCGCCAAGCACGAATGTGCATAACTTTCCTCTCAATTCTTGCTTTAAGAGAGATAAGCAGGCTGCTAGCTTGTTGATGAACAGAACATCTAACAATAAACCACTACAGTACTTAAAAATACAGCTCTAAAACCGGCCACACATTTATAATGTACGGCTGATATTTTTATAGGCCAATGTTTTTTTCATCGATATATCAATAATTTTTTTGAAAACAAGAGTCTTCTAAATAACGATATATCAGATTCACAACATTTTTATAAATATTGACAGTCCTAATAGATGTCACAGGATATGCATGAGCAAATAAAGGATTTACATATATTTTGCTGGTTATAGATACATATTCCAAATATCCCTGGGCTCTCCCTGGGAAAGCAAAGAGTGGAACGGATGTTGCATGGGTGTTTGAACAATTGCTGTGGAGAGGGACCAATTGTTGCCCAGGCAATCTTCAAATCAACCATGCAGGTTGTGATGTACCTTTCCCATTTCTTGTTTTCATGTTTTCGATTTCTTCAAAGGCAAAGAGAAGCGGTGAAGTGTTAGCCCAGCATAGAGCCTGTGCCTACCATAATGTATTTTTGATTGTCAAGTGTTAAAAAACAAAAGATGTTTTTCCTGTTTCTTAGTAAAAGGAAAGACTCGGTCTCTGTTAATGAATGAAGGTAGACACATATTATTTTAGAGTGTAATCTGCCATTTTGGTTGTGAGAATAAGTAAAAAGTCTATTTTTTATGTGCATCAAAGGACAAATACAATATTATTTTACTAACTGAAACATTATATGAGTTAAATGATTAATGGGAAATCTCATATAAAGGTGTGAAACAAATACTAACAAAGAGACAGAGGGGCTGGCCAGTACTTACCTCAGCTCAGAACAGCCGATAGATACCGTTTTGTGTATCTATCGGCTGTACTGAGCTGAGGTAAGTACTGGCCAGCCCCTCTATCTCTTTGTTAGTATTTGTTTCAAAAAACAAAGATGATGTGACTTACCAAATGAAAGTGCTGGCAGGTCGATAGACACACAAACAAACACAAACATACACACAAAATTCGAGCTTTCGCAACCAACGGTTGCTTCGTCAGGAAAGAGGGAAGGAGAGGGAAAGACGAAAGGATGTGGGTTTTAAGGGAGAGGGTAAGTAGTCATTCCAATCCCGGGAGCGGAAAGACTGACCTTAGGGGGAAAAAAGGACAGGTATACACTCGCACACACACACACACACACACACACACACACACACACACACACATATCCATCCGCATATACACAAACCCAAGCAGACATTTTCACATTATATGAGTTATTATTCCAAGTGGTACTGTAATATATAAAAATCCAAGAAGCCCACCTGGGTACTTTGGAGTTACAATGAAGATCCAATTACAATGTCGTAGACACGGTCAAGATTTCTTAGGTGGATATGGTGATGACACGTAGTATTATTAATTGGTAAGCATAAATCTACAACAATAGGAAGAGTACTTCGTCAATGCAGAACTAATATTGTGCTTGTCTAAGTGCCGAAGAATTAATCTCATTATTTCGATACATATAAACATTTATATTATTGTATCATATATTTTTTATTATATTATAAGGTGAATCTTACAGTATGTATTTCAAGGAATGGCGTACACTACTACTCAACATTCTCCCATCTGAAACTGAGTACCATGGAACATTTGTACAAAACGATAAAAACCACAAATTTATGTGTTTTTATCTTTGTGGTTCTAGATATTCTCCCACAAATAATTTGGCAGTATAAGCATACTAAATATCACTGATAAAAATAAAATTATTGATGTTTAGGATAATGGGCTTCTAAATCTATATTACTCTACGAAGACAAGTCATCGTTTAATATCGTTATCCAAAATCTTGGAAAGTTTTAGACCAATTTCTACATGATAGTATAAAGTTTGAAAGGACATAATATATACTCTAATAAAAATTCTGACAGACATATGCTACATGTATATATAAAGCAAAAACGCTGTTAACAAAAATTTCAAAAAGTTCTTGAACGATTTACTTCGAACATCTACACGATACTCTACTAAATGTTCAGACAGATCTATGATAGCAAAGTATTTAAACCATTAGACAAACTTTTTCTCTCTTATATGTGTATTCTTTTCCTCTATATATAACTTTAAACAAAAACTCTATACACAGTAATGTGCTTTTTTTTCTTTCTTTCCTTGCAGTTGGTCTGTGCAGAATACAGGTAAGTTGTATTTATGGCTTATCAGCTTATGATTAGAATACTACCACGCAACTGCATTGTCTGAAACTTTGTAATTCACAGATTAAAACCATATGAATTACTGTCACTAAAGCTACTATCTTCACAGATCCAGCAGCTGGAGATGTCTCTCTCATACCCTGCATACCAACAAACCCAACTGATTTACCCATTCATTTTAAGTGACTTCAGTTTCCAATCAAGGTTTCATTTACAATAACAATAAACAAGGCTCAAGGTCTAGGTCAAGTAAGAGTAGACGGGCAGAGGAAGGGGATTGTTGTAGACAGAGGCAAGAGGGAGATGGACAGAGAGAAGGGAGGAGGGTATGGAGTGAGAGAGGGGAGGACATGATCGATAGAGAGAGAAGAAGGGGGTGATGGACAGAGAGGAAGAGGATGAGGAGGAGATGGGCAGAGAGAGGGGGGAGGAGGAGATCACGATGTAATCCAATTCCCATACATATTTAACAACTGTGAAGCACTGATGGGTTCCCTAGTATGGTACACAAATATGTTAAAATGGTGGATCAATGCAAGCAAAAATTTAATGCCCCTGATTCGGAACATATTTCAAAATATAAGATGGTGTTTGAGAAATCTTATCAACTGAACTGGTCAACAGAGATATTTACAGTTTCCATAGTGCAACGAACAAACACAAGAACTTACATCTTAAAGGACAGTGAAGGTGAAGATATTTCTGTTAGGTTTTTACACAGAAGAATTACAGAGAAGCTCAAACCAGATGTAGTTCTCATAGAACATGTCACAGGACAACAGGGGAACAGGGCTTCAGTTAAATGTATTGGCTTCTAAAATTCATTAAAAAATTTCATAGGGTGTTCATGCAGAATATGATACCAAGGGCAAAGTGGAATTCTAAAGAATGCTGGACTATAAACCTATATGTTGCAGTGGCATTTCGTATTCAATGTGCTGCATACATAAAAAACGGAATAAAATCTACTAGTCTGACTCTTTCAGTGATTTAAATCCATAACAAGAATTGTGCCACAATTTTACCAACAACCATATGTTCTACAGTGTTTGATGCCATCAAGACTGATACATATCTCATTTGATATTCCTGCCTATGGCCCTCTTGATAACCTTACATGTGTCAATTGATGTTTAGATGTGATGTCATACCTTCTGACCTTAAAAGAATGGTCATAAGTATTAAGCACAAATTTTATTAGCAAATTTTATTACATCATCTGTGTGCTTTAATAGTATTGTTCCTTGAGTTTCTGCACGTAAATTTAATATCTAATAGCCTCTGTTCTCGTATTTTCATTTGCGTCAGAAAGTAAACCAATTTTGTGACATATTACAAGTTCCTAATTGGGGCGAATTATTTAGTTTCACCTGAGTGCTTCGGTAGTTAGGTTTTCGAATATCTGTGTATTATTAGACACAGTTCCTGCGTTTTCATCAGGGTCTACAGCAGAGTTGGGCAGCACGTGCCATAGTCCGTTTATCTGATAGTTTACTTTTCCATGGTCTTTTGTATGGACAGGGACTGCAATTGTTGTGCGCGGATGCGAGCTGAGTTGGTGACACTTCGCTCTCAGCTTCAGGCTGTGATGGATTCAGTTACACAGCTTGAGGCTGCAGTGGCTGGGCACCACTTGTTATGGGCCGGCCGCGGGGATCCGACGAGCCTACAGCGCGTCCGAGTCTTCCGATCGGTCCTCATCGGTGGCCAACCCAGTTACTGCTCACACTGAGGCTGACCCCTCACCTGTGGTAGAGTGGGAGGTTGCCCTGGGGTGAAGCAGGCAGCGAAAGACTTCTGAGGTGGCCGCACATAAGGCCTCTCCGGTTTGTCTGACAAAGAGGTTCCAGGTGCTGTCTGTGGCTGACACTGTCGCTGAGCCAGATACTGTCGCCTGTCCTGTTTCAGAGGAAACCACTCAGCCTGCAAGATCCGGGCAATCACAGAGGGTGGGATTATTGGTAGTTGGGAGCTCCAGCATTAGGTGCATTATGAGGCCCCTTTAGGGACTTGGCTGACAAGAAGTGTAAGAAAACCAATTTGCATTCCATGTGCATACCAGGTGGAGTCATTCCAGATGTGGAAATGGTCCTTCCAGATGCCATCAAGAGCACAGGGTGCCACCAACTGCAAGTGGTTGCTCATGTTGGTACCAATGATGTATGTCACTTTGGATCAGAAGAGATGCTCTCTGGTTTTAAGCAGCTAACAGAAGTGGTAAAGGTTGCCAGTCTTGCTGAAAGCAGAGCTGACGATTTGCAGTATAGTCGACAGGACCGATTGCGGACCTCTGGTACAGAGCCAAATGAAGAGTCTGAATCAGAGGCTCAGACGGTTCTGTGACCATGTAGGCTGCAGATTCCTTGACTTGTGCCAAAGGGTGGTTGGGTTTCGGGTTCCGCTGAACAAGTTAGGTGTCCACCATATGCAGGACGTGGCTACATGGGTAGCAGGGGCTTTGTGGCGTGCAGTGGGTGGTTTTTTAGGTTAGAGGGTCTCGGGAAAACACAAGGAGGTCTTCAGTCAGAAAGGGTGCAGGCCACACACAGGAAGAATGTAGGTACAGGAACCACTGGTATAGCAGTTGTAAATTGTCGTAGCTGTGTTGGGAAAGTACCACAGCTCCAAGCGCTAATAGAAAGCACTGATGCTTAAATCATTATAGGCACTGAAAGCTGGCTAAAGCCGGTTATTAGCTCAGCTGAAATTTTTGCAAAGAACCTAATGGTGTTCCGAAAGCATAAGCTAAACACGACTGGCGGTGGTGTGTTTGTTGCTGTTAGAAGTAGTTTAACTTGTCGCGAAATTGAAGTAGATACTGCCTGTGAGTTAGTATGGGCAGAGGTCATTGTTCGAAACCAGAATAAAATAATAATTGGATCCTTCTACTGACCACCCAATTCAGATGATACATTTGAAGAAAGGTTCAAAGAAAACAAGAGTCTGATTTCAAAGACGTACCCAACTCATACAATAATAGTTGGTGGGGACTTTAATTTATCCTCGATATGTTGGTGAAAGTACATGTTTAATTCTGGAGATACACATAAAATATCATCCAAAATTGTGCTAAGTGCATTCTCTGAAAATTATTTCGAGCAATTAGTTCATGAGCCCACGCGAATAGTAAACGGTTGTGAAAACGCAGTTGACCTCTTAGCAACAAATAATCCTGAGTTAATAATCAGCATCAAAACCAATTCAGAGATTAGTGAACACAGGATTGCCATAGCGAGATTGAATATTGTAATCCCCAAATGCTCGAAAAAGAAGTGAAAAATATACCTACATAAAAAAGCAGATAAAAATTTAGTTGACACCTCCCTGAGACACAATCTCCACTCATTCCAAATTAATAATAAAAGTGTAGAACAGATGTGGCTTAAATTCAAAGAAATAGTATTTGCAGCAATTTAGATATTTATAACAAATAAATTAAGAATGGAGCTGATCCTCCTTGGTACACAAAATGTGTTAGAACACTGTTGCAGAAACAAACATCCCAAAATTAAGCAGATGCAAAATCCCCAAGATTGGAGATATTTTATAGAAGATCAAATTTTAGTGCAGACTTCAATGCAAGATGCTTATAACAGTTTCCACAATGAAACTTTGTCTCAAAACCTGGCAGAAAATCTAAAGAGATTCTGGTCATATGTGAAGTATGCTAGTGGCAAGAAACAATCAATGCCTTCCCTGTGCAATAGCAATGGAGATACTATCAAGGACAGTGCTGCCAAAGCAGAGTTACTAAACACAGCCTTCCGAAATGCCTTCACAAAAGAAGATGAAGTAAATATCCCAGAATTCTAATCAAGAAAAGCTGCCAACATGAGTAACGTAGAAGTAAATAACCTCTGAGTAGTGAAGCAACTTAAATCACTTGATAAAAGCTAGACTTCTGGTCCAGACTGTATACCAATTAGGTTCTTTTCAGAGTATGTTGATGCATTAGCTCCATACTTAACAGTCATATATAACCATTTGCTCAACAGAAGATCCGTACCCAAGGACTGGAAAGTCGCACAGGTCACATCAACATTCAAGAAAGGTAGTAGGAGTAATCAACTAAATTACAGGCCCATATTGTTAGCATTGATATGCAGCAGGATTTTGGAACATATATTGTGTTTGAACATCATGAATTACCTTGAATAAAACAGGCTATTGACACACAGTCAACATGGGTTTAGAAAACATTGTTCCTGTGAAACACAACTAGCTCTTTATTCGCATGAAGTATTGAATGTTATTGACAAGGGATTTCAGATCGATTCTGTATTTCTGGATTTCTGGAAGGCTTTTGACACTGTACCACACAAGTGGCTCATAGTGAAATTGCGTGCTTATGGAATATTGTCTCAAAATGTGACTGGATGTGTGATTTTCTGTCAGAGAGGTCACAGTTCGTAGTAACTGACGGAAAAACATTGAGTAAAACAGAAGTGATTTCTGGCAGTCCCAAAGGTAGTGTTATAGGTCCTTTGCTGTTCCTTATCTATATAAAGAATTTGGGAGACAATCTGAGTAGCTGTCTTCGGTTGTTTGCAGGTGATGCTGACGTTTATCAACTAATAAAGTCATCAGAAGATCAAATCCAACTACAAAACGATTTAGAAAAGATATCTGAATGGTGCAAAAAGTGGCAGTTGACCCTAAATAACAAAATGTGTGAGGTCATCCACATGAATGCTAAAAGGAACTCATTAAATTTTGGTTACACGATAAATCAGTCTAATGTAACAGCCACAAATTCAACTCAATACCTAGGTATTACAATTATGAACAACTTAAATTGTTGTGGGGAAGGTTATTCAAAGGCTGCATTTTATTGGAAGGACACTTAGAAAATGTAACAGACCTACTAAGGAGACTGCCTACACTACACTTGTCCATACTCTTTTAGAATACTGCTGCATGGTGTGGAATCCTTACCATATAGGACTGATGGAGTACATCGAAAAAGTTCAAAGAAAGGCAGTATGTTTCGTATTATCATGAAATATGGGAGAGAGTGTCACAGAAATGATACAGGATTTGGGCTGGACATCATTAAAAGAAAGGCATTTTTCATTTCGATAGAATCTTCTCATGAAATTCCAATCACCAACTTTCTCCTCCAAATGTGAAAATATTTTGTTAACACTGACCTACATGGGGAGGAATGATCACCACAATAAAATAAGGGAAATCAGAGCTTGTATGGAAAGATATAGGTGTTCATTCTTTCCACGCGCTATACAAGATTGGAATAATAGAGAATTGTGAAGGGGGTTTGATAAACCCTCTGCAGGCACTTAAATGCGATTTGCAGAGTACCGATGTAGATGTAGAAATTACTTTCCACCAACAGATCTAGGCAAGGGTCCTGGAGTATTGCACTGATCGATCTTGAGAGATACAACCGATTTCCTACTATCTACAAGGCAAACAATAAACTACATTTAGGAGTTGGTAAAGTTGTGGAAATATGCCCAGCTCATATGACATTGATGATTTAAATGGATTTATAAAAAAAAAATCATCTGTAAATGAGTGCAAGTTACATGCAAATGTTAATATGTGTAAAATGAAAATAAAAATGGCAAAACAGACAACAGACTTTAGCCACGAGGGTTCCATAAGGCCACTATAAGCCTTCTCAAGGATTCACATTTCGGAGAAGAATTCAAATAAATTTTAAGGATCAGAACAACCTGTGGATGTACAAGCAGTTAGCATGATTAGTGTCGAGCATACCATCGCAATGAATCTGTATCTTCACTACAAAGGCCCAGGATACAAAATTGTCGAGATGTGCCAAGCAAACTGATACACCTCTCAGTGACTTGGCAGGCACCATACCATCTCAATTTGAATACTGTTGACCGGGACAAGAATACAGTTGACTTTTTACAAGAGACAACTGCGATACTACTTCACTTTACAGCATGGAAGTAAGGTACAAAAGGGATACACACAACCTTCAGTACATCACATCATTTCAGAAGCTCAATGTTGTAACATGGGAGAATTACAGGTTTCTTAAACTGATAGGATTGAAACCACATTGTGATGTCACTCAATATAATGGCCCCAGTTTGTGAATCATTTGCTAGGAATATTTCTCTCATAAGCCTTTTGCTTCAGCAACATTTAATAACAATGATGAGATAAGAATTCTCATTCTACACACACGATGGTTTAACAATTGCAAGCAACAGTTTCGTATACTTGGAAGGGAAATTTGAGAAGAAAGATGGAGGCCCTATACCAGCTTCCAGCTTACATGTAATATTTTTGCCTTTATCTGTCAAGAAATAAGATACTAACTGGATGGCATTGAGGTTGACCATCAAAACATATGTTTCTGTGTCAACTTTGGACTTGAGCAGGGTGGTACAAACACAGATGAATAAGTCTCTGCTTTAGAATATGTATCCCACCAAAAATGTTAATGCAGCGTGTTTAGAATACAAGACACATTATGAACACTAAGCAAGAACTAATTCTGGTTTGAAATACGACAGATAACTCAATATAAGAGCCTAAGCCTAAAGAGAATAAAAGCTCATCAGAGAAATTGGTATGGGAAATGCCTCATATTCCTGTGACAGGGGAAATGCCTCATATTCCTGTGACAGATAAAGAACACTTGAATTTTTTATGGGCATTGAAATCAGAAGTTTAATTACCAAGAAGTTTATGTTCATACAAACTGTTTGAATATTCAGTTCTACAGCAGTTCAACTAGAACTGCGTCGATTCATTATCCTGGCTCTCCAGATGGGATGAGACGTCTGAAAAAGTATTCGAGTGTGTTCAACAATTGTAAACTAACCAAAGCCAAAGTGTACTTAATTCTGAATTCTACCTCTATGATAATTTACAATTTGACTGGGCTACTAACACTCGTCGCCTACTCTCTGACACGTGTACAAGGTTTCACTCCAATTAGATACATTGTTCAAAGCAAAATGAAAGTGAAATCAGGACTTAGAGACATATGTGTTGAATTTGAATCATCAGATAACTTCCCCAGGTACCACAGATCCACAGCATTTCACAATGACACCTTCAAGTGTGAACATCATTGCTGACACAAAGGGTTTCTACAAGGAATGAGGAAAATTTGTATTTAAAGATATCATCTTTACTGTATCCACAAATGTTGGACATGTAATAATGACATTCTCTGCAAGTGTGACACCACCCAATTGTTCAGAAAAGTAATGCATGCCAAGACAAAAAATCACATCATGGTCAGCACATTGTCACCACAGGAAATACTGGAACATCCCAGGAATTGCTTAGAACGATATAATGACATCCGTACAAATCTTTGTACACAAAGACAATGTCATTTAAATCAAAGTTAATGAAAAGGTGTTGTGGATATGTAATTATAAGAATGCTTCAGTTAGCAACTGGGAATAGCATCCATCTGTCAAACAGGTGTATGAATTTGAGTGACCAACAAACGATATTTTCTTTTTCAAATAAGCTTCATATTTAATCAGTTCAATATCATTCTAAATCCTCCTCCACCAATGGGTTTCAACATGTGTGCAGACAGGGAATTATTCACAGTAAGTATTTATTTTCATCCAGAAACATTTAGGTTTCCCATCCAAAATAGTAAAGTTTTAGATGTCCCTTCTACATGTCTTTGGAGTCAGCCACAGTCTCCTGCTGCCTCTTTCCGACACACTATCCAACCCATTCTGAATGCAAAATTCCACGTATTTATTGCACAAACTGAGGTGCACACCTCATACTTAAAAGTTCACTTTTACCTTCATCACTGCACTCGTGCTGGATAAAAACCACCCAACATTTATGTCTCAGCTCTTTAGATAATAATGTAACACTGCACAGTGCATACAGACACAGCTGCGTCCTATGCACTCGAAGGAAGAACTCTAATAATGAATTCAAGATATCCAGACACTGTCGCCTCCAGTACAATATTGATACCTCTGAACTTCTAACCCAGCATACAAAGTGCATTTTGGACCTGAAGACAGCATACTGAAATGCTAACACTGGAACTCAAAATAAAATAAAATAACTTCTCACATATGTACGGCTATTTGGCAATCTTCTTCAATAAAAGTTTTTGGATAGGTCTATGGCAGCAGCATGTCACAGCATTGCTGCAATCCATTACTTGACTAAAGTAACATCAAGTACATAGGAATGCACAGATATTTAAAATGCCCTCATGATTTTTGGTGGTTTAAGATATCTTCTTTAAAAACAATAATGATAGAGTGTATATGTGTGTGTGTGTGTGTGTGTGTGTGTGTGTGTGTGTGTGTGTGTGTGCGTGTGTTGGAGGGGGGGGGGGGGGAGTGCAAGCTGGTTATCTACTGGGGGATGAAGCTCACTTTATCCCCTCCATTCCACTCACTGACTCGAAACTAGAAGGACTGTAGGAAAAACATTGCCATCAATTAGGTCTCAAAAACAAAGAAAGCAGGTAAGGCCTGTTGATGCTAAAGGAGCTGGTTTGGCTAAAATGCTGTAAGGAATTACTGAATATATCAACACAGAGTGCAAAGCAGATGGCAATCCTCCAGGGTTCTTACTACAGTGGGAGTCTTTCCCTCCACATTTGCGATAAACACTAACATAAAGCTTAACAGAACTTCAAACTGGGTAAAATCCACTTTCTCTAATGAATCTTAGAATTCATCCAATACTCGCTTCACCGTGTCAGTATTTCATCAATATATGGGCCAATGTGAGGAGGGGTACCCAGATGGATCCTCTTGCCATAAGAGAAAATCATTACCGAGCCTTGTATGTGTGATCAACAGACTGCATAAAGTGGCAAAATTCTTTCCTCAAACTTCAGTAGCGGTTTCTTTCATCATTCTGATTTTACTTGGGGTAGTAAAATTTTACCAATCAAACTCACTTGCTGTTATGATTAGATGCATTTCTTGGTGTATTAGGTCAGTACCAAGTATCCTAATGCCTAGTAATTCACTCACAGTTGCTTCCTCAGAAAGACGAGCTGTGAGCTGCTTACGAGCATAAGGGTGTGCCTCGGTGAGCACATGAAAGTGATGGCAGCACCCAATGGAGGAGGTCAATAGTAGATCCTGAACACTGACAGGCATTGCCTTGCATAGTGATGGCTAACAGATTGAAGACAGCTCTATGAGTCACAGACCAACAGGGACTTTTTGGCTACAATGTGTTATAGGGCTTTGGTGACAATTGCTTGCTCCACAGTGAACGCACTTGGCAGAGACCAGAGTTTGTTATTACTACTGTACACAAACACACACTCAACTCTACAATAGTTCTATAGCCATCAGTGTACATGGTTCCTCAATTAATATGCCCATGAAGGATTAAAAGAAACAGTCACCTATAGACATTAAGGAGTGTGTTCCCTTCAGGTCCACAGAGCAGGTCGAGGTGTATGTTTGAGCTAACTATGCACTATGGAGTAGTTCGAGGAAAGGATCTCTGCATACAGTTGATTGGAGGTATCTAAAGACAATTCCTCAACACTTCCCAGTTGTTCTACTACCCCAGAGACATTTCGCTTAAAGTCTAGACTTCTGATTGCCAGAGGCAGACGGCATGGATCACCAGGTGCCTACACAATCATTATTACATAATTAACTAGGAGTTCCTGATGCTTAACTTGCAATAGCAGTAGCATGCTTCTGCCAGAAGACCTCCAATGGGACCTGTGCAAAAGGTTCATTGCCAGCCTCATACCACTACTGTGGACAGAATCTAGTCAAATACCAATGGTGTTGCAAATCCATATGTTATACATCCTTAACCTAAATGGGATAAGATTAAGGATTTCTAGAATTTTGACAGAACTGTAACGATACAGTCACCTTACCACAAGGTCCCATTACAGAATATTAGAGCTATCTTAGAGCGTTGAATTTTTATAGATAGTAATTTTATTTGGCACCCATGTGATAACCATTTTAGTTTCTCGTCAAAAACGCCTCAGCTGTGAAACAGCTCCACCTCTTCTTCTACCTGATTATTGAAGATACGTTTAGGATGTGGATACCTAATTCAGATACTATAGAGCTGTATCTACATCTACATAGACCCTCTGGAAGCCATCATATGGTGCGTGGCAGAAGATACCCCATACCACTACTAGTCTTTTCCCTTCGTGTTCCACTCACAATATATGTCTCCGTACAAGTCCTGTTTCTTGTATCATATCTTCGTGGTCCTTACATGCAACGTATGTTGACAACAGTAGAATTGTTCAGTAGTCAGCTTCACATGCGAGTTCTCTAAATTTTCTCACTAGTGTTTTTCAGACAGAATGTTGCATTCCCTTCAGAGATTCCGATTTCAGTTCTCGAATATCTCTGTAACACTTATGTATCGCTTGAACCTGCCAGTAACACATCTAACAGCCCCTCCTGTGAACTGCTTCAATGTCTTCCTTCCATACAACACGGTGTCTGCCCCTGGTAGCTGAGTGGTCAGCATGACGGAATGTCATACCTAACAGCCCTATTGACATACAAGTCGCCGAAGTGGTGTCAACTCGAAAGACTTGCACCAGGCGAACAGTCTACCTGACAGGAGGCCCTAGCCACATGGCATCTACATTTTATCTGACATGGTATGGATCCCCAACACTCTAGTAGTACTCAATAATAGGTCGCACCTGTGTCTTATATGCAGTCATCTTTACAGGTGAACCACTCTTTCCTAAAATTCTTCCAATAAGCCAAAGTCGACCATTTGCCTTCTCTACCACAATTCTTGCATGTTCATTTCATTTCATATCACTTTGCAATGTTAGGCCTAGATATTTAAATGACTTGGCTGTAGCAAGTAGGACACTAGTAATACTGTAACTCAACATTTCAGGTTTGTTCTTTCCATTCATCTGCAATTGACCATCATTCATTACACCAACCAGAAATTTTGTCTAAGTCATCTAGTATCTTCCTACAGTCACTCAACTTTGCGGAAAACATACTTTGTTCTTTTACTTACGAAATCTTTGAGCCACTCACACATCTGTGAACTTGTTCCATGTGCTCATACCTATGGCAACAGCTTGCAATGCAGCAATGTACCAACTCTAGAAATATGGAATCTGTCTGTTGCCCTCCATCTACAGATCGCAGTACATCATGTGACAAAAGGACAAGCTGAGTTTCTCACAAGCAATCATTTCTAAACCCTTGCTGATTCTTGGACATAAGCTTCTCAGACTCAAGAAAGTTTAATATGCTCAAACTTAGAATATGTTCATGGATTCAGCAACAAAACAAAGTTAGGGATATTAGTTGGTAATTTTTTGGGTCTGTTCTTTTACTCTTCTTATTTACTAGCATCACCTGTGCTCTTCTCCAGCCACTTGGGACTTTGTGATGAGCAAGAGATTCACAGTAAATGCAGGCTAGGTAGAGGCCCAGCACCATAGAATACTCTTTGTAAAACCAGATTGGGATTCCATCCAGACCTGGTGATTTATCTTCTTTCAAACCTCCCAGCTGTTTCTCTACGCCAGAGACGCTTATTACTTTGTCATCTTATGAGAGTCAGTCTGATGCTCAAATGAGTGTATCTTTGCATGATTCCCCTGTGTGAACGATTTCTTGAAGACAAAATTTAAAACGTTGGCTTTCGTTTTGCTATCTTCAACTGCCATGGTGGACTGGTCAACAAGGCACTGAATGAAAGACTTACATATGACTAGAATTTTCTCAGGTACTCTGCCAGAACTTTTGCTGAGGTGTTACTGCGATAGTCGTTGTGTGCTTCATACATAGATCTTTTCACAGATGCATTAATGTCTACTAACCTTCACTTGCCATCATTTGGGCATTTTATTTTGAAGTGAGAGTGCAACAGCCTCTGTTTCCTCAGCATCTGCCAAATTTAGTTTTTAAACCATGGAGGTTCCTTTCCATCCTTCATCCACTTTCTATGCAGTTAACTCTCCAGACCATGATTTACAATATGCTTAAACTTTGCCCATAATTCCTCTATATCCACCTTACTGGAACTAAGTATTGTCAATTCACTCTCTAAGTGAGATGCTAACAACTGCTTTTCTGCTCTATCTAGCAGAAATCCTCTCCCAGCCTTCTTTCCTGATTTACTAACTTTAAAAACCATAGTTGCTATTATGATATCAAGATTGTTAATCCCTGTTTGTATACTGACATTGTTGATAACATCCATCCTATTTATAGCTACAAGGTCTAAAATATTTCCGGTGTGTGTGGGCTGCTGAGTTAGCTGCTCAAGATAGATTTCAGAAATCATGTTCAAAAGTATTTCACATGACTGGCAGTCTATACCACCCCAATGAATCCATAGGAATCCCAATCTATACTCAGTACATTAAAGTCGCCTCCAACTAGTCTTGCATGAAGTCAGTATTTATGCGCTACTGACAAGATTTTCTTTGAATGACTATAAAACTGTCACAGCAGAATCGGATGGCTGGTAGGAACATCCAACAATTAACATGGTTTCACCTACAACTATTATATGGAAACAGATAACATCACTGTCACACTCAGCTTCAACCTCAATAGAGGCAATATTTTTGTCAACTGCAATGAACAATCCCCCACCTATGGGCTCCAATCTGCCTTTGCGATATACGTTCCATGACTCGCTAAATATCTCACCTTGAGTTTCAGCCAGCTCTCGATCCATGAATAATTTGAGCATAAGAACTTTCCCGGAGGGCAGTAAATATGAGAACTGTATTCAAACACTTTGACAGTTTGCTGATATTGTGATAGTTGAAGTGTCTTTATTCTGAAGGCCATCTGGCTTCCTTTGCTGCATATCGTCTGCGAGTGGTCATAAGAGCACCTCAAAGTAACATCTAGCCTACAAAACCTTCATGTGCACTCCACAAGTACTCTGCTACCTGAGTAGCTGCTTATTTTGTATAGTGCACCCCTGACCCATCAAGGGAAGTTCTACAAATCTTGACAAGATAATGCAGGTCTATAAATCTGCAGCCAAGACCATCACAGGGTCAACCAAGACTTGGTTGAGACCTTTCACTTGGCTGCAAACCAAAGGATCCTGATCAACTCTGGGAACAATACTGCAAAGTGCGACCCTCGCTTGTACCCCACACGCAAGGCCAGCAGTCTTCACTACCTCTGCCAGTCACTGGAATGAGCTGAGGATGGCTTCAGGACCCAAGTGAAAGGCTTTGTTGGTGCCAATATGAGGCACAACTTGCAGATCACTGCACCCTGCATGCTCGATAGCCACAGGCAAGGCCGCCTCAACATCTCGGATGAGGCCTCCCGACAGATGTATTGGGTGCACATTGGCTTTCTTTCCAGCCCTGAATGCTGTGCTCCTAAGGGGCCCCATAACGCACCTAGTGTTGGAGCTCCTGATAACTAGTAATCCCCCCGACCCCGTGTGCCTGCTTGGGCCCTACTGAAGAAGCAGAGGAGTGGCCACCCGTCCACTCACAGGATGAATGGATGAGGCGAGGTGACCAGTCTCCACATAGGTGATGTGGGTTTTTGTAGAGAACTGGGTGTCACTGTTCAGTATCCAGTCTTTTGAACACCTCCCTGGAGCTGACATTTTGTTATACCAGTGATGTGGAGCTGCAATGTAAGGAAAAGTCATCAACACACAGCAGTCCACAAAACACACAGCTCACCATGGATATGATGCCACTGACACCAATTACAAAATATTAAATACTGGTGATGCATGAATGCTTTTTAACTGGATATATCAAGACTATAAGTTGGTAAAAAACTGCATTGATACTGGAGTAAATATTGCCTGAATTGGAGAATTTGGCAGTTCATCGTCCTTTTGAAGAGTTTACGCATTCCATTCAACAGAGAGATCATGCTGTAGTTGTTCAAAAAATGAGGAACCTTTGCTGACCTCAAGACTGCAATAATGCAACTCTTTAGCCATTAGGAGGAAAATACCCCATCTCACCATACCAAATTAGAAGACTTTGAGAAAGTGCAGTTAATTCCCATGGCTGAGATGTTTTCATTTCTACTGACGTGTTGGAAAATAATGTAATGCACAATGCAGCTTCCATGGACTGTAGCACCACAACCCCTTTGGAATCCTGTATCCTATTCCAGACTCATCTCCACTCTCCCATGAGGGTATATATGTAATATTAGTAAATATATCTAAAAATTAAGATGATATGAATTAATAGAGGGAAACATTCCACATGGGAAAAATATATCTAAAAACAAAGATGATGTGACTTACCAAACGAAAGTGCTGGCACGTCGATAGACACACTAACAAACACAAACATACACACAAAATTCAATCTTTTGCAACCGACGGTTGCTTCATCAGGAAAGAGGGAAGGAGAGGGAAAGACGAAAGGATGTGGGTTTTAAGGGAGTGGGTAAGGAGTCATTCCAATCCCGGGAGCGGAAAGACTTACCTTAGGGGGAAAAAGGACAGGTATACACTCGCACACACACACATATCCATCCACACATACACAGACACAAGCAGACATTTGTAAAGGCAAAGAGTTTGGGCAGAGATGTCAGTCGAGGCGGAAGTACAGAGGCAAAGAAGTTGTTGAAAGCCAGGTGAGGTATGAGCGGCAGCAACTTGAAATTAGTGGAGGTTGAGGCCTGTCAGATGCCTTCACCCTAGCCAGATTACGCTCCCATATTTTATTTTCTCAGGCTTGTCTGACATTTGGTATTACCTCCAAAGGCCTCACACTTAAAGTTCCCAACTCTGGCTGCAACCCTTCTTTCCATCAGTCCCAATACCAGTTCCAAACTGAACAATCCATTGCCCTCACCCACCTAATCCTTCACCTACACACAAACTCAGCCAATGAACACACCCATCAACTCCTATCCTTAATAAAAGTCCTCAATCTTTCCTCTCCCACATCCACACCAGCTGTTCAGGGCATCCTCCTGCAGGCCAACCGCAAATTAGAACAGCATGCCACCCTCCACCTCAAAAAAACTATCCAATCTCCTGGTTTCCCACCTCCAGAAAGGCAACTCACTCACCCTTCACAACCTTTCCAGCAAACCAACTTCCCCTCATTGCACACAAACCCAGTCTCTCCCATCTGCTCAGTCTCCCACTTCCAGCTCCTCTCCCTCCAAAACCTCAAAATTCCAATCAACACAATCTGGTACCACAACACCCTAATTCAGTAGTTGACCTTTACTCCCAACCTTTCTCCCAATCCGAAACCTCTGTCCTATCCAAAGGCCTCACCTTCAGCCCCACACCTAGATTCAACCAAACAGCCCTTGTCAAAGATTTACTGTCCTACACTCATACTCTCTGCTGGAAATATCATTTTGCCACGAAGAGAAATGATCCTAATCCTACTCCTAATGATCCAACTCCCCAAGACACTATCCAAATTGAACCCTGCCTGGAACAGTTCCGTCCTCTGTCACAGTGGGACCCACCTCCTCTTCCGCAAAATCACCCTCTCCAAAAATTCCAGGAATTTCTCACTTCCAGCCTTGCCTCTCAATCCTTCTTAAAATACCTTAATCCTACTCCCAACATCACCACTGCTGAAGCCCAAGCTATCTGTGATCTGAAGGCTGACCGATCCATCGTCGTTCTTCTGGCGGACAAGGGTTCCATGACCGTGGTACTTGATCGTCGGGAGTATGTGGCTGAGGCACTGCGTCAGCTTTCAGACAACACCACATACAAAGTTTGCCAAGGTAATCCCATTACTGATGTCTAGGTGGAGCTTCAAGGAATCCTCAGAACCTTAGGCCCCCTACAGAACCTTTCACCTGACTCCATCAATCTCCTGACCCCACCGACACCCCGCACCCCTACCTTCTACCTTCTTCCTAAAATTCACAAACCCAATCATCCCGGCCGCCCCATTGTAGCTGGTTACCAAGCCCCCACAGAACGTATCTCTGCCTACGTAGATCAACACCTTCAACCCATTACATGCAGTCTCCCATCCTTCATCAAGGACACCAACCACTTTCTCGAACGCCTGGAATCCTTACTCAATCTGTTACCCCCGGAATCCATCCTTGTTACCATTGATGCCACTTCCTTATACACAAATATTCCACATGTCCATGGCCTCACTGCGATGCAGCACTTCCTTTCATGCCTATCACCTGCCACCGTACCTAAAACCTCTTTCCTCATTACCTTAGCCAGCTTCATCCTGACCTACAACTTCTTCACTTTTGAAGGCCAGACATACCACCAATTAAAGGGAACAGCCATGGGTACCAGGATGGCCCCCTCATACACCAACCTATTCATGGCTCGCTTAGAGGAAGCCTTCTTGGTTACCCAGGCCTGCCAACCCAAAGTTTGGTACAGATTTATTGATGACATCTTCATGATCTGGACTCACAGTGAAGAAGTACTCCAGAATTTCCTCTCCAACCTCAACTCCTTTGGTTCCATCAGATTCACCTGGTCCTACTCCAAAACCCATGCCACTTTCCTTGACATTGACCTCCAACTCTCCAATGGCCAGCTTCACACGTCCGTCCACATCAAACCCACCAACAAGCAACAGTACCTCCATTATGACAGATGCCACCCATTCCACATCAAACGGTCCCTTCCCTATGGCCTGGGTCTTCGTGGCAAACGAATCTGCTCCAGTCTGGAATCCCTGAACAATTACACCAACAACCTGAAAACAGCTTTCGCATCCCGCAACTACTTTTCCCAACCTGGTACAGAAGCAAATAACCTGAGCCATTTCCTCATCTTCTCAAACCCAGAACCTCCCACAGAAGAACCACAAAAGTTCCCCACTTGTGACAGGGTACTTTCCGGGACTGGATCAGACTCTGAATGTGGCTCTCCAGCAGGGATACGACTTCCTCAAATCCAGCCCTGAAATGAGATCCATCCTTCATGAAATCCTCCCCACTCCACCAAGAGTGTCTTTCCGCCGTCCACCTAACCTTCGTAACCTCTTAGTTCATCCCTATGAAATCCCCAAACCACCTTCCCTACCCTCTGGCTCCTACCCTTGTAACCGCCCCTGGTGTAAAACCTGTCACATGCACCCTCCCACCACCACCTACTCCAGTCCTGTAACCCGGAAGGTGTACACGATCAAAGGCAGAACCACATGTGAAAGCACCCACGTGATTTACCAACTGACCTGCCTACACTGTGAAGCTTTCTATGTGGGAATGACCAGCAAAAAACTGTCCATTCGCATGAATGGACACAGGCTGACAGTGTTTGTTGGTAATGAGGATCACCCTGTCGCTAAATATGCCTTGGTGCACGGCCAGCACATCTTGGCACAGTGTTACACCGTCCGAGTTATCTGGATTCTTCCCACTAACACCAACCTGTCAGAACTCCGGAGATGGGAACTTGCCCTTCAGTATATCCTCCCTTCTCGTTATCCGCCAGGCCTCAACCTCCACTAATTTCAAGTTGCCGCCACTCATACCTCACCTGTCTTTCAACAACTTCTTTGCCTCTGTACTTCCGCCTCGACTGACATCTCTGCCCAAACTCTTTGCCTTTACAAATATCTGCTTGTGTCTGTGTATGTGTGGATGGATATATGTGTGTGTGCGAGTGTATACCTGTCCTTTTTTCCCACTAAGCTAAGTCCTTCCGCTCCCGGGATTGGAATGACTCCTTACCCTCTCCCTTAAAACCAACACCCTTTCGTCTTTCCCTCTCCTTCCCTCTTTCCTGATGAAGCAACCGCTTGTTGTGAAAGCTTGAATTTTGTGTGTATGTTTATGTTTGTTTGTGTGTCTATCGACCTGCCAGCGCTTTTGTTTGGTAAGTCACATCATCTTTGTTTTTAGATATATTTTTTCCCACGTGGAATTTTTCCCTCTATTATATTCATATCATTAATTTGAACCCAACAATTACGTTTGTAATATTAGTAATTTACACCAATTTAAAATGTTGCTTTGACTTTGACTACATTGTGTCTCACCAATACATAGAATGAAGGTAACATATTTCTGGTTATCTATATTTGAATTCACCAAAGCAACTTTGAAATTTACACTAATTCAAACTATTGTGGTGACATTGTTTATGCTGGGCCTCACCAGTATATCGAATGAAGGAAACATGTTGGATTAAAAACTAGGGTACCATAATAATTTGCACACAATACAAACTACAGGCACATGGAAGGAATAAAATTATTATTGTAGTTATGGAGTAATTAGCAATTAAAGTTATGATATTTCAAGTCATCGAGAGACAGCTATTTTTATGTTTTTTAAGTCAGAAATTGTTCATTCTCCAAACAGAAACATGACACATTGCTTTTTCAGACAGAATCAAACATGTTCATGTTTTAATTGGTGTTAGTTAATATAACTGTAATGACGACTATATAGAAATGTAAAATTTTACTCGTACAAAATATAATTCCTTCCTGTCTTTGTATAAAATTATTCACTGTTATTCTATGTAATTTTCTATGTGATTTGGGAAGATGTATGTAAAAATTTTAATTGTTAAATATGCAAAATTCAAAGTGTAACAATAACAGTAATTGTTTAAAATCATATAAATAGAGGCAATTTGTACGCCGCCAGAGGTTAGTCCTACGTCAGTCTTAAGTCTGCCTTGGACAGAATTTTTGTATTAACAGCATGTAGTCAGACTTTGTATGTTTGCTGTCCAACATCTAGCATACAAAATAAAATTCTTTGTGTACAAGAAGTACTGAACTTACTTACTTACTTACTTCATTACACGATTCCAATTTGGCAATGCAGTAACATCAAGTTGAACCTAGGGCAGCATCAAGAAAAAGCACTCTGGATTACACAAGATATGTATTTTTTTTTTTTTTTTTGGTGAAGGATATCCTTAATAAGATGTGGCATATTGACCATTGTTTTTCTTGTGTTAAGCAATGATACACATTCCAAACTTCAGCACAAAAACATTTTTGCCACATTTACAACTGAATGAAACCCATTGTAAGACCCAGGGTGCTTCTGAAAAATTCTTCTACTGTTGATAGATAATCAATGGAAAGTCTTGTGTCTCCTAGGATAAAATTTAATGAATAGAGTTGATGGACATGTATTTATGCACTGAAGTTTTAACTCTGTGAGAATCCATTTTACTTCCATGTCTCATCTTTGAGAAAATTGCTTGTACTTCTGAGATATCCATGACAACTGGTAGTGACCATACATATTGGATGCTGAATCCCCAATCTGGCTTGTTCTAGTTTGAACAGACGCTTTCTATGCAGACCATATGTCACTGGTTTTGAGGAACTTCACATTCATTCTTGTCTTGTGTCATAATTAAGCACCGTCTATGAGTGAGACAGAACTATATCAAATAATTTTGTGGAATACCTATTCAGGAATAAATCTTCAAAAAGGTAACAACTTGCTCAGTAAGACAAAATCTTAATATGCTCTAATGTCAAAATGGTGATGTACAAAGGCGAAACAATACACCACAGTAATACACACAGCATATGATTTATTATCTTAAAACAAAATTACCTTGGAAACTATGTTGACATCATCTTTAGTAAAATTGCAGCAGCCAAAGCATAAAATTCCCTAAAATAAGTCATGATCAGCTTAACTGGTGAGGAGAGGCAGAAAGAGTGTGTGTGTGTGTGTGTGTGTGTGTGTGTGTGTGTGTGTGTGTGTGTGTGTGTGTCTGTCTGTCTGTGTTGGGGAGGGGGGGTTTGTGTTTGTAGTTCCCTCAAACATTACACAGCCCCATCATAAGTTTACAGGATTCAGACACAATAGCGAGGAATCAAGGTATTCATTTCTGACACAAGAGCCAGTGATAATTTTATCATTGGTAAGAAAACCCAAAACTATTTTACAGAGCTGAATACTGTTAATGTGGCAAAGTTCGGCCCATACTAGTGAAGATGAAGTGTGAACTCTCGCTAAGCTGTTCCTAACATTTCTTTTTTCCTTTCTTATTAAAAATCAATCCCACACTTAGTAAGGTTCTCTGTGGAAGAATGACATTTGAACCATTGAAGTGCCCATCTCCATGCTTTGATGGCTGCAGCAATCAGTTCTAGCCACCACGCCACAAGTTTCTGATGACACTTCCCAAAGAAGCGGAAGACTGTCACTTGTAGTGTGTGAGATTTATTCTCACTTTTTCTTACACAATATCATCAGTTCCCTTCAACTGATTAAATTCAAACACTATTTTGGTGCCAAAAATTGACCAATCAGCTTTTCTGAGAGACAGCCACTGACACAGTGATAATTGTGACTGTGTTAAATAAGGGAGTGATGGTTGGGATAAAATTTGTGACCGCTAGGGTATCTTTGCTGAAATGAATTTTAACTCTAGTATTGGGTGGGCAATGATCAAGTTGTGTAACTAATTTTTCTATTGTTTGACCTCTTTAGACTTATTTGTATCATCCCATTTCTTTGTGGTATATTAGTTCAATTTATCTATACCACAAGAATTGCTCAAATGAAATATGTCAACCTAAACCAACTTTATTGTTGGTTTATCATTATTTCTTTACCTTTAGCTTTAGCTCGTTTTGCCTCTTGTTTAGCTGAAACTAGTCCTCATCGTCAAATACAAGGAATGACTGTTTCTGTCAGTTTTATCAAACTGAGGCTCTATGAGTACTTCCATCACCTTTTTGCACTTTGATATCCTTTCCCTATGGTGAGTTGTGAAATTATGCACAAACGCTAGCAATGTAGTCCGCCATTCAGTTGATAAATATGTGGAACCATTAGAAATCACAGTAATTCATTCTTCATTTGAGATTTATTTGCAGGAGACAAACAATTTACTCTTTTACCACCCACTGAACTGTCAACCTTCTTGCATTTGAAGGCAAGGCCAGGTACTGTGTGCCACATCTTCACTGAGACGTGATGAACCATTGAAATCAATATCAAGGGCATAGTTCTCATTGCTCCTATTTTTGCAATTATTACTGATTAATTGCTGCCTAGTTTTACATATAACCTGAAGTAAAATATTTGTATTCTGCTTTGGACTTTCTGCTAAGAAACTTACATTAAGGGCAGTTTCTCCCATGTACACAATTATTTGGGGAGGTGGAAGTATCCTTGGCTCTGCCCATCAGTATTCAACGAAGGATGAGGCAACATGAGTGTAGTAAATGAAATGATCTTCATTAGAACTGGAGCAGATTTGTTTCAAACCTTCACTGAGGTATCTGTTCTTACTTTCAATAAATTGAATTTTTATAGTCAAATAAGCTACATTTACTTACTAAATACTTTACTTTATGATTACCCTCAGCTTAAGTGGGACAGAAAAGCACCCAGTATATTACAATAACTAGTAAGCTCTTAGGGAGTAATACGCACTTCGAAAAAAAGGTGTCATGAAATTTTAACCTAAAAGAACTAATGTTGTATAGGTCAACAGCGCACCATTTATAAACTATGGATACTTGCTGCCATGCACTTCAATTGACTGCGGGATTGCTCTGTTGCCAGTGGTCTGGAGAATGCATAACTGTGAATGCGTTTCCTGCCAGAGATCACAACATATCCAAGGCATCCCACACACTCGATGGTACTGTGCCAGCTTTCCACTCTGGGGGCCTCGGGGCAAATCCACCAAGGTCCTGACACAACCATTGCAGTTTCATGATAAGACGTTCTGGGAACAAACCCATCATCAGCTGTTAGTTCATGTACACAAAGCCTTTTACAAATTGTGTCGGTACTGAAAAGAGCCTTTTTTGTAGCTAGGACACTGTTTACCAAAGCAGGTGCTCAAACTGGCGACCCTCTGAAGTGACACAAGCTTGGTAACGTCGAATGGTGTTTTACCGAACTCTTTCAAAGATTCCTGGCATTGTCCTGATGCGATTGGTGGCATGCTGAATGTGATACATTAATTCCTCTTCATTTGTAGGTGGTTCACGTCCAGGTGGGTGAACTAGAACCTTGAAGAATCCCCACAGGAAAAAGTCTGGTGGCATGAGATCTGGTCATCAGGGCCATGTCCTACAAGCACCTCTGCCATTGAACTGGCCGTCGAAGAGTTCATTTAAATATATGCACACAGCATGACTGTTATGTGCGGATGCCCCATCATGCTGCAACCACATGTGTAGTCAGATGTCCAGGGGAACGTCTTCCAGCAGGCTGGGTAGAGTTTCTTACTAAAAATCAATGCAATTGGCCCCAGTAAGTTGAGGAGGTAGACAGACCGGCCAAATCAGATGGTCGCCCACAATGACTACCTAAATGTTAAATGAAAATTGTTCCTGGTTTCCCTGGGCGCATGTGACATGAGGATTTCCCCTTGCCCAGTAATGAATGTTTTGAGTGTTGTAAAGGCCATCTTGACAGAAGGTGCACTCGTTGGTAAACAACACAATGGAGGTGAAGTCAGGACCTCATGCAACACTTCACAGAAACCACCGGAAAAACCCTAGCCTATGGTCATAGTCCGCCACAGGATTTAGGTCTTTGACAGGGTGGAAACTAAATGGATGCTGGCAGTAGTTACTCAGAACCTCCCAGACTAACTGATGAGTGACCCCAAGTTGTGTCCAACCACTCGAGGACTTGTCGTAGGTGCTTCCTTGAAGTGCTTGAGAACAGTCTCTTCAAATGCAGCATCCTATCATGTTCGAGGTCTTCCAGCATCATCACGATATCCCACTAATGAGTATGTTTCACTAAGTTGCTGGTTAATTGCTGTAAATGTCTGGGGGTGTGGGTGCTGAAATTGTCAAGAAACTGCTTACTAGACAATGGACTTACTTTGCCTCAGTCATGATCATGGCAAAGAAGTCAAAACAAGATCTGAGGGATCATCATATGGACAATCTTCTGGGAGAGTATGCCACACAGTGAGAATAGCTGCATAGTTACTTTTACATGGCACTGTGAAATATATGCTGAAGAAAACAAAGGTTTTTTAGTGAACTACTAAATGACGTACATTAAACTCAAGATATCCCAGAGATGAGAAGACTAACCTGAAATGTGTGTGCAGAATCATTTTGAAAACCAGGTTAATATTTTAAGAAGATTATATGCTAAAAAATCAAATTTTTCAGATGTAATATCAATATCAATGCTCCTCCCCCTCCTCCTCCTCCTCCTCCTCCTCCTCCTCCTCCTCCATCACCGCTGATTAAACTTACCACCAATGTCTGAGGTGTATTAGTTCTTCTCATGACAACTGATTGCTTCTTATTTCCATACTGATTATCATTGATTTTTGCCTTTTGTCAATTTGTGTCCAAGTCAACAATGTCATTATCTTCAACACTTGAGTCTTCACTATCACTAATAACATCAAAACTTCTTTCAGCTGCCAGAAAATGATTCTTTGTAGTTGTAGCTGTGTTGCTACATTCTGGTTTATTTCTTTTGGGGATTACACAATTAGTTCTTTCTTCTTCTAAACGTGGCTGATTTCCAGTACTTTTAGTATCACATTTTTCATTTATAGCATTATTAGAACCAAGTCCATGAACTGTATCTGTAAACGTATTGTTGGCAGGTAAGGGTGAAAATGCAGAATTCCTCTTTTGAGTTTAGTTTCTGAATTCCTCACAACTACTTTCTTGTGATGATTGTCCAGGGGGTTTTGGGAGGAGGAACAGCTGTCTAAAATAGCTGCATTGTCATTTCCCTTCCACTGAAAATCTTGTGGTTCTCCTGATTATCAGACAGAAAACAAGAAAAAAGATTAAAACTGAAGTGATTATAATGAAGTAGTCAACTTAAGGCATGAATGTAAAACAATCAAAAAGAAATAAAATAATTAATTATTGGAATTATCATATCATTTACAATGTGATATAAATATTTATGTACAAGAATTAAATGATAAACAAGCAAATCTGTGAAACTAAAACTCTTAACTGGTAACTAAGTCAGTTAAATGAGTTGAAAATGAACTAACACAAAATCTGGCAGAAAAAGAAAGCAAGCTTTCTCATAATCTACATAAAGATAACCACTAACCATATAGGTAAGGTACTGAATAGACAACATGCACATACAACAAGACTGGAAATGTTGTTGTGTTTTTGGACAATGTTCTTCTTAGCTTTCAATGTTCTCCTTCTAAGCTGATGAAAAACACAGACCCATTGACTCAAACATGCACAGCTACGTTGGCCCAATTGATTACATAGCCCTAAGGCAGCAGCCTAATGGTGTGAGGAGTTCTGTTGGATGGAGAGGGTGGGAGGAGTAGTGAGGGTGACAGGCAGTGGGAGGAAAAGGCAACAATGGAAAGAGATAGGTATGCAGAAACAGAAGACCCACCCATGAGCAGACGCCACAGGTTGTGCAATAACCAAGAAGTCAAGCCTGTTGTGCTCAGCAACATGTTCTGCCACTGGATAGTCAATTTTGCTGTTCTTATAGTTGATTGGTTATTATTCAAGTGTCATGTTTACATAAAAATCTGTACCAAAGTCACAGCTGAGTTGGTATACAATATGACTGCTTTCACAGATGACCCTGTCTTTAATAGGGTAGCATATGACTGTTGGGGTGGGATATTCTACAGCTACACTCTGCGGACCACTGTGAAGAGCACTGTACTATATAAGCTTTTTCCTATTCCATTCCCACATGGAGCACAGGAAGAATGGTTGTTCACAAGCCTCTGTGTGTGCTGCAATAAATTTAATCTTGTCATGACAATACCTATGGGAGCTATCTGTAGGAGTTTGTAGTATATTTGAAAGAGTCCAAATTGATAGCAATTCTAGAAACTTTGTTAGAAGACTTTCTCAGGACTCTAAGGCTGCCAGTTCAGTTCTTTCAAAATCCATGACTCTCTTCTGTGGATCAAACAAACCTGTGACCATTCATAAAACAAGCCTGTGACCATTCATACTGCCCTTCTCTGTATGCATTCAATATCCCCTACTAGTCCTAATTGGTAAGGGTCCCACACAAGCAATATTCTAAGATGGGTCACACGATTGATTTTTAATCTATCTCCTTTGTAAACTAATTGCATTTTCCTACTATTCTTCCACAAAACTGAAATTTGCTACCTGCTTTACCTACGACCAACCTTATGTCATTTTCCCTTCATGTCCTACCAAGTGTTACACTCGGGTATTTGTGTGAGTTTACCAATTTCAACTATGATTCACTGATATTATGTTCATCTTATACTATGTTACTTTTTTATTTTTTATTTTGTGAAGTGCACAATTTTACATTTCCGAACATTTGAAGAAAGTTGTCAATCATTGCACCACTCTGAAATCTTATCATGGCCTCAGTGAATATTTTTGCAGTTTCCTTCAAGCTGTATTTCATTGTAGATAACTGCATCATTGAAAAAAGTTGAGTTTCTATTAATATTGTCTGCAAGGTCATAAATATGCAACATGGACAGCAAGGGACCCAACACACTTCCCTGGGGTACATCCAAAGTTACTTCAGTTCTATATTTGTCAATAGTTCTCTATCCAAGATAACATGCTGCATCCTTCTTACTAAGAAATCTTCAATCCAGTCACAAATTTTGGCCGGTACACCACACTATAGTACTTTTGTCGAGAAATGTAGGTGTGATATTGAATCAAATGCTTTTTGGAAATCAAGAAATACTGTACCTTTGATGGCTTTTAGAACGTTGCATGAGAAAAGCATGTGCTGATTTTCACATGATTATGTTTTCTAAATTCATTCTAATTAGCATGGAGGAGGTTGTTCTGTTCAACAGCTCTTATATGTGGGTTCAGAATATGTTGTAAGTTTCTGCTACAAATCAATGTTCAGGACACTGGACAGTAATTTTGTGGATCACTTCTGCTAACTTTCTTATAGACAAGTGTAACCTATGCTTTCTTCCAGCTACTGGGTATGGTTTTTTGTCTGAGAGAACTACTATAGGTTGTAGTAACAGAGGCACTAACTCAGATGAAAATTGTGGAGAATTTGAAAGGTTATTAACTGAGCCCTGGAGCTTTGTTAAAATTTAATGATTTCAGCTGTTTCTCAATGTCACTGAAACTAATACCATTTCACTCATCTCTTCAGTGGTATAAAGATTTAACTGGTGCAATACTCCTGTGTTTGCTTTTGTAAATGAACATTTGAAAACAGAGTTAAGAATTTTTTCTTTTGCATTACTACTCTCAGTTTCAGTTCTCGTCTAGTCTGCAAGTGACTGGATGCTAACTTTTGTGCTACTGAAAGCCCTTACCTATGAGTATATTCCATATTTCATTTAGCATTTCTATCTGCAGCCCTATGGTTTCTTTTAGACATATTATCCAGTAGTCTGTTTCTTTAAAAGATTCTTTACAGTGACTGTATACCATAGAGGATCTCTTACATCATGAACTGTTATACTGGGTATATAACTTTCCAATGTACAGTCAACTATTCTTTTAAACTTGAGCCATAATTGCTCTACATGTTGCTGTACTGTGCTGAAAGGTTCCAGTTCCTCACTGAGATGTGATACTACTGCCTCTCTGTCTACTGAACATATAGGAAAAGATAGATTGTTACGTATTGTAAAAATGACATGTTAAGTTGCAGACAGTCACAATTAAAAGATATGTAAATTAAAGGGGTATCACTGCTGTCAGCTGCAGTGAAACATTAAGCAGAATCAGCAGTGATATTCATCATTTCAGAGCACTATTAAACGAAGGCAGATGCTGAGCTAAAAATGTGGTTAAGTTGTTTTAGTCTAGAGTAACAATGGGAGCATTCCACAGCAACTGGTTCAGTGGAGTGGTTCAAGGATTAGGGCCATATGTGGAAATGCAACGGGAGATATACTTGTAGACTAGGTTTGCAATGGAGTGACTGTGAAGGTTCTGCCAGCATACCATAGGGGGCGCATTGCCTGTCACTCCAGGTATGATAACAACATGTGGTCATGTTCTATGGCAGGGGATGGCTGCTAACAGAATAAAGTACTGTTGATGGTTTGTAGTCTCAATGACAAAGGTTCTCATAGAGCCATTGGAGAGATGGAGATTGTTGTCCAGTAGAGTGGCACGCCAAGTTAAAGAGGACTGTGTGAATGGAAGAGGAGAGAAAGTCTGGATGCTGTGGAAGAATGAGGATATAGTGTCTTGCCCAGATCAGATCAGATCAGATCATAATGATATCATCAACAAAGACAGACATGACAAGGGCATAGGATTTTTGGGTGGCTCGTAAGGCTTCCTTTAATGACCCATAAACAAATTGGTATGTTTTAGACTGGTAGCATTTTAACTTTTCTGTGGTTTCCTTAAATTACACTGACTGACCGCATTAAGGGTGCTGTCTAAGAGTGGTACATGCTTCAGTGGCAGCTTCTCAACTACCAAAAGTACTGCATGTCAAAGCATGTCAACGATGATCTGAGCATTTTATAAGTAACACCGTATCGAGTGTTACCGAGTGGCAGATTTTGATTTCACAGGTATGTGCTTTTGAACAAAGGGCTTTACACTGAAGTGACAAAAGTAATGGGATAGCAATATGCACAAATACAGATGGCAGTAGTGTTGTGTACAAAAGGTAGAAATGGACAGTGCACTGGTGAAGCTGCCACTTGAACTCAGATGATTTATGTCAAAAGGTGTCCAATGAGATCAGGGCTACAGGAGATGAATTAACAGACTTTAGATGTGGAGTGGTAGTTGGAGCTAGACACATGGGATACTCCATTTTGAAAATAATTACAATAATTACATAATTCAATTTTCTGAAATCCACAGTGTAGAGACTGTGCAGAGAGTACAGAATTTCAGGCATTACCTCTCAATGAGCACAATGCACTGGCCAACTGCCTTCACTTAACAATTGAGAGCAGTGATGTTTGAACAGAGCTGTCAGTGCCAACAGACAAGTGACACTGCAAGAAATTACCACAGAAATGAATGTGGGATGTACGATAAACATACGCGTTAGGACGGTATAGCAAAATTTGGCATTAATGGACTCTCACAGCAGATGACCAACACGAGTGCCTTTGCTAACGTCACAAAATGTGGCTTGTGAAGACACTGGTTAGACCCTAAATGACTAGAAAACTGTGGCATAATCAGACGAGGCCCAATTTCAGTTGGTATAAACTGGTGGCAGGATTCGAGTGTGGTGCAGACCCCATGAAGTTGTGGACCTGAGTCATCAACGAGGCACTGTGCAAGCTGGTAGTGGCTCCATAATGGTGTGGGCTGTGTTTACATGGAATAGACTGGGCCCTCTGGCCCAACTGAATTGATCATTGGCTGGAAACGCTTATGTTCGGCTACTTGGAGAACATTTGCAGCCATTAATGGACTTCATGTTCTCAAAACAAGAATGGAATTTTTATGGATGACAATTCACCATGTCAATTGGCCACAATCATTCTGTACAATTCGAGTAAACAATCTGGCCGCAAAGATCACCCAACACGAATCCCATTGAACATTTATGGGACATAATGGAGAGGTCAGTTCATGCACAAAATCCTGCACCGGCAAAATGTTCACAATTATGGATGGCTATAGCAGCAGCATACTTCAATATTTCTGCAGAGGATTTCCAATGACTTCTCGAGTCTGTGCCACATTGAGCTACTGCATTACACCAGGCAAAAGGAGGTCTGGCACAATATTAGAAGGTGTCCTAAGTCTTTTGTCACCTCAGTGTATTTTGGTTATTGTGCTGTTTCTGTTCACCCTAATATTCCATCCTACAACTCTTTATTTACACAATCCCTTCAATAACAAGTTTAATAAACAAGGCATAAAGTAATAAGTACCCAACCATTTTCTCTTTTCTAGTTATAAAGTTCTTCACTAGTTATATTTCTTGCTAACTCACTGCTGGACTTAGTTCCTTATTCAATCAGTCTCTTGATTTTCAATAAACTCCCTTGGAACACCAAAATTTAAAGGCTGTAATAATTTTTTTCTGATTTTCCATCATACATGCTATGCTCTAAACAGACTTTCATTAATCTTTTTGTCTGATCTCTGCATATGGGGAAGCATTTAAATGGTGTTCCATTTTTATCTTATGGCACCAAATTGCTTAGGTCGTCGGTCCCTATGATGTTCCATAATTCTACATAATTTGATCAGCAATATATATTCACAATTTGGTATGTCTGTCTAACAATCATCCTGAAACATTAAGCAAGAAGAGCTGAATGAATTACCATCCTTTCTCATAATTGATCTTTGGACAGCTGAGTAAAGGAGTCTGAAGTGACTGTGAGACAATGAATGAGACATCACTTTTAGCCATGCTTTATTAAGTCAATCTTTCAATCTGATTCAAACAGAATACTTTCCATCATATATATCACACGCAAACATCTTCAAAGATTTTTTGATATCTGTTGGGCACACTGTGAGAAAAATGAGAAATGTTTTGTCATACCAATATGCAAAAATACTAAGACAATGAAGAGTCAAGGTAAAACTACATTCTTAGGTAACAAACAAAATATCTAGAGATACAGGTCCAATTGCAGTCTGGACACTTGTTAAATATCTTGAAAGAACACTTGCTGAGTAGTTTGTAACTTGAGTCATATGACTGAAAGGTGGAAAGCTTTTCTAGAAATATTCATTTTCCTATAGCTGCCCTTACAATATTCATAGACTTAAAAATATTTATAAGTAAAATCGTAATATTAACAGACAACCTGTTTCATTAATATAATCAGTATATAATATAAAAAGAAATGTGAGTTGTAACACAGTTTTATACAAAGAACAGTCAAGGGCAAGATGCAGAATTTCACTCAATCAACCAATTGTTTAATGTTCAATTAACGAGGGTATTTGAGATACAGGACAAAGTCGATTGGGGGAAAACCAGCCAATCTCCACAAAACACAGAACAGAAAAATCTGGGTGGCTTGACGGTGATTTGCACCACCTCATTCAGCAATTCCAGTGCACAAAATACTGTGAAATGGTGAGTAATGCTATCAAACAAGCTAAAACCATGCATCACATGAGAGAACAGCAAACTCACTGAATAAAATTACAACTTTAATATATGTCAAGAAATAACTATTACAACAGAAATAGAGCATTCAGGGTATTACTATACGGAAAATGAAAATTTACGCAATCCAGAAAACATTTCATAACCACTATTTTTCATTACTTTGCAAGTAAAATCAAGCTTTTACTGACAAACATGTAGAACTTTTGAAATATTGTTTTCTGAGTCAGTGAGCAACAACAACTAAAGAAACAAACAGAGGAAATTGAATCAATTATTGAAACAAGTAAAGACTCATACATACAACAAAATATCATGTAAAACTATGTTGTTGTTGTGGTCTTCAGTCCTGAGACTGGTTTGATGCAGCTCTCCACGCTACCCTATCCTGTGCAATTTTCTTCATCTGCCAGTACCTACTGCAACCTACATCCTTCTGAATCTGCTTAGTGTATTCATCTCTTGGTCTCCCTCTATGATTTTTACCCTCCACTGCTAAATTTGTGATCCCTTGGTGCCTCAGAACATGTCCTACCAACCGGTCCCTTCTTCTAGACAAGTTGTGCCACAAACTCCTCTTCTCCGCAATTCTATTCAATACCTCCTCATTAGTTATGTGATCTAACCATCTAATCTTCAGCATTCTTCTGTAGCACCACATTTTGAAAGCTTCTATTCTCTTCCTGTCCAAACTATTTATCGTCCATGTTTCATTTCCATACATGGCTACAATCCATACTTCCAGAAACGACTTCCTGACACTTAAATCTATACTGAATGTTAACAAATTTCTCTTCTTCAGAAATGCTTTCCTTGCCATTGCCAGTCTACATTTTATATTTTCTCTACTTCAACCATCATCAGTTATTTTGCTCCCCAAATAGCAAAACTCCTTTACTACTTTAAGTGCCTCATTTCCTAATCTAATTCCCTCAGCATCACCTGACTTAATTCGACTACATTCCATTATCCTCGTTTTGCTTTTGTTGATATTCATCTTGTATCCTCCTTTCAAGACACTGTCCATTATGTTCAACTGCTCTTCCAAGTCCTTTGCTGTCTCTGATAGAATTACAATGTCATCGGCGAACCTCAAAGTTTTTATTTCTTCTCCATGGATTTTAATACCTACTCCAGATTTTTTCCTTTGTTTCCTTTACTGCTTGCTCAATATACAGATTGAATAACATTGGGGAGAGGCTACAAACCTGTCTCACTCCCTTCCCAAACACTGCTTCCCTTTCATGCCCCTCGACTCTTACAACTGCCATCTGGTTTCTGTACAAATTGTAAATAGCCTTTCGCTCCCTGTATGTTACCCCTGCCACCTTTAGAATTTGAAAGAGAGTATTCCAGTCAACATTGTCAAAAGCTTTCTCTATGTCTAAAAATGCTAGAAACATAGGTTTGCCTTTCCTTACTCTTTCTTCTCAGATTCGTCGTAAGGTCAGTATTGCCTCACGTGTTCCAATATTTCTACGGAATCTATACTGATCTTCCCCGATGTCGGCTTCTACCAGCTTCTACCAGAATTCGTGTTAGTATTTTGCAGCTGTGACTTATTAAACTGATAGTTTGGTAATTTTCACATCTGTCAACAACTGCTTTCTTTGGGATTGGAATTATTATATTCTTCTTGAGTCTGAGGGTACTTCGCCTGTCTCATACATCTTGCTCAACAGATGGTAGAGTTTTGTCAGGACTGCCTCTACCAAGGCCGCCAGCAGTTCTAATGGAATGTTGTCTACTCCCGGGGCCTTGTTTCGACTCAGGTCTTTCAGTGCTCTGTCAAAATCTTCACGCAGTATCGTATCTCCCATTTCATCTTCATCTACATCCTCTTCCATTTCCATAATATTTTCCTCAAGTACATCGCCCTTGTATAGACCCTCTATATACTCCTTCCATCTTTCTGCTTCCCCTTCTTTGGTTAGAACTGGGTTTCCATCTGAGCTCCTGATATTCATACAAGTGGTTCTCTTTTCTCCAAAGGTCTCTCTATTTTGCTGTAGGCAGTTTCTATCTTACCCCTAGTGAGATAAGCCTCTACATCCTTATATTTATCCTCTGGCCATCCCTGCTTAGCCACTTTGCACTTCCTGTCGATCTCATTTTTGAGACGTTTGTATTCCTTTTTGCGTGCTTCATTTACTGCATTTTTATATTTTCTCCTTTCATCAATTAAATTCAATATTTCTTTTGTTACCCAAGGATTTCTACTAGCCCTCGTCTTTTTACCTATTTGATCCTCTGCTGCCTTCACTATTTCATCCCTCAGAGCTACCCATTCTTCTTCTACTGCATTTCTTCCCCCCATTCCTGTCAATTGTTCTCTTATGCTCTCCCTGAAACTCTGTACAACCTCTGGTTCTTTCAGTTTATCCAGGTACCATCTCCTTTAATTCCCACATTTTAGCAGTTTCTTCAGTTTTAATCTACAGTTCATAACAAATAGATTGTGGTCAGAGTCCACATCTGCCCCTGGAAATGTCTTACAATTTAAAACCTGGTTCCTATATCTCTGTCTTACCATTATACAGTCTATCTGATACCTTTTAGTATCTCTGGGATTCTTCCATGTATACTGTTGTGGCGTAACAAGCTAGTCACGCCACACTGAGGAGGAAGCCGAAAGGCACGCGTACACACACGCCGACTGGCGTCAAGTCTGGAACAGGATACGTATTGAATACTATAAAGAAAATACGTATCTTTGGAATATACTTAACTTTTAATCAATCCTTGTGATACATCTCTCTTGACTATACAAATGAGACTCGTAAGATACATGCACTGATACAATTGGCGCCTTGCTAAGTTGTAGCCATTAACTTAGCTGAAGGCTATTCTAACTGTCTCTCGGCAAATGAGAGCAAAGGCTTCATCAGTATAGTCGCTAGCAACGTCGTCGTACAACTGGGGCGAGTTCTCGTACGTCTCTCGAGACCTGCCATGTGGTGGCGCTCGGTCTGCGATCACACAGTGGCGACACGCGGGTCCGACATGTACTAATGGACCGCGGCCGATTTAAGCTACCACCTAGCAAGTGTGGTGTCTGGCAATGACACCACATATACAACCTCCTTTTATGATTCTTGAACCAAGTGTTAGCTATGATTAAGTTATGCTCTGTGCAAAATTCTACCAGACGGCTTCCTCTTTCATTTCTTCCCCCCAATCCATATTCACCTACTATGTTTCCTTCTCTCCCTTTTCATACTCTCGAATTCCAGTCACCCATGACTATTAAATTTTCGTCTCCCTTCACTACTTGAATAATTTCTTTTATCTCATCATACATTTCATCAATTTCTTCATCATCTGCAGAGCTAGTTGGCATATAAACTTGTACTACTGTAGTAGGCGTGGGCTTTGTGTTTATCTTGGCCACAATAATGCGTTCACTATGCTGTTTGTAGTAGCTTACCCGCACGCCTATTTTTTTATTCATTATTAAACCTACTCCTGCATTACCTCTATTCGATTTTGTATTTATAACCCTGTATTCACCTGACCAAAAGTTTTGTTCCTCCTGGCAGTGAACTTCACTAATTCCTACTATATCTAACCTTAACCTATCCAGTTCCCTTTTTAAAATTTCTAACCTACCTGCTCGATTAAGGGATCTGACATTCCACGCTTCGATCTGTAGAATGCCAGTTTTCTTTCTCCTGATAACAACGTCCTCTTGAGTAGTCCCCGCCCGGTGATCCGAATGGGGGACTATTTTACCTCCGGAATATTCTACCCAAGAGGACGCCATCATCATTTAACCATACAGTAAAGCTGCATGCCCTCGGGAAAAATTATGGCTGTAGTTTCCCCTTGCTTTCAGCCGTTCGCAGTACCAGCACAGCAAGGCCGTTTTGGTTATTGTTACAAGGCCAGATCAGTCAATCATCCAGACTGTTACCCCTGCAACTACTGAAAAGGCTGCTGCCCCTCTTCAGGAACCACACGTTTGTCTGGCCTCTCAACAGATACCCCTCCGTTGTGGTTGCACCTACGGTATGGCCATCTGTATCGCTGAGGCACGCAAGCCTTCCCACCAACGGCAAGGTCCATGGTTCATGGGGGGAGGATGTAAAACTATAATAATGAAAATAATCATTTTTTGAAAATGTATTGTAGTCTTTCCTTCTCATCCCAGCCAGTAAGTCTTCCCTGACCTGGGGTTCTGGCTGATTTTTATGAACTCTATCTCTTTTCCTAAACCTCACCAGGTCTTTTTCCTTCAGCCCTCTGCCTAAAGCTTGCCTACATAATACCTTTCTTGCGTGTGTTCCCCTGCTGCCGTCAGTAACAAGATTTTTTATCTATCCATTTATATTATGTATAATTATAAGTATCAGTACGTAACACAACAATACTCTAATGCCTTCAGTAAATTTTGTGCATCACTGAATTAAAAGCAGCTCTACTACAGCCGTACACAAGGCAAGCGGTCAAGCACAGAGGGGGTGACATGTAATTTCACAAGTGAGCCTGTCTTTACACTGTGGTGAAAGGCCACACAACAACAAACCAGCCTGCATAGTATTTCCACAGCACTGAGACACTGAGATGTCGATATGTATGTGCCTGGGAACAAGGCAATGGCACAATGAGAGTGTTATTAATTGCCATAAATACTCTATCTTTCTAACACAATTATGCACAGTCTGGCAGCACCTTCAAACGACATCAGTTCGGTGCAATTCTCCATCATATTACAGGCCAGCCAGCAGCCGATACCAATCTGGGCAGCCACCTCCACCAGACCAACTCACAGTTTTATGTCTGCACCTGTAGACTCGGAATGACACAACAGATGAGCCACCCCTAGGCTCTGAGCTCCAATGCATCACCAGACTTCTGCCTTGGAGGGCAGCAGTTCACAACCACGGAGGTATAGCAGCGATCATTACACATTAGGGTGAGTTTCTAAACCAGTAGCAGTGGCTGCCTATGAGAATTCAGTGGTTTATGCAACACTGGCACTGCTTACTAAGGGTCACATAATGCTAACTTAGCCATGCACTGCCAAGTGAGGTAAACAGTGTCAGCAACATGAGACAAGGATATCAAACAGCCATCTTGCCCCCGCAACCCTCCGACATCAATGGCAATGCCAGGAGACCACACACCTGAAGAGGGTAAATCTGGGAGCATCACAGCACTTTGACATTGCAGCTCATGGTTAAATAAAATATGTCGTATCTTGCAGCAGAGTTTTCCTAGTCGATCCTGGCCAGCACTATCATCTCCAGGTCCTACGTGCAATATGATTCAGGTGTTATCATTTACTGGACATTAGAATGTTTGTTGGGGGGGGGGGGGGGGGGAGAGAAGAATGATTTCATAAATGTTTGAAGGGATAATGCAATATCATTAAAAATGGAGTAACACATCTCAGTGCACGTAATTGATGACCACTTGGCTTCATGAATTTTGTGTGTGTGTGTGTGTGTGTGTGTGTGTGTGTGTGTGTGTGTGTGTGTGTGTGTGTGTGTGTGTGACTGATTAAGTAGTAAGTTGAGGGCATTAAGTATTTATTTTCTTTCAACAACCATTTGTTAATGTGAACAACACTACATGCTCGCATCACACAGAATATTACAGATTTATGTGGCAAACTAATCAGTTGTTTCTTTTGTATCTAACACAAAAGATAATAAAACCAGTTCCAGCAAAGAGGTAAAAGAAAATGTGGGACACTATAGGATTATTATCTGTATGGTCATCATAAATAGTTCTGGGGCTAACACTTGGATAAAATTCAATAAGTTAAAATACAGCCATCATCCCTGTTCCTCAAACTCATGAACATTGACATTGACTGTTGACATTGTAGCACAGACACAGTCCCTTTGACTGTTCAGAGGTGTCACTAAACCCACCCAAAGATGTAAACAACCATGCATGAGCAGTGCCTATTAGATGGAGGAGGCCCGACAGCCGATCAGTTCCAGACATTCCACCAGGAAGGAGGTACATGGCTCGTGCTGTCTGTAGTTCAACCATGCATGAGCAGTGCCTATGAGATGGAGGAGGCCCGACAGCCGATCAGTTCCAGACATTCCACCAGGAAGGAGGTACATGGCTCGTGCTGTCTGTAGTTCAACCATGCATGAGCAGTGCCTATGAGATGGAGGAGGCCCGACAGCCGATCAGTTCCAGACATTCCACCAGGAAGGAGGTACATGGCTCGTGCTGTCTGTAGTTCAACCATGCCTAGACAGTCAATACCACAGTTTGATCATGTCTGTTACTTTGTGCCAGGAATGGCTCTCAACAAGGGAAGTGTCCAGGGGTCTTGGAGTGAACCAAAGTGATGTTGTTCGGACGTGGAGGACATACAGAGAGACAGGAACTGTGGATGACATTCCTCGCTCAGGCTGCCCAAGGGCTATTACTGCAGTGGATGACTGCTACCAAATGATTATGGCTCTGAGGAACCTTACAGCAATGCCACCATGTTGAATAATGCTTTTCAGGCAGCCACAGGATGTCATGTTACGACTCAAACACTGTGCAATAGGCTGCATGATGTGCAGCATTCACTCCCAACATCTATGGTGAAGTCCATCATTGCAACCACGACACCATGCAGAACAGTACAGATGGGCCCAACAACATGCTGAAAGGACCACTCAGGATTGGCATCACCTTTTCTTCACCGACGAGTGTTGCATATGCCTTTAACCAGTCAATCACCAGAGACGTGTTTGGAGGCAGCCCAGTCAGTCTGAACACCTTAGACACACTGTCCAGCAAGTGCAGCAAGGTGGAGGTTCCCTGCTGAGTTTGGGTGGCATTATGTGGGGCTGATGAACGCTGCTAGTGGTCATGAAAGGTGCTGTAATGACTGTACGATACATGAATGGCATCCTCTGACTGATAGCGCAACCACATTGGCAGCATATTGGTAAGGCATTCATCTTCCAGGACAACAAATTGTTGTATGGTGGTATAACATGCAATGTGTAGTTTTCATAAGCAATAAAAAGGGCAGAAATGATGTTTATCTTGATCTCTATTCCCATTTTCTGTACAGGTTCCAGAACTCTCGGAACTGAAGTGATGCAAAACTTTTTTTGATGTTTGTAATTCCTAAATTAAATTATAAAAAATAAAACTGTACGAATTCCTAAATAAATATATCCAATGTTCTGTTCTCTCTCTCTGTTCATGCTTGTATGACATTGCACTTCATAACATCATTACATCGCAAGTCAAAGCCAACACCTGATACAGTATGTTCCAGCGACCCAAAGCAACACGTATACAGGCACAGCTACACTGTCCTGGGCAGCTCCATATTCCTACCTCAGCAGTGTAGTTTCTTTACTCCTTCCATTATTCCAATATTTTCCAGTATTGGAGAGTGTTAGAAATCATTTTAGTGATTTATGTGCCAAACACTGTGCTGAGAGGTGACAAAGTAGTGAGAAGTGGCACAGACCCAATGTGTTTCACTATTGATGTTTGGTCGATTGTCATGAAACCACTAGATTTAAACAAATACCGAAGCCTTGTTGACAATAAAAGTTGAACACAACCAAAACAAGAGTGAAGAGAGAAAATGAATTCAAAAATAAAATTCCAAATATCAATTTGGTGAAAAATCCTAAGATATTTATGACTTAACACACCACCATTCCAGCCATATGCTTCCATGGTGTTGCAAGTCTTTTAATGTTACCTATCCATTATCTACAAGTTCAGCATCTCTGCTTTTATTCTAGCAGAGTCTGGCAAGTAGCTTGCTCACTCCATCTGCAATCAAATTGTGTGGCTACAAGTCCTGTCAAACTCAATTACATTTTTGTTAGCATTATCAAATTAATCTTCCACTGAAGTCTGTTCCCTGAGCCATTGGTATGTTTCTTCTTATCTTATAGTAATTCCCAATGTGTATCTCCTTATTTCTCGATAGACAACCCTCGAGTATTTGAAAGGTTTTTTAATTTAATGGCCCTGTGCCACTGCTTTATGACAAAACTGGTAACAAACACTGATTGTAAACTTTAATTTCAAACATGTCACAATTTTTAATGTATTTAGGAGCAAAACACAAAACAGGGACTCAGTCCTTTCTGTTTGTCTTCAGCTCTCCATCCAGCTGTAGTCAAGAAGTGATCTGAATAGGAAAACTAAACTGTTCTACGGCCCAGCTGTCAACTTGCACCATTTTCTATTACATGTTTTGTAGGTCTACTTCTAAACTTATTGTATTAAGTTTTTTCATTAGTGATTGAACTCTACCTGCACTACACATTAACAGTGATTCTGTACTATCTTGTGTATATTTTTTTAGTTACAAACTAGTCTGCAATGCTTCAATGGATGTGGCACTACAATCCTGCAGACAAAGAGAACATTGCAGTGGAAAACAAACAATTTGAAAAGCGGAGAGAAGATGAAGTGAAACTATTATGGTGAAATGTATACTATAACAAATACTGCATTCCAGAAATGATCACTGGTCTTGAAAAAGTGCTTGTGTTAACTCTGATACAGATCATTTTTAAAAGGTTTGTTCTGTATCTTTGCTAACTTACCCTAACTGCAGTAGACCGTTCTCATACATGAAATGTGAATGTTGATTGTGAAAGAACTTTTCAGCAATAATATTTGGCATACAAGGTCAGGAGAAATGACTGAACAGTTCTTGATCAACAGAGGGGAAACTAGTGTCTGTATTCAATCTTGCAAAGGAGAAGGTGCAGGATAGGGTTCACTGATTTGGCTCAAATTTTTTGAGTAGTAGCATGTGGATGTCCCTTATAGGTGCCTAAAATATCAAAGGATATTCCTCTCATACTGTCATGCCCTTGACCAATATGAAGAAAGTCAATGATTTTGCTGATGCTCGTCCAAAATGGAAATTCCTGTTATTAAAAATAACATAGTTGCATTCAACAGCTATGAAACATACGAAGGGTTTCAGGGTGCAATGGGCTGCTATGAACAGCTGATGAAGAGAACATTACAACAATGAGCAATAGCAATGCAAGGAGAGGGAATAAATTTAACAGTGGGAATCAAACCAGAGAGAAAGAGAGAGAGAGAGAGAGAGAGAGAGAGAGAGAGAGAGAGAGAGAGAGAGAGAGAGAGTGACCACATACCTCTTCATAATGATCTTGTTTGTTAGGTTCAGTGTATAATGTCATATCTCCATTATTTACTATGTAATTATCATTCATAATTTCAGTAACCTGCTCTGCAATTGCTTGACCCCTAGCTATTTCTACAGGACTCACATAGGCAGAAAGATTGTTGGTGATCACACCTTTTTCTTCATAAATTCATAAATTGAGAAAATGTCATGAAAAGTCGTAGTTTTGATGTTTCCACCCATAACATCACTGGTAGAAGATTCTTGTTGGGTTTCCATTTTCCATTAAAATAGTAACTTTTTATGAAAATCACTGCAAACACAACGCAAGACAGCATTCATAACTGTAGAGACCATTACAAAAATGTCAGGCAACAGATACAGCAACGACAAACTATACGGGATTTGAAACAGCTGCCAGAGCCATGTGCTCTGACCCATAGAAGAGAAATAAACAGGAAGGGTAAAGTGAGGATATGACAACAGAATATTGCTACTGAAGGACAGTTGAAATCACAAACCATCAGAAATGTATCATTTAAAATAATTATTCTTTAAATATATTAATTAATTAAAGTAATCATAACTAAATTTAATATATCAAACAAGAAAACTTCAGGTCAGGATATCAACAATGTAGGAAAAGATAGATTGCTACTTATTGTAAAGGTGAAACATTGTGTTGCAGACAGGTACAATTAAAAGACACTTACACATAAGCTTTCAGACACCATCTTCATCAGAAAAAGATGAAGGGTAAGGGTGAAAGTATAGTGCAAGTATACTGTTACATTTAAAGCATTAATTTTAAACAATGAAAACTCCAGGCTGGAATATCAACAATATAACGAAAGGACAGAATGCTATTTACTGTAAAGATGACGCGTTAAGTTGCAAACAGGCATAACTACATGACATTTGCACATTAGCTTTCAACAACAGTCTTTGTCTGAAAAGTGTGTGTACACACACACACACACACACACACACACACACACACACACACACACACACACACACACACACACCAAAAAGTAGGCACACCTGATGCCCACATCTTGACTGCCATCTGTGGCAGCTCCAGCCAGAATGCTACTGTCACGTAGAAGAGAGAAGCAGCAGTCTGGAGGGGGCAGGGAAATGGAAGTGAAAGAGATAGCAGTGTACATGTGGGAGGAGAGAAGCCTGTCTGGCAGGCCATGCAGGAGACTAGGCTGGTGTCAAGTGTTGCTTTGGGAGGGTGTGAGGCAGGGAGTTGGGTGGAAACATGGAGCAAAAAGGGAGAGAAGCGAGGAATGGGAAAGATGGGTGGGTGTGTTAGCAGAGGGTGACAAACAAAGAGGTTGGGAGACAAGAATAGGGATGAGGTGACAGAATAGAGGAGATGAAAACTGTTAGATGGAGGGTGTGGGAACAGTATGTTGCCACAGGGTTAAATTGGAATAACTTCAGGTGCACAGAATGTGTTGTAAGGATACTCCCATCTGTGCTCTTCAGAAAAGCTGGTGGTGGAGGGGAGGATCCAGATAGCTTGGGTTGTGAAGCAGCCATGAAAATCAAGCACGTTATGTTCAGCTGCGTGTTGCACCACAGAGAGCTCTACTTTGCTCTCGGCCACAATTTGGCGGAGGCCATTCATCCTGGCGGACAGCTGGTTGGCAACTACAATATAAAAAGCTCTGCAACAATCACAGCAGAGCTGGTTATGACGGTGGCTGCTGTCACAGCTAGGCAGCCTTTGAAGGGACACGATAAGCCTGTGACAGAACTGGAATAGGAAGTACTGGGTGAGGGACTGGGCAGCTCTTGCACCTGAGCCTCCCACAGGGATATGATTGGGATTGAGAGTGGTACAGGAATGGACTATAATGCTGAGGAGGTTGGGTGTGTGATGGAACACTACTTTCACTGAGGTTTGAAGTATCTTGGGTTTGATGTACATCATTAATCACTAATTTTATGTATATAAATAAACTGTTTAAACATATTTACATTTTACAACTAATAGATTAACATTGTGAGGTCCTTTGATATAGCTTATGTTGATATCCCCCTCACCCATCCACCCACTCCCAAAATACAAAATATAGTAGTCCCCTTTGTGTTATTTGAGAGGAATAGGCAATGTGCCATTACCAAATTTCACCATCTTCCTTCATTTTCAGACTCATCCATGATAATGAGAGGAATAGGCAATGTGCCATTACCAGATTTCACCATCTTCCTTCATTTTCAGACTCATCCATGATAATGCAAGGCATAAACACAAATAATACAGCACAACAAAGAAACAAAAAGAATCCTAGACTAATGCCGGATAAAATTTCAGTTTGAATAAGTGATTATATTAGTTACAAGATACAACTAGTTTTCAAAGAAAAAAGAAGATAAAACTACAAAGTCTTCTCCTCCACCCCCCCCCCCAACCCCCTCCCATCCTCCTCCCACTGTCAGAGCCTTTTAACAGTACACTGTATTTGTAAAATATGGTAGAAACAGATGAAGCATGTTTCATTGCTATGATAAGTCTGTACATGTTATCTGTCTTTACTGGAGATAGCACCTCTCTTTTCTTCATCAAATAAGTACAAAAAGAGATCATGTTTCTTTCAAGCACAGGTTAGTACTTGATTCACAAAGAGGCTTAACATACCTGCTTTTAAAAACATGATCCACTTTCTTCTTAACAGTTCCCAGTCTTTAGGGAATCCACAAGCAAATCTGTTTTTAATGAAGTGTGGTAAATCTGGAACAGAAACCAAAATGGAAATGTCAATGAATGTTTTTCAGATATTTTTATATAAAAAACCTGATTAATGTACTAATGGCAAAAATGCTGACAATTTCTTTAACTTAAATCAAACATATTGGATTATTACAAATTAAAAACAGTATAAGTTGTGGGAATACAACACTTCTGCATGAAAAGCTTAAAGCAAACAGAAAAAAGGCAAATAAGAATATCACAAAAAGAGCTTACCAGTTAGACTAGTTTAGTTCAGAGCTAGGTACCATCAGTTTGATTAAAAGTTGCTAACAAGGGGCTCTTGAGGCTTGGGGCAGTCAGGGCAGAAATACTCACATTAGTTGGTTGGTTGGATTTCATCACAATTTCAAGGGTTACATGATGCTTTTGTGCCTGGAGATTTCTCTCGTAGATTTTACAGAAGTGAGGCAGCGGAGGGAGTGGGGCTGAAGGGGGGGGGGGGTGAGGGGGAGTCAGGAGCTTCCAGGATTATTAACTGGCTTCCCTTGTTTTAAGATTGCTATTACCCTTGTCTGCTTCCAGATATTAATGTGTTGCTTGAAGATGAAGCAATTTACAACGAGTTCCAGCACCCATTGTTATATTTTACATCCAAAACACTTAATTTGTTCTACTAGAATATCGTATAAATCTTTCAGCCTTCTTCACTTTGCACCTGTTAAGTGCCCTGTTTGGCTCTTCTGTACTGAAGGAGTTCCAAGTATTAGTATTTCTTCTTCTTCTTCTTCTTCATTGTTCCTATGTATTTTGAAGTATAATTTGGAGGATTTCAGCCTAGGTGTGCTGTTTTCCAGGAGAGCCTGGCTATGTGGCTGGCAGTGGTAGGAACTTCCTCCTGTAGAGTATGAAGTGTTGCAGTTGAGACATCTCAAAGATTCAATTGCTCTTCCCATTTACAGTTCTTCCATTGCCTTTCTAATACAACATGCTGTTTTGGCAATCTGTACTGAGTTAATTAACAGTTAGCTAGTACTACCTGTATGTAAAAAGGCGTTAGCTTTAAATAGTTATACATATCTTTATAGCTGGTGTTTCATTTCTCATGATAAACCCTTGAGCTAATTGCCTCTTGGAATGGACTGTCTTAGAACTTTGTTGCTGGTGTCATTTTATATATTATTTTATATATTACTTGCACGAGTCATACTTGCTTGTAATCAAGTTGGTCCAGTGTTTCCACTGGGTGTTTAGAACCAGGGATTGCTAGTTCCTGGAGCATTATGACCAGCCGCACATTGTGTGAACAGACGCTGACCATGATGCCGATGGTTCCCACTTCAGACGCATCCTGGATTTGGGTGTTGACGGTGCTTATTGTAATGGTGGCACTTACTCGCCATGACACAGCAACGTCTTCGGGTTCTGTGGTTTTTGAATGAGTGTGACCCTTGCCAAAAGTCACACTCCCACACCCTCGTGATGCTGTCGCCTCGGTCCGGGACTGCTTATTTGGGTTTCCCCTCATTCGCAGCTGTCCACCATATCTGATGGATCGTTTGCTATCCGCCACCTGCGACCCGCCCTGTACCTGAGGAAAAGGCAAACACATGGGAAGAATTTCATTCTAAAATCACGTGAATAGCTAAGGAAACCATTCCCTTGAAAAAGATATTCAAACACCCTTGGTGGGATTCAGACTGTGAAAATGCATTGGAAAGGAGAAGAAAGGCATTTCAAGAATATAACAGTAAAAAATCACAAGAAAGTCTACATTTATTTAACGAGGTTAGAAAACAGGTTTCAAAATCTATTAGGCAAGCAAAAAGGAAGTACACAAAGGCACAACTGGATGCCATAGAAGAAAATTTCCAAAACTATAATACAAGAGACTTCTACAGAACTTTCGCAGATAAAATACGAGGATATATCCCTCAAAATTTATGTTTCAGAAAACCAGATGGTAAATTAGCCCTAACAAACCAGGAAAACTGTCAAGTATTGGCTCAATATTTTTCTAACCTACTAAATTGCCCAGAACCTAGTTTAAGGTTTCCCAAAGAAATCTGTGCCAACGCTCAACTGGATTCATTACCACCAACACAGGAAGAAATCAAATGTCACATTAAAAACTTAAAAAATAATAGAACATCTGGCGAAGATGGCATTGTTGCAGAGCTATTAAAAAACCTAGGACCAAAGACGTTGCAAGAGCTCACAAAAATAATAACAAAAATATCGGAAACAGAAAAATTACCAGAGGAGTGGAAATGTGCCCTTATTCACCCGTTACATAAAAAAGGAGACAGAACAAATGTCAATAACTACAGGGGAATCTCACTTTTACAAGTCACCTACAAAATTCTCTCAACATGCCTGCTGAAAAGAACACAAGAGCAGCTGGAATGCCAAATTGGTGATTATCAAGCAGGCTTCCACCCCGGTTGCTCATGCATAGAACAAATATTTAATTTAAAGACAATATTAAAACACAAAACAATTAGAAATGCCCCCATAATTTGTACATTTGTAGATTTTAAGAAAGCCTATGACTCAATTGACCGGCAATCTTTGTTTAACGTTTTAGAGGAACTTGGACTTGACTCCAAAACACTAAGGCTTATCAAAGAATCACTGACAGACACTGTATCTAAAGTTAAATTCAGGGGAGAAATCTCTCAACCTTTTCTCATAAAAACTGGAGTATGTCAAGGTGACGGGCTATCTCCACTTTTGTTTAATATAGTCCTGGATAAAGTCATTAAGGAATGGGAAAAAGAATTAAAAAATCAATCCTACTGGAAACCAATCCATCTTGGTAGAACCAAAGACAACGTGGAGATATCTTGTTTAGCATTCGCGGACAACTTGGCCATACTTGCAGATGATGAAGAAATCGCCACCAAACAAATAGAGATCCTTAAGGAATGCGCGGATAAAGTAGGTTTACAAATTTCGTTTCAAAAGACAGAATTTTTCTGTACGAAATTCCATATACACAGTTTGAACACAAAATATGGAAAAATAAATAGAGTAAAACATTTTAAATACCTAGGTGAAATTTTGGAGCCAACCGGAGGAGAGAAAGTTGCACAGAAGATCAGACAACAGAAAATGAAGAGAGCATATGGTATGACACATGAAATATGCAATAAAAAATGCATCTCCCCGAACACAAAAATCAGACACTACTGCGCAGTAATTAAGCCAGCAGCACTATATGCTAGTGAAACGCTCACACTCCACACAAAATGTGATTTAGAAAAAATACTAAAAGAAGAACGAAAAATTATGAGAAAGATTTTAGGTCCAAAATTAACAGAAGAAGGATACCGGATACAATCAAGAAGAACCACAGAAACTATATCAAACCTGGCAGCAGACATAAGAAGGCGAAGATTAAAATTTTATGGACACATCACTAGACTTCTCCCCACACGACTCACCAACAGAATTCTCACTTACATAGAAAAAGTCAAATCAACAACACCATGGATTAGCCAAGTAAAATTAGATTTACAAAAAGCAAATATTGAACTTAAAGATGTCAAAGATAGAAAAACTTTTAGAAATAAGGTGGAAAAGTGGAGTGTATTGTCGGAGAAGGAAGCACTAAAGAGACCAGGAACAAAATGGACAGAAGAAAGAAAAAGAAAACATGGAGAACGAATGAAAGAAGTATGGAACAAACGACGTCAGAAAGCTTTGCATGATCCTTCTGGGTCCATTCTCGATAAGTAAGTAAGTGTGTGTATATATATATATATATATATATATATATATATATATATATATATATATATATATATATATATATATATATATCCACACATACAGACACAAGCTTGTGTCTGTATGTGTGGATGGATATGTGCGTGTGTGCGAGTGTATACCTGTCCTTTTTTCCCCCTAAGGTAAGTCTTTCCGCTCCCGGGATTGGAATGACTCCTTACCCTCTCCCTTAAAACCCACTTCCTTTCGTCTTACCCTCTCCTTCCCTCTTTCCTGATGAGGCAACAGTTTGTTGCGAAAGCTTGAATTTTGTGTGTATGTTTGTGTTTGTTTGTGTGTCTATCGACCTGCCAGCGCTTTCGTTCGGTAAGTCACCTCATCTCTGTTTTTATATATATACACTCCATTATATATATACACTCCTGGAAATGGAAAAAAGAACACATTGACACCGGTGTGTCAGACCCACCATACTTGCTCCGGACACTGCGAGAGGGCTGTACAAGCAATGATCACACGCACGGCACAGTGGACACACCAGGAACTGCGGTGTTGGCCGTCGAATGGCGCTAGCTGTGCAGCATTTGTGCACCGCCGCCATCAGTGTCAGCCAGTTTGCCATGGCATACGGAGTTCCATCGCAGTCTTTAACACTGGTAGCATGCCGCGACAGCGTGGACGTGAACCGTATGTGCAGTTGACGGACTTTGAGCGAGGGCGTATAGTGGGCATGCAGGAGGCCGGGTGGACGTACCGCCGAATTGCTCAACACGTGGGGCGTGAGGTCTCCACAGTACATCGATGTTGTCGCCCGTGGTCGGCGGAAGGTGCACGTGTCCGTCGACCTGGGGCCGGACCGCAGCGACGCACGGCTGCACGCCAAGACCGTAGGATCCTACGCAGTGCCGTAGGGGACGGCAGCGCCACTTCCCAGCAAATTAGGGACACTGTTGCTCCTGGGGTATCGGCGAGGACCATTCGCAACCATCTCCATGAAGCTGGGCTACGGTCCCGCACACTGTTAGGCCGTCTTCCGCTCACGCCCCAACATCGTGCAGCCCGCCTCCAGTGGTGTCGTGACAGGCATGAATGGAGGGACAAATGGAGACGTGTCGTCTTCAGCGATGAGGGTTGCTTCTGCCTTGGTGCCAATGATGGTCGTATGCGTGTTTGGCGCCGTGCCGGTGAGCGCCACAAACAGGACTGCATACGACCGAGGCACACAGGGCCAACACCCGGCATCATGGTGTGGGGAGCGATCTCCTACACTGGCCGTACACCACTGGTGATCATCGAGGGGACACTGAATAGTGCACGGTACATCCAAACCGTCATCGAACCCATTGTTCTACCATTCCTAGACCGGCAAGGGAACTTGCTGTTCCAACAGGACAATGCACGTCCACATGTCTCCCGTGCCACCCAACGTGCTCTAGAAGGTGTAAGTCAACTACCCTGGCCAGCAAGATCTCCGGATCTGTCCCCCATCGAGCATGTTTGGGACTGGATGAAGCGTCGTCTCACGCGGTCTGCACGTCCAGCAAGAACGCTGGTCCAACTGAGGCGCCAGGTGGAAATGGCATGGCAAGCCATTCCACAGGACTACATCCAGCATCTCTACGATCGTCTCCACGGGAGAATAGCAGCCTCCATTGCTGCGAAAGGTGGATATACACTGTACTAGTGCCGACATTGTGCATGCTCTGTTGCCTGTGTCTATGTGCCTGTGGTTCTGTCAGTGTGATCATGTCATGTATCTGACCCCAGGAATGTGTCAATAAAGTTTCCCCTTCCTGGGACAATGAATTCACGGTGTTCTTATTTCAATTTCCAGGAGTGTATATATGTATGTATGGGTTACATGGTGCTTTAAATATGTCTGCTTGTGTCTGTATATGTGTGGATGGATATGTGTGTGTGTGCGCGCGAGTGTATACCCGTCCTTTTTTCCCCCAAGGTATGTCTTTCCGCTCCCGGGATTGGAATGACTTCTTACCCTCTCCCTTAAAACCCACATCCTATCGTCTTTCACTCTCCTTCCCTCTTTCCTGATGAGGCAACAGTTTGTTGCGAAAGCTTGAATTTTGTGTGTATGTTTGTGTTTGTTTGTGTGTCTATTGACCTGCCAGCGCTTTCGTTCGGTAAGTCACCTCATCTCTGTTTTTATATATAATTTTTCCCACGTGGAATGTTTCCCTATATATATATATATATATATATATATATATATATATATATATATATATATTAATGGGTCACTTAGAGGAAGCCTTCTTTGTTACCCAGGCCAGCCAACCCAGAGTTTGGTACAGATTTATTGATGACATCTTCATGATCTGGACTCACAGTGAAGAAGAACTCCAGAATTTCCTCTCCAACCTCAACTCCTTTAGTTCCATCAGATTCACCTGGTCCTACTCCAAATCCCATGCCTTTTTTCTTGATGTTGACCTCCACCTGTCCAATGGCCAGCTCCACACATCCGTCCACATCAAACCCACCAACAAGTAACAGTACCTCCATTATGATGGCTGCCACCCATTCCACATCAAACGGTCCCTTCCCTACAGCCTAGGTCTTCGTGGCAAAAGAATCTGCTCCAGTCCGGAATCCCTGAACCATTACACCAACAACCTGACAACAGCTTTCGCATCCCGCAAGTACACTCCCGACCTGGTACAGAAGCAAATAACCAGAGTCACTTCCTCATCCTCTCAAACCCATAACCTCCCACAGAAGAACCACAAAAGTGCCCCACTTGTGACAGGATACTTTCCGGGACTGGATCAGACTCTGAATGTGGCTCTCCAGCAGGGATACGACTTCCTCAAATCCTGCCTTGAAATGAGATCCATCCTTTATGAAATCCTTCCCACTCCACCAAGAGTGTCCTTCCGCCATCCACCTAACCTTCGTAACCTCTTAGTTCATCCCTATGAAATCCCCACACCACCTTCCCTACCCTCTGGCTCCTACCCTTCTAACCACCCCCGGGGTAAAACCTTTCCCATGCACCCTCCCAACACCACCTACTCCAGTCCTGTAACCCGGAAGGTGTACACGATCAAAGGCAGAGCCACATGTGAAAGCACCCACGTGATCTACCAACTGACCTGCCTACACTGTGACGCATTCTATGTGGGAATGACCAACAACAAACTGTCCATTCGCATGAATGGACACAGGCAGACAGTGTTTGTTGGTAATGAGGATCACCCTGTGGCTAAACATGCCTTGGTGCACGGCCAGCACATCTTGGCACAGTGTTACACCATCCAGGTTATCTGGATACTTCCCACTAACACCAACCTATCTGAACTCCGGAGATGGGAACTTGCTCTTCAATATGTCCTCTCTTCCAGTTATCCACCAGGCCTCAATCTCCGCTAATTTCAAGTTGCCGCCACTCATACCTCACCTGTCATTCAACAACATCTTTGCCTCTTCTGCACTTCCACCTCGACTGACATCTCTGCCCAAACTCTTTGCCTCTGTATATGTCTGCTTGTGTCTGTATATGTGTGGATGGATATGTGTGTGTGTGCGAGTGTATACCCGTCCTTTTTTCCCCCCAAGGTAAGTCTTTCCGCTCCCGGGATTGGAATGACTCCTTACCCTCTCCCTGAAACCCAAATCCTTTCGTCTTTCCCTCTCCTTCCCTCTTTCCTGATGAGGCAACCGTTGGTTGCGAAAGCTAGAAATTTTTGTGTATGTTTGTGTTTGTTTGTGTGTCTATCAACGTGCCAGCGCTTTCGTTTGGTAAGTCACATCATCTTTGTTTTTAGATATATTTTTTCCCACGTGGAATGTTTCCTTCTATTATATTCATATCATTAATTTGAACCCAACAATTACGTTTTTTATTGTCACTGTTGCATTTCGAAATCTTTTCTGTCGTCTTATTTTCCCTTTTTGTTTTTGCCAGTAGTTTCACTTTGTATTCACCTTCCCCTTTTTACCATAAGCTACTATACAATTTTATCCCGCCTATATATACTCAACAATAAGTCACCCACTTCCAAACCATAACCAAACTTTTTTTTCCGCTTTGAACACTACCGTTCCTAAAAAACCCACCGTTTCTAGTCCACAAACAGTTCCTTTCACCTATTAAACAACCATTTCGTCTATTTCTGATAACTTTCGCTTTATTTACATTTCCGTTTGTTGCACATCACTGATAATTTTTAGCCGCTTCCCACGGGTTTTAACGTCATTATTTCTAAGCCAGACAATCGTTAGCCTCATTTTCATAATCTGCCACCACAAAACCATTCCTTTTAATACATTTACACGCAGTTTTTTCGAAATTTTCCCGAATTTTTCCATCCTTTAACGTGTTGTGGCGGCAACATAACCACCTAACCTTTGTGCACATCGTTGTCTACCAACCCAAGTTCACCACAGGCTCAACATAGCCCAGCTTTAACCAACACTTTTTCGCCTTTTTTCACAACAGATCTCCAGTTGCTTTCTCCAGTTATTTTCATTTTCATTTCAACCTGTTGTTACACTTTCCACGTTCTAATACCATGTCACCCTCACAACACCCCCACAACGACCCCATTAAGTTTTATTTACATTCCCTCCGCAAACATGCCTTCACCCTAGCCAGATTACGCTCGCATATTTTATTTTCTCAGGCTTGTCTGACATTTGGCATCACCCCCAAAGGCCTCACACTTAAAAGTTCCCATCTCTGGCTGCAACCCTTCTGTCCATCAGTCACTATACCAGTTCCAAACTGAACAATCCATAGCCCTCACCCACCTAATCCTTCACCTACACATCAACTCAGATAATGAACACACCCGTCAACTCCTATCCTTAACAAAAGTCCTCAATCTTTCCTCTCCCACATCCACACCGGCGGTTCAGAGCATCCTCCTACAGGCCAACCGCAAATTAGAACAGCATGCCACCCTTCACCTCAAAAAGCTATCGAATCTCGTGGTTTCCCACCTCCAGAAAGGCAACTCACTCACCCTTCAAAACCTTTCCAGCAAACTTCAACCTCCTCTCATTGCACACAAACCCAGTCTCTCCCATCTACTCAATCTCCCACTTAAAGCTCCACTCCCTCCAAAACCTCAAAATTCCAATCAACACAATCTGGTACCACAACACCCAAATTCTGTAGTTAACCTTTCCTCCAAACCTCTCTCCCAATCCGAAACCTCTGTCCTATCCAAAGGCCTAACCTTCAGCCCCACTCCCAGATTCAACCAAACAGCCCTCGTCAAAGATTTACTGTCCTACACTCGTATTCTCTGCTGGCAGTATCACTTTGCCATGAAGAAAAATCATCCTAATCCTACCCCTAATGATCCAACTCCCCAAGACACTATCCAAATTGAACCCTGCCTGGAACACTTCCGTCCTCTGTCACAGTGGGACCCACCTCCTCTTCCTCAATATCACCCTCTCCAAACCTTCCAGGAATTTCTGACTTCCAGCCTTGCCTCTCAATACTTCTTAAAAAACCTTAATCCTACTCCCAACATCACCACTGCTGAAGACCAGGCTATCCATGATCTGAAGGCTGACAGGTCCATCGTCATTCTTCCGGCGGACAAGGGTTCCACGATCGTGGTACTTGATCGTCGGGAGTGTGTGGTTGAGGGACTGCGTCAGCTTTCAGACAACACCACATACAAAGTTTGCCAAGGTAATCCCATTCCTGATGTCCAGACGGAACTTCAAGGAATCCTCAGAACCTTAGGTCCCCTACAATACCTTTCACCTGATTCCATCAACCTCCTAACCCCACCGACACCCCGCACCCCTACCTTCTACCTTCTTCCTAAAATTCACAAACCCAATCATCCCGGCTGCCCCATTGTAGCTGGTTACCAAGCCCCCACAGAACATATCTCTGCCTACGTAGATCAACACCTTCAACCCATTACATGCAGTCTCCCATCCTTCACCAAGACACCAACCACATTCTCGAACGCCTGGAATCCTTACCCAATCCGTTACCCCCAGAAACCATCCTTGTAACCATTGATGCCACTTCCTTATACACAAATATCCCGCACGTCCAGGGCCTCGCTGCGATGGAGCACTTCCTTTCACGCCGATCACGTGCCACCCTACCTAAAACCTCTTTCCTCATTACCTTAGCCAACTTCATCCTGACCCACAACTTCTTCACTTTTGAAGACCAGACATACCAACAATTAAAGGCAAACGGTCCCTTCCCTACAGCCTAGGTCTTCGTGGCAAACGAATCTGCTCCAGTCTGGAATCACTGAACCATTACACCAACAACCTGACAACAGCTTTCGCATCCCACAAGTACCCTCCCGACCTGGTACAGAAGCAAATAACCAGAGCCACTTCCTCATCTTCTCAAACGCAGAACCTCCCACAGAAGAGCCACAAAAGTGCCCCACTTGTGACAGGATACTTTCCGGGACTGGATCAGACTCTGAATGTGGCTCTCCAGCAGGGATACGACTTCCTCAAATCCTGCCCTGAAATGAGATCCATCCTGTATGAAATCCTCCCCACTCCACCAAGAGTGTCTTTCCGCCGTCCACCTAACCTTCGTAACCTCTTAGTTCATCCCTATGAAATCGACCAAACCACCTACCCTACCCTCTGGCTCCTACCCTTCTAACCGCCCCCGGCGTAAAACCTGTCCCATGCACCCTCCCAACACCACCTACTCCAGTCCTGTAACCCGGAAGGTGTACACGATCAAAGGCAGAGCCACGTGTGAAAGCACCCACGTGATCTACCAAGTGACCTGCCTACACTGTGAAGCTTTCAATGTGGGAATGACCAGCAACAAACTGTCCATTTGCATGAATGGACACAGGCAGACAGTGTTTGTTGGTAATGAGGATCACCCTGTGGCTAAACATGCCTTGGTGCACGGCCAGCACATCTTGGCACAGTGTTACACCATCCAGGTTATCTGGATACTTCCCACTAACACCAACCTATCTGAACTCCGGAAATGGGAACTTGCTCTTCAATATATCCTCTCTTCCAGTTATCCACCAGGCCTCAATCTCCGCTAATTTCAAGTTGCCACCACTCATACCTCACCTGTCATTCAACAACATCTTTGCCTCTGCACTTCCACCTCGACTGACATCTCTGCCCAAGCTCTTTGCCTCTGTATATGTCTGCTTGTGTCTGTATATGTGTGGATGGATATGTGTGTGTGTGTGTGTGTGAGTGTATACCCGTCCTTTTTTCCCCCTAAGGTAAGTCTTTCTGCTCCCGGGATTGGAATGACTCCTTACCCTCTCCCCTAAAACCCACATCCTTTCGTGTTTCCCCCTCCTTCCCTCTTTCCTGATGAAGCAACAGTTTGTTGCGAAAGCTTGAATTTTGTGTGTATGTTTGTGTTTGTTTGTGTGTCTATCGACCTGCCAGCGCTTTCGTTCGGTAAGTCACATCATCTTTATTTTAGATATATATATAACTTTGTTGCTGGTGTTATTTTATCTATTTTATCTATTATGCTCTGGAACATCTTCTGGTTTTCTTTTTGGATTTTATACCTGCACAAGAATCTGACATTTGCAGATGAACATGTAAATTACTTGAAAAACATTTTTCGTGTTTTGTTTGTTTGATATAGATGTGCAACATATGTTGTAATCTCTTCAACATCTCGGATTTTTAAATGACACAGGGAGTTTGACACTGTCATTCAGTTGTAAGTGGTTTGTTTCAATCCACTGAATAATGACCGCCCCATTGTTATAATCTTCGGAGTGGCCACTTAAGTTTCCGTAACTGCTGAAGTCAGTACTAATGGCAGACCAAATTAACTGAATGTTAAGTCGTTGATGTTGTTATCAGAGAAATACATCCCTGCTTCATTTTCAATAATATCTTAAGTAAATCTTCCAGAGATCTGCAAAAGGTATGACCCTACAAGCCATCAAGTTTCTATTCTGATAGGTTCTTGAGGACAGAGCTATCTCTATACATTCCTATTTTATTAACTCCATACAACACTGTTTAAAGTATACATGATTATTTCTAGCTATTATGAAAAGAATGTTGGGTGAGGGGGCTATGCTTAGTGCCTACATTTGTGGCTCTGGCATAAATGTTCAGCTCGAATTTTCAATGGTCATTGTATGAGAAATTCCACTTTTGTGCAGGATTAGAAAATACAAGACAAAAGTACTTTTCTGAAACTCTTCAGCTGATACTGCACTGATAGTGGTGAATTACTACTATATACTCTATTCTAGAAAAGTATACAGAGCAGACTATATCAATTTCTTTTCCTTTGCCTACTGCTGAAACAGGAACCATCGGATTGACAAATTCTCACAAATAGATGATGTATCTACAGAGTTTGCTCAATTATCAAGATAAAATAGGAGAAGGCAAAGAAAACATGGACCACAGCATACATATTTACTTTGTGCTACACTTTGCTCATCATACGAACAAACTTGCAAACAAATACAAACACGATGATTAGTCTGCAGCCATAGAACATGTACACTGGTGTTCTTACTCTCTTGGAAGCAGCTCCTACTTATGTATTAGATATCTTATTCCTAGGTTACTGTAAATGAAACTTCAAGATCTTCTATTGTATTAACAGCCATCAACATACAAGGATGGCTTGAAAAGTTCATGGAATGGAAAAGAAAAAAGTACTTATATCACCAAAACTATTTTTATTTTTCAATGTACTCTCCTTGTAGATTAATTCACTTGGTCCAACAATGTTCCAGTGCCTTGATCCCCTCTCGAAAATGAGTTTCCTCAGGCCTGCAAAATAGATGTCAACTCTGGCTATCAGTTCTTCATTTGAACTGAAACTTCGTGCTGCAAGAAAAATTTTCACTTTTGGGAGGAGATGGAAGTCTGATGAAGCAATATCAGGTGAATAAGGCAGGTGTGGCAACAATTCATACCTCAGTTCATGCGATTTTGCCCTGGGAACGGCACGTGTGCGGGCGCGCATTGTCTTGATGGAAGATGACTTTCCCTTACTAAACCTAGCCTTTTTTGCAAAACTTTTATTGCAATTTGCCCAGGAGGTTAGCATAGTATTCTCCAGTAATTGTTTGCCCAGTGAGTAGATAATCTACAAACAGCATTCCCCTTCCCAGTGAAGCGATAGTCTTCGCTTCCTTTCGTGGTGGAGAATCAACATGTTTTCACTGCTTTGACTGCCGTTTTGTCTCTGGGGTATAGTAGTACACCAGAGTTTCATCTTTGGTCACAAACCGGTGCAATAAATCTTTTTCATTTCTGATAAAACAGGCCAAACATTCATCCAATATGTCCATTCTCATGCATTTTTGATCCAGCATCAAGAGTTGCGGCACCCATCTTGCAGATAATTATTTCATTTCTAATTATTCAATTAAAATGTGATACACCCTTTCAGATGACATTTGGCAAGCACGAGCAATTTCACACACTTTCAATCGGCGATCCTCGATGACCATTTTGTGCACTTTTGGAATGATTTCTGGAGTAGTGACACATCTTGGATGACCACTGCGCAGATCATCATCTAAGCTCTCCTGACAAAATTTAAATTCATTTGTCCACAGTTTAATATGAAGGAGCAGAGGCTGCCCCCCACCCACCTTCCTGCCTCCCACCATGTATTCTGGAAATCAGCATGAATTATGTTTCCTTTCATACTTTTCTTTATGAAATACTTAATCACTACTTAAATCTTGATTTTTTTTTTCTATCTTCACAAATCACTACGTGAGAACAACAACAAAGCCACATCACTGCCACAGCTCTCTTCCAAAAGCACTGATGTGGCATGTGTTTACATGCAACAGTACAATGAATATCATGTAAACAACTCGTTGGGCTAGCGGTGACCTCTCGTAATGATTCCGAGAAATTTGCACGCCACTCTCATATTTCTTAAATACAACTCAGCTGTGTAGTTTTTATTGCAAAAATTGTGTACCACCACAGTCTCTGTACACACTAGTTGTACTCTAATTGTCATGCTGTTAATACACACATCAAAAAAAGTTTTGCATCACCTTGGTTCTGAAAGTTATGGAACTAGCACAGAAAATTGGAATAGAGATCAACATAAACATCATTTCCGCCCTTTATATTGCTCATGAAAACCACATGTTGCTTGTTGTATCATCATACAGCGAGACCTTCATAGGTGGTGGTCCTGACTGCTGTACACATTGGTACCTCTAACACCCAGTAGCACGTCCTCTTGCATTGATGCATGCCTGTATTCGTCATTGCATACTATCCACAAGTTCATCAAGGCACTGTTGGTCCAGATTGTCCCTCTCCTCAACAGCGATTCGGCATAGATCCCTCAGAGTAGTTAGTGGGTCATGTTGTCCATAAATCCCGCATCTTGTTCAATAGGGTTCATGTCTGAAGAACATGCTGACCACTCTAGTCGAGCAGTGTCATTATCCTGAAGGAAGTCATTCACAAGATGTGCACAATAGGGGCATAAATTCTCATCCATGAAGATGAATTCCTTGCCAATAAGCTGCTAATATGGTTGCACTATGGATCAGAGGATGGCATTCACGTATCATACAGTCATTATGGCATTTTCCATGACCACCAGCGGAGTACGTCGGCCACACATAATGCCACCCCAAAACTTCAGGGATCTCCACCTTGCTGAACTTGCTGGACAGTATGTCTAAGGCATTCAATCTGATTGGATTGCCTCAAAACAGGTCTCCAACAGTTGTCTCGCTGAAAGCATAGGCAACACTCAGTGGTGAAAAGAATGTAACGACAATCCTGAGCGGTCCATTCGGCATGCTGTACTACGATGCATGGTGTCATGGTTGCAAAAATGGACCTTGCCATGGACGTTGAGACTGAAGTTGTGCATCATGCAGCCTATGGCGCACAGTTTGAGTCATAACATGACATCCTGTGGGTGCAAGAAAGGCATTATTCGACATGGTGGTGTTGCTGTCAGGGTTCCTCCAAGACATAAACCATAGGTAGCGGTCATCCACTGCAGGAGTAGCCCTTGGGTGGCCTGAGCGAGGCATGTCATTGACAATTATCTCTGTATCTTCTCCATGTTCGATCAACATCACTGTGGTTCATTCCAAGATGCCTGGGCACTTCCCTGGTTGAGAGTCCTTCCTGGAACACAGTAACAATTTTGATGTGATTGAACCGTGTTATTGACTGTCTAGGTATGGCTGAACTACAAACAACACGAGTCGTGTACCTCATTCCTGGTGAAATGATTGGAACTGATGGGCTGTCGGACCCCCTCCATCTAATAGGCGCTGCTCATGCACAGTTGTTTACATCTTTGAGCAGGTTTAGTGACATCTCTGAATAGTGAAGGGACTGTGTCTGTGGTACAATATCCACAGTCAACGTCTATCTTCAGGAGTTCTGCCAACCGGGGTGATGCAAAACTTTTTTTGATGTTTGTATATACAGTGAAAATTGCTCATGCAATTTCCTGCTCCATACTAAACTAGACAAACAGAACACCTTTAAAAAGTGGCCAAAAACTGGTTGTTCTTAACACTTTTCACAAGTTCAGAGAGGAAATTGGCTTTGAAGTTTTCTGAGGGATTTTATTTACGGAAGTTAAGGCATATTTGTGAATGAACTGCATGGCTGAATCGATAGCCTTAAAGAATTGTGGCTGGATGTTGTATTGATCACTGGTTTGAAGCTTGCTCTAGTCTTTCTCTTTTCACTGACCCCCCCCCCCCCCCCCCAATTCAATTTGATTACAAAGATTAATTAAATATAGAATTTTCCTAGATCATTTAAATATAAAATTCATCAAATGTATGCTATTTAACACTCATCTAATCATCATTTCCCTTCTTTTCTTCTTGTTTCTAACTACACATATTCCAGTTTTCATTGCAAATATAAAAATGTAATTATCGATATTTTGCATAAAACTTGCTATTAAAGAGTGTTTAAATTAAGAACACACTAAAAATAAATTTTTGGGACAAAAATGAAAAATCAGATTCTCTTTATTGGGACTAAATCCACCATTTTACATTATACATGTGATCTCAGCAAGCCAGAGTGATAAGCTTTGTTAGAAATATGGAAAACAATAGTTTTCATGACACTGTGCATATCATACAACTGCTGCATTTTTATAGCTGCCACCATACCACTGCAATCTAAACAGAATTGAGTTAAAGGTTATTTTGTGAGAAATAACATGAAATTTAAGCTCCCAGATGTACTGGAATAAATGTACGAAGCTTTGTCATATGTCAATGCTGAATGCAGGCAGGATGTAGAAAAGCATGCACAAAAAATGGAGGAAAAAAGTGATGCTTGAATGGCTTCATGGTTTCTCTTGTTGAATGCCTTGTTATCAACATAGCTAATAACAGTTCCTAAACTGTACACTACTTTTAACTATACGGTGAAATCCCTGCACTACACTTTTACATTACACATAGCTGGTTCAGAAAAATTGCCCTGTGTTTAAGTTGTACATCACTATGTTAGCTACTGTCAACATTATGTTATGTTTTCCATATTGTCTTGTAAGAAGCATACTGTCAGAGTTTTGCTGTGTATTATTTCATTCTATTCAAAAATTAAATGACATTCAAAGCCATATTTTTTGTCTGCTCATCTGTTTTTACATCATAACTGCCAATGTTCACATTACTACTGGTTACTTGGGCCAGCTAACTGGCCAGTGCTGTCCAAGTTTAATGTGCTGGTAAAACGGTTGTCCTGTATTATCGTTGAGTCACTGTGCAAGTGATACAGCATAAGACACACCTTCAAGGTATTAGAATGGCTGGTACTTAACCAAATCAGTGCCACCCTCAAAGTGAAGTCTATCTCACAACAAGCAGGCTTTCATGCTGGGAAATCATGCAGTAGTCAAATCTCGAATCTAACCCAGCACATCGAGGATGGTTTTGAGAGTGGTGAGATTACTGAAGTCACTTTTGTTGATCTAACAGCTGCATATCACACTGTGAATCATAGGAAACTGTTAAAGAAAGAGTATGACCCTACTAAGGACTACCAACTAACATCCCTTATTAGCACCTTCCTCCAGAACAGAATATTCCAAGTTTCATTACAGGGTAAGAGTAGTAGATGGTGAACACAGAAGAATGGTCTCCCCCAAGGCAGTGTGCATGCTCCAGCACTGTACAATGTCTACACAAATGCTCAGCCACTACCAGCGTGTACTAGGCTCTTCATCTATGCCTATAAAACAGCAGTAGCTGTTCAGTGGATAACCTTTAAATAAGTAGAGGGAAAACTGTCTCTAGCAATGGATGAACTCTCCAAGTACTATGACAACCACCTGAAGCCCAATCCCACTAAAACTCAAGTGAGCATCTTCCACTTATGAAACAGCAAAGCACAGCAAAAGGTGAACATCACATGGTGAGGAGCAACTGAAACATTGTCCAACACCAGTCTATCTATCTGTCACGCTGGAAAGGGCTCTAACGTACAGGCAGCAGTGTTTAAATGTGGAACAAGAAGTCTTTGCTCGCAATGGGATACTTAAGAAGCTGATTGGCAGCAGCTGGTGAGCCGACCTGCATGCACCTCCTAAGGGCTTCTGCACTTGTGTTCTGTGTATCAGCTGTCGAGTATGCTGCTCCTGTGTGGAAGGCTTCAGCTCATGCTGAGCAAGTCGATATTGCGGTCAATGATACTGCAAAGATCATCTCAGGATGCTTGAAGCCAACAACAGTGCTTAAATTGTATCTGATTGTTGGAATAGCCCCACTCAACATCTGGAGGGCTGCTGCTGCAGTCAATGAGAGAACACAGCAGGAAATGACCAATGACATCCTATGTACGGTCATCAGGCAGCAAGATCATGCTTTAAATCTTGCAAGAGTTTCATTCCTAGGACTGTGCCACTGGAGGAAGCACCAGAGGCAATTCATCTTGCAACATGGAAGAGCTCACTGCCTGTAGAGGTACCACCAAAAGAAGAACTAGCTCCTGGTGCAAACCTACAATATCCTGTATGGAGGTCCCTCAACCAACTAAGAGTGGGCATCCCCTGATGCAAGACCAACCTGAAGAAATGGGGAACCCTTCCAGTGAGCGCAGACACCTCTTGCAACTGCGGTGCTGAAGAAGATCCAAGCCGCCTCCTGGGCAACCTGTGTACAGTACAAGATATTTAGGAAGGAAATGACAAAACTATCACAGCTGTGGTTTTTTGGAAATGCTGACCAGACATGGCAATGAATGAATGAGCATAAAACATATACTTCTTATTGTACTTCACTGTACTCGAGACAGCTTGGCTTCCACTGCATGTGAAATGCAATCCCACGAGATTCTAGCACGTATGGAAGTACACTGCTGGCCACCGTAAATGCAACACCCTGAAGGAAGCATCCGAATCAACTGAAATTTACACCATGGGTTTGCAGCAATGAGATATGCAACTGATTAGAATTTCAGCGCAGACGCACACCACGCGCGCCTGTGGCGCCACCTCATAGCGCCATTTAACGCTTGGCGATTTCAACGAGTGTACGTTCGGCACGTGTGTTTACCTTGCGGTTGTTTCACAAGACGATCAGTTATGCCTCGTAGACAACAGCGAACATCGTTCGATCAAGTATCCGAGTTCGACAGAGGAAGGATAGTGGCTTACCGAGATTGTGGATTATCATACAGAGAAATCGCTAGTCGTGTTGGACGAAACCAAACAACTGTAATGCGGATATGTGACCGTTGGATGCAGGAGGGTACGACGAACCGACGTGGTCGATCACAATCACCTCGGTGCACCACTGCACGTGCTGATAGGCAAATTGTGCGCATGGCAGTGACGGGTCACTCAGTGACATCCCGAACCATAGCACAGCACTTTGCGTCTGTAACGCATCATCCAGTGTCTGCATGTACCATTCGACGCCGTTTACAGCAGAGTGGTCTGTCCGCAAGACGTCCATTGCTTCGTCTACTATTGACACAGAACCACAGACGTCTCCGTCACCAATGGTGTGATGACAGACGGATGTGGACGGCAGAATGGAATGACGTTGTCTTCACTGACGAGGCACGCTTCTGTCTGCAGCACCACGATGGTCGGATTCGAGTGTGGAGACTCCGTGGAGAGAGGATGCTGGACAGCTGCATTATGCACCGCCACACTGGTCTTGCACCGGGTATTATGGTATGGGGTGGTATTGGATATTACTCTCGCACGCCTCTAGTACGCATATCCGAGGTGCTGGTGCCAGTTGTCCTTCCTTACCTTCAGGGCTCGGCCACAGCCATATTTCAACAGGATAATGCATGACCACCCATGGCACGCATTGTCCAAAGGTTCTTCGTCAATAACCAGATTGAATTGATTCCCTGGCCGGCTCGCTCTCCGGATCTTTCGCCGATAGAAAACATGTGGTCTATGGCTGCTCAACGAGTGGCCCAGATTACATCCCCAGCTGCCACAGCAGATGATCTTTGGCAACGTGTGGAAGCTGCTTTGGCTGCTGTACCCCAGGAACACATCCAACATCTCTTTGACTCAATGCCGAGACGTGTGGCAGCGGTGATCTCCAACAATGGCGGCTACTCTGGCTACTGACTCTGGCAGGAACCACATGTCACAGACATCTGTAAACGTAATTATTTGATACTCGGTCAACATGTTATCTACAAAATAAATTTTGTTGTGCTACCTCTTGTCTTTCTTGGTGTTGCATTTACGGTGGCCAGCAGTGTATATATAATGTAATGTTTACATCAGGTTTATTCTTATGATATTCAGAGAGTCCTATCATGAAGTACTGGTTCCCACCATCAACAGAGTTATTAATTCAAATGTTATTGTTGAGTCCCAGTTTACATCTTTTGTGAGTCAGGAGGATAGAGAGGGTGGGGGGAGGAGAAACGAGAGACACACAGAGAATCTACACATTTGTAAAGTGGAATCTGTGATTTGATTTCATTAAAAGAGCTTTGTGTTGCAGTTTTATCCATAAACCTAAGAATGTGTTGCATAGGTTGGAGAAACCACAGAAAGACAATCTCCATCAGAATTACACAAACAATTTGTGTTTGACACATAATAATATGCTAATGTCATGTGTGCATAAACTGGTATGAAGACTGGTTATTTTCAGGTGTCACATACATGTTTGTCATTGGCAAATCCCACCCAATATCTAGTACAGAGGGGCCTGACAATCATGTCATATCGCTGAAACCAGTAGCCTATAAAAAAAATTGGAGATAAAATTCCAGCTGACTGGGTTTTCGATATTTTTTTACATACATATGGGCTGTTGTCGTAAAATTCAGCAAAGCAGGAATACAGGCACACAAACTGCTCAAATCATGTCCAGCTGTCACCCAGAAAGTGTTAAGCTATATAATGTTAAATTTTTATCAACATTCCACATCTGAAGTTGATTAAAGCTGATCACAGTTATTAATTATAAAATGATGAAACTTTGTCAAAGCATTTGTACGTAATAATAAATTAAGAGATTTGCTGCATCAGCTGTGGAAATGTAAACAGAGTATATTACACTCTTTCGTTTTTGTAAAATGTTTCATTATGGCCCACAGTTTACTAACTGTACTAGTCATTTATAAAACACTATTACAAAACAACATATTTCCATCACTACAATTCAAATAAGGAAACAATAATATGCCCATTGCAGTAATGAAAATCCCAGAGTCATTTTCCCTATATTTTAGTTATTGCTCTTACAAGGTGTAACGTGATGATATTGCTTAAGGGCATACTATTACCAAGTGATGGCCAGTCTGTCACCAGTGGAGGTATTGCACAATGCCCATGCGTGAGCCCTGCAAACAGAGTAGTCTCTATGAACAGTGGTAGCCAAGTTTCGTAGCGGCAGTCAGTTTGGGTGGGACTGGTGGCTACTGTTTATGGCACTTGCTTGCAGTAATCACCTTACACACACACAAAATGCCATGAAAGACACTACTTTTAGACCAGTCTTTGCAGGTGTAAGAACAGGTGTACACTTAAACTGGTGATACAGTAACACAGACCTGCTTATCAGTATTATGACTTGCATCCAAATATCCAATACAAATAACACCATGCAACAGCCTTCCTCAAAGTGTAACAGACATTCCATACCCCACTGCTGCTGCTGCTACTACTACTACTACTACTACTACTACTACTATTCTTGTATCATACTGGAAGAGACAAACAACATCATTAACCAAAGTTCATAATCCATCTGCCTAGAAGTGAAGTGGTGGTGGTGGTTAGTGTTTAACGTCCCGTCGACAACGAGGTCATTAGAGACGGAGCGCAAGCTCGGGTTAGGGAAGGGTTGGGAAGGAAATCGGCCGTGCCCTTCCAAAGGAACCATCCTGGCATTTGCCTGAAACGATTTAGGGAAATCACGGAAAACCTAAATCAGGATGGCCGGAGACGGGATTGAACCGTCGTCCTCCCGAATGTGAGTCCAGTGTGCTAACCACTGCGCCACCTCGCTCGGTGCCTAGAAGTGAACGGAAAACCTAAATCAGGATGGCCGGAGACGGGATTGAACCGTCGTCCTCCCGAATGTGAGTCCAGTGTGCTAACCACTGCGCCACCTCGCTCGGTGCCTAGAAGTGAACAACAGCTTATAACATAGACACAAACATAGAAACAAGCAACATAAGCAGCTGCTGACGACAAGTATGAACACAATATGAAAACAAGTGCCTGCTGCAATTTGATTATAAAGAGAAAGGCTCCAGTATATGATGTGGCAGATGGCACGGCATGTGCGCAAGTCACACAGCCCACTGCAGACGGCCTCTGGTGGCCAGTCCACGCAGATGCCATTGATGGAATATTCAAAGTATAGCGTGCCAGGGGCCTGGTGCCACAGCATGTACCCAAGTACCATATCCAGAGATCTAGCAGCCCTCCTCTATGGGGAGAGAGCATTCCAATGATGTGGACATGAGGGCAACTCTCAAAATATCCACGGCCTCTGTGACAGACACCATAATCGATGAGTGTGGCATGGAAGAAGATTCAGGGCTGGAATCAGTGAGTACAGGTGCCGAAATGGTACGGCTGCGGACACATGTGGTGTCTGCTCCCCTGTGAAGTCCCATAAGAGAGGAATGGTAACACAGGTATCAGTAGCATCTCAATGTCCAGTTCTCGACACAATGGAACTGTGCCTATGGTGAAGGTGCTGGCATCTCATTTCGGGGCACCAGTGTCAAAGGGCTTGAAGGCACTGGCCCTGCTGGCACCAATGGCAGTAAAGCACTGCGGAAAGGCCCAGCAGCAGGCATCAGGGCAGCTGGACCCTGGAGAAAAAGCAGGAGGTGGCAACCTCCACATGGAGGGTGGGTTCACCCCTACACCAGGGATGCTCTATGAGGCAGAGGCAGCAGGTACTGTTAAGCAGTACTGGTATTCGTGCCACACTGTCAGCCTGCCACTGGTGTGCACAATATAGTGGCAGTGGCCTTGGCAGCTGTGGATCATGGCCAGAATCCTTTTCGGTCTGCAGCCAAATACCAAAGCCCAGTCCGTGGAGCCAGTAGCATAGTACAGAGAGAGCTGTGCCTTTGGGCTTTGGCTGAGTGGCATGAGCAGATGCAATAGGGTGCATTCCTGGCCACCACGGACCATCTCGGTTGGAATCCAATCCCTGTAGGGACTTGAGAAGCATCTCAAGGTCTTGTCTATGTAGGAGGCCACCATGAGGTACTTTTTCATTTGTACATTGAAATGTGTGGACAAGACATCCCATCTCACCATTACACCACACTGTGGACTATCACCTGTCAAGCACTTTCGAGACAGCCTGAATCATAGCTGCGGCTGATGTCTGAGGGCAGTGAATAACATATGGAAATTTATAAAAAGCATGGACAACCAAAAACCTGGAAAAATTTAGGATGGGTCTCATGAAATCAATATGGACACATTCTCACATACTCTGCAGCACAGACAACAAAGAGACCGTCACTCACAGCGCTGTCTATTGTGTAGCATCAAGATGTACAATGTCAGCATCGATTCCCTGTCAAAACACAATAGCCTGGTACCCAAGAACCCTCAATGTCCTCGATGTAGGAGCTGAAGCACATTCTGCTGTAAGGCAGCCAGAATCACAACTGTAGACAACAACTCATCTGTAACTAAGACACAATCATCAAACACTGAAAGGCTGTGACATAAGGCAAAAGAGTTACGTAAAGAATCAGAAGTCATACCCAGAGGCCTGTCCGGCCAGTTGTGCTGAATGAGGTGAACAACTTGATGCAAGACCGTATCAGCAGTGCCAACAGCTGCAATCCAGGAGCCTGTAATAGGACATCCTTTCACTGTACATTGCACCTCAACATCAAAGTGAAAACAAAGAAGTTCACCCTAATAAAAAATAGGATCTAGACCCGGTGGAAGGCAAAACAGCGCATCGGTGTCAGTTTGTTGCACAGTAGGCCAAAAATGAATTTCATACTCTTAGTGACTCAGAAACGAGACCCACCACTGGAGGCAATGTGCTGCTTTGTTGGGCAACAAAGCAGAAGGGTTAAACAATGAAACCGAGGGATTGTTGTCAGTGAAGAGGAAGAACTTAGACCCATACAACACAATATGAAACTTTTTGAGTGCATAGAGTGCAAGTGCTTCCTTCTCAACTCAGGAGTTGCACCGCTGAGATAAGTTGAATATTTATGGCAAATTAGCTATCGGACATTCGGAACCATCCTCACCTTGAAGTGTAAGAAGTCTGTAATGGAGGTGTCCATAGCCAAAATGTCATCGTAGCACATATAGTGTTCTGCCACTGCACCTCAACTCCATGCCACGGTCTAGGTCACAAATGTCAGTTTGTTACCAATTATCATCACAATTCCTGTGTCAATTGCATGGTCCTTGGCACCATCATTCAGTTGGCTCTCGAAACAGAGATTCCAAATGTAATGTAGATTTCAAAAGCGTGAACACACGCTCCCAGGTCGGTGTCCACTGCTAACAAAGGTTCTTGTGAAGAGAGACAAGAATTCAGAACACAGAGAGTCTAGCTGCCAGTACGGAACATGTTCGGGAACAAGGTACACCTTATGTGAAATGGAAAAATCAAAGGTACTGAAAGCATCTAGACAAAACAAATGTGCAGTACCAGCATCCACTACCAAAAATCGAGGAACAAATCACAGACAATACATAGTGGGAGCCATAAATAGCCCAAAAGTAGAATGTACTGCTCGTTTTAAGTTGCCAAATGTCAAGTAACTGGAGACCACACTGGAGACACAATTAACGTCCACCTTCATCTCCACACGAGGGGGCTAGGAATCATACACAGACACTAGATGCCCTTTTTTCCTTCACTTGTTACCAAGTCAGCAAGTGCTTAAGGAAAATGGCCTTACCATGTTGCACAAAAAAAGTGCGAGATAGGAGAACGAGGTACTGCCATTGCTGTGGTGGTTGTTCGGCATGTCACTCTCCAGTGTCGCATGGAGGCTGCATTTGTACAGCTGTCACATCATCCTCTCTGAGAACTGACCAGCACCCAACAACCAGGAACAGGAGCCACCACAGCGATGTCACACTGAGTCTCAATCTGATAACTAGCAGCACAAGATACGTAGGTTGGAACTTAAACAGTGGCAACACTGCTGTGGAATCACTATGCAATGGAATATACTATTGTCACTGATAGCAAACGTTGTTGACATACCTACCTTACCTTCAACCAAACGGGCTCGCCTGTACCATGTCACCGGCATGCGCACAATCAAGAGAAACAGTCACTTCTGAGTGAGCAGTCTAATGTAACGGTGCCACTATGTTTTCGAAACAGGAACAATGGAGTTGGATCAAGATTGAATGTGCCAGAGGTTGTACAGTACGACAGTGTCATCAAGGTCCTCAAGAGGCATGTGGGGAATTGGCATTGCCGAACAGAACAGTGGCACATTGGGTAAAAGCCTTCAATGCAGGTCAGCAAACTGTGGCAGACATGCATCGGGCAGGTCATCCTAGCATCTCTGAAGAAGAAGTGCATACTGTTGCCATGTTAGTGGACAGTGATTGGTGCCATAAGATTCATGAGCTTGCCCATGAAACCGGATTAGCACATACGACTGTGATTTGCATCCTGAAGGAACGCCTTTGCATGTGAAAAATTTCAGCGTGATGTGTTCAACATGACATGATGGAAATGCAGAAATGGATGCATTAAGACACAGCTAAATTGCACTTGGAGCACTATGAGTGTGAAGGAGAGGCTTTTTTACACCATATCATAACACTGGATAAGACATGGGCCACATTGTATAAGCCAAAACTGAAACAACAATCCAGCAAATGGTATCATTATAGGTCACAGCGAAAGTCGAAAGTGCATCAGAGCCCAGTATCGTGGAAGTTATGGTGATTCTTGTGTACAACTGTGATGGCGTTAGCATAATGCATAATGTAATTCCATAGCAGACCGTCAATGCACAGCATTACTGTTCGTTTTCGAAGCATAACCTGTGACTAGCTTTGTGAAAGAAGCGGCGACACTTTCTGGGCAACCCACCCATCATTTTGCGAGACAATGTATGGGCACATACGGCAAAAGCTTTGGCTGCTCTGTTCGGTCGATGGGACTGGGAAGTACTGTATGATCCACCATACTTCCTGGACTTAAGTCCTTGTTCTTCAATAAAATTCTACAGGGTATCAGACCGCATCGTCATAATTTAAAATGCGCCAACGTTTCGGCCAGTGTTGCAGCTAGCCTTCATCAGGGCCTTACGTTAACTGCTAAATGAACACACTTGGTTCCTTAAATAGCTGCACGAGAAAACCGTGTCGTTACTTGATTGGCTGTAAAAGGAGGAGGAGGAGGAGGAGGAGGGGTGAAAGGTATGCTTTATTGGTGTTTCCTTTATTATCTGTCATTGGCTGAAACAGCTGTTTTCTATTGGTCTTTATATTAATCCACCCCATTGGAGGAGACGGACGAATAGCGAACAGGTGATGGCTGTGATGTCACACTGTTTCCATGCTGTCCAGAAGCCGGCTGCGGCGTGCCATTGCTTTGTGTGCTCGCGACCACTACTGCGGCTCTCCGCGTGTCTGCATGGGCCGCCACGGCTCTGCCGCCGCTCCGTAGCCCTGCTATTGCAGGCAGCCAAGACCTTGGAAGCTTGTACCCGTCCTCTCTATTCATGTTGGCGGGTCTTTTGGATATTTCTATCGCCTCTCTAATCTTTCTTTTGAAAGTGAGAGGCTGTTTCGCCCGGACGCGGGCTTCTTGAAAAAATATTGGTTTCCCGCACTCTTCTCTGTGTTCCGCCACTGCTGACTTAGTGTGTTGTTTCAGGCGGATATATCTTTCATGTTCCGAGAGCCTTGTGCTAATCGGACGTCCCGTCTCACCTATGTAGACTAATCCACACGCACAACCAATTTCATACACGCCAGCTGTGTGTAGTTTGTCAACTGCATCCTTGGTAGAACCGAGCATGTCTGATATTTTGTTTCTGCTTCGGAAAATTGGTTTGATGTCGGCTTTTCGTAGAATTTTGCCAATACGTTCGGTGACCCCTTGTACATATGGTAACACAGCAATGCTCTGTGCCTCCTTCTCCTCTTCCCTATTAGTCTTCTCCCTTGTCGACATGGTGCTGTCTATCATCTGCTTCCCATAGCCATTAGTTCCGAAGATGGACCTGAGGCGTTCAAGTTCTGTCTTCAGATGTTCTTCGTCGCTTATCCTGTACGCTCTCTTCGTTAGCGTGTGCAGGGCGGACTTCTTCTGCGTGGGGTGATGGTGGGAGGAGGCGTGAAGGTACCTGTCCGTATTGGTTGGTTTCCTGTAATCTTTGTGGCCAAGTTTACCATCACGTTTTCGATAAATTTCCACGTCGAGAAAAGGCAGCACCCCATTCTTCTCTGTTTCCATTGTAAACTGAATTTTCCTATGCTGTTGGTTAAGGTGCTTGTGGAAGTTCTGTAACTCCTCTTCTCCGTGGGGCCAGATGACGAAAGTATCATCGACATAGCGAAGCCAACAATTTGGACGTAATGGTGCGGACTGGAGGGCTGTTTCCTCAAATGCCTCCATGAAAATTTCTGCTGTGATAGGGGTGAGCCCATAGCTAGACCGTCAGTTTGTTCATAAAATTGACCTCTCCACTTGAAATAGGTGGTCGTCAGACAGTGGCGCACAAGCTCACATATATCAGGTGCCACGCGTTCTTCTAGGATGTTCACAGTATCTGACACTGGGACATTCGTGAATAGGGATTTGACGTCGAAACTAACCATCAGATCTTGGTCCGTAACACGCATTTCCTTTAGGAGAGACAAGAAGTGAGTGGAATCCTTAACGTAGGACTCGGTTTGATGCACTAGGTGTCGGAGCCTAGGTGCCAGCTCTTTCGCTAGGTAGTAGGTCGGCGAATTTATACTGTTTACTATGGGCCTTAAGGGGAAGTCGGTTTTGTGTACCTTCGGTACACCATATATCCTTGGTGCCTGTGTCACTTGCGGGATGAATCTTCTGGTCTTGTCGAAGTTGATTCTAGAGTGCTTGAGCAGTGCCTGCGTCGTTTTGATTACCTTGGCCGTCGGATCTCCCTGAAGTTTCTTGTAGATAGGTTCTGCGAGAATATCTTCCATTCGTTTGTTGTAATCAGTTGTGTCCAAGACTACAGTGGCGTTGCCCTTATCTGCCTGTACCACTACTAAGTGGGGGTTGTCCCTGAGTTCCTTGATGGCATGGTATTCCTCAGCGTTGATGTTTTGCTTCGGTGGCTTTGCTTTATTCAGAACTCTGACCGTTTCCTGACGGATCTTCTCCGCCTCGGCCTGTGGCAGATGACGTACCGAAGCCTCTACGGATTCTATGATATCTTCTTTTGGAACTCGCTTAGGTGCGACTGCGAAATTCATCCCCTTGGCCAGAATTGCTGTGGTTGCTTCGCTCAAGGTGTGGCTGGAGAGGTTGACCACTGTCCGTCGCCTGTCCAGCGTCAATGTTTCGTCCGTGGCTTTCTGTTGTAGTTTGTCATACTTTCTAATCTGGCGGTTAGTAATACTATTGCTGGTCCTTGATGCTTGCTGAAAGGTTAACCTGTCGACTTTATCCCAGTCTTCCATCTGAAGTTTTCCGGCCAGAAATAGGTGCAGATCACACAAATTCCTGTTGTGAGCATCGAGACTTATGCGGATGTGGCGGATCCTTTCCCGTAGCAATGCTTTACTGGCTTTAACACAGATATTACTCCCCTTGTTCGTTTTTATGTGAGACGTCAACCGCAAAGAATACGGCACAACACTCGTGTCTCTGCATCTCTTTAAAAAAAGCGAGGTCATTCAGCAGTTTACATCTTTTTAAACGCAGTGCTTCTAACTTCTTGATGTTTCCGTGGATTTCCTGCCCATACAGGTTGGTTAAATGTAAGCGTAGGCTTCCGCGGCCGTTGTCTTCTTCAATAAAATTCTTCAGGGTATCAGACCGCATCGTCATAATTTAAAATGCGCCAACGTTTCGGCCAGCGTTGCAGCTAGCCTTCATCAGGGCCTTACGTTAACTGCTAAATGAACACACTTGGTTCCTTAAATAGCTGCACGAGAAAACCGTGTCGTTACTTGATTGGCTGTAAAAGGAGGAGGAGGAGGGGTGAAAGGTATGCTTTATTGGTGTTTCCTTTATTATCTGTCATTGGCTGAAATAGCAGTTTTCTATTGGTCTTTATATTAATCCACCCCATTGGAGGAGATGGACGAATAGCGAACAGGTGATGGCTGTGATGTCACACTGTTTCCATGCTGTCCAGAAGCCGGCTGCGGCGTGCCATTGCTTTGTGTGCTCGCGACCACTACTGCGGCTCTCCGCGTGTCTGCATGGGCCGCCACGGCTCTGCTGCCGCTCCGTAGCCCTGCTATTGCAGGCAGCTAAGACCTTGGAAGCTTGTACCCGTCCTCTCTATTCATGTTGGCGGGTCTTTTGGCTATTTCTATCGCCTCTCTAATCTTTCTTTTGAAAGTGAGAGGCTGTTTCGCCCGGACGCGGGCTTCTTGAAAAAATATTGGTTTCTCGCACTCGTCTCGGTGTTCCGCCACTGCTGAGTTAGTGTGTTGTTTCAGGCGGATATATCTTTCATGTTCCGAGAGCCTTGTGCTAATCGGACGTCCCGTCTCACCTATGTAGACTAATCCACACGCACAACCAATTTCATACACGCCAGCTGTGTGTAGTTTGTCAACTGCATCCTTGGTAGAACCGAGCATGTCTGATATTTTGTTTCTGCTTCGGAAAATTGGTTTGATGTCGGCTTTTCGTAGAATTTTGCCAATACGTTCGGTGACCCCTTGTACATATGGTAACACAGCAATGCTCTGTGCCTCCTTCTCCTCTTCCCTATTAGACTTCTCCCTTGTCGACATGGTGCTGTCTATCATCTGCTTCCCATAGCCATTAGTTCCGAAGATGGACCTGAGGCGTTCAAGTTCTGTCTTCAGATGTTCTTCGTCGCTTATCCTGTACGCTCTCTTCGTTAGCGTGTGCAGGGCGGACTTCTTCTGCGTGGGGTGATGGTGGGAGGAGGCGTGAAGGTACCTGTCCGTATTGGTTGGTTTCCTGTAATCTTTGTGGCCAAGTTTACCATCACGTTTTCGATAAATTTCCACGTCGAGAAAAGGCAGCACCCCATTCTTCTCTGTTTCCATTGTAAACTGAATTTTCCTATGCTGTTGGTTAAGGTGCTTGTGGAAGTTCTGTAACTCCTCTTCTCCGTGGGGCCAGATGACGAAAGTATCATCGACATAGCGAAGCCAACAATTTGGACGTAATGGTGCGGACTGGAGGGCTGTTTCCTCAAATGCCTCCATGAAAATTTCTGCTGCGATAGGGGTGAGCCCATAGCTAGACCGTCAGTTTGTTCATAAAATTGACCTCTCCACTTGAAATAGGTGGTCGTCAGACAGTGGCGCACAAGCTCACATATATCAGGTGCCACGCGTTCTTCTAGGATGTTCACAGTATCTGACACTGGGACATTCGTGAATAGGGATTTGACGTCGAAACTAACCATCAGATCTTGGTCCGTAACACGCATTTCCTTTAGGAGAGACACGAAGTGAGTGGAATCCTTAACGTAGGACTCGGTTTGATGCACTAGGTGTCGGAGCCTAGGTGCCAGCTCTTTTGCTAGGTAGTAGGTCGGCGAATTTATACTGTTTACTATGGGCCTTAAGGGGAAGTCGGTTTTGTGTACCTTCGGTACACCATATATCCTTGGTGCCTGTGTCACTTCCCCTTAAGGCCCATAGTAAACAGTATAAATTCGCCGACCTACTACCTAGCGAAAGAGCTGGCACCTAGGCACCGACACCTAGTGCATCAAACCGAGCCCTACGTTAAGGATTCCACTCACTTTGTGTCTCTCCTAAAGGAAATGCGTGTTACGGACCAAGATCTGATGGTTAGTTTCGACGTCAAATCCCTATTCACCAATGTCCCAGTGTCAGATACTTTCAACATCCTAGAAGAACGCGTGGCACCTGATATATGTGAGCTTGTGCGCCACTGTCTGACGACCACCTATTTCAAGTGGAGAGTTCAATTTTATGAACAAACTGACGGTCTAGCTATGGGCTCACCCCTATCGCAGCAGAAATTTTCATGGAGGCATTTGAGGAAACAGCCCTCCAGTCCGCACCATTACGTCCAAATTGTTGGCTTCGCTATGTCGATGATACTTTCGTCATCTGGCCCCACGGAGAAGAGGAGTTACAGAACTTCCACAAGCACCTTAACCAACAGCATAGGAAAATTCAGTTTACAATGGAAACAGAGAAGAATGGGGTGCTGCCTTTTCTCGATGTGGAAGTTTATCGATAACGTGATGGTAAACTTGGCCACAAAGAGTACAGGAAACCAACCAATACGGACAGGTACCTTCACGCCTCCTCCCACCATCACCCCACGCAGAAGAAGTCCGCCCTGCACACACTAACGAAGAGAGCGTACAGGATAAGCGACGGAGATTATCTGAAGACAGAACTTGAATGCCTCAGGTCCATCTTCGGAGCTAATGGCTAAGGGAAGCAGATGATAGACAGCACTATGTCGACAAGGGAGAAGACTAATAGGGAAGAGGAGAAGGAGGCACAGAGCATTGCTGTGTTACCATATGTACAAGGGGTCACCGAACGTATTGGCAAAATTCTACGAAAAGCCGACATCAAACCAATTTTCCGAAGCAGAAACAAAATATCAGACATGCTCGGTTCTACCAAGGATGCAGTTGACAAACTACACACAGCTGGCGTGTATGAAATTGGTTGTGCGTGTGGATTAGTCTACATAGGTGAGACGGGACGTCCGATGAGCACAAGGCTCTCGGAACATGAAAGATATATCCACCTGAAACAACACACTAAGTCAGCAGTGGCGGAACACCGAGACGAGTGCGGGAAACCAATATTTTTTCAAGAAGCCCGCATCCGGGCGAAACAGCCTCTCACTTTCAAAAGAATGATTAGAGAGGCGATAGAAATAGCCAAAAGACCCGCCAACATGAATAGAGAGGACGGGTACAAGCTTCCAAGGTCTTGGCTGCCTGCAATAGCAGGGCTACGGAGCGGCGGCAGAGCCGTGGCGGCCCATGCAGACACGCGGAGAGCCGCAGTAGTGGTCGCGAGCACACAAAGCAATGGCACGCCGCAGCCGGCTTCTGGACAGCATGGAAACAGTGTGACATCACAGCCATCACCTGTTCGCTATTCGTCCGTCTCCTCCAATGGGGTGGATTAATATAAAGACCAATAGAAAACAGCTGTTTCAGCCAATGACAGATAATAAAGGAAACACCAATAAAGCATACCTTTCACCCCTCCTCCTCCTCCTTTTACAGCCAATCAAGTAGCGACACGGTTTTCTCGTGCAGCTATTTAAGGAACCAAGTGTGTTCATTTAGCAGTTAACGTAAGGCCCTGATGAAGGCTAGCTGCAACACTGGCCGAAACGTTGGCGCATTTTAAATTATGACGATGCGGTCTGATACCCTGAAGAATTTTATTGAAGAAGACAACGGCCGCGGAAGCCACCGCTTACAATTAAGTCATTGTTGTTGTATCCACGGACCCAAACAACCAACAAACCAACCAACCAACCAACCAACCAACCAACTCGCGCACGCGCGTCCTGACCGTGACATCGCTGGCCACATTTCCTGTCTCAGCCTTCGGCGTCTCATGGCGTTACTGCCGGCGGAAGAGGTCGCACCATGGCTGAGCTCAGGTCCACAGCGCCCTCCGCCTTTTGCATATAAGGAGGAGCACTGGCCCTGAGACGGACAGTCTAGTGTCGATTGTCTATTGCTAGCCTTTTGTGGAGTTTATAGCGGAGCCATTGCAGTGTGATATTTGCTATTGTATTTGATTAGGCTCAGTACACGGATTACTCTTGGATATTACTTGGACTTGTATTGCTGGTGCACGTTTCATCAGAAATAAAGATAAGTTCTCTCTTCATTCTAGCTGGCGCCATTCTTGTCATTAATTATTTTTCAGCCAACAGACATAGCTACATCCTGGTCACTAGTCACGCTTTATACAATTTGTGGTGGCTGCCCCAAAAGTACCGCTGAGGACCTCGGGTTTGGGAGCTGACACAAAACTTGTGACTTTGATTTGATTCCAAAGATGAAGGAACCACTTTGTGGCATTCACTTCAGAACTGTTCCAGAGTATGACAGGCAGTAGACCACTCCATTCACACCATCAGCAGAACACGCTCTGCTAATGGTATACTATGCCTTCCACATCCCTGGCAACGGGTTCTACACAATGCTGGTGAATGTTTGAAGGACAGTAACAGGTGCTAACATGTAACTCTTTGGTATGGTTGTGAATAAATAGTTCCCACCATTTAAGTTCCAACCCTTGTACCTTGAAAGATTGAACAATATTTAACACTTCACTCAAAGATGGGTTTTCAGGTTGTAGTGCGCAATGACGCACCTCCTTATCATGAGGCAATCAAATGATTGTGCCATTACCCATAGAACTGGCATAGGAATCGTGATGAGAATTGGTAACAAACTGACATTTGTGAATTAGATCGTGGTGTGGAGTTCTGCCACCTCAGCCCTGTAGGACTGGGGGGCAATGTCAGAACTCTACACACAATGAAACATGTACATTTAATGGTGATAATTTGATAACTTTAACACTTCATCAAATCAAAGTGACGCAAGTTCCTTGAGTGTGGCTAACTGTTAGGTGCATCCATTGGTGCTCTTTATTTTGAGAAATATGGGTGGTGCTCTTTCTTTGACACACATTAAAAATTCCAGTTTATCCAGAATGTTTTGTATTTTAAATCTCTCAGGACTGCTTAGTATAAGAAATTCACATTTTTCACTGAAAAGAACATTGGAGGGTGTGATTTTCATTAAATTGAACAATGGCGAGTCCAGGTGAGAATATTAACAACTATGAAAAGGATACATTGCTACTCAATGTGTCATCTTTATGGTGAGTAACACTCTTACACCTTTCATTAAAATCAGTGTTTAAGTTGTAAAAGTGAATTACCATTTACTGTGGATGCTTTGTTGGCATACTACTATATACTGAGTCCAGCATGTATTGGATAATGTAGTGTTCTGTAATGTATATGACAGCCGGCAAGTTTTGTGTTGCAATCATTCTCTTAGAAAACTTTTGTCGTGGATGAAATAATCTTCCTGCAGATGTTTCCTGACTCATTACATAGCCAATATATTTCTATTGTTGCCAATGTATAATACTGCTTGTAATCCTGTCAAGTCATAGTACAAGTTGATAGTGTGGCATCACTGTCCAGATGGGTGGAGGGGATAAGCAAACAGTTGTAATGTTTGCATTTACAATGTTAAGAGTTGGCCTACACATGAAAGAACATGAGACGTGATAATAAACCCAAGCCATGTTTTAGCAAACACTCTAATAACTTTTGGCAGCCACTGTAATATGAATTTTTAGTTCAGTGACTACAGTAAGAAATTTCTGATAATGGTCATCAATCGGTATTTGCTTATAAGATTAATAGAGTGTGTTTTAAATCTTGAAATAGTCACAAACATAATGCAAGAAAATTGCTAGTAGGTGGAAAAAATGTGGAAAGAAAAATGAAATATTGCTGTCACTGTTGCAATACCAGCCATTGATGTTCTACATAGGATTTCATGAATAACAATTCATGAAATCCCACTTAACACGCACAAAAAAGGAAAGGACAAAAGGCTTTCACTGGAATTATAAAGCCAAATTTTCTCTCCACATCTTTTCCACATACTAGTAAATTACTTGCATTCTGGTGGTGACCATTTCAAGATTTAAAACATGCTCCATTGATTTTGTGAGCAAATACCCATTCGTCACCATTACAAGAAATTACTTGTTGTTGTCACAGAACTTAAAATTCACATTACATGGCTGCCAAAAGTTAAGAGAGTGACTGTAGAAATACTGCTCGGATTTATTATTACATCTCATTTCTTTCCACATATGTAGGCAAACACTAACATTGTAAATGCAAACATTACAACTATTTGTGTAAACCCCATGCCCCCATGAACTGTGATGCTACACTATCAACTTGTACTATGACTAAACAGGATTACAAGCAATATCACACATCACCAACATCAGAAATCTACTGGTTATTTAGTTGGTCAGGGAACGTCTACAGAAAGATTGTTCATTCATGACAAAAGTTTTCTAAGAAAATAAATGCAACACAGAACTTGCCACCCGTAATATCCTTTATTGAACAGTGCATTATACAATACATGTAGGACTCGGTATATAGTAGCATGGCAACAAACCAAGATCATCACACTCACATCATCACATCCATAGCAAATGGTAATTCAGTTTTACAAATGAAACACTCAATTTAATGAAAAGGATAAGAGTGCTACTCACCATAAAGATAACACATTGAGTAGCAATCTGTCCTTCTCATAACTGCTGATATTGCAACTTGGACTCTCCTTTGTTAAGTTTAATGAAATGTACATCCTCCAATGGTTGTTCTGCCGAAAATTGTGAAACTTTGTATTAACTCCTGCATCTGTACATCATTCCTTTCCTGTTCCTTTCCCCAGTCCCAGCCTGTCTTCTCCTCCTGGTGTAGAAACAACTAAAAACACCAAAACCTAAATTTTCAACATTTCCTTTTCCATTAATGTATGTCAGATATACACCACTCATTGTGGATTCAAAATTTGTTGAACCCTTCTTCTCCCTGAAGTGGTGTTAATATTAAATTTTGACAATATTTTGAATTAAATTATAGACTATACAACGAAAATGATATAATAAAAACTAGTTTGTGAAAAAACTAATTGCTTCTATGTCAAATGATTTGGTGTAACCTCATAATGACTCCACACTTCCAATTTTTACATGGAAACAAAGGATGCCCACAGGCAAGATAAAATGCTGTATATGTCGAACTATTTTCAAGGCCATCCTCACAGTTCAGAAATCCCATGAAATCACCAAATTCAGAGAATAATAAATCCTCAGTATAAATATGGTACAACACCTCTACCACATTCCTTTCATTTTGTCACTGCACAATAATGCTGTGCTGTATGATATTAACTAGCTTAGTGCCCACTGTTTCACTCATGTAGACTGTATGGCCTGCAGAGATCAAATTTTTATGTTGTTCACAAATTGCAACAGCTTTTACACTTTTCACACTAATTAAGGACTCATAAGCATGGCCTTTTCTAAATGTACTTCTGCCCAAAAAGCAATTCTGGTAGCTACAGTCCAAAGTTTTCATTAATCATGCCTTTGGCATTCTTGAGGAGATGTTTCTATAGCAACTTTTATTCCCTGATGAGTATTTCTTTGTATCTAACCAAAAAGTGAAATACCAATTTTCGTAAATTTAGCTTTAATATTTTTTTAATGTAATGAAATATTTCCTTAAAAATTTTTGCCCCTATTATACTCTCTTAGACGCTGAATTTCCAGAAACACTGAAACCTATATTATTATTATTATTATTATTATTATTATTATTATTATTATTTCTTTACTTTCTCAGATGTTAAGTCTGGTTAAAAATGGAAAGTGACGCGAACCTTGATCAACTGTCACTTCCTTTTAACTGTACGGTATATGTTATATTGCATTTAGGAACTTTCGAGTAATTGAACATGTATCAATAATTACGGATTTCTGTAATTGTATATATAAGTTTGGATGTAACTGTATTGCATTGATGTACTGGTGGATATTGTGTGGTATGACTCCTGTAGTTGATAGTATAATTGGTATAATGTCAACTTTATCCTGATGCCACATGTCCTTGACTTCCTCAGCCAGTTGGATGTATTTTTCAATTTTTTCTGCTGTTTTCTTTTGTATATTTGTTGTATTGGATATCGATATTTCGATTAGTTGTGTTACTTTCTTCTTTTTATTGGTGAGTATAATGTCAGGTTTGTTATGTGGTGTTGTTTTATCTGTTATAATGGTTCAGTTCCAGTATAAATTGTATTCATCATTCTCCAGTACATTTTGTGGTGCATACTTGTATGTAGGAACATGTTGTTTTATAAGTTTATGTTGTAAGGCAAGCTGTTGATGTATTATTTTTGCTACATTGTCATGTCCTCTGGGGTATTCTGTATTTGCTAGTATTGTACATCCGCTTGTGATGTGATCTACTGTTTCTATTTGTTGTTTGCAAAGTCTGCATTTATCTGCTGTGGTGTTGGGATCTTTAATAATATGCTTGCTGTAATATCTGGTGTTTATTGTTTGATCCTGTATTGCAATCATGAATCCTTCCATCTCACTGTATATATTGCCTTTTCTTAGCCATGTGTTGGATGCGTCTTGATCGATGTGTGGCTGTGTTAGATGATACAGGTGCTTGCCATGTAGTGTTTTCTTTTTCCAATTTACTTTCTTCGTATCTGTTGATGTTATGTGATCTAAAGGGTTGTAGAAGTGGTTATGAAATTGCAGTGGTGTAGCCGATGAATTTATATGAGTGATTGCTTTGTGTATTTTGCTAGTTTCTGCTCATTCGAGAAAGAATTTTCTTAAATTGTCTACCTGTCCATAATGTAGGTTTTTTATGTCGATAAATCCCCTTCCTCATTCCTTTCTGCTTAATGTGAATCTTTCTGTTGCTGAATGTATGTGATGTATTCTATATTTGTGGCATTGTGAACGTGTAAGTGTATTGAGTGCTTCTAGGTCTATGTTACTCCATTTCACTACTCCAAATGAGTAGGTCAATATTGGTATAGCATAAGTATTTATAGCTTTTGTCTTGTTTCTTGCTGTCAATTCTGTTTTCAGTATTTTTGTTAGTCTTTGTCTATATTTTTCTTTTAGTTCTTCGTTAATATTTGTATTATCTATTCCTACTTTTTGTCTGTATCCTAGATATTTATAGGCATCTGTTTTTTCCATCGCTTCTATGGACTCACTGTGGTTATTCACTATGTAATCTTCTTGTTTAGTGTGTTTTCCCTTGACTATGCTATTTTTCTTACATTTGTCTGTTCCAAAAGCCATATTTATATCATTGCTGAATACTTCTGTTATCTTTAGTAATTGGTTGAGTTGTTGATTGGTTGCTGCCAGTAGTTTAGATCATCCATGTATAGCAAATGTGTGATGTTATTATTATTATTATTGTTATTTCCTTCCCTTTCTCAGACGTTAAGTCCGGTTAAAAATGGAGTGATGCGGACCTTTATCAAGCGTCACTTCCTTTTAACTGTACGGTATGTGTTATATTGCATTTAGGAACTTTCGGGTAATTGAACATGTATCAATAATTACGGATTTCTGTAGTTGTATATATATGTTTGGATGTAGCTGTATTGCATTGATGTACTGGTGGATATTGTGTGGTATGACTCCTGTAGTTGATAGTATAATTGGTATGATGTCAACTTTATCCTGATGCCACATGTCTTTGACTTCCTCAGCCAGTTGGATGTATTTTTCAATTTTTTCTCCTGTTTTCTTTTGTATATTTGTTGTATTGGGTATGGATATTTCGATTAGTTGTGTTAATTTCGTCTTTTTATTGGTGAGTATGATGTCAGGTTTGTTATGTGGCGTTGTTTTATCTGTTATAATGGTTCTGTTCCAGTATAATTTGTATTCATCATTCTCCAGTACATTTTGTGGTGTATACTTGTATGTAGGAACGTGTTGTTTTAAAAGTTTATGTTGTAAGGCAAGCTGTTGATGTATTATTTTTGTGACATTGTCATGTCTTCTGGGGTATTCTGTATTTGCTAGTATTGTACATCCGCTTGTGATGTGATCTACTGTTTCTATTTGTTGTTTACAAAGTCTGCATTTATCCGTTGTGGTATTGGGATCTTTAATAATATGCTTGCTGTAATACCTGGTGTTTATTGTTTGATCCTGTATTGCAATCATGAATCCTTCTGTTTCACTGTATATATTGCCTTTTCTTAGCCATGTGTTGGATGCGTCTTGATCGATGTGTAGCTGTGTTAGATGATACGGGTGCTTGCCATGTAGTGTTTTCTTTTTCCAATTTACTTTCTTCGTATCTGTTGATGTTATGTGATCTAAAGGGTTGTAGAAGTGGTTATGAAATTGCAGTGGTGTAGCTGATGTATTTATATGAGTGATTGCCTTGTGTATTTTGCTAGTTTCTGCTCATTCGAGAAAGAATTTTCTTAAATTGTCTACCTGTCCATAATGTAGGTTTTTTATGTCGATAAATCCCCTTCCTCCTTCCTTTCTGCTTAATGTGAATCTTTCTGTTGTTGAATGTATGTGATGTATTCTATATTTGTGGCATTGTGATCATGTAAGTGTATTGAGTGCTTCTAGGTCTGTGTTACTCCATTTCACTACTCCAAATGAGTAGGTCAATATTGGTATGGCATAAGTATTTATAGCTATTGTCTTGTTTCTTGCTGTCAATTCTGTTTTCAGTATTTTTGTTAGTCTTTGTCTATATTTTTCTTTTAGTTCTTCTTTAATATTTGTATTATCTATTCCTATTTTTTGTCTGTATCCTAGATATTTATAGGCATCCGTTTTTTCCATCGCTTCTATGCAGTCGCTGTGGTTATCCAATATGTAATCTTCTTGTTTAGTGTGTTTTCCGTTGACTATGCTATTTTTCTTACATTTGTCAGTTCCAAAAGCCATACTTATATCATTGCTGAATCCTTCTGTTATCTTTAGTAATTGGTTGAGTTGTTGATTTGTTGCTGCCAGTAGTTTTAGATCATCCATGTATAGCAAATGTGTGATTTTGTGTGGGTATGTTCCAGTAATATTGTATCCATAATTTGTATTATTTAGCATGTTGGATAGTGGCTTCAGAGCAAGGCAAAACCAGAAAGGACTTAATGAGTCTCCTTGGTATATTCCACGCTTAATCTGTATTGCCTGTCATGTGATATTATTTGAATTTGTTTGTATATTAAGTGTGGTTTTCGAATTTTTCATTATTATGTTTAGGAACTGTATCAATTTAGGATCTACTTTGTATATTTCCAATATTTGTAGTAACCATGAGTGGGGTACACTATCAAAAGCTTTCTGGTAATCAATGTATGCGTAGTGTAGCGACCTTTGTTTAGTTTTAGCTTCATATGTCACCTCTGCATCTATTATCAGTTGCTCTTTACATCCTCGTGCTCCTTTGCAACACCCTTTTTGTTCTTCATTTATAATTTTGTTCTGTGTTGTATGCGTTATTAATTTCTGTTTAATGACTGAAGTTAATATTTTGTATATTGTTGGTAGGCATGTTATGGGGCGATATTTAGCTGGGTTCGCTGTGTCTGCTTGATCTTTAGGTTTCAGATATGTTATTCCGTGTGTAAGTGTATCAGGGAATGTGTATGGGTCTGCAATGTAACTGTTAAATAATTTAGTTAGATGTGAATGTGTTGAGGTGAACTTCTTTAACCAGAAATTTGCTATTTTATCATTTCCAGGGGCTTTCCAATTGTGAGTAGAATTAATTGCTTGGGTGACTTCATGTTGCAAAATTATCACTTCAGGCATTTGTGGTATCATCTTGTATGTGTCTGTTTCTGCTTGTATCCACTGTGCATGCCTGTTATGTTGTACCGGGCTTGACCATATGTTGCTCCAGAAGTGTTCTTCTTTTCTTACATTTGTCGGTTCCAAAAGCCATACTTATATCATTGCTGAATCCTTCTGTTATCTTTAGTAATTGGTTGAGTTGTTGATTGTTGCTGCCAGTTGTTTTAGATCATCCATGTATAGCAAATGTGTGATTTTGTGTGGGTTTGTTCCAGTAATATTGTATCCATAATTTGTATTATTTAGCATGTTGGATAGTTGGATAGTGCCTGTTATGTTGTACCGGGCTTGACCATATGTTGCTCCAGATGTGTTCTTCTTTTCTTACATTACAACAACAACAACAACAACATTGTTATTATTATTATTAATATTACTACTACTACTATTGTTATTATTTCTAACTGAGAAGTCAAATACCAGTTGTTATAGATAAAGCCTTAAAAATCCTTTAGCAGTTCTTTAGTAATTATTTAATTTTCAAAAACTTTTCACCCACTATTATACCCCCTTAGTTGTTGAATTTACAAAAATGCTGAAACACATATTTTTATTTCCTGAAAGAAACCAAATACCACTTTTCGCAGTTCTAGCTTCAAAATTACCTTCACAGCAACATATTTTCAAAAAGCCTTTTATCCCCAGTTACACCCACTTAGGAGTGGAATTTCAAACAATCCTTTCTTAAATGATGCCTACAGTGTAAAATCCACACCCTCTCCAAACTTCAAGTTTTTGTCCTTAGCAGTTTGGGTAGGCAATGATAAATTAGTGAATCTGTCTGACCTTATTTGACCCCCTTATGGGCTTAATTTCCAAAAACATGAAACACGTATTTTTAATCTCTAACCAAAAAACCAAACACCAAATTTCAAAGATTTACCTTTAAAAATGCTATTGCAATGAAATATTTTCATAAATGTCCCCCCCCCTCCCCCCCGTAATTCACCGCCTTAGGGGCTGAATTTCCAAACACAGTGATTTGCATATTTTTTATTTCTAACAGAGAAACTTAATAAAAAATTTCATACATTTAGCTTCAAAAACACTTGCACAGTCAAACATTTCCAGAAAAACTTTCATCCCATGTTTCACCCTATAGGGGTTGAATTTCCAAATACAGCAAAACACTTTTTTTTTAATTTTCAACTAAGAAGCCAAATTTAGATATTCACAGATTTAGCTTTGAATTTCATAATAAAATATGTCCATAAAAAATTTCATCTGCTTTTTCACCCGATAGAGGTTCAATTTCCAAAAACACTCAAACAAATATTTCTTTTATTTGTACCTGAGAAGTCAAAATGCCAATGTTTATAGATGTAGCTTTAAAAATAATTCAATAGTTCCTTAATAATGATACACTTTGAAAAAAACTTTCACGTACTATTTCACCCCCACAGGGTCAATTTGCCAAAAATGATGAAACATATTTCTTTGTTTCTGACCATGAAACGAAATACCAATTTTTGTAGGCCTAGCTTCAAAACTGACTTATAATGACATTTCAAAAAGAAAACTCTTCGTCCCCCATTTCACCCCTTTTACGGTTGGAATATAAAAAAATCCCTTCTTAAACAATTCCTACAGTATATGATTCATACTTTTTTTCAAATTTCAGATAATTGTCTTTAGCGGTTTGGGGCAATGAGGAGTCAGTCAGATAATGACGTTGCCTTTTATACATACAGATTGAGATATATTGTACCACCTGCATTCATAAGCCATTCACATTCTAAATAGTAGAAAATGTGCCCCTTGGAACAATTCAAACAGATTCAATTTGTACCAAATATTTAGAGAATAAACTATTTTCTCCATAACAGTGTAATAAAAATATGGTAGGACATACCACAGTCTTCATCAATGAAATTTTTCAATTTGCATAAAGAGTTTCGACTGGCCACAGTATGGGAATCCATTCATTTTATTATTGGTTCAGTCTGAACAATACCACTCCTATAAAGATAAAGAAGATAAACAACAAAATGATTGAATGCATATTGCAACAAGTATAAAATTAACTGTGTATAGATATCAATTACAAAACCAACAACTAATGCACCACTACATGAAAGTTATTTTTAACATTCTTCATATTTTGCAAATCACTGATCTAGTTTAGCAGCAGTATTTTATCCAAACAAAGTTAACCGTATTTTCTGCTTGTTAAATGTCACAAGAGCAGGGATCTTGCATTAATGAATAGTAATTTTACCAGTCAAAAGGTACTCCACTTTTATTATTTCACAAAACATATTTGCAAACATATCTGCAGGACCTCAAACTATATGTGGGGCCTATAAAAGTGGCAAACAGTATGTATTTCTGCCATTAGATTTGTTGCGCAAACTGTTCTTATCACTGTAATTCTCTGAACATCAAAGCTTTAGACAATAATCATCATTATCTTCATCAAGAAAGCAACTGACTGTCAAAGAAGTAACAGGATTGCACAAATATAACAAGTTTAGTGGTGCCCACGAGGAGCAGAGATTACATTGGTGTCAGCAATTAAATGTAGCTTTCTGCATCTGTTTTCATCACAACATTTAACATTGGATGTGCTGTTAGACATTGTCATGTTTGCCCAAGTATTTTTCCCAGAGTCAACAAAACCATCCCTCCTCATTCTATGAGGGTCACTCCAAAACAAATGTACTCTATTTTTGTAAAAATGCAGTTTTCATTCTGCATGTGTGAAAGTTTTACAGTGTGTAGATACATCCTTCCCACTTGTTTTCAAACTTAGTTCAACCTGTTCCCGTAAGTGGCACCCTCACAGCATGTCTTCAAGATGGCTGCTACACTTGACGTTTGTCAGGAGCAACATGCTGTCATAGAATTCCTGTGCTGTGAAAACGAGACAGTGGAAACATCCACAAGAGGTTGAAAAAGGTGTATGGAGATTCTGCTGTTGATCACAGTTAGTCGGTGGGCAAGCAGGTTACGTGATGAAAGCAGGCACGGCAATATTGAGGATTGTCCTCGCAGCGGCAGGCCTCATACTGCACACAATCCACGATCACAAACCTCGGACAGACAACACTGAAACACCTGCCTTACAGTCCTGACTTGGCTCCATGTGACTATCATCTCTTTGGGAAACTGAAAGACTCTCTTCATGGAACAAGGTTTGAAGATGATGACTGTCTTGTGCACGCTGCCAAACAGTGGCTCCAACAGGTTGGTCCATAATTTTACTATGCGGGTATACAGGTGCTGGTTCCAAAACAGCATAAGGCAGTCGAGAGGGATGGAAATTATGTGGAGAAATGAAAATATTGTTCCCAAAGGATGTATCTACACACTGTAAAACTTTCAATCATGTAGAATCAAAGATGGATTTAAAAAGAGAGAGAGAGAGAGAGAGAGAGAGAGAGGGGGGGGAGAGGAGGGGGGATCACTATCTGCAAACTGTTCCTCTACTGTACGCTGTATACAATGCAGTAAAATGTGTTTATAACCATCCACAATTAGCATTTTGAAAGCAAAATAAGGTCACTGTTGTGGATTGGCAAGACAGCCAATCCACTATGACAGGAAGCCGAAAGGCACGCGTTTAAGCTCACGCAGGCTGGCGTGAGGTCTGGAACAGGACAAGTAAATGAGACTAACAAAAATAGTACGTAGCTGCTGGGATACTTAACTTTAATCCATAATTGGTGAACATCGCTCTTGATGGTACATGTTTTACAGCATCAATAGTATCTGGTAATGACGCATTGCTAGGTCGTAGCAAATGACGTAGCTGAAGGCTATGCTAACTATCGTCTCGGCAAATGAGAGCATAATTTTTCACTGAACCATCACTAGCAAAGTCGGCTGTACAACTGGGGTGAGTGCTAGGAAGCGTCTCTGGACCTGCCGTGTGGCGGCGCTCGGTCTGCAATCACTGATAGTGGCGACACACGGGTCCGGCGTTTACTAACGGACCGCGGCCGATTTAAAGGCTACCACCTAGCAAGTGTGGTGTCTGGCGGTGACACCACAGTAGCCATACCCAAACCACAAGAAATACCTCCATAATATAACACCACTGCCTTCGTACTTCACTGTCGGGACTACACAGGATGGCGCCTAAAGTTCTCCGGAATTCACCAAATACCATACCCAAACCTTTCCATCAAACTGCCACAGGGTATCATGTGATTCATCATTCCAAATCACTTATTCCCAACCATCCAGTGTCCAGTGATTTTGGCCTTCACACCACTTCAGGTGTCGCTTAACACTGACCATAGAAATTTGATGCTTGTGAGGAGCTGTTCAACCATGGCACACCATTTCTTTTGAGCTCCATACAAACAGTCACTGTGATAGCTACACTGCTAACAATTTGAAATCCCCAAGTGATTCCCTTCACAGACTTCATGTAATTTTTTACAGGCTCCCTCCTGCAATGGTCAGTTGTCCCTATCCATCTCAACATGATGTCTACCTGGATCGGTTTACTGTGATTGTTCCTTTACATTTACATTTCACAATCACATCACCAACAGCTGACTTGGGCAGAGCTTTAGAAGGGTTGAAATGTTGCTGATGGATTTGTTACTCAAGTGACAACCAATCAGTAGTGCATGTCAAAGTTGCGACATTGAGCTCTCCTGACTGTTAATCCTTCTCTACTGACAACGAGATACTCCTTGCCTCCTTTTATACTCATTGTTCCACCTCTTGTGATATCTAGTGGTCAATTCCACATTACAAAGAAGTGTTCTGGTACTTCTGGCCAGATACTGTATGTCTAGCTTGTATCCATACAGTCGTTAAGTATCACTCAAAAGTTATCACTTACTGCAACTTAATGCATTTGAGGTACAGAATAACACTTCTTTTGAAGTAACAATCAAAGACAGAACTACACTGTATCTCAACCTCATCACCCAGACACTAACAGCATTTTGATTCATTACTGATGCACGATAAAATGTAATTCATTGCAAGATGGACCATTTAAGTACAGAAAAGGAGAGCATGACACTTTATGCAAACATTCAGGCCATTTCTGTGATCTTAGCAAATTTAGTTGATTAACTTTTGAACTGTCCAGTTGTTGTACCTGAATTAGAACTTTCAACAACACAAAAAAGGTTGAAAATTCCATATCAACAGAAGTAGATTCAAGCAATCCTTAAACATATTAAAACAAAGTATGTTCTGAATACTCAATAACAGCAGAAACACTGAAATTATCAAAATCAAATGTTATCAAATTTTAACAGTTGTTCTCTGAGAAGATCTGGAAACTGGCAAACATGCAGAAAAATGGCAAATAGCTCTAATCCAAACCCTTCATTTAAAAAAATATAAATAAATAAGGTGTTGATAACTACAGAGAAATATTGATTTCATCTATTCTATTATGAAACTGTAAATAAACTTTTGAAACAAAATTAAGAGAAAATTTATCTAAACAATTCCCAGAATATCAGGGTGACTTCAGAAAGGGAAGATTAAATCAGAAATCTACTCTAGATATAAGATCAATAATTTCTCACAGCATTTTATGCACAAAACTATATACTTTAATTTGCTGACTTACAAAACATCTGACCCAGTAGATAGAGTAACACAGGATAAAAATATCACAGAATTTGAAGTGATAGCAAAATTAGTAAACATTATCTGTGAAACCCAAACTAATAATTAGTCATTTTCAAAATTAAGGTATTTTCCAGATTTTTCAAGTCAAATCTTTCTCAAGTTTACTTTTTCACTACATTTGGCTCGAGAGTGTCCTTTTTTTACAGAGGTATATATTGACAATTCTTAGAATATCTATAATTAATTATTTTTAGAAGTATAAATCATAGAGGAATTGGGAATAGATCACATAAAAAATTAACAGATTAGAAATAAAACATTTTTTAAATATTAAATATTGTATTTTGATTTAAAGGCAACAGAAAATATCAAATAAAAATTACAAATTCTGTTTTTACAAATACAGATACATTATTAGTTACTGATTAAAACTGATTAAAGGGAACAAACTCTAAAAATACATCATAATAAAATGAATATGACACTTCATTACATTTTGTATTCCTGCCAAAATCTCTGGTGCTTTGCTCAACATAATTGCTCCTTTCGTTTCAAATTTTTTGATTTCAGCTTGCTTTCACTTCTTCGGTAATCATTCTTTCTTTTCTTATTCACATTTCTTCTAATTTTTTAGTTCCTCTTTGCACAAAGAATGCGCATGTGAAAAGAGGATATAAGACTTTTGTCAATATCACCATTTCCATAATAGTTTTCTTTATGAACCAAGAAGCAATGCTATACTTTCCCCTTCTAGGTGGTCTTTTATGTAGCTCAGCAACTTACTTCTTCAAATGTGGAATATGTTGTTTAAGTGCTCTCTTCATGACTTACAACATTTCCAACCCATCTTATAGAACAAAATTTGAAAGGGAGCTTGGAAAACCATGTAATATTTGAGAAGGTTGTCCTCCTTGCAGGAAAATACTTCATAAAATACAGAACCACACTAAGAAATTCAAGAACATTCCAGCCACTTTCATTATGAGCAGTTTTCAAAGCTTCATTCACTGCATGAGGTGAGCATTTGCAACAATGAAACATTTGTGTTTGATTATCTTCTTCATTTAACAGAAATGCTTGAAAATCATGCAACATATTTAAGTTCACATCTGGCCCATCCACAGAAATTTGGATTATATTCTTAGGTGGCAAATTCAAACCATTCAGATCCTGCAGGAAACCTGACTGTAAATCAGAAGATGTGGCAAAATTTAAAAACACAGATGTTACATATCTTTTGGATATAGACCGATATTGTTCATCCATGAAACAAACCATCAAATTCGTCTGTGCCTTTTGCACAACTTCGCTTAAACTCTCGTCATTTGACACACAAAAGAATCAAACTTCACTGACTTTGTCAGGTAGGAGTTTCAGGAAATGAGGGCCAAGTACACAAGTAATTATGTGTGACAACCTACACTTGGTTAACTGTAATTTTTTTGCAATCATGCTGCCAGAAAACATAATTTGGAATATGTCTGTTGTGTTTCCAGAACTTCTCACTGAAGAATGAGACATGACACTATTCATAGACCATATAATCTCAGATTTTACTATCTCATCAATAACTAAAAAATGTTTCAATAAGTTTGTTTTGGAACCCTCTTCAACTGAAGTTCTAGATATTGTAGTAAGAGCAAGTGATTGTAATTTGTCACTACCATTTAAATTCCTTTCAGAAGAAACTTGTGACTGAGCTGCCACTGTTTCTACTATATCTCAAGACAACTTGTTTTGTTGCCTTGAAAATAATGAATCAACCAATGTTGAATGTCTCTTTCCTCTTGCATGTGTTTTTACATTTGAAATGCCACTGGTACTAACGTCTAAGTCACATTTGCACAAAATGGTCGACAGATGCCAAGTTATAATCTGCAAGTAGTACTAATATGGTGTGGGAAACATTTTAGTTAGCAAGAAAACAATTTTACTCTGATTGCCCTTAACATCTTTAAAATGAGATTACAATTACAACAGTTTTACATTAGTAATTAAAAATTTCTAAGGAAGTGTCTTTCCAAAAAAGATGCAGAATAAAGATATTTAAACAGAAGTGGGAGTGGACAGAATTACAGAAACAGCTGATAATCCTCCAGCACCACATGGGATGGCAGCACTGTCATGGGTGGAAATACAATTTATATGTCATTTCCACTAGGTGTATATGTGGTGTCACGTATAGCTCAATGAAGTCACACCTTCACATTTCTCAATTTCCTCTCGTGGTTGCAAACTGCAGTAGCAGAGGCTTTGCTAACATGGCTTGCACAGATGGACTCTTAAGTTTCCTACACATAATGAAGACCTAAGAGATCTGGAGAATCTTCATATGTTGTTGTTGTTGGTGGTGGTGGTGGTGGTGGTGTTTTGTGGTCTTCAGTCCAGAGACTGCAGCTCTCCATGCTACTCTATCCTATGCAAGCTGCTTCATCTCTAAGTATCTAATGCAACCTACATCCTTCTGAATCTGTTTAATGTATTAATCTTGTGGTCTCCCTCTACAATTTTTACCCTCCACATTGCCCCCCAGTACTAAATTAAATTGGTGATCCCTTGACGGCTCAGAACATGCCCTACCAACTGATCCCTCCTTCTAGTCAACTTACGCCACAAATTCCTCTGCTCCCCAATTCTATTCAGTGCCTTCTCATTAGTTACATGACCTACCCATCTAATCTTCAGTATTCTTCTGTAGCACCACATTTAGAAGCTTCTATTCTCTTTTTGTATAAACTATTTATCATCCAGATTTCACTTGCCTACATGGCTACACTCCATACTAATACATTCAAAAAAGACTACCGGACACTTAAATCGATACTAGATGTTAACAAATTTCTCTTCTTCAGAAACGTTTTGCTTTCCATTGCCTGTCTACATTTTATATCCTATCTACTTCGACAATTGTCAGTTATTTTTCTCCCCAAATAGCAAAACTCATTTACTACTTTAAGCTAATCATTTCCCAATCTAATTCCCTCAGCATTACCTGATTTAATTCGACTACATTCCATTATCGTCATTTTGCTTTTTTTGTTGTTCATCTTTATATCCTCCTTCCAAGACAATGTATGTTGCGTTCAACTGCTCTTCCAGGTCCTTTTAATATGTCTGCTTATGTCTGTATATGTGTCGGTGTGTGTGTGTGTGTGTGTGTGTGTGTGTGTGTGTGTGTGTGTGTGTGTGTGTGTGTGTGCCCGACCTTTTTCCCCCTAAGGTAAGTCTTTCCGCTTCCGGGATTGGAGTGACTCCTTACCCTCTCCCTTAAAACCCACATCCTTTCGTCTTTCCCTCTCCTTCCCTCTTTCCTGATGAAGCAACCGTTGGTTGCGAAAGCTTGAATTTTGTGTGTATGTTTGTGTTTGCTTGTGTGTCTATCGACATGCCAGCGCTTTCTTTTGGTAAGTCACATCATCTTTGTTTTTATATCTAAAAAGAAAGATGATGAGACTTACCAAACAAAAGCGCTGGCAGGTCGATAGACACACAAACAAACACAAATATACACACAAAATTCAAGCTTTCGCAACAAACTGTTGCCTCATCAGGAAAGAGGGGAAGGAGAGGGAAAGACGAAAGGATGTGGGTTTTAAGGGAGAGGATAAGGAGTCATTCCAATCCCGGGAGCGGAAAGACTTACCTTGGGGGAAAAAAGGACAGGTATACACTCGCACACACACACACATATCCATCCACACATAAAGACACGTGTGTGTGTGCGAGTGTATACCTGTCCTTTTTTCCCCCAAGGTAAGTCTTTCCGCTCCCGGGATTGGAATGACTCCTTACCCTCTCCCTTAAAACCCACATCCTTTCGTCTTTCCCTCTCCTTCCCTCTTTCCTGATGAGGCAACAGTTTGTTGCGAAAGCTTGAATTTTGTGTGTATATTTGTGTTTGTTTGTGTGTCTATCGACCTGCCAGCACTTTTGTTTGGTAAGTCTCATCATCTTTCTTTTTAGATATATTTTTCCACGTGGAATGTTTCCCTCTGTTATACTCATCTTTGTTTTTAGATATATGAACACATTACTGCACTGAAATTGTGTAGAAATTATAATATGACACACACAAATCAGTTAGTTCTGAGAAATTCATCAATGGAGTAGAAGGATTTGGCCACTAATAAATCCTTTAGGCTTCTCTCAAACTGAATTTCATTGGTTGTTAAGCTTTTTATGGTTGCTGGCAAGTTATTGAAAATGTGTGTTCTTGAATAATGCACGCCTTTTTGTACAAGACTAAGTGACTTGTGAAGATTATTCTTATTTTTGGTATTGATTCCATGAATTGAGGTGTTGGTTTGAAAAAGTGATATATTTTTAATGACAAATTTCATTAATGAATAAATATATTGGGAAACAGTAGTTAGTATCCCTAATTCCTTAAACAGGCTTCTGCAGGATGTTCTTGAGTTCACACCACATATAACTCTTACTGCATGTTTTTGTGCCTGGAAAACTTTAGCTTGGCTTGATGAATTACCCCAAAAAATAATCCCATATGACATTATGGAATGAAAGTAAGCATAGTATGCCAGCGTTTTCATTTTTATATCCCCCATGTCTGACACAATTCGCATTGCAAATACAGATTTGTTAAGACACTTCAGTAGTTCTGTGGTGTGCACCTCCCAGTTGAATTTATTATCAAGCTGTAATCCCAAGAATTTAACACTGTCCACTTCTTCTATCTGCTTGTCATCGTATGTTAGGCATATACTTGTGGGACACCCCTTACAGGTTCTGAACTGTATGTAGTGTGTTTTTTCAAAGTTTAGTGACCAAGAATTGGCTAGGAACCAGTGATTAATGTCCACAAATATTTTATTAGCTGATCTTTCTAAGACTACACTTGACTTGCTATTCATTGCAATGTTTGTACCATCAGCAAACAAAATGAACTTGGCAAAATGGAACATTGTGGGACACCACATGTAATTAGTTTGCAGCTGGATGATGCCTGATAGCTTGATACATGTCTCTTTCCTAATAACACCCTTTGTTTCCTGCCAGAGATATAAGATTTGAACCATTTTGCAGCATTTCCTGTTACACTGTAATATTCTAATTTACTTCAAAGGATATTGTGATTTACAGTCAAATGCCTTTCACAGATCACAAAATATACCAGCTGCCTGCAATTTTTTGTCTAATGAATTAAGCACATTTTCACTGCAAAAATATTTAAAAATGTAGCTCAAATATCATCATCATCATCATGTCAAAATTTTTTCAGGAAATAGTAGGCAAGGGAGGTAGAGGAGGTCATTCTAAATATCTGTACCAATTTTTGTGAGTTTAACTTCAGTCATTTAGGAGAAAAGTGTACCTGAATGATGAAAATTCAAGTTTTCAGTAAAATGCAAGAGAAGATTTACAGATTTATTAACTTACCACTATGCTCACTTAGAACATTTCAACTGCATACTCCAGTAGTTCTCCTTTTCCTTATCCTCCATACTCTTTCTCTTCATTCTTTTCTTTATCCTTGACTCCTTGGTCTCAGTTTCTGCAGCTGTTCTGCTTCAGTTACAGACATGAAGACATGAAGAGGAACAGCATGCCACCCTTCACCTCAAAAAACTATCCAATCTCCTGGTTTCCCACCTCCGGAAAGGCAACTCACTCACCCTTCACAACCTTTCCAGCAAACCTCAACCTCCTCTCATTGCACACAAACCCAGTCTCTCCCATCTACTCAATCTCCCACACAGCCACTCAGAAAATATTCCACTGATAAACGACTGGTTACACAGATAGCTTAATATGTTACTGACGGCATAAAACAATTATGTGAATGTTGTCTTGCACTCCAACTCTTTTTTCCAAGCTGTACCAATCAGTGATTCCAAAGAAAACCGTACCACAGTGAAATAGTGCTCCATGATTTATACTATTATAAATACTGTTGTCAGTAATAAAATATAATAAATATCACAATGATGTTTTGGGAAATGTTTTGACTAATGACCCTAATTATATATAATATATATTATCATCCAAGGCTAATCCCTGTTTGAGAATTAAGCATGTATCTTTTAAGTATGGCTTATGCAGTAGCCACCAGAAAGATCGCGGGAGGCGCACATCGGCACAGCACGTCACGGACGGTAGTTGCCGCAAGCAGAGTCCCATCCACCAGAGGGCACGCGAGAATTCGGAAGCGACCTCTGCCGCCGGAAGAACAACAACAACTACTGAGGCAGCACAGGCCGTGCCCAGTCATTTAACATCGGGCATGCCTAGGACACAGTCCCGGTCTACGCTAAGTGAAGTGCAACGTAAAGCGTGAACAGTGTTACTACACAATTGGCGACGAGTAGGGTTGTTCTTTCGCGTGTTGCGTCATTGTTCCGGTTTCGCAGCTTATCCACGGCATGGAGGATTTAGTGCGGGTTTTGGTTGAGCAGCAAAATGGTTCAAATGGCTCTGAGCACTATGGGACTAAACATCTATGGTCAGCAGTCCCCTAGAACTTAGAACTACTTAAACCTAACTAACCTAAGGACATCACACAACACCCAGCCATCACGAGGCAGAGAAAATCCCTGACCCCGCCGGGAATCAAACCCGGGAACCCGAGCGTGGGAAGCGAGAACGCTACCGCACGACCACGAGATGCGGGCGGTTGAGCAGCAGACGGATCTCATGACCACCATGAAACAAGTGCTTCCGGCGTTGCTCTCCACGCAGTCTGCTCCAGTGCCAATCCCTCCTCCCTTTCCCCCATATGACGAGACGGCAGAGGATTCGGACGCATATGAACATCGCCTTCGGCAGCATTTCCAGGCGTTTCATGTTGCCGATGCGGAGGTATGTCGTGCTCTCTTCTTGTCTTGGATATCTACATTGCTGTATCAAGTTTTGCGGCAGCTAGCGCCGTTGCAGGAACCCTCGTCCTTGTCTTTTGACGCATTGTGTTCATTGCTGTCTTCATATTATCGCCGCCGCACGCATGTTGTGGCGGCTAGGGTCGAGTTCTATCAATGCAAGAAACAGCCCCTTCAGTCTTACCGGGCGTGGGCCGCTACCCTGCACGGTTTTAGTCGCAAGTGTCATTTTGTCACGGAGCAGTCGACAGAGTCGTATGCCCACGTTATGGTACGCGACGTCATTGTTCGTTCGGCCCCTGGTAGGGAGGTCCGGCAACGGGCCCTGCAGTTAGAAGACCCTTCCCCTTGAGGAAGTCCTGTCCATTGCTCAATCGTATTAAGTCTCTCACGCCGCCGGTCAACAGTTGGAAGCGTGGTGTGACGTCGCGGCGGTTCAGGGCGGCGCGTCCGCGTCCACTGTGTCCGGGGCGGATGACGTGCGAGCGGTACAATACAGCCGTTACGGCCGCTCCCGCATGGCGCATAAACAGGTTTCCGGCCGCCGGCCCCTGTTGCCGTCCTGTGCATCGTGCTATATACATCATGATCGGTCAGAGTGCCCCCACCGTTGGGCCGTTTGTCGCAAATGTAATAAAAAAGTCACATTGCTAAAGTTTCTGCTCAGCCTCGAAAGAATCGAAGGAAGCAGGTACAGAGGACATGGACGTTGACATTCAGGAAGTTTCATCGGGCCAGGCTCCCGACGCATCAGCATGCAAACTCTTTATCGAGGTGTCGGTTCGGTCACGCCAGTTACAACTGCAAGTAGATACGGGCGTGACAGTTTGAATGCACAAACTTATTCCGACCTTGGATCGTCCCCGTTGGCGCCAGTTTACCAGCGACTACGCGGTTATGGTAAACAGTTCATTCCCCTACTGGGTCAATTCACTACCGACGTGACTTACAAATCAGTCACTCGGTCTATTACTTTGATTGTTGTCAGTGATGCGAGCTCCGCTAACCTTTTTGGCCTGGATGCCTTTCAAGCTTTCGGTTTTTCTATTGCTGACAACATACAGTTGGTCTCCAAAGACATTCCCTATCAATCATTGGAATCTTTGATCTCAGACTTTCCAGATATCTTTGAGGAGGGCCTGGGGCGTGTTTCAGATTTTGAAGCTCACTTAACGTTGAAGGCGTCGGCTCGCTCGCGTTTTCTACACGCGAGGCAGATCCCCTTGGCTCTCCGCCCTCACGTAAAGGAAGAGCTAGACCGGCTGACAGCCCAAGGGGTCGTTCTTCCCATTTCTTCTAGTGAGTGGGTTTCGCCCCTCGTTATTGTCAGGAAGCCCTCGGGAATATTACGTCTTTGTGGCAATTTCCAGGCCACCATTAATTCCCAGTTGGTGGTGGACACCTATCCTTTGCCTCGTGCCAGTGCCCCAGCGATATTCCAGCGTTATCTTGAGCACATCACGTCGACAATCCCTCATTGTATTAATTACCTGGATGACATAATTGTCACAGGCTGCAGCACTAAGGAACAATTGCACAACTTTCCCACCCTCTTTCTCAAATTCAGGTCTGTGGGCTTGTGTTGCAACTTGCGTAAGTCAAACTTCTTCCAACCGTCCATTGACTATGTGGGCTACACCATCTCTCGGCATGGCGTACAGCCACTAGAAAGTTTGGTCCAAGGTATCGTTGACCTTCCTTGGCCCACTTCACTGAAAGAGTCACAAGCTTTTTTAGGCAAGAGAGCCTATTACCACCAGTTCATTCCCAGGGCTTCCACCATAGCCCGCCCCCTATACTGCCTTCTGGGCAAGGGTGTTCCTTTTGATTGGTCGCCTGCATGCGAGTGAGCGTTCACCTCGTTGAAGGGCCTCCTCATGTCAGTGCCTTGTTTGGCTACTTTTGACCCCCATAAGCTGTTGGTCCTGGCTACAGATGCTTTGCAGTATGGGGTGGGGGCAGTCCTGGCCCATCGCAATGCAGATGGTTCTGAGCAACCACTTGCGTTTGCGTCTAAAACTCTTAGTCCCGCGCAGGCCCATTACTCCCAGGTGGAAAAAGAGGCTTTGGCCATTGTCTACGCTGTTACCAAGTTTCACCCTTTCTTGTATGGCACGAAGTTTCAGTTAATCACTGACCATAAGCTGTTAATATCGTTATTTGGCCCCGCCTCTCAGATTCCGGATAGGGCGGCCCACAGACTACAGTGCTGGGCCTTGTTCCTCTCCAAGTACCATTACGACATTCATTTTCGCCCTACGGGACAGCATGCCAATGCCGACGCTCTTTCCCGTCTTCTGGTGGGCCTGAATCGTAAGTTCGATCGAGAGGAGATTATGTGTTTTCATTTGGATGTGGTGTCCTGCCAACCGGTTGATGGCTTCCTGATCACTAATTCTAGAGTCGCCAGGGAAACGGCAGCTGACCCACTTCTCCAGCAAGTAATTCGCCTCATTCAGCAGGGGTGATTATCCCGCCCTCCAGGCCGGGCCTCGGACCCTCTTCGTAATTATTTTATTCTACGAGACCGCCTCTCGGTCTTGGACAGAGTTCTCCTTCTGGCTACCGATGATACAGCTCGTCACGTGGTTGTTCCTGCAAGTTTACGGAGGGAGGTCCTCACGTTATTACATGAGGGGCACTAGGGTGTTTCCCGTACTGAAACCTTGGCTCGCAGACATGTGTACTGGCCCAGTATTGACAGAGAAATTGAGCACTTGGTGGCCGCCTGTTCCCAGTGTGCGAGCCAACAGGCACCTCCCAGGGCAGCATTCTCTTCACGGCCGCCGGCAACCCAAGCATGGGAACGTGTTCACATCGATTTTGGGGGCCCGTTTCTCAATGGCTTTTGGCTCATTGTCATTGATGCTTATTCCCGATTCCCATATGTGGTTCACTGCTCCTCAACAGCTTCAGAAGTTGCAATCCAGGCACTAGTAAAAGTCTTTTCTGTGGGAAGTCTGCCAGTCACCCTGGTCTCGGACAATGGACCGCAGTTTATTTCGCAGACCTTCCAGGATTTTTGTAGGCGCTTCGGTATTCGGCACGTTTGCTCTCCCCCCTTTCATCCATAATTGAGTGGGGAAGCCGAGCGCATGGTGCGCACATTTAAGATGTAGATGAAAAAGTATGTGCACGAATTTCCTGCGGAGGAGACATTGACGTTTCTCCTAACGACATACCGGACCACACCAATGGGAGAATACAGCCCCGCAGAGCTCCTCCACGGGCACCAACCTAGGACTCTGCTGCACCTCCTCCAGCCTGGTCCTCGCCAGTCTTTGCAAAACGGAGTACCTGCCACCAGAAAGATCACGGGAGGCGCACATTGGCACCGCGCGTCACGGACGGTAGTTGCCGCAAGTAGAGTCCCGTCCATCAGAGGGCACGCGAGAATTAGGATGTGACCTCTGCCGGTGGAACAACAACAACAACTGAGGCAGTCATTTAAGATTGGGCATGCCTAGGACACAGTCCCGGTCTACAGTAAGTGAAGTGCGACGTAAAACGTGAACAGTGTTACTACAGCTTATCTATTAGAGGTCTTGTCTAGGACGTGGGCAAGGTTCCATAATTTGTTATTGGTGTAGCTTAGAGCTAAGAAATTTATACTGAAAGGAACTCTAGGACCTTCTGTGCATACTATATCATTCATTCCTAACAGAAGACATGATAGTGCATCAGGAACCACATTTTTTGAGGACCTTACATGTAATTAATATGAATATGATACTCCTACTAGAATACTACTCAATGAATCTATCTACTGTGTAACAATTATTTTCCATCAGGAATGCTAGTGCCTGATTATCTGTGTGAATAAATACTTTAAAATCCTAGATCGAAGTCTGAAACTTCTGTACACTCCATTCTGTAGGTAATAATTCTTTTCCTGTGGCTATATAGTTTAATTTGTGTTTGCTTAAAGCTCTACTGGCATGCACTAATGTGATATGCTCTTCTATACTAGGGTCCTATTTGCCCTGAAATAGTTTACAAGCCATCCCATGCTCCGAAGTTTCAGAACTTGGTTTAAATGGTTTATCCATACATGGATGTTTTAAAATAATGGGTACTCTCACCAATGCTAACTTAATGTTGTTAAAAACTTCTGATTCTGCCTCTCCCCAAATCCAGTTTCATTTTTATTTTTCAAGTTTTAATAGGCATGGATCATTCTTAGATCAATCACGAACACGACCAGTTAAAAATATCACTAAGGCTCATGCACCTAAACATACAGTACTTTAGAAATAAGCTTAATATATTACAGGTTTTTGTAAATGAACAGTCACCTCATATAGTAGTGCTAACTGAGCATGGATTAAAATCTGATGAAATTATTTACTGTAAACTAGACGGCTACTCCTTAGCAAATAGTTATTGTAGACAGCAACATAAGGGTGGCGGTGTGGCAGTTTACATTAGTGAGAATCTCGAGTACAAGAAAATAAACTATCTAGACAAGTACAACAAAGAAGACTTGATTGAACTGACAAGCATTGAAGTCCACACCAAAGAGTGTAGAGAGGTTATGAGAAAACATGAAGTTATTGGGATTTATCATCCACCAAAGGCTGATGTAGTTAGCTTCATAGACATATTTAGTAGAGTAGTGGGACGTTGTGGTCCCAATGACCTAACTATACTTGGTGATCTGAATATTGAGGCAAAATCTTCCAGTTTGTGTAATATGAGGTTAATAGATACTCTTAACCCATGTAATCTCATAAATGTAGTAAATAGTGATACCAGGGTAACAAAGTCCACATCTAGCAGAATTGATTACGTTATACTATGTAAACATATTAAAGACAGTGTTAGGTGCTGGAATATGGATTTTCACTACTCTGACCACAAATGCCAGCTTGTAGAGAATGTAAACACAAGCATCCCAAAAATGACAAAAGTTATCGAAAATAAAAGAATCCTAAAAGACGGTAACATCATTGCCCTAAGAAATAAATTAGCTATAGAGGAACTGGGATCTGGTTTACCAGACTGAGGGATCTAAAAACAAATGGGCCAAATTCTATGATACTATGCTAAGACACTTTGACAGATGCTGCCCTGTTAAGAAAATACAAAGAGTGTTCACCCATAACCAAAGTGCAAAAACCAACAGACTGATACTTCCAGCAAATATTATAAAACTCAGGCAAAACATTCAGGACCTGGATGTGTTACACAAGTCAACAAACCTGCACGTTTTTAACGCCAAGTACAACAAAGCCAAGAAAATCTTTAAGAAACAGCTTTCAAATCTAAGAAAACAGATAAACAGCAGCGAAATAGCTCAATCAGACAATATAGCCAGGACCTCATGGAGAATTGTAAATTAATTTCACAAAGCCACACCGAAGCCAGAAACTGAAATTGTAAATATAAAACATGAAGGAAACACAATTAAGGATCCTAATAAAGTCTGCAATGTTTTCAATAAATACTTTATATCTGCAGCTGTTAGTCCAGTTAATAACACAATTGTGAGTAGTAAGGTAAAGCTCTGCCCCTTTGAAGAGCCACCTTTTGAATTCAAACAAGTAAGTGAAAAAGAAATAGGCAGGATAATAAATAACCTAAAGAATAAGTTCTCATCTGGATGGGATGGTTTGAGAAGTATTGTGATTAAAAAATGTAATAAGGAATTAGTTAAAATAATCACCCACCCGGTAAACTGCAGTATCAGAGAACATACATTTCCAAATGTATTGAAATGGAGCACAGTTAAACCAGTGCATAAAAAAGGATCAAAGGAAGAGGTTTCAAATTTCAGGCCCATTTCATTAATACCTGTCTTCAGCAAAGTATTTGAAGTTGTACTGCTGACACAACTTAGTGACTATTTCTTGAAAAATAAGTTCCTAACAGAGACAACATGGATTCTGAAAAGATCATAGTACTATCACAGCAATTACGAAATTTCTTCACGAAACGTATGGTGCCCTTGATCAAGGAATGCAAACAGCTGGCATATTTCTAGACCTTACTAAAGCCTTTGACTCGGTAAACCATGAGTTACTTTTAAGTAAACTTGAGTCATACAATGTAAATGCTGCATCCATGCAATTGCTGGCTACATATTTATTTAACCACAAGCAGCAAAATTCGGAGTAGGTATTAAAGTCCATGGAGAAGCAATAAAAACGTTGAGGTTCGCCGATGCCATTGTAATTCTGTCAGAGACAGCAAAGGACTTGGAAGAGCAGTTGAACAGAGTGGACAGTGTCTTGAAAGTAGGATATAAGATGAACATCAACAAAAGGAAAACGATGATAATGGAATATAGTCGAATTAAGTCGGGTGATGCTGAGGGAATTAGATTGGGAACTGAGACATTTAAAGTAATAAAGGAGTTTTGCTATTTGGGGAGCAAAATAACTGATGATGGTTTAAGTAGAGCGGATATAAAATGGAGACTGGCAATGGCAAGGAAATCGTTTGTGATGAAGAGAAATTTGTTAACATCGAGTATAGATTTAAGTGTCAGGAAGTCGTTTCTGAAAGTATTTGCATGGAGTGTAGCCATGTATGGAAGTGAAACGTGGACAATAAATAGTTTGGACAGGAAGAGAATAGAAGTTTTTGAAATGTGGTGCTACAGAAGAATGCTGAAGATTAGATGGGTAGATCACATAACTAATGGGGAGGTATTGAATAGAATTGTGGGGAGGAGTTTGTGGCATAACTTGACTAGAAGAAGGGACCAGTTGGTAGGACATGTTCTGAGGCATCAAGGGATCACAAATTTAGCATTGGAGGGCAGCGTGGACGGTAAAAATCGTAGAGGGAGACTACACTAAGCAGATTCAGAAGGATGCAGGTTGCAGTAAGTACTGGGAGATGAAGAAGCTTGCACAGGATAGAGTAGCATGGAGAGCTGCATCAAACCAGTCTCAGGACTGAAGACAACAACAACAACAACAACAACAGTGTACAAAGCTGACTTACAAAATCAATAATCAAATCATTAATTTCCAGTTCAAATATGAGACAGTCACACAAGGTGTACCCCAGGGCTCAATTTTGGGCCCTTTCCTTTTCCTAGTGTACATAAATGATATAGAGCAACTCACAATTGGTAACCTATGCAGACGATATCTCACTGTTATTTCTTGGTAAACAAAATGATGAGTTAACGTTGGTAGCAACTGAGGGACTACATCAAATAACTACTTATTTCCAAGATCAAGGTTTGAAAGTTAATATCAGTAAATCTCAGTTATTGCCATTTAAACTTACAAACTCACACCAAACCTCTATCAGTAACATAGGTGGAATTGAAGTAGTGGACACAGAAGGCTGCAGATTTCTAGGTATTCACCTAGATGAAAATCTAAGATGGGTAAACCATATCAAATTTTTATGCAATAAAATCAGCAGTTCATTAAATCTAATCAGCCAGTTATCAAAAGTAGTCCCACATCAGACATTAAAAGCAATTTATTATGGAACCATTTTTGCACAGATTAATTACGGGATAGAGGTATGGGGTTGTGCTGCCAACATACATATGAACAGAATATTAACCCAACAGAAAAGAGCAATCAGAATTATCCATGGATTAGGGTACAGAGATTCATGCAGGGAAATCTTTGTCCATCATACATACCTCACAGTCTACTCACTGTATCTTTACAAGTTAATTATATTTTTTGTGACACATCAAAACAAGGCAAAATAGTGCTCTGATATCCATGCCTATAATACAAGAAATAAAGACCGCTACTACAGACAAAGAACAAAATTAAAAACAACAGACCTTAGTCCATGCATTAGTGGTCAAATATGGTACAAAAGATTACCAAAGGGATCTTATTCAAAGTGAAACTGAAATATTTCTTGACTGACAAGTGTTTATATCCTTTAAATGAATATTAATATTAAACTAAAATAAATTATATATATATAAACAAAGATGATGTGACTTACCAAACGAAAGCGATGGCACGTCGATAGACACACAAACAACTGGTGGTAAGTCACATCATCTTTGTTTTTAGATATATTTTTCCCACGTGGAATGTTTCCATATATATATATATATATATATATATATATATATATATATATATATATATATATATATATATATATATATATATATAACAGAGGGAAACATTCCACGTGGAAAAAATATATCTAAAAAGAAAGATGATGAGACTTACCAAACAAAAGCGCTGGCAGGTCGATAGACACACAAAAAAACACAAATATACACACAAAATTCTAGCTTTCGCAACCAACGGTTGCTTCATCAGGAAAGAGGGAAGGAGAGGGAAAGATGAAAGCATGTGGGTTTTAAGGGAGCAGCGAGGCCTTGGACGTGTGGAATATTTGTGTATAAGGAAGGGGCATCAATGGTTAGAAGGATGGTTCCTGGGGGTAACAGATTGGGTAAGGATTCCAGGCGTTTGAGGAAGTGGTTGTTGTCTTTGATGAAGGATGGGCGACTGCATGTAATGGGTTGAAGGTGTTGATCTATGTAGGACAGGTATACACTCGCACACACATACACACATACACAACCGCCCCCGGTGCAAAACCTGTCCCATGCAACCTCCCACCACCACCACTCCAGTCCTGTAACCCGGAAGGTGTACACGATCAAAGGCAGAGCCACGTGTGAAAGCACCCACGTTATTTACCAACTGACCTGCCTGCACTGTGATGCATTCTATGTGGGAATGACCAGCAACAAACTGTCCATTTGCATGAATGGACACAGGCAGACAGTGTTTGTTGGTAATGAGGATCACCCTGTGGCTAAACATGCCTTGGTGCACAGCCAGCACATCTTGGCACAGTGTTACACCGTCCGGGTTATCTGGACACTTCCCACCAACACCAACCTATCCGAACTCCGGAGATGTGAACTTGCCCTTCAGTATATCCTCTCTTCTCGTTATCCGCCAGGCCTCAATCTCCGCTAATTTCTAATTTCAAGTTGCCGCCACTCATACCTCACCTGTCTCTCAACAACTTCTTTGCCTCTACTCTTCCACCTCGACTGACATCTCTGCCCAAACTCTTTGTCTTTAAATATGTCTGCTTGTGTCTGTATGTGTGGATGGATATGTGTGTGTGTGCGAGTGTATACCTGTCCTTTTTTCCCCCTAAGGTAAGTCTTTCCGCTCCCGGGATTGGAATGACTCCTCCCTTAAAACCCACATCCTTTCATCTTTCCCTCTCCTTCCCTCTTTCCTGACGAAGCAACCGCTGGTTGCGAAAGCTAGAATTTTGTGTGTATATTTGTGTTTTTTTGTGTGTCTATCGACCTGCCAGCGCTTTTGTTTGGTAAGTCTCATCATCTTTCTTTATATATATATATATATTTCAAACTCTCTGCCTCTGTATGTGTCTGGATGGATATGTGTGTGTGTGCGCGCGAGTGTATACCCGTCCTTTTTTCCCCCAAAGGTAAGTCTTTCCGCTCCCGGGATTGGAATGATTCCTTACCCTCTCCCTTAAAACCCACATCCTTTCGCCTTTCCCTCTCCTTCCCTCTTTCCTGATGAAGCAACTGTTTGTTGCGAAAGCTTGAATTTTGTGTGTATGTTTGTGTGTCTATCGACCTGCCAGCACTTTTGTTTGGAATGTTTCCCTCTATTATATATATATATATATATATATATATATATATATATATATATATATATATATGAATATAATAGAGGGAAACATTCCAAACAAAAGTGCTGGCAGGTCGATATATATATATATAAATTAATAGAGGGAAACATTCCACGTGGGAAAAATATATCTAAAAACAGAAATGATGTGACTTACCAAATGAAAGCGCTGGCATGTCGATAGACACACAAACAAACACAAACATACACACAAAATTCAAGCTTTCGCAACAAACTGTTGCCTCATCAGGAAAGAGGGAAGGAGAGTGAAAGACGATAGGATGTGGGTTTTAAGGGAGAGGGTAAGGAGTCATTCCAATCCCGGGAGCGGAAAGACTTACCTTAGGGGGGAAAAAAGGACGGGTATACACTCGCACACACACACATATCCATCCACACATATACAGACACAAGCAGACATATTTAAAGACAAAGAGTTTGGGCAGAGATGTCAGTCGAGGCAGAAGTGCAGAGGCAAAGATGTTGTTGAATGACAGGTGAGGTATGAGTGGCGGCAACCTGAAATTGGCGGAGATTGAGGCCTGGTGGATAACGGGAAGAGAGGATATATTGAAGAGCAAGTTCCCATCTCCGGAGTTTGGATAGGTTGGTGTTAGAGGGAAGTATCCAGATAACCCGGACGGTGTAACACTGCGCCAAGATGTGCTGGCCGTGCACCAAGGCATGTTTAGCCACAGGGTGATCCTCATTACCAACAAACACTGTCTGACTGTGTCCATTCATGCGAATGGACAGTTTGTTGCTGGTCATTCCCACATAGAATGCATCACAGTGCAGGCAGGTCAGTTGGTAGATCACGTGGGTGCTTTCACACGTGGCTCTGCCTTTGATCGTGTACACCTTCCGGGTTACAGGACTGGAGTAGGTGGTGGTGGGAGGGTGCATGGGACAGGTTTTACACCGGGGGTGGTTACAAGGGTAGGAGCCAGAGGGTAGGGAAGGTGGTTTGAGGATTTCATAGGGATGAACTAAGAGGTTACGAAGGTTAGGTGGACAGCGGAAAGACACTCTTAGTGGAGTGGGGAGGATTACATGAAGGATGGATCTCATTTCAGGGCAGGATTTGAGGAAGTCGTATCCCTGCTGGAGAGCCACATTCAGAATCTGATCCAGTCCCGGAAAGTATCCTGTCACAAGTGGGGCACTTTTGTGGTTCTTCTGTGGGAGGTTCTGGGTTTGAGAGGATGAGGAAGTGGCTCTGGTTATTTGCTTCTGTACCAGGTCGGGAGGGTAGTTGCGGGATGCGAAAGCTGTTGTCAGGTTGTTGGTGTAATGCTTCAGGGATTCCGGACTGGAGCAGATTCGTTTGCCACGAAGACCTAGGCTGTAGGGAAGGGACCGTTTGATGCGGAATGGATGGCAGCTGTCGTAATGGAGGTACTTTTGCTTGTCGGTGGGTTTGATGTGGACGGACATGTGAAGCTGGCCATTGGACAGGTGGAGGTCAACATCAAGGAAAGTGGCATGGGATTTGGAGTAGGACCAGGTGAATCTGTTGGAACCAAAGGAGTTGAGGTTGGAGAGGAAATTCTGGAGTTCTTCTTCACTGTGAGTCCAGATCATGAAGATTTCATCAATAAATCTGTACCAAACTTTGGTTTGGCAGGCTTGGGTAACCAAGAAGGCTTCCTCTAAGCGACCCATGAATAGGTTGGCGTATGAGGGGGCCATCCTGGTACCCATGGCTGTTCCCTTTAATTGTTGGTATGTCCGGCCTTCATAAGTGAAGAAGTTGTGGGTCAGGATGTAATGAGGTAATGAGGAAAGAGGTTTTAGGTAGGGTGGCAGGTGATCGGTGTGAAAGGAAATGCTCCATCGCAGCGAGGCCTTGGACGTGTGGAATATTTGTGTATAAGGAAGGGGCATCAATGGTTAGAAGGATGGTTCCTGGGGGTAACAGATTGGGTAAGGATTCCAGGCGTTTGAGGAAGTGGTTGTTGTCTTTGATGAAGGATGGGCGACTGCATGTAATGGGTTGAAGGTGTTGATCTATGTAGGACAGGTATACACTCGCACACACACACACATATCCATCCACACATACAGACACAAGCAGACATATTTAAAGACAAAGAGTTTGGCAGAGATGTCAGTCGAGGCGGAAGTGTAGAGGCAAATCAAGTTGTTGAAAGACAGGTGAGGTATGAGTGGCGGCAACTTGAAATTATCGTTGGGAGTATGTGACTGAGAGACTGCGTCAGCTTTCAGACAACACCACATACAAAATTTGCCAAAGTAACCCCATTCCCGATGTCCAGGCGGAGCTTCAAGGAATCCTCAGAACCTTAGGCCCCCTGCAAAACCTTTCACCTGACTCCAACAACCTCCTGACCCCACTGACACCCCGCACCCCTACCTTCTACCTTCTCCTAAAAATCCACAAACCCAATCATCTCGGCCGCCCCATTGTAGCTGGTTACCAAGCCCCCACAGAACGTATCTCTGCCTACGTAGATCAACACCTTCAACCCATTACATGCAGTCTCCCGTCCTCCATCAAAGACACAAACCACTTCCTCAAACGCCTGGAATCCTTACCCAATCTGTTACCCCCGGAAACCATCCTTGTAACCATTGATGCCACTTCCTTATACACAAATATTCCGCACGTCCAGGGCCTCGCTGCGATGGAGCATTTCCTTTCACGCCGATCACCTGCCACCCTACCTAAAACCTCTTTCCTCATTACCTTAGCCAGCTTCATCCTGACCCACAACTTCTTCACTTTTGAAGGCCAGACATACCAACAATTAAAGGGAACAGCCATGGGTACCAGGATGGCACCCTCGTACGCCAACCTATTCATGGGTCGCATAGAGGAAGCCCTCTTGGTTATCGAGGTCTGCCAACCCAAAGTTAAGTACAGATTTATTGATGACATCTTCATGATCTGGACTCACAGTGAAGAAGAACTCCAGAATTTCCTCTCCAACCTCAACTCCTTTGGTTCCATCAGATTCACCTGGTCCTACTCCAAATCCCATGCCACTTTCCTTGACGTTGACCTCCAACTGTCAAAGGGCCAACTTCACACGTCCGTCCACATCAAACCCACCAACAAGCAACAGTACCTCCATTATGACAGCTGCCACCCATTCCACATCAAATGGTCCCTTCCCTACAGCCTAGGTCTTCGTGGCAAACGAATCTGCTCCAGTCCGGAATCCCTGAACCATTACACCAACAACCTGACAACAGCTTTCGCATCGCGCAACTACCCTCCCGACCTGGTACAGAAGCAAATAACCAGAGCCACATCCTCATCCCCTCAAACCCAGCAACCCCCACAGAAGAACCACAAAAGTGCCCCACTTGTGACAGGATACTCTCCGCGACTGGACCAGACTCTGAATGTGGCTCTCCAGCAGGGATACGACTTCCTCAAATCCTGCCCTGAAACGAGATCCATCCTTCATGAAATCCTCCCCACTCTGCCAAGAGTGTCTTTCCGTCATCCACCTAACCTTCGTAACCTCTTAGTTCATCCCTATGTAATCCCCAAACCACCTTCCCTACCCTCTGGCTCCTATCCTTGTAACCGCCCCCGGTGCAAAGCCTGTCCCACGCACCCTCCCACCACCACCTTCTCCAGTCCTGTAACCCGGAAGGTGTACACAATCAAAGGCAGAGCCACGTGTGAAAGCACCCACGTGATTTACCAACTGACCTGCCTACACTGTGATGCATTCTATGTGGGAATGACCAGCAACAAACTGTCCATTTGCATGAATGGACACAGGCAGACAGTGTTTGTTGGTAATGAGGATCACCCTGTGGCTAAACATGCCTTGGTGCACAGCCAGCACATCTTGGCACAGTGTTACACCGTCCAGGTTATCTGGATACTTCCCACCAACACCAACCTATCCGAACTCCGGAGATGGGAACTTGCCCTTCAGTATATCCTCTCTTCCCGTTATCTGCCAGGCCTCAATCTCCGCTAATTTCAAGTTGCCGCCACTCATACCTCACCTGTCTTTCAACAACATATTTGCCTCTACACTTCCACCTCGACTGACATCTCTGCCCAAACTCTTTGTCTTTAAATATGTCTGCTTGTGTGTGTGTGTGTGTGTGTGTGTGTGTGTGTGTGTGCGCGCGAGTGTATACCTGTCCTTTTTTCTCCCTTAGGTAAGTCTTTCCGCTCCCGGGATTGGAATGACTCCTTACCCTCTCCCTTAAAACCCACATCCTTTCGTCTTTCCCTTACCTTCCCTCTTTCCTAATGAGGCAACCGTTGGTTGCGAAAGCTAGAATTTTGTGTGTATGTTTGTGTGTATATCGACCTGCCAGCACTTTCGTTCGGTAAGTCACCTCATCTTTGTTTTTATATATATTTTTTCCCACGTGGAATGTTTCCCTATATATATATATATATACTCTTGGTCTTCAATTATGTCTGCTTGTGTCTGTATATGTGTGGATGGATATGTGTGTGTGTGCGCGAGTGTATACCCGACCTTTTTTCCCCCTGAGGTAAGTCTTTCCGCTCCCAGGATTGGAATGACTCCTTACCCTCTCCCCTAAAACCCACATCCTTTCGTCTTTCCCTCTCCATCCCTCTTTCCTGATGAGGCAACAGTTTGTTGCGAAAGCTTGAATTTTGTGTGTATGTTTGTGTGTCTATCGACCTGCCAGCACTTTCATTTGGTAAGTCACATCATCTTTGTTTTTAGATATATTTTTCCTACGTGGAATGTTTCCCTCTATTATAACTATATATATATATATATATATATATATATATATATATATATATATATATATATATATATATATATCGAGAGAGAGAGAGAGAGAGAGAGAGAGAGAGAGAGAGAGTTGTGTAAAATCTGAATATTTGTAATAGGTACAATTTAACACCCAATATTGTGCCTTATTAGGTACAATGGTCAATTTGTATCATGTATATGTAATCACATATGTATATATGACTGTACTAAATTTGTAATAAAATGCTATGACATTTGCAAAAGACACCAGTTGGTGTCTCTATGCAAAAAAATATATTAAATAGAAAATATAAAAGTAAAAGTAGAACCCCACTAACCCTAAAAATGACTTCAGTTGCTTTGCATTCTTACATTCTGAGCAATCTTTAATTGCTCATGTCCCATAAATTTTAGCTCTTCCCTATCAAAGTATGATTCTGAAAGCTTCCTTTCACAAAAAACCTTTCCAAAGTTTTTGTTGATAAATCACAATATCTTCTCACATTTTGGATACCAAAAGTATATCATTTACATAAATGATTAAGTGTTGTAGTAACTCCTTTCCCAAGTCAGCAGCTAAAGATCAAATACTGAGATGTCCAATCCAAATGGCAGTATTTTAAACTAAAATGACTTACCTCCACATAAAAAAGCTGCAATTTCTTAGATTCCTCATCCATCCTGCCACAATCCAACAGTCACATTCACTGAGCTAAAGTCTTTGGCTTGCTCAGGCTTAGCTAAGATTTCATTTATACTAATAGGTCTCTCTCTCTCTTGGTTTATATATGCATATTTAAAATGCAAGCACAGAGCCACAAACATACTCCACCAGTGGCCTTGTGCACCAAAAGTAGTGGTTCTATAATACCATGATCAATCCTTTTGTCAATCTCCTCTTGTACAGTGGGACGTATGCTTAAAGGTATTGGACACAGTTGAAAAAGAAGAAGAAGAAGGTGTTTCATTCTTTATCTTGAAACTAAAAACGTAATCTCCAAGTACGCCTGGTTAATCTCAAAATATCTTCTCATATTTTAATAATATATTGTACAGATCTTCCTATTGTGACTGGTTCAATACATCACTCACAAGATTTAATCTTAATCTGTGCCTTTATCACACCTTTAGGACTGATTGGATCCTCCAAACTTACTGTCTTTCTTGTAGAAATGAAGCATATTGCATTATGTCCCAAGTCTCTATGTTCCTATTTCTAAACGGTATCTCATAATCCATGTTGTTATAGCTACATGTCAATTTCTTAGTTGCAGATTCTAAGCTTACATTATATGTAACTATCCAGTTGATCCCAAACAACATTTGCATGTTAATAACATTAGGTACTACTAAACATGTTTTCATAAATGGAAACTTGTTTACCAATATTCTTAGAGGCAGTCCTACTTCTTGTTTGATTTGTTTGGCTTTAGGCCCTGTAACACCAATAACATATACTCCAGTTATTGCAAGTATAGGATATACTATTCTATGTTTCAATAGCTCAAATGATTAATGAATAATCCTTCAACAAGGGTTTATTAATTTCGCCATGATCTTTCTGTTCCTCCTCCAGTAACCATTTCTTTACTGGTAAGTTTTGGTAAACACAACTAATTTTTCTATGTATGTGCCTGATCTTACATAGATATGTGGGTTGGAACTTTAATAGGGGCAACTATTTATTTACAGCTCGTATAAAATAGATACGTGTTTCAAAGTTTTACTGACCTTCAAAGTAGTCACCAGCATTGTGTATAACCCACTGCCAGCGATGTGGAAGTTGTAGCATACTCTTAGCAGTGCCAGTTGTGATGACAGTTTGAGCAGCATGGTCTATTGCCCAATAAATTTGTAGCAGTTCTGAAGCGGATGTCGTGAAGTGTTTCCTTCAGTTTAGAAATCGAGTTGAATTCACAAGGGCTTAGGTCAGAGGTGGTATAGCCCGTAGCAGACACATCAGTCAAACAAATCAGTAACAGGTTACAATGAAAGTGCTTGAGCATTGTCCTGCAAAATGATGGTCTCGTCCTGCAGAAAGTGTCATCACTTCTGTCTCTATGCTGTTCATTTTTTGAACACAACCTACGACCAGCTTAGAGATAGAAGTGATGACACTTTCTGCAGGACCTGACCATCATTTTGTAGGACAATGCTCAAGCATGTACAGTGCAAGCTGTTACTGATTTGTTTGACTGATGGGGCTGGTAAGGACTATACCACCTACTGCACTCCTCTGACTTAAGCCCTCGTGAGTTCAACTCGATTTCTAAACTGAAAGAAACACTTCACGGAATTCGCTTCAGAACTGCCACAAATTCGTTGGGCAGCAGACCACTCTGCTCAAACTGTCATCACAACTGGCACTGCTAAGAGTATTCTACAACTTCTACATCACTGGCAACAGGTTATACACAATGCTGGTGACTACTTTGAAGGTCAGTAAAACTTTGAAACACATATCTATTTTGTATAAGCCGTAAATAAATAGTTGCCATTATTAAAGTTCCAATCCTCATACATCCTGGGTTTTGGCTTTTTGACCAGGACACTGCCCATCTTCCTCAAATAATGCGGATCATGACTGTGTATATCATCGATAAATTGTTTTATCATCATCCCTTTTAGTTTTACTAAGTGTTTCTGTATTTGCATTTCTCAGCCTGTTATTCAGTTGTTTATGTTTACCCTAAGATAATTTGTTACCTGACAAAAGTTTGCTTTTTTCTTTCCCTGAAATTCTGAATTAGGTCTACTATTGCCATGATTTGTCTCTTCTGGATTTTGGTTTCTTTTTTCATTGTTCATGGTATCTAAACCTACTATAAAAGAGAGTAATTCATTTACCGTTAACCACCTGTACACAAAATTTCTTTAGGTACGTAGTAAATTAAACACGTAAGTAGTATCTTCGCTACATTCTCGAGTAGGTAGTCTACAGACTTCAATCAGATAAGGTGACACACTGCATACTTTTTAACATTGCCCCATGAACTGTTATAATATTTTAGCTCCAGTAATTCTAATGTTAGTTTTTCCTGTATATTTTCGTTTAAATATTTCCTGAAAAAAAAAATATATCCGAGATGCAAACTCCTCTGAGTGTCCATTTAGTCACTCTGTTGCATCCCCTACCAAGTAAGGCAATGCAGAATCAATGTTCTTACAATCCTCCTACTTTTGTTGTAAGGTCCTAGAAAACACTATCAAGAAATAAGTAGAATGTACTCTCATGTCAGAAAAAAGCAGAACAGCTTGAACGACTAGAGATAGGACATTGATATTCACAGGCATGTACAAGAGTATGTTCTTCAGAAATGATTAGCATTTCAGTCACCTCGTTTCAGCATGTCTCCTGTTGCCTAGCAGGCACAGGGTCTGCCATGGGCACTGATAACGCATTCCACGCATGATGGCATCGATGCATATACGATGTGAATGGAGTCTTGTTGTATAGCCATCCATGCTCCATTGACATGGTTCCAAAGTTCATCTGTGGTGGTCGACACTAGGTCACAGCACTGCACCTGTCATTTCACCACATCCCACACAATTTCGATTGGTGGCAAAGTCTCGAGATCTGGTGGGCCACGGCAAAAGGCTGACACCAAGAAGGTACAAGTTCGTGCAGCAACATCTTGCTGAAAAATGGAATCTGGGGCGTTATTCAGAAAGGGCAAAGCTATGAGTCACAGGAAGCCATTTTCATGGGTCACAGTGCCGTGGACTTGGAGCAAATGTGATTTGTAGTTGCACCCAATAGCACCCCACATTGTGTTTTTCCATCATTTGATGCTTGCCTAAATTTGGTGCTGTGTGTCTTTTGCAAATGTAGTCACTGTGATGCCGCTCCCTGTCTGCAGTGAACCAAAATGTGGCCATAATTTTCAAACAAACAGAACTTGGATTCACCCGAAAACACTATCTGATGCTATTCCTGTACCCAGCGACATCATACACCACTGAGGTCTAGCATGTTTAAGCCACATGCACATTTTATCGGCAGGTGGTGGTGTGCCATGATACTGATGTTGACCTTCAACACGCGGGCCGACATGATACAAATGCTAATCATTTCTGCAGAACATACTAATATACATGTCCTGTGAATATGAATGTACTATGTCTACTCATTCAAGGTGTTCTGTTTTTTTCTGAACACTACACTGCCACCAGGTTTAAATTTCGCAAAATGTTTCTACATATCCGAGTTACTTCCTAATTACACTGTAGGAAATACTGCAACCAGCCTCAAATATTTTTAAATGATTTTATTAAACCATTACTAGTTACAGAGCTAAGCCTATCATCAGATGGCAGCACTGACTTCTTTGCAAGTTTTACATTTGTGTCCTATATTATAACAAGGTATTTGTGTTGCACTGTTTACAAAAGACTTTACATTTGTTTCCTAAAATATATCAAAGTTTTTATGATTAAACAGTTTTATGCTCATATATGCTATATACATAGCACTTACTTCACAAAAAGCCCTCCTTTACATACTAAGACAGTGGTTTGATTATCTTTTACAGTCAATGTTGATCAATGAAGTGAGCTAAATACATGATGGCAAATTCATTTGTTTACATCAGCAGCTGATATAGTGTGCCAAAGACTGAGATATGTGAACAGATATGGCACACTTCTAGAGCTACTGCAAAGGTACTTTTAATGGTACAGATAATTCCATACAGTAATACATTTAATTATTAAGGTTTTAAAGATGCTGGTAATGGCCAATGAAGAATTCTCTCTCTGCCAATTAATTATTATTGCTATCATTTCAAATTATAGGAGCTGTATGAAATTTTGGGGATATACTGGATTTCTTTCTTTTCAGTTCTAGTAAAGGAAATATCAATAAGTTGTCTTTGATGCTTTTTTTCAGTGTTTCCACATTGGGCCATGTGACTAGCAAAAGTTGACTTATTTAGGTTGTTGAGCCTAAGAGCATCTAGGTGTTCACAGTATTATACTTTAATCCTCTTACCAGTTTGGCTAATGTTAAAGTTGGGGCACAGAGAACAATTTAGTTTATAAGTGCCAGACCTATGCTGTACTTCAGTTTTTAAATTTAAGTTGTGAACAATTTTTCTTTCATTTTATTGTTTGTGGAAAAACTAATTATGATATTTTATTGCATGGAATAAGTTCGCAATATGATATGATGCTTTACCAATGAATGGAAAGCAGATATATTTCACAGAATTCTGAGGAGCTATTTGAGCTAAATTCCTGTTTTATTTGGACTTAGAGCTATTTTTGTCACTGTATTTCTTTTTAATTCTGTTGTGAAGTTTAGTGATAGTGTCAGAGCTGTAACCATCATTATGGGTGATTAGTTTGATCGTTTTTAGTTCTTGTAGTTTATCTTCAGTGTCCAAATGGATTTTTTTCCCATTCTGTTGAGTGTTACCCTATACTACACCATTTTATGTTGCTCAGGGTGACATGATTAGCTGCTGTTGTGGCATCCAAAGTAGTGGGTTTTCTATATATTTTAAACTTATATTTACCACTGCATTTACTAATTTTTTATCCAAGAAATTTATGCCATTATCAGTTTCATGCTCAACAGTAAATTTTAGGTTTCGGTGGGATTTGTTAACCTCTTTTGAAAACTGATTAATTTCCTCTACCATTCTATCAAATAATATAAGTGTGTCATCCACATAGTGTCTGTAATATATGACTCTTTTCTTTATTGTCATATTGGCATTGAAAAAGATGTTTCTAAATGATTTATGCAAATATTGGCTAGCAGACTAGCTAGGCACCTGCCTATTGCAAGGCCATCTTCTTGTTCATAGAAATTGTTATTAAAGCTGAACTAGTTTTGAGACAGCACTAAGATTATAAGTTTCACTAGATCTTAAATTTCTGGTATACTGATCTTTTTTATGTTTAATCATGTTATTTTTAATTACTGAGATCATTTCTTTTGCTGGTACTTTTGTAAACAAGTTAACTATATCAAAGAATGTGAATGTGGCTATGTGTGGTATGGGGATGTCTTTGACGTTTCCTGAAATCTCATGGCTATCATTTTCACTAAAAATTATCTTCAAATGTAGAGGCCTTGGCGATGATCTCATTAAGTTTTTTTTTTTAGTAAGGGCTCTTGAGGTCACAATCAGACATATAGGACAATGTACTTTGTGAATCTATGATTGTGATCAAAGTCCTGAGGCTGGAGGGTACATTATTGTGCATTCAATTTTTTTTGCTCAGTATTAATTTCTTTTATGTTACGTTTCTGAAACAAATCTAGTGTTTGTTTATGTAATCATCTTCATACGTTATCATTGCAGAGCTTTGTTCTCACTGTGTTTTTTATTTATTTTTCTGAGATCAGTTGAGTCTTGTGAAAATTTGCATTGCATCTTGTTTGTGTCTGTGTGTTCCTGGATTAACTTGTTTATGTCATTACCTACTGCATTTTTACTGCAATTATTTACCTTAGCTATCTCACATGCAATTTTGGTTTCAAAAATTGCTTCTTTAATGCTAATTTTTACTTGTTTTAGTTGTAATGTTATGTTTTGGAGCCTTGCTTAGCAGATTTTTTTCAAAATTAATGAAACTAATAGTTCTGAAGTTGATAACTCTATCAAAGAAACAATCTTCATCAGATGATGGGTTTTTGTATGACTTCTTGCTTGAAATTAGGGCTTTTAATTTTCTTTTATGTCTTTGCGGTATGATATGATGTTTTGTCCTAACGAAAACATCAGTTTCATCTACAATGCATATGAAATGCACAGGAAACAGCAACTTATTTCATTCTAAACGAAGCACATATATCTGTCTGTTCAGAAGCTCTTTCTGTTTGTACTGAGCTCTCATTTCACTATGTAGCCAACACAGTTCACACCTTACATTTGCTAGATACGCAGTTTTACTGACGTTCTTGATGTTCACTTTGATATATTTTGGAATGACTCTTTCAGCAACACACTTTTTGTTAAATGCTACAGTAAGTATTACTTTCATTAGCTGAAGCTTGCAGTTTTCACAAATCGTGCACAGTTCTCCTTACCTGGTGGCATAGTAACAAAATTATTTTATCCACCTTGGTGAGAGAACACCGCAGCTATTTTCGTAAATTATACTGTGGGAGTAGCATCGACTTTTTTGGAAGTTTTACATTTGTGACCTGAAGTATAACAATGTTTCTGTGATTGTATACTTTACAAAAGGTTTTACATATGAATCTTAAAGATAACCAAGTTATTGTGATTACTTATATATGTTCCATAAATTGTACTTTAGTATTTTAAACAAAGTGATTGTGGATAATAATGGGTACAATCAGAATATGATCGATTACTTGTTCAGTAAGAAAACTTTCCAAAACTGTTCGACTTTGAGCAACAACCTTCCCACTGATAGCAAAGAAGCTAAAAAATTTATTTCCATTCTTTTATTGGGTAATATATCGTATAGGATAAAACGTCTTCTAAGGAAAAAATATAACTGTAACGTCTCATTCTCAACAGATAACAGTTTAAAAAGAAATCTTGTACATTCAGTAGAGATTGCCAGCGATTGGTTTTCCAATTCAGGTGTTTACAAACTAACCTGTAATAACTGTCCTTCATATTATATTGGTCAAATAGGCAGAACTGTGAAAACAAGATATAAAGAACACCTGTTAGGCAAAAAAGGAGTGAATATACATAGCTCTACTTTTGCTGAACACCTCTTGATAGCCGGTCATACGCCTGAACAGTTAGAAGACACTGTTATCCTACACAGAGAAGTCAAAGGGTGTAGATTAGATCTGTGGGAAGAGTTACAAATTTTCAAACATCTAGAGCTCAAGGACGGTAATATACTGAATGACCAATTGAACCTTGCTTGTAAACAATTTTTTGAAGGCTTTAAACCTGTACTGTTTATGGTATAACATTAATGCTGGTAACCTTAGTGGTCTATCTCCTCTCTCCTCAGGAAGCTATGATGCACCTTCAATGCTTTAAGCTCACTACCCTTTATGTAATGTGGTTTTCTCACAATGTATGGTTGCCACTACATTGGCCCTTATGTGATTTTGTCTGGCTTTAAAACATTGGTTCCCTGCAAATGTGTATTAACTGTATTGTATACCAGGATTCCTAATTCTGTCTTAAGAGTCATTATTGTCAATTTTAAAGTTCTGACACATATACCGTTTGTGGGCTTCACTAATATAGTAATGTAATTTTTATATTTTGGCTATATATGCCACTGTGCGTAATTCTCTTGGCGTAAGCACCACCTGCCTTTTTGATGTATAACTACATTAATTGTACCAATGCTCCCATACTGTTATAACGGGAGTGTTAAACGCCTTCCTTCTTTTTATTGTTATTTTATCTAAGAACGTTATTAATACTGATAATTTACAAGTTGCCTTTGTACGTCAATTGGCACATGGTTCGCACCATGAGCGCCACCTGCCCTGGTCGCAGAGCAACTACGCTCGCCTATTACACTCAGTCGGTCGGGAGCTCTGCAAGATCCATGTACTAATTTATATTTACGTGACAAACCCTAATTCTAGGGCCATATTTCAATTTTGACAAATTAACCTATGCCAACATTTGTAAAAATGGCGATGGTACATTGGTCCTTACTAATGTAAAATTGTAAGTACCAGTTGTCGTTCTCATATTTCTGTAATGTAAGAACTCTCTAATTTGTGTTAAAATCTATTCTTGACTTAAGTTTCATACTTTTCTAATGTAAGCTATGATGTTCATTGTCCTTAGGCCACCTTCTGAAGAAGACAAATTTATATTTGTCGAAACCTAGATAAAGAATTCTTTATCCATTGCAACTGGTCAGCTGTTTATAGTTTTATTAATTGTACTTTACATATTATAAGATGAAGGTCTGATCACTTACAATCCATGTTGAACAATGCTGATGTAAACAAATGTATCCACCATCTTGTATTTAGTTCATTGACCAACATGAAATGTAAAAGAAAATCAAACCTCTGTCTTATAATATGTAACAGAGAGCTCTTCATGAAGTAAACACAATATATAGAACATATATACATGTAAATTTATGCAATCATAAAAACTTTGAAATATTTTAGAACACAAATGTAAAACCTTTCATAAATTAAGCAATCACTAAAACTATGTTCTATTTTAGGACACAAATGAAAACTTCTAAAGAAGTCAATGCTACCCACCTGATGATGGGCTCAGGCCTGAAATTAGTGCTGGCACAATTTTAAAAAAATCTTGTGGCTGGTTGAAGTATTTCTCCCAAAGTGTAATTTATGAAACCAGATGTGGTGTTCTCTAGCCAAAAGTGGATAAAATACTATCTAATTGAAATACTTCTAATAATGTACTAGTGGCACAGGATTTTCTCAGGCACTGATTTTCTTTCTATTGTGGTTTTTGCTAACTCATCCCACAATCATTTGAATTCCATGTTATTTTGAGTAGCCTCATTCCCCAGAAAGTTTTATATTGTCCAAGTTCTTTGCCTTTTCTCAAAATTTCTGTTCTAGCAATTCTTCACCTCTTTCCTCCAAACTGGTAAGTGTATCTCATGAACAAATTGGTTCACCATTTTCACACCACTGTTCTAATAATTTGATGTGGCCTTGTGCCTCTGAGATTGGATCCTTTACATATTTGCAAACCTTCTCAGTCAAATCACATAAATGCTCTCCAATGATGTGTAATTATTTAATATGACCATGTATTTCACACCTCACCAAATCACACTGCCATAAAATTTCAGTGTGTATCTCCTCTTTTAATGCTGACAGTTTTTCATCTAATTTATTACCTAGCCTCATCTCAAGGTATGATTTCAGAACCTCACAAGTTTCCCGAATCTATTTCTTTAGCTCTTCTACTAATTTTGATTACTATTTTCTGGCTTAGTTGTACTCTCTTGTTTTTGAAGCATTCCACTATTAAGGTGATTGCCTTGAGCCATAATATTATGTTTTACTATTACAACTTCACAAGAGAAACTGCTATCTTCATTCCCTGTCCATCAGGGGTTATTTTTCTAGTCATTCACATTCTGTGGGTATGTAAAGTCATGGTGCAGTTATGAATGCTTGTTGTGGCTAACAGAAGCCATATGAAAGATTGGAACTTGCACTACACTGGACAGTATAGCAAAGAGTTTCTGTAGTATGATGTTCAATGATGTGTGTGTATGTAAGTCATGAAGCAACCCAACAAACTGGTTACCTGCAGCAGCTGATCAGGCAATGTCAGTCGAGATGTTGATGATACAAAGAAACGTTTAGTGTACTTCGTGGCTTGCTTAATCCGAATCCGTGAACGATGTTCAACTTGAATATCATCACATTGTAATGGATCTGGGAGATGTTATTTTTTTACCGTATTTGTCGATACCAAATTGTAAATGTTTTCTTATATTTTTGTCAGAATTTTTTTATTATAATTTGCCTTATTATATGTTAATTTACTTATATTTTTGAGAGTGAAGGCATATTGATTACTATTAGTAAATGTATTGAAGAATAGCAAAGAGATTGATTACAAGTGGAAGCTTGTGTGTTGTGTAAAATATTTTTGATGCTTGAGTCGTCTTTGACTATACTCAGTCGGCAGTTAACTCTTGGTGTGTGTTGACGGAAGAAGAGTGTGCAGGTCGCCGTCATAAATAATTTTGAATTATGTTACTTTCTTTTATATAAACTATAAGAAGAAACTACATTTGAAGAAATGGTATTTGAAACACCAAAAATGTGGCAAACACATTGAACCAGGTCATTTCTGCAACCGACAAAGATGCATAGTGGAATCATACTTCACTAGACAACGGAAGCCAAGACTAATATCGCCTTGCAAACGTCTAACAGAAGAGGTACTGTCATGAAATATGGCAAATTTAAGTAAATAAAAAAATAGTGAGCATATTTCAACTTTGTGTCTCAGCCGGGATACCATATTTCAACTGGAGACTGTAGCCGGGATATTGTGTTCACGAGATCTTCAACAGTGCTACGAGGAAGAAAATTTTTGTGTGTTAATACCAGTTTTTTCACAATGTGTGTTGCAGTATTTGTGTTCATCGGAAGTAAAAGTTTTGAGAAGAAATGTTTCGGCAAAAAATATAATTTTCGACAGAAGAAAATACTTCAAGAATTTTGGTCAACAATCACATGGAGGGAAAACGTGGATTTGCAACAGTAGAAGAGTGTTCCAGATAAGTCACGAAACCCTCGTATTTTGTTAAAACAATATTTTTATCTTGTTTTGTATTGTTGTGTATAAATTTTTGTTCTTCACAATGACTTATGAGATTTTCAAGAGTATTGTGCCTAAAGTTGAAAGTAGTAATTTAATAGACTTCGAAAATCAGGACAGGTCAAATGAAACACAAAGAACCAATCAATTTGATTTAAAAAATTTTCTTGTAAATTTCACAAACGAAATTAAACAATCAGTTGACGACAATAAGACTTACTGGGATGAAAAAATTTATAACATGTTGTTCCAAGTCCAAGCAGTCAATACCCAAGTGGGTGATCTTTCGAACAGAGTTGACAGTGTTGAGGAAAAAATTGAATCTGTGGAAGCAAAAGTTAATGAAATTGATGCTAAATTGAGCGGTGAAATTAATACTGTAAAAAATGAGTTACTGGAAGATAGGGAAAGAAATTTACTTGATTTTTATGAGATAAAAGGGGAAATTAAAAATTTGGATGAGAATAGAAAAGTATTAGTAAAAAATGTAGAACAAAAAACTGACAATCGTTTGGTTACTTTAGAAAAAAAAGTTGAGTGCAATGATTTAGAAAACAAAAAATCTGTCAAACAACTTAGCGAAAAAAATTGAAAGTTTTGACATTGAATTTCAAAGCAAAAATTACAATGTCAACACACGCAATCTTGTATCTAATATTCCAGTGAAGCACTTTTCGGTAGATGGACCCTTACATCCCGTTGATTTTATACAGTATTGTAAGGATTGTTTTTTACCTCACTCACCAGATGAAATAAAAATTAAATTTGTGAAAAAATTCTTGGAAGGGGAAGCTTTGACTTGGGCAAACCAGATTGTAACTTTGGGGATGACCTTTTCAGAATTTGAATCAAAATTTCTGGAAAAATTTTGGGATGATCTTAAACAAACTAGAATCGAAAGTGAATTTTTGAATGGGAGAAACTATAGAGAATCAGATGGGAGCATGAAACAATTTTGCAAAAGTGAGCTTCAAAAACTTATTCATTTAACAAAACCTTTCGATGATTTGATCAAAATTGATACCTTAAAGAGAAGATTGCCATCAGCAATTCAGTTGAGTTTAGTTCATTGTCCTGATAGTAATGAGCAGTTTCTCAGTTATATTGAAAAGTTGGATAGAGTAACAACAAGAACACACAGTGGGTTTACTCAGAAAGGTAATGGTCAAAATTGGGGAAATGATAACTTTCAAAAAAGGGAACAAAACAATTATCATGGTGTCGGTCAAAATTCAGGGGGATATAACAATTTTCAGAAGAAGGACCATAATTTTTATCCAAAACAAGAACATGATTTTTGCGGAAATAATCAACAAAATAGAGAACACTTTAGGGATCAAAATCACAGAAATTTTGATAGAGATCAGTACAATAGAAACTACCAACAATCAGGTAATGTTTGGCATAGGAATGGGAACAGAAATGTTGATAAGAGACATTGGCAGAAACACAATCAGCAGTTCAAACAGGAACCAGAAATAAAAAACGAGTAGACGCCCACTTGAAGGTCTGCAAGGTTGAGGCAGAAGGTGAGCATGATGAAAGGACCAATGGATGTGACTATCATAAACCCAAACATGACAGTTCCAAACCTAAGCTATCACATGAGGTCATTAGTTGCTACTTATTGAAGAAATTTCAAGAGGAAAATAATGATGATACTGATAAAGATAAAATTTTCAGTACACAAGAACATACAGTAGATAAAAGTAATTGTGATTCGTTTAATTTAACAGAGTTTTACACTTGGGCAGAAAAGAACAACACTTTGTCAGATGATGTAATTTGTAGTAGTTCAGAGACATGTGTGAATGAAAGAGAGAATGCATACTGTGAGAATGAAAATATTGGTGAAAGGGATCTGGTAACTTTAGATAGGGGAAATAATATTTTGGGGGATAATTTGAATGTGTATGACTTGAATATGTATAATGATAATGATGTTGATGATAAAGTTGGTAATGATGGTAATGGTATTGATAATGATGTTGAGGAAAGGTGTTTCATTAGTTTAAATAGGGAGTTGGGTATACACATGGTTGAAAATGGATTAAATAGTGAAAATGTTATAGAAATTCCCAGGGATGTTACTAGGATGAATAAGGCTCACAAGCTGGGTGTATGTGAAAGTGTGAATTTTGATGTTGTTGGTAAAGAATCTGACTACACAAATAACGATGACATATGTATAACTTCTAGCCTAAGTGAAAGTTTTACAGATACTAATGACACACACACATTTCTTATGAATATATGGCTGAACAGTGAAACTATTTCTTTTGACAAGAACTTTAGAAAGATGCTTATTAATGTATGTGAAACTGTATGTCCTGAGTGGTGGAAAAAGATGAGATATTTTATTTTTGAAAAGCTGAAGGGTAAGTACTTCAATAGTATACAATGTGATTTGGATGAAAATTCTTGGCTATTTGAGATAATAGAGAGTACTAATGACAATTGTGCAAATTTTATAACTGTGACAAATAATACATGTAATGATATACCATATGATTCTGATAAGTATAGGTTTGGGGAAATTGAAAGTGATTTATTACATGATGATACAGGTTCTGAGAAAAGTGATCAATTTTGCAGTCCTTATATAAAAGTTCAAATTGGGTCATGGATTGGTAAATGTTTAATTGATACAGGAAGTGAGATCTCGGGAATATCTGAAAACGGGGAAAGATTATGTTGAAATGCCAGTTGTTGGGGTAAAGATAAAAGGTGCTAATGGGAAGAGCAGTAAATTGGTAAAAAGCCAGGCTTTAGTGACATTTTTAATTGAAGGCAAGTTGTTCACACATGGATGTTTTGTAATTCAGGAATTAAATGAGGATTTTCTTTTGGGTATGAATTGGATAGTAAAAGTAAATACAGCATTTCATTGGGTTGGAAGAAAACTTTTGATAGAAACTAGTGAAAGGGAATACATGCAGACAAATTTTGTGAACACACTTGGTGATCAGAGTAATGGAAATTTTGACAGTATCAATTTACTAAAAGAAAATAGATTGGAGAATATTGAAACTCATAGATTTGATACTGATGAAGTTGAATTTGGGAATTTAGTAAATTTGAAAATTTCAGAAACACAAAATTTATCTGGGGAGCAAAAACAACAGTTAGAAAATCTGCTGTGGGAATACAGTGATGTTTTCAGTGACATAAATGGTAGGGTAAAGGGTTATCAGTGTGAGTTTCAGGTAAAACCTCATGAACCATTTTTCATAAAAACCATACAGTATTGCAATATCAAAAAGACCTACTGTTGAGAAAGAGCTGAAAAAGATGGAAGGATGTAATATAATAGAAAGGAGTATCAGTGCATATAATAATCCTCTAGAAGTAGTTTCGAAAAAAGATGGTGGAGTAAGATTGGTTTTGGACTCTAGACGCTTAAACAAAATTTTGTTCAGACAGACAGACCATCCCGAAAATATTGATGAGTTACTCTATAAATTTACGGATATAAAATATACGTCAAGTTTAGATCTAACTTCGGGTTTTCATCAGGTACCACTTTCGGTTAATTCTAGGAAATATACTGCTTTCTTGAACAATGGTAAGAGTTACCAATATTGTGTTGTGCCATTTGGGTTAAATTCTTCTGTTTCCGAATTTATAAGAGCTTTGGGTCATGTACTGGGGCAAGAACTTGCATCTAAACTGATAATTTATGTACATGACATTTTCGTTACAGGGCAAAATTGGGAGGAACATTTTTCGATTTTGAAGTCAGTTTGTAAAAAACTTAGAAAAGGGGGAATGACATTGAAATTAGAGAAATGTAAATTTGCAGTTTCTGAATTAAAATTTTTGGGTCATGTTGTCACAGACAAGGGAATTTTGGCAGATCCAGAAAAAATTAAAGCAATTTCAGAAATTCCTATTCCTAAGACTAAAAAACAATTAAAGTCGTTCTTTGGGTTATGCGGTTATTACCAAAAACATATAAGTGATAAGAGTCTGAATGCACCATGTTTAAGTCAATTACTTAAGAAAAACACTGTTTGGGTTTGGGATAAAAGTTGTCAGGAAGAGTTTGATAAAATTAAGCAAGAGTTGAGGAAGCAACACTTATTACACAGACCTGATTTTAATTTACCATTTTGTTTGAACACTGAAGCAGTAATTATGGGCTTGGAGCAGAGTTATTTCAAGAAAGAGTAGAGAATGGAGTTAAGATACATTGTACCATAGCATTAACAAGCAGAATGTTGCTCAAGCATGAAAAAAATTATACAGTCACAGAGAAGCAACTTTTGGCAATTCATTGGTCTTTTACAAAATTTAGAATTTACCTTATGGGACATAAAACCATGGTATTTTCGGATCACAAAGCTTTGAGTTACTTACAAGAGTGCAAATTATACCACAGTAGATTGACCAGATGGGCAATATTTCTGCAACAGTTTGACTTTGAAATCAAGCACATAAAAGGTTCTGAGAATGTAATAGCTGATTCACTTTCAAGGTTACCAATTGGGGGAGAAAAGGAGATTTTTGAACAAGAGGAGGAAAAGCAATTTAAAATTAGATACTTGAAAGGGGTGGAAAATGAGAAAACAATTAGAGCTATGTGTAACAAAATTAGAAAAAATCAAAATTTGGATCAGAGTTGGAAATTAATCAAAGAATGTTTAGGCAAGAAAGGGTATGAGAAACTTGATAAATTTTACAAATTACATAAGGGGATTTTATTTCGGAGAACAGACGTAGATTCTGATATTTGGAAACTGTGTTGGCCAGAGGCAGATGCTGATAAGCTGATCATTTACATACATGAAAGTTTTGGTCATTGTGGGATACAGAAGTGCATTCAAAATATACAAGAAAATGTTTATTTTTACAATATTGGAAAGAAGGTAAGAAAAGAATTGGCAACCTGTGACAAATGCCAGAGAGTTAAAGTGAGCAATCAAAGATGTGGTGGAGAGATGCAAAACATTATTCCGGAAAAACCTTTAGATCTTATCGCAGTGGACTTATATGGAATGTTACCAAAGAGTAAAGGTGGTCACTGTTACATATTTCTTATGGTAGATGTATTTTCAAAATTAATTAAACTATATCCAGTGAAAAAAGGTACTAGCCATGAAATTATAATAAAAATTGAAAGAGATTATTTCGCACAGGTGGGTAAACCAAAAGCTATATTATCAGATAATGGTTCACAGTTCACCTCTAAAATTTGGAAAAAGTTTATTGAAAGATCAAAATTTAAGCATATACTTATATCTGTTTATTCTCCGTCCACCAATCCTGCAGAAATATATATGAGGGAAATTGGGAGACTTTGTAGAACCTATTGTAGCCATAAACATCCAACCAGGTTTGAGCACATTCAAAATTTTGAAGATATTATGAATAGCCTACAACATAATTCCACAGGATTTTCACCGTATGAGATTATGTTTAATATTAGGCCTCCAAATCTTATATCAGAACTTATTGAATTTCCCAAATGTACACCTTTAACTATGCAAGAGAGAGAAGATATTGTCAGGGAAACTATGAAGAAACAAGGGGAAAAGAGGAATAAAAGACATAACAATAGGGTAAAATTAACCACTCTCAGTTGGGGATCTTGTTCTGGTCAGATCTCATGAAAAATCAAAAATGTTAACTTCAGAAATTAAAAAATTCTTTGATATCTATATTGGGCCTTTTGAAGTCATAGAAAATCCACACCCTAATGCTTATCGTTTGATGTATCGTAAGTCAAAGAAATTATTTGGTCTCAGGAATGTTGTCTCTTTGAAACTATTTAAACAGAAATCGTAATTTCAAAATTTAAATAACCTATTATCATCTAAAACAAAAGTACTCCACTGGAATATGCTTGTTAGAACAAAACTACCTGTACAACCAAGTATGTATATTTGCATGTATAAATTAATAATTTGAAGTGACATGTTAATTAAAACTGATGAAAAAACACTGTTGTAACAAAGAATGAGAGAAAGATTTATTTTTACTTTTTTACAAAAAAGAAAAAGTCTCCCTAGTGACCATTTCTGAGTTTTTCTAATTTTTGGAAGCTAAGTCTTCCATGTGGGTGAAGGCATGCACGTGAGGACATGCATGACAGGTATACGTTTCAAAGCCAATTTTAGATAAAGCCTCATGATATATGAGCAATTTATTGTTGTTTATACTGATGTTGTGGGGAGCGAAAGTACTCTTCACAAGAATGTGACTTGCAGTAATATTGTAGTAGAGAGGCAAGTGTACATAAATAATTGCAAAAAAATTAGATAATACTGATGTATCTTCAGCTGTACTAAAAGAAGAAAATCATAAGAAAAAAAATACAAAAAAACATGAGTAAAAAAATTTAAAAAGTAAATCATAAGCAAAAAATATACAAAAAAACATGAGTAAAAATTTTTTAAAAATATCAAAGTAAACAATATATAAGAAAGATGATGAGACTTACCAAACAAAAGCGCTGGCAGGTCGATAGACACACAAACAAACACAAATATACACACAAAATTCAAGCTTTCGCAACAAACTGTTGCCTCATCAGGAAAGAGGGAAGGAGAGGGAAAGACGAAAGGATGTGGGTTTTAAGGGAGAGGGTAAGGAGTCATTCCAATCCCGGGAGCGGAAAGACTTACCTTAGGGGGAAAAAAGGACAGGTATACACTCGCACACACACACACATATCCATCCACACATACAGACACAATCAGACATATTTCAAGACAAAGAGTTTGGGCAGAGATGTCAGTCGAGGTGGAAGAGTAGAGGCAAAGAAGTTGTTGAGAGACAGGTGAGGTATGAGTGGCGGCAACTTGAAATTAGCGGAGATTGAGGCCTGGCGGATAACGAGAAGAGAGGATATACTGAAGGGCAAGTTCCCATCTCCGGAGTTCGGATAGGTTGGTGTTGGTGGGAAGTATCCAGATAACCCGGACGGTGTAACACTGTGCCAAGATGTGCTGGCTGTGCACCAAGGCATGTTTAGCCACAGGGTGATCCTCATTACCAACAAACACTGTCTGACTGTGTCCATTCATGCGAATGGACAGTTTGTTGCTGGTCATTCCCACATAGAATGCATCACAGTGTAGGCAGGTCAGTTGGTAAATCACGTGGGTGCTTTCACACGTGGCTCTGCCTTTGATCGTGTACACCTTCCGGGTTACAGGACTGGAGTAGGTGGTGGTGGGAGGGTGCATGGGACAGGTTTTGCACCGGGGGTGGTTACAAGGATAGGAGCCAGAGGGTAGGGAAGGTGGTTCGGGGATTTCATAGGGATGAACTAACAGGTTACGAAGGTTAGGTGGACGGCGGAAAGACACTCTAGGCGGAGTGGGGAGGATTTCATGAAGGATGGATCTCATTTCAGGGCAGGATTTGAGGAAGTCGTATCCCTGCTGGAGAGCCACATTCAGAGTCTGGTCCAGTCCCGGAAAGTATCCTGTCACAAGTGGGGCACTTTTGTGGTTCTTCTGTGGGGGATTCTGGGTTTGAGGGGATGAGGAAGTGGCTCTGGTTATTTGCTTCTGTACCAGGCCGGGAGGGTAGTTGCGGGATGCGAAAGCTGTTGTCAGGTTGTTGGTGTAATGTTTCAGGGATTCCGGACTGGAGCAGATTCATTTGCCACGAAGACCTAGGCTGTAGGGAAGGGACCGTTTGATGTGGAATGGGTGGCAGCTGTCATAATGGAGGTACTGTTGCTTGTTGGTGGGTTTGATGTGGACGGACGTATGAAGTTGGCCATTGGACAGGTGGAGGTCAACGTCAAGGAAAGTGGCATAGGATTTGGAGTAGGACCAGGTGAATCTGATGGAACCAAAGGAGTTGAGGTTGGAGAGGAAATTCTGGAGTTCTTCTTCACTGTGAGTCCAGATCATGAAGATGTCATCAATAAATCTGTACCAAACTTTGGGTTGGCAGACCTGGGTAACCAAGAAGGCTTCCTCTAAGCGACCCATGAATAGGTTGGCGTACGAGGGAGCCATCCTGGTACCCATGGCTGTTCCCTTTAATTGTTGGTATGTCTGGCCTTCAAAAGTGAAGAAGTTGTGGGTCAGGATGAAGCTGGCTAAGGTAATGAGGAAAGAGGTTTTAGGTAGGGTGGCAGGTGATCGGCGTGAAAGGAAATGCTCCATCGCAGCGAGGCCCTGGATGTGCGGAATATTTGTGTATAAGGAAGTGGCATCAATGGTTACAAGGATGGTTTCCGGGGGTAACAGATTGGGTAAGGATTCCAGGCGTTCAAGGAAGTGGTTGGTGTCTTTGATGAAGGATGGGAGACTGCATGTAATGGGTTGAAGGTGTTGATCTACGTAGGCAGAGATACGTTCTGTGGGGGCTTGGTAACCAGCTACAATGGGGCGGCCGGGATGATTGGGTTTGTGGATTTTAGGAAGAAGGTAGAAGGTTGGGGTGCGGGGTGTCGGTGGGGTCAGGAGGTTGATGGAGTCAGGTGAAAGGTTTTGCAGGGGGCCTAAGGTTCTGAGGATTCCTTGAAGCTCCGCCTGGACATCGGGAATGGGGTTACCTTGGCAAACTTTGTATGTGGTGTTGTCTGAAAGCTGACGCAGTCCCTCAGCCACATACTCCCGACGATCAAGTACCACGGTCGTGGAACCCTTGTCCGCCGGAAGAATGACGATGGATCGGTCAGCCTTCAGATCACGGATAGCCTGGGCTTCAGCAGTGGTGATGTTGGGTGTAGGATTAAGGTTTTTTAAGAAGGATTGAGATGCAAGGCTGGAAGTCAGAAATTCCTGGAAGGTTTGGAGAGGGTGATTTTGAGGAAGAGGAGGTGGGTCCCGCTGTGACGGAGGACGGAACTGTTCCAGGCAGGGTTCAATTTGGATGGTGTCTTGGGGAGTTGGATCATTAGGAGTAGGATTAGGATCATTTTTCTTCGTGGCAAAGTGATATTTCCAGCAGAGAGTATGGGTGTAGGACAGTAAATCTTTGACGAGGGCTGTTTGGTTGAATCTGGGAGTGGGGCTGAAGGTGAGGCCTTTGGATAGGACAGAGGTTTCGGATTGGGAGAGAGGTTTGGAGGAAAGGTTAACTACTGAATTAGGGTGTTGTGGTTCCAGATTGTGTTGAAAGGAATTTTGAGGTTTTGGAGGGAGTGGAGCTGGAAGTGGGAGATTGAGTAGATGGGAGAGACTGGGTTTGTGTGCAATGAGAGGTGGTTGAGGTTTGCTGGAAAGGTTGTGAAGGGTGAGTGAGTTGCCTTTCCGGAGGTGGGAAACCAGGAGATTGGATAGTTTTTTGAGGTGGAGGGTGGCATGCTGTTCTAATTTACGGTTGGCCTGTAGGAGGATGCTCTGAACAGCCGGTGTGGATGTGGGAGAGGAAAGATTAAGGACTTTTATTAAGGATAGGAGTTGACGGGTGTGTTCATTGGCTGAGTTGATGTGTAGGTGAAGGATTAGGTGGGTGAGGGCAATGGATTGTTCAGTTTGGAACTGGTATAGGGACTGATGGAAGGAAGGGTTGCAGCCAGAGATGGGAACTTTAAGTGTGAGGCCTTTGGGGGTAATGCCAAATGTCAGACAAGCCTGAGAAAATAGAATATGGGAGCGTAATCTGGCTAGGGCGAAGGCATGTCTGCGGAGGGAATGTAAATAAAACTTAATGGGGTCGTTGTGGGGGTGTTGTGCGGGTGACATGGTACTAGAAGGTCGAAAGTGTAACGTGAGGCTGAAATGAAAATGAATATAAAAATATGTGGGGAGAGATAAAGGTGAAGTAGAAAGCAAATGGAGATCTGGTGTGAAAAGAGGCGAAAAGGGGTTGGTTGGAGCTGGGTTATGTTGATCCTGTGGTGAAATAGTGTAGGTAGAAAACGATGTGCATAAAGGTTAGATGGTTGTGTTGCCGCCAAAACACGTTAAAGGGTGGAGAAATTCGGGAAAATTTCGAAAAAACTACGTGAGGATGTATTAAAAGTAGTGGTATGGTGGTGGCAGATTATGGAAATGAGGCTGACAATTGTCTGGTGGAGAAATAATAACGTTAAAACCTGTGGGAAGCGGCTAAAAATGATCGGTGATGTGAAAAAACGGAAATCGAAATAAAGCAAAAGTTATTAAAACTAGCCGAAAAGGTTGTTTAATAGCTGAAAGGAACTGTTTGTGAACTAGAAACGGTGGATTTTATAGCAGTAGCGGAAGAAAAAATTTTTTGGTTATGGTTTGGAAGTGGGTTACGTATAATTACGTATTGTTGAGTATATATCGGCGGGATAAAATTGTATAGTGGATTACAGTAAAAAGGAGAAGGTGAATACAAAGGGAAACTACTGGCAAAAACAGAAGGAGGAAATAAGACGACAGAAAAGACTTCGAAATGTAACAGTGACAATAACAAACGTCATTGTTGGGTTCAAATTAATGATATGAATATAACAGAGGGAAACATTCCACGTGGAAGAAATATATATCTAAAAAGAAAGATGATGAGACTTACCAAACAAAAGCGCTGGCAGGTCGATAGACACACAAACAAACACAGATATACACACAAAATTCAAGCTTTCGCAACAAACTGTTGCCTCATCAGGAAAGAGGGAAGGAGAGGGAAAGACGAAAGGATGTGGGTTTTAAGGGAGAGGGTAAGGAGTCATTCCAATCCCGGGAGCGGAAAGACTTACCTTGGGGGGAAAAAAGGACGGGTATACACTCGCACACACACACATATCCATCCACACATACAGACACAATCAGACATATTTCAAGACAAAGAGTTTGGGCAGAGATGTCAGTCGAGGTGGAAGAGTAGAGGCAAAGAAGTTGTTGCGGGATGCTTTCGCATCCCCCAACTACCCTCCCGGCCTGGTACAGAAGCAAATAACCAGAGCCACTTCCTCATCCCCTCAAACCCAGAATCCCCCACAGAAGAACCACAAAAGTGCCCCACTTGTGGCAGGATACTTTCCGGGACTGGACCAGACTCTGAATGTGGCTCTCCAGCAGGGATACGACTTCCTCAAATCCTGCCCTGAAATGAGATCCATCCTTCATGAAATCCTCCCCACTCCGCCTAGAGTGTCTTTCCGCCGTCCACCTAACCTTCGTAACCTGTTAGTTCATCCCTATGAAATCCCCGAACCACCTTCCCTACCCTCTGGCTCCTATCCTTGTAACCGCCCCCGGTGCAAAACCTGTCCCATGCACCCTCCCACCACCACCTACTCCAGTCCTGTAACCCGGAAGGTGTACACGATCAAAGGCAGAGCCACGTGTGAAAGCACCCACGTGATTTACCAACTGACCTGCCTACACTGTGATGCATTCTATGTGGGAATGACCAGCAACAAACTGTCCATTCGCATGAATGGACACAGGCAGACAGTGTTTGTTGGTAATGAGGATCACCCTGTGGCTAAACATGCCTTGGTGCACAGCCAGCACATCTTGGCACAGTGTTACACCGTCCGGGTTATCTGGATACTTCCCACCAACACCAACCTATCCGAACTCCGGAGATGGGAACTTGCCCTTCAGTATATCCTCTCTTCTCGTTATCCGCCAGGCCTCAATCTCCGCTAATTTCAAGTTGCCGCCACTCATACCTCACCTGTCTCTCAACAACTTCTTTGCCTCTACTCTTCCACCTCGACTGACATCTCTGCCCAAACTCTTTATCTTGAAATATGTCTGATTGTGTCTGTATGTGTGGATGGATATGTGTGTGTGTGCGAGTGTATACCTGTCCTTTTTTCCCCCTAAGGTAAGTCTTTCCGCTCCCGGGACTGGAATGACTCCTTACCCTCTCCCTTAAAACCCACATCCTTTCGTCTTTCCCTCTCCTTCCCTCTTTCCTGATGAGGCAACAGTTTGTTGCGAAAGCTTGAATTTTGTGTGTATATTTGTGTTTGTTTGTGTGTCTATCGACCTGCCAGCGCTTTTGTTTGGTAAGTCTCATCATCTTTCTTTTTAGATATATATTTTTTCCACGTGGAATGTTTCCCTCTGTTATATTCATATCATTAATTTGAACCCAACAATGACGTTTGTTATTGTCACTGTTACATTTCGAAGTCTTTTCTGTCGTCTTATTTCCTCCTTCTGTTTTTGCCAGTAGTTTCCCTTTGTATTCACCTTCTCCTTTTTACTGTAATCCACTATACAATTTTATCCCGCCGATATATACTCAACAATACGTAATTATACGTAACCCACTTCCAAACCATAACCAAAAAATTTTTTCTTCCGCTACTGCTATAAAATCCACCGTTTCTAGTTCACAAACAGTTCCTTTCAGCTATTAAACAACCTTTTCGGCTAGTTTTAATAACTTTTGCTTTATTTCGATTTCCGTTTTTTCACATCACCGATCATTTTTAGCCGCTTCCCACAGGTTTTAACGTTATTATTTCTCCACCAGACAATTGTCAGCCTCATTTCCATAATCTGCCACCACCATACCACTACTTTTAATACATCCTCACGTAGTTTTTTCGAAATTTTCCCGAATTTCTCCACCCTTTAACGTGTTTTGGCGGCAACACAACCATCTAACCTTTATGCACATCGTTTTCTACCTACACTATTTCACCACAGGATCAACATAACCCAGCTCCAACCAACCCCTTTTCGCCTCTTTTCACACCAGATCTCCATTTGCTTTCTACTTCACCTTTATCTCTCCCCACATATTTTTATATTCATTTTCATTTCAGCCTCACGTTACACTTTCGACCTTCTAGTACCATGTCACCCGCACAACACCCCCACAACGACCCCATTAAGTTTTATTTACATTCCCTCCGCAGACATGCCTTCGCCCTAGCCAGATTACGCTCCCATATTCTATTTTCTCAGGCTTGTCTGACATTTGGCATTACCCCCAAAGGCCTCACACTTAAAGTTCCCATCTCTGGCTGCAACCCTTCCTTCCATCAGTCCCTATACCAGTTCCAAACTGAACAATCCATTGCCCTCACCCACCTAATCCTTCACCTACACATCAACTCAGCCAATGAACACACCCGTCAACTCCTATCCTTAATAAAAGTCCTTAATCTTTCCTCTCCCACATCCACACCGGCTGTTCAGAGCATCCTCCTACAGGCCAACCGTAAATTAGAACAGCATGCCACCCTCCACCTCAAAAAACTATCCAATCTCCTGGTTTCCCACCTCCGGAAAGGCAACTCACTCACCCTTCACAACCTTTCCAGCAAACCTCAACCACCTCTCATTGCACACAAACCCAGTCTCTCCCATCTACTCAATCTCCCACTTCCAGCTCCACTCCCTCCAAAACCTCAAAATTCCTTTCAACACAATCTGGAACCACAACACCCTAATTCAGTAGTTAACCTTTCCTCCAAACCTCTCTCCCAATCCGAAACCTCTGTCCTATCCAAAGGCCTCACCTTCAGCCCCACTCCCAGATTCAACCAAACAGCCCTCGTCAAAGATTTACTGTCCTACACCCATACTCTCTGCTGGAAATATCACTTTGCCACGAAGAAAAATGATCCTAATCCTACTCCTAATGATCCAACTCCCCAAGACACCATCCAAATTGAACCCTGCCTGGAACAGTTCCGTCCTCCGTCACAGCGGGACCCACCTCCTCTTCCTCAAAATCACCCTCTCCAAACCTTCCAGGAATTTCTGACTTCCAGCCTTGCATCTCAATCCTTCTTAAAAAACCTTAATCCTACACCCAACATCACCACTGCTGAAGCCCAGGCTATCCGTGATCTGAAGGCTGACCGATCCATCGTCATTCTTCCGGCGGACAAGGGTTCCACGACCGTGGTACTTGATCGTCGGGAGTATGTGGCTGAGGGACTGCGTCAGCTTTCAGACAACACCACATACAAAGTTTGCCAAGGTAACCCCATTCCCGATGTCCAGGCGGAGCTTCAAGGAATCCTCAGAACCTTAGGCCCCCTGCAAAACCTTTCACCTGACTCCATCAACCTCCTGACCCCACCGACACCCCGCACCCCAACCTTCTACCTTCTTCCTAAAATCCAAAAACCCAATCATCCCGGCCGCCCCATTGTAGCTGGTTACCAAGCCCCCACAGAACGTATCTCTGCCTACGTAGATCAACACCTTCAACCCATTACATGCAGTCTCCCATCCTTCATCAAAGACACCAACCACTTCCTTGAACGCCTGGAATCCTTACCCAATCTGTTACCCCCGGAAACCATCCTTGTAACCATTGATGCCACTTCCTTATACACAAATATTCCGCACGTCCAGGGCCTCGCTGCGATGGAGCATTTCCTTTCACGCCGATCAACTGCCACCCTACCTAAAACCTCTTTCCTCATTACCTTAGCCAGCTTCATCCTGACCCACAACTTCTTCACTTTTGAAGGCCAGACATACCAACAATTAAAGGGAACAGCCATGGGTACCAGGATGGCCCCCTCGTACGCCAACCTATTCATGGGTCGCTTAGAGGAAGCCTTCTTGGTTACCCAGGTCTGCCAACCCAAAGTTTGGTACAGATTTATTGATGACATCTTCATGATCTGGACTCACAGTGAAGAAGAACTCCAGAATTTCCTCTCCAACCTCAACTCCTTTGGTTCCATCAGATTCACCTGGTCCTACTCCAAATCCTATGCCACTTTCCTTGACGTTGACCTCCACCTGTCCAATGGCCAACTTCATACGTCCGTCCACATCAAACCCACCAACAAGCAACAGTACCTCCATTATGACAGCTGCCACCCATTCCACATCAAACGGTCCCTTCCCTACAGCCTAGGTCTTCGTGGCAAACGAATCTGCTCCAGTCCGGAATCCCTGAAACATTACACCAACAACCTGACAACAGCTTTCGCATCCCGCAACTACCCTCCCGGCCTGGTACAGAAGCAAATAACCAGAGCCACTTCCTCATCCCCTCAAACCCAGAATCCCCCACAGAAGAACCACAAAAGTGCCCCACTTGTGACAGGATACTTTCCGGGACTGGACCAGACTCTGAATGTGGCTCTCCAGCAGGGATACGACTTCCTCAAATCCTGCCCTGAAATGAGATCCATCCTTCATGAAATCCTCCCCACTCCGCCTAGAGTGTCTTTCCGCCGTCCACCTAACCTTCGTAACCTGTTAGTTCATCCCTATGAAATCCCCGAACCACCTTCCCTACCCTCTGGCTCCTATCCTTGTAACCGCCCCCGGTGCAAAACCTGTCCCATGCACCCTCCCACCACCACCTACTCCAGTCCTGTAACCCGGAAGGTGTACACGATCAAAGGCAGAGCCACGTGTGAAAGCACCCACGTGATTTACCAACTGACCTGCCTACACTGTGATGCATTCTATGTGGGAATGACCAGCAACAAACTGTCCATTCGCATGAATGGACACAGGCAGACAGTGTTTGTTGGTAATGAGGATCACCCTGTGGCTAAACATGCCTTGGTGCACAGCCAGCACATCTTGGCACAGTGTTACACCGTCCGGGTTATCTGGATACTTCCCACCAACACCAACCTATCCGAACTCCGGAGATGGGAACTTGCCCTTCAGTATATCCTCTCTTCTCGTTATCCGCCAGGCCTCAATCTCCGCTAATTTCAAGTTGCCGCCACTCATACCTCACCTGTCTCTCAACAACTTCTTTGCCTCTACTCTTCCACCTCGACTGACATCTCTGCCCAAACTCTTTGTCTTGAAATATGTCTGATTGTGTCTGTATGTGTGGATGGATATGTGTGTGTGTGTGTGTGCGAGTGTATACCTGTCCTTTTTTCCCCCTAAGGTAAGTCTTTCCGCTCCCGGGATTGGAATGACTCCTTACCCTCTCCCTTAAAACCCACATCCTTTCGTCTTTCCCTCTCCTTCCCTCTTTCCTGATGAGGCAACAGTTTGTTGCGAAAGCTTGAATTTTGTGTGTATATTTGTGTTTGTTTGTGTGTCTATCGACCTGCCAGCGCTTTTGTTTGGTAAGTCTCATCATCTTTCTTTTTAGATATATATTTTTTCCACGTGGAATGTTTCCCTCTGTTATATTCATATCATTAATTTGAACCCAACAATGACGTTTGTTATTGTCACTGTTACATTTCGAAGTCTTTTCTGTCGTCTTATTTCCTCCTTCTGTTTTTGCCAGTAGTTTCCCTTTGTATTCACCTTCTCCTTTTTACTGTAATCCACTATACAATTTTATCCCGCCGATATATACTCAACAATACGTAATTATACGTAACCCACTTCCAAACCATAACCAAAAAATTTTTTCTTCCGCTACTGCTATAAAATCCACCGTTTCTAGTTCACAAACAGTTCCTTTCAGCTATTAAACAACCTTTTCGGCTAGTTTTAATAACTTTTGCTTTATTTCGATTTCCGTTTTTTCACATCACCGATCATTTTTAGCCGCTTCCCACAGGTTTTAACGTTATTATTTCTCCATCAGACAATTGTCAGCCTCATTTCCATAATCTGCCACCACCATACCACTACTTTTAATACATCCTCACGTAGTTTTTTCGAAATTTTCCCGAATTTCTCCACCCTTTAACGTGTTTTGGCGGCAACACAACCATCTAACCTTTATGCACATCGTTTTCTACCTACACTATTTCACCACAGGATCAACATAACCCAGCTCCAACCAACCCCTTTTCGCCTCTTTTCACACCAGATCTCCATTTGCTTTCTACTTCACCTTTATCTCTCCCCACATATTTTTATATTCATTTTCATTTCAGCCTCACGTTACACTTTCGACCTTCTAGTACCATGTCACCCGCACAACACCCCCACAACGACCCCATTAAGTTTTATTTACATTCCCTCCGCAGACATGCCTTCGCCCTAGCCAGATTACGCTCCCATATTCTATTTTCTCAGGCTTGTCTGACATTTGGCATTACCCCCAAAGGCCTCACACTTAAAGTTCCCATCTCTGGCTGCAACCCTTCCTTCCATCAGTCCCTATACCAGTTCCAAACTGAACAATCCATTGCCCTCACCCACCTAATCCTTCACCTACACATCAACTCAGCCAATGAACACACCCGTCAACTCCTATCCTTAATAAAAGTCCTTAATCTTTCCTCTCCCACATCCACACCGGCTGTTCAGAGCATCCTCCTACAGGCCAACCGTAAATTAGAACAGCATGCCACCCTCCACCTCAAAAAACTATCCAATCTCCTGGTTTCCCACCTCCGGAAAGGCAACTCACTCACCCTTCACAACCTTTCCAGCAAACCTCAACCACCTCTCATTGCACACAAACCCAGTCTCTCCCATCTACTCAATCTCCCACTTCCAGCTCCACTCCCTCCAAAACCTCAAAATTCCTTTCAACACAATCTGGAACCACAACACCCTAATTCAGTAGTTAACCTTTCCTCCAAACCTCTCTCCCAATCCGAAACCTCTGTCCTATCCAAAGGCCTCACCTTCAGCCCCACTCCCAGATTCAACCAAACAGCCCTCGTCAAAGATTTACTGTCCTACACCCGTACTCTCTGCTGGAAATATCACTTTGCCACGAAGAAAAATGATCCTAATCCTACTCCTAATGATCCAACTCCCCAAGACACCATCCAAATTGAACCCTGCCTGGAACAGTTCCGTCCTCCGTCACAGCGGGACCCACCTCCTCTTCCTCAAAATCACCCTCTCCAAACCTTCCAGGAATTTCTGACTTCCAGCCTTGCATCTCAATCCTTCTTAAAAAACCTTAATCCTACACCCAACATCACCACTGCTGAAGCCCAGGCTATCCGTGATCTGAAGGCTGACCGATCCATCGTCATTCTTCCGGCGGACAAGGGTTCCACGACCGTGGTACTTGATCGTCGGGAGTATGTGGCTGAGGGACTGCGTCAGCTTTCAGACAACACCACATACAAAGTTTGCCAAGGTAACCCCATTCCCGATGTCCAGGCGGAGCTTCAAGGAATCCTCAGAACCTTAGGCCCCCTGCAAAACCTTTCACCTGACTCCATCAACCTCCTGACCCCACCGACACCCCGCACCCCAACCTTCTACCTTCTTCCTAAAATCCACAAACCCAATCATCCCGGCCGCCCCATTGTAGCTGGTTACCAAGCCCCCACAGAACGTATCTCTGCCTACGTAGATCAACACCTTCAACCCATTACATGCAGTCTCCCATCCTTCATCAAAGACACCAACCACTTCCTTGAACGCCTGGAATCCTTACCCAATCTGTTACCCCCGGAAACCATCCTTGTAACCATTGATGCCACTTCCTTATACACAAATATTCCGCACGTCCAGGGCCTCGCTGCGATGGAGCATTTCCTTTCACGCCGATCACCTGCCACCCTACCTAAAACCTCTTTCCTCATTACCTTAGCCAGCTTCATCCTGACCCACAACTTCTTCACTTTTGAAGGCCAGACATACCAACAATTAAAGGGAACAGCCATGGGTACCAGGATGGCCCCCTCGTACGCCAACCTATTCATGGGTCGCTTAGAGGAAGCCTTTTTGGTTACCCAGGTCTGCCAACCCAAAGTTTGGTACAGATTTATTGATGACATCTTCATGATCTGGACTCACAGTGAAGAAGAACTCCAGAATTTCCTCTCCAACCTCAACTCCTTTGGTTCCATCAGATTCACCTGGTCCTACTCCAAATCCTATGCCACTTTCCTTGACGTTGACCTCCACCTGTCCAATGGCCAACTTCATACGTCCGTCCACATCAAACCCACCAACAAGCAACAGTACCTCCATTATGACAGCTGCCACCCATTCCACATCAAACGGTCCCTTCCCTACAGCCTAGGTCTTCGTGGCAAACGAATCTGCTCCAGTCCGGAATCCCTGAAACATTACACCAACAACCTGACAACAGCTTTCGCATCCCGCAACTACCCTCCCGGCCTGGTACAGAAGCAAATAACCAGAGCCACTTCCTCATCCCCTCAAACCCAGAATCCCCCACAGAAGAACCACAAAAGTGCCCCACTTGTGACAGGATACTTTCCGGGACTGGACCAGACTCTGAATGTGGCTCTCCAGCAGGGATACGACTTCCTCAAATCCTGCCCTGAAATGAGATCCATCCTTCATGAAATCCTCCCCACTCCGCCTAGAGTGTCTTTCCGCCGTCCACCTAACCTTCGTAACCTGTTAGTTCATCCCTATGAAATCCCCGAACCACCTTCCCTACCCTCTGGCTCCTATCCTTGTAACCGCCCCCGGTGCAAAACCTGTCCCATGCACCCTCCCACCACCACCTACTCCAGTCCTGTAACCCGGAAGGTGTACACGATCAAAGGCAGAGCCACGTGTGAAAGCACCCACGTGATTTACCAACTGACCTGCCTACACTGTGATGCATTCTATGTGGGAATGACCAGCAACAAACTGTCCATTCGCATGAATGGACACAGGCAGACAGTGTTTGTTGGTAATGAGGATCACCCTGTGGCTAAACATGCCTTGGTGCACAGCCAGCACATCTTGGCACAGTGTTACACCGTCCGGGTTATCTGGATACTTCCCACCAACACCAACCTATCCGAACTCCGGAGATGGGAACTTGCCCTTCAGTATATCCTCTCTTCTCGTTATCCGCCAGGACTCAATCTCCGCTAATTTCAAGTTGCCGCCACTCATACCTCACCTGTCTCTCAACAACTTCTTTGCCTCTACTCTTCCACCTCGACTGACATCTCTGCCCAAACTCTTTGTCTTGAAATATGTCTGATTGTGTCTGTATGTGTGGATGGATATGTGTGTGTGTGCGAGTGTATACCTGTCCTTTTTTCCCCCTAAGGTAAGTCTTTCCGCTCCCGGGATTGGAATGACTCCTTACCCTCTCCCTTAAAACCCACATCCTTTCGTCTTTCCCTCTCCTTCCCTCTTTCCTGATGAGGCAACAGTTTGTTGCGAAAGCTTGAATTTTGTGTGTATATTTGTGTTTGTTTGTGTGTCTATCGACCTGCCAGCGCTTTTGTTTGGTAAGTCTCATCATCTTTCTTTTTAGATATATATTTTTTCCACGTGGAATGTTTCCCTCTGTTATATTCATATCATTAATTTGAACCCAACAATGACGTTTGTTATTGTCACTGTTACATTTCGAAGTCTTTTCTGTCGTCTTATTTCCTCCTCCTGTTTTTGCCAGTAGTTTCCCTTTGTATTCACCTTCTCCTTTTTACTGTAATCCACTATACAATTTTATCCCGCCGATATATACTCAACAATACGTAATTATACGTAACCCACTTCCAAACCATAACCAAAAAATTTTTTCTTCCGCTACTGCTATAAAATCCACCGTTTCTAGTTCACAAACAGTTCCTTTCAGCTATTAAACAACCTTTTCGGCTAGTTTTAATAACTTTTGCTTTATTTCGATTTCCGTTTTTTCACATCACCGATCATTTTTAGCCGCTTCCCACAGGTTTTAACGTTATTATTTCTCCACCAGACAATTGTCAGCCTCATTTCCATAATCTGCCACCACCATACCACTACTTTTAATACATCCTCACGTAGTTTTTTCGAAATTTTCCCGAATTTCTCCACCCTTTAACGTGTTTTGGCGGCAACACAACCATCTAACCTTTATGCACATCGTTTTCTACCTACACTATTTCACCACAGGATCAACATAACCCAGCTCCAACCAACCCCTTTTCGCCTCTTTTCACACCAGATCTCCATTTGCTTTCTACTTCACCTTTATCTCTCCCCACATATTTTTATATTCATTTTCATTTCAGCCTCACGTTACACTTTCGACCTTCTAGTACCATGTCACCCGCACAACACCCCCACAACGACCCCATTAAGTTTTATTTACATTCCCTCCGCAGACATGCCTTCGCCCTAGCCAGATTACGCTCCCATATTCTATTTTCTCAGGCTTGTCTGACATTTGGCATTACCCCCAAAGGCCTCACACTTAAAGTTCCCATCTCTGGCTGCAACCCTTCCTTCCATCAGTCCCTATACCAGTTCCAAACTGAACAATCCATTGCCCTCACCCACCTAATCCTTCACCTACACATCAACTCAGCCAATGAACACACCCGTCAACTCCTATCCTTAATAAAAGTCCTTAATCTTTCCTCTCCCACATCCACACCGGCTGTTCAGAGCATCCTCCTACAGGCCAACCGTAAATTAGAACAGCATGCCACCCTCCACCTCAAAAAACTATCCAATCTCCTGGTTTCCCACCTCCGGAAAGGCAACTCACTCACCCTTCACAACCTTTCCAGCAAACCTCAACCACCTCTCATTGCACACAAACCCAGTCTCTCCCATCTACTCAATCTCCCACTTCCAGCTCCACTCCCTCCAAAACCTCAAAATTCCTTTCAACACAATCTGGAACCACAACACCCTAATTCAGTAGTTAACCTTTCCTCCAAACCTCTCTCCCAATCCGAAACCTCTGTCCTATCCAAAGGCCTCACCTTCAGCCCCACTCCCAGATTCAACCAAACAGCCCTCGTCAAAGATTTACTGTCCTACACCCGTACTCTCTGCTGGAAATATCACTTTGCCACGAAGAAAAATGATCCTAATCCTACTCCTAATGATCCAACTCCCCAAGACACCATCCAAATTGAACCCTGCCTGGAACAGTTCCGTCCTCCGTCACAGCGGGACCCACCTCCTCTTCCTCAAAATCATCCTCTCCAAACCTTCCAGGAATTTCTGACTTCCAGCCTTGCATCTCAATCCTTCTTAAAAAACCTTAATCCTACACCCAACATCACCACTGCTGAAGCCCAGGCTATCCGTGATCTGAAGGCTGACCGATCCATCGTCATTCTTCCGGCGGACAAGGGTTCCACGACCGTGGTACTTGATCGTCGGGAGTATGTGGCTGAGGGACTGCGTCAGCTTTCAGACAACACCACATACAAAGTTTGCCAAGGTAACCCCATTCCCGATGTCCAGGCGGAGCTTCAAGGAATCCTCAGAACCTTAGGCCCCCTGCAAAACCTTTCACCTGACTCCATCAACCTCCTGACCCCACCGACACCCCGCACCCCAACCTTCTACCTTCTTCCTAAAATCCACAAACCCAATCATCCCGGCCGCCCCATTGTAGCTGGTTACCAAGCCCCCACAGAACGTATCTCTGCCTACGTAGATCAACACCTTCAACCCATTACATGCAGTCTCCCATCCTTCATCAAAGACACCAACCACTTCCTTGAACGCCTGGAATCCTTACCCAATCTGTTACCCCCGGAAACCATCCTTGTAACCATTGATGCCACTTCCTTATACACAAATATTCCGCACGTCCAGGGCCTCGCTGCGATGGAGCATTTCCTTTCACGCCGATCACCTGCCACCCTACCTAAAACCTCTTTCCTCATTACCTTAGCCAGCTTCATCCTGACCCACAACTTCTTCACTTTTGAAGGCCAGACATACCAACAATTAAAGGGAACAGCCATGGGTACCAGGATGGCCCCCTCGTACGCCAACCTATTCATGGGTCGCTTAGAGGAAGCCTTCTTGGTTACCCAGGTCTGCCAACCCAAAGTTTGGTACAGATTTATTGATGACATCTTCATGATCTGGACTCACAGTGAAGAAGAACTCCAGAATTTCCTCTCCAACCTCAACTCCTTTGGTTCCATCAGATTCACCTGGTCCTACTCCAAATCCTATGCCACTTTCCTTGACGTTGACCTCCACCTGTCCAATGGCCAACTTCATACGTCCGTCCACATCAAACCCACCAACAAGCAACAGTACCTCCATTATGACAGCTGCCACCCATTCCACATCAAACGGTCCCTTCCCTACAGCCTAGGTCTTCGTGGCAAACGAATCTGCTCCAGTCCGGAATCCCTGAAACATTACACCAACAACCTGACAACAGCTTTCGCATCCCGCAACTACCCTCCCGGCCTGGTACAGAAGCAAATAACCAGAGCCACTTCCTCATCCCCTCAAACCCAGAATCCCCCACAGAAGAACCACAAAAGTGCCCCACTTGTGACAGGATACTTTCCGGGACTGGACCAGACTCTGAATGTGGCTCTCCAGCAGGGATACGACTTCCTCAAATCCTGCCCTGAAATGAGATCCATCCTTCATGAAATCCTCCCCACTCCGCCTAGAGTGTCTTTCCGCCGTCCACCTAACCTTCGTAACCTGTTAGTTCATCCCTATGAAATCCCCGAACCACCTTCCCTACCCTCTGGCTCCTATCCTTGTAACCGCCCCCGGTGCAAAACCTGTCCCATGCACCCTCCCACCACCACCTACTCCAGTCCTGTAACCCGGAAGGTGTACACGATCAAAGGCAGAGCCACGTGTGAAAGCACCCACGTGATTTACCAACTGACCTGCCTACACTGTGATGCATTCTATGTGGGAATGACCAGCAACAAACTGTCCATTCGCATGAATGGACACAGGCAGACAGTGTTTGTTGGTAATGAGGATCACCCTGTGGCTAAACATGCCTTGGTGCACAGCCAGCACATCTTGGCACAGTGTTACACCGTCCGGGTTATCTGGATACTTCCCACCAACACCAACCTATCCGAACTCCGGAGATGGGAACTTGCCCTTCAGTATATCCTCTCTTCTCGTTATCCGCCAGGCCTCAATCTCCGCTAATTTCAAGTTGCCGCCACTCATACCTCACCTGTCTCTCAACAACTTCTTTGCCTCTACTCTTCCACCTCGACTGACATCTCTGCCCAAACTCTTTGTCTTGAAATATGTCTGATTGTGTCTGTATGTGTGGATGGATATGTGTGTGTGTGCGAGTGTATACCTGTCCTTTTTTCCCCCTAAGGTAAGTCTTTCCGCTCCTGGGATTGGAATGACTCCTTACCCTCTCCCTTAAAACCCACATCCTTTCGTCTTTCCCTCTCCTTCCCTCTTTCCTGATGAGGCAACAGTTTGTTGCGAAAGCTTGAATTTTGTGTGTATATTTGTGTTTGTTTGTGTGTCTATCGACCTGCCAGCGCTTTTGTTTGGTAAGTCTCATCATCTTTCTTTTTAGATATATATTTTTTCCACGTGGAATGTTTCCCTCTGTTATATTCATATCATTAATTTGAACCCAACAATGACGTTTGTTATTGTCACTGTTACATTTCGAAGTCTTTTCTGTCGTCTTATTTCCTCCTTCTGTTTTTGCCAGTAGTTTCCCTTTGTATTCACCTTCTCCTATTTACTGTAATCCACTATACAATTTTATCCCGCCGATATATACTCAACAATACGTAATTATACGTAACCCACTTCCAAACCATAACCAAAAAATTTTTTCTTCCGCTACTGCTATAAAATCCACCGTTTCTAGTTCACAAACAGTTCCTTTCAGCTATTAAACAACCTTTTCGGCTAGTTTTAATAACTTTTGCTTTATTTCGATTTCCGTTTTTTCACATCACCGATCATTTTTAGCCGCTTCCCACAGGTTTTAACGTTATTATTTCTCCACCAGACAATTGTCAGCCTCATTTCCATAATCTGCCACCACCATACCACTACTTTTAATACATCCTCACGTAGTTTTTTCGAAATTTTCCCGAATTTCTCCACCCTTTAACGTGTTTTGGCGGCAACACAACCATCTAACCTTTATGCACATCGTTTTCTACCTACACTATTTCACCACAGGATCAACATAACCCAGCTCCAACCAACCCCTTTTCGCCTCTTTTCACACCAGATCTCCATTTGCTTTCTACTTCACCTTTATCTCTCCCCACATATTTTTATATTCATTTTCATTTCAGCCTCACGTTACACTTTCGACCTTCTAGTACCATGTCACCCGCACAACACCCCCACAACGACCCCATTAAGTTTTATTTACATTCCCTCCGCAGACATGCCTTCGCCCTAGCCAGATTACGCTCCCATATTCTATTTTCTCAGGCTTGTCTGACATTTGGCATTACCCCCAAAGGCCTCACACTTAAAGTTCCCATCTCTGGCTGCAACCCTTCCTTCCATCAGTCCCTATACCAGTTCCAAACTGAACAATCCATTGCCCTCACCCACCTAATCCTTCACCTACACATCAACTCAGCCAATGAACACACCCGTCAACTCCTATCCTTAATAAAAGTCCTTAATCTTTCCTCTCCCACATCCACACCGGCTGTTCAGAGCATCCTCCTACAGGCCAACCGTAAATTAGAACAGCATGCCACCCTCCACCTCAAAAAACTATCCAATCTCCTGGTTTCCCACCTCCGGAAAGGCAACTCACTCACCCTTCACAACCTTTCCAGCAAACCTCAACCACCTCTCATTGCACACAAACCCAGTCTCTCCCATCTACTCAATCTCCCACTTCCAGCTCCACTCCCTCCAAAACCTCAAAATTCCTTTCAACACAATCTGGAACCACAACACCCTAATTCAGTAGTTAACCTTTCCTCCAAACCTCTCTCCCAATCCGAAACCTCTGTCCTATCCAAAGGCCTCACCTTCAGCCCCACTCCCAGATTCAACCAAACAGCCCTCGTCAAAGATTTACTGTCCTACACCCATACTCTCTGCTGGAAATATCACTTTGCCACGAAGAAAAATGATCCTAATCCTACTCCTAATGATCCAACTCCCCAAGACACCATCCAAATTGAACCCTGCCTGGAACAGTTCCGTCCTCCGTCACAGCGGGACCCACCTCCTCTTCCTCAAAATCACCCTCTCCAAACCTTCCAGGAATTTCTGACTTCCAGCCTTGCATCTCAATCCTTCTTAAAAAACCTTAATCCTACACCCAACATCACCACTGCTGAAGCCCAGGCTATCCGTGATCTGAAGGCTGACCGATCCATCGTCATTCTTCCGGCGGACAAGGGTTCCACGACCGTGGTACTTGATCGTCGGGAGTATGTGGCTGAGGGACTGCGTCAGCTTTCAGACAACACCACATACAAAGTTTGCCAAGGTAACCCCATTCCCGATGTCCAGGCGGAGCTTCAAGGAATCCTCAGAACCTTAGGCCCCCTGCAAAACCTTTCACCTGACTCCATCAACCTCCTGACCCCACCGACACCCCGCACCCCAACCTTCTACCTTCTTCCTAAAATCCACAAACCCAATCATCCCGGCCGCCCCATTGTAGCTGGTTACCAAGCCCCCACAGAACGTATCTCTGCCTACGTAGATCAACACCTTCAACCCATTACATGCAGTCTCCCATCCTTCATCAAAGACACCAACCACTTCCTTGAACGCCTGGAATCCTTACCCAATCTGTTACCCCCGGAAACCATCCTTGTAACCATTGATGCCACTTCCTTATACACAAATATTCCGCACGTCCAGGGCCTCGCTGCGATGGAGCATTTCCTTTCACGCCGATCACCTGCCACCCTACCTAAAACCTCTTTCCTCATTACCTTAGCCAGCTTCATCCTGACCCACAACTTCTTCACTTTTGAAGGCCAGACATACCAACAATTAAAGGGAACAGCCATGGGTACCAGGATGGCCCCCTCGTACGCCAACCTATTCATGGGTCGCTTAGAGGAAGCCTTCTTGGTTACCCAGGTCTGCCAACCCAAAGTTTGGTACAGATTTATTGATGACATCTTCATGATCTGGACTCACAGTGAAGAAGAACTCCAGAATTTCCTCTCCAACCTCAACTCCTTTGGTTCCATCAGATTCACCTGGTCCTACTCCAAATCCTATGCCACTTTCCTTGACGTTGACCTCCACCTGTCCAATGGCCAACTTCATACGTCCGTCCACATCAAACCCACCAACAAGCAACAGTACCTCCATTATGACAGCTGCCACCCATTCCACATCAAACGGTCCCTTCCCTACAGCCTAGGTCTTCGTGGCAAACGAATCTGCTCCAGTCCGGAATCCCTGAAACATTACACCAACAACCTGACAACAGCTTTCGCATCCCGCAACTACCCTCCCGGCCTGGTACAGAAGCAAATAACCAGAGCCACTTCCTCATCCCCTCAAACCCAGAATCCCCCACAGAAGAACCACAAAAGTGCCCCACTTGTGACAGGATACTTTCCGGGACTGGACCAGACTCTGAATGTGGCTCTCCAGCAGGGATACGACTTCCTCAAATCCTGCCCTGAAATGAGATCCATCCTTCATGAAATCCTCCCCACTCCGCCTAGAGTGTCTTTCCGCCGTCCACCTAACCTTCGTAACCTGTTAGTTCATCCCTATGAAATCCCCGAACCACCTTCCCTACCCTCTGGCTCCTATCCTTGTAACCGCCCCCGGTGCAAAACCTGTCCCATGCACCCTCCCACCACCACCTACTCCAGTCCTGTAACCCGGAAGGTGTACACGATCAAAGGCAGAGCCACGTGTGAAAGCACCCACGTGATTTACCAACTGACCTGCCTACACTGTGATGCATTCTATGTGGGAATGACCAGCAACAAACTGTCCATTCGCATGAATGGACACAGGCAGACAGTGTTTGTTGGTAATGAGGATCACCCTGTGGCTAAACATGCCTTGGTGCACAGCCAGCACATCTTGGCACAGTGTTACACCGTCCGGGTTATCTGGATACTTCCCACCAACACCAACCTATCCGAACTCCGGAGATGGGAACTTGCCCTTCAGTATATCCTCTCTTCTCGTTATCCGCCAGGACTCAATCTCCGCTAATTTCAAGTTGCCGCCACTCATACCTCACCTGTCTCTCAACAACTTCTTTGCCTCTACTCTTCCACCTCGACTGACATCTCTGCCCAAACTCTTTGTCTTGAAATATGTCTGATTGTGTCTGTATGTGTGGATGGATATGTGTGTGTGTGCGAGTGTATACCTGTCCTTTTTTCCCCCTAAGGTAAGTCTTTCCGCTCCCGGGATTGGAATGACTCCTTACCCTCTCCCTTAAAACCCACATCCTTTCGTCTTTCCCTCTCCTTCCCTCTTTCCTGATGAGGCAACAGTTTGTTGCGAAAGCTTGAATTTTGTGTGTATATTTGTGTTTGTTTGTGTGTCTATCGACCTGCCAGCGCTTTTGTTTGGTAAGTCTCATCATCTTTCTTTTTAGATATATTTTTCCACGTGGAATGTTTCCCTCTGTTATATATATATATATATATATATATATATATATATATATATATATATATATATATATATATATATATATAAGGCAAATATATAGAAAAAAACACTGCACTATATATGACCAGTATCATTTTTACTGTACAATATGTAAGCATAATGAAATTAACATTAATATTAAAAAAAATTTAAATCTTATTCTAGGAAATGAGTTTTACTTTTCTATTATTTTCAATCTGTATGCTGTATGTTAGAATATTTCTCATGTATATTTTATACCATGTATATTTGTCATGTCAAATAATTTCTTTACTAGAATTTTTTTGTGTATGAGATTGATAGGGAAGTATCATTGCAACAACAGCCAGTAACAAGTCCACAGATTCAAAGAGTCCAAATTTGGAAGAGGTTATCAGACTGCATCATTAATGTACTAATTGTGTAATACAGATCCATTACTTAGTGTGGTCGGGATTTTGTTGTATATGTCCATAACAACAAAAGCCCTAGGGAGCAGTTGTAATGGATCTGGGAGATGTTATTTTAGTACCGTATTTGTCGATACCAAATTGTAAATGTTTTCTTATATTTTTGTCAGAATTTTTTTATTATAATTTGCCTTATTATATGTTAATTTACTTATATTTTTGAGAGTGAAAGCATATTGATTACTATTAGTAAATGTATCGAAGAATAGCAAAGAGACTGATTACAAGTGGAAGCTTGTGTGTTGTGTAAAATATTTTTGATGCTGGAGTCGTCTTTGACTATACTCAGTCGGCAGTTAACTCTTGGTGTGTGTTGACGGAAGAAGAGTGTGCAGGTTGCCGTCATAAATAATTTTGAATTATGTTACTTTTTTTTATATAAACTATAAGAAGAAACTACATTTGAAGAAATGGTATTTGAAACACCAAAAATCTGGCAAACACATTGAACGAGGTCATTTCTGCAACCGACAAAGATGCATAGTGGAATCATACTTCATTAGACAATGGAAGCCAAGACTAACATCGCCTTGCAAAGGACTAACGGAAAAGGTACTGTCACGAAATATGGCAAATTTAAGTAAATAAAAAATAGTGAGCATATTTCAACTTTGTGTCTCAGCCGGGATACCATAACATGTACAACAAAAAGCCACCACTTATAAAAAACCATTAATTGGTGGGATACCCAGTTAAAAGAGACTGTCAGTTTGTTGATGAACCATGTTCTGGTAGGCATTCACTACGCCCCGAGTCTGTAGAAGCTGTACAAGTTAGCTAACTAATGAGAACCAAAAAATCTGGTGTGTCTAGCATTGATAATTAGACCTAAAAAAAAATATCAGTTCATAAGGTCTGAAAAAAAGGATCATATTTTTAGGGTTACAAATTGTGGTTGTTGCACAGTATCAAACTGACTGATAGGTCCAAATGATTGAAGTTAATTACAGAATGCTTGATGAGATCATTTATGATGAACATTTTATGAAGGAGATTGTGTACAGCAATGAGGCACATTTCATTTCATGTCTGTCATATTCATCACTGTTCATCAGAATATGGGCTTCAGAAAATCCTTGTGCCTATGCTGAACACAAGGTCAACACACGGTGTGACCTGATGCGTAAGTTTTAGGCCAATTTTTCTATGTGGAGCAGACTATGATGTCAACAACTACCTTGACATGTTGCATTGAATGCAGTTGCAGTGCCACAATTTCCAGAAGGTATCGTTTCTATTTACCAAATTTAATATCACTTTTCCATTATAGTACTCCCTGCACAAAGTCACATCATTTAATGTGTAGCAAACCTCAACAATTAATTTCTTTACTCTATTCACCAAAACAAACAAATTTACCTTAAAATATATTAACCACAGCCCACCCTAAGATAAGAACTGTGTGCTGGTGATGAGTTGTGTGCTGGTGTGCTGCAGACATATCACATCAGGCAACTGTCACAGGCTGCTGTTGTAGCATGGCTGGCAACCAAAAACTGTGTGGTGCCGTAGTGTGCATGCCGAGTCGAGAGGTGCACGCAATGTTTGTAGACTGCCATCCTGTCACCATTCTTCTTCATGGAACTCACCACAACATCTTTCTTATCGTAACACCAACTGTATAAGGATAGTAGACCTTTTTCTTTTGTCACACATTTACAATCCTTAGCGATGGACTTTTGTTACTATGATCAACTGTGGTCTTCTGTTTAATGTTTATTAGCACCCTTCTTTTACTTCCCAAATTCTTGGCAATTTGTTATCCCCTATTTCTTTACCAATTCTTCTTATCTGTTTATACTACGTGTCTACAGCTAGATGCTCCACTGTTGATGTCAGTTGCCCTTGGCAGCTGTACTTCTCCTTGAATATAAAAGGAAAATCTTTCTTAAATTGATGTTCTTTTTTGATTTTCCACTCTCCTACTACCATATATCCTTTCTCCTGGCCTATATTGTCAACATATGCAACTTGGTTTGGGTCTTAGTTTGTCCTCAGACTGGATGTGTGAGTATCATGTTCACACACAGGGAGGTTCACACACAAAGGCTATAGTTGTTTCTTTACTCATTGAATTCCATATATGCTCACACAACAAAACTTCTCTGAATATACAGTCAACTATATTATTTATTACAGGATCCACACTGGTCCTGCTATTCACTTCCAGCTTCTCTTGTTCTTTGTGCCTTGATAGGGACCCCTACTTCGACAACTTAAGAAATACACTGAAAGAGAGGTCAATTCTGATCTAGCACCTCAAACGCCTCTTTCCACTTAAAACATGCATTCTCTCATCTGTTAAGAATACAACTTGGTCATATTACATCATCCAGTCTTGCAGACCTCAATTTAAATATTTGCCTCCACCTCAAGTACTTGTTCCATAGCAAGATCAACAACAAGAAGAACAAGAACAACTGGAGAAGATATCAAAGATACATTTTTACGTTTTTAATGCAAGTCTTATGTCTTCTCCATGAACATTTCTCATGACACTTTCCACTTGTGGCTGCACAGAACAACATACGCCCACTACAGCAGATGGAGACATGCGCTGACTATCCACTTCCACCAGACGAGCAGCTCTGCACAAACAGAAAGCCTAGCGGCAGTCTACAGCTCTCATTCATTCTCCCTTAATTTAAAACTTTTCTCTTTATTCACATGGATATTTTCATCTCTTGCATAGCCTAAGAGATGTACATTGGCATTTTCCATTCTAAATGACACGTAACACTAACAGTACCACTATCTCCATTTGCCTACATGTTCTTTTTTATTATTTCTTTTTTTGTGCCATTATTAATTGCAACTGGGAAAGAGATCAGTACATGTCAAGCACGTCTGACAAACATATCACTAACAAAACATTTCATTGAGACCTGTAAAGATAAACCAGGCAGCCTGAAATGGCTAACATGTACTAACATTTTTCCTAGTTGCATTTGGTAATGGCTCAAAAGCCTAAATTTGGGAAATAATAAAAAAAAACACACAGGCAGATGGTGGCAGTGTCATCATTTTAAAACTTTATTATGTCTTTGGTACAAGAGTTGAAAACTGAACAACAATAAGCTATTTGTGTGTTCCAAGAAGAACCAAAAGTAACAGAAGTGGTTTGTTTGCAAAGCACTTTCACTTTCAAGAAAACGGTCGCTTACTCCTTTGGTTACAGTGTAAATATTGTAACCTTTGCATTCTAGAAACAATTAATGCTGAATATCACCACTTCAGAAAAAAACAAATTGCTACTTACCATAAAGAACACACATTAACTTGCATATTAATTATGCCTGTCTGCAACTTAACGTGTCTCCTTTACAGTGAGTAGCAATCTACCTTTTCCTAAATTGTTGATATTCCTACCTGGAGTTTCCATTCTTTAATTAGTTCCAAAAGGAATACAAGAACTTATATGCCACAAGTCATCAGAGAAATCAGGAAAAACCACAGAATAATAGCCAGAAATACTTTAATAATTGTGGCATTTCAGCCGTGAAATTGACAATTCAATACTTTTTACATCACCAAACGTCGTTAATATTAAATATGCAAGACCAAAGGGAATTAAAAATACCATGAAGTTGCTAAAAGCAGCAATATTTTTCTATGACAGTGTTTCTAGCAGATTAGTAAAATCTTGTGAAAGGTTGATACAATTAACCTTGAGCCGTATTCATAATCAGTCCTTAACTCAAACAAAATTTCCTAAATACTTTTCAGTTTCACATGTAGCAGCCACCATATACCCTTATGAATGAAAAACTAGCAGAACTAAAAACAACCAAAATAATCCTGCTGGTATATTTTGTGACCTTACTGAAGCCTTTTACGTAACTGAATGGTTCAATTTTGTTGAACAAATCTGCAAATTTACTTCACAATGAACAGCTAACTGCATGTTCAAAAATGGTTCAAATGGCTCTAAGCATTATGGGACTTGACATCTGAGCTTATCAGACCCCTAGACCTAGAACTACTTAAACCTAACTAACCTAAGGACATCACACACATCCATGCCTGAGGCAGGATTCAAACCTGCGACCATAGCAGCTGCGTGGTTCCGGACTGAAGCACCTAGAACCACTCGGTCACAACGGGTGGCCTACATGTTCTAAGGTGAGTTTTCGGCTTCAAAGGACCTGATGACATGTCATATACTACTTAATCACAAAAAAGAGAAATATAAAATCAGTTAAATATCAAAGTAATCTACATTTTGAACGTGACAAAAGGCAGTCATTGTAAGCAACATGTCAGAAACAAGTGAAATTTCAAACATGCTTTCTTGTTCTCCACAGATCCCTGAATGCAGAGATCAAGTTCATCTGTTAAAACACACCACCATCTTTCAAAGGCCATCACTTTCTGGAAATAGAGGAAAGATAAGTCTTAATTATTGCATAAAGTATATCATTGATCTAAGTTTTATTTATACAGTGATCATTTCTTATTCGTGCAATTAGTTGCACAACCAAGTCTCTTTTCTTTGCTGCACTAAATGGATGGAATAATTGTACTGAGATAATCAGAGTTGGTTTAAGGCCAAAGTGACTCAAGTGACCATTTGCAGCACTGTTGGTGCTGGTCATCCAAAATTTGTAAACAAGGTGTCTCATAATAAGTAGCAAAAATAATCAGTTTCTATGCTCACTAGATTTAGATTTATTTTTAAAGGTCTTGCAAAGCTATGGTAAGTAATGTACGAGGCAAGGAGTGAAAGGAAGAGGGGTGATACAAGGTGAGGAAGGGGGGGGGGGGTGCTAAATGTTATGCCACTTGTGTGGGAAAATGTTTTTGAAATAGCACTGGAGATAACACATGTGAATAAACAATACTGGAGCATTATTTTACAATGTTTTCAGTGCAGTGCTCCCCCCCCCCCCCCACACACATACTTTTTCACTAGCACCCCCCCCCCCCCCCACACACACACACACACACTTTTTCGCTAGCACACAATATTTTGTATAAATGAATTTTCGTACCGGAATACAACAAATTGAAAAAAAAAAATGTTATGTCTTCTTCTTAAAACATTCAAACAAAAAATTGTCTATTTACTAACACACTCCTTTATTTTTATCTTGTACACTCACGGTGGCTGCATAAACATGCTATTTACAGAACTCTTTTTTTTAACTATGACATCCCTCGGATATTGACTGTAACCTGCATAGGACTGAGAGCTTCATAAAAAACAGATCGTGTTCTCCCAAGTTCCAACCAGTTACTAAATTGCTGAACGGGTGATAGTATGAAGCACGAAAGCTTTCTGCTACAACTGTGGGGAACGTGCAAATAAAAAAAGAAAAAAACACACAACATAGCTACAATTAAATTGCAAAATAAGTAAGTCTCTTTTATAGCAAATTGTTTGCCTTTTAAGCAAACGTAGTCTAAATCAATCACAATGGCACACACATTGACGTATGAATAGCCACATAAAGCAACAAAATTACTATCCTAGCAGCTGTCCTGTTTTGGAAACCATTAACAACGAGCTATCTCAATAAAAGCGATTTTCCTTGTGGCAATCAGCATAGGATGATTTTTGAAAGTAGTGATAAAATAATCTGGTATTTGAGATCAAACAATTTGGTATGTGGAACATCAACTCCTACAGAAACTGTGTACCTCTTTTTACAGAAAACACCACAATTGCAACCACAAAAGCAACGGGGTAAATTTTGTCTTGGTGCTATCTTACAAGATTCGGGAGTGGGTCAAGAGGCAGGAAACTGCTTGATAAACAGGAAGAAAATAACATCTAAGGCCTAAGATGTAACTTCCAAATGCTTCAGGATAATGTGTCAGACTTAGTTACATTTTATATGAACAATGAATAACATGGGAAGGCTATATTGCTATTCATCATATAGAGGCAGCATTGAGCTACATTTTTTACAAACAATGAATAACCACACACACACACACACACACACACACACACACACACACACACAGAGATATATATTCACCCTAGCATAGCTCGCACACACATGACCACTGTCTCAGAGCACTAGAGTTCAACTGCGACTGTGACTGCATCTGATGAAACAGCAATCTGCTCGGATGGGGCGGTGTATGGAGATGTAGGTTGTGGAAGGGAGAGGGTGGAGTATCAGGTTACGGGTGGGGGATGATGCTGGTGCTGCCTGTGAGACTATCCAAGTGGGTTGCTTGGAGCAGCATCAAGAGACTGTGCTGGAAGAGTGTGGAAATGGGGAGGAGGAAAGGGAGGGTACAGAAGTACAGAAGAGGGAAACAACTTCTAGGTGCATTGGCAAGATAGGTATTGCAGTGGGAGCTGGGAAGGGGGTAGGCAGGTGGAAGAATGGAAGGTGGAGGCGAGGCGGGATTCAGGAACAATGGATATATTGTAGGAAGATTTCCCTGCTTGTTAGCCTGTTAGTAGTCATGCCCATGTAGAATGCGGCACAGTGGTTGTAACTAAGTTTGTAGAGCTCACAGCTGCTTACACAGGTTTTCCTGCCTCGGATGGGGTAAGAGAGGCCAGTGATATGATTGTAGTAGGTGGTAACAGAAGGATGTATGGGACAGGTCTTGCATCTGAGTCTATTGCATAGATATGAGGCATGTACCAAGGAGTTGGGGACTGGGGCGGACTAGGGATGGACAAGTATATTTCATATGTAGGGTGGGTGGTGGAATATCACTGTGGGAGGGATGGGGAGGATATTTGTCATTTCAGTTTTGACTGTCTCCCGACCTGTCCTGAAATATCCTCACTACTGTCTTCCTCAACCCTCCCATAATGATATCTTTTTGCCCACCAGTCCTAGACAATACTCTTATCCATCACTACTCCTCTCTTGCTCCTAGCCCCTTGCCTCAAGGCTTATATCTCTGCAACAGACCCAGAAGCCATATCTACTCCAGTCCTATCACTGGCATCTCCTATTTGATCAAAGACAGAGCCACCTGTGGATACAGCCATACAATCTACCAAATAAGCGGTAACATCTGTGGCACATTCTATGTGGGCACAACCACTAACAAGCTATCTGTTTGCATGAAAAAGCTACTTTGTAAAAGGGGAGAAAGGGATAATGTGACCAATTTTAGACCTATTTCTATGCCAACAGTGTTTGCTTAAGTTATTGAAAAGGCTGTGTATGTAAGGATAATTGATCATTTTATTTCACATAATTTGCTATCAAATGTCCAGATCAGTTTTAGAAGTGGTTTAACAACTGAAAATGCTATATTCTCTTTTCTCTGTGAGGTACTGGATGGATTAAACAAATGGTTTCGAGCACTAGCCATCTTTTTTTAATCAACTAAGGTGTTCAGTTGTGTTGATCACAAAATATTGATACGGAAGTTAGACCATTAGAGAATATAGGTAGTAGCTCACAGTTGGTTCACTTCTTCCCCAACCCCTACCCTATCATCCCTCCCACTCCTCAACCTGTGCCGCCTCCTTTTTTTTTTACTGTCACTCACTTCAGCAGTTGTTGCTCATGTCAAACACAGTCACAGTCGGGCCTTAATAGCCACAGACAGTAGCCGTGTGTGTGTGTGTGTGTGTGTGTGTGTGTGTGTGTGTGTGTGTGTGTGAGAGAGAGAGAGAGAGAGAGAGAGAGAGAGAGAGAGAGAGAGAGAGTTCTACTTCTGAGGAAGGACTTTGTCGGAGATTGTGCATACTTCCAGTGTCCTTTTCATTGTGCCGGCCCGCAACTCGATGACTCTTCTACGTTATGAGTAGAAATCTATCCTCTATATTATTGTTCTTACATCCTGGACCTTCCATTGATCAATCAATAATATTTATAACTATACAAGCTCTCAGGTAATGTAGTTACCATTAACAAAAAGTTATATCAAATGAGTATGTGAAGCAACTACCAGACCACATTAAATGAAACAACTGAACACATACACTTGACAGCACAAAAAGTTCCCCACCCCTACTAATTCTAAGCCTTGTCATATGCATGATTTGACAACACAGGATGCAGAAACTGTAAGATGTAGACATTGTCTTTCACTTGAGTTGTTAGAGTGTTGTACCACTCGTGGTCTAGCGGTAAATGTCATGCAATGTAGATGCAAAGTTGTATGCTCCAGTCTATTCATTCCTTTATTTTTTAACTGCAGTTTGCTGCCTGCTAAAAGTGTGAACCTGATGAAACCTCAAAGGTAATCTGCTTCACTTTCTAACCACACAGTAATAACAAAAGAGCCTTTGGCTGTATCAAGATCACAACAGTTTATGCTTAAACGTTTCCTCACCCTACATAACCACTGCAACCCAGCTGCTCACCACCAGGCATCTGACAATGGTTGTAGTCCGAACTGATGAATGTGGTGCATCTGCATTTGGAGTACATTTATGCTCTCACACTGATAAGCATGAAATTATTTATTAGCATAGTTGGATTTTCTGCAGTAAATAACTTTAGTAAACCAAGTGAACATGGAGCTACACAAAAGGTATGAGTGTATTTATCAACTGTCATTTTCTAATTTAAAATTCTAGTATTTGACTTGCAGTTATGAATTGGATTTTTCATAATTTGATCTTTTTAACATTGTTTATGCATTATAAACTAAGTAGCACGAGGAAGATATCTAATATATGTGACGTACTGTTTGCTGTGGGTTTAACAGAGGGGTGAATGCACTTTGAAGCATTTGTGTGAAGAGTGGAACGATATTAGGAAAACCACATCAGAAAAGCATTTTCTTGTTTCTTTCATTCTGTCATGAATGAATTTCCACATTCGTGAAGTTTCAATAACTGACATATGTGATCAACTATTACCATTTAACTTTCGTGCAACATTTGCATTCAACTGCCAAAGTTAAGAAGTCAATAGCAGAAGTACGACATGCCACAATTAACAGCAACAAAAATCAAACTGGTGTATATTACTGCATTTTGGTTTCAGTGTCAACAGTTCACTCATAGAGCTTCCTTATGCCACAGCTATCAACATTGAGAAGATGCTGTTATAAAAGACATGGCAAATATGGAGGCTCATTCACCTGTCAGTTAACCCCAAAATGAAAAATATGTCTGAAGTGTTAGACCCTTTCCTCTTGCATCTATTTCATAACACTTAAACAATATTCATAAGATTCAACTACACACAATCCAGTTCAAAACTACACATCAAATACTGGAAGTTCAAATAAGAAAATGGCAACTGATAAATATATTCACAATAACCTACACATATGTAACTGCATGGTGTCCACCCCATTTATCAAAGTTATTTCATGCGGAGAATCAAACTACACAAAGAAACAAATTAAATGCGAGAGCAGCAAGGTGCCAAAAATACGTCGCAATGAGCTCAAGTGGTCAGATGGTGGCTGGCATGAAAAGACCAGTGGCAGATGGCTGGTTGCTGCCCTATGGAAAGAAAACTCTCGACTATAATCTATTCCGATCTTGATGCAGCCATGAGCTCTTGCACAGAAGATTAGAAAGTGAAGCAAATTATCCCTGAGTTTCTATCAGACTGATACATTAAGTACACAGCCGAAATGTGGTTAAAAAATAAAAGAATGAGAGGACTTAAACTCTCAACTATGCATCTACATTGTGCGACATTTACTACCAGACACAACACTGTAACAGCTCGAGTGGAAGACAACATTTCCTCCAGACACATACACATACTATAGTGTTGCCAAATTGTGTAGACAGCCAGACTTAGAATTCTTAGAGGACAACTAATTTTTGTGCAGTCAAATGTAAACAATAGGTTTATCTGGGCTTGCCCAACTTATACAATACAGTATTACAGAAAAAGTATTCAGTATCATATTTACAGACTGCAAGAATGAAAGACGTAAGCAAGATATAGACAACATTTTAAAAACCCAATATGTCTGATAATGTTAGTAATCTTCCAAGGTGTTGAGATGCCTCAGATCACCAGTTATTTTGGAAACAGAGAATGTTGCTGTCTTCAGCTGATTTCTGTGGGATGGACTGTTACACAACTGAGTTCACTGGGTAAAAATTTAGTTGTCTATTGTGTTGAAACTAAATGAAACAGCACGCATCTGCAGGATATGTGCAACAAGGAGTGGGAACCAACTGCTGACTGAAAACTACCTCAGTATGAAAGCCATCTTGAAATACAAACTGTGGTTGGTTAAGTATCCCATAATGAAGGAAAGAAAAAAAAGTTCTTGTCCTGGCAGAGTGTTGACAATGATATGAAGAAAAGTTTGTTTTAGTTATGCTGAATTAAATTTGTGTGAATAGTTCTATTTCTAGATTTTACCAATTCCTTTTTACATGGTAAGTTAATTGTGAGCAAGTTTTACCATGCATTCGTACTATTGATTCACCTCAATAGGTAATTAATTCCCTACATTCAGTGTGGATGTACACTTACATTCAACCTCCAGTGTGAATATAAAATCAGCGAGAAAGTACGACATTGACAGAGTCTGCAGATAAGTGCCACTGGGTGGCAGTGTGAGTCTGCTGGGGAGCACGATGAGATAGTCTGCGTTTTTGCAATAAACACTGTGTCCAGGTGGCATTGCGGTTAATGTGACTGCCTAGTAACCAGAAGATTATGGGTTTGAGTCCCTCTACAGCACGCATTTTCACTCATCGCTGCTGACTCTGTGTAAAGTCTTGATACAGCTAATATCATTAGTTCCTTCCCTTTCTCTGCCTTCCTCTCCCTCTAACTACAACTGCTGTCATAGCTGCGGATTCAGTGTGGTGTGTGTTCTTCCAGAAATGTCCAAAACAATAAACACCATGCTCATATAATAACTGAAAGTACTTCCTCAGGCTTCACTACTTCGGAAATGGTTATCAGGGGGATGACACACAATCCCCATGTGTGGCATTTTCTTTATTTTACACTGACAGTACCATATTAAGTGGTGTTGGCCATTATGACATATTTTTTGTTTTAGGAGATTTCCTTCTGGCGGCACACAGTCCACCTGGTTTCATTTTGAATGATCCTCTGTTTATGTGGTTTGTTCTTCTTCAGTATTCTAGTGAGACAGTACTTAATCTTAACATCTACATTTGTCAAACCATTGGTCATACTTGCATAACCAGTTGATATTATCATTCACAGACTCAGTAGTTGTAGCTGACAAGCTGTGGAAGAAATACATTTGTGCAGATGCTTCAGCTGTTGATCTGCACCTTCCCCAACATGCTGTGGTTGTCCACAACAAAGTCTCCATAACTATTGTTGTCCTCCCCAACGACGCCATCTGCACAGCAGCTATGGTCTAGGTTATTTTGTGTACACTGAGCAAGACTTCAGGAAGTATTGTAAGCTATTAGAACAAAGGTGACTGACTTGTTTATCCAATGAACCTTCAGTACCTTCAAAGCCACCATAAGGGTAACTCTTCAAATTATGGACCAATTTCATACACTTTCCTGCTTAAGGAAGTACCAAGATCATTGTGAAACGTAGAAGAGACCGTTCTCACCTAAGGGAAGAATGCAGTTTTCAACATGTGAGTTGATCACATAGTGTAAATATTTGAACAAACTATCTGTTGAGGATATAAATCATACATAAGCTTCAGCATATACACATGTAAGAGATAAGCAATTCAATCTAGGCTCAATGCTTCAATGAGGAGTATTCAAAGGAACATTAATTGCTGTGTAACAAATGAAAAGTATACAAACAGCTTTAAGGTATTCCAAACAATGTCTGAAATTTATTTAATCATCCTGTGAGATGCAGTAGTCTTCTTACACTGCCAAAATGTAAGCATATGACAAAGCAAGCTGGGATCTTCTTACTTCCTCTTGTTTTGTTATCTGCCTCCTTAAATTCATTTTTTTTTAATTTTTCACTAATTACCATCAAAATATGTAAGTATAATCTGCAATTTCATAAAAGAGAAAGGTTGGCCCTCAGTTTTAAAGAATATAGCACCAGATCTAAATTTGTGCTCCATTTTATGTCTGTAATTGATTTTCTAATTTATTTGGACAATTTATTGTTAATATCTTTTGTTATAGGATGAAATCAGTAATTGTTTTGTGGCTTAGATTCTATTGCTGACTTACAAACAAACATAAATTCTGTACTAATTATAAACATTTGGAAAAAGAATCACTAGGATTCTTGAAGTATTTATTTGGCTCTATTCGAAAAGATATTAACAAACCCAGCCCTTCATTAATTCAAGATTAATTAACAGGTTTGTAAAAAGTATTGTTTCTATATCTATATCTCTTAATTTCATAATTTAAACAAATAATTCAGCTTAACCCCTGTGTAGAACAAAATGTTAAAAAGAACCAATTTTTCAATGTATTCAGTTAATTTAATGATTTATGTTTTAATTTTAACTTCTGCAACTTCAACACTAAACAATGTGTAGTTTCAGTGCCTATTACTGAGATGATGTATAAAGGCCCAATTTTTGGTCCTGAGGCAATCAGCCCACGGGCGATTTTCAGACGAGAAACCTGTGCTGGTTAGGTCAACAACAATGCATCAACGTAACTGTGAAATACGTGTAATAGGTCATGTGTTAAAACAATGACAGTGTTTATTCAATATGTAGCATATTATTCTGCAATAACCGTGTGATCAGGTTTTTACTGCTCATAGGTGTTCAACAGTAAACTACGGTAGCAGTATGCTGATGTTTGCCTGAATACTATTAATGAGGTTCATCGAAAGTTAAACAATAGTGCACTGGCCATATTAACTGTGTTTATTGGCAGGTCATGAACAGTGAAAGTAAAGAACTAGGAACGCAACTGTGCACCTGTTGGCTACATTATTTACAGTAGTCAGTGTTGAAATCCCACTCCCCATTTTTCAGTCAGTAACACAACACAATATGTTGACACCAAGGACCATCAACAAACAAATAAAGCAGGTGAACATCATGTATGGTTCCCTTCTGGGTGATGATTATCGTAATTGGGCACAATAAACTAGGACTCACGAACTATGAACACTAACTCAAGAACAGTTTACAATAAAGTGAATATAATGAAGGAAGTGCAACAGCAAATCAGCGAATGGGTTTCATGGCCACAGTATGACAGTAGCCAATCAGCTAGTGGGTTCTACGGAAGCAGCCATTGAGTACAGGAGCAGCAAATCAGCACGCACATAGACGCAGCTGTGCAGACGATGAATCGAGATGATGATTACTGCTGCTGCAACTGCAGCAGCAGCAGCAGCAGCCGCAGAAGACGAGTGAATAAGAATAAGGTAATTTCATAAAAAAAGTCATTTTATATTAAATTATGCATAATGAGTGGCCTTAACGAACAAGACAGTGTGATGAGAGAGAAGGGACAACAGGGAACTGGTTCTGTAAATGACATGCATGTAACTTTGAATGATGGGGACGAAAGCCCTATTGCAGATGAAACGATAAAAGTGTCATGTTCACTGCATGGTGATGGAAGTGAAATGGATGAAAACAGTACTGAAGTGGATGAAATCATTAAGGTTAAGGGGGAGTAGTGAAAGTCAGTGAGGGCAACAGGTTAGGGCAGACGAAAAATTGGAATCAATGTTAAAAGAAATTATGAGTAGTATGTGTACGAAAGAAGACATTATTAAGGTGGAAAAGAAAACTCATAGCATTAGAACTGACATGGGCTTCAAGGATGAATTGGAGAAATAAATTTAAAAGGAGATTAAGGTAGTCAGCTCTAATCTTTCAGAATTAATTAAGAAGGTTGAGGCAGTAGCTAACGATTGTGATGAAAAGATAAAGAAAGTAGCACATAACACTAATGAGAAATTAACATTAATGAGTAGTCAATGTGTAGAAGACAGAAAGAAGCTTTGTGATGACTATAGTAGGAGGGTGCATGCTTCCGAAAAACAGCGTAAAGATGAAGTCAAAGCAGCCAGGAAATTTTGTGCTGAAAGCAGGGTTAAACTTGAACCAATTCAATCAGATTAAAAATGATTTAGAAACAGAAGTGGAAACCAAGTGTGCCGTAGTGGTAGAGGAAAAACTGGTAAAAGTAAATAATAATGTAGATTCCAAATTGGCTGATATGGAAAAAAAGATGGAAGAAATACAAAATATAAAGTATAGAATATGTAGTGTCCCAAACAGAACTTCACTTGTTAGTTGTAACAAATTTAATAATTTTGAACCATATGTTCAAGTGCATCCATAGGATCTCATTAGAAAATTTAATAATTTGCTTGAAACATGCTATCACAAGGAGAAAATGTCATTTGTGAGAGATTTTTTTAAAGGGGTAGCTCACGGGTGGGCAGCTCAGGTAGCTGATAGTTGTACTTCAGGCATAGTACATAACAATACAGGCAGGGTAGGAAAAAATGTTATCTTCATAGTCTCAGATGTTATTGAATTTAGTTTATATTACTGCTCCAAGATACAGCCCTCCAAAAATGACACTGTGCATACCATTTTGAAGATGTGAATTTTTGATAAAATTTTAAAATGCTGTATCTCTGGAACATCTCTAGATATTTTATTGATTTTTTTAATTGAAAGCTAATGGCTTTATGATTACAAAGAAATCCTCCATTTGGACTTATCTGACAAAGTTCTTTTACTATAGCATTCTGAACTTTTTTATTTAATTTATGGAATTTTTTTTTTTTTTCAGAAATTCCAATCCGTAAAACTTTGATTTTTTTCTGTTGATTAGTACCATATTATTTTACATTCCCTGAAAAGGCAAGCCTCCACTTTTCAGTTGAACAGGTTTCACAAACAATTGAAATTTTTTCCATACATAAAGCATGTTTTATTATCAAATTATATCATAACAGGCTCATAAAAATCAAAAACTACGCTTATTTAACAAAATTTTAGTAGTTTGAAAGATGAGTAAGAGACACATTTTTCAAGCATTTTAAATGATTCCAAAACGTATGTGAAAAATCCAAAGACTTAAAAGTTTCAATTTATATAACTTATGTGTACTCTGTTTGTACCGAAATTAGCCAGTTAATGAACTAAAAATGTGTTCCAGTGCTTCAGTATCTTCCTTTAAGATAGAGTGATGCCTTCCTGTTGAACCAATAGGAACTGGAGCACTTGAGAACATTGTGAACAGAAGGTGAGCACTGATGGCATTGTTGCTGTCCTTCAGCTGGAAACTTACATCCAGCAACTGGTCCATGTGGTAGCATAAATTTCACTACAATTTCGTTTAACTCATAACTGGTGTCTATAAATCTCTGCAATCCCAGTCACACACACATGCCACAGACATCCCCCTTCTCAGGTTGTGAACCTGAATATTATCCTACTGTTTCTGAGGTGTTGGCTGAATGAATGAAATTTCTTCTTTCTTGCTCTTTAAAGTGAGTCCTAAAATGCGTCTTCTGAATTTCTTTCACAGGAGTAATTTTTTTGGACCATTCCTCTTTTTCCTGCTCACAGAATTCCTTGATTTCCTCTTTGGACAAAAGAATGAGGGCTGTGGATGTGTAAGATTTCACAACTCTCATAAAATCTCTAGCATTCTGTATTGCAGCTATATTTGGAATGGAAAGATTATGTTTTGTAGCATGGTGCTTCGTCAGGCCTCCTACATCACAAGACCCCTTCCCGAGACCAGTAGCACTGTGTACCCAATCAGTTGGCACAAGTGACTAACTCAATTCAAACAGCTGGTAATGATTTTTAAAATGATTAGGAGCACCATCAGAAATAAAAACAATATTCTCTGTTTGCATCATCATCATCATCATCATCATTTAAGACTGATTATGCCTTTCAGTGTTCAGTCTGGAGCATAGCCCCCTTATAAAATTCCTTCATGATCCCCTATTCAGTGCTAACATTGGTGCCACTTCTGATGTTAAACCTATTACTTCAAAATCATTCTTAACTGAATCCAGGTACCTTCTCCTTGGTCTGCCCCGACTCCTCCTACCCTCTACTGCTGAACCCATGAGTCTCTTGGATGACCTTGCTTCTCCCATGTGTTGAACATGACCCCACCATCTAAGCCTGTTCGCCCTGACTGCTACATCTATAGAGTTCATTCCCAGTTTTTCTTTGATTTACTCATTATGGACACCCTCCTGCCATTGTTCCCATCTACTAGTACCTGCAATCATCCTAGCTACTTTCATATCCGTAACCTCAACCTTGTTGATAAGGTAACCTGAATCCACCCAGCTTTCACTCCCATACAACAAAGTTGGTCGAAAGATTGAATGGTGCACAGATAACTTAGTCTTGGTACTGACTTCCTTCTTGCAGAAGAGAGTAGATCGTAGCTGAGCGCTCACTGCATTAGCTTTGCTACACCTCGCTTCCAGTTCTTTCATTATGATGCCATCCTGTGAGAATATGCATCCTAAGTACTTGAAACCGTCCACCTGTTCTAACTTTGTTCCACCTATTTGGCACTCAATCCGTTTATATTTCTTTCCCACTGACATTACTTTCGTTTTGGAGATGCTAATCTTCATACCATAGTCCTTACATTTCTGATCTAGCTCTGAAATATTACTTTGCAAGCTTTCAATCGAATCTGCCATCACAACTAAGTCATCCGCATATGCGAGACTACTTATTTTGAGTTCACATACCTTAATCTCACCCAGCCAGTCTATTGTTTTCAACATATGATCCATAAATAATATGAACAACAGTGGAGACCAGTTGCAGCCTTGTCTTACCCCTGAAACTACTCTGAACCATGAACTCAATTTACCGTCAACTCTAACTGCTGCCTGACTATCCATGTAAAGACCTTTAATTGCTTGCAAAAGTTTGCCTCCTATTCCATAATCTCGTAGAACAGACAATAACTTCCTCCTAGGAACCCGGTCATATGCCTTTTCTAGATCTATAAAGCATAGATACAATTCCCTGTTCCACTCATAACACTTCTCCATTATTTGCTGTAAGCTAAAGATCTGGTCCTGACAACCTCTAAGAGGCCTAAACCCACACTGATTTTCATCCAATTGGTCCTCAACTAATACTCGCACTTTCCTTTCAACAATACCTGAGAAGATTTTACCCACAACACTGATTAAAGAGATACTTCTGTAGTTGTTACAATCTTTTCTGTTTCCATGTTTAAAGTTTGGTGTGATTACTGCTTTTGTCCAGTCTGATGGAACCTGTCCTGACTCCCAGGCCATCTCAATTATTCTGTGTAGCCATTTAAGACCTGACATTCCACTGTATTTGATGAGTTCCGACTTAATTTCATCCACCCCAGCTGCTTTATTGCACTGCAATCTACTGACCATTTTCTCCACTTCCTCAAATGTGATCCTACTTCCATCATCATTCCTATCCCATTCTACCTCGAAATTTGAAACATTACTGATCGTATTTTCACCTACATTGAGCAACTCTTCAAAATATTCCCTCCATCTGCCCAAGGCATCCACAGGATTCACCAGCAGTTTTCCTGACCTGTCCAAAATATTTGTCATTTCCTTCTTACCTCCCTTTTGAAGACTGCTAATTACACTCCAGAATGGTTTTCCAGCAGCTTGACCCATAGTCTCCAACCTGTTTCCAAAGTCTTTCCAAGATTTCTTCTTGGATGCTGCAATTATCTGTTTGGCTTTGTTTCTTCCTTCAACATAACTTTCTCTGTCTACCTGAGTTCTAGTATGTAGCCATTTTTGATACGCCTTCTTTTTCCTTTTACAGGCTGCCTTGACTGTGTCATTCCACCAAGCTGTTTGCTTCATCCTACTTTTACACACTACTGTTCCAAGACATTCTTTAGCCACTTCTAGTACTGTGTCCCTGTACCTTGTCCATTCCTTTTCCAATGACTGTAATAGACTACATTCAACTAACTGGTACCTTTCTGAGATCGCTGCTATGTACTTGTGCCTGATTTCCTTATCCTGAAGTTTCTCCACTCTTATCCTCCTACATATGGACCTGACCACCTGCACTTTCGGCCTCACAATCCCAATTTCACTGCAGATTAAATAATGATCAGTGTCATCAAAGAATCCCCGGAATACACGTGTGTCCCTCACAGCCTTCCTGAATTCCTGATCTGTTATTATATAGTCAATGACAGATCTGGTTCCCCTGCCTTCCCAAGTATACTGGTGAATGTTCTTATGTTTAAAAAAGGAGTTTGTGATTACTAAGCCCATACTGGCACAGAAATCCAAGAGTTGTTTCCCATTCCTGTTGGCCTCCATATCCTCTCCAAATTTTCCCATAACCTTTTCATACCCTTCTGTTCGATTTCCAATCCTGGAATTAAAATCATCCATGAGCAGAACACTGTCCTTGTCCTTTACTCTAAGAACTATGTCACTGAGTGCCTCATAAAAACTATCCATCTTATCTTGATCTGTCCCTTCACAATGCGAATATACTGACACAGTCCTAATTTTCTTGCTAGACACCATCAAATCTATCCACATCAGTCGTTCGTTTACATACCTTATTGCAACTACGCTGGGTTCCATTTTTTTCCTGATGTAAAGCCCTACACCCCATAGTGCTATTCCTGCTTTGACTCCTGACAGGTAGACCTTGTATTCTCCCACTTCCTCTTCTTTCTCACCCCTTACCCGAATGTCACTAACAGCTAAAACGTCCAGCCCCATCTTACTTGCAGCCTCTGCCAGCTCTACCTTCTTCCCAGAGTAGCCCCCATTGATATTAATAGCTCCCCATCTCATTACCATTTGTTTGCCAAGTCGTATCTTAGGAGTCCCTGGTTTGTCAGTTAGAGGTGGGACTCTGTCACCTCCAAAGGTCCGAGGCATTTTGCTCTGATTGTTACCAGCATCATATTTAAAGTACCAGGGAAGCAGGTTGCTAGCCTTACTTGCCCCGAGTCCCATTTGGTAGTCTTTGCCCCATGAGCACAAAGGTGACCACGCCTCAAAATATGTCCGAGATGCCCAGCCTTATTCCAAAGTAACTGGTATCCCAACTGTCGGGACCACTTACTTGGCCACTCATACGTTGCCCGTGGTTCATGAACTAGGACATGACTACAGGAACCCACACCAAGAAGTTGAAGAATTTTGCTCACTGCTAGCAAAGCATGTGCTGAGTCACATCCTGTGTCATCACTTATAACTGTAAAACTTGTGGTCTTGTTTTGAAAATGTCACTCCTGTAAAAACTGAAACCTGGTCATTACACCAATGGTACCCTTGTTTTATGTTACAGACTACTAATGAGTTCACATGCCTAACAGAGGCGTCATATGTCATGTGCTCCAGTAATTTCTTCAAAGTTACCACACAAAGTTCAAAATTCATGCTGTACACACATAAATAGACATCTCTAGGTGGGTTGGAACTACCCACTTAAGTCGTAGTGCATAAAATTTTTATCTTCCGATATGTGAAGTTGTATTGTTGCTCTTATAAATTGCAAAAGTTTCTTTAATACTGTAAGTCATGTACCTCTACACTTTCACAACTTTTTGACCTTCACCTGTTAGTGTTATAGTGTCTTTTTTGTTGGCACTCTGACAAGAAGAGTCCCATTTATCTTCCAGATAAAATGACTGCACTATAAGAACCTGAGCTGCTTCTACAGGATGACAATAATAGGGATCTGGTCTTCCAAAGATTCCTTTTACAGACTTCACATTTCTTGATTTGTCTACCATGTACTTTGATACTGATGGAAAGTGGTTCAAAATTGTTTTCTTTAAAAATGTCTCTGGAATAATAGTTAAAACTTGCGCCTTTTCACTGTAGGATGCACAGTATACAACAGCTGAATTGATATTTGTGAAAAATTCCTGGCTAGAGGTGCAAGAGGGCTTTGATTCATTTTCTTCTGAATTTCTACTTTCGAGAGTATAGTCAGTTTTGCTGTAGTGTATTCATCCATAGCTTTAGTAATTTTTCTGCACTTTCTTGATGCATAGAGCTGCTGATTCGACTTCACTGACCACGGTTTCTTAACAGGACAAACATCTACCTCTGTAGTTGACTGATTCAGGATATTTAATTTTTCCTTTACTGATGCAAAATTTGCATCATCTGCACCATGGGAGGCTTCACATTGTTCAGATACTATCATTGTTGTTATTCTGTCAAAACATTTAGAACGCAAAAAGTCATCGCTGGAAACATCTTTACTTTGAATAAGAGTCTTGAAATGAGAACACTTATTCCCAACCTGAACAAAGTCTGCTTTTTTTGTTTGTCTTATATTTCACTCTTTTATGAATATCCAAATAGTCAGCACACTTTACTCTCCTGTGGCCCCAGTCAGAAGACATTTCAAACAGTCAATTTCAAAAAACACGCTGCAACCGTGTCGACTGGCAAATTCCTCATGAAAACACAGAACGCACTGGATGGTCTCCGATTTCTTAGAAGCCTCTTCAGTAAACAAATTAGTACTGAACAACTACAATACAGAAACCTGCAATAAACACCCACCACAAAGAAACTGACAAGAAACTACCACCAAGTGTAAGAAATATCTTCAACAATGAAAGTGAAAAGAAGTAAATGCAAAGAAGAAAGCGATAAAAAATAACTGCAACAAAGACAATAGAAATAAACATTGTAACAAAGAAATTAGTAAGAAACAACTTCAGTGGAGTCATACATTACCCATGAAAGTTGAAAAAAAAAAATGATTTTTTAAAATAAAAACTGTCCAACTTAAAAGTGGAAGCTATCCTTTACAGAGAGTGCTACATAGTACTAATCAACCAAAAAAATCTAACTTTTCTGGATTAGCATTTTTGAAAAAAAAATACGAAAATTATTAAAAAAATAAAATTCAAAAGGCGACAGTAAAAGAACTTTGGCAGATATGTCCAAATGTAGGATATCATTGTAATCATAAAGCAATTATCTTTTAATTAAAAAAACTCTTAAAATATCTAGAACAGTTACAGAGATAAAGCAATTCTAAAATTTTTCGTAATTCGCATCTTCAAAATGGTGTTCGCAGTCTCATCTTCGGAGGCCTGTATCTCGTGGCAGGAATTTTTTTTGGAGAAAACAAAAAATTATTGGTTCTTTACTTACTCCTGAATTTTAGCAGATGCTAAATTCAATAACATCTGAGCCTATGAAGCAATACAGATCATGCCTTCATGGCACAGCTTTGAAAAACCAATTCTAGATGAATATTGGTCCAAAGAGAAGCAGCAGAGAATTTTAAGTGAATTTTGTGGAGGAGAGAGATTTGCCTCTAGGAAGGGTACTATGAAAGGATTCTGTCAGCTATGGATAAAAAAACTGAAATATTTGGACAAAGAGCTAGCTAGTGGGTTTAGAAACTAAGTTGCCTCAGAAAGTTAGATAATTGCTCATACCTGCCCCTACAGGTAATATTAGTGATATCTTGAGTCATATTGATAAAGTGGAGAGGGTGAAGCCCTCAGTGGAAGATCGCAGGAGGAATTTTGATGACAATAATCAATTAGGGAGAGAATTTCAGGTAAACAGGATGAACAGGACTAATTACAGTAGAAATTCAAGGAATGGTTGGGTGGAAGATAGCCAGAATGGACACGGAAATAGTAGGAGAAATTCAAGTAAAAGAAATGGAGCAGATTATTTTAATTCTGGATCAAACCATTTAAACTAGATAATGCTCCAGTTTTGGCTCGCACTAGAGCAAGTAGTGATGAAGAACCATGTGTATATAAATGTGCTGTAATCACAGGTAAGGGTAATGTAAATGATAGTAGTAAGATGAGTGTAATTTCTAATTCTAGTGAGATGTTGAATGATGGTGTGGGTAGCAATATTTATCCCATAAAAGTAGAGGAGGAATGTACTATAATAAAATCAAGTGATGAAACACAGTGTGTTGCTAATGCCCAGGATGTCCAAAGTGTCCAGACAGTTGGTAAATTTTTAAGAGAACATAAGGAATTCAGGTGTATTGCTTTATGGTCTAATACTGGAAACAATAATCAACTAATAAGCCAAGTATTTGATGACAATGAAAGAGACAGCGGGTCTGATTCTGACAGTAGCTGTAATGATGATAGCAGTGACAAATTCAGTAGTGACGATGATGAGGTATTTAAATTTATAATTGATAATGATGACAATGTGTTACGTAAAGAAAGAATAAAGGAAGATAATGTTAGGTGTAATGAAGAGTTGGAGTTTGAGAGTGGTAATGCGGAAGAGAACCATACTATTTGTCATTTGACTGTCTGGTAATTAATTTGGTAATCTGGATTATAGTCTTTCCAGGCAAAGGATTAATGAGGATTTGTTGTTTGAAGAAGATCAAATGGTAAGTAAAAAGGAAGTGTGGCACCCTGTAACAAAAGCAAGTGATGGTAAGTGTTTACTGGACAATGGTAGCGATTTGAAAGGCATCTCACAGGCATTTCTTGAAGCTATTAAGAACACAGAGGGTATAGTGGTGATGCATGTTTCTGGAATAAGAATTATTGGTGCTACTGGTAAGCTACCAAAGTGTGTTAAACAAGAGGTATTATTAACTGTGAAATATGTGTAATAGGTCATGTGTTAAAACAATGACAGTGTTTATTCAATATGTAGCATATTATTCTGCAATAACTGTGTGATCAGTTTTCTACTGCTAATAGATGTTCGACAGTAAACTATGGTAGCAGTATGCTGATGTTTGCCTGAGAACTATTAACGAGGCTTATCAAAAGTTAAACAATAGCGCGCTGGCCATATTAACTGTGTATATTGTGGGGTTGTGAACAGTGAAAGTAAAGAACTGGGAACGGAACTGTGCCCTGTCGGCTACATTATTTACAGTTCAATCCCACGTCCAGCCATCCTGATTTAGGTTTTCCATGATTTCCCTAAATCGCTCCAGGCAAATGCCAGGATGGTTCCTTTCAAAGGGCACGGCCGACTTCCTTCCCCGTCCTTCCCTAATCCGATGAGACTGATGACCTCGCTGTCTGGTCTCCTTCCCCAAACCAACCAACCAACCATTATTTACAGTAGTCAGTGTTGAAATTCCACTGCCCATTTTTCAGCTAGTATCACAATACAGTACGTCAACACTGAGGACCATCAGTGAAGAAATAAAGTAGGCAAACATCACAAGCTGACACATTCATTTCCAGCTGGTACAAACCCATTCAAAAAAATATGCTTGTTCTTCACTTCACTAGATTAGACTGCCTTAGATACACTGTTCAATGTATAGATCAATAGTGAGGAGGTCCTAATGGATGTAAAGTATGTCAGAACACAAAGAAACAAGGAAAAACAATTTTCAAATCAGCCCATGATTGATTAGAAATTCACTTAGAATACCACTCCAAAAGTACCACCATGCTTTGTAGCCTACTGGATCCCTTTAATAGAACCTGCCCTTTATGTACCAGCTGTTTGTCATTATCGGTACTAGTTATATATGTGTGTGTGAAATGTGTTCGAGAACAACTGGGATATACTAATAAAATCTTCTAGGTTTCCAGAGCAGGACAAACAAGAGTTAAAACTCAAGTTTTCAAAGATAATCACCATCTTCTTCATCTGGGGATGTGCACATATGACATCTAAAGCATTCAGTGTGAGCGTAGGCCATGTTACACAGAGCAGACACAATGTCGTATTCAGCAGTACTGCCTGGAGCACATCAGCTCTGGGGCAGAGAGACAAATTGGCAGTCACTGAGCACAGTTTGGAAGAAAGCTGCATGTTGTATTCTGAATGAGCAAGAGTGCTTTGTAATGCAATGTAGTTTGGGACAGCACGATAAAGGAATCCATCAAATTTAGGGCTAATAACGGCCTCAGAAACAGAGATGGTGGCTATTAACAAAGTTCTGCTTTGGACCTGTTACTGGCCATAACACACTGTGAGCACTCAGAGCTGAGAGATGTGCTAGTTGGTGTCTGACTGAACATGCTGGGATTCAAGTACACTCCCTCATCTGCTCCAATCTGTGCTGGGTCAAGGGCAAGGACAACTCAACTCACTGCAGTACCTGTATAAGATCAAGCAAGATGACATTTCAACACTTTACCATAAGACGATGGTAGCGACACTCATCGAACTGTCGCATCTGGAAACCCGAGAACTTTATATTAGTTCAACACACAAGAAAGATGACGATGTTTTACATATACATGTTGACACCAATGATATTTCTTTGGTTTTACTATTTTGTCATGTATTTGGTATAATATGTGGTTCTTTAATACAGGATGTCACAACCCCTTCGGGTCAAAATAATACCAAAAGTAAAGGACACTAAAAGGAGTATTTTGAGAAAAGAAACAAATGGTTGGAAGTGTGTATTTCAGGTAGTATAAGGTCTTGAATGTACAACATTTTTGAAGTAAATGTGTGTAAACTGCTTATGCTTAGTAGTAAAGCAACTGCCTTCAAACTGACAACCGTAACACTATCTTGAAAAATAATGCACTATTGCCTACAATCTGTTCACAGAGGATTTGACTGACTGTAAAAGGTATAACATTTCTCATTACAACAAACTAAAGACGTGCATTTAATGTATGATGTTGCAGCATGCAGTGCCCAGAAAGACATACAAATGTAGCGAGAAAAGATTCATAGTACATATCTTGTCAACTGGAAAAAAAATTATCATCACAGACAGAAAATTAAAAGAAATTGGATTAGTCATGCCACAGACAGTCGGCAAATGTTCTCAACAAAGGTTTGTTTACAGAGTAGAATTTGAAGAGATGGTGTTGGATCCTGTGACAGGACATTAATCAAGCACTAGGGTCATTCCATTTCAAATGTATCAGATTTAAAGATGGTCCTCACTTGACAATTTCTGAATCCAATGGCTTTTTTGGAGTAGGTTCAACGATGTCTTGGATGAACATGTACAAAGTTTCAGTTTGATATTTCTTTTCGTTCCAGTTCTTCAGCTTCTCATAGACTGGGGTCTCAGTTTCCACAACCTACATGCATGCCAGAACGTTAACTGGTAACATTCATGAAAGGTGCTCTTAGCTTATAAGATCCTGCTTTTCTATACTAAACAATATTTTGTGCTGAATAAGAATACATTACAAATTACATGGAGAGCTGTATCAAATCAGTCTCAGGACTGAAGACCACAACAACTAATTACATCTTTAAATACAGAGTTGGCCAGAAAAATGTATACACACTTTAAGGAACCATGGTTACTGTACATGTTCAAAATGTTCACCATTGGCAGCTATGCACATAACAGAATGATGAGCAGTCGCCACAACTACATCAGTCAATGTTGCAGTGGAGATCGCTGCACATGTTGCTGTAATCTCCTGGCAAAGTACCTCCAGCATGTGTGGCTTCCTTTGATAGACATTATCTTTCACACTTCCCCACAAGTAAAAGTCCATAGATGTTAGATCTGACGACCATGGAGGGAACTTAATGGGCCTCTTCATCCAGTACAACGCCCCAGAAAATTGTCATACAGGAAAGCTCATGCGGCTAGGTGATGCACCATCCTGTTGGTAGAAGACCTCTTCATCAGCTCTATAAAGTGCACGTATATCTGGCAAAATTAATGTGCATAACATTTCCAGGTACACTTCACCAGTGACAGTAGCATCAAAGAAAAAGGGTCCTACAAAGATCCTAGATGATAGTCCACACCGCACATGAACCCCTCGTAGATTGACTGCTTTATCCACTTAAACATGCAGATTTTCTGGTGCCCAGTACACACTGTTATGCTGATTCATGGTTCCCTTAAGTTTAAATTGTGCCACATCATTCCACACTCCCTTGATCACAAATTTTTCATCATCAGTTACCATTCACTGATAGGTTTCAAAAAATTGCATTCAGCGATCAGGATCATCATCATTAACCACGTGCAGTAATTGTGGAATGTAAACTTTCCAATTTGCAACTTTCAGAATTCAATTAACACTTGTATTGCTAACCCCCACTTCACGTGCACATTGCGTAGCAGACTTCTGTGGAGAACTGACAAATGCCAACGAAGCAGGACTTGTAGCTGTATGCTGTCTTCCTGATCTTCCTTTGTGAATATCACAATTTGTTCCATGCAAGTAAAACTTGACAATGATGCTTTTAATTGCTAGGTGGGTTGGTGGTTCTGTTTCCAACTACTGCCTCCACTGATGTCGCACTTCAAAGTTGAAAAACAATTTCACAATAAATCTTCATTGCTTGAATGTCATGTGTGCTCCAGCCATCTTGTTTTATCAATACTGAGATGAATGTGCTAACATCTCTTGAGCCAAAGAACATACTACAACACACTCATAACTCAAATGGAACAACAATATTGATATCGCGATAGAGCCTGACAAAAGAGTGTATAGATTTTTCTGGCAGACTCTGTACATGTGTTGACAGCTGTAAAACTTCAAAAATAGTAGAAAATTCACTTTGCGTCTATGAGAGTCCCTCTTTAATCAGCCATAATTCAAAATTTAATCGGCGGATTCAGCCAAGAATTGGTAATATGATGCGCAACCATGCTGTCTTCTTGTGCCTTTCTGCAATAGCCTCAGTTCCTCTCAAAGAAAATATATGCACCTGCCTGTTTAATGAAAATATTTTGGGTGCCAAATTTTGGATAATTATGGAGGTCTATATCTCAGCTGTATGTTCTTTGATCTTTTTTGTCTTGCTGTCCCTGCAAAGTGCAGAACAATTCCAACATTTCAGGTTGGACATTTGTCCTAGTATTTTTGTGTTTTACATTTAGGAATCTTAAGTTTTTGAAGTCACGTTACTGTTTTAAGCAATAAAATAACTCTTTTAATTCTAACAAATACAGTTTTCAGATATACATACTAAATTGTCTGCAAAATAATAAATAAAACTAATGCATTTCAACATTTTCTGCAATTCTTTCCTTGGGAACATAAATCATTCCAGTTGACTTCATGCAGTGTCTGGCATAATGAGCAAGGTTCCCTGTAGTTTGTACACTGAAACTCTTCCTGCAGCACATCTCGTACGCTACCACTTTCACTAACAACCGAAACACACACCTCTCATTCTTTCTATTGCTTCCAACATACTTCCTCATACATGTCACTGTAATCTATAAGATTAATTAGCCTGGGATCACTGGCTTTAACTTACAATTAATAGAATTTTGTGCCACTCTCTTTTCTTTGCCTGTACTACAAACCAATGCTTTGTAGTATTTGGGAAATTTGGAAATTCATCACTTAAACATTTAATAAGAAACTCCATATTTGCATGGTACCTTCAGGTACAGATATTATGTGGCATTTTAGATGTCAGTAAACCATTAGTGGGTATAGGATACAAAAATTATGTTTTTTCACCACAGTTGTAAAATGTGGAAATTCAGATTTAAAAAGTTCATATGCTTCCATTACTGTTGTCAACATTATTCACTGCTGCACCTTATACATTTTTTGTTAATTATATCTCTATGAACCAAACAATCTCTCTTTGCTGAAAGATTTCTTGAGAAAAAATTTTGGACTTTTGAAATAAGTCCTTTAGTATAAATTTTACGCCCATGCAGTGGTATTTCCGTTCTGGAAGAAGAAGAAGCACCTTCAGTTTCTGGATACTGTGATAACAGCTTCTTCACCACAGCACTTCTTTTATTGGGGCTCTTAGGCAATGCTTCTTTGTCCACTGACTGCCTTTCCTAGTGAACTTGCTGGCTCGTACGGTTGAACTAATGAGTTATCAGACTGTTCTTTCTTCCTCGTTCTAATGCGTTGTTTTTGTTCTCTCTTTTGTTTTCTTTAATTTATGAAGTGCTAGATTGTCATTCACTGTTTTTCTTATCATTTGGTTTCTTTTCTTATCATGCTTCTTTTTGTTTGCTAAATGAAGCTGAGATGCGTCCTCATTGTTCTTCTACTTTTCTCTGAACTTTTGGACTCTAGTCTTTGATGCCATTACTGCTATGTATTGTAATTTGAAATTTAGTTAAAAATATCTATTATTATGTTATTTGGCAAAATATGTGCCCAAAACATGTACCTTCATTCTAAAACAATATTCTTCTTAACCCATTTTCTGACAAAGCTTCAAACATTGGAGAGAATACAGTGCGTAAAGTCCCACCCATAAAATGCAAATGTTATTCTTAACATACTTTAATTTTACCAGCTGAATCCTACATGCAAACTAGCTTGCTTACACAGTGTTCTCTTGTACAACTTAATGATGTTCTGTGTTACAGGTGGGACAATTCATATTGAAATTAAAATTAATTAATATTGAAACAATACTCATATCAAATGAACTTCTAATGCACAAATATACTTCTTTTTGACTTGGTTTTTAAGAATCTGTCTTGTGCTCTCAAGAATGGCCCACTGGACTACAAATGGGTTGCAATAATACACTGTTCTAGTGTTTTGTTCAGCAGAGAAAAGGAAATAACGGATGGTCAAATTAGTGTGTTCTACAATGAATGTTTTGTAAAGGGCTAATTACAATATAAAATATGTACTTTAAGCTTTAATTTGCCCAGTTTTGAAACTTATATTTCAATAAATATATTTTCAATGAAGTGTCCCTGTTTTTTTGGACCTGTCCAGCAGTCTTTCAGCTTCAGCAGCTGACCCTTGTCTGCTTACAGCTGTAAAACCTTGTTCAAAGTTGTAGGTTTTCATAAAGAGTGTATATGCTCAAATGCAGCATTAATGAATAAATAGAAAGTAAAATGAGAGAAAACAGCTTTTAAGCAACAAAAATACAAGTGTAGTTATGTACAATCAACTTCAAGCAATAAGCAGCAATAAAACAAATGAAAATCCAGAGAGACAGAACTTTAAATACACTGTATGAGTGGAATAATGTCTTTGCACTTCAGACTAAATAAATTGCAAATGCTGTCTTATTTAGATTCTGAACAAGTATATTGCCTTCCTGATGCTATTGGTGGTGCTTTTGATTTTAAATATGTGATGATCTGGAATCCATTAAGTACCTTAGGTAGATGGACAATGGAAGGAACGGACGTGGCCACTGGGATGCAAAAAGCTGATAAGTGCTGGAATTTCTTCACAGACTTTAAACGCTTTGACTTTGAATACTACAAAATCATTCTAACCTCTGTTTCCCCTAATATTGTTTACAACAATGGGCTTGAACTGTTGATTTTCTCTTATCCTAGCAACTCTGTGGACTTCAGCAAACCTTTCTTGATCAAATTCAATTTCTTTAATTTCTTTCTCTGTAAAGTAAGACAATATGATGCTTGAAATATTGTCCTTGAATTTAAATAGATCAAGACTACAGTGTAACCTATCACTTTGTTAAAGTAATGTATTGCACAGGGTATTTAGGACTGATGAATGATGACCATCAACTACTGGAGCACATTTATTTAAAATAGTTTGGATAGTGGGACATTCATGTTGACCACTGAGTTTTTCTGCATGTGTATATTGACTGAATGGTGAGGTAGACTATGTTGCTACTGGACAGAGCAACACTGGAAGTGGCTTCTGTTTGGCCACACTTGCTGTTCTTAATGTTTTCTCTGTGCAGCAGATCCCTGCTTCAGATATGTGCCAGGCTCCTAGGATGAAGACACATGTGACAATGCATCAGACATACACAGAACCAAGAAATGCTATGGACTGTAACTTGGTTTGTTGCAAATGATGTTGAAATATACTAGCCAAGCAAACAGAACAGCTTGATATCTTTCCTGTGTGTAAAAAGCTATAATAATATATGTGGTTTACAGAAGAAGAAAATTCTCTCATGTAGTAGTGTGCACAGTAGTAGTCTGTTGTTGAGTCTTCAGCACTCAGCAGCATGCCAAAAAGGAGACACAGTCAGAAATACAAGGAAAAAGGTGTTTTGACAATAGTAGCTAATGTACTGCCCTCATCAGAGAAAATTGTCATGTAGGTACCCAGGAAAAATTTCGTTTGTGGTGAATGCCTCACAGAATGGCGAATCTGCAAAAATTTGTTAAGATACTTGAAAGAAATTAGTATTTTTGTCATAATGAGTTCCAGTAGAAAAGGACACTGTCCATGAAAATGTGGTCAACTGTGAAGGTTACTCAATGCAGCAATCATTAATAATACTTTATTCAAGAAAAGTTTATGAAGAATTGAGCTGTTGATGAGAAAACTTTATAGACTTCTCAGTGACACAGAAAGAACAGAAGGAATTTAGTTGTCAATACAAGAATATTAAGTTACTCAACAATAATTACAACACAGAATAAAATGCATGTCTACAATCCAGAAGATCGAGAATTCGAGCCGGTGGCTGTTTTCTAGTATTCAGTTCCTTGTCATCACACACCAGTTAACTGCAGTTACATTGGCGGTATATCAAACACCAGAGTTGGTCACTGCTGCAGCAATTTGTATTGTAGCCTTCCCACCATGACGGTCCCACTTCGCACTGGCAGTTCGCCGTGCCTACTGAAAGTCGTAAGTGAGCTGTATTTGAATCAAGATAATGTGCCTTCAAGTGGTACTATGTGTTGTGAGAAATTTGAAGTCAGTGGCTGGCCAAAAAGTTGTGTGTTATTGGGCTTAGAATACTGAGTCAACAGACAACTCATTAGCATTTTTACATTAATAAATTTTAGGCAACAAATGGTGGAAGACCAACTGAGGATTTAAGTGCAAAAGTAGATATCACAAATATCACAAATGGTAGCCTCCAACAGCATATTCAGGAATCTAAAGAAGAGGAAAAAAAAGGAGATAAATACAAAAATAACTAACTTGCTAACATTTTACCCACTTTACAAAGGGTAGTTAAGTACTAAGATAAACGAACTATGTGATCTTGTAAGAAATGCTGGTTTTGAACCATTAAAGGAGGTAGGTCAGAATGTAAAACATATGAAAGAATTAACTAAACAAATGTTTACAAAAGTAAATGAACAATTCTTAAGACACGCAAATGTGGTTACATGTGTTAGAGCAGGGTAAAAATTTGGACATAACAGCTTTACCAGGCTCCACTTTCAGAACTTTGGAGGCATGAGTAAGTGAATTAATTACTCAAAAGGTACAAGAAACAACAGATTTGTCAGTCAGTACACTATGGTTCACAGTTGATTTAGGAAAAACAGAAGAGGAACTAGGTAAGCTCTGGGATGGACTTAATAAAACCAGAGATAAATTAAGTAAATGGAAATTTTATGAAAGCAATCGCCTTTCACCAGAACTATCGGAAGAATTAAATTTAGATGGAGAAGATTTAAGATTTATTTACACTCTCAACCTAGGAGGTGGTGCTAGTATTTCATCTGGAGGGCATCATAAAACACTACTGACACAATGTCTCTCACATGGCCTGGTGTAGTATTATTTAGTTAATAAGAGTATACAAGGATTTTATTTACACTGGTATTAATTATAGCCACACTACTTATTTATTTATCTGTTATTTAAAAATACCAGGTGACAAGAAAAGTGGAACTCAGAAAATTGGGGACAGATTAACAAACTATGCAAGGAAGAGATTGCACCAATAATAATCAAGACCCTCTTGAACAGAAAAGGAGGCCTCTACAATATTGACACTGTAAAGAAGAACATTACATAAAAACGAAGTACTCGGCTAGATGAACAACTGCTTGTCACATTCTGGGATTCTTATATACCCAACAGGTATTGCAAGTATCTTCAGATTTCGTACAAACAGTAGCTCGAGTAGCTACCGGTCTCAAATAGATTACTAATTGGTATGAAGATCATTAGGCTACTTGCTGTACTTCATGTTTTCCCTGTGCAGCAGATTCCCACCTCAGAGTTGTGACAGGCTCCTTGGAAGAAGACATTCTTGACAGTGCTGAAAAAAGTCACGGAACAAAAGAAACATGAGAGTAGGGTGTGTTCTAATCTGTAACTCTGTTCATTGCAAATGCTGTCAAAATGTGCTTATCAAGCAGACAGAATTATTTGAAGTCTTTCTTGTGTGTAAAAAGCATTACAATATTTGTCATTTACAAAAGAAGAAATTTCTCTCATTTAGTAGGGTGCACAGAAGCAGCCTGCTGTAGAGTTTCCAGCACTCAGCAAAAACGAAAAGTCAGTGATATGAGGCATACACGGTATACCCAGATGTCAATTTGGGGAGGGGTAGAGAGAGAGAGAGTGTGAGAGAGAGAGAGAGAGAGAGAGAGAGAGAGAGAGAGAGAGAGAGAGAGAGGGGGAGGTGGGGACAGCAGGGGGAGCAGTAGAGAGAGAGAGAGAGAGAGAGAGAGAGAGAGAGAGAGAGAGAGAGAGAGAGAATGGTGGCTTGTCAGACCATGACTTTTTTAAATTTATTTTCTTGTTTAAAGAACCAGTTTCTCTATGAACTCTTCTACAGTTGATTGATGCATTTCTACAACATTCTTATTAGTATAAACCCCTGTTTGTACTGTATAATTTCTTCTGGGTCATATGCTTTTAAAAACACATACTGAATAAGACTCTAGGTCAGGTTATCCATGCCATGGTTCACAATATTGCAGCATGCATTCTTTGATTCCAAATGGCACACAGTTTTCTTGATTAATTCCTCATAGTTACCATCCTTGATAGCTGCTGCAGCCAACACCAGTTGGCCATTTTGATGTATTATACATACATGAACTGAGTGTACCAGCCAGGATTAGGGAGAAAATAAAAATGGGTTTAAAAAATGAAAGAAAAGTAGTTGAAATTGGATCTTATTGCTTTCTTTTCAGATTGATGATTAAACAATTCAATATAAATTCCTATTACTACTCTATTCAAAACAATAACCCATCTTACAACTACTTTATTAGTGCCTCTTTTCATGCCCTGCCAGCAATGCACCTGAAAGAATCTTGTCCATCTGCCAGTTCATTTGGGCAAAATTAATAAAATATATAGGAGATGAAAGAACTGAGAAATTAGTGAAGATCTACAAATTTCTGCATGCTTCCAAATAGTAGTTAATTGTACTTTACTCTCATGACAATTCTACATCACGTTAGTTTTTTTTTTTTTTTGCTGAGAGTGTAAATGTTATTTTAGTTGCCTTTCTTAAATTGCAAGAAAAGTTAAAACACAATATTATTAAAATAAATTCTTGTGACGCTACATATTTGCCTTCAGTAAATATGATGGCTCTCTTTAGTTCGTGTAAGGGTAACTATGTAACATTTTGTATGTTAATTGAATTTTCATATTAGATATAGTTGGGTTTTATTGATTTTTTTCTTTACAATGGGTTTAAAAACGCAATCTTTTTGGGTAAGGTTAAATTACAACAACTCTGGTACCAGCAGCACTACTTTGGTCTGAGTTCACAAAATTTTGAGAAGACCAATTCCAGAACGATACATGTCTAAAAGTCATAAAAACACCAAAACATCAGGAATCCAATATATTTACTCAGAATATGAACAAGAAAGTAATAGCAATTTATTCATTCTGATGTGAACAAGAATTATTCCAGCTGTGTTTGGAGTTCTAACATTCTGAATTTTCATTTGTATTATTGCTGCTTATTGCTTGAAGTTGATTCGTACATAACTACACTTGTATTTTTATGGACAGAAAAAAAGTTTCACTGATTTTTCTTTCTAGTTATTCATTAATATCACGCTTGAGCATAAAAATGTGTGTGAAAAGTAATAACTGTGAGCAATTTTTTTTTTTCAGTCATAAGTAGGCAAGAGTCAAAAATTAAACTACAGTGCCTCTGAAGTTGAAAGGCTTCTCTTTTTAGATACAGAAAGATTATAAAGTTTAAAGAACATACAGTTGAGATACAGACTCCAAAAATTACACAAATTTGGCACCCAAAACATTTACACCAAATTGGTAGGATCATATAATTTGACAGAAAAGGCCCAAGGCTATCGAACAAAAAGCACAAGAAGACAGCACAGTTGTTGACCAAATCTGTTGATTAAATTGTGAATTGTGACTAGTTAAAGATGGGCTCTCAAAGTCACACAATGAATTTTCTGTCATTTTGCAGTCTTACGGCTCTTGCAGTTTGCATTTAAAAATGTCAATGATAATGTCTTCTAATTCAGCACAAAAAGTTGTTTAAGTGTACAAAAGCAAGGGCTTGTAAACTGAAAGTACCTTTCACAAAAGTTATCCAAAGTTCACACTTTGGCACGTGTGTAGGTGGTGCAAACTCGGGAACCCTATTCACGAGAGGTTGTAGAAATTAACCAAAGGAGATATGGAGCTGAATATTAGTACATATCCATTCAAGACATTGTGGAACCTTCCAATAAAATTTCATTATATCACAAATGGTCCAGCAGAGACTCCCGTTACACTTGAAATGGAATGAGGCAATTATCAAACTGTCCATGCACTCGAACACCCTAACAAGGACTGTACAGGTGGAGCAGAAAGTGCGCTGCAGTCACAAACAATATTCTTTATTTATTCAGAAATGTATTCCATTAGAAGTGATTTTAAGGTGGAAATCAGTTTTTAAGCACCAGACTGTGCTTCTCTATGCATATGTGAGTTTGGAGAAATGATGGTGAGACAAGAATTGAGATTACAGGATGATCCAGGAAGTGGGGTGGGGGGAGTGAAGGTGGAGGGGAGGGATGTATTGTAGCATCACAGTTAGATGGAAGAGTATACCAAGTAAGGCTGGGTTCAGTACTAGTTTTGAGTTGGTAGCAAAAAAGTGTTTCCACTTTAGGGAGGAGATTAGGTCTTTGACAAGCTCAGAATGACTGAATTTGTGGATGTGGCAAAGGATAAGCCCCCTTTGAAATGAGTCTTTTGGAGGAGAGGTTCACTACTATGTTACAGGACTGTTTAGGTGCTGGGTTCAGTAGGATGGTGGGCGGGAGCTTGTGAGATTGTAGCATATGTAGTTCTCTGTAGTTCTGCAAGATGGGGTCAGACATCTATTAACTGATGTAATGGAGGTTTGACAGAGGTTTTTGTAGTGGTGCTGGATTGTGGTAGTCCAATATAAGTGTACAAAGTGAATAGACTTTACAGTTTTTAAGGTGGCACTGTGCATGCTGCTCTTGTTCCTGCAGTACGTGGGTTTCAAATTTGGCAATGTGATGTGGTAATTGGTACAGCAGAGTGGAAATATTTTACAGGCAGTGATGAGGTAGTGACAAAATGTTTAGGACTTAGTTATATATTGTGTAGGGCTGAGTTGGTGAGGGCTGTGGAATGACAGAATTATAACATAGAATCACTGTGGAAAGCTATTTGGGAGCAATTCCACAAACTAAGCAGCAACACAGGAACAGTTATGTGGGAGTGGGTTCGGTATAGGGGTAGGGAAACTTTTCTGTATTTAAACAGATGGAAGGAACAAAAATCGATTGTAGAGAAAAAAAAATAGTAACAGAGCATTAAAACATATGGGAATATTCTGAAAACTGGAAAAAGACAAAACCAAATTAAGTATAGCGAAGGAAGGATAAAGCTACATGAAGCACAGTAGTAAGACATCAAGATGTAAATAAGACCAATAAGAAAACTGGATGAGATTAAAATGAAGACAGGAATAGAAATAAATAATAATACAATAAGAGCGTGAGATGCATGTTGGTATGTAGGTATGAGTGAAGCAGGCAGCAGTTGTACATGGGTTGGGCATGGTCAGTATCTTGCCTTTTCGTTATGATGCACTGTAAAGCCTGTCACACAGCATAAAAGGTAAGAAGACACAGTGCTGCCAATATACTACCAATTCACACGAGTCCATACTGTACCCTATAGCAAACAAAAAGTGAGATACTAACTGACCAGAATTAGGAGTTAACATAAGACTAATTTCAATTAAAATCTATGGCTTAACAGAAAGGTTCATTTTCTTCTACCATAAAACAAAGAATGAAAATAGTCATCTACAAGCATCACGGCAGTAAAAATATTCCTCAGGATGGATGTATTTATGTGTGACATAATGTGGAATTCACAAACTGATTTAGTAACTGATTTGAAGTTTTATTTTTCCCAGAGTATTTTAATGCACTGGAGGCCACAGACGCCAATAATTTTTGGACTGGTTGCATACCAGTCTCTGCCCACCAGGTCTGTTGGATGCTACGAAGGTCACAACTGATGCTGTGGCAGAACACTGACATTTCCTTGAAAGTGAAGGTTTCATTCTTATTTTTGCCCTCGCTAGTTTCAACAGTATCTGATTTTTAACAATTAAAATCTTAATTTCAATATAAGATGAATAAAAGCCAGTTGTCATGCCATTTCCTTTTTTCATTTATTATTAATACAACAACATACCAGTCATCGTACAGTGCAATAAGTTAAGTCTTCATGAATTTCCTTCTTTTACTTTTAGTACATTTACTAAATTTAGCATATGCTGCTCTATTTAAAAGGTTTAATTTCACATTTTTGTAAGAAAAAAATCCTTCAGCCTGTAGCACAGAATTTCTCACTGAACAGCTAGCTAATTAATGCATCAATACCCATTTGTGACACATCAGGAGGGTAACAAGTTGTGTATCTGGGATTCTATCTGCTTTTATAGTTTGCTTCTCAGTTGGTCTTACTAGGATGATTAGGGTGTGTGCATCCTGTATGTGGATGCACGAGGAGTTGGCTGTGGTCCGCGAACAGCTTGAGGCACTTCTGGCTACAATCAGTCACATTCAGACTGCTGCCTCAGGGTACAGTGGTAGTGGAGAATCTGGCGTGTTGTATGGGACACTTCAGGTGTCACTTGTTCTGCCCATGGGCTCTGCTAACCAGGCACCTCCTAGTGTACATGATGCGGTGGATTCGCCCTTACCGCAGGGTGAGTATAGGGAAGTAATGCATTTGCATCAGTCAAGGCGGAGAGCCAATGAGGAGACTGGTCACTTGGACTCACCCATTCACCCTTTAAGTAAATATGTGGCTGCTGCTTCAGTAGGATATGGGCAGGCACACAGGAGGAGGGGTTTACTAGTTATTGGGAACTCCAAAATTAGGTGTGTTGTGGAGCCCCTTAGACAGACACTGTTCAGGGCTGGAAAGAAAGACAATGTGCATTCGGTAGTGTCTCGGTGTGCCTCATCCAAGATGTGGAGGCAGCTCTGCCTGCACCTATCGAGCATGCAGGGTGCAGGGTGCAGTAGTCTGCAAGTTGTGGCTCACATCGGCACCAATGATTTCTGTCACCATCCTCAGTTCATACAGGTGGCAGTGGAGGGGGGGAGGGGGAGGGGGAGGGGGAGGGGGAGGGGGAGGGGGAGGGGGAGGGAGTGGTGGTGGTGAAGACTGCTAGCCTCAGTGTGGGGTGCAGGCAGAGCTCGCAATTTGCAGCATTGTTCCCAGGGGTGATTGGGTCCTTTGGTTTGGAGCCGAGTGGAGGGTCTCAACCAAAGGCTTCGTTGATTCTGTGATTGTCTTGACTGCAGATTTCTAGACTTCCATTATCTGGTGGGGATTTGTAAGACTCCCATTATCAGGTCAGGGGGTGGACTACATGAAGGAAGCAGCTACTCAGGTAGCAGAGTGCTTATGAAATGCACATGTGGGTTTTTTAGACTTTACAGTAGTTTGAAGTACTCTGAAGAACACTCCCCAGTCAATACACAGCAAAGGATGTCAGACCACTTTAGGTCTAAAGAAACTTTGACTGTCAAAATTTTATCAGTAAACCGTCAAAGAATTCATAACCAAATTTCTTGAATTTCCTCCCCTACAGGAAAGCTCTCGTGCTCAAAATATTCTTGAGACCAACAGCTCACTGCAACCTACAGTGGAAAGATCTGAGAGATTTAGAAAGTCAGGGAACATATGTCGTAAAGACAGATTAGACTCCAAGGCAGGGGGAGTGTTCACTGCAGCTGACAAAAATATTACCTCTATTGAGGTTGAAGTGGAATGCTACAGTGAAGTTATCTGGTCCCGTATAACAGATGGATGTTTTTAGTGGTGACCCGATTCCACTGTGACAGTTCTTAAATCTTCAAAGAAAGACCACAGTCAGTTGCGCATAAATTCCCAGATCATGCAATACTAGTTGGAGGTGACTTTCACCTATTGAGTATCGACTGGTATATCTATGGATTCATTGCAGAGGATACTGACAGACAGACGGCCAAAATAATTTTGAAAACATTTTCTGAAAACTCTTTTGAGCAGTTAGCTTGGCAGCCCATATGCAATGGAAATATCTTAGATCTGGTAGCTACAAACATGCCAGATCTTACTGACAATATCAGTATAGAAATGGGGATTAGCAATCATAACTAGCAATTAACCATGGTATGAAAGATATTACATCAAGTAAGAAGGCTAGGAGAGTGTTTCTTGTAGATAAGAGTAGATAAGTAGTTGTTAGCATCTCACTTAGGTAGTGAATTAACGTCACTTAGTTCCAGTAAGATGCAAGTAGAGGAGTTACAGGTAAAGTTTAAACAGATTGTAAATCACAGTCTGGAGAGTTATGCACCTAGTAAGTGGATAAAGGATGGAAAAGCCTCTCCATGGTTTAATAATGAAATTTGGAAGATGCTGAGGAAGCAGAGGTTATTGCACCCTCAGTTCGAAAGAGACCGCAAAAATGACAACAACAAAAGGTTAATAGAGATTCGTATGTTTGCAAAAAGATCTATGCGCAAAGCATACAACAACCACCACCGTGATACCTTAGTAAAATATCTTGCAGAGAATCTGAGAAAATTCTGGTCCTATGTAAAATCCCTAAGTGCGTCTTATGCTTCTGCTCAATCCCTTGTTGAATAGTCGGGTGTGGCAGTTGAAGACAGCAAAACAAAAGCCAAAGTTTTAAATTTCATATCCAAGAAATCATTCATGCAGCAAAATCATACAAATATACAGTCATATGACCATCAGACAGGCTCCTGGCACAGAGAAACAGCTGAAAGATTTAAAAGCAAATAAGGCACTAGGTCCAGCACAAAGTCCCAAGTGGCAGAAGGGTAAAGGAACACGCCTGCAAAATTACAGATGAATATCAGTAACTTCAGTTTGTTGCAGAATCCTTGAACATATTCCCAGTCTGAATATAATAAATTTTCTTGAGACTGAGAAGATTATGTCCACAAATCAGCTTGAGAGAGCATTGCTTGTGTGAAACTCAGATCAACCTTTTCTCACATGATATACTGTGAACTATATATGAAGGGCAACAGGCAGAGTCCATAGATTTCTGGAACACATTTGACACGGTGCCCCACTGCAGGCTCTGAACAATAGTACAAGCAAATGGAATAAGTTCACAGATATGTGAACTGCTCAAAGACTTCTTAAGTAATAGAACCCAGTATCAGGGACAATGGTATCATGAGGAGTGCTCCAGGTATGTGTGATAAGATCACTTTTGTTCTCTATATACAGATAAATGATTTAGAGGACAGGATGGGCAGCAATCTGGGGTTGTTTGCTGATGATGCTGTGGTGCATGGTACTGTACTAATTAAAAGTTATCAACTGAAAACTTCACTATTATATGAGATAGAAAATTTAGAATGAGCTGAGTGGAATAATCTGAAGCAGTGACACCACTCACCGGAAAGCACTCATTCCAGTCTCTGTGAGAAGATATTTTAATTCACTGGAAAATAATTCAATTAAAATATATACATACTTAAAGTTTGGAACCAGGCACACTGTTTACTTCTGAAGTTCACCTATGTATTATCATAGACATTATTTTTGTGGACTGAATGGCATCCTTTATTAATATGTAAAGTAATTAATTAAAAACTTAATAAAATTAACATAAGGCATTATACATTTAAATATGACTGCCAAACTTTTAGCTGGGGTGTTCCTAACATGGATGAATAAAGTGGTTGCATGAATTTTTCTAATGTAATAATCCACAACATATTTCATAAACCCAATTTTGGTCTGAGTATACAGCCCATACAAAGTAGTAAATCTTAACCTAGTCATTTTCAAATAATTACAGGATTCCGAATGCAGCAAAAATCTTTACATCACCCTTTATAAGACCAATCCTACCCAAAGTAGTCAGTCAGTGGCAATCTCTCACATGATTAACCTATCTGCATTCATATTATCAAAAGTCAGTCCACCTAACATCTTCATTAACATCTTCCTTTTCTTTTTCTACAGTCTTTGCAGTGACATGCATTACCTTTAACTTTTTGGAAACATTCAGTAGGCAGCATTTGGGTTGTGTAATTGTGTCAACATTATGAAAGACAGTGTACATGGGTTACATTCCTGGAAACTGGATGTATCAAACTGTAAGCAGCAGGAATACTGTGGTTATGTTAATACGTCACTCTTCATCTGATTAAATGCTCTGTGTTTACATCAACACTGTCACACTACTGTTTTGGATTGTGTTTTTTTTCACCAGTAATAGACATTTATCAAAGATCTGAGAGTGGTCATCAATTTGACTTCAAGGAATAGATACTCAAAATCAATTATAGTATTTATTTTGGCATACATTACAGGACAACTTTCCACAGAACTGGTGTTCACTAATAGTGCGATCTTCTGTCAGTGAGAGAGCAAATGCAGAATACAAAGTTGCAGCTAAGCAATGTCCCCAGATGGTTGTCACAGCAACTGGAAACTGTGTCACAAACAAAATTTATTTTCTGTGTCATTATCAAAAAATAGGAAATGAAAGTCATTAGCCATTTGTGAGCAGAGGCTTCAAGCAATTCTTTTTGTGCTACACAGTTCTGTTTCTTTTCTTTCTAATCAGATTTTTTCAAGATTCTAAATAATACATGATCAAAATAATTTCTTTGCAGTATTTGCTTTCAATTCAGCACATTAAGGTCATAAATGCATTTTTCTTTGTAGTAGCATACACACAGTGGGCAATATGTGGCAAAGTAACATAAGAATGATAAGGACAGGATATGAACAACTGACTTTTGCTTTTGTTGATCTATATTGTTAACTGCTCACAAACTGTGCTCTGAGTTGTTGCTTCAGATCATCATACGTGTTTGTATTACATCTGAACATTCTATCATATAATTATCATTAATTATTTAGATAAAAACTTTAATTTTTTTATCACTCACCTGCAGCAGTAAAGGATCACTATTCACTGTCAACATTTTTAGTTGTTTGTATTAATGTACGGGGACTATAAACAGAAAGTAGGAATGACGTGACAGCTACCGTATTTACTCGAATCTAAGCCGCACTTTTTTTCCGATTTTTGTAATCCAAAAAACCGCCTGGGCTTAGAATCGAGTGCAAAGCAAGCTGAAGTTCTGAAAAATGTTAGTGGGTGCCGCCACAACTAACTTCTGCCATCGAATATATGCAGCGCTACATAGGCATGCTTTGTAGGCACATAGATAAATACTGGCACCAAAACCGCTGCGTTATTAAATAAATTTAAAAAAAAAATAGGTGGGAGACGACCTTTTTCTCCGCCCTGAGTTTCGACCACTGCATTTTCGTACATTATCCAATGAAGTAAATACAAATTCCGTATTGTTCATCTTCGAATGTAGCAGCAGCATTTCAATGTACTACGAAAATCCGACTGGCAAAACTGTTTGGGATGTCAATATGGTCAACCATACATTCTGGATTTTTTCCTACCTGTGAGAAGAGATGGTTGCTAATAGGAACTTTTATGAATTGTGAATCACGTGCAGTATTATCTTCACCATAAGAATTATACGAATATAAACATTTTACCATGTATTGTTTTGTGTATGCTGCTATCTCATTTAAATCCTGTCTGCCTAATAAACTACGAAACTAGAGTGAGACAACAGCAAACGCGGAAGAATAATATACATATCATGTCATCTTTATATTCGTATTATTCCTATGCCTATAGTGATACAGTCAGAAGTGAAGCATGGCAATTGACTAGATTTTTAAATCTAAGATGACTCTAATTTCTGTGCAGAATGTAATGTACTAAAGAGGCGCCTGCACAAGATTTCCAAACGGAGAAAAATTTTCACTAAACTCTCGTTCAGAACATCTATCGTACGCAGTCTATTATTTGGTTCTTGTTGATCATTAGCAAAGAAAGCAGCAGTGTAAGTAACAACAAATAGCAGTCTGTTGCCATTGTTTCGCTAATGAGACGATTCCTCTTTTTTTAAAAAAAAATTATAAGCGACGGTAGCGCGCACAAAAGGAAGCCATGCCGCGAGCGGCGACAGGCCGTAAACACTCACTATCAGAATGCAACAAACTTTGCATGACACAGTACAGTAATGCATTTTCAGCTTAGAGTGACGTAAACACCTATAACAAAGAAAACGGCGCTTATCAGATCAAAGAAAAATAAGCTATCAATTCAAACCAGATGAAGCACGTGAAAAAGGAAGCGTACCCGTATAAATAAGGACAGAGCGCCTCACGCATTGCAATGGCTACCTGGTAAAGCGTAACTGCTAAGCTTACGACTCGAACCAAACTACTGTAGCTGTATCGTCATTCATTCAATGTAAACTGTGTGTCATATTACAATGGACCAATTTTGTTTCGATTTGGAGATGCGGCCCTAAACTTTTGTCTCCCCTTGAATTTCGAGTCTCAAATTTCAGGTGCGGCTTGGATTCGGGAAAAAAATTTTTCCTTGATTTCGAGTCTCATTTTTCAGGTGCGGCTTAGATTCGCGTGCGGCTTAGATTCGAGTAAATACGGTAGCTTATATTCATCTTACATTTAAAATAATATTTTAATTGTTATGTCTATCACAGTTTTGAAACTAGTAGAGGTGACAAAAAGAATGAAATCTTCACCTCTCAAGAAAACGATCAGTGTTACGCCCACCAAACAGTAGTCACTTTCCTGGCACCTGGCAGGGCCAATGGGTGAACACTGTCACACAGCCGGTACGAGAATGGTTGGCCTCAGTGGCATCCAGTACTTCGTAATAAAGGGTGTAAAACAGGATCACACTAGTCCAGCCCATCAACACAGAAACGCTGTTATTACTAGACCAAATGGTTAGTGGTTTTTGTTTTACTTAAATGTTTGACAGTTGGAAACAATAGGAAAAATTATATGGATCTTAGTGCAGCTAGAAAGACTACCTTAATACACAACATATTTCTCATATAGACATAAAATCATGTTAATACTGAGAAACAAATATGCTTTCAGTTTGTGTCTTATCCTTGTCTGGAGATGCAATTTTCAGCTCCTTAGATACTCACTGAACATCCCTCAGAAAAGTCTAATACATTCGAACTGTGGCATCTCAACTCTTGTTTGTATTATCTCCATTCACTAATACTACTTTGACATGCATGTAGAAATGCAAGTGTCAGTTGTGAAAAGCTTAAAACGCTGTAGGAGGGACAAATAAAATTGCAGATCAGTTACTAAATCCATTTACAACTCCACATCATGTCACACAAAAATGTGCAAATCAGGAGCAATGTTTTTACTGGCTGTGATTCTTGTGAATTGCTCTTTTCCTTCCTTGTTTTATGGTGTAGACATATAGTTGTAAACATATAGTATGTTGACAGCACTGTCTCTCCTTTCCTGTTATGCTGTGTGACACTTTACAGTTCAGCATATCAAAAGGCAAGGGATCTTGCAACTTATGCCACTGAATATGTGAGAATATATGTGTGGTGGAGACAGGAGCAGGAAAATACAATGATGGTGAAGAGAAGTGGTGAGATTGGTTTGAAGATCCAGAAATAAACATATCACTCTGAGCATGCGGAGATGATAGTCGGTTTTGTGTGTGTGTGTGTGTGTGTGTGTGTGTGTGTGTGTGTGTGTGTGTGTGTGTGTGTGTGCGCCATCACATATCTCTTTTGTGTATCCGGAGGTGGATTCTCTCAAAAAATTTAATTTAGTATTACATACACGTCAATCAAAAATAAATATAAAATTAGACTTTATTACAAATCATATAACACTGTTCCCTGATTACATATACATTGCATTGGATTTCTCAAATTTAAAGAACTTTTTTATGAATTATATAACATAGAATGCATTATTAATCATGTACAAACAAAACCAGAAAGACATAACTTGAACAAATCAGACTACAATCCAAATTTTTCTGCCTTAAAAATTAATTAAGACAATAATATGATTATTACACAAAATTTTCTTCTTCTTAGTTTCAAATAACGTGTTATTATCTCTTAGGAATGTTTATTACTTCCAAGCAAGTTAAAAGATTTCAGTGCTAGTTCTATTTCACACATTTCTGTACTACAGAAAAATTCATCAGATCATAATGTGGGTCACATTTTCTTCTTATATTATGGTTGTGGTACATTTGATTGTGAAAAAGTTATGATTGAAGAGAGAGAATGTTTGGTTGTGGTCAATGTCCACACTTTCTTAAAAAGGCTAAGACAGGAGATTTCTCAGGTGACGAGACACATGTAATTCTTTAATAATCTCATTTTGGGTGTAGACATTTTTCATTGCCCATTAACTGCCTTAGAAAACATTCACAAATCCACAAGTAAATGAAAATATTTCATTCATATTAGGAATTATTCTGATGGCAAGTGTTTCAGAGCACATACTTTTAATTTTCGAAATTAGGAGCATGTGCAACTCCCAATTTTGCTACAATCAACACAACACATCACTATAATCCACCTATACTATACGGCTTGATGATGGCATCCCCTTTGGGGCAATATTCTGGAGGAGAAATGCTTTCCCTTTTGGATTTCCCAGTTGGTGAATACTAAGGAGGAGGTCACCAGAAAAACATTTCAATTTTGTAATGGAGGGAAGTTGGAGGGGAGGGGGCAGGGGTAACATTATAAAGGGAGAACCATTTTTGACAACAGCACACAGAGCCAAATGGATGTAGATTGCAGCAGTTATACGAAAACAAAAAGATCTGTACAGAAAAGACAAACAAGAATAGCTGCACCAAATAACTCTTGGCCTTCAAAGTAACCACTGTTAGCTACAACACACTTCTGACATCAGTTGTAAAGCTGTTGGAAATTGTCAACAAATTTTCTTGTGCAATCACTCAAAGCACTGTGGTCACACACCGTTGCATATCTGTGGCATAGCAGGTGATGAGACCTGCTGCTACCAATAAGATCCTGAGACCGAGTGACAGTCCGTGGCACAATGTTTGTTGTCTTCTCCATCCCCAAAAAGAGTCTTCTGTCAAAATCCAAGATTAAAGGATGTCGATTGCTTTTTTCAAAAGCAAAGTCTTGATCTATCATGAATTTCTATCTGAGGGAGGTGAGGGAAATGTCTGTCGCTCAGTCTCTGGATCGTACTGGTAGCACCCGGTCTCACCTCCTGTAATGATGCGATGAATCCAACAACGCATGACCACGTTACTTAAAACTATTCCACAAGAAGTGTTTATGAACAGTTTTCAATAGCTTTACAATTAGTGTCACAAATGTGTTGTAGCTAATGGTGATTACTTTGTAACTCTCATTTTCTTTATTTTCTGAGACCATTCATCGAACTTTTTGGATGTACCTTGTATCTTTCGGAGTATAATAGCACACTGTAACGCATAATGGTGATAAGATTTCGTTATCATGTTCTTGTGTTTAAAAAGATGGTTTATGCCACCTTACCTTATGTAAACTGCCTTTCAAAAGAGCTGCCCTGTCTTTCATTCTCTTGTACTTCTCAACAAATCCTTCAATCTGCCACTAGAACAAAACAAGAAAGAAAATTGTTGTGAACAAAACCACAGGAATTTGCCCAAGTATTCTGTCTACAGTAAAATTAACTTGAGGAAGCTGCTTGGTCCAAAACTACTTGTAACCACGTGTCAAAAGCCCAAATAGCCATCTTTCACAGTGAGGACATGCATGGAGAGTGTCAGTGAGGTTCCAGAAGGTACCAACAGGGATATGGACCCACTCCAGATCCACTATCATGGCCAAGTGTGCTATGTTTCACAGCCGAGGGCCAAAGATTCGTGGCAAAAAGAGTATCAAAGTAGTCACCGCATATTCTCAACTGGGTTTTGAATTCAGCCTTAGGGTAGAGGAGGGGGGCAGGGAGCGGGTAGGGGGAGGCAGGGGAGCATGAGCACAGTGAACTCCCTCTGTTGCTCGTGGTACCACACACTTACACTACGAAGTGTGTGACATACTCCATTGTTCTGCTGGTGGACACTATCTTGCCAAGGGAATATAAATTGCACGTATGAGTGGAACTGGTCCCCAAGGAGTGATGCTTACTTGTGTTGAACCACTGTGCTTTCCAGAAAGATGAAATCACCCAGGGAAAACCACAAAAATATTCGCAACACCATAAACCCCCTCCACCGGCCAGAACCCTTCAACAATTGTTGCAGTGCCATACATGCCAAAAGCCGTCTGTCTGATGGAGCATAAAACACGATTCATTTGAAAAGGCCATCTTTTGCCACTCAGTGGCATGCAAATTCCTGCCTTTCTCGATGATGGACAACAGCCAGAATACATGCATGAACCAAACCATTGCTGCAGAGGCCCATATGCATCAACATTTGTTGAACGGTCATTGAGGAGACACGGTTGGTAGCCCCTTGGTTCATCTGGCCGGTCAGTTGCTCAACAGTTGCATATTCATTCACCCACACATATCTTTGCACCACAGTTGCCTGCATGCTGGTTTTGGATAGCACTAATTCGCCATGCACAGTATACTTTCACCACGGTGGCATGTAAACAGTTTACAATCTTAGCATTTTTGGAAATGCTTCTACACTTGGCCCAAAAACCAATGATGTCCGATAAATAGCTCTGTTTCAGCATTACGACAACATCTGCACTGTTTTCTGCATCACCCCTCGACCCACTTTATATATACTCCAACGCTAATGCTGGCATCTGCCATCTGTGAGGGGTTACTGCATGTTGATATAAAACATAGGCAGTGCTCACATTAATGTGACTGAACTGTGTATAAAATTACAAAGAGATAGATGGAGTGGGCAGTACTTACCTTTAGAAGGTGGAATTTCAAGTACTGCTGATGGACACTTGTAAGTGCATGGGGTGTGGGGAGGAAGAAAAAAAAAAAAAAAAAAAAAAAAAAAAAAAAAAAAAAAAAAAAAAATTTGAATTCATTAGTTTCCTGATGTCTGAGGGACCTCTTCCAATCATCCCCAAGCTATCAATCTTTCCTCCTTGGGGAACATCAAAGTTGTGAGATATCTCCCTTCCTCATTCCCCCTCATTTTGTGAGTGACAATCAGCAGCACTAGCAATTTCACCTCCTAAATATAAGTAGTGGTCGGCCATAGTGTATCACTGGAATTAAATATTTTTCTGCTAGCAAAAATTACACCCCATACAGAATTGCAGTCAAATAGCATTAGATATAATTTTTATTTACCAAGCAGCTGCAGATACAGGCATACACAGTGAAGTATAACAGCGCTATTTTTCAGGTTCTTTCCGATGAAGAAAGTACAGAAGCAGGAATAGTAACTAAAATTAAATGGAAAGAATGAAAGGAAAAACAAGTGCTCTTACTGTGTTGTTCACCTCCTCCTTGCTCCAGGAACTCTTGAGAACTTTTTCTATTTAATCTCAGTATGCATTGTTTCATCCAACCTGTCTTCTCTTTTCAAATAAGGAAAATCCAGGATGGAATATAACAATATTATGGAAATAAAAGTCACCACTCGCCGTATGGTAGAGATGCTGAGTCACAGATAGGCACAACAGAAAGACTGTCACAAATAAGAAGCTTCCGGCCACTAAGGCCTTACTGGCTAAACCTTCTTGTTTGTGACAGGATTTTAGTTGTGCCTATCTATGACTTAGCATCTCTGCTTTATAGTGAGTGGTAACTTTCCTTTTCATAATATTGTTACTTTTTTCTCTTTTGTCAGATTAATATAACTCCAGTTTCAAAAAAAAAAAAAAATATGTTTTTCTTGACTAGGTTTTCCTCGTCTGTGTTAATGTCTTCCTTGATGCTTGGTAAGCAGTTTCTATCAATATTTGATATAACACTTATATGTTTGCAACACAGGAGATTTAAAAATAGAGGGTGTACATAAAGTCTAGGAAAATTTTCAATTATTTATTGCACAGAAACCAAACACTGTACAGATATCACACATATGTCATTTCGAAGAGAAACACTGAAAGTTTTTTTCCCCTATGTTTAGAACCAAGTATGGTAAGAAGCCAACAACAAGAAAGGCCATGTACCACTGCCACAACAAATTCGTTATGACAGGTAGCTTGTGCCTGGCGAAGAGAAGCGGACATCCTAGTGTGAGTGCAGTGAATGTGGAGCACTTACGAGAGATATTCATAAGGAGTCCTAGGAAATCGGCGCATCGTGCATCCTGTGAACTGGAAATTACTCCAATCACAGTGTGGAAAGTCCTGCTACAGAAGCTGTCTATGAAACCATTAAAATTGGAGCTAGTGCAGAAGCTCAATGGCAACGACAAAGACAAGCATTCTGAGATTTGTTCACAGTTGTAACAAGTGAATGGGGTGGGTATGGCATTGTTGAACACTTCAGTTTTAGTGACCAAGTAACTTTTCACAGTACTGTGAAAGTGAACAGGCACAACTGTCGAATCTACGGTATGAAGCATCCACACAAATGCACTGAATTTGAGCGTATTCCACAAACACAGGTGCCAATGCTAAGGAAAAGGTAATGTGGGTTAGAGGGCAGAAGGAAGAAGTAGTAAACCAGTTCATTCAGAAACTCAGATATATTAAGTGGGACTGTATATATAACTGTCAAGTGGGAATAAATAAAACTGAAACTGCTTTTAAGAACTTCCTTAAAAATTATTTAAATTTGTGGTATTCTTGTTCTCCTCTTATAAAAATCAATCTTAAAAGCCAACCTATAAAGAAAAACATTAAGTGGTACACAGATAAACTTACCAATATGAGGGAAAATATGTTATCGTTGTACCACATGTATAAAAATTCTCTTAAAGGTGCAACGGAGCTTAAACATGATTTGTACAAAGCATATCTTGAATGTAAGAGAACCTACAGAACTAAGCTTAGAATGGCAAAAAGAACAGCATACAAAAGATACATTGAAGGGGCTCCTAATAAGTGCAAAGCTGCATGGAATGCTGTTGCACAAGAGCATTGCAGGAATGATGAACATCGCATAGCTCTTGACCCGGATAAAGTTAATCGTTTTTTCATGGACTCTGTAAGTTATATTAGGAACAAAATTGAAACAACAACCACTAATGCAAGTGATCTACTTAAGCAACAACAACCTGCAAACAATACATTTAAATGGAGGACAATCGCACCCACTGAGATTACAAAGGTAGTGGCAAGGTTCTCAAACTCCAAGAGCATGGACTGCTCTTGGTTGTCCAATTACATAATTAAAAAAACAGTGCATATAATTAGTGAACCATTGACCTTTCTGTTTAATAGGTGTCAAAAGTTTGGAGTCTACCCTACAACTCTAAAAATATTGAAAGTTATCCCAGTGTATAAAAAAGGGGACAAACATGATCTCAAAAATTACCAACCAGTTTCAATAGTTCCCATTTTCTTGAAAATACTTGAATCTCTTATTTATAACCAACTGAACCACTACTTTGAGACGCATAACTTACTATCTAATAGTCAATTTGGCTTCCGCGAGGGAAAAAATACCACCATTGCTGTTCTTTCAATTGTGAATGAAGTAATAACAGCCACTGAGAATAAAAATAAAGCCGCACTTCTTTTATGTGATTTAAGTAAGGCATTAGACTGGATTTCTCATGATATCTTAATTGCTAAACTCAAATTCTATGGCATACAAGATTCTGCATTGGCAGTAATTGAATCATACCTAAAAATTGGAAGCAGTTTGCCTATGTCAGAAACAGAGACTCACAATTGCTAGAAGTTAAGACAGGAGTGCCACAAGGTTCTGTCCTTAGGCCCTTCTTTTTTATAACTGCAGTCAATGATTTACCTCATTGTATCCCCACTACTGTTATTTGGTTATGCTGATGCCACAACTTTGCTTGCTCAGCACGAGAACATATGAGTTCTGCAAGATATGATGCAAGATGGCATGGGAGCAGCACTAAATTGGTTCTCACCAAATACACTGCTTTGCAATCCTTATAAAAACCATCAGATTATACTGGGATTGTCAAAAGAGGTATAGGTGAAAGCAGTTAAAATTCTAGGAATTCATGTAGACTTTAAGTTAATGTGGGAAACACACATCAACCATACCTGCGCAAAATTGTCTCGAGTTACATATTTAATGTGGAAACTGAGGAGCCTGGTCACAAAAGAATATTTAAAAGTTATTTATTTTGGACTCTTTCAGTCACAGAGTATGGACTGCTGATATGGGGACTCACTCTTCACATCACTGAAGTTCTAAAAATTCAGAAGAAAGTGATAAGGCCAATGAGCAATTTTGGTAGATCAGAGCACTGCCGACCACTGTTCATTCAGCTGAAAATATTAACTATTATTAATCTTTATATATACGCCTCAGCATTGTATGCAAAAAACAAAATAGCAGATTTGGAAATGGGGGAAAACATGCACCACCATAATACCAGAGGCAAAACAAAATTAGACATACCTAGGCACAGGCTGACAAGAACAGGGAATTCCCATCGAATCAATAGTCTAAAAATATTTAATAAACTTCCATTTTCTTCTCGGTCGGATTACATAAGTAGCTTCAAGAGCAAGCTACTAAATTGGTTACTAATCAATCCTTTTTACAATGTAACAGAATTTATGAATATAAAATCAATGAACATTAATTTTTAAGGATTTCATTATGTGATGTCAGTGAATGTATTTATCTTATGTTATGGTGTATGTTATCATCTATGGGCACTATTTGCAAAGCTCATTTAGCTTTAAGGTACTATTCAAGAAAAATGTTATAATATATCCATTTAAATTGCCTATTCCACCTCAGGTGGTCAATGGTGAACAAAGAATCTGAATCTGTACTGCAAAGGTAAATGCTTTTGTGTCTTGTCACGTCAAAAATTGTATGGGCCATTCTTCTTCGCCAAGAGCACTGTCACTGGAAATTCCTACTTGCACATGTTGCAGCAATGGCTGATGCCTCGAATGAGATTGGACTCTCTGTTCATCTTTCAGCAGGATTGGGCTCCACCCCATTTTCATCGTGAAGTTCGTGGGTACCTGAACACGGAGCTGTCACATCGATGGCTCGGCCATGCTACAGAAGGGGAAATCTGTTTCATGAAATGGCCCTCCCGATCACCAGATCTCACTCTGTGTGACTCTTTTGTGTATGTACTACCTCTACCATATTATGTAGCAGAGCTCCGGGAGTGAATACGGGAAGTGACTGCCACAGTCAACGATGCCATGCTGGGATGGGTAAGGCAAGAATTCGATTACCGTATTGTCATCTACCTGATCACTCATGGTTCGCATATCAAATGTTTGTAGACAAAAATAAACTTTCAAAAAGTTTCTCTTCGAAATGCAGTATGTATGGCATCTGTACAATGTTTAGTTCTTGTGCAATAAATAATTGAAAGTGTTCCTCGATTTTATGTACACGCTGTACTTAAACGTACACTGTATGGCAGCACATTCAAGATAAGAGAATCAGGTGTAAATAATGGTATACAACTGCGAAGAACACAATCTCAAAGAAATAAGTATTATGTTGTGGAAATAATGTCTGTCTGTCTGTCTGTCTGTCTGTCTGTCTGTCTGTCTGTCTAACAAACAGTAAGCAGAGACAGGAAATATCCATTTTATTTTATGGCCAATATCAGAGTTATTTTTGCCTATTTGTTGCTGTTTTCTGTCAATTCTGGTATTACTTTCTGCCAGTTTTGATGGTATTTTTGAGGAGTTTGGTATTACTTTCCAATTGCTTATTTTTGAAGTATCAAATGGCTTATATCACTGTTCCAGCACTATGAAAACGAAAATATACCTCGTAACTACATTACATATGGCATCACAGAAGAAAAAGGAAATCATTTATATGAAACCCATTAAATGTAATCAATTAAAGAAACCATACAGTGTCAAAAGGTTTTCAAATTAAAGCACTATTATAGCTTCAATGGTTTCTTTGAAACCTTTTACCACCAATTGATCAGTACTTCAGAACAATGCAAAAATAGCAGCGTAAAGTGTAAATTTTTAACATGGGCAAGGAGAAGGCCACAAATGCAGTTAACCAATTCAGCTCATATTTGGCAGCCTGCTTCTATACAACATAAAATAAAGATCAGTTTTGAGAACACCATCCCTACAGTTCAGTTCATGATGTGAATTTGATTCAAAACTGACCAGATCGATATACAATTGAAAATGGAACACTTTTAATCATCATAGGTAGTGTCCAGAAGCAAACTTTTTTCCTAGGGATTTGCGAAAGAAACTATTACAACTGCCACTTATTTACCAGTAAAGTAAATGCTATTCAATGAAAGTACTGCTGATGCAACAATCAAGGCATCTGGCTGGGGAGCAGAGAAACTGTGTTCAATTCTGAAATGCATTCTGCTGGATTTTTTGTCATCTTTCTTTTCCTTATTAAAATTAGTAACAATAGGAGGGTTAATATGGCAGTTATTAAGGAATAATAACAAGGAGGTAAATAAATTTCTCAAACAACTTGGATTGGTGAAAAATTAAAATTTGAAGCCTCATATGAAAACAAATGTCACGAGGGACCACAGACAGCTGAATATGCTATGCTGGTTTACAATGAGCCGTGGTACAGAACTTTATTTTGAGGTTTCAAAACTGCAATGTACATTTGGAAATCCAGCAGGAATTTCACAACTATCCACATTCCACAACAATTCATAGCATAATTCATGATCAATTTTCAGCACCAATTTTTTAGGTGTGTTGCATGCGTGCTGTGCATTAGAATTACACTGGAGATCCAAAGATACTGGTACACCTGCCTAATATCATGTAGGGGCCCACAAGCACGCAGAAGTGCTGCAACATGACATGGCATGGACTTGACTGATGTCTGAAATAGTGCTAGAGGGAACTGACACCATGAATACTGCAGGGCTGTCCATAAATCACTAAGAACACAAAGGTGTGGAGACATCATCTGAACAGCACATTGCAAGGCATCCCAGATACACTCAATAATGTTCATGTCTGGTGGGTTTGGTGACCAATGAAGTGTTTAAACTCAGAAGAGTGTTTCTGGAGCCACTCTGTAGCAATTCTGGATGTGTGGGGTGTCACATTGTCCTGCTGGAATTGCCCAAGTTCTTCAGAATGCACAATGGCCGTGAATGGATACAGGTAATCTAGAAAGAATGGTTACATAAGTGTTACCTATCAGAGTCGTATACAGACATGTCATGGGTCCTGTATCAGTCCAACTGCGCACATCTCACACCATGACAGAGCCCCCACCAGCTTGAACAAGTCCCCTGCTGACAAGCAGTGTCCATGGACTCATGAGGTCAGTTCCATACCCATACACATCTATACACTTGATACAATTTGAAATGAGACTCATCCGACCAGGCAACATGTTTCCAGTCATCAACAGTCCAATGTCGGTGTTGACAGATCCAGACGAGGCGTAAAGCTTTGTGTCATGCAGTCATCAAGGATACACGAGTGGGCCTCAGCTCCAAAAGTCCATATTGATTATGTATCGTTGAATGATTTGCATGCTGATAGTTCTTGATAGCCCAGTACTGAAATGTATGGCAATCTGAGGAAAGGTTGCACTTCTGTCACATTGAACAATTCGCTTCAGTCTTCATTGGTCATTTTCTTGCAGAATCTTTTTCCAGCCACAGCGATGTCAGAGATCTGATGTTTTACCAGATTCCTGATATTCAAGGTACACTTGTGGGATGGTCAAATGGAAAAACCTCACTTCATCACTACCTCAGAGATACTGTGTCCCATCGCTCATGCACCGACTATAGCAACACGTTCCAACTCATTTAAATCTTGATAATCTGCCATTGCAGCAGCAGTAACCGAGCTAACAACTGCGGCAGACACTTGTTATCTTATACAGGCATTGATGACCGCAGTGCCATATTCTGTCGGTTTACATCTCTCTGTATTTTAATACACATGCCTATACCAGTTTCTTTGGCACTTCAGTGTAATTCCCAAAAACGAAATACACTACTGGCCATTAAAATTGCTACACCAGGAAGATGACGTGCTACAGATGCGAAATTTAACCGTCAGGATGAATATGCTGTGATATGCAAATGATTAGCTCTTCAGAGCATTCACACAAGGTTGGCGCCGGTGGCGACAGCTAAAACGTGCTGACATGAGGCAAATTTCCAACCGATTTCTCATACACAAACAGCAGTTGACCGGCGTTGCCTTTTTTGTTTTTTTTTTTTTGTTTGGGTTTAAGGGCGCTCAACTGCTGAGGTCATTAGCGCTCAGTCACTGTTGTGAGAGCACATGGAATCTGGTAAAACTCAAGGGGATGGGGGGACACCAGAAGGACCTGACAAATATGCAGATAAAATAAGTAAAAAGGTTAAATGTCGTTGGACAAGCCAGTTAAAGTTATAAAACGCAGAATACGAGCAGCTGCTCGAGCGTCATCAGCTAAAACATCCGGTAAAGTAGATGGCAGGGACAGGACAACACGAAATTGACTAAAATGGGGACACGACAATAAAACATGGCGCACTGTTAACGTCTGACCACAAGGGCACTGCGGGGCTGGGTCACCGGAGAGCAGGTAGCGGTGGCTAAACCGGCAATGCCCAATCCGCAACCTGGTCAGAAGGACCTCCTCGCGCCGAGATGGTCGGGAGGATGTTGTCCAAGCAGTTGGGAGCGGTTTTTCTGCCCGGAGCTTGTTTCCTTGGAGGGATGACCAAGCATCCCACCACGACACAAGCCTCTTACATACATCCCCACGAACGTCAGATGACGGGACACAATGGGAGGCTGGCCGAGGCAGGAGGACTGCAGCCTTGGCTGCAGCATCCGCAGCCTCATTCCCCGGCACTCCTACATGTCCGGGAACCCACAGAAAGCTGACAGAACCACCATTATCAGCGAAAGAATGGAGGGACTGCTGTATCCGTTGAATCAAGGGATGGACCGGATAGGGAGCTCCAAGGCTCTGAAGAGCACTGAGTGAGTCAGAGCAAGGTACATACGATGAATGTCAGTAGCGGCGGGCATACTGAACGGCCTGATGGAGAGCAAAAAGCTCGGCCGTAAAGCTGGAACACTGGTCGAGGAGCCGGTATTTAAAGGTGGCGGCCCCGACGACAAAGGCACAGCCGACACCATCGTCAGTTTTGGAGCCATCGGTGTAAATAAAGGTGTGACCGGCAAGTCGAGCACGAAGTTCGACAAACCGTGAGCAATACACTGCAGCCGGAGTACCCTCCTTCGGGAGTGAGCTGAGGTTGAGATAAATACGAACCGGAGCCTGGAGCCAAGGTGGTGTCGGGCTCTCACCCTCTCTGAAGGTGGTAGGGAGGGCAAAATCCAATCGTCGAAGCAGGCGACGGAAGCGGACTCCGGGGAGCAGCAGGGCAGACACATACAACCCGTACTGACGGTCGAGAGAATCGGCGAAGAAGGACTTGTAAGAGGGGTGGTCGGGCATAGACAACAGCCGGCAGGCATACCGACACAGCAGTACGTCGCGCCGGTAGGTCAATGGTAACTCAGCAGCTTCAGCATAAAGACTCGCGACAGGACTAGTGTAGAAGGCTCCGGTCGCAAGACGTATCCCCCCATGGTGGATGGAGTTGAGCCGGCGTAAGAGGGATGGCCGAGCGGACGAGTAGACGAAGCTCCCATAATCCAGCTTCGATCGGACTATGGACTGATACAAGCGAAGCAGGACAGTGCGATCCGCTCCCCAAGATGAACCGCTAAGAACTCTGAGGACATTAAGGGAACGTGTACAACGGGCCGCCAAATAAGAGACATGTGGAGACCAACACAGTTTCCTGTCCAACGTGAGCCCTAGAAACTTAGTTGTGTCCACGAATGGGAGAACAACGGGACCGAGATGTAAGGATGGCGGAAGGAACGCTTTATATCGCCAAAAGTTGATACAAACCGTCTTCTCTTCAGAGAACCAGAAGCCATTTGCCACGCTCCATGAGTAGAGGCTGTCTAGACAACGCTGAAGGCAGCGCTCAAGGAGGCATGTTCTCTGGGCACTGCAGTAGATCGCGAAGTCATCGACAAAGAGAGAGCCTGAGACATTAGGTGGAATGCAATCCATAATTGGATTGATCGCGATGGCAAAAAGGGCTACGCTCAAGACGGAGCCCTGAGGCACTCCGTTCTCCTGGAGGAAGACGTCGGACAATACGGAACCCACACGTACCCTAAACTTTCGATCCGTTAAAAAGGAATCAATAAAAAGCGGCAGGCGACCGCGTAGGCCCCACCTGTGCATAGTGCGGAGGATACCTCCTCTCCAACAGGTATCATAAGCCTTCTCCAAGTCGAAGAACACGGCTACCATTTGGCGCCTTCGCAAAAAGTTGTTCATGATGAATGTCGACAAGGTCACAAGGTGGTCAACAGCGGAGCGGCGGCGACGAAAGCCGCATTGGACATTAGTAAGTAGCCATCGAGATTCAAGAATCCAGACTAACCGAGCATTAACCATGCACTCCATCACCTTACAGACACAGCTTGTAAGAGAAATGGGGCGGTAACTAAAAGGAAGGTGTCTATCCTTCCCGGGTTTGGGTATAGGAACAACAACGGCGTCACGCCAACACATGGGGACTTGACCTTCGGTCCAGACGCGATTGTAGGTACGAAGAAGGAAGCTTTTGCCCGCCGGAGAAAGGTGTGCCAGCATCTGAACGTGAATGGAATCGGGCCCCGGAGCAGAGGACCGGGACAGTGCAAGCGCACGTTCGAGTTCCCGCATAGTAAATGGGACATTATAAGTTTCCAGATTCAGCGAGTGGAAGGAAGGTCGCCGAGCCTCTTCTGCCTCTTTCCTGGGAAGGAAGGCTGGATGGTAATGGGCGGAGCTTGAAACCTCCGCGAAAAAGCGGCCAAAGGCGTTGGAGACAGCCGCAGGATCAACAAGGACCTCATTACCTGAGGTCAGGCCAGGTACCGAGGAGTGGGCCTTAATGCCCGACAGCCGGCGCAGGCTACCCCAAACGACGGAAGAGGGAGTAAAAATGTTAAAGGAGCTGGTGAAAGAGGCCCAACAAGCTCTTTTGCTGTCTTTGATGACTCTACGGCATTGCGCTCGGAGTCGTTTGCATTCAATACAATTCGCCAACGTAGGATGGCGGCGAAAGGTGCGTAAAGCACGTCGTCGAGCACGGATAGCGTCCCTACAAGCCTCGTTCCACCAGGGGACGGAAACGCGACGTGAAGAAGAAGTAGTACGAGGAATGGAACGTTCGGCAGCATTGATGATAACAGCCGTGAGGTATTCGACCTGACTGTCACAACTGGGAAAATCGTGGTCCGGAAAGGTCGCCAGCGAGGAGTAAAGTCCCCAGTCAGCTTTCAGTATGTTCCAGCTCGAAGGACGTGGGGATGGGGTGTGGTGCAGGAGACGAACGACACAGGGGAAGTGGTCGCTCGAATAGGTGTCAGAAAGGACATACCACTCGAACCGATGGGCAAGAGTGGTAGAACAGATCGAGAGGTCCAAGTGGGAGTAGGTATGAGTAGAGTCCGAGAGGAAAGTTGGGGCGCCAGTACTGAGGCAGACAAGATTGGGATGGTTGAAGACATCCGCCAAGAGTGAGCCTCTTTGACAGGATGCACGAGAGCCCCAAAGGGGATGATGGGCATTGAAGTCGCCAAACAATAAAAACGGCGGGGGAAGCTGAACGATCAGGTGCATCATGTCAGCCCGACTAACAGCAGATGATGGTGGAGTGTAGATGGTACAAACTGAAAAAGTAAAAGCAGAAAGAGTAATGCATACAGCTATTGCTTGGAGTGGGGTGGTTAATGGGATGGGATGGTAATAGACATCGTCCCGAATGAGCAACATGACCCCACCATGAGCTGGGACACCGTCCACAGGGGTGAGGTCATACCGCTCCGAGGTATAGTGGGTAAAGGCAATACGGTCAGTCGGGCGCAACTTGGTTTCCTGGAGACCAAGGACGAGCGGACAGTGCAGGCGGAGGAGCAGTTGTAATTCCTCCCGATTAGATCGAATACCTCTTATGTTCCAATGAAACAACGCCATCGCTAGTCAAAAAGTTGGGGGAACGAGACGGGGGAAGAGCTGGTCACCTCGACGGCCGCGGAGGGCCAGGTTGCGAGGGAACAACGCTACAACCGACAGGAGGCGGATCCGGTTCCATCGACTCATCGCCAGCTGCGGCCGCTGTCCCTGGTTGTGTAGGAGGGGCAGCATCGTTTGCCGACGAAAGGCCAGCTGAGCGCCTGGCAGCAGAGCGTCCCGACGAAACTGAGGACGGCCGGGAGCAGCGACTCACGGATGGAGCGTCAGACGAAACGCGCCGGGGTGGAGAGGGGGAGAGAGACTTCTTCTCGGAGGCCTTCTTGGAAGGCCGAGGAGGCACAGGGATGGTGGGCTGGACCCGAAGAAGGTCCTCATGCACGCGGTCCGTTTTGGAACGCCGGACCTCAGAAGCTGGGGTCCGGAACGTTTCCCCGATGGACGCCTGAGAAGAGGATCGCTTCTCAGGTGGCGTGGGGGCAGGAGGAGGAGGAAGGGTGGCCCCTGTGGCAGAGGGGGTGGGGGCCATGGGGGAGGAGGATTTGGAAGGGAGGGATTTGGGAGGCGGAGGCTGAGCCCCCTGATGGGCGGAGGAGGCGGAGGGGGGACAGGATAGGGGTGAGGATACCACGGAAGGTGTGGACACAACTGAGGCAAACAAAGTGGTCAATGGCACAGGATGGAGGCGGTCATACTTCTTCCTGGCCTCAGAATAAGAGAGCCGATCCAAAGTTTTGATTTCTTGTATCTTCTTCTCCTTCTGATATGCGGGGCAGTCTGAGGATCTAGGCGAGTGGACACCAGGTCAATTAATGCACCGAGGTGGTGGGGTGCATGTATGTTCCTCACGAAGAGGACGTCCACAATCGCCACAAAGGGGCTCAGCCTCACACCGTGACGACATGTGCCCAAAGCGCAAACACCTAAAACAGCGCGTAGGAGGCGAGACGTAAGGTTGCACGTCACACCGGTAGCACATCACCTTTACCTTCTCCGGGAGAATGTCCCCCTCGAAGGCGAGGATAAAGGCCCCGGTTTCGATGTGACGGTCTTTGGGGCCGCGCTGGACTCGCCAGACGAAATGCACGCCTCGGCGCTCCAGGTTGGCCCTGAGCTCCTCATCTGATTGTAGCAGGAGGTCACGATGAAAAATAACCCCCCGCGTTCTATTTAGTGCCAGATGTGGGACAATGGATACTGGGATGTCCCCTAGGCGGTCGCACGCCTGGAGCGCCGCTGACTGTGTGGCGGAGGTGGTCTTGATAAGAACGGACCCTGAACGCATCTTGCTGAGAGCCTCGATTTCCCCGAAGATGTCCTCAATGTGCTGAACAAAGAGCATGGGCTTGGAGGTGGCGAATGTCCCCCCATCGGTTCGAGAACAGACCAAATAGCGGGGGAAGTACTTCGCCCCAAGCCGGTGGGCCTGTTCCTCCTCCCATGGAGTGGCCAAGGGGGAAAGGGCAGGAGAACCAGAACTAGAAACGGTACCTTTTCTTTTGAAAGACTCGGCCGCAGAGCGACCTGATACGTGTTGACGTTTCATCTGCGAAACGTCCGCCCCGATACCACCCACTCCGACCAGGGGCTCTCCCCACGGGCGCCACCCAGCCGCAGCAAGGGCCACCTGGCAGGATGACCATTGCCAGGAGTCCTGATGCCCCAAGGAGATGGGCATCTACTCCTTGGCCGTCGTGGGGAGGGTGCAGCTCAGGTATCGGCAGTACGATCCCTGTGTTGTCAGGGGGCTACAACCTAGAGGGTACATGACGACCCCACCACAACGGGCTGGCTACCGTGCTGGATTTCTGGTGCCATGGAAAGTCCATCATGATTGCTGGTGCAGATGGAGATGCACTATGGGCGTAACTTGGACAACCCATCAGGCGTTTAGGCCCAATTAGAGGAATAGTGGGTATGGTTACAACGCCGGTGCAATGCTGAGTGCCAAGGTCTTAGTGCACTTAGGACCAGTGGTACACCACGTAAGGTGTCCTTCCCCAAAAGGCTCGTACTTCTGTAGAATTTTGAAAAATGGAGGTCAAACCCCAAGGGGGACCATCACATGGAAGGCCGAAATGGTTGAAACTCCTTTTAGTCGCCTCTTACGACAGGCAGGAATACCTCGGGCCTATTCTTACCCCGGACCCGCAGGGGGGCCGGCGTTGCCTGATGAAACGTTGTTGTGATGCCTCGTGTAAGGAGGAGAAATGCGTAGCATCACGTTTCTGACTTTAATATAGGTCGGATTGTAGCCTATAGCGAAAGCGGTTTATTGTGTTGCGACATTGGTGTTCGCATTAGTCGAGATCCAATGACTGTTAGCAGAATAAGGAATCGGTGGGTTCAGGAGGGTAATATGGAACGCTGTGCTTGATCCCAATGGCCTCGTATCACTAGCAGTCGAGATGACAGACACCTTATCCGCATGGCTGAACCGGATCGTGCAGCCACGTCTCTATCCCTGAGTCAACAGATGGGGACGTTTGCAAGACAACAACCATCTGCACTAACAGTTCGACGACGTTTGCAGCAGTGTGGGCTATCAGCTTGGAGACCGTGGCTGTGGTTACCCTTGACGCTGCATCACAGACAGGAGCACCTGCGATGGTCTACTCAACAACGAACCTGGGTGCACGAATGGCAAAACGTCATTTTTTCGGATGAATCCAGGTTCTGTTTACAGCATCACGATGGTTGCATCCGTGTTTGGCAACATCGTGGTGAATGCATATTGGAAGCGTGTATTCGTCATCGCCATACTGGCGTGTCACCCGGCGTGATGGTATGGGGTGCCATTGGTTACACGTCTCTGTCACCTCTTGTTTGCACTGACAGCACTTTGAACAGTAGACATTACATTTCAGATGTGTTACGACCCGTGGCTCTACCCTTCATTCGATCCCTGCGAAACCCTACATTTCAGCAGGATAATGCACGACCGCATGTTGCAGGTCCTGTAAGGGCCTTTCTGGATACAGAAAATGTTCGACTGCTGCCCTGGGCAGCACATTCTCCAGAACTTTCGCCAATTGAAAACGTCTGGTCAATGGTGGCCGAGCAACTGGCTCGTCACAATACGCCAGTCGCTACTCTTGATGAACTGTGGTATCGTGTTGAAGCTGCATGGGCAGCTGCACCTGTACACGCTATCCAAGCTCTGTTTGACTCAATGCCCCGGCGTATCAAGGCCGTTATTATGGCCAGAGGTGGTTGTTCTGGGTACTGATTTCTCAGGATCTCTGCACCACAATTGTGTGAAAATGTAATCACATGTCAGTTCTAGTATAATATATTTGTCCAATGAATACCCGTTTATCATCTGCATTTCTTCTTGGTGTAGCAATTTCAATGGCCAGTAGTGTATTTTTAAATGTAAGCCAAGTCAGTTTTCTGACAAATCTTCAGAATGAATGATGTAGTTGTGCAAAAGCTGCTTTCATTACATGTTCTTGGTGCCACAAGCATATTTGCTTCAAATGTTTATACGACAAGTACCACCCATGTAGATGTTCAAAGGTAAGTGAAGGCATGTAACAGTGAGTGAAAGAGCCTTTGTAGGGCAACCAGGATCAAAATTATAATTCCTTCTAATCCAAGTCATTAAAGAAATTTATTTCCCTACCTTGTTATTATTTTTCACTGATTACCTTTTGACTTTCCTATTCCTACTATATTCAATACAGCAAAAATACTAATGAAAAAACTGCAGAATGCATTTGGAAATTGAACATATGTTCTCTTCCCCTCAGCCACATGCCTTGATCGCTACATCAGTGGCAGTTCTTTTGAACACTGTGTACCATAGGCATACTCAGTTTCTTTCTTCGATTCTACGAAATGGGCATATGCAGCATCCCCCCCCCCCCCCCCCATGATGAAAACACCAAACTTTCAATTACCTATTGATTTTGTAAAATTTGAATCAATTGCATGTAATGAACTTTAGGAGTGGTTTCCTCAAATATAAGGATGGGGGAGCTTCTTGAGCCAAAATATCTCAGTCCTCTGTTTTAGGTTTATACAAGCACCCTGCCAAATATGACTCAAATTGGTTGGCCATTCCGAGACCTTCCCCTTGTGAGGACCAAATGTCTTCAGCACAACACCAGACATCTGACAATGTCCACATATCCTGCTTGTATGGGAAGTTGCTTCCCATCAATTTATAAATGTATTGCTACCCCTTCAGAATATTTCACAACTGAGACCTGCCATCCTATGCACACAAACTATTTGCTGTGTCAGCACGAACATAATTCATCATCATCACACTAGAAATAAGAGCCCAGGACTGTGAATAAGACTAAATATATAGATCTGTCACCATAAGAGTTGTTAGCCTAATATGAAGGTGAAACACAGTGCCTTTCTCGGTTTTCTTCACCTCGCCCTGAAGCATTCGTTCCATTCATATTTAACAAAAGCTGGCTGGTTTTAGGATAAAAAATTTGTATTTCTCATAATAAAGAAGCAGTCTTCAATTGAAACTTGGAATATAGGTACTGTTTCATCCACTGACATCAGAGTTCTCAATATTTTTGCATAACAAACTGTACCCACAATGAGACAGTTTGGTGAGATCTGTAAAGTGGAGCATCAATTAAATTGGATTTTTTTGCAGGACACAAACACAACATGAAATATAGAACATAGCACTTTAGCTAGCACGTAAATAATTTGCAACCAATTGGTCAGATTCTCGCCACCATACACAGCAGCGAACAGAGGGTGTCATGCTAACACGTTTCTGGTGGTAAAATAGATCACTTAAAGTACGAAGATTGCCCGGAAAACAATGTACCACATTTTTTCTCAATCAGCAAAAATTGTATGAATGTGACAGTTAAGATACACATTATTTGAAGTTTCCAAATTACACACACAAAGTTCCCATTTATTCTGACTGGTAGCATATCTGTAGCAATGTTTTGAAATGGTGTCCCTATATGATGTAAGCTACAAGCAGCGTGTCGTCATTGAACGTCTCACAGCAAAGAATAGAACCTTTGAGAATATTCCCAATTGTTTGCATCCTGTTTATGGAGCATCTGCAATAGACAGAAGTTCTGTTAGTCACTGGGCAAAGAGAGTGAGGCCATTACGAGACATTGGTTCGGCAGAGCTCCAAGATTTGCTTCATTCAGGGAGGCCATTCGTGGCTTTCAAACTTGACCAGGCGCAGCTTGCTGATGTGCTCATTCACAAAGACCAATGCAGAACAACTTGGCACTTGGCAATGAAGCTGTCACTCAGGAAGGAAAGTGTGGATGCAATTGTCCATAGTCTTAATTACTCAGAAGTTTGTGCACAATGGATTACGCACTATCTCATGAGGAAACTAAATCTTCTCACTCTTTGATGTGATGCCAAGACACAGTACCAATATTTCTGAAGCTGATGTGAACACATTAACCAAATCCAAAAAGGGCTTCCAATGATTTTGTCACCATAATAACCCAGGTGATTGACTGATTCTATATGATAACGCTCGGCCTCACACAAGTTTGAGGACTTCAGAACCATCATTAAACAGGGTTGGACAGTATTATCTCATCCATCCTACAGCCCTGACCTAGTGCACCTCCAACTTCCATTTGCTTGTCTCATTAAAGCATCACATTTGTAGATGACGTTTTGAGGATGACAAAGATGTGATTCTTACAGTGGAGAAATGGCTTCAATACCAGAACAAGGAGTGGCACTGACAGGGTACACACACCCTTGTGTCTCGATGGAGGAAGGACATAGAACAGGGCAGCAATTGTGTGGAAGTATAGGGAATGTAGAATAAACAACATTCTTTCTTTTGTATATTTATCGTTGTGTTCAATAAATAATTACTGAAGGAAAACAAATGTAGTGCCTCACTTTTTGGGTAACCCTCACATTTATTTTAATAGTTATTCCATATTATTTTTACTTCTTTGTGAATGAAGCTTGTGGTCAAAGCACGAACTGTTGGTAGTAAAATTTAACAGTGAAAAAGAGAGGGATGGCTGTACTGAGCTGAGAAGACACATTACATTTCAATGATCTGTCACCCTGATGCTACTCATAAACATTTACCTTGAGTCAGTTTCCTTCTTGCAGTTTCTCCATGTTAAGGACCTGCTATGCACTGCCACCATGTCTTGTCATGTGACTTCGTTTCCACTTGCAGAGGATTGAGGGCTGTAAGACAGCTCTCTAGTCTTCGAGCCACAAAATAACATGACTGCCTTTTAAACTACTCTTTTGTATTTTGTTACTCTTATGTGACATTCATATACATTGAATAAACAGATCTCATTAACGAGAACAACATTTTCAAATTGAATCTCATAACACCACAGAAGAGAGTGACATTGCTCCTCAGCCTTGTTAAGCTTATTCTGTGTGTTGATATTGCAGACAGTGCCTCTTCCTCTCTGCCTTCCAAAACACTGCCAAGCCACAACCCCAATAAGTAAATAGCCCCTTCGTAGCAGGAGAAGATGTTCCATATCTGTCACACTTTGATGATGTCCTAAGCCGACAATTCTTTTGTCATTTCTGCAAATATTACACAGTGGGGAGTTCTTTATATACTAACTAGCTAAATAATATTTTTAAATGAACATCTTTATCTGATCAGGAGGAAGAGATCGGACATATTTTTATGGACAAATAGCATGTATCACCTAACTAGGCTGTGATCTACGTTATGTTAAAAGATACCAGATGCCATGTTAATTTACATATTCACAAAACTTAAGTGTCACATTCAGTGTTCTTCATATTTATACTTTTGTTATTTGAAAATATATAGTTTAAATGATGCACCATATTAAAGTCTCACAAACACCCATTTTTACACAACAGTTGTCTAAAAGGCTCAGGAAATGTCACATCCATGGCTAAAACTGTTATTGGAAAGTAGTTTGTTTGCAAGGTGCTACTCCAGTCTCCGTAAGCAAGAAATTACTATTATTTCATTTTACAAATGGGCTCCCATTCAGTCTGTCGCCTTGCTGCTGATACAATGGGCCAGTTCATGATGGACTAGGATAAATCATCACTGTAAAGACCTACCTACCAACCAAATAATGCCACAGGATCACTTGACTTTAGACACTGACTGCTATCAGAGCTGAAGAACATCTCTCTCTTATGTTCCAAACCGCCACCTATAGCAAACACTAAATGGCTCAGTTTCTTTACCTTGGCATTTTCCCTTCTGCTCCAAGATGGTTCTGGAACTACCTTCTGTTGTCCTGACAATTCTCACAATGTAATCCCTATGAGCAAATAAACTGATACGGTTTCCTTTTCCCAACATGAGTACGTATATTAATTACAAGTCCACATCACTATCCAATCCTGACTACACCCCAAAGTGGATGTAAGAACTGGCATCTGAAGTGAGATGCCAAATTTGACCCACTTTCAGTTTTGAGGTGCCCCACACAAATTACTAACCCATGAACAGATGTAAGAAACCATCGTGCAGGACAGTCCGGCTCCGTGCTGTGGTGCAACAGACAAGTGCTTAGCACAGTCAGCCCAAGCTGCCCACCACAGTCTATCCAGGCCTAATGCCACGCTGCCATCACTGCCATTAGGCAAGGAAATTCAACCTCATCTGCCTCCTCTATCGTGGTCGCACGAGGCCACATCATGATTATGATGTCCCGATGCCACCTTGACACCGGGCATCGCCACTGCATTGCTGCCCAATCTATTGTCAATGAACAATTTAATTGTAACAATCAAAATAATCGATTTCTGGCAGTATACTGTAATTGTATAGCTAAAAAATCCATTCACCAAGCAACTGTTGGCGTCTTTCCTTATCATCCCATCTGTTAAGTCTCCCCTGACCTTGCATTCTGGGTGACTTTTCAGAACCCCACCCCTTTCCCTAGACGTCTCAAGTTCCCTTCCGTTCACCCCTCTCCCTACCCATTCAATCTTTATGCTGGAAGGAGAGGCCACTGGCTTCAAAAGCTTGCATAAGTAAAACCTTTCTCCAGCCATTACTTGGTGACTGGATTGTTTTATCTATCCAATTACTACATATTAAATGTGCAAGCTTCACTTGTAGGGGGAAATGCCTCTGGACCAATGCTGCCACTGACATCATCGAGGTCTGTGATCAAATTTGTGTGTGTGTGTGTGTGTGTGTGTGTGTGTGGGTGTGTGTGTGTGTAGTTTACAGCAATTCCCTCAACCACGTCACAGAGGCAACTAGAGATGGATCCAACATATTGCAATGTGTGTGTAGTTTACAGCAATTCCCTCAACCACATCACAGAGGCAACTAGAGATGGATCCAACATATTGCAAACACGGGTGGAGCAACTCCGTGTGAAAAATGATGATCTGCAAAGGCACCTTAGTGAGGCACTACTAAATGTGATGCTGCGAAACAGCACTGTGCCTGGAGCTAGCCAACTTCCCTATTTCTGTGTTCCCATAGGCGGTTCTAAACTAGGTCTAAACGTTGACACAGTAGTACAAAATGTAATGGATACAGAGAAACTGTCCCCATCGACTGACGAAAAGTTAACAGGAGTACCAGCACGAAGTTGCAAGGAGTGGCTCACGCTTATGTAGATTCAAGGAAGGGCTGAGAAATACCAAGGCATTTGACATCCTTGCAGAATGCCTTGAGGATATGTACAGAGATAAATACCGTCAGCTACTATAAGGACAATCTTTCCATCAAATATCAAAATTCTGGAGAGGATTTCGAGTGATTTTCTGACCGAATAAGAGTTGTGTCTTGTCGTACATATGTACTAACAGAAAGTAATGAAAGGAATGAGATACCACTCAGGAAATCAGAAACTTGTTGTGCAGATTCACTCATTCACAGGATTGACCCCACAGGTACGTGACAAGGTGAAGTACACCGAGTACACTAAGATAGGCTACACAACTCACAAAGGAGGTGCAACAATTCGTCTAATCATCCACTGGGATAAAGCCCACTTGATGTGCATTTGTTGCCGAAGTGTGCTGCACTCGTTGCAAATGACAAAAAGTTACACGGCTCCAAGTTAGGTCAATGAGGTGCTCGAAGGAATGTGAATACGCGAAATGTGAATGGGAGCAGTTCTGCCACTGCTCCTTGCTCCCCTTCTGCAAAGCCAATCCGGTAAGAGAGATAGGAATTGCTCAGGTGGTAAGCGTAAGTTTGCAAGATAAAATGAACAGCAGAATGTCTACCTTCCTCATCAATAAAGGAATACTAATAAATGTTTTGTTTGTTAGATATACTCACTGTCAACTGTACCCCATTCTAGCTGACTTTGCAACTTCATCTGAGGAAAGCAAACAACTTCTGTCAAACTTCTTAATGTACCACAAGATTCCTACACATGATACCAAGCCAATAGCCTGGAAACCTTATTGCATATCCTATCACTTTCAGCCTGCAGTAGACAAAAATACCTCAGATTTACTAACAGCTGGAGTAATTAAACCTTCTTTCAGTTCCTGGTTGTCACATACAGGGTGTACATAAAGTCCGGGAACACTTTCAATCATTATTTATTGCAAAAGAACTAAACATTGTACAGGTGTCATACATATTGCACTTTGAAGAGAGACTGTGAAAGTTTTTGTTTTTTACAAACATTTGATATGCGAACCATGAGAGTCCCAGCACATGTCAGTATGGTAATTGATACCTTGCCATACCCATCGTAGCACGGCATCGTCGACTGTGCCAGTCGCTTCCCATATTCTCTCCCGGACCACTGCTGTATCACGCGGTAGAGGTGGTACATACACCACATCTTTAATGTGTTCCCACAGAAAAGACTCACATGGAGTGAGGTCTGGTGATCAGGAAGGCCATTTCATGAAACAGCTGTCCCCTTTTGTAGCACGGCCAATCCACCAATGCAGCAGCTCCGTGTTCAGGTACCCACAAACTTCAGGATGGAAGTGGGGTGGAGCCCCATTCTGCTGAAACATGTCCAAGTAGGAATACCCAGTGACAGTGCTTTCGACAAAGAAGAATGGCCTGTACAGTTATTGACGTGACAAGGCACAAAGAATATTTACCTTTGGGGAATCACGCTCAAATTCAATGCATTTGTGTGGATTCTTTGTATCCCATATTCGACATTTATGCCTGTTCACTTTCCCATTTGTCAAACTACAACATACCTCAACTCACCATGCTTGTGACTAGCACCAACTATCGGCAAATTACCAAAATACGCTGTGGCAGTTGTAACGCTATTGTAAATATAATACGGCCATTAATCTGTATATTTTTAATTTTTTGTTCTGTAATAATTTTGAAAAATTAAGTAAATACTATAACGAGAGTAAGCTTTTGTTAAGTGTAGTTTATCTGTTAAAAATAACCTCTTTGATGTAGGTGGAATAAATGTATTAAAACATATTTTGTAAATAATTATGTAATATTTCAAGTACAACTGTAATTATGTCAATTTTGTATGTATGTTCTGTCATGCAATTGTAGATGGTTCATACTTAGGGTTTTTGTAAGCAGAAGTGTAAAATGAAAATGTGTGGGGATCATAGGTAGAACGGAACTCCGTTCTGTGGTGGAATGGGAAAGGTGGTGGGGCATGCGAGTGAGAATTGGCGCGCAAGTGACACACAGTCGGTAGCTGCCCTGCAAGTGGTGAACACGCTCAGACGTGTTCTACATGATTGGCGCAGTACAGCAATAAATTAATAGCTCAGAAATTTGCAATTTTATCGTTGCCACCAGGAGGAAGATAGAGCTATGTACATCAAGAGCCGTACCTGTGCAATGTTACTATGCAGCACCGCCTCATGCCACCTTCGACATCAGTAACAGGCAAAGTACTTTATTTAGAAGTGTATCACAGTATGAACCATCCTTCTTCAATCAGTGGAATATAAGTGTTAAATGTACCTTTGTGATTAACCATAATTTTCCAATTTCATTTACCTCAGTAGGGTCCTTACCTAAACGAATTTATTCCGAGTATTCTGATGTTTATTGAAGCTTGAATAATAGTAAATTACTGGCAATAGTATTGTTTTGGTAGTAATTTCTGAAAATCATTATTAAATACTAAAGTTTGCACTTATCGGTTTAAGAACCACCGCTTTGCAAGACCATGAGGATAAGTTTTCAATAGCATTTTTGAAAGTAAGGTGACATAATTGTTTAACTACAACAATCTTAACAATATTTGTTCATGTCGCTTCTCCATGTCAAAGAAAGCTAGACAAATATTGGTGTTAGTTAAATGTTAACAAATAAAAGTCCTTAAGAAATGAAATCTAGTCGTGTTAAATAATAGTTTTGGTCATATGAATAATAGCTATAATTTTAATCTTTTTTTATATCCTTGTTGAAACATGTGTGTGTCTTCTTTAAATAATTACTGAAGTATAGTGGTAAATTCCATAAGTAACAGAAAGTGGGATTAATAGTACTTACTGCCAAGTGACCCAAGTAAAACGGAAATTAAGTGGTTGTGTTTCAGTTACATAGTAAGTGAAAGTAGTTATTTATTCAGTGTCGAAAACTGACTTCATCTTTTTGTGTGGACACTGTGCCCGATTTGGGCTGGCGGCCGTTTTGTTAAGCGAAACAGTTTATTGTTATAACAGGATTTGTCTGATAAAAGGTTTCCAAAAGTAATTATTCTCACTGCTTTTCCCACAAACTGTATGATTCGGAGAAAAATAGGTCGATAATTTACCATTAGGTTGAACACGGTTAAAATCACTCTCCGAGAGTCGATGGTTTGGAGTGTGCCTGTCACTACTTACTACACAGTTCTGACATTCCGAATCGCGGATCTTCCATCTTTACAGTGGTAGAACTTAAACGTTCTGGTACCGTATTGACGAGAACGCGAAAGAACCGTTGCACGGTAAACATGAAAAAAGAACTTTCAGGGTTTCTCTTCAAAATGACATACGTATGATATCTGTACAATGTTTTGTTCTTGTGCAATAAATAATTGAAAGTATTCCTGGACTTTTATCAGGGTGTATACGCGGACAAGGAAAAAAAATTCCCAGATTTTTCACGGATAAAAATACACTTTCTCCCAGGTGAAAACAAGCTTTCTCCATGTTAAGTGACAGTATATTTTCCCTTATCAATCCTTTGAATGGTTATGGTTTTATACATGGGCATAGAATTTCCTGGCACTATAGAAAACGAAACTCAGGGAAAAAGACAAGATTTGGAAATATCTTTCATGTGCAGCAACATGCATGCTGCGTATTTTCGTATTACAAAAGTATACATTGGAATTCCACCAAACACCGCATGTTACTTTCCCAATCATTGAAATCAAGAATGCGATGCGCTTTTGTAAGCCAGTCATAGCTCGTGTCACGTGATCTCGCCCGCCGATGACAGCAGATATTCAGAGCATAGGACACGTGATGTAGTCAGCCAGCAGCAACATCACTGTTAAGTAGCGCGAACACACAAACAGGGAAAGTTAATAGTTTAAATTAATATATATGGTGTTGCTACAAGAAAAGCAAAGCTGTCACATATAATATTGGTCTCTAAGGTAATATGCTGCAAGAGAAGCTAAGCTTTCGCATATAATGTTGATCTTTTTTGTGTGTGTTGCACTTTGAGATACATCGCACAAATGTGCCAGTAAAATTTTCAATAATGAGATAAATGTCTGATCTTCAGGGTTCTAAATTCTTCTAAATGACTCATCATCAAAGAGTTGATTTTTAAATGAGTCAAACGCTCTTTAATTTAATAAATTCATGGCACATTCTTACACATAGTTCAACTTACATAGAAGGATATTTACTTTGAAAGTAATGCTTTTCAAAGCACTAGTCGCAATATTTTCCCGCGACCTGTCAGAAATAGGTTTGTTTCAACAGTTGCCAGACAGCGCAAATAACAGGCGACACAGCTATCATAAAATAGGAAGCCCATATGTGCCTACGTGTTAAACACTGAAAGATCATACATTATGTCACAAAAGAAACAAGACATTAGAAGATACTCCATGAGCATCGGAATTTCGTGAACCATAATAAAATGTGCACATTTAAAGTGCACACTCGTATGTTCAGATTCCCAATGAAGTAGACCTCAACTTGATATTAAGCTTTTCAGTGTGGTTTTCGCGATGTAAATTTTCTTGGAGCACCAGTATTGTATTATATCATATTTGGTTCTTAATTATGGCATAATGCCGTATGTGCTAGGGGGGAGGGGGGGGGGAACATGCACGTGAAATGCAGCGAATAGTTGAAACTAGCCAGCACTGTGGAATTAAACATTTCGTTTCAAATACATTGACTGCCACTGCAGAAAAGGTTAATAAAAGCCATATTTCTTTAGCAAACAGACAAAAACAACTTCATTGTTCCACAAGGCGATTAATGCTTGACTGTCAGAAAGGTAGAAATAAAATCAAATCTGAAACTAATGCCATATTTTAGCCTTCTATAATTATGTGAATGTATTTTAATTCACTTGATAGCTCCCGGCCATAGACATCCATTTTGTTTTCATTTGACATGAGAGTACACGAAGGAGAAACAGCAAAATCACTAAATGTAGACACGGATCACGTGGAGACTACCCACTACAACTCTACTCTGACTGCTCTGCGCATCAGCTCCAGATCTACGAAATTTGCGGACCGGATCAATACTAAAAAAATCGAATTTTCAAAAATATGTTCATCTTGTAGCGCACATCTTTCTGAAAAGTCTGAAGCATAAAACATGTGTGTTCGAGGAAATGTAAGACATATTATTTGGTCTTAAGTACGCCAAAGTGCTGTGCCATGCCTCTTGACAAATCATTCTTCTAACGCATATCACTGTATTTCGCTCTGTGGAATTGAAACGTGTATATTTTGTAATGGATGCCATCTAACTACATTCAGGACAGTGGAAACTGAAATGTCCTGTGGGGCCTCGCCTGTTCCCAGTCAACCAGTTTGACAGCCTGCCCCTTTTCAAAAAACAAAATCTCACAACTAATAGCGGATGGGATTTTTTGTAATCAGGAGAACAAGAACTCTTCAGAAAATCTGAACTATTTGTTGCCTATTGGCTAATAACTTGCTGTTTTGTGTGACATAAAATTAAATATAGGATACATAAGACCAATAAAGACAAGAGATAATCAAGAAATTATGCATTTCTTCAACCCTTAGCTCCTAGCATTTTTTTCTCTCTAATCTCACTACAGCTTTACATGGTGTGCTTTCCTTTCTGGGAAAGGATCTACGGTATTACCTCATCAAAGTTCGTGAAATGTTTTGCTACAAGAAAAATCAAAATGTCATTATCTAATACTGAAAAAGCTGTTAACACGAATAATACCCAAGAATGGCGTGGTTTCTCGACCTGACTACGTCTATTTTGTCGCTGTCTGCTAGATAAACCAAAATAGGCCTTTCTAATATGTCAGCAGTTTTGCAACACACACCAAATAAACAAGACTGTTTTGGCACCAATGGCCATTTTTATAACACTACAGAATATAATTCACGATGTACCAATATCAAATGCCTATTAGGCCTAATACAAACAAAAAAACTTAATGTTAGGAGATAGTTTCACTTTCATTCATATGCACCAGTTTCCCAAGCATGAGACCGAAAAGTAGTATTACGAAATGTTTATATAAATTTGGGATCGTCTTATTCTCCCATAATTTGTCCCCGTTTCTTCTCCTTCCTCGTTCCACAAACAATCTTATCACCACCAATTCTGTAGCTATTCGTGCCATTGTCAAAATTTGTTCGCTGATTAACTTCTCTAACCCTGCAAGAATCACAGGTTAGGTTATCCCACAATTATTTTCCGGTTAGGCGTTTTAAGTTTTTGTGCAACACGTTTTCCACGTTACTTCCTGAATAGAAATTAAGTGGCTGCTAGACGAGAACTGTACTACTGGTCCTTACTAGTGTAGCGACATGGCCAAAAATTTTCTGTCAAAATTTCATTTCCTTGGATACACAGAGAAGATAATACATAATCTTTCTCACCTGTTATTCCTGACAGTTGTTTATTTCCACTCTGGTAGTCTGAATCTATGGATCACCCAATCAACCACATAATCAGACAGCGATTGGCATTCATCCGTTTGGCTTTAGTCCGCTCAACTCGTATAGCCCTGTCCCGTCTACGGGAAGTTTATTTCTAGATGCGATGAGACACCACATACACTATGCATGCATTCAAAAATCAACTTATGATTCAGTCAGAAATCAACTTAAAATGTGTTCAAAAATGTTCAAAATCCAATAGGGATGCGTTTCAAAATCATATGAATAATTTCAAGATTTTAAACATGGCTGCAGCAGCAACTGTTAAAATTCTTCACAATAAAGGATGACAGCCAAAAACAGTTGCAGGATAGAATTTTTTATGAAAATTCTTGACCAAGGTTTCGGTACATACAAATATACCTTCATCAGAAGTAAAACTTCCTGAACAGAAAGACACATTCATTAGAGAAGCCATATCAACGAAGGTGAGAAACAGAAGCTTAAGTAACGGTGAAATTACTAAAGTAATACAGGCACAAAATCTTTAGTACTTACTAAAATTACATCATGCAATGGAGAATAATAAAACAATTATGCCAAAGGCGTCGTCAGTAATTAAAACATCACCTCCATTTGTACAACATGTGTAATGGGCACAGGATCAAAGCGAACAGTTTAACACCGTTACTTCGCCTATGAACTATTGAGACACGAGTGTGAAAGCACTAAGGCAGATTGTTTCGCCGAGAGAGGGCACTTGCATGTGTCAGACTCGCGCATATTAAAATCCATAAATACATACATAAGCGCACCAAAAATTATTAAATGTTGTGTTAATTCAAACTCTGTCTTAATAAATAAAACTTATCAGACCAATTAAAGACATTTATGTAAAATAGAAATACAGAACCAAATTTACCTGTGTCCTAGTGTCAAACGGATAAAGCTTGCGCTTGGAACATCTAACGAGAGAGGGCACTAGTGTAATGCGCGAGAGTCTCGCGTAACATTGGCAGTGAAATACATACTAGCGAAACAACCAAAATGTTATAATAAAACGAAACCATCTGTCATTATGAATAAAACATAGTAGTCATTTAACCACACATACACATTGAAATTCATAACTAACAAACATCACAATACGTAGAACCCCAACAAGACAGGAAAAGCGCATTTCACCGGCATCAACAAGCAAGAAAATAACTACTAGTCAGCCAGACTATATTACATTAAGGCAATGAGGGGTTTGAAACTGTCTAAAAAATTTTTGTTTCGAAGCTGCACCTGTTCATTAAGAACAAAACCATCTTTTAGAGACAGATGCTTGAAAATCTCTAATTCTTCGAGCAAGTCTAGTTTGTAACCTTTATTAGCTTCATGAAGCAGCTCTATGTCGTCCAGTTCACTTGGCGTGTGCCGTAAGAGCCATAGATGTTCAGCAAAGGTGGAATTATATACGTTTTCCCCATTTTTACCTAACATGTGTTCTTTATACCTAACTTTAATGGGTCTACCTGTCTGCCCTATGTAATAGTTTGGGCAGTCGTTACAAGTAATTTTGTATACACCGGACTTAGTGCTGAGTTCTTCTCGTGCTCCAATATTATGAATTACTCTACGTTTCAGGCTATTATTTACGGAAAAAGCAAGACTATAACCGTATTGTTTCTGTAAAAGTCTCCTTATCTTATATGAAACGTTCCCTAAAAATGGAATAGAAATAAAGTTATTACTCTCATACTTTTTTGCCCTGTTATCTCCTAAAGTAGAAAATTTTACAGTTGCTTTTTTCTTAGCAATTTGGTCAATTAATTTAGGGTCGTATCCATTGTTAGTAGCTATTGATTTTAATAAAGATATTTCATTTTCAAAACAATTCTGTGCTAAAGGTGTGCTCACAGCGCGATGAACTGCAGAATGAAAAAAGGCGATCTTGTGAGTTTGAGGATGACAGGAATCTGCTGGAATGATATTATCAGAAAAAGTTTCTTTACGGAAAATGTCGAAGCTAATAGTGTTACCCGATAACTTAAGTTTCAAATCAAGAAAATGGAGTTCTCTCTCGTTATTTTGTATCTCTTCTGTGAATTTCATTTTCTCGTGGAAACTGTTGAAAACATGAAACAGTTTTTGTAGATCTTGGTCACACCCTTGAAATAGTATGAGTATATCATCAACATAACGAGCATAAAAAGAAGTCTTATTGCCTAACGTAGGATTGTTTTTGAAGAAATTTTCTTCTAGTGCATTCATAAAGATGTCAGCTAAGATGCCAGCTAACGGGCAACCCATGGCTAAGCCGAATGGTTGCTCATACATTTTTCCATTAAACTGAAAGTAACTGTAATCTAGTACAACCTGCAGTAGTGACATAAGTTCCGATAACTGTAGCTCACTTAGAGTTCTATGTTGTCGAATGTTACCTTCAATAATCTTAAGAGTGATATCCACTGGAACATTAGTGTATAAACTTATGACGTCAAAAGAGACCAAACGAGAGGAAGAAGTGATCTCTATCGGTTTTAGCTTGTTTATTACCTCAGCACTATTTTTAACAGAGTAATTGTTTCCAAAAACAAAGGCTTCTTTAATTTTAGTGTGTAAAAATCTCGCTAATTTATGATGTGGGCTCTTTATTCCGTTAACGATGGGACGAACTGGGTGTTGACTTTTGTGTACCTTAAACTGACTTCTAAGCGTAGGTGCTCTAGGGTTCATATTAATTAAGGTTTTCTTTTGAAACTCTTTCATAAGATGTTTACTTCTTCTTAACGTGTCCCTAATTTGCTTTTGTAACGTAGGGGTGTGATCCTGCTCAATTTCAAATATACCATTTTCTTCGAAAAAAGCCAAAGTTTTAGCAATATATTCACTTTTATAGGCTACAACAAGCGAATTTCCTTTGTCTGATTTAGTGATGAGAGCCTCATTATTTTTTAATTTACGGTTAATACTAGTAATAATGTTATCCCCTCTCTGTTTTAAATCACTGTTTTTTACCGACTTGACCTCTCTTTCTATAATTGCGCTACATTCATGAGCTATCCTATTTTGTTGGGATTTTTCAGTTTTTACGGAGTCAAGACCAACTTTTAGGTCAACAATAAAATTATCTACACTTTGGGATCGTTAATATCAGGCATGAAATTGTATTTAAAACCTCTCGCTAGCATGGCGCTTTCTTGAGGGGTAAAGCTTATAGAAGTTTTGTTTAGTACTCTGTCGAAAAATTGGTGTTCACAATTGACAGTTCTTTTTGCATGAACGACATTAGATTTTGGGGTAACATTTTCCAGTTTATGAAGTTTAAAATCATGCTAACACTGAATTTCAACCTTACGATTGTGTAACCACTCATTAACACTATGCCAAATACTGTCTACGTGAAAGTTAAAATAATCTTTAAAAGTTCTAGTAATACAGAGATACAAAGAGTAAGCTTCTTCATTTAGTTTATCTTTCTTCTTATAAAGGTCACTGATTCTGTCATTCATGATTTGTTTCACCAGTTTAGAGAGACGCCATTTGACACCGAATTACGTGAAGGCTTTTATCAATGTGAAACAGTGTAAGAAGTTTCCATCTACTAAAGCTAAACAGATTGTAAAAGTCAGTATCATGGATAAGACCAACGTGTTGTTAGGAAAGGTCTGCAGAAATAAGACCCCACTCTCCATTAACCAAAACACCTATTGTTAAACCACGGCCCAAGAAGCACAATCCAGCACTGCTCCACACACCTGGCCTCCAAGCAGACATTGATGATACAGTGTAGTGTCTTTACTTACACTTGAGTGGCACAATTCAGCACCTTATGTAGATTCCATTTCTTCTTGGAACATACTGAAGACAGTTTGTCTCTTACACAACAAACTTGAATGGTCCCAGATTGATAGTTGAATTAACCAAACGTTGGTTCCACTTCATAAGTATCAACTAGATATATGCCAACCCCTATGTCGTTCTGGTTTCACTTGTGTTTTCTAATCAGAATTTCACTCTCCACAAGTACCAAGTAACACTGAATAGTAGTGGACTTCTATTCAAAGCATCCTGTTGCAATACTCTGGGACATGAATTTCTGTTCTCAGCACAAATGAAAGAAATTTGAAATGTCGCTATCGAACCATTCCTGTCATCCATTCCAAAAATTAGCTTATCTCTCAGTACACGTCCTGTCTCATCACTTTTTCCAGATACTAGCAACAATGAACTGTTCTAGTCCTTAAAATAGTTGATGACACAGGAGCAGCAACAAGTCACTAGATAGAGCTGCCACATGTATTATGGATTCCACCAGCCCAATATTTTATTTAACATAACAGGCCCAGTAGTGACTTCCACACTGCTTGCTATTGTGATACTCAGCATGACTCTATACTGCTGTTTCACACCCGAAGTTATGTAGCAGAACACACACAGCCACTCCAGCTTATTATGTTTCATGGCAATTTCCAACACATTGTGTGATTTGGAGTGGAAAAGTTGAGATATAACACATCATTTTAGGGAAAATGATGAGTTACACTCTCTGTCCTAATATATGAAATATGATTGAGATATTTCATTAAAAAATGCTTAAGTTTCAGACAGCGAATTGTGGGAGAAATAGTTTATTAATATTTGCAGGTAATACGGGGTATATGGGCGCAGCATATCTGCAAGAAGGGATGACAAGATCAGTGTCTCCACCTGGCGTGGGCCATTAGTTCTTAGAAGTCAAACTTCGAGATGTGTTGCGACCATTAAAGAATGGTGCTCACAATAGCCATAGAGACAATACATGAGCAAAAACAAATATGTTTTTAAACTGTCATTCTGATATTATTTCTCAATCTGACATTTTGCTTTGTCAAAATGTATTTTTGTTGTGCAGTCTAATGAGACAAGACATCTATAACTCAAACAATTGTAATATGATTGTGTTAAGCATATCTTAGGAGAGCTATCTTCAATGTATAAAGGAGCTTTAATTTTCTTGGTCAGAGATTCCATCTCTCTCTCACCTTCTAGCACTTAGACACTGCAAAGGAAATGAAGTCCACTAAGAAGGACAGAAGCACATTTATTTGGATCTGATCAGCAGGTCCAAATCACAATTACTTCACATCATAGGCGACCATAAAAACAATAATATCTACCATTTACTGATCAATTCAACAGGTGGATAAACAATACCTCAAAGTTAATAAGATTTATTTTTCTGCTGCCACAAACTGTCATCTTGTAATTTCAAAATTGCTCTGATCACTATGGAATTTAACTTCTGAGGTCATCAGTCCCCTAGAATTTAGAACTACTTAAACCTAACTAACCTAAGGACATCTCAAACATCCATGCCCGAGGCAGGATTCGAACCTGCGACCATAGCAGTCGTGCGGTTCCAGACTATAGTGCCTAGAACCGCTCGACCAGCCATCTTGTAATTTCACCTGGGATTGTTTTCTTTAATTAAACTACATGGTGTACATACAGTCTGGGAACACTTTCAATTATTTATAGCATTAGAACCTAACATTGTACAGATATCATACACATGTTACTTTGAAGAGAAACCCCGACTTCTTTTTTCTTTTTTTTTCATATATACGGCCACAGCATAGTTTGGTAATTTTGCTGATAGTCAGTGCTAGTCGCAAACATGGCCAGTTCAGGTGCAGAGCGAGCTTTCTGTCTGTCGGAGTTCGATGAAAACAGGTGGGCTACCGCTGTTCAAAGATCTTTAGAACCAAGTACAGTAAGAAGCTACCAACAAGGAAGGCTATTTACCACTGGCACAATAAATTCCACCCCATTTTCATCGTGAAGTTCGTGGGTACCTGAGCACGGAGCTGCCGCATCTATGGATCGGCTGTGCTACAGAAGAGGACAGCTATTTTATGAAATGGCCTCCCCAATCACCAGATCTCGCTCCGTGTGACATTTTCCTGTGGGGACACATCTGGTTTATGTACCGCCTCTACCATGTGATGTAGCAAAGCACCGGGAGAGAATACGAGAAGCGACTGCCACAGTCGATGATGTCATGCTGGGACAGGTATGGCAAGAATTTGATTACCATATTGACTTCTGCCGGGCCACTCATGGTTCGCATATCAAATGTTTGTAAAAAGAAAACTTTCATAATTGAAAGTGTTCCCAGACTTTATGTACACCCTGTATTATTATTTGGTATCTGTCTTGTAAACTGTTTATTTGTGTTACTGTTTCAAACAACAGTATCTTATTATTGTGCTTATTTGTTCATTTGATATGGTTTTAAGTTATTTTTACAATTTGTTCATTAAATTTAACTGAGCTTGATTACCTTGCTGTTGTCGTCATACAATCAGAGGGATCACACTTTGTTGTTTATTGTAAATGATTTATTATTTGTTCATTAGGTCACAGAAGTATCAGGTTTCCCAGTTGTCTTTTTATACTTATGTTAGTTACGTCATTTAGCATTATTTTACTAAAAAATCAAAGATTTCATGTTATGTGATTCTTGAGTTTCTCCCGTCGTATTTGATAATCAAAATATCCACGGGTGTACTGCCGGTCTACAGTGTCCAACGGGCACAATATTTCGGCGATCATACATGTCGCCATCATCAGGTGAACTGACGGACTGAGCTCCTGTGAACGTGCCGGCACGGAGATCCGTACACTATGGCTGCTCAGGTACACCTGAGCAGCCATAGTGTACGGATCTCCGTGCCGGCACGTTCACAGGAGCTCAGTCCGTCAGTTCATCTGATGATGGCGACATGTATGATCGCCGAAATATTGTGCCCGTTGGACACTGTAGACCGGCAGTACACCCATGGATATTTTGATTTCATGTTATGTTTTTGTTTCATTGTTGACACGCAATTTTCCTGTCTCTATTGATACATAATTTTTCAAACATTTATCAAACAATGGTAAATCCAGGATGGAATGCAAACGTTGCTACTCACCATATGCTGTCATGCTGTCGTGGACACACACACACACACACACACACACACACACACACACACACACACACACACACACACACACACACACACACAAACTGCAGTCTCTGGCAACTGATTTTACACACACACACACACACACACACACACACACACACACACACACACACACAAACTGCAGTCTCTGGCAACTGATTTTGAAAATTTTAGATTGTTTAATAAGTACTTCATTTTAAGATAATTTGCAATGAGTTTTTTCTAGTTAAATAATGTTATTGTTGAATCTGAAATTTCACTCTGAAGAGGCATGTAACAAGGATGAGGAACCACTACACATATTTTGTATTTTTGTTTTTTTATTATTCATTACATTTCACAAATATTTTGCTTCAAAGTACAATAAAATGACAAATTTTATGATTACACACGAGAAGAACTCTTTGTGCTTGCCAGCACCACTATGTTTTTATCCCCCAGGCACACAAAGATCTTAAGTTTGAAATGTTCATACTTTTCACTAGAACGTGTTGCTCATTTCACAGTGTGTTTACTACTAAGTAAGTGATTACTGACCATCCATGTAAAAGCTAGCATCCAGTCATATAAATTGTTTTACGGATAAGATAGATGACTCAACACCTATGTATGACATGTTAATCCAAATTTTGATTAAGAATGATGTATAAACTGGAATGGACAGTTACAGAAAGTAGTCAGCTCACAACCTGTGACTTCCATGTATTTTTTATAGTCCATAATAGCACTTATACAACCTCAAAATTAAGTAAAAATTGGTGCATGACTTAACACCACACCCATTAACAATTTGATAAACCCGCAATATGATGCACAAGGCAAATAAAAATCATGGATTAAAAAGATCCTTATATTTTCCTTTTACTGGGTTCAGTGGTCCATGAGCAAAGAGGCCAACATACACAATTTATGTTAAACTCTAATAAAATGTTAGAGTACTTGCTAATGACCTATGCAGATAGTTTGGAGACAGCATTTGATGCTAAGTGTATACAAATATTTGCTACAAGTTACTAAAGAGTGCAGACCTGAACCAGAATAACGTTTTGTAAACAGTGCATTTCCAATTCAGGCATTTGTTGGAAATGAATGGATAGGTCTTTGTAGTAAGCTGACATTTTGAATCAATCCTAAGGCCCTACTTATACGGTACAATTGGAGAAGATCTGTCCATACCAGACAGGTACCTGGAATGAACTCATAGATCAGACCAATGTTTTCACTTGTTTGAGAAAAGTTTCATGTTACCCTTTCAATTATAAACTGCACACCTAAATCAGATCTTGCAATGTAGTTCACTATGCACCAAGGACGAATAATACCGCCAAACTTTACAAGGATTAACAACTACATCATTGTTCAATACCATATGCACAAATGTCCTAGCAGTACTTGTAGAATGTTGAAAATAATTCACAAATAAAGAAGGTGTAGTAGCAAAATATGTAACACCCTTCTCTTCTGAGCAATGCTAGTGACATTGTCTGGCCACTATGCAGAAATACAGAAATTATTTTTTCTAAATCACAAAATAAAGCTATATACAAAAGCACTTACCTCAATGGCAGTATTTAAATACTCAAGCCACATAGTTTCACCAAACTTCTTTACAGAACTGTGTAATTCAGAAGAACCATGCAGACCTCTTGAGTCATTGTATAAAATACCGTTACTTATAACACTTTTGTATAAACTTGCAGCATAGCTATAGTTACTGCATTTAGACTGTTGTGAACAAAGTGATGTTGATGGGGAAGCAGATGCTACAGAAGACTTGAGTCTTGATTGTAGTGTGTATCTTGTGGGCTAACCTTAGTGGAAACCATTATGGCTTTTTCAAGGTGGCAATCATTCATCAGGAGCAGGTACTGAAATGAATGAATAAGCATACAGTGCATTGTGTGATACAAGATTTACTTCTAATTATACAGCCAGTATTAAACAATCATTCATCAGGAGCAGGTACTGAAATGAATGAATAAGCATACAGTGCATTGTGTGATACAAGATTTACTTCTAATTATACAGCCAGTATTAAATAAATTGTAATAAATTACATACCAGCATTCCTTTCTAATGCTTAAAAGATAATTAATCACAAAACAATGCCCTGAGCAAGAGTGAAGTTTACACGTTTTACTGGCTCATTTTCATTAATGTTTTACACGGGATCCCGGGTTTGATTCCCGGTGGGGTTGGGGATTTTTCTCTTCCCGGGGACTGGGTGTTTGTGGTATCGGTATCATTATCATCATCATCATCATCATCATCATTTGTGTCAGTGGCTACAATGGATTGTGTAAAAAACTGGACTATGTAAAAATTGGGACTTTGTACAGGTACTGATGACCACGCAGTTGAATGCCCAACAAACCAATCATCATCATCATCATTAATCTTTTACAGAATCGAAGTAGTACTCAATTTGTTAACATGCATTCTTTTGCAGTGCACAATTCTCAGAACATCAGAGCAGAATTTATCTCAAAAGAAAAAACCACAAAAAGTGAAAATTTCAATAAAAGTTTCAAGAATTGTCTACTAGAAAAATAGGGATAATTCAGAACAACTGATATGATTAATAAACTAATTTTGTGGATACATAGAAAATGTACTAAACAAGATTTGGTACCTTAAGAATCACTATTTAAAGAACTGTTGCACACAAAACATGTGCAATCATTGCATCCCCAAAAGAGTCCCATGTGCTTGCATTTTCTATCACCAATTATGTACGCTACTATACACAAATGATTACAATCACAGCACTGAATATTATCTGTGGCTTTGAGGATTGTGAAGACCCTGCACACTGAAATCAGAAAATACAAGAGCTGTGGAACACAATCAAGGAGACACTGGACATGTTATGGGGACTCTCTCTCCATACAGTTTCTATGAGAGTCTACAAATAGTCTACAGTGTTCAATCAAGTACCCATGACAAACAAGTTGCTAACCAAAACATATCCAGGACACATTTTCCGGTTAACGTGTCATGTGAAAGTGCAGTCAAGTACACTGTGTATATGACATTATTCAAAGAGGTTTTCTGCATTCCTTGTCACACGTGGCTGGGCATAATCCTACTGAAGTACGCTGGGTGGTGTTGTCAGGAGGAAAAGATGTATGTGGGACTCAAAAATATATTGATGCAGGAGTTGCTGTTCACATTTTCAAAACATTTGCAATATAAGTCAATATGTCATGTTGTATTGAAGGACCGTCAAATCATTGAACTCTGTGTTAGTCTGTTACATCACTCCACAACAAAATCAGCTGGACATGGATGGTTCAGTATGAAAGATAAGATTTCTCAAAGATGTATAAATAACCCGCAAATTCAATTCCACATCTAGATAGACGGGATGTTCAAATCTATTAAATGCTACCCGTAGATGAAGGTAAATGTGCCACGGCACTCTGACATTCAGTTTCAAGACAGAAGCATGGACAGGTACATGGGCAGCAACTGAAGTCTGAAGTACACGAACACTTTTATGTTTAACACTAACATTCCCAGCTACAATTTGCAGTGTATCAGAATGTTTTAGCAAGTATCCTGGTCGACTATGAAGAATCAGCCGAGCAAAAGATGATCACAATAGATGAAATAGGCACAAATAATGTGTAATGCAAAATTACAGACTCTCTGCACTGCTCTGTTTTGGCACAGACATTGGCAGTGACCACACAGCACCTATCAGCTGGGCGCACATGTTATGATGCGTCCAGTTGAAGTTGTCACAGACTACCTGGAACACATGCCTTACCGAAAACACAAGTTTCATCATTATGCCAAATGAATTAGTTTTTACTGTACCAATGATTATCTGTACAGCCTTTTTAAGTCTGAAGTGTTCTAATGACTGATGTCTGTTACCACATAGCCTATTTGAGTGGCTGTTAATAAGAAGTAATGCACTTTAAACTATAGAAGAGTTGAAATGACAGTTCATTTTAAGTCATTTTGTGGCTCAGAGCAGAGATTGCTATCTTCCACTTAGTGTTCCCTGCAACATGGAACAAAGTCTAAAAGAATTGGATGTTTGAGCATGGCCATGGCCTGAAGGATCCAGACAGCTAGAATGAATTAGCAAGACAATAATTCATCATGAAGAGACATATGAGGTAACAGACAATCTAAAATGGTGTTCAAGGAATACTCAAGCTATGTAATGCATACCCACAGCTTTTACCACAGCCATTTCTCAGATTTTACACTTTACTTGGTAACCATGAGGGGAGATGAAACTGTTATGCTGGAAAGATTCCACGTTTTGCAAGAAAGTATACCAATTTTCAATAAATATTGAGAAGATTCGCAACTGCGAATTAACGAAGTTACATTACTTGACGCATTACACTGGCTAAATATTTTGACAATTAATGAAGGATACTGAGGAATTATTATTGAAAAGTTCACAATAACATCATTCATGAACAAAATACTTCAATAGAGGGTACAAAACTGGCAGCCACGAATAACAACAGCACGGATGCATTACAGATATGCAACACAGATATAACACAACTATGATTTAGAAGAAAATTAGGTGAGTGTGACAGAGAAGACAGCCTGACTTATTTACTGCTGATGGACAAAGCATCTACCATCTCAGCATATCCGTCGACTATGAGACTACATGTCGAACATGCCCAGTGCAATATTCATTGCACCCGTAGCCACCGAGCAGATGTTGGCACTGTGGTTGCTAGTTATCGCCAACACATCCGACACAACATAACTTCTCACCTTAATCCTGTGAGAAGTGACCAATTACCTCTCCTATTTGTTGTGTTGCACATGATTACACATCTGTGACTGTGATCACATGAGGAATGTCATAAATTACAGGAGTAATAATAAAAAAGAATAAGTACAAAATTTCAAAAAGTTACTAGATGATAACAGTGAAGTATTAGAAGACAAGACCCTTAAAAACTGGGAGACAAAATTAAATCTGACTTTGTGTCTAAATTGTCAAAACAAAATAACAGAATGATTACTTAGAATATAAAGTTAATGTACTAGAGGAGAACTTACCATCATGAGTGCACAATATTGCTTGTAATGAGTTTTGTCATTATTTCACAGATGGAAATACACATTTTCATACAGTACAAACTGATATTTCAAATATGAAAGAGCACGTAGTCTTGCAACATGAAACAGTCGAGTCCTCAGTCTACCTTAACCGGCTTAGAGGAAAGATTGCAAATGTTTGTTGAATGTGACGTGTAATCCACTAGAGCAAAACCACTTTTGTGGAAAGCAGTACTGATCACAAAAATGAATCTGAAAAGATTTGGGATGTGTTAGAGGAAACTAAATGAGCTCTAGAAATTAGAAAATTTCATCAAAGTCTGGCAGTACTGAAAGAATTTTTTGAAAATTTACAGCTAGGAAATAGTATGAATTTGTGAAAACATATTTCCCAAATTTAAACTGCAAACTGGGGGTGATGGTTGGAGGAGGGGGGGTTTGTTCAACTAATGTATTTCTTAGGTGTATTCTGATGTTCACTACCTAATAAGGGGGATGACTTGAAAAAGGTAGACTTCACACTAGATTATTTAGTGGGAAATTCAGCAGAAGGGGTAACACCCATTCAGAGGACTAAGTCGTGGAATGATTTTCAGGAGAGTATTAAATCTAAGTACTGATCTCCAAGCACTCAAGAGAAATTGATACTAAAATTATTAGACCCAAAACAATACAACAATTCTTGGGGCATGAACAAAAAGCTTTACTGAATGGCACCTTACGGGGTTATTCCATACCAAGCGGTCTAGGAAAAAAATAACTGGTTGCTCGACCATCTCAAAAATTTGATATTTACTGTGTGAGTTCCCTAATGTTCAGTCGGCTCAAAAAAATTTTAATTTCTTTTTATTTTTTATCAATTGGAAACTGTGGCCATTTTTGTTTCACACTGTAAGTGGCTTTTTGCATTAACATGCGTTATAGGATTTTTTTAATTATTTTATAATGAGTTGCCCCAGACCTTTCAAAGAAGAAGCATTTAATTCAGCACACACTGGACTATAAATTAAAACTGTGATCACCTAGCATAATGTATTCCTTAATTTTTAATATCTCAAAGCTACTGGTCACAAATGAAAAACCTCAATTTTTTTAACATATTCCTCTAAAGGAGGAATTTCTCAGCTTTAATATTTTTTTGCTATTATATTACACATTACTGTTACTTTTTATAGAGTATCAATGGTGAGAAGCTTACACATAAAATATACACTATTAAAAAACAGGATTTTGAATTTTTTCATTCTTTGGCCAGCAATATCTTTGTTACGGGACCAGATAAAAATCTGTAAATTACACACTTGATAGACCTTCATGATATCAAACTTCAGTACAAATTCCAACTTTGAGATTGAATGGAAACTTACGGAATGGGGAAAAAATTGAACATGAAGAGTCAAAAATATGTTTCTTAAGATCTGCAATATCAGAACAAATGGAATAAAATAGATCAATTAAATAATTTACACACAAGAATAAAACATAAAATTAAAATAAATGATTACTTGTTGAATCAATCCTCTGCAGACAGTTTCACCCAATCCTCTGCAGACAGTTTCACCAGGCTAGGTGACAGCATCTGAAAGTCTGTACAAGCTCACAGATGAATCTGTACAGGTCTGTGCATTGTCTTCCCCTTCGACCATCATCTGTTTACTCAACTTAGTTAACAATGAGCTCTTGAAGTGTGGCATTTACCAGTGGAGTCTCAGTGTTCTATTGGTGTTCTTATTAATCAAGCTTGGCATAAAGGTGTGTATGGATTGTTTCCTAAAGACATTACATTAATTGCAGATTATAGTGATGAAGAAAAAGTGTTGCTTTACTTACAAATCGGCTCAGAGGTTAACTCAACCTGCAAGTATGATGAAATTAAATATTTACACAAATCACCATTTTGACCACTCTTGCTTGGGCCCTTATTAACAAAAGGTCTGAGAGAAATAACATCTGATAATTATTTTTTTAAATCTGTTTTATCAATATAATACCAGGGAAGTCATTATGTCCAACATGTTATTCTAAGATATTTGTTATTAACAAAGAAAGGAATGGTGATGGTCTAGATAAAGAATTTTGTGACTTATCAGAAACTATAAAAAAGGATCAAGATTGTGAAATCCTATATGTATTGCTTGCTAGTAAAATTAGAAAAAAGACCTTTCGATTTGAATGTAAAAACTGAGAATGTGGCAATTACTGTCACAAAGAATTTGGAAGTTTGATTTCAAAAGAAAAGTTGCACTAAACCAGTTTGAAGTTCTAAGAATTCTCTGATCAAATATGATGATTTGACAGAAAAGCTAAAGCTAAGAATTGTATTTCAGACAAAGAGGATCAAGTTAAGATTATCAGTTCACTACAAAATTCTTGGAGTCGAGCAAAAGTTCGTAATGAATTTAATGTGTCAAAATAATTGGTTAAATTAACATGGCAGTTAATAAAAGAACACAGAATTTTACCTGCATTACAAAATAAAAATGCATCTCATTCCATAGATGAAAACACGACTGAAAATGCTATTACATTTTATGAATGAAGCAACAGCAACTGTTTGATGGATGGCAAAAAAGGTTGTTTCTGTGAAAGAAAATGGTACTAAGGTTCAGATATAGAAAAAGGTTGATTTTGTGTAATTTAAATTAACTACTCACTGAACTCAAAAAAGAACATTCTGAAGTTAAAATTGGAAGGTCGAAATATTGAGTTGAGATCAAAATTATGTATTGTTGGAGGGGCATCTGGCACCCATTGTTGGGAACATTCATTCATATTTTACTCTTTGATATGTTATATGTATGGTAGTTTATGTTTTCTCCTTGATCTTCGTTATGTACAATGTTGAATAAATGGTCTCAAAAATGTGTGTTCCTGGCAATATGGTGTATTGCGTATTTGATTAAAAGGTCAACTTTATAATCTCACAGAGGACTAATTAGAGTCAATATTTAATAGGTTATGGGCCCAGGAGAGATTAGTGAACTTTTCATACCAAAGGAATAAACTGATAAATCAAGGTTGCTATCGTATTTTTTTGCTTAGAAACTTTCAAGATTTATTTGTTTAACTATCTGAATGTATTCAAGATGGCTTTGGGTGGTCAATCACTGTTTAATTTTGAAAAGTTGACCAGTATGACAAACAACGACTGGAAATTCACGTTGGAAATGTACCTGAAACATGAGGGACTATGGGAAACAATTGCTGGCACTGAGGAAGATGTGAAGAATGTACAGAAAGTATTATAAAAATTATGTTTATCTGTAAATTCATCTGTGTATCCAAAACTTCGTGGAGCAACGACTGCTAAAGAAGCATGGCAAAATTTACAATTTGCATTTGAAAATAGGAGTTTATCTAGTTATATTGAGCTATTACAATGCTCAATGAATGTACGATTAGCTTCTGAGAAAAATATGGAGGCGTATTTGTCGAAAATTATGTCACTTTCTCAACAAATTCGAAGCATTGATATTTGGTAAGAAAATGGAAGATGATTTCGTAGCTGCAATTACGCTAAGTGCACTCCCAGCAGATTTCCAACCCTTGATTAAGGAAATTGAGAATTCGGGTGTCAAGATTACTAGTGATTTAGTAAGTCAGCGATTAATTCAAGAATCGACGAAACGTCAAATTGCATCCACAAATGAGACCACAGATTCGGCGCTGGTAGCTAGTAAGCAGGACAGTAAACACCAGAAGACAAAACCGAGCGAGGTGGCGCAGTGGTTAGACACTGGACTCGCATTCGGGAGGACGACGGTTCAATCCCGGGTCCGGCCATCCTGATTTAGGTTTTTCGTGATTTCCCTAAATCACTCCAGGCAAATGCCGGGATGGTTCCTCTGAAAGGCCGACTTCCTTCCCCATCCTTCCCTAATCCGATGAGACCGATGACCAGGCTGTCTGGTCTCCTTCCCCAAACAACCAACCAACCAGAAGACGAATATCGAACGTCATGTTCGAAATATCAAGCCTTTTAAGTGTTATTGTCAGAAACCTGGTCACAAGGCGAATGGGTGTAGAACAAAGAAGAAACCAAATAAATGTTCAAATTCTGCGAATGCAGTGAGTACTGAAAACGAAACTGTGTTAATGGCTCTAACTGCATCTTCGTATCATAGTGATGGCCGGTATGTGGATTCGGGTATTCACGACACATGACGAATCAAAGAAACTCGTTCAACACTTTCCAATCGACCACAGCTGCTAAAGTGACAGTAGCAGATAATAGCAATCTTCAGGCTATTGGAGAAGGAAATGTTCATTTTCGAGTTACTTGTGACGACAAGAATAAACAGATAACTGCTAATGATGTTGCGTATGTTCCAAGCCTTGCATACAACCTACTGTCGGTTAGTCAGATGACAAGACATGTATTGTTTGACAATGCGCAGTGCGGTGTATACAATATAAGTGATGTAATTGTTTCTGGAAGCAACAGCAACTCAAATAAATGGTATGAAGTGCACCATTACGCAAATGTTGTAGGAATTGAAAGTTATGAATTGTGGCATGGAAGATTGGGACATTTGAATCGTGTAAGCATGCATTTATTTTAAAAAAAATGGCTGATGGACTGAACTGGTCTAACGTCAATTTAAATCCGTATATTCCCTGCATAAAAGGTAAAAACCTTTTCCTAAAACATCAGGTAGAAGGGTAAAAGATCTACTTGACATTATGCATTCTGATGTTTGTGAACCAATGAGCATGAATTAGTGGGGAGGATCACGATATCTTCTCACTTTTACGGATGATCTGTCAAGAAAATCTTTTGGTTATATGTTAAAATCAACAACAGTGACACTTTCATCGAATTCAAAGCACGAGTAGAAAATGAAACTGGCGAAAAATCAAAATACTTCGAACAGACAATGAGAAAGAGTTCGTCAATCGGCGCATGAAGTTATTTTTAAAGACGAATGGAATTCAACATGAAACAACAACTCCTTTCACGCCAGAACAGAATGGTGTTGCTGAACGCTTAAATCGGACAATCATTGAAAAAGCAAGACCAATGTTAACAGATGCAGGTCTAAGTAGACAATTTTGGGCTGAACCTGTAAACATAGCAATTTATTTGAAGAATCGATCTCCAACAAAAGCTGTTAAGAATGTCACTCCTGAGGAATTATGGAGTTGTGTCGTCGGATAAATTTGAGTCATTTACGAATTTTTGGACGTCGAGCATTTGTACATATACTAAAAGAAAAAAGGACGAAATTAGAAGACAAATCTAAGGAACTTATCTCTGTTGGATATTGCAAAGATTCTAAAGCATATCGTCTGACTGATCCAAATTCATCAAAGACAATTGTGATAGACTGATGTGCAATTCATCGAAAACTCAAAGTGCACTTGTAGAAACAGTAATCCAAACAGTAACCCAATTGACGATAATCGTATAGACAGTCATCAACTAGCGCCAGCAACTAACATCACTGAAGGGGCAACTGAACTGACACAACCTGCTGAAGTTGACAGAAATGCAGTTTATCTTGAATTAACACAAAGTGACACTGAGAAAACAGTAAATAGCAACGTATATAGTCGAAGGGAAGTTGCATAGCCAGAAATGCAACCAGAAATTAGCAAATCATCACGTGAAAGAAAACCAAATACTAAATATTTTAATGACGATTTTGCTTGTCTTTCTTGTATTTCTGAACCAAATTTGTACGAAGAAGCAATGAATTGTGGTGACTGTGAAAAATGGAAGGAAGCCTCAGATAATGTATATAAATCTTTACTTGAAAATGAAACATGGATTTTGACTGATTTACCACCAGGCAGGAAGGAAATTAATTCGAAATGGGTGTTCAAGGTGAAAGAAACGTCAAATGGCGAAATTGAACGTTATAAGGCTCGTTTTGTAGCGAAAGGTTATTCCCAAATACAAGGAATAGACTTTGATGAAACGTTCTCGCCTGTTCGTCATTCTTCACTTCGCATCCTGTTAGCTTTATAAGCTGAATTTGATCTTGACATTGAACATATGGATGTTCAAATTGCGTTCCTATATGGTGATCTCGATGAACAAGTTCACATTCGTCAACCTGAAGGCTACGTGAAGAAGGGGGGGGGGGGGGGGGAGGGAGGGGGAGATGAAGGTTTGCAAGCTGACGAAGGCAATTTATGGTCTAAAACAGGCGTCACGCGTTTGTAATATGAAATTAGATGTGACATTACATAAAATGAACCTAAAGAAGTCAGAATATGGTTCTTGCATTTACTTCAGAATTGAGAAACAAAATATACTCATTATAGCTGTTTATGTAAACGACTTGATCATTTTCTCTAATAGAAATAATAGGTGGAAGGAAGACTTGAAGAAAGGACTAATGAATCAGTTTAAAATGAGAGATCTTGGTGAACTTAGTTGGTGTCTTGGCATGAGAATAAAATGTAACAGGAAACACGGGACGATTAGTATTGATCAAAGCAAATACGTAGCAAACATACTCAAGAAATTTGGTATGGAACATTGTAATCAGGTTGCATATCCATTTGAACCTGGCTCAAAGCTGCAAAAATGTGAAGCTAAATTGACAGATGAGGAAAACCTTGTGTTACATCGCATTCTTTATCAGCAAGCCGTAGTATCACTACTGTATTTAGATCAAAGCACAAAACTGGACACTGCATATGCTGTGGGGGTTCTAAGTAGATTCAATTCTAATTATCGGAAAATCCACTGGGAAGCGGTCAAGCGAATTATGCGATACATTACAGGCACAGTCAATGTAGGAATAACTTTCTGAAAAAGTGGAACAACTGAAACTGAAGGTTTGTGTGATGTGACAGCAGTTTCCTGGACTTCAAAACGACAACAAACCGTCGCTCTATCAACTACAGAAGCTGAGTATATGGCTCTATCAGCAGCAGCGCAAGAATCGGTATACCTTCAAGGATTGCTTCGTGAATTGTGTGTTTCGCATAGTGAAAAACCAGTCAGTGTATGCTGTGACAATAGAGGTGCCATTGCACTGAGTCACAATGGTGTGCTTCACGCTCGAACAAAACACATTGACGTGAGGCACCTCTACATTCATCATTTAATTAAAACAGGAAAATTCAGTGTGAAACCTGTAAGTACCGATAAGCAGAAAGCTGATTTTTTGACAAAGGCACTGCCTAAAGGTAAACTTTCAGAGTTCACGAATTGACATCTCGAGAACTTGTGGGGGTGTTGGGAACATTCATATTTTACTCTTTGATGTGTTATATGTATGGTAGTTTATGTTTTCTCCTTGATCTTCGTTATGTACACCGTTGAATCAATGGTCTCTAAAAATGTGTGTTCCTGGCAATATCGTGTACTGCTTATTTGATTAAAAGGTCAACTTTATAATCTCACAGAGGACTAATTACAGTCAATATCTAATAACCATAATGTTTGAATTTGTTTGCATCATCCGAATGCAAAGTTCATGATAGATGGAGTTAATCTTAAAGAGTTGACTATAAAGAGTTTTTGGAAGTTCTCGTTTGCAATATTAACTGTTACAATTGTATGATCATGGGAAAATGTCAAGACTGTCCAGGCAAACAAGCTTTCCTTGACGTGTGTGAAGCATCAGAAGATGATTTCATGCCTGAAAATATACATTATAAACAATGGGTGATAAAGACAGAATGGAAATGGTGACAATTACAAAACCACACAAAGAGTTTTTTGGACTGTTAACCCGCAAACCTTGAAAACCTGAATTACACCATTTTATTGCCAAAGTTGAGGACAAATTTCTGAAAGACAAAAAGCAAATCTTGGCAGCTGAGTTCTTGCTGACTTTTCAGAAAACAATTCCTTTATTGTTCAAGATGAAGTACAAGAGTACAACTGGATAAACAAAGAACCCACAATTCATCCATTTGTGTTCTATTATAAAGATCAAAATAAAATCACAGTTTTTGTGTCATAAGTGACTACCCTGAGCACAATGCTACAGCAGTGCATGCTTTTCAACTGCAATTAACAAACTAGATAAAACTGGACAGAACTTCCATAAACAAACTGATCTACTTCTCTGATGATGCTGCAAGTCAATATAAAAACAAAACAAAAGAATTATTAACATCTCCTTTGCAGGAGAAGGACATGGATTTGATGCTGAATGGCACATTTTTGCATTATGCTTCAGGAAAAATGCATGCGATTGAGTCGGGGGTGCAACAAAACAAGTTGTCACAAAATCTAGTCTGCAGTAGACCTAAGAGAACCAAATCTTGACACCTCAAGAAATGTTTAAATTATGTAAAGCAGAGGTAAAAGATTTACCAATGTTTTTAAAATGTGAGGAAATACAAGAACTCTACACCAATATCTTGGAGGAAAGATTCAAAACTTGTCAGAAGATTAAAGGCACCTGATCTTTTCATTGTTTCATACTTCAGTCAAATAACTTGCTGAAGGGTAAGATCACATCAACATTCCGTGATAGTGAACTTCCCCAGTGTGGAAAAGATGTACCACTGACACTTAAAAATAAGGACATAGCGGCATGGTTTTATGGTGAACAATGATGGATTGGTGAAGTAGTTAATACTGATTGTAAAAATCAATATGTGCATGTTTCATTTTACAAATACCAGGACAAAGGATCTTGTTTAATAAAGTTGAAAAGGATCTTGCCTGGACACCTGTTAAAAATGTACTGAAGAACATGTCTCCCCTGGAATTTACAACTGCAACTGGCTGAATTTTTAACCTAATGCCCAAACTGAGTGAGGAAACTTATCTGTTGTTCAATGAACAACGTTGTTGTTGTTGTTGTTGTGGTCTTCAGTCCTGAGACTGGTTTGATGCAGCTCTCCAAGCTACTCTATCCTGTGCAAGCTTCTTCATCTCCCAGTACCTACTGCAACCTACATCCTTCTGAATCTGCTTAGTGTATTCATCTCTTGGTCTCCCCTACGATTTTTACCCTCCACGCTGCCCTCCAATACTAAATGGTGATCCCTTGATGCCTCAGAACATGTCCTGCCAACCGATCCCTTCTTCTGGTCAAGTTGTGCCACAAACTTCTCTTCTCCCCAATCCTATTCAATACTTCCTCATTAGTTACGTGATCTACCCATCTAATCTTCAGCATTCTTCTGTAGCACCACATATCGAAAGCTTCTATTCTCTTCTTGTCCAAACTACACTGCTGGCCACCGTAAATGCAACACCAAGAAAGACAAGAGGTAGCACAACAAAATTTATTTTGTAGATAACATGTTGACCAAGTATCAAATGATTACGTTTACAGACGTCTGTGACATGTGGTTCCTGCAAGAATCAGTAGCCAGAGTAGCCGCTATTGCTGGAGATCACCGCTGCCACACGTCTCGGCATTGAGCCAAAGAGACGTTGGATGTGTTCCTGGGGTATAGCAGCCCAAGCACCTTCCACACGTTGCCAAAGATCATCTGGTGTGGCAGCTGGGGATGTAATCTGGGTCACTCGTTGAGCAACCATGGACCACATGTTTTCTATCGGCGAAAGATCCGGAGAGCGAGCCGGCCAGGGAAGCAATTCAATCTGGTTATTGACTAAGAACCTTTGGACAATGCGTGCCACGTGTGGTCGCGCATTATCCTGTTGAAATATGGCTGCGGCCGAGCCCTGAAGGTAAGGAAGGACAACTGGCTCCAGCACCTCGGATATGTAGCGCCGGCTATTTAAAGTACCGGCAATGCGTACTAGAGGCGTGCGAGAGTAATATCCAATACCGCCCCATACCATAATACCCGGTGCATAATGCAGCTGTCCAGCATCCTCTCTCCACGGTGTCCCCACACTCAAATCCGACCATCGTGGTGCTGCAGACAGAAGCGTGCCTCGTCAGTAAAGACAACGTCATTCCATTCTGCCGTCCACATCCGTCTGTCATCACACCATTGGCGACGGAGACGTCTGTGGTTCTGCGTCAATGGTAGACGAAGCAATGGACGTCTTGCGGACAGACCACTCTGCTGTAAACGGCGTCGAATGGTACGTGCAGACACTGGATGATGCGTTACAGACGCAATGTGCTGTGCTATGGTTCGGGATGTCACTGAGCGATCCGTCACTGCCATGCGCACAATTTGCCTATCAGCACGTGCAGTGGTGCACCGAGGTGAATGCGATCGACCACGTCGGTCCGTCGTACCCTCCTGCATCCAACGGTCAAATATCCGCATTACAGTTGTTTGGTTTCGTCCAACACGACTAGCGATTTCTCTGTATGATAATCCACAATCTCGGTAAGCCACTATCCTTCCTCTGTCGAACTCGGATACTTGATCAAAAGATGTTCGCTGTTGTCTACGAGGCATAACTGATCGTCTTGTGAAACAACCACAAGGTAAACACACGTGCCGAACGTACACTTGTCGAAATCGCCAAGCGTTAAATGGCGCTATGAGGTGGCGCCACAGGCGCGCGTGATGTGCGTCTGCGCTGAAATTCTAATCAGTTGCATATCTCATCGCTGCGAACGCATGGTGTAAATTTCACTTGATTCGGATGATTTCTTCAGGGTGTTGCATTTACGGTGGCCAGCAGTGTATTTACCGTCCATGTTTCGCTTCCATACATGGCTACACTCCATACAAATACTTTCAGAAATGACTTCCTGACACTTAAATCTATACTCGATGTTAACAAATTTCTCTTCTTCAGAAACGCTTTCCTTGCCATTGCCAGTCTACATTTTATATCCTCTCTACTTCGACCATCATCAGTTATTTTGCTCCCCAAATAGCAAAACTCCTTTACTACTTTAAGTGTCTCATTTCCTAATCTAATCCCCTCAGCATCACCTGACTTAATTCGACTACATTCCATTATCCTCGATTTGCTTTTGTTGATGTTCATCTTATATCCTCCCTTCAAGACACCATCCATTCCGTTCAA